>NC_092499.1:15440000-16690000 GCF_047511675.1 Marmota flaviventris | reverse complement strand
CATTCTGCTGTCATATATAAATTAAAAGTAAATAAAAAAATTTAAAAAAAAACGAAGGTCCTTTCTATGGCCAGAATGAAGCCATTCAAGTTTTAATAAAGAGCTGGGCACAGTGGCACATACCTGTAATCCCAGTGGCTCAGAATGCTGAGGCATGAGGATGGTGAGTTCAAAGCCAGCCTTAGCAATTTAGAGATGTTCCAAGTAACTCAGTGAGACCTGTCTCCAGATGAAATATGAAAAAGGGTTGAGGATGTGGCTCAGTGGTTAAGCACCCTGGGTACAAAACAAAAAGTTTAATGAAGACATTAAAAGCAATGGATTGATACATATCAAATATATTTAAATCCATAAATTTATAGTAATTAAAAAAAATGATTGGTCATATTTGGAGAAGGATTTGGGAACCAACTCATTATTATGAAAACTAATAAAGGGGAAAATCAATTACTCATTAGGTCTCCCTATATGAATTTTATTTCAGTAACCAAATAGTAGATGAGTAAAATGACCCTTCATAGAAAGATTTCAGTTAATTAAGAATGAATGAAATCTCCACCTTACAGCTCCTATTCAAACCACAGATCTAAACACTGAGCAGCAGTAGCTGCCAACCTTACCAAAGGAAAGGCAACCAGTCTAGGCTTCCTGATGAAACAACACAGTATCACCAATGGTCTTATCAAAGCAAATAAACCTGAATCAGATGGAACTACCAATTGACAGGGAACGCAGAGGACAGAGGAACACGTTAAACTCCACCACGGTGGCATAACCAGTAGAACCCAGATCATGAGAAGCTCTGACGATCCAACATTTCAACAAATACCTTGCAAAGGATAAAAGGGACATGGGGCAAAACTTGAGATTAAAAGACAAATTTTAAAACAATCAAAATTAAACTACAGTGTTTTGGGGTGCTCAATTGAATGGTAAAACTACTTGTTAAAAAGGGAAGTGACTTCAATAAAATTAGGATAATGGTTTCTTTTAGGGAAGAGGGTCCCAGCATGTGAAGGGCTTCTTAGGTAGCTAGCAAAGTTCTGTTTCTTGACTTGGTGGTGATTACAAGAGGAAATGCCTCTAATGATTCAGTGAAGTAGAATTTTGTATCATGGAGTTGTCTGTATTTATGCTTCATTTCATAGTGAAAAAGATTTTTAAAAATCATCTGAACATGCTTAGGGAATAATAGTACCACCATTCAAACTATGACTAAGTGCTATTAAAACTAATTAACTTTCAAGATCACAAGCCAACACCTAAATCTCGGCATTCTTGTCCAGCTTCTACTGGGTTTTAAGAAATAAAAACTAGTTTGAGTCCCACACAACCAAATAACCAAGCCTCTTTAACCTTCCACCTCCTGTTCTTTCATGTCAGCAAGAGGAAGTAGTCTGTCCTTTCCCTGGAAAAAAGCCTACTCATTCATCCTTGCCCTGGAATGATTGACACTGGGAACATCCAGTCCCTTTTTGAAAAATATCCACTTCCATTTACAAGGTGGAATCTGGCTTCAGAGTATCAGAAAAAAAAGATAATAATAATGGCTGTTGATGTATTTCCCCACATCTGGGTCATTCAATATAAACAACAGCATGTGAGAGATGCCATCACTTGAGTCCAATCATATACTTAAGAAAAATCATTTATTTACCTGTTCAAAAGAATATTCAGACTAAAGCTAACTTTATGTCATAACCAAAGCATTATCTTTCTATTCTGAAATGCATATTAAGATGTTTAATGCACTGCTTCTCCTTTAAAATAACTCCCCGTTGGGGATTTCCCTCCCTCAAATCCTATCTTGAGATTTTCTGAAAATAAGTTCTCAGAACAAAGGAAATCTCAAATTTTATAAGTAAGAAACTCTAACAGCCCTCAGAAGAGAGTTCCCTCCATTCACTCCTATAGTCGCAAACTGGATAAAGTCCTAAGTTTTATCTTTATCAGGTACTCATTTTAACTAATCTCAGTCATCGATTTGAAAAAATTTCTATCATTTAGCCCTTAGCTCTGTGTATAAATCTTATAACCTCCTCTAATTTTCCCAGAGTAATTATGACATGGTGTGAATCCATCCTACAGGAAACATTTTCCCCTTTGTTTGCTCTCACCCTTTACCATTGTCTGTGATAGAAACCACAAGCTGGCCACAACATCCACTCTTTTTTCTCCTTCCTGGAGCCGAGGCTGAAGTAGATTTCTCTATTTTTGTTGCACTTATTCCAGGGGACTAAGTTCTCACCAATGGAAACTCAACAAAAAAATTCTCCACTTACAGAATTTGCCCATTAAAACCTCCCACTCATGCTGTCCAGCTCTTTCCTCTTTTTGGCCAGCTGGACTTGTGACCCGAAGGAAACCTTGGCAACTGAGGATGGAACATGGCAAATTCACTGTCCCATTCCAATCCCTGAAGACCACAGTGTGCTGCTGCTGACCTGAACTGCCTCCTTGAGAGAGAAATACACTGATATTTCAGCTGTTGACTTTTTAAGGGTTTCTTTGCTTGTTACCTTCCTAATCAATATGGGAAGAGGCACCTAAAAGAGAATACCATAAACACACACACACACACACACACACACACGCACACACACCTAAAGGCAGATAGGAGATGGCTATCAAAGGCTAGAAAGCCAGAGCCCCAAGTTAACCATGAAAAGCACTTTTAAAACACTTCATCTCTGATAGCTTGGAAAGTAGACCAAGAACTTACTGAGTCTGAAGCTCTAGGGAACATAGCTGGTAAGAGTAGGAATGCTAGTGTGCGAGGCTGAAAGCTGTGGCTTTTAGCCCAGTAATGCAAAAAAGAGACGAGCTCAGGCAAAAATTGACTAGATTGTCTACTGAAACAGAACAATCACTAAAATAATAATAATGGGACAGCCACAATAATAATGATGATAACAATCACAACAATAGTAATAATTCTTCAAGACTGCTCTGGGCTGGGGAAAAAAAAAAAACACTGATGGTTTGTATAGCTCAAACAGTAGAAGATAAGATTTATAGGTTCAAAGAATAAAAGGAGATCCAGCCCAGTGGCAGAGATAAATATCAAGAGCGTTGGCACCCAAGCCTGTTTCAGACGTCAGTGATGGTTTGATCAAGGAAGACAAACCTCAGAAAAGATCAAGAAAATACTTTGGGGTTTATTTGCTAGCACATGAAACAGAATGGAAATAAGTAGGTCAGAAGCCCATCATATTTCTGAAAAAACAGTAGTGCCCCAGGAAACCACAAGCTTGAATCTGTAAATCACCCTCATGCAACAGCAGAGAGTGAGCTCTGAAAGGTGTCAGCTCCTAAACCCACATTTCCCCATGTCCACCTCTTATGTGGCCATGGAGAATAGCGGACAAGATTGTTCTCCAGGAGGACAGAGTCAAGGGCCACAGAGAATGCAGGCAAGGAAGTACCTTGCTCAGGACGACACTCGGTACATTGACATTTTATTCTAGGGTTTGGAGGGTCTTTGCAATACCTACCCAGCAGGAGTTCAGTGCTATGGCCCAGGACTGCTGTGGGCATTTCTATTCTTGTCCGCTTTTGTATATTGGGTAGGCAGTTGGGCCCGGATAACTTGTCTTTTAGCTCACAGGGTGCCAGATCTTGAGGAACCACGTCTGGACCTCAAGAAGAGATCTGAACACCATCTGGAGACCCCAGACTTTGATATAGATATAGTAATTGGAGAAATTTTTTTTTTCATGAGAAATAGGCGAATATGGCTTAATAAGGGATGATAGTGGCCCAAGGGACCAACTATGTTAGAGATGCTAGTTGTCTACCAAAAATACATTCTTCTCTTCTTTCTGGGCACCCAGCTGGACTGCATTTCTCAGCCTCTCCTGCGGGGAAGTGACTAAGTTTTCTTCAATGGAATATGATTACAGGGATAAATGGCACTTCTACTCTTGGCCCATAACAGTCTCTCATACTTGTCTCAATATGTCCCTACCTTTTACTTGCTAACAGAAGTGGCAAGGCCTGGAATGACCTCTGGGTACCACAAGCCAAGGATGACACAGCCATCATCACCTGGGTCTTTAATTGACTGTGAAGGAGCTCTCCTATCAGTCCAAATCCTATTATAATGACTTCTGATTTTTTAAGCCACAGAAATTTGGATTTTATTTTAACAGCAGTGTAGCATAATCTAATAGATCCCATTAAAAAATAGCAATTCCTTTTTTTTTTTAAACAGAATTAACTGTTTCAAGAAAGGCTACAGTTCACACATTGAATTGAAAACCTTGACATTGTCCCTATTGGCCAGATGAGATTGCGTGATCCCTTCTCAAGACTCCTACCTGGAATAACTACAATCCTAATCGTTTTACTCCTCTTTTGCCTCTTCTCTACCCCTTCCCTGACCCCTCTGTTGTGCTCTCCTGGCAAAACCCCAGCTCTGGTTTCACCCAATCCTACCTCCTCCCATGCTTGCAAGCTTCCCACGGCTGGTTCCACTTTAAATTCAGGATTGCTGACGTAGTACTGATAGCCACAGTACTGTCCCAACAATCTCACTGCATTCCCTCAGTTCACTCATTCATCGAATCCCACATACAGATTTTCAGATGTTTTTGTCTCTCTACAAATCTCCAGTTCCTTTCCCTTCCTCCTCACTGTTAGCTGATGAGTTTGAATTCTACCTCATTAAGAAAATAGAAGCCATCAGGGCGAGTTTCCATTAGCTCCCACCATCTTCTCCTCGACTGCCTACCTGAATCTGTTCCTGTGTAATGTGCCTTCCTTCTTGGGTGAATTATCCGTTTTTTTCTAAAGCCAAAACCTCCAAATGTGCACTGGGCACCATTTCCTCTCATCTACTGAAGGCTCTTACTCTAAAAACTCTCTCCTCTTTTTTGCACCATCAAAATTTCTCTCTGAATTGGACGTTTCCCATCAACACACAAGGCACCTGGAAATCCTCTCATGTTTCAAAAAGAGTCAAAAGAACTTGACTCCACCTTGCCACCAACTCCCATCCATATGCTATTTAAATAGATATATTTCTGAAAATAAATGTTCCAATTCACTCTTTCTTTCTTTCTCTAATCTCATTCTCTCTTGAGCTCACCCCAGGCAGGATTTTCTGTTGAAATAGTTTGTATGAAGATCATCAGTGACCTTCATGTTACTCAAATCCAATAGCTGATTGACCATCTTCATCTTTCCCAGCCTGTCAACAGCATTTGATACGGTACATCACTCACTTTTAAAAAAATGCTTTATTCTTTTGGCTTCTCAGGGATGCTTCTTTCTTGGTTCTTTGCCTTTTTTTAGTAGTTGCTCCTCTTAATCTTTGAAACATACTGCAGCACTCCATGCTTACTCCCTGATGTTGATTCTTTCCCACCTGCACTAGATGATCTGTTGAATTTTATAGCTTTAATACCGTGTCTATTAAATGGATGGATTCCAAATTTCTACTTCTGAACTGAATATCTCCATTTAACTCCAAGCTTGCCTATCTAGTTGCCTGTTGACAACTCTTCTTAGATGTCTAGTTATTTCAAAATTAACATTCCCCAAAATCAAATTCCTGATTATCTTTACCCTCAAGGATGTTCACTAAAAGTAACTCCATTTTTCAGCTATTTAAGCCAAGGCCTTCATCATTCTCTGTTTTTCCTAACACTCTCAACTGGTACATCAGCACATCCTCTCACCTCTACCTCAAACTATATCTAGAATCTGCTCACTTCTCTCCACCTCCGTCTCCATCATCTCTCATCTAGATTACTGTGATAGCATCCTGTGGCCAAAACTGCCCACTCCCTCCCAATCTTCTTATCTCCTCCATCCTTTCATACTAGTAGAATTTCTATCTGGGCATCCGTCTACCAGAATGTACCTGATACTTCCTAACATTTTTTGCAACTTGGTGTAGGTAAGGGTCTGTCTGTAAAAACGTCTATGGAAACTTCCTTAAAAGATAGATCAGAGATACCCTTTGTTGTTTCTTCTTTATCTTTTCCTCCATCCTGCTTTCTGGTACAGACATGACTCCTTCCACCTGAAGAATGCACCCTTTGGTTAACTCTTTCCTCTCTGTACTCAAGCCCTGGATGAGTGCTTAGAGCCATGGGTTGGAATGTCTTTTAACTCACCAGGGGCTTGATCAAACAAAGCTGAATTCAGACCTCTGGATTCAGACTCCTGGAATGTAAGACAGAAACCAACTTCTTGTTAAAGTCACAATCATTTGAATTTTATTGTCACCCTTGAATTTTATCCCAAATAATACATCCCCTAACTGGTCTCCTATTTCTGCTCTTGCTCCTTTTAAACTATTATTCCCAGAGCATCAGTCAGAGAAATCCTTTAAGACCAGGTTGACTATACTACCCTTGAACTCAAAGCTCCCCTTGCTAGTCCCATATGCTCTCTTACTGGACATGTCTGTGTGTCCATGCTCTGTCTCCTCCTCCTCCTCTTCTGTTCTTGTCTGTCCATTCTTCACTCCATTTTGTCCATTACAGACAGCATGGTCCATGCACTATCTTGCAAACACATTTCTGCTGCAGGGACAGGCATTTTTTCCCTTTTCCTGGAAGACTCGCCCCCTCACTTTCCTCAAAACCTAGTTCCCAAAATGTTACTTCATCCAATAGGTCTTTTCTGACCACTCAAGTCTACATCATTACATCATTAACATCACAACCAGAACAGGTCCAATAAAAATTGGGACGCTCAGCTTCTTTAGAAGTGAATTTTTTTTTTTCTTTCCTGACAATACTGGACCTAATTCTCAAAGGGCAATAATGAACTTGAGCCAGGAAAAGCTTTGGGGTGGGGCTTAGTGGAGCCTTCTTGGTATGGACAATGGATGTTGTTTATTTAACATAAACTTCTATGACAACTTAGCTTCAAACACTGCCATTCCCACTCCACCCTCTCCATTCCTCTTCCTCTACCACCCTCATCCACCCCTGGCTGGATAATCCTCCTAATAAAGTTCTACTGGCTATAAAATTGATGCACAGGTCACGGTCCTGCTTTAAAAAAGTATGTAATACAAATGGACTAAAAAAGAAAAGTGCTCACAATGCCAGTATGCATGGAATTTTCCTCACATTTCTATCACCAGTTGCCTATCATCCTATACTCACTTGCTTTAATAATTCACAATAGTCACCTGGTTCTGGAAGGCATGTGATTAGTAAACAATGACTTAGGGTATTTTAGTTCTCTCAGATTTATAGGGAAAACCCCAAATGATTAAAAGTCTCTATGAAACCCAGAGGAAAGACTCTTCAGTATAGCATTCCAGGCATCTCAAGAGCCAGTCACTCCACATAGCAGCTTTCTGTACCTGCTGTACTTAAAACTGGCCTCCATCTACCAGGTTATTTAACAAAGACAAATAATGACTCATCCCTGGGGAGTTGTTTGATTTGGTGCAGAATCAAAGTCTTTTTTTCTTTTGAAATGTCAAAACAGGTCGACCAGGCTTTGAACCTGCACAGAGATTATTGCAAACAGATTAATCTTTCCCAGGAAGGTATCAAGGAGCTAATATTTTAAACAAATAAAAGGTGAATTGCATTACTTAGCCGTCAAATGTTATATTTAGAATTTACTAAAGACATAAATTTGAACAACTGTCAGTTTGAGTGTAATTTAAATTCTTCAAACAGAATAACTCATAAGAGGTTTATATAGAGTTCAGTTTTCCCTATTACACATTTATGTTGAATTTTTATTCATGAAAACTATTTCTGGTAGCTCTGGTACTTTACCCTGTCTTTAGGAATGCTTTCAAAACCAAATTCTAAGGAAATGGTTAAAAAAAAAAAAATCAGGGGCGGACTTTGAATGGAGCTCATCAACTTATCAACTTTATTATTTAAAAGTTTGTCTGGGATTAAGAATTATGAAATAATTTCATTCATCCATTTATTCATTCAGCAAAATCATGTAACAGATGTTTTTCTAGCAAAGACAGTCATTGTTCTAGTCACTAAGTTCACAGCAGAAACAAAAGATCTAAGTCCCTGCTCTTATGGAGATTATAGAACCATTCAATAAAAAAGTATGTAATACAAATGGACTAAAAAAGAAAAGTGCTCACAATGCCAGTATGCATGGAATTTTCCTCACATTTCTATCACCAGAATCTGGACTTTAAGGGGATGAACAAATTAACAACATAACCCATTAAGTCCCACATTTTCAATTCTGTGACTATTTCTTTCTTTCTTTTTTTTTTAAGAGAAACTTTTTTTTTTTTTTTTAGGTGTAGATGGACACAACACAATGCCTTTATTTTTTATGTGGTGCTGAGGATCGAACCCGGGTCCCGCCCATGCTAGGCGAACACTCCACCGCTGAGCCACAATCCCAGCCCAATTCTGTGACTATTTCAATGAAATTGACATGGGTACATTAAAATGGGATGGAAATCAGAATCTAGAGTTTATATATATTATTATATTAACTAATATTAACCAACAGTATAATATTATGATTACTATAATTATATTACTACATAATTACATGCTATTTTTATATGTTTATGTTATTATAATACAATGATATTCTTACATGTTATATTATTATGTATTATATCATGTTATGTTATATTATTATATATAAATACTATTTCAGTTTTTATAAGTATTTCACATCTGGGACAATGGGACTGAATGGGCTAATATTATCAGCTGCAGAATCTGTGATCAGAGAACATCAGCTCCATAATAAAACGGGGTGGTGTGGGGATACGCATGCTTTTAGCTATTTCTCCCACAAACTGCTGCCTTCTAAAAGGACACATTTAGGAACAAACAGGTCATTGCTTGGATTTCTGCTCTTCTCACACACTGAGAGCTACAGAGAAACTTCTTTACCTCCTCTAAAAAGTTGAGACTCCCAAAAATTGAGAAACTCCCCCACCCCTTGATTTTCTCTGTTACCTAAAGCAAATCAGACCTCCGTGTAAAGCAAAGTCTATCTTGTTGGATAAGCTTGCTTTCTTGTTCTGATAAGCTTGGTTTGCTCCTCTCAGTTCCCTTATGGGGAAGTAATCATTGCCCGGGGGCCCTTTCGTTCTCTCTGAGTTAGCTTATTCATCTAGTCATTTCTGGTAGTTTCTAATTGCCTCATCTAACAAAGTCAGCACTTATTGTTTCCAGCACTATGCTGCATTGTCGGAGCTCCGCTGGGTCTTCTCTCCCTCAACAGTTTCAGGAAGATGTTTACGTATAGACTTGTAAACTACCTGTTTACCCCAAGCAGAAGAAGAAACCCACCCAACGGCCCAACCTGACGTCACTGTGAAAATCATGAACAATAATATCACCTTTAGCTTTGTCAGGAGACTCTGACAAGTCTACCCACAACCATCTCCATCAATGACAGAGGACATAGGTGCCCCCCCAGGTCAACCCAGGAAGCTGAGAAATGGGCTGACCTAATTCATGGCCAGTGAATCTCACAGGAGGGACTAGATTATAAAGTCAGCAAAGTTTCTCATGCACGCCCTGCCCTGGGTACTTTTGCTATCACACCCTCTTTCTCTACTAAATAACATTAACAATTATATTTTATTACTGTGCCCATATACAGATGAAAATAACCCTAACTGGATTCATTATTATAGATTCCTTATGCCTATCGTCATTTTTTGTTGTTCTTTTTAAAAAAAAACAACATTTTTTGTTCTTTAAAAAAAAGTGAAATTTGAAAGATTTTTGTGGTCCCTGGATACTGTACCTCCTGTACCTAATGGAGAAGTGGCCTCCTTCTGCCAAGGCTCTTTACAGAAAAATGCCTCAGGCATCAAACCTTCCCATTCCTATTGCCTGTCCTGCCCACTGACCTGATCAAAACATCTTGGTCAGCAGCAGTTAGCAAGGCTGAGACAGTGGCGATGGGAAAGTCTCTTCTTCCTCTTCAGACACGTGGGACTGGCTGCTGTTGAACTTCTCCACTGAAATGTCCCCATGAGATCACCAGTGACCTCTAGGTGGACAAAACTCTTGGAGGGTGGTCAATCCTTAGACACTAGACCTCTCTGCCTCCTTTGACACCATTTATCATTTAACCAGTTTTAAGGGAGTGCTCATGATATTTCAGACTGTGCCAGATTTTGAGGCAAGGTTATTAAATAAACAGACAAGATTCCAGCCCTCAGAGAGCCCTCATCTACTAGGGGTTACAGATAAATAAACAGCAAAGATGTGTTTGGGTATACTTCAGGCACACAGGAGTCTCTTGCTTGAACTCGAGAAACCCCAAAATGCTTCCTAAATTGTGCAACACTTAACACCTGAAAGGTGAATTTTGCCTGGTAAGGAGAGAGAAGAGCATTCTGGGAAGGACGAGCGGCTTGCACAGAGCCCCAGTGATAAGAGAAATGGCCGAACACTCTGGTAATAGAAAGTGATTACACACAGCTTTGTGTGGGTATGTGCTATGGTTTGAATGCTGGCCCCAAAGTTCTGCCGTGGAAACCTAATCCTCAATGTGGCAAATTTGGAGGAAGGATGTTTTAGTCTGATTTTTTTTTATTGCTATGACCAAAAAATCTGACAAGGACAATTTCAGAAGAGAAATATTTATTTGGGGCTCATGGTTTTAGAGGTCCCAGTCCATAGACAGCCAACTCCATAGCTCTGGGTCTAAAGTGAGGCAGAACATCATGATAGAAGGGCATGCAGGAGGGAAGCCTCTCGGGACATGACAATCAGGAAGCAGAGAGTGAGCTCCACTGAACAAGGACAAATATAATTCCCCAAGGCACACCCCCAAGTGACCCACCTCCTCCAGCCACAACCCATCTACCTACAGTTACCACCCAGTTTAATCCATTCAAGTGGATTAACACACTGATCAGGTTAAGGCTCTCATAACCCAATCATTTCACCTCTGAACATTCTTGTGTTGTCTCACACATGAGTTTTTTGGGCCCAGCTCCTATCCAAACCATAAAAAGGTCCTTTTAAGAGGTACTTAAGTGGTGAGGTGAGGGGTCCATCCTCATCCATCCTGATGAATGCATTAATGCATTTATTGCAGAAGTGAGTTCCTTTTAAAAGGATGGATTTCTCCCCATTTACTCTCCTCCTGTCCATGTGATGCTGTATACCACGTTATGATGCAGCAGGAAAGCCCTCCCCAGATGTGGGCTCCTTGATCTTGAACTTCCTAGACTTCATAACTGTAAGAAGATAAATTTCTGATCCTTATAAAATTACCCAGATGGGCTGGGGTGGTGGCTCAGTGGTAGAGCCCTTGTCTAGCATGTGTGAGGCACTGGGTTCAACTCTCAGCACCGCATATAAATAAGTAAATAAAATAAAAGTCCATGAACAACAAATAATTGTTAGGGTCTGTGAACAAGTCAGGATGGCGCCTGGCATTTTGCCAGAGGGAGTGGTTTGTGAAGTAACACCAGCGAGCCATTAAGTGTGGAGATTCCTTATTGGTTGACTGCTGTATCTAGTTTATGTTAATTAAGATAAGCTGTGTGTAATGTATATATACCCCTCCTGTGCTACAATAAAGGGCTCCCACTCCTGCTGTATCAATGTACACAAGTTGTTCGTCACCCGCCGGTTATTTTGCTGCAGCAGGACTGCGGCAAATAATAATTTTTAAAAAATTACCCAGACACTGGTATTTTATTATAGTAGCACAAAACAGACCAAGAAAGTGTGGGAAAGGAGTTTGTGCTGGAGTATGTCAGGAGAATTATGGCGTTTAAAAAAAGAGCTGACTCTGGCATCAGTGTGGAGAATTAATTGGACTAAGGTGATATTGAGATCAGAGAGAGTCACCAGGAGGCTGTGGAAGGAAGGCTGTGGCTGGGACCTGGGTAGGACATGATAGTGATTTGAACCAGGAAGCAGCAGAGGGGGAAGAGAGGGGTAGATTCAACCCCAGCTCCTCTTGCTGCTTTTTTATAGTTACCTCTTCACCTACTCTCAACTCCTGACCACTATTTGTGTGTTTTCTCTCTCCATAGTTTTCTAGTTTGGGTTTTAATTTAATTTTATAATTGAAACTGTCCTATCCATATCTCAGTATAAACACAATATAAGGGAGAAGAGAAAGCAAGAAATAAAACAGGTGGTCTCAACAGTCCTGGAGATACCTTATATTTGAGGGTGCAGGGGAAGAAAGAATTAAGGATGACACTTGTGTCTGGTCTTTTACTGGCAGAAAATAGAATTCCTTTTGCTAGTTAAGCAGAAAGAGGATCTTTAGACAACAGTAAGAGGCAACAGAAAATCTGATTTGGAAGACCCACAACCAGGAACAAAGCAGTGGGGAGCAATGCCCGGCCACATACCACAGGACTTGTGGGCAGAATCACTGCTGCCTGTGGCTTGTCCACTGGGGAGAACAGGAAATGCACACCAGAGCTCTGCTACATGTATCAAATGCTTCCAGATTTGCAATTGCCACAAAAGTCTGCAGCCTCTCACTCTGCAGCAGGGTGTGTTGCTCACTTCTGCCCCCTGGTCCCAGGAAGGTGCAAATGCTTGACTGAACCTGCAAGGGAGATTGGGAAATGTGGTTTCTAGCTTTCCAGAAAGAAACTACAGAGCACTAGGGATGGGTCCTGAGTGAGCCCCTTGTAACATCAGCCACGGTTGGCATCTGCACCACCCTCTCACTAGAGAAATAAAAGGAAAATGTTAGTGATGTCTTTCAGAGATGAGACTCAGGGTAGGTCATCCCAGGTCAGTGGTGGGTGCCAGCATCTGGATGTTTGTTACTCCCCAAATTCATGGGTTGAAACCTGATATAATAGTATGAAGAGGTGGGCAGTTAGGAGGTGACTAAGTCCTGAGGGCAGAGTCATGGTGAAGGGGATTAGTGCCCTTAAAATAGAGGCCTGAGGGAACTCATTTATCCCTTCTGCTATGTGAGGACACAACATGGAAGCAGAGAATGAGCCCTCACCAAATACTGAAGGTGCTGGCCCATTAATCTTGTACCTCCCAGCCTCCAGAACGGTGAACAATAAAATTCTGTTGTTAATAAATTACCCAGTCTGTGGCGTTTTGTTAGAGCAGGTTGCATGGATCCAGACAGTGGGGCAGAGATTTGAAGTCAGGTTTCGTTGACTCCAAAGCCAGCCTCTTTCAGCTCTCCCCTGCTGTTCTTTAAGACTCATCTCTGTCCTGACCTCCCCTGGAAAGGCTGCCCCCCACTCCCAGACTGAATGTTGGGTGATATGTCCTTCTACTGAGCTTCCTTCTACTGATGCCCTGAACAGAGAACGCTGTGCACCTTCTATTACACTTTATTCTCTTTTTAAGTTATATGTATGTTTCTCCTTTTAAGGTATCTCCTATTAAGGTATTAGGAGACAGTTGCACAGGTGTCTCTGAGGGATAGATCTATGCACGCCAATGACAGTGCTAAATGCTGGGGAAACACTGCAGAAGGGAGGGCACAGAGGCTGGTTGCTTGATGCTGTAGGAAGAGGCTCCCTGAATTAGGAATTCAGAGGAGGAAGTTATGTTAATTGTGAAAGAACAAGTCCCGACACCCAGGGATCCGATGACAATAATTCTTATGCCCAGCAATATTGTTTGAGCCAAAAGCCAAAAAATGGAATCTTCGGGATCCATCCTAAACTTTGTTGCAGAAAAGGATCATCTGGTCCTGCTGTACCACTTTCCTTAACGAATGAGAAAGGGCTGAAAATGGATCCATAAGTCAAGGTAGAGTCTTCAGATGCTTGGGAAAAAAGGTGGGGTGGGAGGAGTTTGTGTAGACAAGGAAGGAACGCAAGGTGGAATCTTCAAGCTAGTTTTTAATATGTCTTTGCATTCCCCAATAGTTAATATTTTAATGAGGATTGAATGATCATACAAAGCTTTTGGCACAATAACTGCTACCTGGAAGTTGTTGTTGTTAGTGCTTTTGTTATTCCTTCTGGCACCTAGTATTTGGCCCAGATAAGCTACTTAGTAACTATTTAATGCATGAATGAATGAGCCCAAGGAACTGACTATGATAGCTCTTCTTCTCTTTCAGGTATATTGACCTATTTAAATGAGAGCTCTATTCTTCCTTGAGAAGACTGAAGTTACAATGAGGTAATGCTGGGCTCTTGGGCCAGGTGTGTATTTCTGAAGGTCTTCCTTGAGTCACTGCAGTCACACACCATCAGCTACCTGGACCGGAAGCTCCCTAGCTTTCCGTCCAATGCTAGGTTTTGAATTGTTCAGCTCTAAGAGAAGACAGTTAGCCAGCAGCATTTTCAAACACAAGACCCACTGAGTAGCCCACATCCCCAGGCTCTGCACCTTCCCGGTGCATGGACCTTGCACAGTGGACTTCAATCTCACCCACTGAACCTGCGCTGATGTTTTTCTATTTATTGTTAAGAGTTTCACATGTGCACAAAGCAGAGGGAGGCGTGTGAGGAGCCCCTGAGCACTGCACGCAGCTTTGACAAGATCTGCATTTCGCCATGTATGACGTCCCAGTGCTCTTTATTCTGCCTTTGCCAGGACTCCTGGGCAGGCCTCTTTTCTCAACCCCTGTTCTCTGTTCTGTGAACCTTATGTCCTGACTCAGCAAACCTTGGAAGCTAACAGTTCCTTGTCTATACAAACTCCTCCCACCCCATCTTTTTTTCCAAGCATCTGAAGACTCTACCTTGACTTATGGCTCCATTTCCCCAGCCCTTTCTCATTTGTTAAGGAAAGTGGTACAGTGGGACCAGATGATCCTTTTCTGCAACAAAGTTTAGGATGGATCCTGGAGCTTCCATTTTTTGGCTCAAACAATATTGCTGGGCATAAGAATTATTGTCATGGGAGCCCTGGGTGTCGGGACTTGTTCTTTCACAATTAACATACTTCCTCCTCTGATTTCCTAATTCAGGGAGCCTCTTCCTACAGCGTCAAGCAGCCAGCCTCTGTGCCCTCCCTTCTGCAGTGTTTCCCCAGCATTTAGCACTGTCATTGGCATGCATAGATCTACCCCGCAGAGACACCTGTGCAACTGTCTCCTAATACCTTGCCTGCCACTCAAGTCCTAGGAAGCCAAATTCTTTGACATCTGACAATAAATAATAAGGTCCTACTGATGGAGCTGAGTCCCTAATTTGCACTAAAAAAATGGTGTGGGCTTTGTAGGGAAACATTTTCAATTCAGACGCAGAAATCTAGTTTCTAGCAAAAGACGGAAAACAGTGAGCACTTGAACTGGGAACGGTCCTCTCATCTACCATACCTCCAGAGCAACGGAGTGACTTTTTCACAGCTGAGGCACAGATGGGAGATGATACCCCACAAGGATGAGTGCCGTCCTCCAGAATGTAGTGTGATCCCTAAATAAATGACCACTGGCACCATGTCCCAGTGTTAGAATCCACCCTCTCTGTGCCAAGGAATAGAAGTAGGAGCACTCTTTGCTGACTGTCAGCTGATACCATGGTATCCGTAGCCTGCTGGGAAATGTGTGCCTCTACGCCTCCGTTGCCCAGGACACTCACGCTCACTCTTCTTTTTACCCATTCTGGCTTCCTCTCTCCCTCGTATCATTTCCTAGCCCCTCACCCACCACACTACCTTCCGGATAAAGTACTTGAACCTGAACTTTTGCCTTGGTGTGTTTTAGGGAGACCCAAACTAAGGTACAGGGATAATTCTAGTATTCACCTCACAGGTTTATCAGGAGAAACAAGTAAAAGAAGGAACACATTGGTTTAGAGTATGTGCTCAATAAATGTCAACTAAATGCTGTCATCGTCATCATCTTCTTTCCTGGAGAGCTGAGATTCTTTTGTTCAAAGGGCTAAGAAAGGAATATTAACACACTGGGCTTACTCCCTCCTTTTCTTCCATCCAAGAAGTAAATTGCTGATAATATTAATGTCTTTCATTCATTGAGTGCCTACTCTGCAGCTGGGTACAGTGCCAGTTGCTTTGCATGCACTGCCTGTGGCACAAGGTTATCTCAGTGACTAACCAGATTACAGTAATTAGAAGCATAATTATAATCATAATCATAATGGATAACATACATTGAGATTTTACTTTAAACTGCTATGTCTCCTGAGTTCTTCACATGCAGGGAGTATCTTTCCATTTTAGGGAATAGACTCAGATGGGAAGTGACTTGGGACAAGGGATTGGTCCCTTGTTCACTCAGCCTGGATAAGGGACCACAACCAGGGCCTGATTGACTCCAGAGGGCTTGCTCTTTCCACCAGACTAATCTTCTCATGACAGCTTGTATTTCTCTAAAGGGGGCTGTGTATGTGTGTGATTTAAACTTTCGAGGGTAAAAAACTTTGTTTCACAGGAGCTGAAAGAAGACGGCCACTCAGCCCAAGGAAGCCGAGTTCACCAGAAATCTCACCCTGAGACAATCACTTTAAGGAACAAGGAGACATGAGTCACAATCTAAAATAGCAAAAATAAAGCACAAGATTCTGCTTATGTCAAAACATTGTCTCTGTAATTTATACAGACGTGGGAACTTAGTTTCACAGCAGTGGTGAGGAGAGGGAGAACCTCTGCTGCAAGGTGGGTGTCTGCAGAAAAATGGATACCCTTGGCTCACGGAAAGGTCAAGGTAAACACGTGCTTAAGAGATGGAGATGGATGCTTTTATTTATAAATTCTTGTCCTATTCTATTTAGAAGAATTATACTTAATAAATTGTGCTGATAATCATTCCTAGAAAATCAAAATCTGACCTTACAAAACAGTTCACTGAAATGTTCCAAGTTAAGATTATACTTGTCTGCCCCTATCTCAAAAATAAAAAAATAAAATAAAATAAAAGGTCTGGGCATGTAACTCAGTATTAAAGGACCCTAAGTTTCAATCCCCAGTACAAAAAGAAAAATTATACACTATCCCAAAGCATTTTTAGTACATATAATTACAATAGGGAAACAGTCATTTTACCAGCTCTTTGGGCCATAGGAAACCAAATGTTATGAATTTTACTTCCCCCAATAATATTTACAATCATTGCAATAATTGATATTTTTCAAGAACTTGTTTATTGCCAACTGAGCTAAGAAATTTACACTATTGAATTCTTGCAATGATATTAAGAGGAAAGTACTATTATTATCTTCATTGTAGAGAAAGAAAATTATAGATAAAAGACATTAGAGTTTTGCATAATATCACTCAATTAGCATGTAGAGAATCAAGACTCAAAATATAACAAATCAATGTTCTGGCTTAAAATAATTATTCATTCAGTCAGGATTCTTTCTATGTGGACCAAACATCCAAGTTCCAAGGTGGCTGAATTCAGGGTAGACGAAAGTGACTCAATGTATGACTGGGTTCTGAACACGAAGATGAAAGTCACTTCTCCAAGTGATGTCTAAATAAACTGCTCTGTGAGTCGGCTTCTCCAAAGCGTTCATTCTTCTTCACGGTGATTTTAGATAAGTTGCCACCCTGACAGAATGAAGCCATCATGACAGGCTCAAAAATTGCATTCTTTTTCAGAAAGAGGCAGGATTCACTCCCACAGCATGAAGTTACAAATATCCTGCGCCACCCAGAGACCCTGCACCAAAGGTACAAGTGATCAAAGATGACTCTAGATTGGCAGGATCCAGGGAATGGACTGTACCAAACACCTCAACAACCTTGGCCCACCTGAGATGTGCTGTTTCCACGTTGATGGTTGAAAACGGAAACGTAAACTTGAAGAAGTAGAGGCACAAAATACACTAGCAGATATAAGGATCCCCCATTTGTCCACAACCATCACTGTTTTTCCTTGTCTGTTTCCTTGCCTGCTGCTGTCTCCCAGCTACATGAGTAGTTCTGGATGCTTCCACTAGAGGGCTTCTGCTTATGGTTTTTGGAGTCCACAGGCAGATGAATAAACATCCCCCAAACAAAGTTTACCCTTCTTCCCATGGCAGCCACTCACTACAGAGGACAAAACCCATGACATATATCATCCATTAAAATCAGAGGTGGCCTTTTACTTTAAAAACAACAAAAGCTATCTCAGAGTTCTGTGTTTTTTGAGGGAAGATTGTTCACAAGAAGGCAACAGATTGCTTACTCACAGCTAGTGATGGTGTAGTCTGCCCATTTGGAGAACAAATTTGTCTTCCTCGTAAAACTGTTAAATATCACGGCATGCAACCACTGATGAGATGATTCTAGGCCTACTCAGAACCTTGAGGAAAATGATCCACAGCAAAATTCTTCAACCCTAATAATAAGCACTATATGCTCTGGGGTGATCAAATCTGTTTCCTATTCTACACAAGAGAGTCTAAGAGACAATCAATTTACTCATTTATAGTTCACCCTAGAAGGCAGAAGTGGAAATCCAGCAAAAGACTTTTAACAGGGCTGTGGCTGTGGCTCAGCGGTAGCGCGCTTGCCTAGCACGTGCAGGGCCCTGGGTTTGATTCTCAGCACCACATAAAAACAAATAAAAAATAAAGGTATTGTGTCCAACTACAACTAAAAAATTATTAAAAAAAAAGACTTTTAACATCAAAGCTGATCCACTTCACGCCTGCCAGATCCATTGCTGATATCCCAACTTACTCACTATTCAGCCATGACCCAAAGGTACTGTCACATTCCCACAGGCCTTTCCTTGGTTGCTATCAGGCAGAGGTGAGATAGCTCTTGGATGGAGCCGTCTGGTGGTCCAGGGTCTTAAGTAAATTAATTTCTGATTTCTCTTCTAACAGGGCTCCTCTATTAGATGGGTTCCTGGTCACAGTCCTGTGAAAGTACTGTGATCTACATCAAGGAGAAACGTCCCAAGGGTCATCCTAACCAACTCCTCTCTAACTCCAGCAGGTTTATCCCAGACTCTTCCACTACAATCTAGACTTATATCCTTTGTCTTTGGGAGAAAATAGTCACAAACAATACAAGATTTTTAGGGTCTCTAGTAACTGTCTTTGGCTATTAGGGATACTAATAAAGATCATGCTTCATAACCTAAATTGCAAGAGTCAAAAGATTTTACATGAAACCTCAAATATGTAAGAAGATGGTTTGAAAATCCAAGGAGAGTTTTGTCTTCCCTCCCCCCTTTCCTTTTTAAATTTTTTGACTCGTAACTTGATCCCATTCATAGACTTACCATCTGCCAAGAATAAAAAGAGTAAAACTAGCATTCATATATCCATGTACGATATGTGTTATGATTTAGATTTGAGGTGTCCCCGGAAAGCTCGAGTGTAAGACAATGCAGGAATTTTCAGAGGTGAGATGATTAGATGATGAGAGTTGTGATCTAATCAGTGGATTGATCCACTGACGGATTAGCTGGGTGGTGACTACAGGTAGGTAAAGTGTGGCTGGAAGAAGGAGGTCACTGAGGGCATGCCTTTGGGGTTTCTATTTTGTTGTGGTAAGTGGAGCTCTTTTCCTGCTTCTTCATTGCATGGACTGGGTAGGCTTCCTCCCCCAAGCGCTTCCACCATAATGTCCCAACTCAGCTCAGGCCTGGAGATATAGAGTCAGTCCCACATGGATGGAGCCTCTGAAACTATAAGCCAAAAAATCCTTTCTTCCTGTAAGATTGTTCTTGTTGGGTGTTTTAGTTAAGTGACAAAAACTGTGTATATTCTATACATAATGCATGTGTTTATACAGCATATGTATTTTTTATTATAATCATCTATTAATTCTTCTGTAAATAAGTAAATGCCTATATACCATAGGTAGTGGACCTCACCATAAAAAATCCAGAGGTGGTAGAAACAGACCATTCACTCTGGTCTCTCTAACTAACCCAGCTCCTGAGTTAATATCAGGTAACCTTGTGAAGACCTTCTTAATTCTAACCTCCTCCATTCCCCTCTGGTTATCTATTGCCTTATAAATAAGTCACACCCAAAGAAAGGTTTAAAAGCAGTTATCAATTATATATTTCACTTATAATTCTGGAGGTTGAATGGGAACAGCTAGCCAATAGTTCTCAACTAGGGGTGATTTTTCCCCAGGGGACATTTGCAAATGTCCTGAGACAAATTCCTGAAGCAATGTGCAGCACTATCAGAGAGGTGGAAGTCAGATAAAATGCACCATTTAAGTAAGATTCAGATTCTTAGAACACCCAAAATGTCCTGATTTCATATGAAAACCACTTACACCAAGAACAAGGAAGATCTAGAACTGAATGAGAGAAGAGCATCATCAGACACCAGCACAGGATGACACAGATGTTAGATTGCCTGATAAGGGTTATAAATCAACCTTCACAAAAATGCTTCTCCAAGCAACCATTAAACACTTAAGACAAATAAAAAAGTAGAAAGTCTCAGCAAAGAAATAGAATATACAAAGAAGAAAAAAATGCAGATTTGGGAATTTTAAAAAATACAAAAACTGAACTTAAAAACTCAATGTCTAGGCTCAAAAAACTGGAGGAAACAGTGGAGAGAATCAGCAAACTTGAAGACACGTAAAACAGAGAGAAAACATATTGGGAAAAAATAAAACCTTAGAAAAATGGAAAGAAAAAAAGTGGAACTGAAAAAGTACACAAAGAATGATGGTCAAAAAATTCCCAAATGTGGCAAAATATCTATATCTACATCTGTATACCTATATCTGTATCTATACCTAAATATCTGCAGAGTCCAAAAGCTGAGTAAATCTCAAACAGGATAAATGCAGAGAAATCCACAGATTCATATCATAGTCAAATTTCTGAAAACTAAAGACAAAGTCTTAAAAGCCACAGAAAGAAACAATGTGTTATCAACAAGGAGGAAGACAATTGGCCCAGCAGTGGATCTCCCACCAGAAACCATGTAGGACATTGGAACATTTCTCAGGTGTTAAAAGAAAAGAATTCTCAACCCAGAATTCTGCATCTAGCAAAATGTCCTTGGAGAATAAAGGAAATAAAGGAATAAAGGAAATCAAGATGTTCTTAGAGGAAGGAAACGAAGAGACTTTGTCCCCAGCAGACCTCCCCACAAAAGAATGGCCAATGGAGTTCTCTAAACACACAACAAATAATAATAAGAAGATTACATAATTCTTGATATATCATATTTCACACTTTGATTCAAGTGGGTTATGAACTCCCATTTTTACCCCGTATACAGATTGCAGAATCACATCAGTTACACATCCATTGATTTACATATTGCCATACTAGTGTCTGTTGTATTCTGCTGCCTTTCCTATCCTCTACTATCCCCCCTCCCCTCTCCTCCCAGATTATTCTATCTGTATTTATGAAAACTAAGAACTCAAAAACATCTGTCTATCCTGAACAATAATTTTTGGAGACAATAACCCCTTCATGTGTTAAAGCATACAGGGTTGTCTGAGTAGTTAGTGGGTAACAGTGCGATTTAAGAAAGAATGATAAGGAGTATTTAATATAAATCCTCCTTCAGTATCAGATTTAATTTGAGGTAATATGAGTCTTTCTTTATTGGGGGAAGTAAGTGGATAGCATATCATGTCCTCTGATATAATTTGTCACTTACTCTATTAAGAAAACTAAAGTGCTCTATTCTAATGCAGTGTTTTTTGAAAATGTGACTAGTTTGTTTTTATTTTAAAATATTAATGGTTGTTAAACATCAGAACTTTCTAGATATGATTTTGAGATAACATAAAATGCTCTCAATTCCTTGTACCATTAATGTGCTATCAGAATTATTGCTGGAACATTTGCTCCATCAATCAAGAGGACGGGAAAACTTCCTGTGACTTTTCAGTTTGAATTAGAGAATAAATTGAATTCATTTCTCTTGTCATTACCCTTCTCCATGAACTTACTGAGCTTTGCTGAATCCCTGATTGATAAGCATTAAAAAAATATATAATTAGCAGCATCTAAAAAATAATAATAATAATAAGAAGAAGAAATTATAAGAAAGAGTCATGTAAATCAGAAAGAAAGAAAAAACACAATGGAAAGGAAAATATGGTAAATACAATAGAATTTATTTCTGCTCTTGAGTTTTCTGAATTATGCTTGGTGTTTGAAGCAAAAATTTAACACTATCTAATGTGGTCCTCGATGTATGTAGAACAAATAGTCAAGATAAACTTATTATTAGAAGACAATAAAGGGAGGTGATGGGAAGTAAAGTTTCCATACTTCACTGATAAAATGTCAACACCAGAAGGATTCTGTGTTATGTAATGCCTGGAGGAACCATAAGAAAATGCTATACAAAGGTATACATTTGAAAACACCACAACTACAAATGAAGTTCTCAAAATGGTCAAGTAACACATATGAAACCAGGAAGAAAAGAAAACTGAACATTTTGTTCACTAAAGTAAGGGAAAGTTGAACTGATTAGACACAGTCTCTTAGCAGAACAGAATATTGCTTTTCTATTGTGTTTTATATTGGGTGTAGGGGCTGCATGGAGTTCACAGACCAGAGGTGTAAGGGGTTGACATCATTTGTAGAAGCAGGATTACTCAGGTGAGATCCTTGCTAATTGGGGCTGCAGAATCCTTCGCTGATTGAACGGTTTTTAGAAGCAAGGAACTGACTGTCTGGCTTGATCTATGGGATAGGTTTAAAGCTGGCTGTGGTAGTTACTTGTTATCACCGCTATAGAAAAAAAAATCTATCATTATTTTTTGCCTTTTTGAAAGTATATATTTCAAGCCTAATTTCTATTTGTTCAAGACTTTGTCCCCTAATAAAAATACGTCTGATATGGTGAAGTACCATGGGGCAGGGAGAAAGAAGGGAGAGACTTTGTTGCCACAATCAAATAACCTCACATTTGTGCAACTTTTTAGCTGTCAATGGGCTGGGGTTGTGGCTCAGTGGTAGAGCATTTGCCTAGCTTGCGTGAGGCACTGGGTTCGGTCGTCAGCACCACATAAAAATAAAATAAAGATATTTTTAAAAAATGTGTTTTCACTCACATTGCTTCTTTTAATAGACTTAGAGATGGAAAAGACAGCTCCTAATTTTTCCAACAGAGCAGCTTCAGCAGCACGCAGCTGGCACAGGGAGGCCAAATCTCAAAAGGACTCCTGACAGATCCTTGTGGGGGTTCCCTGCCCACATGCTGTTGTACTGAACTCCGTGTGTTCATTTTCTTGTTGCTCTATAACAGTGACTACAGACTTAGTGGCTCATAACAGAACAGATGTATTGTTTTTCATTTCTGGAGGTCAGAGGTCTAACTGCACGTTCAGGGGGCCCAAGTGAAGGTGTGAGAGGGCTGCATTCCTGCTGGAGGCTCTCGGAGGAGAATCCATGTCTTTGCCTTTCTCAACTTCTAAGAGCTGTCTCTGTGACCTTCACTTATGACCCCTTCCTCCATCTTCAAAGCAGATGGCTCCCATCTCTGCTTGAGCAGTAATATCCATCCCTCAGACTGACTTCTCCTGCTCCCTCTTATATGAACCGTTGTGAGGACACTGGATTCAGTCAAGGAATCCAGGATGTTCTCTCCATCTCAAGCTCCTTATAATCACATCTGCAAAATCCTTTTGCCATGTAAGGTAACGTCATCTAGAGTTCTGGGGATTAGGACATGGACACATCTGGGGGTCATTATTCAGCCTATCACAGCTGAGAAGCAAATACGCCTATCCCGAGGTCCATATGTGACCACTCTGACGCCCATCCAGTCATCATGGGCTAACGTCTTCTTAGTAGTTGACTTATTTCTTCCTTTATGTGGCATGCACAGGTTTGCCAAAATCAAAAGTAACAATCTTAATTAGTGGTTACTTAAACATGAGGAGATGCATCATTACAATGAAATCCCATAATTACCAGATAAAGAGACCATTCTAGAAACTGCAAGGATCATTGGAGCCTCCCCAGTCTCTCTCAAGCACCTCCATTCTGTCACAACTGCTGGAATGGTGAGGCCAGTGACTGCCGAGTCCAGGGGGTGTCAGCCAGCTGGGTTATCTGGGACAGCTCTGTACTTTCTGCAGACATTAGGGCCACTGTTCAGACTGGCCCCGTATTCATAAACATTGGGCATTCTGAGTTACAGGCTACAACTGTTTCCCTAAGAACCCCCATGCAAAAAAATGGGGTATAACATCAGTGACCAATTGGATAGACCTCAGATGTCAGTAACACTCTAAGGCTTTCCCTGCCTGTGCCCCATGGGTGTATCCCAGGCTGGCTGAACGAAGATAGGAGCTGAGGTTAGAATATCTTCCTAGGAACTCATCCCTGCTCAAAACTCAGACCACGTATTAAAAAGCATGGGGATAACTTCAACGTTTATAGCAGCACAATTTGCTATTGCCAAACTGTGGAAGCAAACTAGATGCCCTTCAATAGATGAATGGATAAAGAAACTGTAGTATAATGGAATGGAATATTACTCAGCATTAAAAGAGAATAAAATTATGGCATTTGCAGGTAAATGGATGGAGTTGGAGAATTTCATGCTAAGCAAAATAAGCCAATCTCAAAAAAACAAGGGGCTGAATGTTTTCTCTGATAAGTGAGTGCTAATCCATATGGGATAAGTGGAGGAATTTTGGATGGGGCAAAGGGGAGGGGGCAAAGGAGTAAGAAAGACTGTGGAATGAGACAGACATCATTACCCTAGGTACATGTATGATTGCACGAATGGTGAGACTCTACTTCATGCACAACCAGAGAAGTGAAAAATTCTGCCCCATTTGTGTACAATGAATCTAAGAGCTTTCTACTATCATACTGTCATGTATAACTGATTAGAACTAATAAGTAATTTTTTTAAAGCATTGGGCTAATAGGAGTCAAGGTACTAGTCATTTAACTTCTCTGACCCCAGTGTCTTTATCTGAGAAATGAAATAGCCCTTTGCAGGTCTGATGCCCACAATTTTACCGCCTGTGTCAAGATTGGAAAGTACGTGCAGTCTCAGACTATTGATATGACCATGAGACCGTCCTAAGTCTGAACATATGATGTCCCTTTCCTCCAGTCTTTTGTATTCAAAACACTCTGCTTATAAGAGAGTGTTCGGGAGCCATGGGATGAGTTACATGAAATCCTCCAGTAATTCAGGGTCTGTCCCCTTTGGAAATCATCAACTCCAAGCTCATTGACTGGTGAGAGATGCCACTTTAGGATGGAATGGGCACATCAGTGACCGCCTGGCTCCAACAGAAAATGTCTCAGCATTCAAGGTGTTTCCTTCCTATCCCTTCTTATGAACTTCATGTGAATTTTCCTGAAGGTAATATACTAACCAATATTACTGGCAGTGCAATTACAGGGAATTGGAGCAGTCTTTGATGATGCGTTTTAATGAAGAGTGATGATAGATAGTCATAGTCTTCATGTTTTATGACATCAGCCAAAGTTATCATTATGTTAAAGAATTAATAATGCTCACAAAAATGTATTTGAATGTCAGTGAAGAAAAATGAAGTCCATAGATGCTATCTCCTTTCTGAAAGTTATTATAAATGTCTTTCTTAGGAAAAGATGCTGAGTTAAAAGTCTTTTCATCCTTGCTTTTCTCAGATATGTATAAAATATAGTCCAAACTTGTTTTTTTTTTCATTCCTGAATAAAGACGAATGGATTGTTGAAAGAAATGATGCAACATCACAAAATATTAGAGCAAAACTGGAATTCTCTGAACTGTAAAAGGAGTAATCTACACATAATGGTAATACCAAAAGGAGAGAAAGGTATAAGAGAACTGTCTGAAGCACTAATGACAGAAGTTCCTCAGAGTAATCTCAGACACCACACCACAGATGCACGAATTTCAGAGACACCAAGCAGGGTAAGAGCAAACAAAGAAATGAAAAAACTATTCCAAGACATATCACTTGCACTCTTCAGAAAATCAAAGATAAAGAAAAAAATCCTAAAAAGAATTCAGAGAGAGAGAAAAAACAACCTTATCTATAAAGGAGCTAAGAAAGAAATTATATCAAATTTCTCTTCAGAAACCATAAGAAATCCGTTAAGAATGAATTGAAATATTAAAAATGTTGAAAGGAAAATCCTAGGTTGGTGAAATGTTCAATCTTGAATTCTGCTTTCTGTTAAATTATCCTTCAAAAAAAAAAGGGGGGGGGAGAATTATCTTAGATGAACAAAAACTGAGGGAAGTTGTTCTAGAAGACCTTCTAGTTAAAAAAAATATATATTAAAAGTTCCTCAGAAAGAAGAAAATGATATAGGCCAGAAACTCATACTTACATCTAAAAAGAAGAAGTGCATCACAGAAAGAATAAATTAAAGTAAAATAAAAGCTTTTATGTTTCTTCTTCTTACTTAATGCAACCAATAACAGATTGTTCAAAATAATAATATAAGCCAGGCTTAAGTCTGAAGCAGGAGGATGGCCAGCTTGAATCCAACATGGGCAACTTAGCAAGAGCCTGTATCAAGTTTTAACAAAAAGGGCAAGAATGTAGCTCAGGGGTAGAGAACTTGTCTAGCAACAAGGCCCTGGATTCTACCCCAAGTTGAACTGCAAAGATAATAATAATAATAATAATAAAATTTGACTACATGTACTCGTGTGTGTGTGTCTGTGTCTCTGTGTGTGTGCACTCGTGTGTGTGTGTGTATACTCATGTGTGTGTGTGTGTAAGCTTATGTACAAGTGAAAAGAACGATAGCTGTGATATGAGGAACAGGAGAAAGAAATTAGTAATACTTTCTTTTTTTATGTCTAAAGTTGTTTATTTTATAGAATTATAAACTGATTACAATATTTATCATAGAAAGGAATAATATAAAAATAACAATACATGAATAATTCTTACTTTCTTTTTATTATAAGTTATTTGCACTATCTATGAAGTGGTATAGTGTTAACTGGATTAGTAAATGTGTGTGTATATTGCAAATTTTATTGCAATCACTAAAACCTGGAAGTATGATTGATATGCTAAGAAAGGAAAGAAAAAAATCAATCATATAAAAGGCAGAAAAGTTAAGGAAGACAAAAATAAGGACAAAGCACAAGAAAACACTAACAAATATGGCAAGTATTAATCAAACTATATCAATATTCATTTTAAATGCCCAAATACACCAATTAAAAGGCAGAGATTGTCACTGTGGATTTAAAAAAGACCAAACCATATGTTGCCTACAAGAAACCAACTTTAAATATAAAGATATATGTAGACTATAACCTTCCTATGTACATATATGAATTCACCACAGTGAAACTCACCATAGTGTATATCCATAAGATGGGGAATCTGATTAGAATAAATTATATTCCACGTTTGTATAAATATATCAAAATAGATTCTACTGTCATACATAACTAAAAAAACAAATAATTTTTTTTTTTTAAAGTAAAGGAATGGGTAACAAATGCTGGTGAGGATGTGGAGAAAAGGGAACCCTCGCATATTGGTGGTAATGTAAGTAAATACAGCCTCTATGGAAAATAGTACGGAGGTTCTTTAAAAAATTAAAAATGGAAGCACCATTTGATCCACCAATGGGCATATACATTCAAAGGAAATGAAATCTTTATATCAAAGAAATAGCCGCACTCCTATGTTCTTACAGAACTATTCTTACAGGACTATTACAGACAAGAAATGGAACAGCTTAACTGCCCATCATCTGATGGATGGATAAAGAAATTATAGTGCATAGACTAAATGGAATAATATTCAGCCATAAGAAGAATAAAATTCTGTCATTTGCAACAATATAAATGAAACTGGAGATTATTGTATTAAGTAAAATAAGCCAGGCACAGAAAGACAAATACTAGGTAATCTTACTAATCTGTGAAATCTAAAAAAGTCAATCTTATAGAAATTGGGAGTCAAATGTGGTTACTAGAAGTTGGAAAGAGAAGGCGGGGGGTGGGGCAAAGGTTGTTAAATAGGATAGCAGCAAATCATTTTGTCCTATTCCACAGTAGGGTGACCATATGTAACACTAATGCATTATACATTTCAAAAAGCTAAAGAAAGGATTTTAGCTCAAAGAAATGATAAATCCTTGAGGAGACAGATATTTTTTAACTGATTTAAGCATTACACAATGTTTATGTGTATCAAAACATGTTATCCCACAGATATGTACAATTTTTGTGTTTATATACCAGTTAAAAATACTTTTAAAAAAAGAAGCCAAGGAAGTAGAGGACTAGAGAAATAAATACCAAGCAAGCTATTTTGTGGGTATCAAAAAAGGATTCTTGGGCTGGGGATGTGGCTCAAGCGGTAACGTGCTCACTTGGCATGTGCGGGGTGCTGGGTTCGATCCTCAGCACCACATAAAATAAAATAAAGATGTTGTGTCCACCGAAAAACTGAAAAATAAATATTAAAAAATAATTCTCTCTCTCTCTCTCTCTCTCTCTCTCTCTCTCTCTCTCTCTCTCTCTATCTCTCAAAAAAAAAAGGATTCTAAATATAGGAAGAGGCAAAAGAAGAGGAAACTCAATATTGAAGAAGAACATAGTTAGAATATTGCACTACCCAACTTCTAAATTAACTATAAACCAAGATCTCATGGTATTGGAGAAAAATTAGACAAAGATATCAATGGAGCAGAATAGATATGCCAAAAATAGACCCACATAGGGTCAACCCATCTTCAGGAAAGGAGCACAGGCAACACAAAGGGAACAAAGAGAGTCTCTTCAACAACTAGTGTCAGAATAACCGGAGATTTATATGAAAAGTGTAGAAAAAATTGCTATGGTCTCCACATGAACTCATGTTGAAATTTAATCACATTTGTGAGATATTGAGTGGAAACTTAGTTCAAGTATCATTTTAACAGATGAGTCTTTGGGAGATGATTAGATTAGGTAAAGTCATCATGGTGGAGCCCCATGATGGAATCCAGTGTTTCATAGGAAGGAGA
The DNA here is from genome assembly GCF_047511675.1 of Marmota flaviventris. Taxonomy (NCBI): domain Eukaryota; kingdom Metazoa; phylum Chordata; class Mammalia; order Rodentia; family Sciuridae; genus Marmota; species Marmota flaviventris. The sequence continues at coordinate 16,661,233 of NC_092499.1, read as the reverse complement.
GACCAGGGCTCACCTGTCTTCCCTGTCTTTCACTATGTGATGCTGTTATGGTTTAGATGTGGTATCCCCCAAAAGCTCATGGGTAAGACAATGCAAGAAGGTTCAGAGGAGAAATGATTGGGTTTTAAGAATCTTAACCCAATCAGTGAATTAATCCCCTGATAGGGATTAACTGAGTGGTAACTGAAGTAGTAGGGTGTGGCTGGAGGAGGTGAGAATTGGGATGTGGCTTGGGGATATATATATTTATATCTGGCCAATGAAGTCTCTCTGCTGCTGATCGTTATTTGAGCAGCTTCCTTCTGCTTAAAAATACTCTTCCACTATGAAGTTCTGCCTCATCTTGAGCTGTGAGGAATGGAGCCGGCTTTCTGTGGATTGAGGCCTCTGAATCCGTGAGCCCCTAAATAAACTTCTCCTCCTTTACAATTGTTCTGGTCGGGTTTTTCAGTTGCAGTTGCTAGAAAGCTGACTCAAACAGATGTCCTGCCCTGCTTTGGAATTCTGCCACCAAAAAGGTCCCTGGACTTTAGACCAGAACTATAAGCCAAAATAAACCTCCTTTCTTTATAATTGACCCAGTGTATGGTATATGCTATTAACAGCAAAGATGGACTTAGACCCACATACCTTACATCCTTCTCAAAAATTAACGCAAAATACATAATAAACCTAAATGTAAAATACCAAAATGGGGGCTGGGGTTGTGGCTCAGTGGTAGAGCAATTGCCTAGCATGTTCAAGATCCTCGGTTTGATCCTCAGCACCACACTAAAATAAATAAATAAAATAAAGGTATTGTGTCCAACTACAACTAAAAAAATAGTGAATAAATTAAAAAATAAATAAAATTCCATAATGGGAAATTCCTACAAGATAACATAAGATAAAATCTAGATAACCTTAGGTATGGCAATGACTCTTAGGTACAAAACTAAAGGCAGGATCCATGAAAGAAATAACTGATAATCTGGACTTCATTAAACTTATAAACTTCTGCTCTGCAAAAGACAATGTTAGAAAAACAAGACAACAGGTTGCAAACTGGGGAGAAAGTACTTACAAATAAAGGACTTTTATTCAAAATATACAAAGAACTTTCAAAACGCAGCAATGTGCAAAGAACATGATGCTAGGGGAAATAAGCCAGGCTCAGAAACTCAAGGGTCAAATAATTTCCCTCATGTGCAAAAGCTAGAGATAAGAAAGGAATGAAAACAGGGGCTCTCACAAAATTTGAAGGGAGATAAGTTGAGAAAAAGCAGAGGAACAAAAGTGGAAGGAGGAGAGGAAAGGAATGGGAAGAACTAGGGAATGAAGTTGACCAAATGATGCTATGTGCATATATTAGAAAATCACCATGAATTCTAATTTTATATGTAATTGTAATACAACAATAGAAAAATAAACAAATAGAAGGAAGACTTGTTGAGTAGAGGAAGGGGAAGGGAAAGGAAATGGGAAGGGGAAGAGGAAGTACTAGGGATTGAAATGGAGCAAAGGATGTTATATGCATTTATAAATTATCAAAAAGAATCCCATATTATGTATAATTATAATGCATTAATTAAAAACTCAGCAATAAGCAACAAATGCTTGTTTAAGAGACCTTAACAGACACCTTACAAAAGAAGATACACAAACAGCAAATAAGTATATGAAAATATTTCAACAACATATCATTAGAGAATTGCAAATCAGAACAATGGGAAGTCACTATATACGTATTAGAATGACCAAAATTCAAAACAGTGACAACATCAAATGCCAGAGAAGATATGGAGCAACAGGAATTCCCATTCTTGCCTGTGGAAATGGAAAATGGTACAGCTACTTTGGAAGGTAATTTGGCAGTTTCTTAAACATTAACCATACTTTTGCCATATGATCCAACTCTTGTGTTTATTTACCCAAATGAGTTGAAAACTTATATCCACACCAAAACCTGTACATAAGTGTTGGTAGCAGCTGTATTGCAAGCAATCACGGTGCCCTTCAAAAGATTAATGGAAAAATAAATTGTGATACATTCAGTAGTCCACCAGCTTTTTACTATCACATCAGTTAATATGTGAGAATGAATCAAAGAAGAGCAGATTAAAAGCAAAAAGATTGATTAGGTGCCCCACTTAAATAGTGGCAATAGAGGTAGAGAAAAGAGGATTAATTGAAAATATGTTTTGGAGATAGAGTCAATAGGATAGCTGGTGGATTAAATGTCCTTGCCTTCAAAGAATTCCCACTTGAACAGACCACTGGAGCAGAGACTGTCAAAAGGCCAATACAGTTTAAAAATATGAAATGCTGTTACTCCTTAGCTTCTACCACAATTCTACCGTGGAGGGACCATTTCAAAGGAAGCTTTTAACTCCATTTAATCACACCCTTCCTGTTGTGATTCCACAAAAGGGCCTGTCACTTTCATTTTCATCTATTAATATTTTTTTTACATTTCTTTTCCAAATGAGCTCATCTACTAAAAGCAAATGCGAACTCAAAATCATTATTTAAAACCATCTGGATAATAATGTAAGAGCTCAGAAATTTTCAATTAGGTGGAAAACAATGTCCCCATATACAAAATTCACTTGAAGTTTGTGAAGAGGGTATAAAAAGCGCACACCGAATCCCACTGTGAGCTTTTCATGTCTGACACCCAAGATACCCTACTGACTTTTCCATTGAGAATCCAGGATTGCCTTCAGAAACTATCTTTAGTTTCTTTTTTGAGCACAATTCTTGCTTTTCTTAGCTTAAATGAAAGTGTATTCTATCAGATGAAGCTCAACCCGTAAACCTAGCTCAGACTTTTTTCTTGGAAAAAAGAAGTCTACAGCGAGTGTGCACAGATGTCTGCAGCCTTCCCCTGCACTTCCACCTCAGTGCCACACCCCGCATGTCAGGAGTCACTGAAGTGCCTCCGAGGAGGGGTACGCTAATTTGTGTCTAGAGAAGGGAGAATTCACACCATGAGGAAAATCAGAACCAACAGCTCCACAGACATGGAAGAGACTCAGAAAAGAGAAGCCCCTCTGGCGTGGATGTTGGGGGCAGTGAGCTGTGTGTGGTGTGAGTCCCATCTCCACCTCACCATGGATTCCTTGGTCTGTCTACATTAGCATGTTCTAGGGAATCTCCTTTCTCTTCCTTTTGGTGATAAGTCCAATGATCTTCTAATTACTGATCACTGGTATATTTCTCCCATGGACAATCTCTTTTTAGTCTTAAAGATTTATTTTCAGATACTTTAATGTCATGCCCAACCTAAAACAAAACTCTCTAATTCTATGCTTCACCCTTTTCTGTCTCCCTGTCACCTGCCTCCTCTGCCCACTCTTTCCCCAGCCAGGCCTCACTTTGGCTGAGGGACTGGCAGTGGAGGTTGATCTTGACCTGTTCCTTCACCTTCTCTTTTGGCCCTTTCAGAGCCAGTACCCAGAGTACAGGGATTAGGAGAGGAGGGAAATGTCTTTTTCTTTTTTACCCTTAGATGATCACTGGTATATTTCTCCCATGGCAATCCTAAGTACCACTTCTGTATGGCCCCCACTCAAATGCTGGCTTCTTGTGAGACATGGGAATGAGTTCTTCAGGGCCCTGGTGGGAACCCGGCACTGTTCAACTCCTGGGTGGCTTGATGTGCTCTCCAGTTGCTTGCTCTCTGTGGAACACTTTTTAATGCCTAGCCTCCATGATACTTCCCACAATGGAGTCCCTTCCCACACGCACTGCTCTATTGGGAAGATTCCTTCCAGATGGCTTAAACCTGGTTGACTTATCTAGAGGGAAATGCAGGATTGATGCCATCTATCTCCTCCTCCTTCTCCTTCTAGCCATTGCATACAGAACCATGCACACTCAGACATCCAGAATTCTTCAGGCTGAAATTAAGTCCTATTCTCTATATTCATGGAATCCTTCTCCCAAACTCTAGCATCAAGGAGACAAGTCCTCCAAGAATTCTCTCCCCCCATTCCCTGTTGGCAGAGCTGGAATGGATGCCATGTTTCTGGGCTCAGCCAGTATCCTTGCAGGAAGTGAGACAGCAGCCTCCCATTCTTGAAGCACCAACTCCTAAACTCGATGACAGTTCTCTTGGAATCTTTACTTGGCTCTGAAGGTGAGAACTGCCTCAGAATTCCCCACTAAACCTGAATTCCCCTCATCAATGAACTGTTGGGTAAGCTCCTTTCAAATGTCACATCTTCACTTTATATGGGATGGCTATGGTGTTTATATTTGTAGGATCAATGGATTATCCCAGAAAAGCCATAAAGGGCACATAGACCAGCTCCCTGGCACCCTCTTAAGAATGGGGAGTGGGGGGTTGTGTGTTTTCCTCAACTTTGAGATTTTACAGGAAACTGAGGAAACAGATAAAGTCTAGATATGTGTAAGCAGGCTAAGTACACTAATGCATTGGTGTGAGTGTGACTCATTCTTGTAAATATATAGAGATATGGAGGCTGTGTGTCAAGGTTGACTCTAGTTGTGAATCAAGACTACTGGGGTCAGGGAGGCATGTACAAAGAGTACTCACATAAAGATAACTTTATAGCTAGTTCCTGAGCATCCCTGTGTCCGATGGGTAAAAACACGGCACTACGTAATGCGGATAAATTCAATCAGTCAGTAAATATTAGCAAAAACCACCCCGTGACAGCACTCTGGCAGGTGATGGAGATACAGAAATCAACATAACCCAGGGGTTTGGGGGCTCATCTGCAAAACATTGACTAGGCATCAAAAGGTTAAGTGAGAGCCAATGAAATCCCAATCATACTCTTTCTTAAATGGATTTGTAATGGCATTCATTGGGAGCTGATTGCAATATCAATAATTACAATATAATGAACTGACATTCTATTCAACTTTCATGTGGAACTTTGCAGCTTTTCCAATGAACTATGAATCATGTCTATTTGAAGACCAATTTCACCCCACCCAGTATCCACAGGAAGAAGTGCACTCATCAGAGAGGCTCAATTACTCTCTCCTGCTTCCCAGCACCAGTCTGGAGAAAGCTCCCAGCACCATACATCATTGCCTCGGAACTGTGGCTAATTTCTCAGAGCGTTTAGGACTCATGCAAATGGTTATCTTTAAGGATGCATCAACGTGGAAGAAAAATGAATAATATCCTGTAGTCAGGATGCTATCAGTTCATTCAGTGAGCATTTCCTTTTGCTGGTTAACTCTTCAATTACTGTGATTCATACTATCCAATTTCCACACATAATGACTAGATGCCATTTGCTTGCACAAGAAAGATTGGGAGAATTTTTCCTCGGTATGGCTCCCTATATATGAAATTCCTATAAGGTTCTGGAAACATAGGTAATGTTATCCCCATTTAATAGATAAGTAAATGAGACAAAGAAAATGTTCTTATGTTATGCAATTAACAAGTGTTGACAGAAAATTTCAAGCTAGTTTTCACTAATCTAGAGCCTAGACTTTTTTCATATGCCTTCTCTCTATAGAAAATTAAAGAAAAATCTCCTGAGAAGTATCACCAAGCAGTGGGAAGAAAATTTATGCACATCTACCAAGTAATCATCACACTCCACTTTAGATATGCTGTGTGACAAAGACTCAGGAGTTCTTCTCTCAAGAGCCCCAAGATGAGGAACAATGGTGAATTTCCACAGCTCTCAATACTGCCACGTTTATAGTTCTCAGAATCAGTGAGTCTCCTATTTGAGGTCAAAGCATCATCTGGACCCACAATAGCTTCCAGAACCCTCTGAATCTCCCTCCAGAGGTCCTCAAGCCCCTGCTCTAGCACAGTTGAGGATAGGAGGATGATGATTCCTCAACTTTCCCCACCCTGTTCCTTCTTTGCACAGATAAAATGTTTTCTTCTTCTGAGTACAGAGCTCTATCCGTGGTTCTATCTTTTGGGATTCAGAGTAATTTTAGTCATCTTTTACATGACAAACTTTCATAGTTTTGAAGGCATCTCTCATATTCCCAATTAAAACATCTACACATAACTTGGCTTTTTAAAACACAAACACGACAGAATTTTAACTCCTTTCATTATTCTGATGAGTTACTGCATAGGATGTCTAGATCCTAGCCTGGCCAATTGTACTTTTGCATTGGTCTTCTTGCTTCATGCATACACTATAGTCTAGTGCTTAGGTATGGAAGTACATGTTGATAATCCCAGTGATTTGGGAGGCTGAAGCAGACAGATCATAAATCCGAGGCCAGTCTGAGCAATTTAGCAAGACCCTGTCTCAAAATAAAAGATAAAAAGGGCTGTGGATGTGACTTAGTAGTAGACTGCCTCTGGGTTTAATTCCCTATGCCAAAAGAAAACAACAATGACAAAAGCCTATAAACTATAGTCTAAAGTCCATTCAGCCCCTGGGATATTTCTTTTAAGTGTAAATACGATCATGTCTTTCTTCTACTTAAAACCATTCAATAACTTCACATTCCAGAACAAAATCCCTAGTCCTTACCTCTCTACACAAGGAACTTACTCTTTTGTTTTCAGGGTGTAATGAACAACTGACCTGCAACAATCAAGCTTCACCATTGCCAAACTATTTCACAATTGCTCTGGATTTTACTCACATTTAGATAAATATGTGTGTGCAATATGTCCAGAGCAGATTCAAGGATTCAAAGATTTCAAGGCTCAACAAGACGTGTAAGCATGTCCAAGAGTAAAACACCTTAACCTCTGACAATGGAACATGTATGTATTTCCTGATCCCCTTGGACCTCCCAGTGCTTCTGACACAGACTCTAGCTTTCCTTTATCATAAACATCTAACATGTAAAAGGATTTTTGACCTTTCTTGTTAAAGGACATTCTCTAGGCATTCTAAGTAAACTCAAAGTAATAAACCCACAGATAGGAGGGCAACGTGTTTTATGCTACTGTAACTAAAGCAGAGGTTCTTACTCTGGAATCCACATACCCCTGAAATTATGCAGGTGTTAGTCAGCTTTACATCACTGTGACCAAAATACCTGACGAGACCAACATAGAAGAAGAAGAGTTTATTTTGGCTCACGTTTTCAGAGATTCAGCCCATGATCAGTGGACGCCATTGCTCTGGGCCCAAGGTGAAGTGGAGCATCATGGCAGAAGGGCATGGTGGAGGAGCTGCTCATCTCTGAGTCACCAGGAAGCAGACCTCTGTTCTGGAAGAGGGAAGAGCTGCAGGGAAGATGACACCTTCCAGGGTATGTCCCAGTGACCTACTTCTTTTAGCCACACCCCACCTGCCTACAGTTACCACCCAGTTAGTCCATTCAAACTGGAATGGACTGATTAGGTTACAACTTTCATAATCCAATCGTTTCTGAATACTCCTGAATTAACACAGTAGCTTTTAGGGGATACCTCATATCTAAACCATAAAATGTGAAATTCTGCATGTGTGGTATGTGTGTGGGTGTGTGTGTGTGTGTGTGTGTGTGTGAGAGAGAGAGAGAGAGAGAGAGAGAGAGAACACAATACATCAACGCTATGACAATCTGCTCGACCCATTCTAGCACTTTCTGCTCTGGAGTACAGTAGCATGCTACTTGTCTACCTTCCCAGATAGTCGGTACATCGTGAAGGCAGAATTCACTTCTCCTTTCTTGTTTTCAGTTCTACCCCCTTGGGTTAGCATGGTGTCTAGCTCTTGGTATTCAGTAAATAATGATTTTTAAACATAATAAATTAATGACTCCCCATCATGGAAAGTTCTGCATGAACCACAGAAGTCAACTGGAAGGATCAGATGTATTCCTATTAAGTTTCCACCCATTCGGTCATTGCTCATCTCTCACTGAGAACCAGAGCCATACTAAGAACAGGAAACCAGTGGAGAGCACATGCGCAAAAGCATCTGCCTTTGTGGAGTCCAGTTCATTGTCAGAAACATACATCAAATTAATAATCAAAGTGTCGTGTGATCACAAGCTGTGATAAATGCTGTAAAGGAAAAATGCAGGAGAACTTGATTTAATAATTTATTACTTTAGAAAAGGGACCCAGGGAAAGTAATATTTCAACTGAGATCTGAAGGATGAAAAGTAGTTAACTAGCAAGGAATTCCTGTGAGGCCAAGCACCAGAGGTCCCTCTGCTGTTCAGAGGGTGGGTTCGCTGGGACACTTCCTCGAGGCCGGGTACCTCTGTGGCTCTCTAAAGATGGTTTCCCTCAGTTCCTTTCCCCTTTGTACTCAGGTGCCACTCCATTCTCTGGGTGAATCTGGGTTGGCCTTTAACTGCTTTGAACAATAGAGTGACAGAATGATGCTGTCACCTGTGCCAGATAGATGAGCCCTGGGGGACCAGACCTGTGGGCCAAGAGGCCACCTTAAACATCTAGTCCATTTCTTTCTTTTTTTTTTATTGGTTGTTCAAAACATTACAAAGCTCTTGACATATCATCTTTCATACATTAGATTCAAGTGGGTTATGAACTCCCATTTTTACCCCAAATACAGATTGCAGAATCACATGGGTTACACATCCACATTTTTACATGATGCCATATTAGTGACTGTTGTATTCTGCTACCTTTCCTATCCTCTACTATCCCCCCTCCCCTCCCCTCCCATCTTCTCTCTCTACCCCATCTACTGTAATTCATTTCTCTCCTTGTTTATTTTCCCATTCCCCTCACAACCTCTTATATGTAATTTTGTATAACCATGAGGGTCTCCTTCCATTTCCATGCAATTTCCCTTTTCTCTCCCTTTCCCTCCCACCTCATGTCTCTGTTTAATGTTAATCTTTTCCTCCTGCTTTTCCTCCCTGCTCTGTTCTTAGTTGCTCTCATTATATCAAAGAAGACATTTGGCATTTGTTTTTTAGGGATTGGCTAGCTTCACTTAGCATAATCTGCTCTAGTGCCATCCATTTCCCTGCAAATTCCATGATTTTGTCATTTTTTAGTGCTGCGTAATACTCCATGGTGTATAAATGCCACATTTTTTTTTTATCCATTCATCTATTGAAGGGCATCTGGGTTGGTTCCACAGTCTAGCTATTGTGAATTGTGCTCCTATGAACATCGATGTGGCAGTATCCCTGTAGTACGCTCTTTTAAGGTCTTCAGGGAATAGTCTGAGAAGGGCAATAGCTAGGTCAAATTCCCAGCTTTCCCAGGAATCTCCATACTGCTTTCCAAATTGGCCGCACCAATTTGCAGTCCCACCAGCAATGTACAAGAGTACCCTTTTCCCCACATCCTCCCAGCACTTGTTGTTGTTTGACTTCAGAATGGCTGCCAATCTTATTGGAGTGAGATGGTATCTTAGGGTGGTTTTGATTTGCATTTCTCTGACTTCAAGAGATGGTGAGCATTTTTTCATGTACTTGTTGATTGATTGTATGTCCTCCTCTAAGAAGTGTCTGTTCAGGTCCTTGGCCCATTTGTTGATTGGGTTATTTGTTATCTTATTGTCTAATTTTTTGAGTTCTTTGCATACTCTGGATATTAGGGCTCTATCTGAAGTGTGAGGAGTAAAAATTTGTTCCCAGGATGTAGGCTCCCTATTTACCTCTCTTATTGTTTCTCCTGCTGAGAAAAAACTTTTTAGTTTAAGTAAGTCCCATTTGTTGAATTCTTGTTATTAACTCTTGTGCTATGGGTGTCCTATTAAGGAATTTGGAGCCCGACCCCACAATATGTAGATCGTAGCCAACTTTTTCTTCTATCAGACGCAGAGTCTCTGATTTGATATCAAGCTCCTTGATCCATTTTGAGTTAACTTTTGTGCATGGCGAGAGGAGGGGATTCAGTTTCATTTTGTTGCATATGGATTTCCAGTTTTCCCAGCACCATTTGTTGAAGATGCTATCCTTCCTCCATTGCATGCTTTTAGCCCCTTTATCAAATATAAGATAGTTGTAACTTTGTGGATTAGCCTCTGTGTCCTCTATTCTGTACCATTGGTCCATCCGCCTGTTTTGGTACCAGTACCATGCTGTTTTTGTTACTATTGCTCTGTAATATAGTTTGAAATCTGGTATCGCTATACCACCTGATTCACACTTCCTGCTTAGAATTGCTTTTGCTATTCTGGGTCTTTTATTTTTCCATATGAATTTCATGATTGCTTTATCTATTTCTACAAGAAATGTGGTTGGGATTTTGATTGGCATTACATTAAACCTATAGAGAACTTTTGGTAATATCGCCATTTTGATGATGTTAGTTCTGCCTATCCATGAACAGGGTACATTTTTCCATCTTCTAAGATCTTCTTCTACTTCTCTTTTTAGGGTTCTGTAGTTTTCATTGTATAAATCTTTCACCTCTTTTGTTAGGTTGATTCCCAAGTATTTTATTTTTTTGAGGATATTGTGAATGGAGTGTTTTTCCTCATTTCCGTTTCAGAAGTTTTGTCGCTGATATACAGAAATGCCTTTGATTTATGCGTGTTGATTTTATATCCTGCCACTTTGCTGAATTCATTTATTAGTTCTAGTAGTTTTTTTGTGGACCCTTTTGGGTCTTCTAGGTATAGAATCATGTCAACTGCAAATAGTGATAATTTAAGTTCTTCTTTTCCTATTTTTATGCCTTTAATTTCTTTCGTCTGTCTAATTGCTCTGGCCAGTGTTTCGAGAACTATATTGAATAGAAGTGGTGATAGAGGGCATTCCTGTCTTGTTCCAGATTTTAGTGGGAATTCCTTCAATTTTTCTCCATTCAGAATGATGCTAGCCTGAGGCTTAGCATAGATAGCTTTTACAATGTTGAGGTAAGTTCCTGTTATCCCTAGTTTTTCTAATGTTTTGAACATAAAGGGATGCTGTACTTTGTTGAATGCTTTTTCTGCATCTATCGAGATGATCATATGGTTCTTATCTTTAAGTCTATTGATGTGGTGAATAACATTTATTGATTTCCGTATATTGAACCAGCCTTGCATCCCAGGGATGAATCCTACTTGATCATGGTGCACAATTTTTTTGATGTGTTTTTGTATCCTATTCGCCAGAATTTTATTGAGGATTTTTGCATCTAGATTCATTAGAGATATTGGTCTGTAATTTTCTTTCTTTGAGGTGTCTTTGTCTGGTTTTGGAATCAGGGTGATGTTGGCCTCATAGAATGAATTTGGAAGAGCTCCCTCTTTTTCTATTTCCTGAAATAACTTGAAAAGTATTGGTATTAATTCTTCTTTAAAGGTTTTGTAAAACTCCGCTGTATACCCATCCAGTCCTGGGCTTTTCTTGGTTGGTAGTCTTTTGATTGCTTCTTCTATTTCATCCATTGATATTGGTCTGTTCAAATTTTGTGTATCCTACTGATTCAGTCTGGGCAAATCATATGACTTAAGAAATTTATCGATGTCTTCACTATCTTCTATTTTATTGGAATATAAGTTTTCAAAATAATTTCTAATTGTCTTCTGTATTTCTGTAGCATCTGTTGTGATATTGCCTTTTTCATCCCATATGTTAGTAATTTGAGTTCTCTCTCTTCTTCTCTTCGCTAGCATGGCTAAGGGTCTGTCGATCTTATTTATTTTTTCGAAGAACCAACTTTTATTTTTGTTAATTTTTTCAATAGTTTCTTTTGTTTCAATTTCGGTGATTTCCGCTCTGATTTTAATTATTTCTTTCCTTCTGCTACATTTGCTGTTGTTTTGCTCTTCCTTTTCTAGGGCTTTGAGATGAAGTGTGAGCTCATTTATTTGTTGGTTTTTTCTTTTTTTGAGGAATGACCTCCAGGCGATGAATTTCCCTCTTAAAACTGCTTTCATTGTGTCCCATAGATTCCGATATGTAGTGTCTGTATTTTCATTTATCTCTAAGAATTTTTTGATTTCCTCCTTTATGTCTTCTGTAACCCATTGATCATTCAGTAACATATTGTTCATTTTCCATGTGATGTAGGATTTTTCCTTCCTTCTTTTATCATTGATTTCCAGTTTCATTCCATTATGATCAGATAAAATGCATGGTATTATCTCCACCCCTTTATATTTACTGAGGGTTGCCCTATGGCATAATATATGGTCTATTTTTGAGAAGGATCCATGTGCTGCTGAGAAAAAAGTATATCCACTTGATGATGGTTGATATATTCTATATATGTCAGTTAAGTCTAGGTTATTGATTGTGATATTGAGTTCTATAGTTTCTTTATTCAACTTTTGTTTGGAGGATCTGTCCAATGGTGAGAGAGGTGTGTTGAAGTCACCCATAATTATTGTGTTGTGGTCTATTTGATTCTTGAACTTGAGGAGAATTTGTTTAATGAATGTCGCAGCACCATTATTTGGTGCATAAATATTGATAATTGTTATGTCTTGTTGGCGAATGGTTCCTTTTAACAGTATATAATGTCCTTCCTTATCCCTTTTGATTGACTTAGTCTTGAGGTCGATTTTATTCGATATGAGGATGGCCACTCCTGCTTGCTTACGAGGACCGTGTGTGTGGTATATTTTTTCCCAACCTTTCACCTTCAGCCTGTGTATGTCTTTTCCAATCAGATGTGTCTCCTGGAGGCAGCATATTGTTGGATTTGTTTTTTTAATCGATGCTACCAGCCTATGTCGCTTTATTGGAGAGTTTAAGCCATTAACGTTTAGAGTTACTATTGATATATGGTTTGTACTTCCAGCCATGTTTGATTATTTATCTTTTTTTTTAATTTAGTTTGTTTCTCCATGATTAGCTTTCCCCCCGCCCTCTGTCTTTACTGAGGCACTTCCCACTGATGGTTTTGGTTATTGTTTTTCATTTCTTCCTCGTGTAGTGTTTTGCTCAAGATGTTTTGCAATGCTGGTTTTGTGGCTGTAAATTCTTTTAAGTTTTTTTTATCATGAAAGATTTTTATTTCGTTGTTGTACCTGAAGCTTAATTTTGCTGGATACAGAATTCTTGGTTGGCATCCATTGTCTTTCAGTGTTTGAAATACGTTGTTCCGGGATCTTCTCACTTTCAGCGTCTGTGATGAAAAATTCGTTGTTAACCTTATTGATTTACCCCTGAATGTAATCTGCCTCCTTTCTCTTGTAGCTTTTAATATTTTCTCTTTGTTCTGTATATTGGATATCTTCATAACAATGTGTCTTGGCGTTAGTCTACTGTGATTTTGTATGTTCGGTGTCCTGTATGCATCTACAATTTGTATATCCCATTTCCTTTTTTATTTCTGGAAAGTTTTCTGTAATTATTTCATTCAGCAGGTTACTCATTCCCTTGGTTTGAATCTCTATACCTTCCTCTATCCTGATGACTCTTAAGTTTGGTTTTTTTATGTTATCCCATATCTCTTGGATGTTTTTCTCGTGATTTTTTTACCAGCCTTTCTGAGTTGGCTAGACTCTTTTCAAGATGATATATTTTGTCTTCATTATCTGACGTTCTGGCTTCTACTTGCTCCACTCTGTTAGTGATACTCTCATTTGAGTTTTTAATTTGGTTTATAGTTTCCTTCATTTCTAGAATTATTGTTTGATTTTTTTTATAATCTCTATCTCCTGATAAAGATGCTTAACTTCTTCTTTTATCTGTTTATGTAATTCATTTTCAATGTGTTCTTTCACTGTTTGAATTTGCTGTCTCATATCCTCTTTAAGGTTCCATTCCATCTGTCTAAGGTAATCCTTGAGTTCTTTATATGACCATTTTTCTGATGACTCTAGGTCCTCCTGAATATTTAGGCTGTCCTTCATTGTTTGTACTCCTTTTCTTCCTTACTTTTTCATGCTGCTCATGTTACTTCTTGTTCTGTTTGACTGCTGAGTTACTGTTTACTCCTATAAATTTATTTGATGCTTGGGAGGAACAGTATTAGAAGGGAAGGGAAGAAGTCACTAAAGAGAATGAGAGTAAGCAGGTAGAATTCAAGGAAGGGGGAATAAGAAACTTGAAAAGAAATGAAAAGACAAAAGAAAAAAATAGAAAAGAAAAAATAATTAAAAAATAAAAATAAAAATTTAAATTAAAAAAAATAAAAAATAATTTAAAAAATTTAACAAACAACAACAACAAAAAATGAAAATGAAAAAAAAACCAAATTAAAAAAAATTAATAAATGCAGTCTTAGAGTTTGATTAACTTCTTTTCCAGGAGGTGGAGCTGTGCCCACCGGGCCAAGCTTCTCCTCTCAATACGCAGGAACCAATCACTGTGCAGCAGCTCCTCCTCCCAGACTGGGCGGGTCTCCAATCCTGAGTGCCTAGGGCCTTCTCTTGTGTCTAGTCACTTCCCCACTTTTCCTCAAGCCAGACCCCGCTCACCGGTGACGCTCACCACAATACTGGCTACACGCCAGGTCTGCTGCTCTCGGGAGCCCTATTTTCATGAACGACTGGGCACACTCTCCCTGTTTGCCATTCCCTCAGACCCTAAGTTTGTAGAGCTTGGGGATGAGAACCCTCAGCGAATTTTGCTTGCCCTCCAGTAGCCACGCCCCCAGTAGCTGGTGCAAGAGACCTCAGTGGTCAGCACTGGTGGGAGCGGTAGCTGGGAGTTCCATGCCGCGGGTCCCGCACCACTCTTGATTCCCTCCGTCTGGCTATCGCGCTCACGGGAGAGCTGGGAGGGGCCCTTAAGGTTTCCCTGCTGTGAGGAGAGAGAAGGCTAGGGGATTACACACCAGTCGCCGCTGGTTTCAATGAAATTATCTCCTCTGCCGCATTCTGGTGACGTCAGTTCTCTGCCATGGTGGTATCCCATGCAAATGGTGACAGTTCGTTCCCTTTGCCAGGTGACCAATGCAACGGGTGGGTCCTGACTGTCTCTCCCAAGCCCCGTTTCAATCCTGTGGCCACTGCCTATGAAGGCTCGGTTGGCATTAACCTCCGTAGGATCCGAAGGTCCGACCAGTTGTTTCAGTGGGATCGTTTAGTGCTGAGTCACAGCAGTTTGTCTGCGAGAAGCAGGCGAACGGGAGCTTGAATTCAGCCGATCCAGGCTCAGTGTGTGTTCTGAGAGGCCCAGAGTGTTCGCCCCAGATCCACGTCAGCTCAGCATTGCCTAGTGATCCTGAGCAAACAGCATTTAGATGGTTTACGACTCTCTATGCCTGCGCAGCTGAAGAGGTCAGAGACTTGATTTCTCCGCGCCCGCCGCCATGTTCTAGGCCCCCCACATCTGGTCCATTTCTGATGATTCCAGCCCCAACAGTTGTCTACCTTCAATTGCATGAGTAACCCAGTAAGAATTTCCAAGCCAAGCCCCATCAACCAATAGAACAATGGCAGATAATAATAAATTGTTTTGAGACAGCAGGTTTTGGGATATTTGGTTACATGTTAATAGATAAACAGAATACTTGCCTATGATCGTGTTAAGACCCTTTTGGGAACTTGGACTAAGGGGTGAGGTTGATATCAGTTGACAAGGCCTCTTGAAAACAACAGTTTTTCAGATGTTCTTACTGAAAAATAAAGGGCAGAATAAAGATCTGTCCTCCCAACAGATCAACCCTTCCCCGCTCACATTTCAAGTCTATCCTTATTGTTGGCTAGACAGGAGTGAGTGAGACTGTCTTAGACAAGCCCTGCCTCATCTTAGACTTGAGTCTCTGCCAGAGACTCCACCAGTTTCTGCACAGCTGTGGTTTCCAAACCCTTCATGTAAGGATGACTCTCAGGCAGGTACAGGTGGTGTTTCTCTTTCTCCTGATGGGCAGTGTTATTGTCAATTTCTTGTTTTTCAGGATCCAGTATTTTCTGGAGGAGACCCTCCCCCCCGCCCCCACAACTTCAGCTGGTGTTATATCCTTCCGGTGAGAGAAAGTGGGGAGCAAGGGAGCAGGAAGAGAAAAGGAGGAAGCATGTCTTGAAATGGGTAGGAATGTTTTTGTTTGCACATTTTCATTATTAATAGCCATGTTTATCATAATTCGCTACCTTCCCAAGCTTACACACAACACGCAGTGTTTATGCTTCCAGTTGATAGCTACCCCATCAGTAAAGCAGTCCAGTTCCCCGAAGGCTGAGTGCAGGTGGGTCTGAGTGCTGCAGGATGCCAGTTGCTCAGAAAAACAGGATACGCAAGCTTTAATGGTTGCTAAAAATATATTAGCTGCAAGAATCATACTCCTTCTGTCTGTCTGGAGTGGATAAAAGCAACCATGGATTCAGCAGTCTTAAGAAAGGCTCTGTAGAACAAAGGGAAAGGTGGACAAATAGAAAGAAATGAACTTTACAAATGGGGCAAAACAGATAGCTAATACAGAACAATACTACTTCTCTTTATTCAGATAATTGGAAGTCCATTTTACTTGGATAATAACTATTGCTTCAAAATGTGATTTCAGGCTCAACAAAGTAGTGCAATTTAAGTTCTGTCATGCGTCCTTGTCATGCTTCATCGGGCAGCCGGGAGGAAGTAATTCAACATCCCATACAGAATCATAGGTTATTAAAGCTGAAAAAGAGCTTTGAGGCAAATGTATGCACTATATGATATATTAGTATAGGATGTATTATTTGCATTAAATTATTATATGCATATTTCAGGGGCCTGAGTTCATTTTTCATCAGCTGCTAATTCATTACTCACAAAGAGCTATTTTTGAAAAAAAGTAATCCATTTTTGACTTGTTGGAAAAGAGTCAATAGTAAAAGAATGTACACATATAATGGAGTATGATAGTGATTCTTCTTTATCTGTAGACTAGGACCTGTGGAAATTCTGGTCAAATAATATTCTCAGCAAGTACTAATATAATGCTTATTATGTGATGGAACTTGTTCTCAGTGTTATCTATGTATTACTTCACTTATTCCTTAAAAAGTCACTATAACATAGATAGTATTGTGATCCCATTTGATGGGTAAGGAAACTGAGGCATAGAGGTTAAATAAATCACCCAAGGTCATGCTGTTGGTAATTGCCAGAGTCAAGTTTTGGGACCTGGCAATGCAGTGCAAACATCCATGTGCTTCATCAGCCACACTTCACTGTCTCTCAATCCGAAGTGGGTCATTTCTATATTTATTAGTTGTCAGCCTTATTTTACCATAAAATGAGTTGTTATGACCTTTTTTTTTTTTGCACTTTCACATACGTTCTTTGATCTTTACATTTCACATAAGCTTTGAGAAGTAAGCACATCAGGAATTATCTTTACAATTTCCATATGGTGGAATTTTGCAGTCATCTTCTTCAACTTCTTTATATTTCTTACAAGGAAAGTAAAGCTGTATCTATAAAGAGTGTCTACAAATACATACTAAAATAACACAGACAACTTAATAAAAATGGGCAAAGCCATAGATAGAGATTTCACAGAAGAAACAACACATGGCCAACAAGCATATGAAGAGATGTTTAATATTATCAGTGAGCAGGGAAATGCAAATTAATACCCAGAATAGGGTAACAATTTCCATGCCTTTTACAGTCAAAATGTAAAAATATATGTATGCCAGATGTTAGAGATAAAATAAAGCCCAAGTGTCTATATGCTGCTGATGAAAATGTGAATTGGGAAAAGTTCGACATTATCTACTAAAGTTGAAATTCATATATTGTGTGACCTGGAAATTTCATTCCTACATATATTCTCAAAATATATTCTTATACATCAACAGGAGAAAGATATTAAAATGTTTACATCAACATTTCTCACAATAGCAAAAAAATCTAGAAACAACCCAAATGTCTGTCAAAGTGATAGTGAGTAAAGATAGCATGTAAAATTAATTTGATGGAACATTAAACGATAGTTTAGAATGAGTGGAGTATAAAACCATATACCAATATATATGAATCTTAGTAATATAATACTGAGGGACAAAAAAAGTACATCTCAAGATAAATAAACCCACAGAAAAAAGGCAGGTGAGGGAATGGCAAATGAAAGATTCAGGAGAAAGAGAGAGGAGTGCATGGGGCATTGGAGGAATTTCATACAGGGAGTGTGGTAGTCAGAAGTCTAAAACAACCCCTAATGCCCCACAATATTGCAGAATCCCCTTTCCTTAAGTGTGGGTGGTACCTGTAACTTGCTTCTAACTAATACAACATAGCAAAGTTAATGGACTGACACTTCTGTGATTCAGCTCTGTTGGATGGCAAAGGCAAAGGGATTTTAAAAATGCAACTAAAGTCCCTAATAGTAGATCTCAATCAAAAAACAGATTTTTCACCAGGCATGATGGTGTGTGCCAGTAATTCCAGCTACTCCAGAGACTGAATCAGGAGGATCACAAGTTCAAGACCAGACTCAACCAGCAACTTAAAGAGACCCTGTTACAAAATAAATATATTTAAAAAGCCTGTGGCTGTAGCTCAGTAGTAGGGCACCCCTGGGTTCAATCCCCAGCATCTGAAAATAAAATTCCTGGATGGGGTTGACCAAATCAGTTGGGCCCTTAAAACAGGGTTTAGACATCAGAGATTCAAAACAGTAGAGACTCTTTTGTCCCCATTGCTGACTTCCGAGATCCCAGCTTCCATGACTTCTGCAGTCTAAAGGAAATAAGTTTAGTCAGCCCTTTGCAGGCGCTTACCTCCTCAAGTCTCAAGAGATCACAGCCTGTCAGACAATACACGAGACCCAGAGCAGAAGAGCCAGGTAGGCTAGGCCCAGACTCCCCACCTGCAGAACCTGTGACAAAGTGTATGGGTGCTACTCAAAATTGCTACGTTTATGGAAATTGTTATGCAGCAACAGAAAACAAACATAAGTACATAGGGATGAGTGTCAAAATTTAGTTTCTGGTTTAGAATGTCGTTGGCTGGTATGGTTCCTGTAAGATCACTAAATAAAGCCATCCACGAACCAATTGTAAGAGAAAACCATAAGCCAAAGACTCTATTTAATCTATTTCTGCACACCTGTAATAAAAATAGAGAATAAGAAAATGAAAGAAAAGACAGGAAGCCGGGAGCCCCTTCTCTTCCCTGGGCCAGCAGCTCAGATCAGAATTTCCAATCCAAGGCAATTTTCTTTTATTTATTATTATTTTAATTGTTTGAATCAGAGCAGTTAACATTTCCAATGTTGTTTTAACAACTTTATTCTTTGTTTGTTTCCTTTTGTCATATCAGGGACCAAACCCAGGGCCTTCTGCATAGTAGGCAAGTGCTCTATCACTAAATCACACACATACAGCCTTTAAAATTTTTTTTTTGATTAACACATAATAATTGTACCTATTAATGGGGTATAGCATCATATTTCAATGCAAGTATATAATATGTATTGGCCAAATCAGAGTAATTAATGTTTCCATTTCCACTTCTTTCTTCTAGTATTTCATAAAATACACAGTAGGTTGTTGTGAACGTAGTCACCCATTGTAGTGTTGAAAACTAGGACTTATTCAACCTTTCTGTGTTTGGCATTCATTATTCAATCTCGCCGTCTCCTCTACCCACAACTCTTCCCAGCCTCTAATATTCACTATTATACATGTTTTAGTCAGCCTTTTCAATGCTGTGACCAAAAGACCTGACGAGAACAATTTTAGAGGAGGAAAGATTTATTTGGAGGTTCACGGTTTCAGAGGTTTCAGTTCATAGAAGTCCAGCTCCATTCATCAGGGCTGGAGGAGAGGCAGGACATCGTGGAGGAAGAGTGTGGTGGAGGGAAGGAGCACACATGATTGTCAGCAATCAGAGAGAGAGAAAGAGAGAGAGATTCCACCCATCAGATACAAAATATGTACCCCAAAGCCACTCCCCCATTGCCCACCTCCTCCAGCCTCCCTACCCACCTTCAGTCACCACCTAGTTAATCCCATCAAGGGATTGCCTCACTGATTGGATTAGGTTCTCATAACCCAAGATCATTTCTCCTCTAAACCTTCTTGCATTGTCTCACATGTGAACTTTTGGGGGACACCTTACATCCAAGCCACAGGATACATTCAGATCAACTTTTATTTATTTACTTATTTATTTTTTATTATTAGTTGTTCAAAACATTACATAGCTCTTGACATATCATATTTCATACATTTGATTCAAGTGGGTTATGAACTCCCATTTTTACCCCAGAATCAAGACCAGAATCAACCAGCAACTTAATGAGACCCTGTTTCAAAATAAATATTTTTAAAAAGCAGAATCACATCAGTTACACATCCACGTTTTTACATACTGCCATACTAGTGTCTGTTGTATTCTGTTGCCTTTCCTATCCTCAACTTTTTTTTAAACATCCACATGTTGTTATTTTAATTATTTGAATCAGAGCAGTATTTTTCTGTATCTGATTTATTTCACTTAACATATTGTTTTTTGGTTCTATCCATTTTGCTAGAAATTGCAGGCATCATTCTTTTTATGGCTGAATAATATTCCATTTCGTATATAGATCACATTTTCTTTATCTGTGCATCTGTTGATAAGTCACTAGGTTGATTCAATTAGTAGAGTCACTATGGAGAACAACACAGAGATTTCTCAAAAAAGAAAAAAAAGGGAGCTACCATATGATCCAGTCATTCCAATTATGAGTACTTAGCCAAAGGAAATGATATAGCATACCATAGACATGGGCACATCCAGTTCTCTTTTCTACTGCAGTGGACTGTCTTCTAAAGTTCCTAAGAGTTCAGAAAACGGTGGTTATGCAAAAGTCTATTCAGCCTATGAAATCCTGAATGGATATACCCATCTTTCCCCCATAGTCTTCCTTGCTATGTCTTGTCTCCTGTTGCTGCTCTCAGAGAAGAGTCTGTGAAGCAGTGTCTCTGGTGCTTGGACAGACCATCAGGATTACAGTCTCCATGCTTATTCATACCCAACTATTGTGGTCACAGTAGATAGCATCAGAGTGGTCATCGATCCAGAGACCCTCACTGACAGGCTGGCTGACCACCTGTAAAGAAGTCTGTGCAATGGTTGAACTCCACGGGGGAGGTGTGAGTTGGAAGATATCTTTGGATGCATGTTCAAAACTCATTCTATATCCTTTTGATGAGGTATGGGAAAAGAAAGAGCAAAAGTTGAATATCCCATGTACATCTCTGGCTATGATAACAACGCAAACTGCCTCTCCTGCTCATAGGGAAGGTACAAGAAGGAAAAATAATGAGGAGAAAATAAGAGGGACAGCACGCTCGACTCCCTGTGGGCATGCCTCCTGACCGAAGTGTGTGAGGAGTTTCCTGTAGCACCCTTGCTGACTTGAGAGAGTGACAAAAGTCTTACCTAACTGTGCAGTGAGTGCTGGAAATAGCTGTTAACCCTGTTCAGAGAAGACAATGTCGTCAGTGGACGATAGGAAAGACAAACAACTAAGGAAGCCAAGGGGAGTGGAGGACAATCATAAGAAGATGCCATGTCACTAAGGGCAACGGGAGAGCAGATTCCTGAGAAGTGGTGACTAGCAATAGCAGAGAATAACAGTGACAATAATGGTGGCACCAAAGTAATCATGGATGCCTGCTGATGAGGGGACAACTAGACACCAGGGCACCCTAAGTGACCACAACGTCATCCATTACTTTTGTGACCTCTTCTTTAATTCTAAATGCAATCTTCCCTCGTTCCGAGTATCATGAGAGTGTCTCTCTTCCTGTCCCTCATAACCTACTGCCCAGCGTAGTCATAAAACACATGGTCTCTAGAGCTGGACTGCCTGGGTTTTCATCCGAGCTCCATTACTTCCAAGCCATGGGACCAGGGGCAACTTACCTGTCTGTTTCTTCATCTGTGAAGGATTACTATGAAGATTAAGTTAATCAACAGTTTCAAGAACTTAGAGCAATATTTGACACATAGCAAGTGGAATACGATTATTTGCTGAGTGAATAAACTCGTCAGGATGGAGATTCTCTCTCCCTACTCCCTAACACTTCTTTTGTGTGAAGGGACAGTGGTCAGTGTGACATTCCTGCCCATTGTCACCTCCTTATCATTCCATCCCTCACACAGTCCTCAAGGATATTGAATGATTTGTCTGACTGGAGAATATGTCAGTTAGAATAAGTCTCAGCCTTAAGGGACAGGAGGCCCAAAATAATAGAGGCTTAAACAAGATAGAGACCTTATAAACAAAATCCAAGGTAAGTGGTCCAGGGATAGAATGACATCTCCAGGGTGCCAGGATCCTTCTAGTTTGTTTTCTACCCTCAAAATTCAGTTTCCATTCCATGGTCCAAAGGGGACACGTCTCATTCTTGCCATAAGGAAGGAGGAAACTGGAGGAAAACTCAGACCTTCACTCTTCCTAGAAATTGGACACAGCTCGTGTCACCTGAAACCAAAGCACATTGCCACATCTGGCTGCAAGACAGACTGGAAATGCGGTGCTTATTCTGAGGAGTCACTATGCCCCACCAAAAGGGGGGTAGTTTATTCCCAAAGAAGAAGGAGGTTAGAAGAGATTTGAGGAGATAATTGCCAGTCTGCCGTGGTGAGTTTGGGAGGAGAAGGCGAGCATATTTAATTCACACTCTTGCTAGGAGAAAGGCTCATCTTAATCTAGCAGGGCTGGGGAGATGTCTGTCTGATTCTAGGGCTCAGTACTAGGAAGCTGACTTGGCCACACATATAAGCCATATTCTCCAATGTCGTCTTTAACACCAACAAAGAGGATATATTTATCTCCATCTGCTGAACAGTTTTGTCTTATTTTCAATCATTTCAGAAGCCAGGTGAAGAAACAGGGTGGTGTTATGGAAAGCCTTCAAGCTTCCCAAGGTATCTCAATAAAGAAAAGACCTACACGAAACACAGAATGTGTTAACACACACAGGTGTTGTACAGAATTCCCCATCCTGTGAACTATGTCATAGAGACAACCCAGAGCGTGTTTACAGCTGCATTTTTATTACTATATTTTCAGATCCAAAAATCGATTTGGTAGCTAAATATATCTGGATGCAATCTTTTAAACAATATAATTTCATATCTTCCAATCTGGAATAGTCTTATACTGAGTAGGATCCAGGGCCTTATTGTTTACCCTTTAGCAGAGTAGTGGGTTTAAAAAAAAAATCTAAGCTATTCTCTAACATGTACTGTTTTAACATTTAGAAAGCATCCATTTTTAGCAAAAATCACAGCTGTGTAAATGTAGCATATTGGTGTGGAGGAGGGTTACATTTCAACTTGCTATATTGGAAAGTAAGAAAATCACTGACTTTTAGATCTGGGAAAAACTTAGGAATAATTGGGCCAGTCCCTTCTATTGTGGATGAAAAAACAAGCCCAGGGAGGGAAAGTGGCATGTCCCTGGCTACTCAGGCTAATAAATTATAGAATTGCTGGAGAGTCCGGGAAGTGCCACTCCAATATATTTTCCAACAGTACAGTGTACAAAACTCTTCTCTCTTCACCATCCACTTTCCCTATGGTCAAGAAAATTAACTCTTCCAACTGTAAAATGAGAATAATAATTCCTACCTCCCCGGGGCTGTTCAGAAGAATTAAACAACTATGCTAATATTCTAACATAATCAGCATAAATGTGCCTCAAACAGAGTAAGTGTTCATTAGTCATTTTAATAAAAAGAGGAATCCACATAAAAGGTAAAAAGTGTAAAGTGTTAAGAGAATGCAAAAGAATCCTTCTGTCACTTGCTCATTCATTCATTCATTCATTCTATGGAGACTAAAGGAGCAGTTATTGAACTGCTCTGTGGCAAGGGCTGTGCTGAGCTCAACAGGTGGACAGATAAACAACTACATGATATATCAAGGTCCAAAGTAGAAGAGGAAAGAGTAAATATGGGGCAAGGAGTGACCAGTTGATGTTCTTGGTTGGGGTAGGGGATGATAGGCTAACAAAGGTTTCCTATTGAAAATGACTTAGAAGTTTAGCTTATCAAGTCAACTAGAAATTCGTTAGGTGGAAAACCATCCCTATAAAAGGGAATATCATGTGCAAAACACTGAAGCAAAAGGCCTATGCTATTCATTAAACAGACCCAGAGAACAGTTAGAGAATAAAGCACAAAGTTGATTCAGATCAAGCTGGGAGCTGAAAGTTCATCTGCAGGTAGCAGGGAGCTTGTCAAATGCTTCTCAGCAGAGAGAGGTATGGCCAGACCGCCTTTGGTGTAAGGTGAGGGAAAGGGGCAAATTTAATCAGGAGGAAGGGAAGCAGGATAGATAAAGCTGAGACGGCAGGATGTCTATCTGAATCCATTCTCCCGTCTCACACAGGGATGGAATTTCTACCTGGACACAAGGTGGCCCAGAATGAACTATCCCCTTCACTGAAGTATACGCCTTTGTCCTAGTCCCACACATTGAGGTGAGGCTGTGTGACTAATCCTGCCCATTGGGATGTAAGTTCAAATCATGTGTGGAACCTCGGGTTTCATGGGCTTATGATGGTGAGCCATCTGGGACCATATGATGAGAGCAGTAGTCCAGCATGTTGGAGCAAAACAGAAGCAACGTGAGCCCCTGCACAATAAAAGACCCCACCAACCTGGATCATCATGTGACAGAGAAAAATCACATCTAGCTTCAGTTTTAAGCCATTAGAACCAGGTTTAACCCAGCCAAAATCTCTATTGTAACAAGTCCATGAGGCCACCTAGATGAAAGGAAATGGTGAGAGGCAAGGGCAGAGGGAGCAAAGGAAGATAACGAATTTGAGAAAATTTGCTGGATTTATTGACAGAAAGTAGGACACAAGACAGAAGAAAGTGACAGTTGCGCCCCATGTGCCTTTGTCTGAATACTGAGTGGTTCAATGGAGATGTCATCAAAGAAGAAAGAGGATGGAGAATAAATTAAATTACTTTCAAAGACTTTAAAGCAGTTTGAAGCTTTCTGGGAAAGATGTGTTTTTCAGTTCATGCATCAATCCATCCACAAAACCTTTTACTGGACTAGTACTGTGAATAAGAAACAAAGGATTTTTTTTTTAACAGTCACTGGATGGTCATTATCAATCATGATGCTGTGACAAGGGATTTTTTATAAGAGGTGTGCATTAGACACAGAGTAGGTTTTTTTTTTTTTTTTGTTTTAAGATGGGCATTTCAGTTGGAAAGGTAGTAGAATACAAGGCGACAGATGTGCAGGTGTGTTGGACCCTCTGCTGTTTGCACTATTAAGAGAAGACCAGCCATCGCCTGCTTTAGGGTTGTTTCAGGTTCAAAGAGCAGACAGCCTGGACAAGGGGAAGAGTGTGAGGCACGTTTCTAAGATTTCATTAAGCGTCTACTTGTTTGTGGTTGAGGTGGTGTGAGAAACAGAAGGTCCCTTGAGGGAGAATAATTCCAAGTAGCCACTGATGTGGTTATACTGCAATCCTACGTATCCTTAGGAAATTAATTCTAAATAAAGTGACAAGGACCAAAAATATGGATATACACACTCCATACATTTTAAAACAGAGCCCCATTTGAATCATCTTTGCACATTTTCATGGTAGACTTTCTTTTTTACACGATTTATCCTCCTCCACCAGCAGTTTAAATAATCACCCACACAATGTTGTGGACTTCCTGAGCAGAATAACTTTTGTCATATTCATTAAAAATTCAAAGTATATATATAAATCATGAAAGTCACTTAACATTCATGTTGGCATCCATAAATGTTAGGCTGCCTCAAACATATCCTAAAATAGGTTTCTTAAACATAAAATGTGCATGAAGGAAAAGTCAAATCCACTTATTTATTCTAAGTTTCTCAGTGGTGCTTCACTAAGGCGGTCAACAAAGGAATTTCCCAACTAAATCCTACCGAAGAAAAATGTCGGTTTAACTAACTGGCATTCGGTGTGGTTCAAGGGATTATTTATAGAACACCTACTATGTGCTACATCCTGTTCAAGACATACGGAGATTCAGAATTAAAACATAATGTTGCTCTGACACAGATACAAGCAATGAATCCTAGGAGCCTAAAGAGAGAGATGAGTTCCTTATGAATTTTGGGAGATTATAAAAAAACACTTCCTTAAGATTCCATTTGGACTTTGGAAAGGAGGAAGAGTAGGATATTGCAGCAGAGCAGACAATTTTTCATGGGTGTTGGAAGAACAGTACAAAGTCCAGTAGGAGAGGGCTCTGGATGTGATGGAGGAGTGTCCCCACAAAATTCCTATGTTGAAGTTCAAACCCTCAGTGTCTCATAATGTGACTGATTTAGAGATAGCATCCTTTAAAGAGGTAATTAAGATTAAATGAGGTCTTTGGGGTGAGTCCTTATTCAGTATGACTGGTATTCTTACAAAAAGAGGATGTTATTATTCAGTCTTAAAGAAGAATGAAATTATGGCATTTGCCTATAAATGGATGGAGCTGGAGAATATCATGCTAAGCAAAATAAGCCAATCCCAAAAAACTTAAGGCCAAATCTGATAAACAGATACTGATCCATAATGGGGGTGGGGGGTAGGGAAGAATAGAGTTACTTTAGTTAGAGGGGAGTGAAGGGAGGGGAGGGGTATAGGGTGAGAAAGGATAGTAGAATGAATCAGACATTATTGCCCTATGTACTTATATAACTACATGACCAGTGGGTTTCTATACCATGTACAACCAGAAAAATGAGAAATTATACTCCATTTATATATGATGTATCAACGTGCATTCTACTGTCATGTATAACTAATTATAACAAATTTTAAAAATTTTTTAAAAGAGAAGGCTAGGACAGACATGCACAGCAGAAAGACCATGTGAGGACAATTCACAAGCCAAGGAGAGAGGTCTCAAAAGAAACAACCCTCCCATACTTGATCTCAGACTTCTAGCCTCCAGAATTTTAAGAAAATAAATTTCTGTTGCTCCAATTACACAGCCTATCATACTTTATTACAGCAACCTGGAAATCCAAGGTAAACTATGGCTTGTCCACATTTTATACAGAATTGTCAAGGACACCATTTTTAATCCTCACATTACCCTTACAAGATACATATTATTGTATACATTTAAGGAAACTGAGGCTCACAGAGGATACATAACTTGATCAAAGTGACGTATCTATAAGTAGTAGAAAGATAAAGAACCACAGTGTACATATTTTTATCTGTTTTTTACAACAGTGAAATGTCATGGACATGTCCCATATTACTAAAAAATCCAACTTTGGCAATTTAGTTCTGCCTATCTCCACTTTGAGTAAACTGCCTAGGTAATCTATAATGTTAGACAAAAACATCTTGAAAAATAAAAATGAACCATAGCATATTAAGAAATCGAGTACTCATCCAAGAAGTCCAAATGCCATAACTAGTGAGCATGTGACTATCACATCTAGGACATTGGAAAAGCAATCCTAGCTTAGGTGGAAACCCTGGGGAGGATTTTATCATCTTCCTGGACCCAGCAGGAGTGGGATCCCTCCCTAGTGGTGCATTTGCTAGAGTAAAGGGAATGATGGGGCTAGTGCTTATCTTGCAGATAAAGGGTTCACAGCAATAAATGGGAAATTTTGAAAATATAATTTGGAGGTTAAAAGTAGTTCTAGTCTTGTTTTTTACATGTAGATTATCCCCTTCTTTCCTTCCTTCCTTCCTTCCTTCCTTAGTACTAGGGATTGAACTCAAAGGTGCTTAACCACTGGCCTAAGTTGAGTCATGAAAATGTCAATTGTAATATATATATACCTTGATGGGTTCCAAAATGGTGTCATGTTAATGTATATAAAATACCTGGCCCACAGTCAGGGCACTATAAATGGAAACTTTTATTTTGTGTGAGATTCATTATTAGTTTCTTAGTATACAAACTGGATGGCTAAGAGAACAGACATTTATTTCTCACAGTCCTGGAGGCTAGCAGGCTAAAATCAAGTGGTTGAGTTTTTTCAGGAGCCTGGAGGGAGGATCTATTATTTCATGCCTCTTATAGTTATGGTGTTGGCTCCAACCCTTGGTGTCCCTTGGATAATAATCTTTCCTCTATGTCTCTCTCCTTTTCTTGTAAGGACATCACCCCTGTTGGATTAAGGGCTCACTGTACACCGATATGGCTTTCTCTTAACCAGTCTTATCTGCAGCAACACTATTTCCAAAAAGGTCACATGTCTGAGGTACTGGGGGCTGTCACTTGAACATATTGAATTGGGAATTGGAGGAGGGGTGTGATTCAAGCCACAATAGGGGCTGATGTCTCCAGTCTCGTCCCAATCTATCACAAACCACCTAAGTGACCTTCAAAGAGACGCTGACTCCAATCCTCAGAGTCTTCACTTATAAATGGAGTTAATAATGCCACTCGTAGCATCATCCTAAGATTCAAAGGAGGCTATGAGTGGGGTGTTTCGTAAAGGGCAGAGCACGGTTTGCTTTAAATTAATCATGAGCATCCAATGCCTCTTCTACTCTTAGCATCCAGTTCCTTTGAACCGTCTAATATACAGCACGATTTATTGTTTGCATTCAACAATCCCAAGTAAGACATTTTATTAATCATTTGTTCTCTTAACTCTAAGTGAACTAAATTATGCCTGCAAATGATTGGGCCCTGGCAATTAACTGACAATTTCCATGTGAGTCACAATGTTAATGTAATGCGACGCGACAGCTTTTTCCTGCAGCACATTCTTGAAATTTAATTATTCTGAGTAAGAAAATATTCACAGGGAGGCTCATCAGGATTGCACGAGGTCTGTTTAGTGTCTGACTGTAAATATTGAACTTCAGAAGTAAGGGCCTGGAGAGCAGCCAGCCTGCTATCAATCATCCTTCTGGGGTTCCAAATTGAGCAGAATTGATATGTACCTGGTTCTGTAACCTTCCTCTGAGGAATTAGTCTATGAATAATGAAATCTGCTCTTAGTCAGAAATTGGTGGAGATAGTCTATTTTGACTCCAAGGAATCAATTTAAAAGGAAATAGGCCCTTGACACTTTCATAGACCAAACATAGGAAGGCATTCAAAATAGCCTTCACTCGGATTCTTCATTCCACTGGTAATTATTAGATATTGCCCTGATGTGTCCTTTCAGAAATGATTTCAAAAAGTAGTCCTTGGGATTTTGTTCATTCTTATTCAATAGGTCCTGCACTAGAAACGTGGTACTATCCACCCCATACTCCATCCCTGAAAGCCTCCAATCAACCAACACTCCACAATGAACATTTAGTATCATTAAGATTAAACCAGAGTATTCGCCAGTCTGAAATGAGTGATCCCAATGAGGAAAATTTGAAGACGTGATTTCAAAGAATGGATCTCACTGGATACTAAGTCAAGGCAGAAAGACAGGGCTGGACACTGCTCCAACCCCAGCTCTTTTTTAAATTAACATGTAATAACTATACATAATTATAGGGTAAAGTACAACATTTCGAAGCATATTTATAATGGGTGGTGATTAGATCAGTGTAATTGGAATACCTATCACCTCAATCATGTATCATTTCTTTGTTTTAGGAGCATTTGAAATCTTCTCTACTAGCTAATTTGAAATACACAATTAAATATTAACCGTGGTTTTCCTGCTGTGCTATAGAACAAGAGGAGCTATTCTTCTTATCCCCCTATCCCACACCCATTAAGCATCCTTTCTTCACCACTTGAGAAATACCAGGACAACAGCAATTGCTGTAGGCCATGTGGCCTGAAGTTCTACCACCAGAAGCCTCCCATGGGACCTTCTAAGTGTTAGGTGCAGGACAGGCTGAATTATGTTGTCTGCAGGGCAGGCTGAACGAATGTTAGCTGCAGGATAACCCACGCACTCAAACCCCCCTCTGTCTGGTCCTTTATCACCTGTTTGCATCAAGTCTGAACACTCAACCCCACTCAAGGCTGAACACTCGACCCCCACCAGTCTGGTGCAACAGAAACCCACATCTGACCCCTGCCCCATCTACCTGAAGGCAGAAGATGACACCCTTAGCAACTACTGTATGATCCAATCACTGTACGCCAACAAGGCAGCTTGCAGCCCCAGAGACCCCATTAGATTTGGGCTATAAAACACTCCCTCCTGCCGGGCCCCTCTCTCTTGCTCTTGCTCTCTGTCTCCCTCTCTTGCTTTCGCTCTCCCTTGCTCTCTCTTTCCTCTCTCTCTCTCTCTCTCTCTCTCTCTCTTTCTCCTCTTTTGCACTGCTGCAATAAAGCTCTCTTGGTAGCTCCGAGTGTTGTGGTCACTTTCCTTTCACTAAGGAAGCATGGTGTCTTTTGTATACATTACTTAGCCTGAAACCAACTCTTTAAGGTCAAGGTTAGAGCAAAATAATGCCAGATGTCCATGTGAATTGTTCCTGAGAGACAGTCTTAAAACTCAGTTGGAAAGGTTCAAAATACTACACAGAGTCTCGACAACTTCAAACTATATGAGGGTTACAATCACCCCCTCCCCAAGGAGAATAAATATAGACCTGGGTTGTAACCAGCACAATTATTAAGATACCCATCTCACTCCCACACCCAATTGCTATCCCCTGGTTATTCATTCAAGCATTAATACAGGTATTGCCTTGAAAGAGTCTTAAGATGTAATTCAAGTCCCACTACCAAATAAGTTGACCTTAAGATAGGGACTAATCAGATCACAGGAGCCTTCTACAAGCAGAGAGCTTTTCTCTGACTGGTAACAGGAGTCAGGAACTTGCAGTACCCAGCACACATCATCTGGCCTGGAAACCGAGGGGAGTACCTGATGAAGAAGGCAGGTGACCTCTAGAAGCAGCAAGCAGCTACCTCCTGACATGCGGTGAGTAAACAGGGGCCTCAGCTCTGCAAGTGCAATTCTGCTGATGACAGGAATAATCCTGGGAAAGGACTCTGAGCTGCAGATGGAAACACAGCCAAGCACCTCATTGCACCTTGAACAGAGCAGGCAGCCACCCCATGCCAGAAGACTGACCTA
Organism: Marmota flaviventris; assembly: GCF_047511675.1. Taxonomy (NCBI): domain Eukaryota; kingdom Metazoa; phylum Chordata; class Mammalia; order Rodentia; family Sciuridae; genus Marmota; species Marmota flaviventris. The sequence goes on along the minus strand of NC_092499.1, from coordinate 16,630,543 downwards.
GACAGCGACAAGCTAACAAATAGGCTTTCAACTTTTTTATGGGTGCATTATAATCATACATAATAGCGGGGTTCATTTTGTTATATTCGTACATGCACATGACATAATTTGATCGATTTTGTTCCCAATACCTCCCCTTTCCCACCTCTCCTCTCTCTCCCTGGTCTCCTTCTTCTACTCTACTCTAATCCCATCTGTTTTTGAGATATCTCCTCCCCACCATTTTTTTTTTCTTTTTTTCTCTTTAGATTCCACATATAAGAGAAAACATTTGACCCTTGATTTTTCTGAATCTGGCTTATTTCACTCAACATCACGTTCTCAAGTTCAACCCAACAAGCAGGTTTTTTTAAAAAAACAGGCTTATTGATGCATATTTTATTTACTAAAAATCTTGCCATTTTTAAAGTGTGCAATTCAGGGGTTTTCTGTATCTACTCAGAGATGTGCAACCATCACCACATCTAATTGCAGAATATTTTTTTTCACCCACAAAAGGAATTCCATATCTTCTAGCAGTGACTCTTCATTCTCCCTACCCCTGGTGCCTGAAAACCACTAGGCCAGTTTCTCTTTCCATGGACTTGCCTATTCCAGGCATTCTCTATACTTGGGATCATACATCATGTGACCTTTTGCTTTTTGCTGCTTGTACTCAGCACAGTGCTTTCAGAATTTACCCGGGTTGCACTGGTATCAGTGTTTCATTCCTTTTCTGATTGAATAACATTCCCTTGTACAAATAAATCATATTTTGTTTATCCATTTATCAGTTAATGGACATTCATTGTTTTTCATTTTTTAGCTGTTATAAATCATGCTTCTATTAACATTTGTATACAAGCTTTTCTGTGGGAATAAGTTTTGAGTCTCTTGAAAATATACCTTGAGTGGAATCACTGGATGGAAGAGTAATCCTATTTATTTGTGTGTGTGTGTGTGTGTGTGTGTGTGTGTGTGTGTGTGTTATAAATATATATAGGATCTCACTATGTTTCCCAGGCTGGTCTCAAACTTCTGGGCTCCAGAGGTCCTCCTGCCTCAGCCTCCTGAATTCCTGGGACTACAGGTATGCACCATTTCACCCTGCTTATGTTTAACCACTTTGACAGCATCATTTTTACAATTCCCTTAACAATGCTTGAGGATTCCAGTTTTCCTACATCCTTGCCAATACTTGTTCATGTCTGCCTTCTATATTTTAGACATCCTGATAGGTACAAAGGAATATCTTTTTATGGTTTCAATTTACATTTTTCTAATGGCTAATGATGTTGAGCATCTTTTAATGTGTTTATTGGCCATTTATGTATCTTTTTTTAGAGAAATATTCTGCTCTAATACTTTGCCTAGCTTTTAATTGGGTAGTTGTAGGGCATCTTCATATATTTGACACTAATCCCTAATTGGAAATATGATTTGAAAATATTTTCTTCTATTCTGTGGGTTATCTTTTCATTTTCTTAATAGTGTGCTTTGAGGCACAAAAGCTTATGATTTCCTCAAAGTACAATTTATCTAAGTTTTTCTTTTGCTATTGTGCTTTTTGTGTCATACATAAGGAACTATTGCCTAATCTAAGGCCACAAAGATATATTTCCATTTTCTTCTAAGCTGCTACATTTCAGTGTTTGGTCCATTTTTGCTTAACAAATGCATATGGCGTGAGGTAGAGGTTCAACTTTATTGTTTTGCATGTGAATAGTTGTCCCATCAAAATTTGTTTGACTATTCATTGCTTCAGTGAACTGTTTTGGATCCCATATCAAAATCAGTTGACTGTGAATGTAATAGCCTATTTCTGGACTCTCAATTCTATTCCATTAATGTACGTCTATCCTTATGTCCATATCACACAGACTTAATTACAATAGCTTTGTAGTAAGTTTTCAATTCAGGAATGTGAGTCCTTCACTTGGTTCTTTGTTTTCAAATTTATTTAGCTATGCTGAGTCCCTGACATAGCCACATGAACTTTAGAATGAGTTTGTCCACTTCTGGGGGGGCAGGGAAGGCTGGAGATGTGTTAAGTCAGTAGAAAGATTTGGAGGGGATAACATTTTACCAATTTTCCAAAACATGAGCACTTAATATCTTACCAATTATTTAGATCTTCTTTAACTTCTCCCAATAATGTTATACAGTTTTCAGCATAAATAGTTTGCACTTTACTATAGTCTAAATGTCTATTTACCCACCCAAATTTCATAAGTTGACATCGTTGTCCTCAAGGTATAAGGGAGTGGGGGTCCTGGGAGATCATGGAGGTAGACTCCTCATGACTGGACTTAGTGCCCTTCTGAAAAAGACCCAAGAGAGATTTCTTACCCCTTTCTTCATATGACATTGGAGTCAGAAGACAGCTGTCTATTAAGAGGCAGGTCATTACTGGACCCCAAATCTTCTGGCACCCATGTCTAGACTTCCCAGCCTCTAGAACTAGTGAGAAATAAATTTGGGTTGTTTATAAGCTGTCCCATCTATGGTATTTCTTTGCAGCAGACCAGATGAACTAAGACACTCATTTTGTTAAATTTATTCCTAAGCATTTCATCATTTTAAGGCTACTATAAATAGAATTATGTTTCTAATTTCATTTTATATTGTTTATTGCTAACATATAGAAATGAAATTGATATTGTGTATAAATTTTGCATCCCACAATCCTGCTGTACTCATTTACGGGCACTAATAGTCCTGTTTTAATTTTTGTTTTTGGTAGACTCTTTAGGATCTTCTATACACAATATCCTATCATCTGCAAACAGAGATAGTTTTACTTTTCTTTCCAACCTGTACATAATTTGTTCTTTTCCTTGCCCCCAACATTATGAATTGAAGTAGTGAGAATGTACATCTTTGTTTCTGATCTTCAGGGGAAATTTTTCAGTCTTTCCCATTGTTTATGTTATCTGTGGATTTTCCATGGAGACCATTAATCACATTGAAGAAATCTCTGTCTTTTCTGCTTTGTTGAGTGTTTTATCATTAAAGGTTTTAGATTTTTTCCAACTATATCTCTGCATCTTTTGAGAAGACCAGAAGATTATGTGGTTTCAGTTCTTACTACAACATAATATTGTGTATTATGTAAGTTGATTATGTATATTGAAGCAAACTTATGTTGCTGGAGTGAATCCCATTTGGTCACTTATTGCTACTTTTTTTTTTTTTATTTTGCTGGGGATGTGGCCCAGAGACACTTAACAACTGAGCCACATCCCCAGCACTTTTAATATTATATTTTGAGACAGGGTCTTGCTAAGTTGTTTAGGGCTTGCTAAGTTGCTGAGGCTGGCTTTGAACTCACAATCCTCCTAGCTCAGCCTCCCAAGCAACTAGAATTACAGGATGTACCACCGTGCCCAGCATTATACTATATTTTGTATGTTGCCAAATTCAGTAATATTTTCCTAGTAATATTTGGGTGAGGATTTTTGTGTCTATACTTATAAATCATATTGGCCTGTAGTTTTATTTTTGATGCTGATTATTATTTTGGTGTGAGGATACTGCTGAACTTACAGAACGCTTTACAAAATGCTCCTTTCTCTTGTGCTTTTTAGAAGAATTTGTGAAGAAATGGTATTAAGTCTTTATTAAATGTTTAGAAGAATTCACCATTCTGAGCTTAGCCTTTTCTAAGTGTACAGTTTGTAAATTTATTATTATTATTATCATTATTATTATTAATTTAATCCCTGTAGTTGTTATAGGTCTATGCAGATGATCCATTTCAACTTGAATCAGCTTCAGTAGTTCAGGTGTTTCTAGGAATTTGTCCATTTCATCTGAGCTTTCTAATTTGTAGGGATATTGTCTATAGTACCCTTTTATTGTTCTTTCTATTTTTGCAAATGCAATAACAATGTTTTCTCTTTCATCTCTGATTTTAGTAATTTGAGTCTTCTTTTTTATTGGCAAGTTCAGCTAAAGGCTTGTCGATTTTACTGATCTTTTCAAAGATTCTGTGTGTTAGTCAGCTTTCTTGTCAGTGTGACAAGATGTCTGAGATAAATAAACTTAATAGGAAGAAAGTTCATTTCGGCTCATGGTTTCAGAGGTTTCAGTCCATGATCACTTTGGGCCTGTGGTGAGGCAGAACAACATGGCAGGGAGCCCATGATGGATAAAAGCTGCTTACCACATGGTAGAGGTTTTCCCAAGCTTCCAGACAGAGATGGGAGAACTATCTACAATAGTTCTACAATAATTTTCTACAATTATTCTGTCCTCCCTGGTAAAGGCAAGGCTGCTAGTGTTCCTAGGCACCATGGTTGTAAGGCCGTTGGTTTTCAAGGGTACTGTGGAACTTGAGAGCAGGAGATGGAACAAGCATGATTTTTAATGCCAAATCTATTTATACCATAAGTCAGCTGTTATTCTTAAATAAATTATCCTCATATCATTGCAAGTGTTTGGTTAATATGCAGAGTTCATGTAAAAGTTAACTCTGAAGACTTTTGCCAATTTCTCATTGCTTTTAGTAGGGAAAGAATTTTCAGAGGTGCTGACACTGTCATTGCAGAAGTACTTCTCCCTGGGTGATATTTTAAACTATTGAGTATGTGGTGACTTTTTAGGCAACAATAGAAAACTATACATGGGTCAAGGTCAGGGACAGAATTGGACGCAGACATGGATCTGAGGTTCAGTAATGTGAAGGGCCGTGTGTGTCTCCAGGGTGGTCTCTGGTTACCTCCTTTGTGGTTTTATCTTTAGGAGAGCGCTCGTGTGCCCTGATATACTTGCAAGTTCTTCTACCCTACTCCTAGGAAAGGCTAACCCTGACAAAATCTTCACGTTTTAGAAATACATGATTTGGAGGATATGTCACCATGAATCTTGCTTCCAAAATGGAAAGCAGTTCTTTTGTTCGTTCATTCAATAATGGGTGGGGTGATTAACCGTACTAGTTTGCCCAAGACTTTCTAGTTTTCAGCAATGGAAATTCTGCATTTCAGAAAATACCTGAGTCCCTGAAAACCTGGGATGGTTGTTAAACTCTAGGATAGCAGAAGCCTTAGATATAGGGCAGGGGTCAGAATGTTCTTTCCATAAAAGGCTTTATTTATTCAAAAAGTATACTGGACTCTGTGGCCCAGATGACAATCTTGCAACTATTCGACTTCACGGTTATAGCACAAAAGCAGCCATAGACAATGTGTTTAAAAAAAAAAAGCAAGACTATTTCAACAAAACTTTATTAAAAAAACAAATGGAAATCTAAAAATATGCATGTGGTCGATAAACACATGTAAAGATGTTCAATATCATTATCCATCAGGGAAATGCAGATCAAACCATAATGAGACACTGCTTCACACAAGAATGGCTACAATCAAGCAGAAAGACAATAACAAGTGTTAAAGAGGTGAGGAAATTGGAATCCTCATATTTTACTGAATGAAATGTAAATTAGAGGAACGCCTTTGAAAAACAGTGTGATACCCCGTAAAATGTTGAATATAAAATCACCGCTTAACCTAGCAATTCCATTCCTAGCTATATATAAACGAAAGAAATAAAGACCTATATTCAGGCAAAAATGTGTATACAAATATTAATAATAGCCTTATTCATAATGAATATTGGAAACAATGTATCCTTCAACCAATGGCTGGATAAACAAAATGTGGCATATCTATACCACAGAATATCACTCAGCCATACAAAGTGCTAGTTCATTGAATGACATGGATGAGCCTTAAAAACTCTATGTGAAAAGAAAGGAGCCAGACATAAAAGGTGACTTGTTGTAATATTCCCTTAATGGAACATCCAGAAAATGTAAATCTATAGAAACAAATTAGTGATTGGAAGTCAATAACTAATGGATACATTGTCTCTTTTGGGGGTGGTAAATATGTTCTAAAACTGATTGTGGTGATCATGGTGACACAGCTCTGTAAACACACCAGTGGCCATTGAATTGCACAGTTTTAAGTGTACCTGGGTGGATGGCCTCGTATATGAATCATATCTCATAAAGCTATGTGAGAAACAGATGGTGGACAGAATTTGCCCACAGACACAGTTTATCAACCTCTGGTCACAGGAAAGATGACCAGGAGGTCACTCTGTGTTCTTTCATTGGCTTTGTTCTAAGGAGGGGGAAAAACACATAGGTGTCTGACACTCATATCAGACAACACAGGGGACTCGTAGGTGCATAAAGATTTGAGACAAACAGGCCAATAAAAATGGGTTTGCATTTTTCTGGTGTTCCCTCTGTATATTGTGAGGCAGAGGCACAGAGTTGCTCTTCAGTGTCTAGATTCTGGCCATAAAGCTTCTTTTCCTCATCACCAAGAAGAACATCAGATAGCATACAGTTGGGACTAGCTTTTATTATCCAGTCTAACAATCTCTAGTTTTTAATTGGAGTGTTCTGGGGCTCCTACTTCCTGCGCTGCCACCTGGAAACTACTGTGGGCGGTAAACGGGACCATCAGAGAGCACATCTCCTTTGCCTCCCTTCCTCGCAGGTAGAAGTCCAGGGCGGCCTGCTTGCATTGTTATAAACCACTTAAGATATATTTTGTCTGCTTATTTTGTAAGCAGGCTGGCTTACAAAATATTTTGCTGGCTGGGAGGGTGAATTCAATTTCTGCTCTCTCCATCATGGTGGGAAACAGGAGTCCAGTTTTGCCTGTTTTTGAACTTTATAGAAATAGACCTACATGGTATATATTCCTTTTGCCTCTGGCCTCCTTTGCCAAACGTATGACTACTAACCACGTTGTTTTTAAGTAGCATTTGTTCATTCATTTTCATGGCTGTTTTTGTATTCACAGTTCAAAAATATTTATTGATCTCTTACTATGTGTTCTAGAAACAGTGCCAAATTTGAAGGACATGAGTTTTATGAAAATAGACATAATTCACACGTTTGAGAAATGTATGATTTAGTGCAGGATTTAACAAACTGCAGCTCATGGGCCAACTCCAGCCTGCTGCCTGTTAATTACATAAACTTTTTATTGGGACATAGCCATACCCATTCATTTGTGTATTACCTATGGCTGCTTTTGGGCTACCTTGAAGGAGATGAGTAATTATGACAGAAACCAAATGACCCACAAGGTCAAGGATATTTACTGCCTGGCAGTTTATAGGACAAATTTGCTGTCCATTGTCTAGTAGGTAATATTTATAACTTCTTACTGCAACAGAGTGCAGATGTGAACACTGTGGCTTAGAAGGGCTGAATGATTTACCTAAATTTCTCATAATTTGATCCTAGATCTGTCCATTGGTGGGCCGGTAAATACCTAACAACTGGTTCCCCTATAAAAATGATACATGGTATCATTATAACTATGTATGCCATAATATATGAATAATTGTAAAATATATAATATTCTTTTTAAACAGCTAAATATAGCTATAGCAATAGACTAAAAATCTCTGTTCACAGAGGGTCTGGAGCAGAGGCATTAGGGAGTGGCAATGGGGAATAATTGCTGGTGTGTATGACATGGAGTTTCTTTCTAGAGCATTAAAAATATTCCAAGATCAGATGATGGTGATATTTCCATAACTGTGAATATCCTGAAAAAAAAACATAACTGGGTAGTATGCAGGCAGACTACTTTCTAATCTCTAAGAATTTGTTCATTCTAGACATTTCACATAAGTATAATCAAACAATAGGTAGTCTTTGGGGACACACAATATTCTTTATTATGAATCCCATAGAAGAAATTGATTCTCACAAAATGTTTTCTTTGATCTTTGCTGAATTGCTATATCCACAGTCAATACATGGTTATAACTGATGATTGAATGTAGCTCCAACCTGAGCATTTATATCTGAGACAAAAGAAGAAAACAACAAAAATGTAGGTCAGAATTCACCTGTGATATGAGAAACTGCCTTGCTGAATAGAATGAAAAATTTTTGAATACTGAAAGTATTTTGAACCATTCTCAGTATTTTGAGCCACTCAAACGTAACAGAGACAACACATTTTTGTTTATTAACATTACTTCATCATTTTTTAAGATCAGGGATTATTTTTCCAAGGGCTTGTGACCCAAAAAGTCTGTGTTGCAAAGTTTTGGTCCTCTCCTTTGTAACAAGAAAGTAGCCATGAACAATAAGGAAAAGAAGAGAAGTGGCTGTGTTCCAACCAGTTGTAATTCACAAGAACAAGTGGCAGAACTATAGGCCATAATTTGCCAGCCCTTAGTCTAGACCATCAACAAAATAAATCAAGACCTAATTTCTATAGGCCATAATTTGCCAGCCCTTAGTCTAGACCATCAACAAAATAAATCAAGACCTAATTTCTAGTGTTTACCAGTTTCTGGGGTATAAATATTCCTACCACCCACACATGATTTCAAGATATCCGCATGACATCACTGAAAATGGAGATATCAAGAGAGAAGCATAGTAGGCAAACCATTACTGAGTATTCCTATAGTACTAATGAAATAGGTACAAATAACCTCAAGAACATAGTTAATAGGAAAAATGTAGAAAAATAATTAGGATATGGGTATGGAATATTTCTTACCTTTGTTTTTCATAATATTTACTTTAGCTTTTATGGTTTAATCTTAATAATAACAATAGTTAGCTAAAACTAGCTAAGTTCTTAAAAATTTAGCAGCCAGCTATAGTGAGCGGATATAGTAGGCCAGCTCTAGACAACTCTAGACATGTCTAATTTTGCCACCTGACCTTTTAACTACTGATATGACTAATTTTTAATTTTATTTTACTTTGCATAATGGTCTCTAGTTTCATTTTCCTGCAAATGACACAATTTTATTTTTACTTGTGGCTGAATAAAATTTCATGTGTATGTATACCACATTTTCTTTATCCATTCATCCATTGATTGTTTCCTTGGCTGGTGCCATAGTTTGGCTACTGTGAATTGTGCTGCTGTGAACCTGGGTATGCATGTATCACTATAGCATAAAGTCCTTAATTCTTTAGGATAAATACCATGGAGTGGGATAGCTGAATCATATCATGGTTCCATGCCTCATCTTTTGAGAAACCTCCATACTGATATCCATAGTGGTTGTACTAATTCACAATTCCACCCACAGTGTAAAAATCCTTTTTCTCCACATCCTCTCCAGCATTTATTATTCATTCATTATTATTTGTATTATTATTGACTGATTATGACTGGTGTGAGATGAAATCTCAGTGTAGTTTTGATTTGCATTTCCCTAATTACTAATGATGTCAAACATGTTTTCATGTGTTTGTTGGTCATTTGTATTTCTTCTTTTGAGAAGTGTCTGTTTAATCCATTTTCCCATTTATTAATTGGATTATTATGTTTTTGATATATAGTAGCTGGCAAATATTTTCTCCCATTCTTTAGATTCTCTCTTCACATTCTTATGTATTTCCTTTTCTGTGTAGAAACATTTGAATTTGATGCCATACTACTTATTAACCCTTGGCATTATTTCATGAGCTTTAGGGGTCTTATTGAGAAAGTGATTGCCTATGCCTATATGCTGGAGTGTTGACTCTAAGTTTCCTTCAAGGAGTTGCACAGTGTCTAATTCCTAGGTCTTTGACTCATTTTGAGGTGATTTTTGTACAGGGTGGGAGATGAGGGTCTAGTTTCAGTCTTCTACAAATGGATAGCCACTTTTCCCAGCACATCTGTTTAAAGGCTATTCTCTACTGTATATTTTTGGCACATTTGTCAAGCATCATGATGAATGACTGTAGAGGTATGGGTTTGTCTCTGTGTCTTCTATACCACTGGTCTATATGTCTGTTTTTATGCCAGTACAATATGGTTTTGTTACTATAGCTCTGTAGTGTAATTTGAAGTTAGGAATTGTAATGCCTCTAGCACTGCTCTTTTGGCTTAGAATTGCTTTTGCTATTCTGGACATGTTATTCTTCCAAATGAACTTTAGAACTATTTTTTCTTAGTTCTGTGAAGAACATCATTGGTATCTTGATGGGGATTGCATTAAATCTGTATATTGCTTTTGGTAGTATGGCCATTTCAACAATATTAACTCTATCTATGAACATGGGGAAGGACCTTCTTCTTAGATCTTCTTCAATTTCTTTCTCCACTGCTCTATAGTTTTCATTTTAGTGGTCTTTCACGTCTCTGGTTAGATTTATTCCTAGGTATTTCTTTTGGAGGCTATTTTGAGCAGAATTGTTTTCCTGATTTCTTTCTCAGCAGATTGTTGATACATAGGAAAGCTATAAATTTTTTGTATGTTGATTTTGTAAACTCCTATTTTGCTGAATTTATTACTAGCAGTTTTTTAAAAATATATTTATTTTTTAAGTTTTAGGTGAACACAATATCTTTATTTTACATTAATGTGGTGCTGAGGATCAAACCCAGTGCCTCGTGCATGCCAGGCGAGCGCTCTACCACTGAGCCACAACCCCAGCCCTCTAGCAGTTTTTTGGTAGAGTTTTTGGATCTTCTAGGTATAGGATCTGTTATGATTTTGATGTGAGATGTTCCCCAAAAGCTCACATGTGACACAATGCAAGAAAATTCAGAGAAGTGATTGGGTTGTGAGAGTCTTAATCTAATCAGTGAAATAATCCCTTGAGGGTCTTAACTGAGTGGTAACTGAAGGCAGGTAGGGTGTGGCTGGAAGAGGTGGGGCATTAGGGGTATGGTTTGAGGGGTATATATTTCTATCTGGCAAATGGAGATCTCTCTCTCTCTCTCTCTCTCTCTCTCTCTCTCTCTCTCTCTCTCTCTCTCTCTCTCAAGCTGTTTCCTTCCAGCACACTTTTACACCATGATGTCTTACCTCACTTTAAGCCAGAGGAATGGAGCCTGCTGTCTAAGGACGGAGACCTCTGAAACTATGAGCCCCCAAATAAACTTTTCCTCCCCTAAAATTGTTCTGGTCAGATATTTTAGTCACAGCTGTGAAAAAGCTAACTAAAACAGGATCATATCATATGCAATATCATCTGCAGATAATTTGACTTCTTCCTTTCCTATTTTTATTCTTTTTCTTTTTCTTGCCTAATTGCTCTGACTAGAATTTCTAGAACTTTATAAAATATAAGTGGTAAATGGACATCCTGATCTTTTTCTATATTTTAAAGTAAGTGCTTTCTGTTGTTTTTATTTTTCTCCATTTCTCACTGTGAGGTTGGCTTTAGGTTTTCATATATATCCTTTGTGATGTTGAGGTAGGTTCTTTAGATCTCTAATTTCTTTGGTGTTTTTATCATGAATCAGTACCAAATTTTGCCAAAGGCCTTCCCTGCATCTAATGAGACGACTAAGTGGTTTTTGTTCTTAATTCTATTTATGTGATGAATAGCATTTATTGATTTGTGTATGTTAAATCATCCTTGCATCTCCGAGATAAAACTAACTTGGTCATAATGTACAATCTTCTTAATATGTGGTTGAGGACAATTTGCTAATATTTTATTAAGTATTTTTGCATCTAAGTTCATCAGGGATATTGGTGATTTTCCTTGATGTGTCCTTCTGTGGTTTGATATGAATATGATACTGGCTTCATAGAATGAATTTGGAAGTATTTCATCCCTTTCTATTTCAAGGAATGATTTGAGGAGTATTGGCATTATTTCTTCTTTAAAGGTCTGGTAGATTTTAGCTGAGAGTCGATCTGGTCCTGGGCTTTTCTTTGTTAAAAGCCATTTTCTTACTGCTTCTCTCTCTTAAGTTTTTGGTCTCTTAGGCTTTCTATGTCCCCTTAATTCAATTTTATCAGAATTTTTCTATTCTAGATTCTCCAATTTGTTGAAGTATAAGTCTTCAAAATATTACCTAGTGATCTTCTGGATTTCTGTGGTGATTTTCCTTTTTTCTTCTCTAATATTAATTTACATGTTTTCTCTTTTTATTTTGGTTAATTTGGCTACCAAGGTTTATCAATTCTGTTTACCTTTTCAAAGAACCAACTCTTTGCTTCATTGGTCCTTTGTATTTTTTTTTTTATTCTCAAGTTCATTGATTTGGGCTTTGATTTTATTTCCTTCTACTTTGGTTTTGTAATTGGTTTGTTCTTTTTCAAGGGCCTTCAGATGCATCATTAGGTAGTTCATTTGGAATATTTCTGATTTTCTTATGTAGGCATTCCTAACTGCAAACTTTCCTCTTACACTTGCTTTCATAGTGTCCTAGAAGTTCTGGTATGTTGCATCACTATTTTTATTTGAGTCTAAGAATTTTTACATTTCTCCCTTGATTTCTTCTATCACCCATTCATCATTCAGAAGTGTATCATTCATTCTCCATATGTATACATAGTTTCTGTAGGGTTTTGTTGTGTTGATTTCTAATTTCATTAATTATGATCTGATAAGATGCAAGGAATTATGTCAGTTTTGTGTTTTTTTTTGTATGTGTGTGTTTGTACTTGCTAAGAGTTGTTTTATGGCCTAAAATATGGTCTGTTTTGGCAAAAACAACTAGGAATGCAGCCTTCCTCTAATCTGCCATCTTAAATCATTATATTTGTTTCTAATTAATTTAACTGGGGTTATTTTTAAATCTGTCAAGGACCAAATATCCTCAATAATTCAACAATGTGATTTTAGGGAGCTATTTTAAAATTCTAACAAAATACTGGAATATCAAAACATGTTGATAATGTTGGCATAATATTACTTGAATTCCTTGAGTTACATGAATGTAAGGTGTTAAGTCACTCTAAACAATGTGAAGGATACAGGAATTAGACGTGCCTTTCTCCCTTTCTTTTTCCACTTTTAACTACAAAATCCAGGCCATGGTCCCTCTCACAGAGGAGACTGTAATTTCCTTCCAACTTGAATATCTAACACCACTTACTCTTAATTTACACTGCAAAGTACCCCATCATTATTCCTGAAATACAACTTTCACAGGATCATGTCCATGTTCAAAAATTTCAGTGTCCATTATAACAAAGCATGAACTGTTTACCCTGGAATTCAGTTATCAACAGTGAAGCTCCTTTTGAACTCTGTCTTCCACTACACACATTTTGACTCTAACTTATCCTCATCTGTAAATATACCTCAGACTTGAAACCACTATTCTTTTGTACATGTTTTTCCTGCCTTAAATACTCTCCAACCAAATGACCCTCCTCAACCTTCTAAGTCAGAGCTTTATTCAAGCTTCTCATCTTAACCTCTATCCATTAGTATCTCTCTAGCTTTCAATATCCTGTCAACTGATCCATATGATAAACTGTACTACATGTGACAAAATTAGTATAGACTCTGTTAAAAACACAACTCAAAGGAGGATCCAAGATGGTGGGCCAGAGGGAGGCAGCATTCTGTGTCGCTCCATGACGTGGGACCCAAGTAGTGAGAATACTGCCTCTCAGAGAGATATTCCTGCTCCCACCCTGGAATCATGGGCACTGTGCCAATCCAGGGCTCCAGGCCTCGGCATCAGAGCAGGTCTCCCAACTACTCGCCCATGCAGGACTACCAGGTACCCGATTGGGACAATTAGCACCCATGCAGAACTTTCAGTCACCCACCTGAGTAGAAATCACTGAAGCTGCTCCCACACAGGACACCTGGCAGCTTCCCACACACAGGAACTCTGGCCACCAATCCCCTGTGGAGCCCCATCTACCAACGTGGGGCTCCCCCGGTGGCTGCCATCTTGGAACTCTGTAGCAGTGGACATAGTCCCCTACACACAGTGGCCTGCCTGCACCCGGGAACTTCACACAGGCTCTGAAGTCAGCAACAGCCACACACTGCACGCTATAGAGTTCGTCTCTGAACTCATTGTCCAATGCCATTGCCCAGCTCCCCCAACCCAACCTGACACCCCACCACTGAAAGCAGGCACCTCCATCTTGGGTCACCTTCATCACCATCTTCCAGGTACCCACTTTCTAACTACCCCGTCTCCCAGGCAGTCACTAACCTGGCACAGTGACAGCCTGGTTTACCTTCACCATCCCAAGGGTGGAGATACCAGCTAACAACAGATGACCCCACCTATTGGATGAGAAGGGAAGTGGGAAAGATACTGATCTCCAACTCAAACAAGCCCTGTGTCTTCCTTCAAGATTTTTTTTTCTTCTCCTTCTCCATTCTTCCACCCTCACATCCCCAACATATGTGAAACCAAGTACTTTGCATGTGAGAATTAGGATTTTGAGGACTTGGATGTCTAAATAATATCTTACATTTGTGTTGCATATTTTTTTTATTCTTTTTTATTTTGTCCCACCATTATTTTGTCCCACCAATTTCTATTTTAACATTTTTAATTTCTCTTGATATATATGTGTGTGTTTGTTTTATGTACTCTACTGTCTTCCCACTTACTTGTCTACCCCAAATTACTTTCTCTCCCTTCTCCTGCTACTAATTTTCCTCTTTAGATTTCTCTTTCACACTTCCTAAGATATAACTACTCTATATCCTCACCTCCTAGCTCCTCAGCATATCATCCTACTCCTCACCCCTTGTTCTTTGTTCACCATCAGAAATTGTAACCCCTTTTACAAACCTACCGAGTATATTGTAGGTAATAATTGAATTCACCATTTATGTACATTGTGACCAAACTGTAAATGTCTTATTAGCAAACATTTGTTTTTAGGGTGCATATTGTTTATATTGGTATCTGATAACATTGTCCTTCACCTCAAAGGAGAGGTATTGGATCCCTACAGGGGCACTATAAGCCTATAAGGTAAAAACAGTGACACCTAGGATCCACAGTGCTAGAAGGGAAGACACACAGCAATATGTAAAGACAAGGGAAGAAAATGCCTCCAAACAAATCAAGATACCACATTATTAGAATCCATGGCCAGCACAGCAGAAGAAATTACAGAGAAGGAGTTCAGGACATTAAACACTAAAATGTTTTGTGAATTAAAAGATGATATAAGAGAGCAAATACAAACGGCAAAAGATCTTTTTTGGCAAAGAGCTACATGAACAAATACAGGAAGCAAAAGATTATTTCAATAGGGAGATAGAGGTTCTAAAAAAAAACAAAGAGAAATCTTTGAAAGAAACAATAAACCAAATTAAGAGTTCAATTAAAAGCACCACCAACAGATTAGACCACTTGAAAGTCAGGACCTCAGACAATGAAGACATTTAATATTGAAAAGAATGTAGGACAGGAAGATGGCGGCGAGGGGAGTGCATTGCCCCCGTGTGCCGCGTCACTGTGTGGGAGTATGACGAGACAGGACAGCTAAAGGCTATCTTGTTAGGAATTTCCAGCAATAGTGGGGTGCTCCGGAACCTGGAGGAAGGATTTCCATCGCACGAGGATCAGCTACGGGGACTCAAACACGAGAGATTTGTCGCATGGAGGGTAACACTGCTCATTCAGCAAATCGCCCCGCGGCTAGAGTCTGCAGCGCGCGCTGGGAAACAAGGAGATAGCGACGCAGGGATACAGCGCTGCAGTTTCTGTCAGCTGTGCAAGCACCGTACTCAGTGCTGAATTCTGGGTTCGAGACGGAGGAAGGAAGCAGTCCAATTCGGTTCTCCACACCGGTCAGACCACAGAGGAGGCCAGCGGCCACCATCTTGGAGAGCTGACGTCACCATCCCTGTTTTCGACTGACCTATGGCTCATTCAGCCATAGAACAGGTAATTTCAGGCTGCCATTCGCCTGCGGCCTGCAGACAGATTACTCAGGCTCAGTGCTAGATGACCCGCAGAGACTGCTTCTTAGAGCCCGCTCTTATCAGAGCATACACCGAGCACGGAGCGGCCGAGTTCCGGCTCCCGGAACTGCTCTGGCCCAGGGCTAAGGAGCCCGCGGAAACTGCTTCTCGGTCCGGGTCCTGCTGAGAACTGTGGAGGTAAATACCAACCGAGCCTTCGTGGGCAGCGGCAACAGGACTGAGACAGGGCCTGTGAGGGCCAGTCAAGACTCACCCGTTGCTTTGGTTACCCGGAAAAGGGAACGAAATGCTGCCATTCGCATAGGATACCAACATGGCAGAGATCTGATGTCATCAGAAAGCGGCGGAGGAGAGAACTTCATCAATACCAGCGGCGACAGAAACAGTTGGTCTCCTGGTAGGGAGGGTGAGTCACAGACACCCGAGTCTCTCTCGCTTTGTCGTCGAGCCAGAGGGGAGGAGCCGGGCCGCCGCCCACGCCCGGAGCAGGCCCAGCGGCTCGCCGGCGTGGTCGTCGCGTGACCCCACTTGGAGAGGGGGCGGAGCGGAGCCGCCACCCGCGCCCGCAAGGTGGGCAGACCTGCGACCCAGTGGTACACGGGCGTGGTAGGAGGGGCAGGGCAGAGCCGCCGCCCACGCCTGCAAGGTAAGCAGACCTGTGACAGACTGGCGGGTCAGGCCCAGCGGCCTGCCAGCGTGGTACACACGTCACCCCAACTGGAGTAGGGGCAGAGCAGAGCCTTCGCCCGCGCCCGGATCAAGCCCCGCCGGTGTGGTGGTCACGTGACCCCAATTGGAGTGGGGGGGAGCGGAACCGCCACCCGTGCCCGCAGGGTGGGCAGACCTGCGACCAACCTGCAGATCAGGCCCAGCAGTCCAAGGGCGTGGTAGGAGGGGCAGGGCAGAGCCGCCGCCCACGCCTTCAAGGTAGGCAGACCTGCGACAGACCGGCGGATCAGGCCCAGCGGCCTGCCGGCGTGGTACACACGTCACCCCAATTGGAGTAGGGGCAGAGCAGAGCCGACGCCAGTGCCCGCAAGGTAGGCAGACCTGCGACCGACCGGTGGAACAGGCCCAGCGGCCGGCCGGGGTGGTAGGCACGTCACCCCAATTGGAGTAGGAGCAGAACAGAGCCTTCACCCGCGCCCAGAACAGGCCCAGCGGTCCGCGGGTGTGGTAGACAAGTCACACCAATTGGAGGGGGGGCAGAGCAGAGCTGCCGCCCGCGCCTGCAGGGTAGGCAGACCTGCAACCGACCAGCGGATCAGGCCCGGTGGCCTGCCCCTGCCGGCGTGGTACACTCGTCACCCCAATTGGAGTAGGGGCAGAGCAGAACCGCCGCCCGCGCCCGGAACAGGCCCAGTGACCTGCCGGCGTGGTAGTCACGACACCCCAATTGGAGTAAGGACAGAGCAGAACCGCCGCCCGCGCCCGGAACAGGCCCAGTGACCTGCCGGCGTGGTAGACATGTCACCCCAATTGGAGTAAGGGCAGAGCAGAGCCGCCGCCCGCGCCTGCAAGGTAGGCAGACCTGCGACCGACCGGCAAAACAGGCCCAGCGGCCCGCGGGCGTGGTAGACACCTCACACCAATTGGAGGAGGGGCAGAGCAGACCCGCCGCCCGCGCCTGCAAGGGAGACTTTTCAACTACACAAGAGCAATATAAATATATAGGGGAAAAAGGTATTTCAACAACACAACAGTTTCACCAAGCAGAAAGAAATGCAAGCAGTATGAAAAGACAAGGAAAGAAAGGACCACAAGCAATGCAGGTCAACTCAACTTTAGAAGAGGTAACAGCTGCAGCAGATGGAATGTCAGATAAAGAATTCAGGATATACATGCTTCAGATGATCTGGAGTATCAAGGAAGACATTAGACAGCAAAATCAGACAATGAAAGATCACTTCGACAATGAATTAAACAAACAAATCCAGGAAGCAAAGGATCAACTATACAGGGAGATAAAAAACAAACAAACAGAAATCCTAGAAATGCAGGAAGCAATAAACCAACTTAAAAACTCAATGGAGAATACTACCAGCAGAGTAGAAGACTTAGAAGACAGAACATCAGACAATGAAGACAAAGTATTTCAACTGGAAAAGAACATAGACAGCTCAGCAAGACTGTTAAGAAACCATGAGCAGAACATCCAAGAAATATGGGATAACATTAAGAGACCAAACTTAAGAGTCATTGGGATACAGGAAGGGACAGAACTCCAAACCAAAGGAATGAGCAATCTATTCAATGAAATAATACGAGAAAACTTCCCAGACTTGAAGAATGATACAGAATCCCAAATCCTAGAAGCCTACAGGATGCCGAATGTGCAAAATCATGAGATCCACACCTAGGCACATTATAATGAAGATGCCCAACATACAGAATAAGGAGAGAATTTTAAAAGCTACAAGAGAAAGGAAGCAGATTACATTTAGGGGTAAGCCAATCAGGATAACAGCTGATCTTTCAACACAGACTCTGAAAGCTAGAAGATCCTGGAATAACATATTTCAAACACTGGAAGAAAATGGGTTCCAACCAAGAATTGTGTATCCAGCGAAATTAAGCTTGCTATTTTCTCTTATGTGCCTGGTAATAGTACAGACTCCAATGTGCAGTTAAAACTCTTAAGTCCTTTATGAAGGGAGGTCCAAGGTAAAAGTCAGTATTTTTTAAGGTGGGTGTTCATATGGGCACCAAATATAAATGATTGGCTTTAGGGAATGCAGTGGAGGGAATTATCCTTATGTGATGACTCTCTCCAAGTTGGCTCTCATGCAAACCATCTCAAAGGTTAAAAAAGAGAAAGGCTCGCCAACCAAGTGTTTGAGTCATACATATTACTTAAATAATTTAAAACACAGCAGATGGGGTTAGTAAACATGCTTAGGTCAGGGTATAAGCAGATAGAACCAGACTTGACTTCCCTTTTGGACATCACAGGTATAATGCCTAGCGCCCAATCCCTTGAGGAGTCCGCAAAATGGTTTTATCTTCTCTTAAAGTCCCAGAAGAAAAGGAAATGTATGTAATTCAGCCTGGTTGTATTCATCTTTAATCCAGTGAATTGTAGACTAGAGTTTTCAGTATTTCTTTATGGAGGAGGGGTCCCAGTAAGGCTGTCAAGTGCCCAGAAAGCCCAGATAAGACATCTTGAAACCCAGGGTGGAAAGGCCCCACCACCCAGCCCTTGGAGGTCACACAGTGTTCACATGCTGTTTTTCCTGCGTTGACCTTCCCCACTGGGGTTATAAAGGCCAGAGTTGAGGTTTGAACAGGGGTAAGAAACCAAAGTGCCTGGATCCAATACAAACACTCGTTCCATCTGAGAGACTTGGGGCCAAGGATGCCTGGACACAACCATCTCTTGGGAATGAGCCTGCTCAACAGCAATGGGTTACGACTGGATTTCTTGGCGCCCAGGTGGGATCACAGTAGAAGGCTACTGGGAAGTTACCAATGGATAGCCAATTTCAGGATAATAATTATAAGCCCGGAAGCTGCATTACCATGTCTTATTGTTATGGTTTGGGACAGTGAGAAAGTACAAGGGGGTTTAGAGGTGAAGTGATTGGGTTGTGAGAGCCTTAACTTAATGAGTGCATTAAACCACTGATAGGGATTAACTGAGTGGTAATTGTAGGCAGGTAGGGTATGGCTGGCAGAGGTGGATCATTGAGGGTATGCTCAAGAGGGCGATGCATGGAGATATGAGAAGGAAGTTGAAGCTGTAGTGGAGACCCCCAAGTACCATTGTAAAGGTCGGGCAAGCGTCGGAGGAAGAGACCACCAAGAGACTGTCTCATGCAACAGCAAAGGGTTTATTGGGGGTCCAGCATGCTGGGGCTCAGAGCTCACTTGAATAGAGCAAAGAGAGAGCCCTGAGAACAGCTTAAGCAGAGCTTAATTAAAAGGGATAAAGAAGGATATTTTATACTACTTAAAGGAATAATTCATCAATAAGACATGACAATAATAAATTTATATGCTCCAAACAATGGAGCATCTACATTCATCAAACAAACTCTTCCCAGTTTCAAGAGTCAAATAGACCACCCACAATAATTCTGGGTGACTTTAACACACCTCTTTCACCACTGGATAGATCAGCCAAACAAGGGCGGAACAAAGAAACTATAGAACTCAATAATACAATCAATAACTTAGATTTAACTGACAAATAGAATATTTCATCCTTCAATGAACAAATACACTTTCTTCTCAGCAGCACATGGATCCTTCCTAAAATAGACATATATATTATTCCACAAAGCAACTCTTAACAAATATAAAAAAGTAGAGATACTACCCTGCATTCTATCAGATCACAATAGAATGAAATTAGAAATCAATGATAAAATAAAAAAATAAAAGCTACTACAACACCTGGAGACTAAGTAATATGCTACTGAATGAACAATGGGTTGCAAAAGACATCAAGGAGGAGACTAAAAGACTCTTAGAGGTGAAGTTGAAGCTGTAGTGGAGACCCCCAAGTACCATTGTAAAGGTCGGGCGAGCGTCGGAGGAAGAGACCACCAAGAGACTGTCTCATGCAACAGCAAAGGGTTTATTGGGGGTCCAGCATGCTGGGGCTCAGAGCTCACTTGAATAGAGCAAAGAGAGAGAGCCCCGAGAACAGCTTAAGCAGAGCTTATATACTTTTCTTGGAGAGGGCAGGGAGGGAAGTTCATTGACGGGTCAGGGCGAGTGGGCGGTTTGCCTGCAACCCAGTGAGGGAGTGCATCCTGCAGTTTGGCAGTTGGGGACAGCACATTCTGGGAACAAGATTAGCAAACAGTTCTCAGGATTTCAACAGTGTTTTGTTAAGTGTACAGAAAAACGGAGTGACAAGTACCTATTTTATTAACCTTTCACCATGAAATGTCAGCCAAGGAAAGCTGCACAAATTAAGCAGAGATAAGCCAACAGAGAGGCCATGTGGGCTACAATTGGCAATGCCACATTTGTAGGAAACAGACCAGTGGAGAAGCACCAAGCATCACTCAGAGAATGGGAGAACTCTATGCCGCTGGCCCAGAGGAGCCTCTGTTCCAAATTCTGAGCACAGTTCTTTGTTCTCAGTATTTTTTGTTATACAGTACAGACCTCTTGGTTTTAAGACTTTCCAGCTCAAGCAGCCCAGATCCCTCCCCCTTCCCCAGACAGCTCAAGTTCTCACCACAGCAGTTGAGTAAGCAAGATTACAGTGAGCAGGAGCTCACTAAAAGAGATTTAAAAATAAATAAATAAAAGGAGAAAGAAACATCCCAGATGGGTTCACCACTTTAGTTCTCTGTATTACCCCATATAAGGTAATATATAGATTTCTAGTTAGGCGTTCTATTTCTATACTACAGAGTAGCAGCAATGTTACAACTGAGCTGTGGAAGGCTCACATTAATACTTTGGGCATCATGCTATCTTTCTCTGTGCTCTGAGAGAAGCTCTACCACACCGTGGGGGTGGAGCTACACAAGCCCTTTGGAAAGAACATCACAATACCACGTGCCCCAGATGCTGGACATGGAGCTACAGGATTTGTTTGTGCTTAGCTGGATTTTGGCCCCATCCCTTCTTTCCATTTCCATATTTCTTCACATGGAAATATTTACTCTGTGCATTTACATATTGGATGTATGTAACTTGCTTTCGATTTTTACAGGAGCTCACACTGAGAGCTGGCCTTGAAGGGATTTTGGACTTGGACTTTTGGCAATACCGTAAGACTATGGGGACTCTTGGAAATGAGCTAAAGATATTTTATATTGTGAGATAATCATGGGCTTTTGGGAGCCAGAGCAGATATGAGGTATTCCCCAAAAGTTTATGGGTGAGACAATGAAAGAAATTTTAGAGGTAAAATGATTGGGTTATGAGAGTTTTAACCTAATCCGTGCATCAATCCCTTGATAGGAATTATCCGTAGGCTGGTTGGGTGAGACTGGCAGGGGTGGGTCATTGGAGAATGCCTTTGAATATTTGTCTTTGGTGAGAGAAGTTTCTCTCTGCTTCCCGGTGCCATGTCCTGAGCTACTTTCCTTTCCCACACCTTTCTGCCATGGTGTGCTCACCTTTGACCAGAGCAATGGAGTTGGTTGTCTGTGGACTGAACCTCTGAAACTGTGAGCCCCACATGAATTTTCCTCCTCTACATTGTTCTTGTCCAGTCTTTTGGTCACAACCATGAAAAAGCTGACTAAAACAACCATCAATTTCATTAAAGATTGGGATCAAATTTGCTTTATGTAATAAAGAGTTCCACCCAAGAACTGTGTGGTCCATCAACTTTTCATCATGCTTTCAACTCTATGTTTTTGTCAAAAGATAGAAAACAACAAACATTTTATAGGATGAAAAAGGATAAACATTTGCAATTTCAATGTATGTTTACAGTTAGGGTTATAAAGCATATTTAAACAAAGAAATCACAAGGAATGTGTCCACAGACTTTATCCAAGGTAACTTGAAAATTTGATAGATTTTTAAAATATTCCAAGTACATATTTTCAATTAACCTCCCCTAACCTAGTCTACTTGGCTGCTCAAGGGTGCTTTTCTCTTCAGCTCATTATTTTACAGACAGGTCATTGAGAACAACTAGAAAAAATCACTTATATAAATTTTCTTGGGAGGAGGGTGCTTTCAACTTTTCTTAACACTCTTTCCTTTAACTTAGTCTGACTTTCGAGAGCTATGCATCTCTTATGAGGGATGAAAGAATGGGTCATTAAATGAAAGTCAGGCCCATGGCCTACAATTAGTAATATCTGGGGCTTTAGAACACACCAACAGGAGCCAGAGTTGCCATCTTTAATACCATCTCTAATACCATGCCTCATCTTTAATGGAAACATGTACAAGACAGGAAAAGGCCCTTGATTCAATCAATTAAAATGACTCTCCCTTCAAGTCAGTCTTTCAAATTATCTATGCACTGGGGGAATTTTATAGCCCAGAGCAATGAACGGGTCATAGTAAGGATTGGGAAAGATGAAGTCTTTAGCTTTCGTGGATGAAGTGGAAAAGGGAAAAATGAGAAAACTGTCTAATGCCAGGAGAGGTACCCCAGGGATCTGGGCAATCCTGATTGAAAGGGCACGGGTCTATACCATACGAGTCAACTGATAACATTATTGATATCATCATCATCAAAAATGTTTCACCTCATGATATTTTAGGAATGTGAAGTTCAAGGCCTTCTTTTTATGCTCCATCTCTCACCCTGCTTCACATGTGACAGGGTCATTGTAATACCTGTTCATTTTCACCTCGTCATTCATTAATTTGTCATGGGCCTATTATGAATCAGACCCTGGTATGACAGTCTAATCATCATTTAATGTCACTTATTCTGTGGCAGGCACTGTAACTGGACACAGGAGATTAAAATAAATAAAACTCTTTCCTTGAGTAGTTCATCCATTAACACCTACTGTAGATATCTATATGCTAACTTCCTGGGTCCTCTTTAAGAGAAACTTTCCCATTTCCACTCCCCACCACTTTTATGCCTTATACAAACTGAGGAGAGTCAAAGTGAGACCTTTGTTTAGTTCACAAGCCACACAAAAAGATGTGTGTGTTGGGCCACATCTGGTCCATTGGCTGGATTTGCTGACCACTGATGTATCAAAGGTAGAAAGAAATCCAGGGAAAATTTTTCCAGAACAGCAGTCATTTTTATGTACTGATATACCATGAGTAGTTTTATAGTATTTTCTTAAAAGAACCACAACTGTGATATTTGACTGATTCAAGAAGAAACTATCATCAGGGACGTCATTCTTTAAGCCATCTGTGCAGGTTAAAGGTGCTGTATAAAAATGGGACGAAGTCAGACAAGTAATGAATCATTTGATTGCCAGGACTTCTTTATCCCTCCAACACAAGAAGTCTCATTTCTTTTAATAGGTTGGCTGAAGAATGGCCACCATCAAGGAGACCAACACAGAGTTATTGAGAATGGTACTGTTTAAAATTCTTTCTCCTTCTTTGACAAGAAAGAATGTCAGGATTCTTTACCATTTGTTCTTTTGTTTTAAGAAAATCATATCCAGGAATAACGTGCTATTATTGCTACATCTTCTTTCTTTCTTTTTTAGGCATTGATTTTTGGCTTTCTTGTATGAAAATTAGTTTCATTTCCTCTTCTGTTCTTACCAACACTTGCATTTTTCCATCCCTCTCTCCTTTTTCTGAACACAGTTATGTTAGCACTTATAAAATTAGGACTCTATATGATATTTATAAGTGAGACATATAGCACACTATAGCTTCTTTTTTTCTTCTTCTTCATCTTCTTTTATGGAAAACATTCTGCTTTCTTCTGGAGTTAACTATTGCTCTTCTCCCTCCCCAACCTTAGTTCTGATTTAGTCTCCAATTTTTCAACAGGACTCTAAGTCTCCTCTGAAGACAGGCTCTCGGAACATTTGTCAGAGTCTTCTGTTGAGAAGGCCTTGGCAGAGCCTTAGGATGGGTCCTAGGGTAGACAGATGACCCTGAAGTCCTTGGCATGCCCTTTTCATCTGGGGGGTTTTACACGAGTAGCTATCATTGCCTCTCCCAATTCCAATGTCTCGTGTGTCTCAGAGTAAGAGGTGCTGGCTGACCCCCACCCTCAGCCTTTCAAGGCTTTGCACAATACATTGTCATTTCTCACACTTGTCACAGTCAGCTGTAACTGTGGCCATGAGTCTTGTGCATGGATTTCCATCTGTTCACTACGCCCTGCAGACCTTGTGCCTCCACAGGGTTGTACGAGTGGAAGAGATCGCTGGGGAGCTGTGTGGATTGTTAAGAGCCAGCCCTAGAAATGGTTCTCATCCTTCTGCCCATTCAGTCACAAAACTGACCAGGCCAGCAAGGGGGGCTGGGACACACGCTTTTCCTGCATGTTGAGAAGAGGAAATGGTATGGGACAGCGTCTAGCATCATCTCTGGCAAATCTGACTTTCTGTCACCAGATTGTTTCATTATTTATCTAGAGTGTAGACAGAAAGACAACCCCAAGCCCCATCCTTTCACCAGGCGACAGGCAATACCCTGTCTTCATTCTGACTCTCTTGGTCCAGCAATCTATAAACTAAAATCCAAAATCTTTGGCTTCAGAAACCTAAAAGTAAAGGAGTAGCTTAAGAACAACAAATACTTCTACTCAAAAAGCTGAAGAACAAGAGACCTCAGAGAAGCACAGCCTGTAGCAATTCTGAGACCCCATTAGGTACTGAGAATGACCCCCCCCAACCTGCCCTCAGGAGTGGTTCCTGAGCTGGGCTTGATTCTGCTCCCTGGAAGGAACTCCTCTGGCTCTGATGCTCTATGACTCCTTTCTCTCCTCTCTGAAAGACCATGATTTTTACTCTCCGGGGTCACACGTGACCTGAGTGCTGGCACGTACCTGAATACCCAGCCCAGGTATGCTAAGGCAGTGAGATAGATTGCCAAAAGACCGAAAAAGGTAGGTACCCAGAGTAGCATGTGAGGCGCAAAGTTTGTTGAAAAATGCTTACAGGGAGGGTCCAGGGGCAACTTCCCTCCTTTCTGTTGCGGCCTCGAGTAATGACTTCGCCAAGTAAAGGCTTTCCTCCAGAAAATAGCATCTCTATGCCTCCTGATGCCTTGTCCAGGGCAACCCGCTGCAACAATGACTCTCGTCCTCTCCAGAGTGCCCTCAGTCCTGCACTAATTGCCACAGGGGTTTACAAGGTAAGCTACAGAAGCAATGTGGTCCTTGATTTGTTTAGTTTGCTTTGTTCCTTGTATGACCAGCATCCCAAGGAGCAACTCTCCCAGCATGTGTACCAGAAAGCAGCTTTCTACAGATAACCCTAACTTGCCCTACCCCCCAGCATGCACGAGAGAAAGCCAGTGTCCTTCGAGACAATATTTATCTGGACCTACTTGCCCAGACTCACTCGCACCGTTCCCCTCATTTACTAGACTAGGTTCTTGAGAAAGGAGAGGGACACTTCAGGGCCATGGTGTTTTGCTATCCTCCTTTTCCCCAAGGATGAAAGAGTGTCCCATGTTGAAGGAGACTCACGGAGCCCTGGAAAGCCTGTTCCTCTTATGGAAGTTGGGCCTTGGGTGGTGTTCTAGTTCTCAAACAGTTTGAGGTTATAAGATTCATGGTTTCTCCAGCAAACCAATTCCCTCAAAACCTAAATGTTTCTGATGTATTTCTCAAATGGGCTCACATACGGCAACCACGCCTAAAGTCCTAGACACAGCTCAGCTTTCTCAGACCCAGACTCCTCCCATGGCCGCCACCTCGCTCTGCAATGTTCTCCCAAATTGATGATACCCTCACTGCAGCTGTTAGGCTGGAATGGGACCATCACACTCCAATCACTTTTTCTGAGAAGTTGTAGTATAGTATAGCTTACAATCAGATCTGGCCTCAGATTTTTGTCTCCTTTTTGTTTCTCCTTGCAGACCAACCGATCATCTCTTCTAACAACTTGCCAAGTGAATCCCAGACTGTGCAACACTCACACATACCTTTTTTGAAACAAATCTTGGGCTGCTGATTCTCATATGAGAGCAAGTGACAGTTTTGTCCAGTGTTAGTCACTGTATAATTTGGTTCCTTGTCCTTCATAATTTCTGATATTAGCTCCCTCACTGCCCACCACTGAGCTGCCAAGCAAATGCCACATAGTTTAAATTTCCGTTCCATCATCACCCACCGTCTATGAGGGTGAGAAAGAAACACTAGTTGTTACAAAAGACAAGCCCCAAATAATGACTCAATTTAAGGAGTGTCTATTTCTTACTCATGTCACAGTCCAAGGCAGATCAAGTGACTCTCCTCGTAGAAAGTCATCCAGAACATGAATCTTCAAAGTGACCACAGAAGGGAGAGAGAGACCAGGAAACCATTCAGGATATTTTTAAGGGCCAGACCTGAAAGAGGTTACATCATTTCTTCCCAAAATCCATTGCCCTGGATTCAGTCCTGTGGCCCTAACATGACTAAAAGGAATTCTTGGATATGGCATCTTCCTGTGTTGCCTGGAAGAGGAAATGGTGCTGTGAGCACTTAGAATTGTCCCCCATGGACCATGTCTTCCTATTTTTTGGTTCTTATTTTTTTTCCTTTTTTTTTATGATAAACATCCTCTACTGGGTTCTTCAAAAGAGTTATATAGAAGAAAAATTTGGCAACCACACACACGTTGCCTTCAAATGTCTTTATTTTAGCTTCACATTCATGAATATCATGTCTAAGTATAATATTCTTGGGTGGAAATGTTTATTTCCTTCAGAATTTTGTAGTCATTGTCCAAGTTTCTTTTAGTTTCTGGTGTTACTATTGAGAAATGTCTCATTATTCTAAATCTCTTGCAAAAGATGTACTTTTTGAATTTTTGAGTCATGTACATGCGCGCGCACGTGTGTGTGTGTGTGCGTGTGTGTGTGTGTGTGTCCCTCTCACTGGAAGTTTGTGGAATTTCCTCCTTGGTGCTCTAGTAATTTTATATTTTGCATGAGTCATCTCAGTTGGATCTAATTTCTAATTTCTTTCCTTTTTCTGGACACTAGTAAGCTTTTCAACATGAAAACTCCACTTGTAGAATTTTCATTGGAATTATTCAGTGGATTGCATTTTCCCATTAATATTACTGATATTGTCCATTCTAAATGCGTGATGGTCACCAACTAGAGCACCTGAACTACTTCTATGATGTTTCCTATCTTTTTTATGTTTGCCATCTTTTTCACTTTCTGGAGAGTTTTTTCTCAATATTACCTTCTAAACTCTCTTTTGGATTTTATTTTTTACTATAAATTTTTCTTTAATTTCCAAGAGCTCTTTTATATTCTCAAAACATTTCTTTTTATGGAAACTGTTCTTCATTCACAGGTGCTACCTTTTTTAAAAATTTTCTTTGAGTGTATTATTTGTTCAAAGTCTTTTTCATGCACAGTTGGTTTTCTCTATTCTTATTGCTTTTCTTATTGGAAGCCTTCTTCAGAATCTGGTAATTGTTGGCTGTCTGCTTTCATGGAACACTGAAAATCTGACTGGAGGCTCTAACCACATGAGGGGTACTTGTTGACTAGGAAGATCTGATCATATATTTCAGATTTTCTGCCTCAGTGCTAATAATCAGAATGGGGGAAGACAGCTCCAGGTAGGTGTGGAGCCTCTTACTCTCCACACACCTACCTTGGTTGAACCCTCATATTTTAGCATCCCACCTTCCATCATGCCTGGTCATTCCTAGCATACAGGCCCTTTTTTTCCCTTTCCAAATAATGTCTTTTGTTTTTTGTTGTTGTTGTTGTTAGATAGTAGAAGAACGGTTTGCCCTATAGGTGCAGAGCAGAGGAGTAGTCCTGAGGGTCTCACCACTTCTTAAAAGGCTCTTAAGTCTTCTTCATTGTTGTAGATTCTCACTTCCCAAAGTCCCTGAACCAATATCCGCCTCCCAATTCCAGAGCCTCTTGAGAACTTTGTGGTATAAATCAAGTTAGTTCCTTCCTTTTTCCACTCTCTGTTAAGAATTTAGCTTTCTTGTATCTGCTGAATCAGTCACTGATCATTCATTTTCCAGCTTCAGAAATTTTGTTAGTCTGGGCTTCCCTTTCATCCCATCAATATCACTTCACATCTGGCAAGGGTGGGTGTTGCACCAAGCAGCTCCCTCCTGAGGAGGCAAAGATTTCTTGAAGCAAGGGACATGCTCGTCCAGAGTCTTCACCATCCTCTTTGGAATCATGCTGTGCTTATACAGGATCCCCCAATCCCCTTTCCAAGTCATCTTCAGGACATCCAGGGCCTGCAAGGATTTCTTCCTGTGTCACTCCAACCAACTGCATTGCCAAGGTGCACACCCTCAGCCTAAGGGCATGTCAAGAAAGGCCTCTTTGCACAGGATGAGAATGAAGCTGTATGTGTGCTGGGGTTGGGCTGTTCATGTGTTCACCACTGCCTCTTGTCAAAGCAAGTAACAGCTTTGACAAATGTGAAATCAATTTTAAAGTTGCACTCTGCAGTTATTTGGTATTAACCGGTTTGAATATGCACAAATATTTCCATTTTGTCAATATCCTTTGCAAGGTGAAAAAATACACTGCAACAGCTTGTTAGCTTGATTTGTAACTTTTAAATGTTTAAACATAGGGCATACCTTTGCTTGAGGACTTTGCAAATGTTAGGTATGACCCATTCCTCACTTTATAAACTAATGTTACTGATTTAATGTTACCATAGTTTGGGGAAGTTTTTCAAGAGGGAGAAAAATTAGACATGTGTGGCTTGTGCATCATCATGCAACAAAAGCACACCTTGCCTCATTCTGCACTTGAGACATTTCCATGGTACCCTGTATCTTACATCTGCTATGGCACTGGCTCCTCCTTCCTTTCAGATATTTTTTTTTTCTTTGTCACTCTCATCGTCACTGTTGCTCACTATAGTATGAACAAAGAGGAATCATGAGAATATTTATTCTTGGGTTTTTGAACAAGAACAAGCATATTTCTGCAGGTTTTCCTCTTGTATGGGCTCATTTCTCATTTCTCTGAGAAATTCAATTTTCTGTGAAATTTTTAATTTCTTTTCTTCCCCCCACCCACCCCACCCATACTGGAGATTGAACCAAGGGCTTTAATGTGGCTTAAAGATTGAGCCACATCCCCAGCCCTTTTTTTTAAATTTTATTTAGAGACAGTGTCTCACTGAGTTGCTTAGGGCCTCCTAAGTTGCTGAAGCTGGCTTTGAACTCAATCCTCCTGACTTAGCCTCCCAAATCACTGGGATTATAGGCGTGTGCCACCAACTCTCTTTCCTTTCCTTTCTTTATTTCTTTTTATTATCTTAGCATGCTGCCTGTTCTTCCTTGGCTTCCATACAATCTTTACCATAATTCCTTGCCCATAGTAAACCTAAGGAACATTTGTTCAGCTGTGCCATGTTGAATTGTAAACACTTCATCTCTGTGCCAGGGGACATGATCATTTGCATGCTTTCTGAAAAATGAGTAGTTAATTGCATTGAGTGGTTATCT
This sequence comes from Marmota flaviventris, assembly GCF_047511675.1. Classification (NCBI taxonomy): domain Eukaryota; kingdom Metazoa; phylum Chordata; class Mammalia; order Rodentia; family Sciuridae; genus Marmota; species Marmota flaviventris. The sequence goes on along the minus strand of NC_092499.1, from coordinate 16,600,888 downwards.
CAGAACTGGGTAGGATCATCTCTAAAGTACATAATCAAAAGAATGAAATTCTGCCTGTGCAGTCGTCTTGTGATTCCAGGAAGCAGGCCAGGGCCGTCCTGTAGAAAAGTTCTGATGTTCTCAAAAATTTCTGTTCCCGGAATATGTTCCTTAGCACATGTCCCTTAAGTGTCACTCCTCTTACAGAGGTAACGTCCAGGCACACTGTATGCCTTCAGCTGTGGCCTGGTGGAACTCTAAGAGCATAGAAGCAGCTGGAACTCTTAAGAACAGAGAAACTGACCTGGTGTAGAGGCCAGCAAGTCCCTAATAGGAGAAGCTGCAGCCAGCTGCCAGGACACAGCCCACAGAGGGACAGAATGAGTCCAGGAAAAGATTTCAGCCAGGATTATTACTCAAGCTCTCAGACCCATAGGTCAGTTCTGGGCAGAAGTTCCCAGGGAACATGACAGCGGGAATCCAGAAGGCCTGTTCTGCTATGAATGCGGGTCACTTATTATCTAAGGTATGCTACTCCATCAGGATTTGGGGACATGTGGATGCATCCATTGTCCCAGAAGAATATGAATATCTAAGAAAATTGTCAGCTGTCCCAGAAAGCTGCAGGCTCAGTACAAGATTCTGATCCCGGCAAGGAGAGTGGGGGAGCCCATTATGAATGCAGGGAACTTCTGCTATCAAAAAACATTGACCTGGTTTCTGGCTGTTGAGAGGTCTCTGTTCAAAAGACTTGTTCTCTAAGTCAGCTTCCCCCTCATTCTCAACTGCATAATAATAATAATAACAATAATATACCAACACACTGTCTTTAAAATGAAAGGAGATGTAGTAAATTGGGCTATTAAAGAGACGTTGCTGTAGGAATTTTTTGCATGAACGAAAGCCCAAATCTAGGTATGAGCTGGCCAAGCAGCCTGTACAATTGGGGTTCAGGCTTTGGCAAGATGAGAGAAAAACAGACCCAAATCCTCAGTCAAGAAATTCTATGTAGAGAATCAGATGTAACTGCGTTACTATTACTGTCCTTGATGGAGTCTGCCTGCAAACAGGATATTCTGTCAAGGTATAGATAGGTAACAGCGGACATGCTTGAAAACGAGGTGTCTGCTGTCCTTGGGAGGGCCTACTTGCAAACGAGAGGCTCCTTCAAGGTTTAGATAAGGTAACTGTGGACATGCTTGAAAACAAGGTGTCTGCTGTCCTTGGGAGGACTTGCCTGCAAACGGGATGTTCTGCCAAGTGGGCTAGGAGGGCGCTGAGAAAAATTTTATTATCTGTTCTTAACAAAGAGCAGAGCTCAACATACTCCGGGCCGAGAATAGATTAGCCATGAGAAGCGGGTCACTTCTGATTAGAAAGTAAAACTTCTGTATGCTATGTTTAATTAGCTGAAAGACCTGATTTATTGATGTTGGAAGGCTGACTTCTTTGTTCACAAGACTATAAAAAGATTGCTTGTACACAATAAAGGACTTTTTTTTCTGCTGCTGCTTTGCTTGCTCTGCTTCTTCTTTCTTTTCCCATGCTGACCTGCAAGTGAATTACTGCAACAATTCTAGCTTTAAAAAGGGGGTGTTTGCAAGTGTCATTCTGTGGTTCCTGCAAAACCAGGAAATGATGCCCAAGATGTCCTCATCCGCTAGTCTTTTCTGAGCAGCATTTCCTCCAGTTACTAGTTTTTTTTTTCTATTTGTGAGAGCTGGGTACATGTTCCCCATACCATCCAAAAAGAAAAAAAAAAATGGAGGTTCAACTCAAATTTATTTAAATCAATTTAAAATAAAATATTGCATTAATAATGAGAAATCTGACCAGGGTCAGGGAAGGGAAATAAACAAACGCCAGATTTTAGGGGTGGGGCTTGAAATGAGGAAAAGACCAGATAGACTGAAAGTTGGGTATCAGGGGTTGACTCTTCCCTAAACAAGGATAACATAAGCCTAACTCCCAGAAAGGCTCTCTATGCCACAAAACAGCTCTCTCCAGCTTTAAATGACTCAACAACAGATTTGGTTTTGAGGGCCTGGGTTTCATTTGAAATCCCTGGCAGAGTTGAAAAGAGAACCCAGATTCTTCTCTCTGAACCCTGCTCATCTGTTTCTCTTGCCTCTGCAAAAAGAAGCAAGACTTGAGCAAAACACCATCGACAGAAGAAAGGCCTATCCCCAAAAAGCAGCTCCAATAAGTCCCTGGGGACCTTATAGCAGCACCTCACTATTCTTTGGAAAATATTTTGAGACATTTAACATGAAACTGCCAGCAAATAACCAAGGAAAATGGTTGAGATGTGGTCAAGTAGAGCAATTTGTGGGAAAGGAAGAGACTCAACCAAGACCATTAGCATGAATGATTACGGACTTGTCATTCATGAAGGAACAGTTGAGTGTTGGATGTTGGACTTCTTTTTTTTTTTGTTTAACTCAAGTAATAATCCTTCTAAAATGAACCCCGAGAAGAAAGAAAATGCTTTTGAAACAGAAGAGACACAAACTTGCCTGCTTTTAATTCTTGGTTTAAATACAGACGATGGCAGGGACTTTCTGGATTCTTCTCTAGGGCATGAAGTTCCAGATGTCAGAACAGCTTCCCAAAGGCTTGATTAACTTATGGATGACCATCTTCCTATTATTAAGAGCCCTATGAGTGCTTCCTGTGGAGCAAGCAGGTTCAGTAAGCATGGGACTGGTCACCCACAGTGCAGAGGAAGGGGCTGCTTGGGTCTACGGAGAAGGGGTGAAAACCATCTTGGAAAAAAAATCCAGCCAGATCCTGACTTCAAAGAAGACAAAAGAGGTCTGGAATGGGTCTTATTCCTGATACTCTTGCCTGGAAAAACATTATATTTTTGTCTACCCTTAAACACCCAGAATTGAGATAGGCATTTGATGCCTAAAACCACCACTTTTTTGGTAGGCCTTTAGATGAGGCAAAGCCAATGTAAGCAAGTTACACTGGTACCTTTGGAAAGCAAGATTCTTACCAGGTTTATACAGGCTTTAACTAGGTGTGATATTATCAGGAAGTGCTTGTGTATTCTCCCACCAATTCCTGGGTCAGATTCTACCCCATATGAGTCAATATCAGCCACTTTGAAAAAGTTCCATCTTTGGGAATTAAAAAAATCTGGTCCACACCATTCTAACAAAATCTTAACCTTGTACTCAGCTACAACTTTCTCCTCCCAGCTCGGTTTGTATTTCGGGTTTGAGAATCGGTATCTGGGGAGGAGTCATCTCTCTTTACCTCCTGCCCCAACTCCTCCACCCACTATGTCCTTCTGGATTTCCAGGTGCAGAGGGATGAGAAAACAAGATTAAAGGAATGTCCACTCCAGTGGTGCTGTGGAAGGTGCTCTCTTGGCTTTTGAAGAGCCTCTTGTCATGCAAATACTGGCTTTGGTGAGGGGACAGTTGTAAGTGCTGAAGACCACCTGAGGTCGGTCCTGGGGCACTGTCTCTAACCCAACAATGCTTCCCCTGGTGGAGTTCTTGGGACCCCCCAACCCCAACAGCTGCTTCCCCGGTAGTATGTAAATAGTCTTCTCAAAAGACAGTTTAATCCTGGATCCTTTCCCACATGTGCCTGATGCCTTAGGGGAACAGTTCTGCCCCTCAAAAAACTCAAGCGCAGCCTGCTTAGCTGCCACCCCTGCTCTCCTTACCCTAATACCACAGGCTGCCTCCGACAACCTCTCGCCTTTCGACTTCCCTGGGGACACCCGTCAACCTAGTTCTAGTAAACTCTGTGCTCTTACAGCAAATTACAGCATGTCTGAACCCCCAGAAGACATTTACCCAGGGGATGTGAAGTTCCCCCCCCTTGAAGTAGACAGCCCCAAGTTTATAGGACCTTGCTGTGGCTTCTACTGCACAGTCTGGTCTGGCTAAGGAACGAGAGCCAAAAGAAGCAACATCCACCGCTCTCCTTCTAGAGAGGGAGGCATATGGCTGGCTTCACTTCTACAAACTTCCTCAAAATAATTCACCCAGTAAATTCCAATCTTGCAATTTATGAGGTAAATTTAGATGATGGGTACAGTTGTTCCAAGGACAAGTCTGTTCCTCCTGGGAAGTTCTGAATTAACGTTGAGCAAAGTTTTGCTCATTGGCAACAGCTTTAAGGTTTTAGCTGAAGTTACCGTGAGAGAGAGAGAAGTCTCATAGTGGCATATACAGATTTGGCCTCCTTGTGAATAAAGTTGATGCCAACTATGGGAGAAAAGACGAGACGATGGACCTCCCCTTCTCTGCTGGGCTTCTCTTTGGTCAATGAAAGAAGCCATTAAGCTCTGATCCTGTGTTCAGAGCGATGGGTCTAGTCCCACCCCATGTATCCTGATCCTTCTATGGGAGGTCGGGTATCATTTCCCCCGAGCAACACCAACCAATTTTCAAGGGGCTTTCAGATCACCTGAGTGGGTCTTCAGCCTTCACTTCCATAAGGCACTGAAGCAACACATTAGGAAAACTGGCTGCGTACACACCAGAAAATGAAGATTCTTACCCAGTAGCATTCATCAGCTCATTAAACACGAAATGATTCTTCTAAGCCCCTCAAAACAGCAGCATCAGAAGCAGTCAATCTAAGGCTCACCAAAAGATAAGAGATCACGTGGAACTTTACGAATAGCTTCCACTCTCAGTTATCCCCATGGGCTTTACTGGGAGGAAAATGTTCATCTTATCCAAGTTCAGTTTGTGCTTGTTGCACCTGCACTGGGGTAACAGCAGGGAATAAAATATAACCTAATATCACACCTTAGAATGAAGTAGACAGTTTGCTCAAGGAAAAAAGCTACATAGAGCGTCCTGAAATCAAACACCTATCATTCCCAGAAATCCGGTTACGTGTAATTGTCTGTGAGTAGCATAGTGAATCTGATAGGAAAAACCAAAGCAATGATATGCCTGAATGTTTTTTACACATCACAGCTGTTGAAGGTTGAAGGGATGATGATATACCATAACCACAGCCCCAGGACAAGTTTGGCTGCTGCTCTTGAGATCTTGGGACCAACAAAGGGAGGGCATACATGCATTGTCAACTCTGGTTCATTCTAAACCCTCTCACAAGTAGTGAAGGTCATGAGATGATGTGGAGAGGAGGAGAGGGGAAGGTTTGGCCCTCAGCTGGGGCACACCGTAGGACAGCACCCCTCTGAGCCAGCCTGCTAGTGGGAGTGCCAGAGACAAACAGCTGGGAGGCCAAGGTACCCAGGCACTATCTCCAGTGCAGTCAGCTCCCCTGGCCACAGGACTGGTGGCCAGTCCCAGCAAGAGATTCACACTCCAGCTCTGTCCATCACGCTCCCTTGGGCACCTGGCTGCACTCACTTTCCAGCCCATTCCCCTTCCTGGGCTCCACACATCAATGTGTTTTCCATACTCGGATCTTTGAAGAAAGGCTTCTAAAGGCTCAGATTTACTGATGCCCGTTTGGGGCTGTCCAGTTAATTCCCGCTGACCATCCTATCCCTCTGCCATTGAGTGGGACCTGTTCCCCTCTGGGAGTGTCACCTCTGCCCCCATTCACATCCTTTCAGATACTATTCCTTTTCCAATTCTGCTCCAGACTGGGCAGAGCTGATGTTCAAAATATTCAACACCTGGCCTGTGGTATCAGCACCGACCAATCAAGAGGAGTTCCAACTGTAAATCATCATCACCCAAGGGCTCGCACACGTGCACCAAACTCAGACTACGAAGAAAGGATGAAGAAACCAAGGCCTGTGTTTGGGGGCCAATGCTTTTCTCCTGTGGTTAGCTCTCGGTGTTCTTCCTGAGGTTGTTTACAATTACAGTTCCTTGCCTGAGCACATAACGCACAGAAATCCCTCCCTGTGAAAAGAAAAGGCATCATGCCTGTATTTTGGGAGTATTTTTGTTTCTTTGTTTGTTTGTTTGTTTACACTCAGGTTACATGTGTAACACTGCCATATAAATTTCAGTTTCAACCAGTATTTTTCTAAACAATTGTCCTTCCAAATGACAATCCCTTCTACACTGCCATCCTACCATGGAGTTACTAAGAAGTTCTGAGGGAATCCCAAGCTGGGGCCTCTTCAACATTCAGCCGTTCAGGAGGAACCCTGATGAGTTGTCTTCTTTGCCACCCCCAAGGGGAATCTACCGGCTGTTTTACTCCTTCCCAAAGAAGATAGCCTGACTGGCATCTGAGGAAGAACCTCCCATTAAATATGACTAAATATAAATTCTATTTTAGGGGGCAAAGTTGGCTCCTTTACACTGTCATGATTCAGACATCAGCCATTTCCTGGAAATAAAAGCCCCTCGGAGGTGTATGGAACCCAAAGTATCATCAACACCAGCTGGCAATTAATCTCCAAGGAAAGCTCTTCCCTAAGTCTCCCAGTTACGGGCTAAAAATACCCTAAAAGGAACCTAAATTTAGATGTGCTATCTATTCTTCACATCACCTGGGGGCTGCCAGCTTCAAACAGGGATCAGCCCGGCAGCAGCTAGCATTTCAGGCCTTCACCGGGGCAGGCACTGGCTTTATTAGCTCATATGCTCAACTGGCTGAGACTCTGCATATCAAAAAAGAACCTATTTCTCTTCCCTCCAAAAAAATTCCATGAGTGTCTTGAATTTTCTTTTACTAGAGTATTGGTATAGCAAACTTTATATAAACACTAATATTAACTGTAAAACTGCTATTACACATTTTCCTGTTTTTTTGTTTTGTTTTGTTTTGTTTGCCATAATATCTTACCACTTTTGAAGCTTTGGACTGAAATAGATATACTCAGGTATGATTTAATCAAAGGATTTAGCACACAAGACCAAGAACTGCCATTAGGAAAAAACATCTTGACGGAGGAATGAGGTGACCTCATCGGAGGTTGAGGACCTTACTCATCCGACTATTTTGTAGGCCTCCCTGGTCTGAAAGGAAAGCTGCTAGACCAACTAAAGAATAAAACAACCACAAGACAAGGGTACTGGGCATGATTTTTTTGAGTCTAGAGAAACACTTAAGTTCATAATCCGAGCATCACAAATTCTTGCCACCCATAGGGTATTTCTTTAGTGAAAGAAAAGGGGGACAGTAAAACACCATGTACCTGGATGCCTCCTTTCTGTTCCCCAAAACCTAGCCACGTCAAGGGAACAATGAGAGCAAGCCTGGGCCAGAAGGTCCAGATACATATTATCGTGAAGGACACTGGCTTTCTCTTACGCATACTGGGATTGAGGGTGAGTTAGTGTTATCTGTAAAAAGCTACTCTCTTGCATGTACACCAGGACCATGGCTCCTTGGGATGCTGGTCATATAAGCAAATTAAGCAAGCTAATGCTGATGATGTCACTGCTTCTGCAGCCTAACACATACAACCCCTCTGTGAGTGGGGACTGGTGCGAAATCGAGGGCACAGTGGGAAGGATACATGTCACTCATCCATCCAGCCACGACTGGACAAACCCCGTGAGGAAGAGGAGGTGCTACCTGTCGGTCTGTCACCACTGAACTCTTCTTGGAGCAATCTCTGATCTCTTGTAAGCTTTCCCCAATAAACCACACATCTCCCCTGCTGCCTCCAGGCACTTTCTTTGACCTGTCTGCAACCGGCCCCACCACCCTGGCACAACAGGACTGTGAATGAGACACATGGCAAGAAACAAGAATGAAGCCATCCGCCACCGGAGTCTTAGAACATAAAGAGAAACGCCACTTCATACCAGTTTGGATTGAACCAAAGGAACAAATTTTATACAGATTTCAAGAACCTGATGCTGCAATTAAACAAGCCGTTTTGCCCTGATTCTTAGAAAATGTATCTATGAGAAATGATCTGGCCCTGAGTTCAAAATTTCACCCCAAAGGCAGTTATTACTCTTTAAACTCTCTCTTCCTCAGAAGTTATTCGTGTAGGCCAGGTATACGATATTTTTCTCTGAATATGTGATTTTCCCCTAGCAGAGGTTTGGCTTTGAGATTTGCCATTGGTGAAGCTATGACCAAGAGCACAGTTGGGATTAGAGATGGGCGGGGCCAAGCTGGGCTCCAGGATCCAGTGTCTCCGAGGGGCAGGAATAGAGAAGCCCATTAAAGAGCAGTCAGGATTGGAAACAAGGGCAAAAATGCTCAATTCCCTTAAGGCAAAGCTCGGAGCCAGGCATCAGAACGGAGCCCGAAGGCAAGATACATAAAAGTGCAGGTAGAAGTGGACGACCTGAATAAAGGAGGTTGGGGGAAATCAAAATAAAGGGGCAGGAAATTATGAATCAATCTAAACATAACTTTCTGGCTTCCGTAGTCTCCCAGGAGGCATTCTGAGTAGAGAGAGGCATGCAAGCCAGGGTCAGGGCCATTCTTGGACAGAGGGTTTGCCACTGGTCCAAGTCTGGTTAAGGAAACTCCTGCTCCACTTTATGGTCAAGTTGTACAAAAAAAAAAAATAGGCACATATTCATATATGACTGTTCTTGTGCAGCCCAACTCTCATCCAGAAAAGCCCCAGCTTTCTAAAATGTGAGTTCAAACCGTCTCTCAGTGGACCGCACTCCCCATCAGCTCTCTGGTCCCCTCCACCGGGTGGGCCCATCAAAGGCCAGCACCTCCTCCTGGTCTAGTTCCAAACCAAGGCTGATGTGAGAAGGGCAGTCATTAGGTTGCTTCCGCTCCTTTTTCCCTCCTGTCTCTTCTGTTCTAATAGGCTTAGCTTTAGGTCCCCTGCCTGCAGCTGGACAGAGTAGTGGTGCCTGGGCTACAGCACTATCTGGAACCACCCTGGCTGCCAGTGGGACTTCTGGGACCCAGTACTCACACTTGAGCTCCCACCTATTCCCTAGTTGACTACATAATAGGGCAATTGGGGCTCCTGCACCATGGGAATCCCAAGCTGATTGCCTCAATGTACCTCAGGTCATAGAACTGGGTTCACGCCTTGTACACTGTTGCAAGTTTCTTTTCTGATTCTCCCTTCTCTTTCTCCAGATTGTCTGCTCTGGTTTTTCAAACACTAAAAGGACAGAAACCCTGACACCCAACCATAGCTCAGGACTGCACCACCCAGCAGTGATCACCCTCAGCTGGCAAGTCAAGTTCCATACCCTTCTGCCTGCAACCCCCAACATCTGGGCCAGATCCAGATGCAGAGCAGCAACCCCCTCCCTTTAGGTACCTTTCCTGGATCTCCCCACCCCAACAAGGAGGGAGCCTGGGATGGCAGTGGCTCTGTGTCTTATTTCGTCTAGTATGGTATTTTCATTCTGTTGTAACTCTGTTTTGCCTTGATTACCTTGGTCTAGAAGGCTGTGACCTCAAGGCAGGGACCAAGGTTTGACCATTTCTAAACCCTTAATACAAACACACTGCCTAACACAGAGGGGTACAAAAGATTCCTTGATACAAGGCATTTTGGATAAACGAGATTTCTTACCACTAATAGCCACTCAGCCAGGAGTTCTTAGCATCCTCTGAATCCTCAGGACCTAGGTCCAACCTCACCATGAGAGCTTCCCGGGTGTCCCAGGAAAGCTGAGCAGCTGTACCCACTTCCCCAAACCTCAACTGTCAGGAGCTGTTGCCGGACTCAGTGGCCTACCCAGTTCTAGAAGTAGTGCTACTGGCAGGATATACAGGGCCACCCCAGACTTTGTGACCACTCCCTATTATGACTATATCTCACAGAGAGTAAATTGGGCACACTACCAAACTCTGATGTGTAGCCTAGCACCCTTTTGAGTGTAAACTGGTACCATTTTTAGAATGGCATTGACATGTGTCCCCTTAAATAATATTCCAATAGCAACTGATTCATGTTTCAGAAACAAGAGGTTCACAGGCTATGGAAGAGAAGAAAGAAAGAGCAAAAAGCAGTGTTTTAGAAATTATTCAAACAAGTGGCCCCAAACCTTTTAAATTCTTAATCACTGAACACTAGCTCCATGTGGAGAGCTTGCCTTTTAACCATGACCATAGAAGGGTGTGGTGTGTTTTGGTGTATTTGTCTCAGCACCACATGAGAGCACACAGATAATCAGGGGACTTTGTTCAGGTCCCAGTCCCGTGGGGGAGATTTGAAAAGGCACCCGAGCTGTGACACAGGACCCCCTCCTCCATGATGGAATTTCCAGAACAGCCCTGATTTCAAATATTTGGTCCTGTTGTGCAACAAAGTGATACTCCAACAATTCCTCATCCAGAATGCCTCTCCTGACCATCCCACCCACATATGGAGTCCCTGTGTCCCAACTTAGAGGGTTAGAGAAGAATTGGTGCCCACGGATGGGTTCCAGTCGAGATGCCCCTCCAGCTTAGGGCTGCACACTTGTGTAAAGCCCTTTGCTGGATAGATAGGAGAGAGCATCTTAAGCTTCTCTTGAGAATCCTCAGAGTCTAGTCAACAGGAGTGGGGAAGCCTGAGAGCAGTAGGCTCTAGAAAGCACTCACACCAAGGAAGGCAGTGGAGGGGTGGGGGTGGGGGGCTGTGTACCTGGGACAAGGCTCGTCAAAAGGGGTAGGATAACAGAAAAGATTCCGAATATTGCAAACCAGCAGTCACTAACAACTTAAATGGGACTGTCTTCTAGGGCCATTTCCATTCCTCTTTTTGATCAACTGGGATCATATTATTTCAAGTGTCCAGTACCATTAAGCTGTCCCATAGGATGTGACCACAGGGTTTTTGAATCAGCTTCCCAAACACACAGGACTCTAAGAGCACAATGCACAAGAGCACCTGGCTCTTTCTTCATTGTTCAACTCATCAAAGCCCCTGGCCTTGGCTGTGTTATTGCAGTCCATTCTTTCCAATTCATGAACTTGGCACTTGGATCCTTCTGGCTCTGAGGGCAACCTTTACTTTTACAGGTTTCCCTCTCAGCTTCATCATCCTCCCAAATTTGCATGGCAGCCAAAGGGCCAGGTAAGAGGTGTCCCTCCTTCTACTCATTTTTGTTGAAGTTCACCTGCTGGTAAGGTCACACCATCCAGGGCCACCAACTTTGACCAGGAATTCTCCAATCTCCATCCACCACACTGTTAGCTCCTCTCCAACTCCCCACTGCACAACAGGAAAGAAAGCATCTGTCTATCCATTGTCCTCCAGATGCAATGCAGCTGTGCTATAGGCAGGCAGCACATGTTTTAGGGAAAAAAAATGTCAATAAAATCTTGCTAGCTACTCTACAAACAATAAGTCTGGTTTCAGAGTGCATGGGCTTTTCACACAACTCACCACCCTCCTCCATCTAGAACATTCCTCTAATATCAGCTCAGTCACATCTCAATATTCCCCTCAGCGCTTTGGCAACTGATACCATATGAGATTCCCATATACTTTCTGGTATGCAAAAACAAAAAAAAAAGTAAAAGGCAGTTGTTCAAATTAGGACCCACAAGTGAGCACCAGGGTTTCATAAACACACCAAAATGGTATGCAGTGCTTTCTCTTTTTTTCCTGCAATAATGACCTGTGGCTTTTATCAACTGTCATGGAAATCTACGACCCAAGCGATGCTAAGCTCTAGTGCTTACGGTACATTCCTTCCAGGAAAGTACAGGAGTTATCGTCTGACTCTCCGAGGAAAATTGGAGAATACATTTTCTTGTGTTCAAAATGGAAAACTACCACCAGGAAGCTTTTGATGTAACCAAGGCCATAACCCCATAGCCTTCAAGTGTTATCAACCTTCCTTCTCAGGCATGTGCCCCCATCTCTCCATGGCTCCTCCTGTACCTGGCTCACCAAGTTCCAGGCTCACTGCCCACATACCCTGGAGACCCAGCCTGGGGTCCCAGAGTTCATCACTGGGGAAGTATCTGTCTCACGAACACCATGGCCAACTTCGGTACCTATTTCCACCAAGAACATAAACCAGAACAACAATTTATGGGTGCCTCCTTTCTTGCCTCCAGCATGCTCTCTCACCAGGGGATCCAGGAGCAGTCTATTATGATCAGGGGGTATGAGGATACCCAAAAGTTGGGGGAACCCACCTGTCCCTGACCATCAAAATACAGCCAAGTGCACCTATGTATTCCTTTACAGAGTGCATATAGAAGACCAATGCATACAAGAGTACCACTAACAGATTCATCCAGGACTACCTTCCTACTAATATTTCACGAAATCATTGACTCCTTCTTCCTGTGGCCCTTGGTCCCAGGCAGGGACCCATTGGAATCCTCTGCTCTGGCTCAACAGCTCTTTCAGCTCTTGCTTTACATGTTCCCTCAGTTCTGGCCCCTGTAACACTTTGGTCACAGGGAGCATTCCCCACCCACCTCCCTCACTTTCACTTCCCACCACCTTAGGTCTGGCTGTGCAGGTTCCTGGAAAATTGTCATAAGATTTTCAGATATTGAACTATTTAGGGGTAAAAAAAAGGGGGGGGGCATTTCGAGCACCACTCCAGTCAGTAAATTTGCCCACATTTTGTTATGTAAAATCTGTGAAAGCAAAGAAACCAAGCATCATGTTGAAGCATGAGTTTTTCCTTTTCCTCAGCAGAAGGCGGGGATGGATGTTCTGACGTTCCCTTTCGGTCCTGAGTGATGCCATATTCAGGGAAGGCCTCGCTCTCCCGGGCTTTCTGCAGACCGCCCACCAGACCAGACCTCAACCTGACAGTCCTCCTTTCTCAGACAGCCTAGTGGCTCAGGTTGGCTGTCAGAACACATACTGATAGAGCCATGGGACCTGAGTTTGGGATCTGGCTTTTTAAATCAGAGTCCCTGAAACTCATATTATCAATTTCACCTTGTGCTTAATGACAGCAATAATCAAACAAACTTCTAGACCTATCACAATCCCAGGGGGCCTTCAAATATGTTGAAATGCAAATTCTAAAAAAAAAAAAAAAAAACGGATCAAAAGTTTCAGAAACACCTGGCCACCACAGAGGAGTTTTTCAGCAGGGGTTTCTCCCTAAGAAGTAAACATCTTTACTAAAGTCATGGCAGCATCTGTCCATCAAATTAAGCAGCCCATTCACCCTGGGGGGAGTGAAGGTAGGAGGACCTGTCCCTGTGGCCCCACAGAAATAGCAGGGGAAAAAAAAAAAAGGCCACTCAAACGCAAGTCTGACAATAGCTGCAGTGGCAGGAGGTCGCAAAGAGGAGAAGCAGAGCCAGAGCTTAGAAGCCACCTGTCGGGTTCCTCTTGACTCACTTAGCAAAAGTTATCATTTCCTGCACACCCAGTACAGAGGACCTGCCTCTGAAAACACACACTGCCTATGAGAAGGCATGTCTGTTGAATGCAATCCCCAAGTGCAGCAAGGGGAAGCAGGAGGCAGAGAGGGGACAGTCATGAACTTGTGCCTTCTGAGACACCAATAATGAGCGGAGCCTCTTATAGAAAGGCTCAAAAAGGGAAGGCTACTGTGTTTGAAGGACCATTTTTCTTTTGAATAGGTGCTCACCCAAGTTCATGTTGAGCTCCATGGAATAGCCAATTCCATGGCGAGTCCCAAGTTGCCTGTCCAGGCAGTGCCACCACCCTCAACCCACTCGCCTTCTCCTGGGGTGAAGGTAGTAAGTCCCAAAGAAATCCACACCAGGAGTTCACCGGCTCCTTGGGTACCAGCAGGTCTGGAACCTGGTGGCACACACCTGTCATCTCTATATTCTTTACACTCTCTCATATGCACTCTCAGCATCTGAGGAAATGGAAAATGCTCTTTAAAATAACAGGGTTACAATTGCTTCTGCCTCCATGAGCACTGCAAGGCCAGTCTTCCTGTAGGTGTTTTTTCTGTTCAGATGCCAGTTTGATGGGGCTTTTGGGGATGTAAAAAGTGAGCTAGTCTAGATGGGTGTGGATTAAGCCAAAGTGAGCTGGAAATTGTTCTGCTTAATAAAGCAACCAATATTTTGGAGCTGTCTGCAGATGCAGCCAGTTGTAGGGAGGCAGGTGAAGTTGGGATCTTGGAAGAAATGGGCAGGTAGTGAAGACAGAGCAAGAGAGGACCTAGGGAGACATGTGGCTTGGGAAAAAATCCCTATAGCCTGGAGGAATTAGTGGGTTTCCTTTCCTATTCTTTTAAGGTGCTAAAACCTTTTCTGTTAACCCAAAATTTTTAGCTACACAAAAAGAAGCAGCTGTTTCAATCTGGGATGACAAAGGCAAAAAAAAAAAAAAAGTCATGAGAGCCCAGGACAGTGAAAGAGGTGACTTCAGTACCACCCAGAAAATGGAGGAAGAATGAACTAGAGAAATTCAAAGCTCATGGAAAATTTGGGGCTGTATTTCCCAGAATCCAAAAATGGGGACGACGGGCAGGTAATTTGGTTACTAAAGAAGATTCCACCCAGAATCTCCTATCTCATCAGTCTTCCTCATGTCACCTCCTCTGCAGCTACAGAGTCAGGCGTCCTCAGACTTTGTCAGCATCCTGCTACGGGAACTATTTTTCTAGCCCTAAGTCCCTTGCCTTCCCAGCACAGGTCCTGGCCCTGTTTGCAGTCTAGACATTCTTTCTCATGATCTCACTTTCCTGGAGCTCCCCTACTTGGTTTTCATGGTTCTTTTGGAGAAGTCCCCCTTTCTCCCCACTTTTTTAATGAGTCGAGCCTTTCCAGAGGCAGATGCACTGCCTGTCAAGCCATACAAGGCTTAGGTCACTGGTAGCCCTTTCTCTCCCTCTTCCTTTGTTTGAATTAGTTGCTAGGAATCCACCTAGAAATCTACCTACTTCTACAGAATAATTTTTAACTTGCCATTGTATGCTGCAGGTATGCTCTAAATACTCCATTTTCCGTGTTTAGACCACTACTTAATGGGAAATTCTACTTATTCTTATGGCCATTTAAAAAAAAAGTGCAAATCATTTCCCAGTTATTTAGTGGGGAATCAGATGCTAACTATTTGCCTTTTGCAATCCTCACAGGCCTAATGAGAAGCCCGAGGAAGTCAATACCAACTTCAGTGGAAAAGCAGCACAACAAATTTTACAAAGACTGTGCTAAGAAGATGCCCTTGTGTTGGAAATCTTAATAATACTTTGATATTCAAGTGCTTTTTTTTGTTTTGTTTTGTTTTGTTTTGTTTTGTGTGTGTGTGTGTATGTGTGGTTTTTTAATGTGGTTGCTTATGCACATACACCAGTTAGTTGATTTACAATAAAGGAATGGGGAAGGGGAGATGAAAGAATAGAGAACTGCAGAAGTACCCAAGATGTTGTGGAACCAAAGGGTGGTTTCCTAAATAAGACTGTATTCTTGTTTGTAGGAATGGAGTTCTGGAATAACTCTGTTTTTATAGACTCCTATCTGGTAGAACTGCCAATCATATCTTCAGCCTCTATTTGCATGAAGGAGGTATGTCTGTTTCATTGATTGGCTGTCCATCAAATCAGAATCAACCTGTCTCATTGACTAACCTTGTTCACAGTAGGCTCTCATGAGCTCACCAAGTAGTTGGGTACCTTTTAAACTATACTACAGAACCATCCTTCCCAACCCATGGTCAAAATCAGCTGTTTCCAGTCTCCACTCCTTCCTTGGGCTTTTTGTCTGCTAGGCTGAGTACCCAGGGGTCTTCTCAGCTGCTGTGCTTCTCAAAAGAGGCACCGAACTTTTCCTCCCTGAATGAGTTTTATGTCTTATTGTCCCCTGGAGTTCTTTCCAGTCATTTGCTGAATGTATGAAATGGGAACAAGGCTCTCCTAATCAAGTCCTTGAGGTAGTTTTCAGCTTCCCCATAGTTTGCGAAAAGAAAAAAAAAAAAAGTCATTGAAAATAAAATACTCTAACCCCTGCTATTTCATTTCAAAGTCCCTACCGCCCTACATACTTCTTGTGTGAGTTGTGGAACCTTTTGCAATGACCCCAGGGGAGCTGGGCAATCAGCCCTGGGTGTTATTTCTCAGGAGAGCTTTGGAATCCCAGCTCAGGCCCGGCCACCTGCAGACCTCCTGGGTTGTACAACTCTCCTTTGCCATCTGCTTAGTGCTCAGATTCAGCTTGTTGGGGGCGTCTGTTGCTTACTTCCCCTTTCCTTCACTTTTTAAAAGGAAGGGAGGAGACTGCTTTCCAAATCTAGAGAAAAGGAATTAGATCCCAGCTGGGTAGCTTGCCCACCTGCACTCCAAGAGTTCTTGGGGCCCACCACTGCCTTGGAATAGAGAGCAGGAAAAAAACTTTTTTAAGGAATTTAAAGTTCCCAACACCAAGAAATGATAAATGCTTAAGGATATGGAAATGCTAATTACCCTGATTTGATCATTATGCATTGGATATTCAAGTGCTTTTGGTGGCTCCTGCAGCTTTCACATAAGAGCATGAAGAGCTAGAAGACCATGTTTCCCTGTATTTTCTTTTTTCCTTTGTATTTAAGAGTTCTGATACTTGTTTTTAATTTGGTAAAATGTGGAATTGGTTCTTTGACTTATTCCCATTAAACAAGGGTTACAATAATCTGTGCTAATAAAGAAAAATGAAATCTTACAATTTTTCTAAGTCACCCAGAGCTCTTGAATTTCAAGAGATACCCATTTGTTAACCTTACTCCAAAAAAATGTGATTAAATTGATACATTTTAACTTTCTTTAAAAGCTGCATTTCAGTTATGTTTTTGGGCGTGAATCTTACTGCCTATAACTAAAGGCATACTTTGACAAGCTTTGGCTTACTTTCTAAATGATTTTAGTCTGGCTGAGCTTCATAATAACACTTTTAAAGTTTTCTTGCACCGTGCCAATAAATGTCTTGTGAAAAATGAACTAACTGGGCTCCAAGTGATGAGAACGTTCTCAGTGGAGGTGAATGTCCTGCCCTCTGCCTCCCGACTGTTTCCCTTTATCCTCTGACATGAAGACCATGTTCCAACCAGGAGGAGAGAATGATTGGGAATCAGTGTTTCTCTTTTCATCCCCAAATGTGGCACTAAGTGTCGTCCTAACTTAAAATAAGGAGGTGACCTGGGGCCTTCCAAGTACCTGACAACCAACAAATGACCTCATCTTCTAGCAAATAGAAGATGTGTCCATCCTTCCCTAGCAGTTCTGCCTGGAGCACTTGGGTTTCCAGTTGGCCCCAATGTCATCTGAGCGCTTCACGTTGACCAAATCTCCCATTGTTTCCTTGAATCCTTTGACCTTGAATTGGTAGGTCTGCTGGTGGGCAGAGAAGGAATACAGTTTTAGACCTCAGTGAAGCCCTGGAAATATAAACTGGAAGAGTGAAGTTGTTGAAGAAGGTCACCCAAACAGAGAATGACAAGTTGAATGTCATGAGTTTACATAGACCCAAAATGGGGAGACACTCTCTAAAAGAGAGATGGTATGACTTAATTCAACAAGTATTTATTGACTGCCTGATTTCTTTTCTTGGGTTCTGGAGATATAAAAAGTGAACATGAATCAAACGAGGCCCCTGTCCTCATGAAGTTCACAGCCTTTTAGGGGAGACAAATACTTAAGCAGATAGTGATAATGGCAGAACTAAATACCATCAACCGAGTAGCAGGAAACAGAATTACAGATGGCTTCCCGGGAGGAGAAACTTCTGAGTTCACCCAGAAAATAGAAAAGAAAAAAAAAAAAAAGTTTACCAAGGGCAGAAAGTCAGGCAGGTAATTTCAGGTAAAAGGAAAAAAGTAGGAAATCCCGGTGGATAAAACAGGAGTGCCCACCTGGAATGTATAAGAACTTTAGTGCAGGTGAAGACCAGGAGCCGAGAGAGGAGAAGGACCATGAGCGGCGGGGGCATGACTGCAGAAAGGCCACAAGGTGGACGAGCCCCTGAGTCCAGGAGCAAAGACCTGACACCACAGATGGTAGAGAGCCACCCAGGGAAGAAGTAGCCTTAGCAGCAGTTGTCATAAACTAGAAAAGGGTGGGGGCCGGTGCGTCGGCTACGAGGTTCACACTCTAGATAAGGAAATCTGGAGAACAAATGCCTAAGGTTGCCTGCCCAGTGACCTTCGGGAAATAAGGGAGTCTGTTTTGCTGACTACTCTTGAAGCTGGAAGAGCTGGGGGTGGTTTATGATGTGTCCCCAACCTAAATAAAGCTTGGACAGATAGAGTTCAAAATAGTTCAGTTAAACTAACACCGAGTCATTCAGATGATGCCCATATTGGCAAAATCAGCACGTTTCCCATCTACCTGTCCTTCAGGCCAATGTGAATCCAAAGAAATCCACCAAGGCAGCTCTTCTCTCAATGTGTTCAGGCAATAGGGAGAGAGACCCGACCTGACCTCGTAGGCATGCCAGTATGGAGCATCCACCTAAGGAAAGTCGCTGGACACCTCTGAGAAAGAAGAATGGAACAGAGAAATAGGAGACTCTCTTCTATTCCGACAGTGTATTGTCTATCCACATGCATGCAGAGAAGGCAGAGAGTGATTTCAAATTCACAGAAATGGTTCTCACTGAGAAGTGCTGCCTGCTAAGAAATGGGGTGAGAGGAAGCTTGGAATGGGAGAGGAATGCCAGTGCTCTCCTGCCTGAAGGGAAGGCCACCAGAAAGAGGCCTAGGTACTGGGAGAACCCTTAATGCCAAATGGAAATGCTTTGATATCCACTGATTTTGATCAAACGTGAAATACCAATGCTAATATGGAGAGGGGATTGGAGATTATCAATACCTGGGAAGCAAAAAGCAACTTCCCTCTCCCTAAACCCAAAGGAATTATCTGGGACTTTGGTTTCCACTTTTCCTATGTTATCTAGAGCCCATTTTGTGTACTACCAAAAATGATTCCTTTTGCCTCTGTTTTGGGAAAGGATGCCCCCAAGGGTCCATCTGTATTTGATGGTCCTTCTTATCAAGGGCAATTCTTACCCTCCCTAGAGCAAGCACTACCCCAAGGTTGCTAAGGGGCCTTGGCCCTGGGCTCCTATACCTACAGTGGAACCTCATCTGGCAAGGGCTCTTAATGAGGTACCCTCTTCTCAAGCCCACTGTCTCCAAAGAACGCAGAACCTCCTTATGGAAATGTGTGATTTTAGGAAAGTTGGCAGCTGGCAGGTCGTTAGGATAAGTATACCAGAACCACTGTAAGCTTACTAGAAGCAGATTTCCTCGTATCCTATTGCTCTGGGTGCCTCAATCCATGTCACTGGGCAGCTAGCTACCGTACTAGTTCCCAGGTACTACTGGGAATACAGGAAATAAACAGCATGGCCCTGTTATTAGGGTCTTACAGTTGCACTCTACAGGTGCCCACCTTGGGTCATGAAATACCCATAGGCAAATTTCCCTTTCACAACTTGTTCCCAGAAGCTCTCATGGAAATTTAAGGGTCATGTAAAGTTATGCATTACCCCAGTAGACATAAAGCAGGCTTGAGCAGATGTAAAGCAAGGAGAGAGGGAAGGGTGAAGGAGAGGGGGAGGCTGGATTTCAGCCCCATGTTTCCAAATCATCTGGATTCTTCCTTCATCGGCTCACATTATTTCTGTATCCTGTAAATTATTCCCTCTCCCCCTACCTTCCTGCACACTGTTATTGCATTTTCACTGGGATTAGATTACAGTTCAGGCCAATGGTACAAATCTCTTTTGAGGGCCTAAGAAAGAAAATACAGAGTTCCTAATTCATTCTGTGACCAGCCATGGCTGATGCAAGAAACTGAAAATGCATGTCCATCTTTCTGGTGACCAAGTGATTTGTGAGGCTTCTGAGCTTCTATGCTCCCTCATCAACTTCTGGGAAATCTGAATTGTAAATGAAAACAGTTTGCTTCAGTTAGGGACGTGTTTAGATACACGGGCACATAACCAAGTATACACACATAAACACATAATCGAGGGACCAAAATGTGTGGAATACCAACTGGGAGGTGCCCATTTGTGGTAGTGAGCTTCCAGAGCTAAGAAGGATGGGAGCCCACATGGCTACATGGAAGAGCTGAGTCTTGAGTAAGACTCAGCAAGGGGAAGAAAAAAGAAAGCGGCTCCTGTGGGAGGAGGAAGACTGCCAAGAATTTCTGTAGAGCCAAAGGAGCTAGTCCCAGAGAAGTGAATGAACCTGTCTGGATGCAAAATTAATGTAGGTGAGCACCAAGAGATAAGGGTGGACGGGCAGGATGGACCCAGGATATGTAGAGCCGCATGCTCAGCAGTTTCTCCAGTGGGAAGCCAGCAGCCTCATTCAAGTGCTTATCAGGGGAGACTCGTGGCAGTAGCTGTGCTTCTGGAAGCTCATGAGGCATGTCCCACTTGTCCCAAAGCTTCAGAAACACCTGTCAACTACTATCCAAAGTGAGCGCCAAAGTTAAGAGAGGTCAACTCACTTTTTACAAACTGAGATAAGAACCAATTGTTCTGTCCTCAGCTGGTTTCTCTCCCTACTCCATAGGAGCTTACATATTTAGGCTTTGCCCAAGCACCCGTCAGGTAGCTCTAGAGACAGATGGAAAGCAGAGGGTCAAGGCACCCGAAGAGTCTTGGAGCAAGAAAACTCCAGGAGCCACAAATCATTTTCAAAAATGAGCCGTGGAATCAGCAAGAGGCAACGACAAGAGAGACCATACTAAGAATCAGGGGTGTGCAAGTTTACACATGTAGTCACAACAAGGTAAGAAACCAAGAAGCCAAATGGCCATCTGGGCATATGATTTCCAATGGAGACGAAATGTGTTTCGTGAATTTCAGTGCTCCTGGGTTTGGGGGATTTTTTGTTTTTGTTTTTGTTTTTTTGATTTTTTGTTTTGTTTTTCCTTTCCTTTTGCTCCCCATTTTAATAAGACCCATGCCCACAGTGATTCCCATTTCTTATACCCCATTAAAAATTATACACAAAAGACTATATCAATGTGAGCAATAAAATCTATTGCTTATTGCAAAAGCAGGCCAAGAGGACAGATGTACACAGCACAGCGACATTTTTGTAAAAGCGACATCTATAAATATTATAAGTGCTCCTATTTGTTTAATTTGGGAGAAGAAGTTATATATAAACCACAATACTGTTGTTTTTTCATAGAGATGACCACAGGTGAGTTGTTCAATGCTTTTCTCCTCCTTAATACTACTCACAATGTCACATTGAGTGTGTATGTTAAAACTAATTTAGAAATTGTTTTTTTATTGCATATGAATCGGGGATGAGACAAGACCTAGGCATTATAGTTTCTAATTGTTAAGACATTCCTGAACCCTTTACAGCAATTTAACAATATAAAGAGTTAAAGGAGGTCCCACAACTGCCAAAGTTGTCATTTTCCAGAGACTTGCTCTGAAAAAAATCCCATCATTTCCACAAGAGATTAAGCTCATCTAGCTAGAGCAGGGAAGTGTGATGGATGCCTAAGAGAAAAACGAGATGCTTTACAAAGAAGATGAAAGATAAGAAAGTCAAAACTTTGAATCCAAGTTCTTGTATGTTCTCATGTGCTCCCCAAACAGTCACTTCCAAGCACCATCTCAGTGTACGGCTGCCAGAGGAATCTGGGTTTCATTTCAATGATGGCTCACTTTTTTCTCTTCTCCTAAATCAGAAACAGATGGAAATAAAACATCTCACTCTGCTACTGTGCAATGCTGAGGTCAAGGGCTTCTTGAAAACGGGCTGTTCTGTTTCTATCCTAGGTTGTCACCTGCCTTCGGTAGGGGACCACACACACACAAAAAAAGGTCCTGCCTGCTTCAGAATACCACAAATATTCAATGGCTTCCTCACACTGCTATACAAAATGAACTTGCTTATATGTCATAGAAGGTCTCAAAACAGGTTTATGTTTTTTCCTTAATACTCATCCTGAAAACTCATTGGTAATTACCATTATGGGGCTACATTTTGCATCTGTACATTGTAGGGCGGAAGTTAGGGACAGCATTTGAGGTGTGTTTCCAGCCACATGCTTTTCCTTCCTCAGAAGAAAGTGCCATCTGGATTCACAAGAGCTTGGCAGCAGAATGACAGACAGGCTCCCCATCAAGACAAATGAGACAAATTCCCACGATGCCAGAACCTCCAACAAGTGTTTCCCTTTGTCTTCAAAAGATTCCCTTGGTCTCCCTTTTATATCTCCCTCTGATTTTTTTTTTTTTATTCTTAAAGAACCATAAAGCCTCTGAGGGTAAACCAACCCTGGCAGTCATAAACCAAATATGGTGAAGGATAAACCCTGAATTATCTGAGCCAATGGCTTTCTTCCTGTTCCCTCCAGATGCTCAGGTGGAGCCATTCTGTGCTCTTAACATATCATATGACTGGTGCTTTTCAATCTTTCAGTGTGCATATGAATCATCAGGGGAGCTTATAAAATGCAAATCTGTGGGCTCAGGTCTATATGCCAAGGAGTTTCCCCGATGGTGCTTGCTGGTGAGATAGTTGGCCTATGGTTTATTCTTTGGGTAGCAAGACCTTAACCGTTACAGTCTAGGCATTTCCTAAGTTCCACTGAGATAATTCATTAAAGCCAATTTTGCCGGATGGCAATCCAAGCATCATTTAGTCCATATTTTATCTGCTGGTATAGGGTTCATCCCTGCCAGGAAGTATTGTAAGGTATCCTTCCCACCATGAACACTCGGCAAAATGGGAGAAGAAAGGTGAAGAGGAGGGGAACACAAGAGGGGCAGGAGGTGACATACAGTAGGAGAATAAATCTGCAGTCTCTCTGGAAGTTCAACAGGCTAAAAAAGGAAATGGCAAAGCACATTCTTTATTGAATCAAAAGAAAACCAGGCACCGAAACAACCCAAGACACAGAAACAGAACAACACTGAGACGGAGCCACTGATTTTCCTAGCTACTTTCTCTTGGAATCCAAAATGGTGGGAAATAGGGGGAAGGCTTTTCAGAAGAGAAAGGGGACCATATTGCCATGCCTCTGCAGGTGTGTGGGTGACCTGTGCCTGCAGAAGGCAAAGCAGGAACTTACCAGGCTCTCCCTGCATTCAACACTAGAAAAATAATTGTACAAACAGACAAGCTCCAGAGAAGATCAATTAAACAGGTC
Organism: Marmota flaviventris; assembly: GCF_047511675.1. Taxonomy (NCBI): domain Eukaryota; kingdom Metazoa; phylum Chordata; class Mammalia; order Rodentia; family Sciuridae; genus Marmota; species Marmota flaviventris. The sequence goes on along the minus strand of NC_092499.1, from coordinate 16,578,005 downwards.
GCAGTAAGGAGACTCTTTTCTAATTTCTAATATTGCGTGATTACAGAAGATACATGAAAGCACCCAGGAAGACACACTTCCTAAATGGAGCATTTGTACTTACTTTCTCCCCATATCTCTCAAAGATGCCCATATCTTCCTGATTTTCATTTATGTAAAATGGATAAGGGTGTATGGGTGTGCTCAGATATCCCCACACCATAGCACTGCGAGGTTGTAAGGTGTCATATACTCAGATTCTCAGATCCACAGAGGGCTCTGAGGCCCAGAGTGACTTGCCCAAATTCAACTCTCAGTTGAGTAAATACTCTACCATGCCAGAAAAGGAGAGTCCTTTATGCACAGAGGTGCCATACAATCTGGATGTATGGATTCAGTGTGGCCCAAATTCCAACCACACTTTCAATTCCTTTGCCTTCCCACATTGTAAGGTTCAGGGAAAGAGCAAAAGGCTTAATGAAGAAGTTTTACCAAGAATGAATTCTTCCTCTGCAATGACTGCTTATAGAAAATAGCATATTCCCTGAAAGAGGCACAGAATCTGAGAATCCAGCTATCTATTTTATCCCAGGGTGTGTATGGGTGGTAGAACTGAGATCCGAACAGCACATCCCCCCAGATAGCTAAAAAGCCTCATCTTCTGGCATCTGTGTGAATGACTGCTGTCACTCCAAGGGTATTTTGATTGTCCTGGATTACCACAGCCAGAAGCAAACTTTTGGACTTGCCCAGCTAGGCAGGAATCTAAAAATTGAGATAGTGGTATTACCATATATCTAAGTCTATAACTCCTTGTAATTGTCTGACTGACCTATTTAAAAAGTAACTCAAATATCATAAAAGGAAGTGAAGAGAGAAAGACAAACAAAGGGACCCAGACTCAGAATCCCTAAATACTAAGGAAAGAAATGTGTTTTGGATGCCCTCACCTACACAATCTACGCAAATGGACTCTACTTCCAAGACAAAGAGAAAAGTGCAGTTATAGTACTGACTTGAACAGTAAGCAAGTTTAACAAAGGTCCTGGAGAAGTCAGACCTCTCTTCCTCCAACAGCCAAACCATCCCCTAAAACGGCACCATGTTTGAAATATTAAATCCCAAGACCTATCTACCATCTCTCGTTATCTTTCCAACTCTTCTTTCTTTCTTCACTTACACCAGCTCTTCAGCCCTCATTCACCCTATAAACCCCTCCCCCTTCCTTCCCTCCCAGCTTGTCTCCTCTTTGTGGGCGGCTTCCCTTCCTATTCTGAAAGGACTCCCAGTGAATTGAATCCCTTTCTCACTCCTCCCTGACATTCCTCAATGCCTATGGCCAACCTTGGATCCATCCAAACATTCTCCCCCTCTCTGCTCTCTACCCCGGTGCTGCTGAGCACTGCTTGAGCAGAGTCACCACACCCAGGGTCTCTGCACCTCTCATAATGACCCCCTCCCACATTCCACCACAGCCATCCCAAACCTTCACCACTCTTACCAAACTCCCCATCCCATCCCCGACTCCCTGTGTGAGCAGGAAGTTGGCCTTGCCTTCCACTTCACTGAGTAAAACTACTCAAGGGTCAGGTAGGATCCTTTATGCCTGTGAATGAATCTAAACTGATCTCCATCTCCACCCCATCTCTTTTAGAGAATGCCATCTATTCTTGTGTTCAAGGAAATCCCCCTACCAATGCTGTGCCGACATCTCCCTCTTCCCTCCTCCTAGCCCAAGACCCTGTTACCTCCCCAGTGCCTCCTCTCTCTGCCTCATTCTCAACTTCTCTCGTCAGGTTCCATTTGTGCACAGCTAAGAAATGTGCCCCAGGACCTGCCATACTCTGGGAAAAAGCGAAGGTTTCCCTTGATCTTCCGTCCTCTCTAGCAACCACTCTTGTCTTCCCAGCCACTTCGTCTGAAAAATCCACCTACTGGCTCCCTTTGCCACTTTCTTCAGCTTATCCCAACCAAGGTTCTCACTTCTTCACCGCTGAAAATGTTCCAGCAGTGGTTACAGATTGCCTCCTAAGTCACAAAGACAGGCTCAATGGACGCCTTTCAGACTCTACCTTCTGTGAATACGACTCTGGTACTCCTTCCTCAAAAATCCCTCTCTAACCCCGGCTTCCATAGTCTTCCATTCTTCCATTTTGCTACCTCTACCCCTGCTTCATTAACTTCCCCTAAGACTCATTGGATGGTCTCTTCTCTTCCTTGGGCATGCTCCAAGGATCTCATCTTCTCAGTTCTCATGATCAAGAAAAGGGCTCTTCCCTACACTCATGGCCTTAGTTCATGGATAAACAAGTGACGTCAGAACTTGTCTTTTCCTGAAAACACCGTGGGTACCTCATTTCCTGACTCTTTTCCCACAACTTCCAAATTACAAAAAAAGGAATTCACTAAGTGTGGGTGCCTTAGAATAGAAAAGGATCTCAAAGTTAGAAAGGTTGAAAACTGCAAGAGACACAGGAAAGGTCTCTACAAAATCAGGAACAAGTAGGATCATTGAGGACACTGACCAAGAACATAGCTTTGAACATAAAACACTTGTTCTTTTGAGGAAGAAAATTAGCATTGATCGAGTGCTCATAGATGCCAACAAATACTTGGCATTTTTAGTAGCTTGGTTTTTCACTCATAATACCCACACGGGGTGGGGATTATCATTCTTTGCAGGAGAAGAGATATACACCAAACAAGGTCACAAAGCTAGTAAGTGCCAAAATCAAGACTCAAACCCAAACCACTTCTCTCCAAAGTCAATGACCCCTGAGACATGAGAGAAATAAGACCAAGATCACAAAGAGAAGAGAAATGCTAAGATGGGAGAAGGGAAATTGAGACCTCTGAAAAGCTGATATGTAGGGAAAAGAATGTCACAAAGTCTAATAAACACAAAAGCTTAGGGAATATTTTCCTATACTCAATCTCCCTTTTAAAAAAATAATAAAAACATAAAATTCAGTTTTCTTCTCAACAAATAGCGCTTGCCTTCCAAACAGTGTTTTTGAAAATATATGTTAACTCTTCATTTCTGATCTTTATCATTGTATTGAGTTTTAAACAGAGAGAAAGAAAAATTCTTTGTGTGGCCATCGGGTGGCCTTGGATTGTTTTTCTTCTTCCCCGGTTCCCCCTCCCTTTGCCACTACCTATGATGAAGAAATCTGGGGCTCTCCCATCCTGGTGCCATCAACAACATCCAACACTCACAACAGCAGTGTACCTGGGAACTCAGGCACATTTTCTGGAGCCTTAAATGGGTTCTCATGGAAGTGGAAGTGAGAGAGTAAGAACTCCATATAACTGTTTCCTTGGCTTTTTATCTAAACTTATTTTCATTTCCTATCAGCCAAGTGAGTAATCTATTTCTCCTTTGCTTAGCTGTGGAAATAAATTTTGAAGAACAATAGGAACCACATTTGGATGGCTCAGAGGTGGTTGGCAGGTACACGTGGGCTCTGTGTGTACAGCGAGAGTTTGGAAGGTGGGCTGAAGGCTTTGTCCCTAACTGAATGCCAACAAAAAATCATATTTCCAGGAAAGTTATCTTCCTCTAGGAGAATCAAAAGCTAGGAGGCCCAGTATTCTCTTTAAATATTACATTGAGAAAGACAAAGTGATTCTGGTCAACAATAAAAATCACAATGTTAGTCCCATTGCTTTAAAGTTTACTCCTAAACATGCTATCGACTCAATGAACCCTCTACAGTGCAAGAGCAGTTCAAAAATGTTCTACTGTTTTTCTCCTTGTCTAATATAGGTCTCCAACTAGACCTCGAGGTTTCTGGAGATACACAGGCAACAACCCTCCAAGCCCTGCTCAACCACCAACGGTTGCCTAAAAAAATTCACATTTGTGCCCACTCCTCAACGTAGCTTTCTCCTCAAGTTTGTGTTAAAAGAGAACAAACAGGCCACCTGTTCCTCTGGAGAAACTCTGACCCCAAGTCATTGTGAAATTCACAGAGAAGGATGGAGCAAACTCTATGAAAAACCACAGGTAGAGAAAAAAGTAAAGGAGAGTTGGAGAAATCAGATCGTGACCTTGAGATTCAAGGTGTCGTCAGACACACACAGAGAGAAGCTGAGGCTGTGTCTCTGAGGGAAATGCAAGTGCAAGTGGCAAGAGGATCAGCCCGTGGGACAGTTTAACTGAACGGAACCTTGGAAGAGGTAAGAAGCCACAGCAGCCCCCATCCTGGGGGAGGGCCTCGGGGGCTGTGGAGTTTCAGACTTGGATTGCTCTCACCTTCCAAGTGAACACATGACTCCTCTTCTGTAGTTGCTACTCGTTTCATTTTCTTGTTCGTCTCCCACTTGATTGTAGGTCACTGAACTTAGCATCCCAGTTAAGCCTAGCCCACAGCAGAGCAGCAATGAATATAGAAGGAAAGAAGGGATGGATGGATGGAAGGAAGGAGGGGAAGGGAGGGGAGGGGAGATAACTAGAAAGCAGGTATACCAACACAGATGAAGCACTATGTAAAATTAGCAGTAGGACTCTCAATAGACAGTGGAAAGATACAGAAAGTTTTTTAAAACTCCTGAAAAATTCAGCAACCGCATCTCGGTGAAGAAGTTATTTTGTGGTCAAAATAAACAGGGTAAAGTGTTCTCTCTTTTGTGTTCCCATGTAATCCAGGGGCAGAAGTTCACACCTGTTAGAACCTGACCCAGAGGTACTCCCCAAAAACATGTCAAACAGCTGTGAAACTCACCTCTAAGGCTGTTTCTGGGCTCTGATGTGGTGGAGCTCTGCCTTTTAATGTCTCCTATGGCAGGAGAATTTCTGCAACTCTCTTGCTTGGACTTGATAAAACAGAAAAGAATAAAACTGAACTGTTGGGGCTAGAGAGAAATAGAAGTGAAAACCTGACTTCGGGAAGCAACCTTACTGGTACAGCTTGAGAGGCTTGCTGCTATTGCTGACCAAACAGATGTTTTCAAAAGACTTTAAGCGATTCTTCCAATGAATGGCAGTGATGCTCCCTTGGAAGAAGAGTCAAAATCCAGCATCCGCATCCTGATTATCCACTTGATTGATGTTCTACATCATGGATTTCTCTTGTGGTTTCTCCACTCTGGACCCCTTCATAACCAGACTCTACAAAGAGGAGCTGGCTCGATCCTGATTTCCAGTACGTTCTCACTCTTTATTCTCTTCTCTTCTGCGCTCACTAACAATGGAGTTCTGCCTGGTTGGCCTCACCCGGGGATGAATGATACAGAGAAGCACCTTTGTGCCTTAACTAAGAGACACAGGGGTCAGAAGATCCCAGGATGGAAAGAATAAACTTTTGCCTGCGTTTAGGAATGGACAGTTGATCGACATGGAAGGGAAGAAGGAGGGAAGAGGGAGGAAAGAGAGAGGGAAGGAAGAAAGGAAAGGAGGGAAAGGGAAGGAGGGGGAGGGAGGGGGAGCAAAGGAGAGAGGCAGGAGTACTAGTGCCCAGTGACCAATAAGTATGTACACAGTTGAAGATGAAACAAGAACTAGAATGAGCTACAGCTCCTATCTCAAGTTCACACTAAGGGGGAAAAGAAAAGACCTCAGAAAACATTCTAGAATCAGTTTCTAAGGAGAAGCCACTAAGTCAAAGCTCTAAACTAGGACTGGGTCTCAGTGCTGCTCTTTTCTTCCTGGTCAAGAGTTCCTTTAACCCCATGATCAAATGCCTTTTCTCCCTGACACACCGGAGGCACATCCCACCTCCATGGTACTGTATCTCCCTCGTGGTTCTGGGCTTCTGTTCCTAGACAGAGTTCTGATTGGACTCCTTTCTTTGGCCTCACCATTCCTCTCATACCTCCAGTGTTGCCCCATAAAGTTCTTTAACATGGTATTTTGAGGAGACCAAGGGCCTGACTGCTCCCATGTGCCCATGTTGGTATTTCCCCATGGCCCACAGCTCCTGAGCCCACCCCAACACATACTCTGTGCTTTTGCCCATGGTTCTGCTCTGCCTGGAACCTTCACCTACTCCCACCCTCAGACCAAAAGCTACCTGGGGGTCCTGCCTCCTTCCCCTGTGTGTGACACGCCTGTATACCCAGGACAGGCCTCTTTCATTTCAGTGGCCACATTCTTTGGCATTGATCAGCTTCGTGTCTTTCATCCCCCAGTAGACAGTGAGGTGCTGCTTTGGATGGAAACAACGCTTTAACTCTTCTCTGGAACTCCACTTTGGGGTATCCTGCCTGGCACACAGTAGACACTCAATAAATGTTTGTTGGGTAAAGCGGTGATGAAAAAATAATTATCTCCTCCCTCCCTGCAATTGAAACCCAGCCATCCCTTAGAAGAAGGAGCCATGGGTTTGAAACCACTCCGTGTGTTACTGCTTCCCTCCAATCTCTTGGCAGGTGCCTATTTTGTGTTTTCTCTCCTCGTGTCTTTTCTCCTTTCTCTCTTATTCCCCTTTGTCACTTTTAGTGGCGTGCCAGCCGGCTGAGCAGCTAGGAAGGCTGGATGCCACAAGAGAGTTATCAACCTCCAGTGCCGGGCACAGGTCAGCTAGGGGACATGAGGAAGTAGAAACCTTTCCGAAATCTCTTCCCGGGAGCTCAAAGCATGTGCCAGAGACAATGCTTTCTATGTTGGGTAAACCCAGGCAAACCTGGCACACAAGGCTAGGTGCTCCATCAGGAACACTGTGTTCCATTCTGGATTCTTTCCCGCTCACGTGAGGAATATGCAAACTGCAGCTGAGGAGAGGGCCATTGACCAGTATGACTGCAGAGGCCATCTGGGCTCTGTGGAGGTTAGATAGACTAAGTGACCTCAAACCTCTCTGCCTCCATGTTGGCAGGTCTCAGTCCTTGAGTTGAATTTGGAGAACCTGCAGTGTGATTGGAGCTGTGATTGGATCTGATTATCCCCTCCCCCTTTCCTTCCATCCCTGCCTGGACTGGAAAGTGTCCTTGCATATCCCTTCTCCTAGCCCTACCTTGGGAAAGGGCTGAGACATCCCCTCTCCTGGTTTCTTGCAAGATTCAGCCTACGAAGAGAAAAGTGAACATTAGTTATAGAGGCCGTGAGCAAAAGTTAAGTGACAAGAAAGATCCACTCCTGGTCCCCACTGCTACACAGGCACAGGACATGTGGCAGCTCCCTTGTTACTCAGGGTGCTGTGGACAGCAGCAGCAACAGCAGCAAGATTGATGGCAGCGTTTTCAATGCCTTTGTCATAAGCACCCTCTGACCCCTGCCTTGGACATAGCTAAATATCAGACATGGGAGCTTCCGGCATCTTGTCTGTCCTGCCTGCCACTTTGAACATTGGCAGCATCACCCAGCTGAGCAAGTAAAGAGGAGAATGATGAGTATTGCCTGAGAAAGTCATTCTCAGGGACTCCCAGGACTCCTGGAGAGAAATCTGAGAGATTGTAGCCCTGGAGAAGAGCAGAGGGGAATTTTGTTTTGTGACTGTTGCAACCATTCTAACTTCAGGGAAATGGGAGTTCCCCCCCCACACAAATGGCTTTGTTGAATTCAGACCAACTGGACTGAGGTAGCTGACTCCTGAGGAAGAGTTTGGGAGTAAAGAGGAACAATGACTTGATATTTGTGAAGACACCCAGAACAGCAGAGGTGCCACAGGAGCCTGCCGTGGCTGAGGTTTCCATGATGGGCTTTGGCAGGCTGCAAGAGTAGAAGGAACCTGGATTTTGATTGCAGTGAACTTCAAATGACAGTGCTGGGGGCAAGAGAATGCAAACCACGTTTTTTTTTTTAAAAAATATTGTTTTATTGATGTTCCTAGATTTTAATAGATAGAGTTATGTGTGAGTCGTCAGATTTCTATTACTATAACAAAATACCTGAGAAAGTCAAAAGAGGAAAGGAAAGGTTTGTTTGGCTCATGGTTTCAGAGGTGTCAGTCCGTGGTGGTTTGGCTCTGTTGCTTTAGGGCCTGTGGGAGCTCAGCACGTCATGGCGGGTGTGCCCAGAGGAGGGGCCACTCACCTCACGGCAGCTGGGCAGCAGAGAAAGGAGAGATGGTGTCCCTTGAGTACACACTTGCAGTGACCTAAGGAAGGGCACGCCCTTGAGTCCCATCCCACCCGGCGTGTATTTCTGCACTAGTCATCACTGCCTCTCCCAGACACTGAAAGACTTGTGGGAGGGACTTAAAGAAGAAAAGAAAAAAATGAAGGAAAAACTAAAAGCTTCCACAGAGCATAGACTGATTTCCAAAGCACACACAGATTCTGTTACAACCCCCAATTTTCACTTCCCGGCCTCCAAAGACCAAATGGAGGTCGGCTCTTCCAAGGAGAAATGATGCTCAGCGTACGCCAAGAGGTATTTTTGAATAGAATCATAGGGTGCTTAAAAGGGTGCACTCAAAACATGTGACAAGGAGAGACAACAGCCCTGACCACAGCCAGGTCCTGTCAAAGTGCAGGAGAGGAACCTCTGAGTTCCTTGGCATAGGGGACATTGATCACAGAGCTGACGCCTGGTAAGAAGGGAGAACCCGGAAGGAGGGAGAGGTGGAAGGAGAGCCTGTTGTGCCTGTTCTCTCTCTCCAGGAGCCACACTGGGTAAAAGGAACCCATGGAGGGCAGGGGAGGTTCAGCATGGCCTAGGGATGGCATTCCAAACAGGATGGTAAAGTCCCCTCCAGCACTCGGTTGTCCTTAGCTGCTTCATCTTTTTCCTTCGGCACTGTGTGCCCATCCCGGGGGGTCACGTTGGTGGCTAACAGGTAGGGGACAGAGCCAGAGTGGTGTCCCCTGGCACCACTCTGGCATTACAGCCATTCTTACCCTGAGAGCTGACTCACCCTCCTCTCCTCAGATGGACCGGCAGGAAGGGGGCCTGAGTCCTTAGGAGGCACCAGGCAGCTGCAGCCCTGCTGCTAATTCAGAGCTTTCCTCCTGGGAGAGCCGAGCTCGGGAGGAGGTCTCCACGGGCAGAAGATGCCCACCTGGCTTGATGCTCATCTTCCTGCTGAAGGGGAAGAACTCCTAACCCCTGAAGTTGGTGATTGTCATCCTGGCCTTAAGAAACTCACCCAAGTGACCTTGCAGAGAGATGAGAATGGCAAAGAGGTGGCATCTCTCGGAGCCCCCATTACTTCTGTTATGGCCTGGATTTTGTGTTCGGATCAAGGGCTTCATGGCCACAAGAAGAATGTGAGAAAAATTGAGTTAAGCAAGTCTTGATTTTACACGTCAGCCCTGACACCACCCACTAGCGGTGGCTGTGACCTCAAGCACGGGTGTGCCTAGGATCCCCTCCTCAGCAAATAGTAACAATTGCATTTTTGTTTTTACTCCCCAGACACATGGTAGAGACACATGGTTGAGCTTGAACTCAACAAGCCAGCAATTGTTGGTAGGCTCTTTCTTTTCTCTTAGGGTTAATTAAAAAAAAAAAAAAAGAATTAAAAATCAAACAAGAGGCTCTTCCCTCTCTGTTTTCTCTCACCATGTCTGGCCTCGAATCTTCAGATATCTCCAGGCATAAGCCCAATGGTTTTCTCACGTTTCCAAAAGTCTGCAGTGGCCAAATACGGAGTTACTTATTTTTTTTTTCCCACTAGATCAGTTGTTTTTTTTCTGTGTAGATAATAGCAGAGGATAAAAACAATAGTAGTAGAATAGCAATAACTCACATTAAATATTCAATAAATACTTGTGGAAGTATTTAATAACACAGTCATTAGTTTTGTTCATGTGTGCACAGTGTCTGTAGGGGTTTCTAATATAAAAATTCTAGCCTCTTTATTTTTTAAAATATTTTTAAGTGGCCACCTGCTGCTTTGTTCTAATTATCTTTGGGATACCTTCTAGATTTCTTGTCTGAAAAGGCCGGGAAGCCTAAGTTAAAGATACAGAAGCTGGGGAGCCGTGAACATAGTTTTTATTTGACAGGGAGTCCCCACTGTACTTTCTTGCCTCTCTCATCTGCCAGTTCTCTGCATCTTTGGTAAAGTCTCATTTAATTGCTCTAGGTTTGTCTCCCTTTTGGTAATCACAAACAAAAAATTTTCACCTCACCTTCAACAGATGAGAGCTGTTCATGCAGAGGCACAAAACCTGATATATTGCTTGGGTTCAGCATGGAATTTCGTGCTAACTCACCCACTCTGATCTTATGCTGGCTTGAGGTGACTTGAGATGGGCTGAGTTGAAGCCGAGCACTTCTGTGTCTGGCCTCAAGTCTTCAAATGGGCTTCCCCTCCTGGGTCCCAAACAGTGACAGGTGATTTGTTTTGTCATAAATGCCTGGCCAGACCTTGGAAGGGCTAGTCCCCCAGGCTGCCTCCTCTACCTAAGGAATCCTTCTTCCTCTTGTAGAGCACAGGGCAGGACCGGCTGCCAGAAATGCGAGCCGAAAAGAGTCTCCTGGAGCCGGTCACCAGGCCCCCAATGCCCTAGGGCCACTCCCTCCTTGAAGACTCTCCCTCAGCTCTGTGGGCTCGCTCGTCAAGTTCCCTTGGGGTCATTTTTTATGGTCATTAATCACCTCAGGACACCTCTTCTTGCTTTAGACTGTTTCCGTAGTCTGTTTTTTCCCAATCTTCTCACCTGCTCAGAGCCTGGCCCTCCCCAAGCCCAAGGCTACCTTTTCCTTTCCAACATGCCTCCCCTGTGACTGCCAGGGTGAGGTGAGCTCTGTGGGGACTCCCTGAACCCTGTTGTACAGTGGGTTCCGCTTACCCTGCCATGCCTCTCTCTCTGACACACTGAAATAATGCCCTCTGCCCCTTGCAGAATCCATGCCCCAAGTGTGAAGCAGAACCCTGCATTCCATTCTCCCACATACGCAACTGCAGGCATCTCTTCTCGCGTCCTGCCCCGGCCCTCTTTGCTTCTTTTCGCTTTTCTCTTCCCAGACTGGGGTATCCCCTGCACCCAGTGCAGCTAAATTCCTTTGCCTTTTTGCTTGTCCAAGGCGTTTTCTTGTGTACCCCATATCTTTTCTCCTTGGTCCTGTCTTACTGCGCTATAGGTGTTGATAGGAGCAGATAGCATGAGCAGCAGGAACATGAGGTTAAGGGGATACTTCTATAGACTGGGCCTATGTGCTCCCCCTCCCCCGACACACACACACACACACACACACACACACACGCTTCCTTGCGAAAAGCAGTTTATCTAAGGCAGTTCTGGCCCTGCCCTGGCTCAGGTCAATAGGATGCTACATTGTTTGACAAACAACCTGTTATCTTTAGGATTCTCCTCTGGACTGAGGAAATTAATACTCTTCCTTACTGATAAGAACACCAATTATCCTAAAAGGACAGGGAGTGCTCTCATGGCCTTGACACAGACCAAAGTTTCCAAGACCCAAGAAAACAAGATAATTAAAAGCAAAACCTACCAACCATAAAAATCTGTGTAATAAGTTCCAGTTAGAACCAGTGAGGCCAAGAGTTGCCTTTAGATCTTTAGCATGTCATTTTAATCTCATTAGAATAGTAAAAAATGCTCCCCCACGGGTTTTGCTTGGGTACCTGTGAGTGAGACCGTAGCAATAGGGACTTAGATGTCTGATAACTCTACCGATAGTCAAGAGGCAAGAAATGGGAGGTCTGTGGGCCGCTCTAGAAACTTCCCTGAGACCCTAATAAAACTTAGAAACAAAGGGGGCATGATGTCTCTCTCCTCTCTGAGAGGATCCACCTTCTCCCTTGAGGGTGTCTTCCTTTATTCCTCTAATAAACTTTGCTCTACTTTCACCACAGTTGGTGTCTTGCTTGAAATTTTCTCCTGCAAGAACACAAGAGCAGAAAAACCCTCAGGTTCCTGGGACCACTTTCAGTACTGGTGTCCCCCAAGGATTGAGGCTTTTGATGAAATAAAAACCCAGGGAAGTGTTAAGCTATTTCTGCTTTTCTCCCAGTCACCTCCTTCTCTCGCTTGTGTTGGGGCCCGTGGGGTGCTCAGGGTGTGGACTGTGAGGAAAAGAAAGAAAATTCAAGAAACAAAAATATTTGTACCTTGCAAGATTATCCAGCCCCTTTCATAATGTATGAGTTATTGTGATTGGTTTAAGCTTATTGCTCCTAAGAGCTCCTCAGAGGCCTGAGGAAGAGAAAGGGGAAGAGAGGAGACAAGGGTCTACCCCATACCTCTCCTCAACACACCCATTTTCTGGAATAAGTCTGTCCATGTTTGGACAGGAAATTGGTCCTTCGCCCTGGCTCTGACAGTGCCAAACTGGGGAAGGGCCCCAAGAGTGGGCATCAAGCCCACATCTGGCTTCCCAGAGGGCACACAACCCTGGGTGGGCCTGGGGTGGAATCTGGGCCTGCTTTGGTCACAGAGCTGGCTAGATCCTCTCCCCATGAGGATTCCCCCAACTCTGCTCTGTCTTTCTTTGTCTGAAGGCAGGAGGCAGGCAATGCTCAGCACTTGGGAGGTCTCTTCCCTGCCCCACCGATACCCACCTGCCAAGGCAGGAGGGATTAGGCAGCAGAAGCTCAGCTAGGGATGTTCTTGGCCTCCAGTTACAGGAAGTTGCCTCCCTCAACCCTTCTTTGAAGAGATTCCCTGTCCCTGGCATGATACAGGCATACAGCGTGTCTCCCGGATACAAGTCTTCCACATATCACATATTGAGGACAAAAGGGATGAAACAAGATGACCCCTGTCCAAACCAAGAAGAACCACCATTTAGCTCAGAAGAGGGACAAAAAGAGGTCAGATGTGCAAGAAGTAATAAAGCCCTTTATTTCTGTAAATTCACATGACTCCAGTTTTCCAGAGCCTTCTACCATGGTGGTGGAAGATTTTACTTCCCTTTAAGTTGGGGGCCAGAATCCCAAGGCCCTTCACCTGCCTGCACTCCTCACAAACAGGCTGTCAGGGCTCACCTGAATCTCCTCTGCTGAAGTCCAGGGCTCTGTCCTTTCTCTTCAGGGGCTGTGCACAGGCACCCTTCTATGGGGGAACCCGGACCTCTCCACACTGTCCCTGATGTGAGCCAGAGCCTGTATTAACCAGCAATGTGCTCCAAGTCCCACTGTCAAGGGAAATCCTCCCGTGGGTCAGGGTTTTGAAACAAGGAGCCCAGAATACTCCTGCCTCTGTATTCCTCTCTGGAGGAAATGAAGTGGGAACCTGAGATCTTCTTGACGCAAGACAAGAAAAGGGGGAAATACCGGGAGAAGGGAGAAGCGTCAATACTCGGCATGTGCCATCACACTTGCTTTCAGGAGGAGTTACCATTCCCGTGGCAATCGGTGACCAATAGAGTTGATCTTCTGTGTATCCTTGAAGTTTGGCTTAGAGTTTGTGGCTCATTTCAGTCATTTTGAGGCATTCCCCGCTTCACAGCAAATGTCTCACAACAGCAAAATAATCCTATATGAGAACGCATTTAGAGTATCCTCAGGACAAAAGGATTAACCTTAAAAATTATGACACAGAATTGTGCTTTGGAGCCATTCCTATTCCTCTGCTCCCTAAAGGGCCTACATTTGCCTGAGGATCCTCCACCACTACCACTTACGGGATCCTTGACGGCACACTGATCCTCAGGCCCTCTTAATTCCTGTCACTCTGGTGATCATTCCTTTTAGGGACTTTTGAACCTAATCACATGCTATCTTACTGACAGTTGTTTTCTTTTTTTTTTTTTTTTTTTTTTGGAGCACATAGCACAGGGCTACCTACCCCTACAAGTGAGATCCTGAAGGTCAGGGAACACAGCCCCATTGTCCCTGTCACTCTCCCAGGGCCTCATGTAGAGCTCCCTAGACTTTGGTTCAGTGAATAGGTGGATTATACATCTTTGGCCAATTACCATTGCCATTAGTTATTTCTCTCTTCCCCCTGCCCTGCCCCACCTGGGCAATAATTCAGTGGAGAGATTGTTTTGTATTCATATTCACTAGTAGAAATAATGGAATGGTCCATTACTTTTCTTCTTTCTATGGATTCAAAACAACTAAAGAACAGAATGTTCTTTAAGGCATAGATGAATGTTCCACATAAAATATTGAAATGCATAGCCATAAACTGTGCTAGCATTATATGTATTTCCATTCCCTTACATTTGCAACTGGTGCTATTGGTTCCAGGAAAAGAATTCTCCAAGGTTCTTCATTAGAAAATAAATTCATACTTACTGAGAGGTCCTGTAGTTGTTCTTTGCCTCAGGCATTTGCAAATAATTCAAAAGGGCCATTGATGTGAGCAGTTTACAGATAAGAACATAGATTATTGTGTTGGGAAATACTTAAAATGTTATCACATTATGAGTGAAGGAAAATCCTTATGTATCCAGAATGATTTCAAATAACAAATAATACAAAAATGAAGAGTATAACGATCTTTAAAATTCATTATAATAAACAGGATTCTTCCATGTAGGTTGTGTGAGAAAATTTCTTGTTTTGCTTTTGAACTCTTCTAATGACATTTTCTTTACAAGAACAGCTAGCTCATCAAAACCTAGAAATAGGGGCTGAGGTTGTGGCTCAGCGGCAGAGCGCTTGCCTCGCACACGTGAGGCACTGGGTTCAATCCTCAGTGCCATAAAAAATAAATAAACAAAATAAAGATATGTATAACTAAATAAATTGATTTTGAATTTGAAATATTTCACATAAAGACAGTGGCTGGATGCTGACCTGTGTGCCATCTCAAATTCATACGGTCATCTCAAAGTTGGAATTGTTTTGTTCCAAGGGTGTTTACATCATTCTGGCTCCAAGGTCGAGGCAAGTTCATGGAAGTAGCCTGGTAAAAGTGGCCATTGTGGTCAGTGTTCTGACTGCAGAAATGATCCGAGGTGCTGTTTGCTGGACAGCACCCCTTGTCTGAGACTCCCCTCACATGCTGCATCTTTCTCACCTTCCCTCCAGCTCACCCACCCCAGATTTGAGCTCTCTTCTTTTTCTCTCTCTGCAGAGCCCCTTTGCTGAAGACCAAAGGTTTGGATTTGCTGTTTATTCAGCAAATATCTTTTGAGCTCCTATCATGTGCTGTGCTCTGTGCTAGGCCAATGAAAACAATGGGGGGGGGCACGCGGGGGGGGGGGGGGGCAGGGCAGTGCTATCTCCCTCTAGAAGTTCCCAAAATGGGAAAGATGGGCAATGAGAAAAGCAGAGTGACTGTTGTTGCCAGCAGATCATTGAAAAGCCATCTGCTCTAGTCCTGGAGCACCAGAGAGGCTTCTAGAAAGTTTACCCTCATGGCACAGTGGTCAAGAAACAGAGCACATGTGAGTCCCCTTCAGGGACTCTTGGAACTATTAGACAGGAACTGAAGGGCCACATGGCCCATGGAGTAGCTAGGACAGGGCCCAGAGAGACACTGTTCATGACCACATTCCTGTGGGGTTAAGCAGAAAGTGCTTTCTAATAAAATTGTAATATTTAGGTACTTCTGAATTCTCCAAGAAATGCATATTTACTATCATTTTGGAAAATTCTTTTCATATTCAACAAAAGGTATCAGATCACCTTGCCTGTGTCCTCTAAGTGACTAATGTTATTTGAGTCTAAATACTGTATTCTTAGGAGAGACTGAGATCAGAAAGGCAAGTGGTATCTTGATACTATTTTGAAAATAACTCTGACCTCATGGACCCTTGAAAGAATCTCAAGGATGTATAAGGGCTTTCAGACCATATTTTGAGAACTTCTAACTGGGAGTATGATCTTAAAAGGTATTCTAAGAATGCACCTGGATTAACGGGGGAAGGAATTCTGTGATTGATGATTGATGTCTACCTTGGGCATAGAAGTAAGAAATGGTGGCACACTTGCCATGTATTTGACGTCCCCACAAAGCATAATTTCATATGCAGCACATCAACATTCCAACTCACTCTGTCATAGTAAGATTGGCTTGTAAATAAACATTCTATTAGCTATATATAGATGAGAGCTGTTCTTCAAAGCAGGCATCTTTCCACGGTCTAGTTGTTTCAACAACTATCAATAATGAAAATTTTAGAGTTCTTTGTAAACACAAATTAAACTCATTATGTTGCAGGCACACTTGGCTTTATTAAAATAATACTTAGATGTTGGATAAGTTACTTATGCCATCAGCCTTGGCTCCAGATGATTTCCAAGTCGTAAAAAAAAAATTAAATCTGCATTGAAAGATGCAAATATATTATCAACGAGGGCATTAAAATTATTCACCAATAAATCAATGGTCTATATAGTGTCAGGACCGGTTCAGTGCTGAGGATGGAAATGAAAGGCACATTCCCTGACCTGAGGAATTTATAATCTTCATAGCAGAAAGAAAAATACCAGTTTAAATCCCACCTAATTCGCACTCCAGTCAAGGGGCGCTGGGGCTGTGTTGAAGGCAACTGACTCACTCTGAAGAAATGGGAAGAGCAAGAAGCAGCTTCTACTGTGTCCCAAAGCACTTGAATGAGCTGGGTGGTAGAATAGGAAAGGGGCCACAGAAGTGGTCAGGACTTCCAAAAGTGACAGTGGGGGGCAAAGACCTGGAGATAGAAGAAATAATGGACCAATTGAGGAGTTTGCAAGTCATTCCGAATGGTGGTATCAGAGACAGGTGCATAATGAAACAGAAACTCATGCAGCGCCTGAGAGGTCAGTACTCTTGGCTTTTACCCTAAAGGCCAAAGAGATGCACTGACCTATTAGCAATTTGTAAAGATCACTTTGAGCTCCTAACATGTGCTCTCCATTGTGCCAAGACCAGGAAAACAATAAAAATATGAGCCAAATCTGTCCCTGATCAGCTCATGACCAGCAGTCTGATTGTATTAGCCAAGGCATTTGACCTTGCTCTAACTCACAGCCAAGAAGGTACCTTTGACATCATGGCACAAATTGGAGGGGAGAGACGATGAGGACAGGTCTGAAAGAACCCCATCACCTTTGCTGGAGAAGTGATCAAAGCAAATGTCTCGTGAACTCCACGACCTAGTGAGACTCGGATTTGAAACTTGAGTTGGATAGAGGTTTCTCATTCTCTGAGTCTCAAAGTCTTTACCTACACGACGAAGGTACTCCATGTGTTCTTTCATTGGGAAGGCTAAATGAGATGTTTGTGACCTGCCTAGCGGAGTACCTCATACACAACAGGTGCTCAAAAGTGGTAGCTGTTTTACCTCTGCCCATTATTAATAAGCTTGTGGCTGACGAACAGACATAGCAATAGCAAAATCCAACACAACTAGAAAGAAAGTTCAGCACACAAGCAGCTGTTCCTGTCACAATGTCCAGTTTTTCACCTAGAACATGTGATTTATCATGATGGTACACCCCCAGCAACATGCAATCCAGTTCAAGGACAAATAAGGATATTAAAGTAAATGTGCAGCGACGATACTGGGTTATTGAAGATGTCTCTTCTAGGGGAGTTGGGGCTCCTCCTCCTCCCAGTGAGTCTCTGCTGATAACTGCATGTAAGGAGTGAGTTCAAGCTAGGACCGGGGCCTCACCTGTGCTGTCTGGCCAGCACACCTGTCCTGAACAGAGCTCCCCGCCCAGCTATTGTGAACCACGCACAGCACCAATGAGAGAAAGGAACACAGGAGAAGCATTAGATTGGATCTTCCAGAAGGTCTTTGTTGCAATTTTCTCCATCATTAAAAAAAAAAAAATACATCATCAAATAAAGACAATAGCAGCACAGCTTATTGAAATGACACAAGCCAATTTGCTTTTGTACTTTTCCTAAGAACATTATGAAATCCCCCCAACACACATTATCTGTAAAATGCCTCTTTTTTTTTTTTTAAGCACCATGAAATCCTACAAAGAGAAAACAGGTAAAACTCCACACATAGGTTTATCATCATTCATCACTGGGTCCCCTGCCTGCGACTCTCGACTGGGGTGGGAAAGGGGCTGGGGCTGGCACACTGGGTAGTTTGCATATCACTTCTAGGCACCACCGCTGCACCTCCTCCCTTGGAGCTCAGAACCCTGGTGGAGAAGGAGAGGTTTTGAAGTTATCCTCTGCAGCACAGGCCCACTGGCTCCTGGGGGCAGGAGTCCTGTGAAGGAATTTTTGTTGTTGTTTTCCAATGCATGGGGAACTATTTGAGATTTTTTACTTAAGAACCAAGAACCCAAAGGAGATTCTAAATCTCTGGCACCTGTGAAAATGAAATCATTCTCACTAAAACCAGACACGTCTCTCATTTCTTCTGCATGCCCCTGTATTGATGTCTGTGACCACAGACTGTCTTGGAAGGGCCCAGGTTTACATGGAGCATGGTCAGGTCTGCCAAGAATGCCAGCTATCACACAGGGCAGGGTGCACAGGAGCCATATAACCAGCATGCTATTTCAAAGTTTCCACATTGCAGAATTAACATGCCAAATTAGGGTGACTTTTGCTTCAGAGAATTGCGTTTTTCTTTTAAAGGCCGTTACTAACTAGCCCTTAAGCTTCCTCTGCTCATTCAGCCACTGGCTTTGCACTCCACAGCATCATAACAGTGAGGAAGAAAACCCCCACTAAAAATCTTGGCAGAACACAAGAAGCAGGGATGTGGGGGTGCAATGTAGACATTCTGCCTTTCTTCTCTTAGAGGGCTCTGCGTGTTTGTCGTCCTGTACCCTCCCTGTGGTCCCTGAACTGTGATACACATGGGGTGCTTCACATTCTTACCTGATCCAGCAAGTCCAAACCTGCCCCACCCACACCCTGGCCCTCCACATGGTCACTGATTCCCTAAACAAGCAGGCAGACATGTGGCCTTCACTTAGCCAGGAAATGACATCATCTCAGAGGGAGACCAGGGGGCGGGTTGATAATGTTTAGCACAACGAAGACTTTCAACATGGAATAGTCCCCACAGAACTCAAAATAGCCATTTCCTCTGTGTGTGTGTGTGTGTGTGTGTGTATAAGAGAGAGAGAGAGAGACATGAAAGTACATGAATTCATGAAGTAATCAAAGGGATAATTTTAGTACAACTGTCTGCAAATAGCAAGGCTTAAAATTCTTTAACTAGTCTTAACACCATGCAAAAAATGCCCGTGTAGCATATAACCCCCCCCCCCCGCCGCCCCCGGGTGACAGTGTGCCACTGAGCTATAGGGGAAGGTAGAGAGATACTACACAGGGCATAATCTAAATTTGGACACCAGTCTCTGAAATACATCTGGTCTCCATCTATCACCCAGAAAACACAATCCAAAAGGGCAGGAGACTAAGTTCTCACCTTCCCTTAGAATGGATGAGACCATTAGTCAGTATTCATAAATCCAACTCGCAACTTTCTTAATTGGCTCACAGACGGGGTGTGGGGGGGGGAATGTTTTGTGAGAGAACTGCAGGACAAAAAGGGCCCTTGATGACTGTCTGCGCCCCACTCCCCTGAGGTGCCGATGTGGTACAGGAACTGATGTGCCCACAGTGACAGGCTGTGACTTGTGGAGCACAGTAGTCCCAGGCACCCCATACACTATACAGCCCTACCCCAAAATGGCACCTTTCTGAAATCACTACTGGGCTAGGACCAAATATCAAGTTGCATTGGTCTCCCCAAACTGTCCCTTGGCTCTCAGCAGTAAACCGCCACATAAGTTTTGAAGGAAACACTGAGTACCCAAGTGCCATGTCAGCTGAGAAACACGGCCACCCACTGAAGATGCCAAACATGCTCTTCCCGTGTACAAGGTGAAGGTGTTGATTAGGGGTTTGTGGTGGGGCAGGGGTGCAGACTGAAGGGCCCGTGGTGCCAATGCACCGTACAGAACATGTGGCAGGTTTGCACTATGGCGTGTGCTCCATGGGCTATCCAGCCCCATCTCAAGAAAGGTAATATTCAAGTAACTTCTAGATCACTGACTCCTCAAATCTTAATGGGAGGAATCCAACCTCTTATTCCCTCTGACCTGCTCCTTTGAGAACAGAGTTTTCCAAACATGCCCATGGGAATTTAATGGATCAATCTCCACAGAGGTGGTCTCTGGGGTGATTTGGCAGGGCCTGGTACCCATCGTACACAGGGAAGGGGTTCTATCAAAGGTTCCCAGGCTCCCAACTCAAGGCAATTTTTGATTTTCTGTGTTGCTGAGATTGGACTCTTTGGGGAAGCATCTATGCACATGCCAACACACGCACCTGTTCCATTTGGTAGAGCATGCAGCTTGGTGCTTTGAACTGTTTTATTCCTGCTGTATGCGGGGTTCCTGCAAAGTAGGCAAATAAAGTGCAAAGAGTACCTTCAAAGGGCATCTGTGACAGTACAGAAAAAGTGCCATATACAGTATTTTCAAAACCAAACCATAACAGCGCACAGTAGGTGTCTTCAAGGGCAACCCTTTAGGCCTTTTGTGTAAAACACAAAGACCTCATGCCCTCTCAGGGGTAAAGATTATTCCACCTCTTCCCCTCATCTCTGTAAACTGTGTTCATGAGACTTGAAGAATACATGTATACACAAACACACACACACAACACACACACATACTCACAAGAGTGCACAAAAGACATTGTAGCAAAGTTGAAAGCAGACTTTGGTCATACTTTTGAATACCAGCTCTACTGCCTTCTTGCTGTGTGCCCTTGGGTAAGTTACTTAGCTTTCCTGAGCCTCCATGTCCTCATGTATAATGGTTTGCAAATACTTCATGTGTGGTGTAGTGAAGTTTCAGTAAGCTAACATCCATAAAGTGCCTGATTCAGTATCTGGCCCACAGAAGACACGGGATAAATGACAGGGGGGAGCCTCTTTGCCAGATCTGGCTGTAGGGCCTGAAATTTTAACACACAAAGAGGTACCGAGGTACTATGGGGTAGAAACCCAAATAAATGAGATCCATGGGTAGGTTGATTGGAAAACATAAACTTGTCAGAATAAGGAAGTTCCAGTTATCTGCCAACTCCTTATAGCACACTGGGCCTGGCTGGACTGAGTCCCATGGTAAAAACCACATCCACACCTGCACACACACAGATCCCTGAGCATCTGCTCAGTACCATGAGAACAGTAAAGGTCTCCCCATCGATGATCCTTATTTGGCTCTTTCTCAAAAGCAATGCCAGAACTTTAACTAGAGCCTAAAGGTTTGGGGCTGGGCCAGGGGGACTGTGTGTGCTGCAGGCAGGGAGAGCCGTGCACGTGTGGGAAAGAGGCAGGGATGGATCTTCAGTGGTACCGACAGTCAAGACTGCCCTGGGCATGATTTTCCCCTGAAAGTCGGAAGTGCTAGACGGTTTCTGTACGTCTCCATTTGTGTCGAGTGATCATTTGGAAAGTCCACTTTGTGGAGTAGTTATATAAAATCCCATTAAAAAACCCCCAAGGGTGTCACTGTGCCTGGAAGGCTCACGACCAGCAACTTCCTGAAGTTTTCCAGGCCCACGTGTGGCCCAAACGACTAACTTGAACCAGTAGGACAGCCAGCCAATTACGACACAGACTGAGGCACACGCAGAATAATGACCTCATGTATATTTTTCCCTTTCTGATTAAAAAAAAAAAAAAAAAATCTATTTAAGATCATCCTCTCAAAACCTGTGACTAGCCATTTCTCCACTTTGCTTGGCTGAAAGTTCTAGCCTGGGGAACAATCGTTACTTTTCACACGTTGGTCATAGTTTGCCTTGAAACGATCAGTAGAGCGTTGCCATTTTAGTGAAAAAAACAGACATGAGATAAAGAAACAAGCAAAGAGAAAAGAAGCTAGGCTTCCAGAACAAAGGAACAGCCAAACATAAAAATGAACAAAATACTTTAAATGTTTCCTTTAAGTATTACTTTTTAAATGACATTAATGGCACTTAACTGCAAGCAATTAAAACATTTCAATCTTACTATGCAGGGGGTGGTTGAGGGATCATTTTTCCTTGTGTTTGGAAGTAGCAAGATTGGGTCTCAAGACTATGTCTACCCTAAGACACCCAAAGGGACAAGAAGCCCTGAGATGGAAAGATGCCATGGTCCTCTTCGGTACGTCTCAGAAATGCAGGATGTCTATTTTTATAAAAATTGAGAATCAGCTAGACAGAACAGCAAGCCACTGGCATCATGCAAGGCAATAGTTTTGGTATTTTCCCCCCTCTTATCAAAACGAGTTATCACTGAAGTCCCCATAGAAAAGTGAACGTCGACGTCTCAAATTCAGTTCATTTTCACCATCACACCCACCGAGGAAAGCGCACGATTCGCTGGTAAACCATACAGTGGTTGAGACTGAGTCTCCACCAATGCAGCCAGGTGCACTCGGGCGACCCGCCCCTGTGAGAAGGACACTACTCAGTGGGCTTCTGTCAGCGGATAAGGTGATCTCCACAGTGTGATGGGTTTGTGGGTTTTTTTTTTTTTTTTTTTTTTTTTTGTAATGAGAAAAAGCAATTGCACCTTTTAATACGTGTGCTCTGATCCACTTCCAACAAATTCCAGGTGCTCTCGGGTCCCACGGACATTCATTTGGAGCTCAGAAAGAGTAGGTATTACGCACGGAATGGTTTGTATCAAAATTCAAGCTCAGAGCACATGCCAAAACGTCAACTCTAAACCTAGTTGCAGTTAGTTCCCAGCTCACCAGCGAACAGCGCCCCCCACCACCGTGTGACATATCACGGATGGTAAGTTGAGGAAACCTAAAAGACACAACTGCTCCTGTCGGAGGCTGGCCTAAGGAACAGCTGCCCTTGTCTAGTGTTGTGCCAGGGCAGCGCTGCACGGTGGTACTGCATCCACCTTCCCACCTATGGTGGAACCTGCCACGTGCACCTGCTTGCTGTGTGCAGGAGCGCACGCCCCCGGTGTGTCCTGCGGCTGCTATCTGAAATGAACCTCTTGTTCTTTGACTCATTTTGGCAGAGCAAGCTTTCAGTCGTTTATGGCACAGTGAAATATATTCTTCAATGCTATGTAATTTTGGACTAACAAGAAGTCTGTTTAAGGCACGTGTCTCAGTGTGAATATATATATATATATATATATATATTTAAAAAAAAAGAAAAGACCACACAATGCTTAGTCCAAGTCCAACATCTTTGACGTTTAGTTTCTGTCTTCAAGTAGCGAGTTGTTCTCAAGCTCCCTGTCTTTGGTGTCTGTGGGTACCATTCCGTTCTCCAGCTCAGCCTGAGGCTGGATGCACTCGGTCAGCATGGCTGTGCTGGAGTTGTCTGAGTTACACATCTTTTCTGTCTCCTCCTCCTTCTTCTCTTCATCCAGAGAGTAATTCCGGAAGGTCTTGTAGATTTTCTGAACATCCTCAGGCAAGGTCTTTTTGAGGTCTTTGTTTTTCCTCTTGGTGAGTTTGGACGTGGACCCGAACTTGTTGATGATGTTGTCCTCAGAGGCCCCTTGTCCGTGCTTATTGAGCTGCTCCGACCCCTTAAGGCGCAGGTTGTTGGGCCGGTTGTTGATGCTCTCCTGGGATGAGGCCTTGAAGCGGCCGCTGTCCAGGGCGGCGAAGACGGAGCGTTTTTCTGGAGACAGCATGTCCAGCGAGTGGGCCCGCTGGTCCAGGCCCAGGCGCCGGCGCTCCATGCTGCGGATGGTGGCTGCCCGCTGCAGTTTGTCGTGGATCTCCACGCTGAGGCGCCGCCTGGTCTCCCGGAACTCGGCCGTCACGTTGGCCTTCCACTCGGCTGCGTGGGCCTTGATCTCACCGACCTGGCCAAGAGACGGAAGAGCATCAACACGCTGAGAAATTCCTCTCCTCCGGGGGGGGACCCCCAGCACCCACAGCCCTCGGGTGTCCCCAGGGGGAGGTGGTCTCTGGGGAGCCCAGAAGGGGGTAGAGCATATGCCCAGGGAAAGGGACCAAATGCAACTTCTGCCATAGTCCTTTTTGCCACCCAAATGCCCACCACAAATTGGCTAGAGACTAAAGTGGCTCTAGGAGGCACATGGGGAGAATCCAAAGGACGCCTGAGACTGGGAGATGGTGGCTGAGTAAGAGGTGACAGCATTTTGGAGGAGAGGCTGATATATGGGGGTTCTAGTCATGTCTCCCAACTTTTAAAAAATTATATGGCCTCCTTCCTCGCACATAAGCAAAGGTGATCAAATCTAACTCTCTTTACCCAAAATAAGGAAATGTGCCTAACTCAGTCCTGGACCCAAAAAAAAGGTGCTGAGCAAGACCTTTATCCTTCCCTGTCCTTCCAATATCTATATCTGGGTAAGATGAGAAACTCATCCCAGTTTGCCTGGGAGTGTCCTGGGGAAAATGTGATAGTTGGTTCTGACCCTATATTTGGTCAATGCATAGGCTTCCGGGCTTGCCCTGGCTGAAGAAGACCCTCCTGGGCAAATGGTGACCAAATTTCCCTGTTCAGGGTGCAGGAAAGGGGACCTGTTTTGCCAACGTCCACAGAACCTATATTCTTAGAAAGTGAAGTTTTGCCAGAGGATCAGCACCCAAATTTCTTGGCCTTTCATCAACAGGGCAGATGGTACTTGTCCCATCCTTCCCTATAGAGATAAGTGACTCAAATTTTTGCATTTAGGAAAGTCAATATTTATGTCATTCCCTCCTCTTTGGTTAGCTGATCAGTTAGCCATCTGGGGAATCAGACTGCATTGACAGTGTTTATGCAGCCAGGAAAAGGAACATGTGGGCCCAGGAAGGAGAGGGGAACTTTCTCCTTCAGCAACTTTCTCCTGGGGCCCTTTATGTAGAAGGAGGACAACAGTTCCCCTTAAAGGCACCATCCCTCTCTTGCTCTGTCTTTTCTTCTCTCTCCCTTCTTTCATTTAGCTCTTTCTTTCTCCTCCATTTGTCCTGCTTTCTTATTTCTTTTCCTCTGTTCCTAGAGAACTACATGATTTTTTTTAAAGCCACAAAATTCATCTTTCCTTTTCTCACTTATGTGTGGGTTCTCACATAAATTTACAGGAGTAAAGACTGTGCCAGTGGCCATAGGGATAAATCTGTCTCTGTGGGTCCAACAACTGGGGCAGACACAAAAGACAAATGAAAGGGGACAGCTGGTTCCACTTCCCCATGGCAGGCCACTGTTGGACAACTTTGGTCTCATAGAAAATGGACCCAGAGACACCTGGGCTGCACTCCCACACCGACCTGAGCCCTGAAGGACAGGCCAGCTCTCCTAGGCTCCTTATGAGTCTGATTTGCTGAAAAGGGACAACTGCACATCTCCCTCTGCCTGAGTCTGCTTTAATTTACTTTTTTCCCCCCTTTTCATTTACCTTTTTTTAAAAAATCAGTTGTTGTTTACAAGAATCCCTAGGGTTCATGGACTGGTAAGGAATCACCATATTTTCTCAGTTGCCAAAAGAAGGTTCTCGAAATAATGGCTCTTCTAGTCAATTTGAGGTAAAGATTCAAAACTGGAAAGCCTTATGAGACCTGCCTGGAGCCAAGGACCCTCTAACCCACAGAGAGGAGGCAGTTCCTGATGGCAGCTAATCTGATGTCAGGAATACTTGTAGTTTGGAAAGGGGGGCCTACCTCTTCTTTTGTCTTTTTGGATAGAACCCGCAGCCAGTCTCCGATCATACTGAGGACAGCTGCAAAGTAGGCAAGGCCGACCAGGATCCAAAACCACACTAGGGGCTTATACCACTCCCGGTAATTGATGCCAGCGTTTCCCCCTGAAAACAATCAAGCGTTACTTTAGCCATCATCTAGCATTTGGTCTTTGCAGAACAAACGTATCCAGCCCATGCGGCAGAGATGCTCTGACACCATCATATGACACTCAGCAGTTAAGCTTGCTGTATAACTGAAGGACAGCTGTGGGTCCCTTCCCCAGGACAGCCTGACTTGGGTCTCGACTTTGATTCTTGATCACCAACCTTAATACCTGTAGCAGACAAACGTCAGCGGCCAACTTGACCCTCCTCTTCTCCACCTGAGCATGGAGGATGAATGACTTCAGCCTAAGGCACCTCAGCCCAGACGCAGTTGTCATTCTTTTCTTTTACACTTCTCTAAATTTATTTTAATAAAAATCAAATAATCCTCAAATGATCCCAGGTGGTTTTGAACTCTTAGAACCATTTCTATCTGAAGTGCACATGAATCTACCAAGAGATGGGTGGAATTAGGCACCATGGCCTTGCGGAGGCTTTGATCTTCGAATTAGCGATTTAATGCTAAGAGATGGTGTTTACATGATGCTAATCCAAAGGGTCAATTAGGCTGAGCAATTAGAATCATCATAAACTCAAACTAAAAGGGACCTGTGAGGCCAGCTAGTCCAATCCCTTTATTTTATAAATAAGGATTACAGTTAAAAATCCATCAAACCCAATTGGCCAGTTGCCTGATGGTATTGACTAGCTGTTTCATTGAAAGAACAAGTCATTTATTCCAAATAATTAGCCCATTTATTCCAGCCTTCCTGCAAGCACTGTTGAGGGCAGCTGTGCAAAACAGGCTCCAAGCCCAGCCCACTCTCCTAAGGAAGTGAGGAAGCTCAGTGGAATGACTGACAGCAGCCTGGTTCTCACTCTCGGCAGCACTGCTACCCAGCAAAGCAGGCAGGAGCTGTTTCCAAGGTGACAGGTACTAGCAGTATGTTAGGAATTACAGTATTAGGTGATGAGTGATTGCTAGGCTTTCCAATTGTCTCCTTTGTGACCACATCTATCACCACCTACAGGTGGTCAGACACTAGGCCCTGTGGTTCTTCTAAACCCCCTCAGACCCACACCGCAATGCAGCCAGAAAGGGATTGACAGCTACTGCGGAAGCACATGGCAGAAGGAGGGAAGGAGATGGGAAGCACACCTCCGGAACAGCAAGCTTTCTTTTATTCTGCAGTGAAGTCTACCCATCAGGCACAGGAAGGCTGACTTTCTAAGTGTGGAAATGGCCCCTGGGTTACAGAAGGAGTCTGGGTTTTATAGTTTACAATAAGGTCTTGAATTAATCCTTGGAGATTGCGGATGTGCCGTTTGGACAGTCAGGGACCTAGTTGTTCAGGTTAAAATTTTAACTCAGGAAGGCCGTTGTAAAAAGTTTGAAACTCCTTGTCCCTGGGAAGGACTCACGACTCGGTGTTCACTGTTTATTGTCTTCCTCTGGACCCACTGGTACCTAAAGCTTCACTATTTGCTTTTCTCCTTCCAGGACTCATCTGCAATGGGAGAGGGCGAAAGTCCAGGGCCCAGTGTTTCAGTATTCACCCACTCCCTTTAGGACCCATTGTGGTTGGGAAGGGGTGAATGTTTGCTTTTGGTGGAGGTGCTGGGGCTGAACCCAGGAAGGGGTGAAAGTTGGCTTTCTCCCTCAGACCCATTGTTACTGGGAAAGGATGTACTGGGAGAGGTTTAACTAATTTCCTCTCCCTCCTGCCAAGCCACACTGTCCCTCCATTTTCCCCAGGGGGTGGGGGCTGTCTTGTAGGAATATTATTTTCCATAACCCTTTAACTACCACCTCCTAAGGTGAGAAATTCACTGCCTCAGGGCTGTGTGTCCAGTCCCCGGTCAGCAGCTCTCCTCGCAGCTTTCTTTAGGATACAATCTGAGTTTCTATAACATTGAGTGATTTTTGAGGTTTCTTTTGTTTCTGTGCTAAAAAGCTATAGCTTTCTCCTTTGGGCTGAGAGTAAATATCTACCTTTCCGAGTCACTATTGCCCAACCCAGGGTGTCCCCAGAACAATGCAGGAACCACCCTTCCCAGATCCTTTCATCAGCTCAGTGGGAACTTGAAGTTTGGCGTGTGCTCCCAGTATGTCCCTGGGCTGTCCCAGAGTGGGTCAGCTACAAAATAAACCAGCTCATTCCTGGGTGGTGGAGGTTCTGATTACATGTGACCATGTCAGATCACTGCAACTCTCAACGATCAGTCATGAATATTGTTTTCATGATTGAGCCGGCTTCCCTGTCACTCTCAGAGTTACAGCTGGCCCTCCGAATCTACACATTATGTATCCATGGGTTCTACCAAAAGTGGATCAAAAATATTTGGGGGAAAAAATTTGCATCTGACCTAAATACGTAGACCTTTTTCCTTTCATTATTCCCTAAACAATAGAGTATAACAATCATTACATGGCTTTTACCTTGTATTATGTATGGCAAGTCATTTAGAGATGTTTTACATGGCTTTTACATTGTATTATGTATGCCAAGTCATTTAGAGATGATTTAAAGCCTATGGAAAGGTGTGCATAGATGGAATGCAAATGCTATGCTGTTTTTATGAAAGGGACTGAAGCATCTGCAGAGTTAGCAACTGCAGGGGTCCTGGAGCCAATTCCTGTGGATGCAGAGATGACTGTATTCATGAAAGGATAGTGAGATGTGTGTTCTCCATATTGGTCTATGTAAGCCCTGGAAACTGGAACTTAGAAAGACCTGATTTAATGACATTCAACACTGTGAATAATTAAGCACCTGTTCTGCAGAAACAAAGGAAATATGGCTCTGTAGTCACTGATAAGCAAGGACATTAAAACCGTGTGGATGCCCAGGACTGTGTAGGATACACACATTGCTCAGTCCAAGTGGCTAGTAATTCATATCTGAAGAGCATCTGTATCAAAATCTCAACCCTCCTCAGGATCTGCTATTTGTGCCCTCAGGTTAACAGACTGAATTGAGCTAACTGCCTAGAGAGAAAGGTTCATCACAAATATTTGATAATACATAGTCCTCGGGACAGCCCAGTGGTATCTGAAGCACAACCCATTGGAAATTATGCTTGGGGATACTTAAAATACTTTTGAAATACTTCTAAATTCCATCTGTCCTTACACAAATGTACTTTAGATTGGAACCTCAGATGAATTTTCCCATGTTCCAGCTATGGATGATGCTAAGAAATTATACTTAATACACCTACAATTGTTCCTGTTACTTTTCTCAGTTTCTCTGTGTAGTTTCTCTCCAAAGCTTAGGGCCTCTAGTCAGCAGTGCTTGAGCATTATGCACAAGGAAAGATTGCCAGGCTCCAGGCATTCTGTAATTTTTTTTTTTTTTTTTTGTACTGAGGATTGAACCTAGGGATGCTTAACCAGTGAGCCACATCCCCATTACACCAGTTTTGACCACTGAGCCATATCCTCAGCCCTGTTTAGTATTTTATTTAGAGATAGGGTCTTGTTGAGTTGTTTATCACCTTGCTAAATTGCTGAGGCTGGTTTTGAACTCAAGATCCTCCTGTCTCAGCCTCCCGAGCTGCTGGGATTACAAGTGTGTGCAACCACGCCCAGCCCCCAGACCCTTTTTATTTTGAGACAAGGTCTTGCTAAATCGCTAATTGAAGCTGTTCTCAAACTTGCAACCCTCCTGCCTCAGCTTCCAGAGTCACTGGGATTACAGACATGCACCACTGCCCCCAGCTCTGTAAATAACTTTTAATCGCTTTGACTTTGCTAATTCCTCACCTATAGCCCATAAAAAGGAAAGAGAGGAAAACACTACCATTTCTACAAAGTGGGCCTCAGTCTTCATCTGCACAGTTGGAGCTGTCAGTTATCTATGTTGTAAAATTAACATGGAGGCACCCATACTCCTGTTGACCAGCCTCCAACATTTCTTACCAGATTCCCAAAGACTAGTTACCCATCCTCCTTACATTCACTACACCACATGGAGAATTCAAGGCACTGATGGGAACACACACCAGACAAAGTACAGCCTGCCTGGGAGCTCAGCCTCCAAAATGTGAAGGCTGCTGCTGACCAGGAACTGATCAAAGAAACATGCACGCACGCGTGCGCACACACACACACACACTCTGCCCAACCATTTCGAACTTATGATGGCACTGTTTGATCAAAGCATTCAATTCTTGAAGTAGAAAATGATCAATTGTTGGGCTGGGGTTGGGGCTCAGTGGTAGAGTGCTTGCCTAGCATGTGTGAGGCACTGGGTTCAATTCCCAGCGCCACATATAAATAAATGAATGAAATAAAGAGGTCCATCAACAAATAAAAAAAATTTTTTTAAAGAAAAGAAAATGATCAATTGTCTAAACATCTAGAACCATACCTACAAGGAAGAAGGAGGAGGTGGAATAGAAGCCTCCTGGTATTCCTGCCTTCCTACCACACCTTGGGAAAGCACTACGAAGCCAAGTCTTGATTCATTTTTAAACTCCCCATCCCTGGGTGAAATTGATGGTGGTTTTCTTTCACTCCCTCAAATGTAGTTCATTGACTTCTATTTTTACAATGAAGATTAAGGAATAAATTATGCTGCCTCTAGACAGTGCTCATCTCCCAGCCCTAAATCTTGCACATGAGCATACCCAGAACGACTTCTCCAGAGGCAGCGGATCTCATGTCAGTATCAGGAAGCTCAGCCTGCAGGTCACTCCATGCTAACTTCTCTCAAGTTTCATATTTGCCTTGTGAAAATACAGCCTTCATGAGTTGATTCAAGCTCCCTTAACAACACTGATAGGACCTAGATTCCTGAGAAATTCATTCTGCTCTTGCATAATTCATATATGGGCACTAAGCATCCCAAGTAGAAGGAGGCTGACTTTCTTTTCTTCTGCCGCCAAGTGTGGTGGTGCTCGCCTATAATCCCAGTGGCTCGGGAGGCTGAAGCAG
Source organism: Marmota flaviventris (assembly GCF_047511675.1). NCBI lineage: Eukaryota > Metazoa > Chordata > Mammalia > Rodentia > Sciuridae > Marmota > Marmota flaviventris. The sequence goes on along the minus strand of NC_092499.1, from coordinate 16,547,601 downwards.
GAGGATCATGAGTTCAAAGCCAGCCTCAGCAAAAGCGAGGTGCTAAGCAACTCAGTGAGACCCTGTCTCTTAATAAAATACAAAAAAAGGGCTGGGGATGTGACTCAGTGATTAAGAGCCCCTGATTTCAATCCCTGGTACCCACCTCCCACCACCCCCCCACCAAAAAAAAAACCCTCTGTTCTTTACATCACATAGGACAAAGGGGTTTGAAAAGAACCTGTGCCCAGCAGTGGTGACATGGAATCATTTTCATTGGCTTCTCCGCAAATATCCGCTATTGTGATTTTAAAAAACACAGATGATTTTTTCCCACCAGGACCCCAGTGACTGGGATGCCCAGGGTGCTTACCTGCCACAAAATCACCAAATCCCACCGTGGTCAGAGTGACCACCACAAAATAAATGGATTCCAAGGCCGTCCATCCCTCGATATATTTAAAAATGACAGCAGGGATCGTCACAAACACAACACAGCCAGCCAAGATGAACAGGATGGTTGAGATGACCCGGATCTTGGTCTGACTCACTTGCTTTTTCTAGGAAGAGCAAAGGAGAAATACCGATAGGCAAGTCAGTGGCTTCACCCTAGATTCAGAAGACAGATGCACAGGTCAGTGGCTTTTAAGCTTTCTTCAATCATAGGCTGCTCTGAGGGAAGCTGGTGAAAGCTGCGGTCTCTCTCCTAGAAAAACACACAAGTTTTCAGGTGATCCAGCAGGATCTGAGGCTCCTCAAAATTGACGCCTTTTTTGCACACCAGGTCACGCTTAGTTCACACTTTGAATTCTCCTTTCATGATCCTACAGTTGCAGCCCAGATACTGATTCTCTCTTCCTCACTAGTGCAAACACAGTTCTTTCTCGAGAAAGCCTTGCTGCCATGCCTCATGGGGCATCACTGACCCCTCCCTCAGGGAGAAAGGGGGAGGGGGATGGAGCTCTTTCCACACTGGCAGTGATGGATTACGTCTAGTTTTCCTGACTAGTTTTTCAAAGAATATGCTGGGGGAAAGAAAGACCTGATTGGCTTATGAGAGGTAATGGGACGGTCGCCAACATTCTTCACCAAAAAAAAAAAAAAAATGGAATCAGGCCCACTAAGTGTTTGAATGAAAGGGAAAACATAGCCACATCCATCCTCATTTGTGACAACTCAGGCCAAGCACTGGTGTTTTGCAACCTCTTTCCCCACACGGAGGCTGTACACTTATCACACACTTTTGTTTTAAAAATAATTGTTTGAGCTGGTGCTGCGTCCTTCGTGTATGTTGGCCCAGAAGAAACAGGACGGGGCTCAGAATGACAGGGTCACTGTCTAAAGGGGCAGAAGGAGCTTCAGTTCATGGCACCTTTTGAAAGAGTCAGCAGTTTGGTGGCAAACATACTTTTAAGAATGGGAATTAGACTGACATGGGGGGCAAAGGACTCATGCCAGGGGTTGAGAGGTAGACAGACAGACAGCATCACTGGGAAGCACCTCCATGCGCCCAGAACACGGTGCGGCGTTTTGGTGGAATGACCCTCCGGGTCTTTTCCAGACTCTCAGAATTGGTGCTGAAGATTGTCATCAGGGGTCCTTGGAACCACACGCTGTCATAAATAAATGAAATATATGTTTAACGGGTGCATAAAGAAAATGTGATGTATATATACACAATGGAGCTTTATTCAGTCATAAAAAGGAGTGAAATTATGTCATCTGCTGGAAAATGGATGGAACTTGAGAGCATCACGTTCAGCAAAACGAGCCAGACTCAGAGAGGACTGTGTGTCTGCTCTCACAGGTGACGCTAGAGAGAGAGAAAAAAAAAAAGATGAAGGGGGATCTCATGAAATTAGAAGGAGACCAGAAGAGGAGAGGAAGAGGGAGGGGGAGGGAAAGGGAAGACACTGGGGAATGGAATTGACCAAGTTCATGTTACATGCGTATCTGAATATATCACAATGAATCCCACCATTACGTACAATTATAATGTACCAAGAAGAAATTAATTTTAAAAAGAAATGTATGTTCAATACCAGAGTGCATGGTCTGTCTATATTGCCTAAATTGATTTTAGGAAAAGCAACTGCACTTGGAGCTATCGACACAGGAAATCTTTATCAAACCGTCTGCCTCCTATTCATGGCCTTCTGGTGAGTCAGAAGGCCAAGAACCACATAGCAGAAAAGCTTGCACATTCAGGTACTTCACTTTACTGATGCAGAATGAGTGCCCACAGGGGTTAGGGGACTTGCATGAATATGCTGCTGCTACAGAGAGACAGAGCTAAGATTAGAATTCTGGTGGAGCTAACCCTCAGTCTGGTGCACAAAGATGGAAACAGTTTTCCAAGTTATTCAGCAACTCGGCAAACCAAGCCAAGCTGGGCTCCCTCGCACGGGACACCAGACTCACTCACACTGAAGAGCAGGCCACCCCGAGCCCCTTCTGGGAAGGAAGACTGAGAGTAAGAACTAGCCACTGGGTGATCCGTCCAGGAAAGTCAAAGAAGTATACAAAGGAGTCATGCGCTTGGACTCCTGGCAGGGTGCTCAGTCTATCAAATGGGATCTGTACTCTTCCACTGCCCCCTCCTCATCTCCTCAAAAAAGCCACACTAGAAAAAAAAAATCACAATCTGTTGATGTTGTTGGAACTGCATATGAAAATATCAATTTTTTTCCACACATGAAAGAATCGTGACAAGATGAATTACCTGAGCACCATATGGAATGTTCTGCCCTCTCATGAATTTCCATATCAGATACTAAGGCAGGGCTTTGTGAGGGCAGCTGAGCCCCTCTGGGGACCCAGGAACTTATTAGGCTAGTTTTGTTTGTAAACATGCAGGCAAAGTTCAAAGCCCAAAAGGAGGCTGCACCGTAGATCATTAAGCTCATCTAATTGCTGGCAACGGGAACATCAACGTCTCCCCTTCTATAAATCGCCCTCCTCAAACGCATAATGAAATTAAAGTGAATTAAATGTTTGTGAGACGCTTGTTAAGTCATCAATTAGGATGTGAGTGCAATTGCAAGCTAAATGAGGTTGAGATTGGCAAAGAAGGGCTTGAAGCGCACAGGAAGCTGACGATCTGCCCGGGCTTCCTCAGATAGGCCAGGGAACGACAGTGACTGGCCGGAGTGGGTTTGATTGGAGGAAGAGAAAGTGTCACCAAGGCTAGATAGATGCTGGTGTCTTGATTGCAGTGTCTACTGGAGAATTGATCAGCAAGGTGAACACTTCTCTGCTCACCACCCGAGCCAACCAGTGTGTCCCTGGGCTGCTTCTCCCAGGTACCCAAGGGCGATGCTCAGAAAATGCTTGGAGCATTTTAATTATCTGGGGTATTTTAAATGTCTTCATGTTTGAGTCCGCTTTTTCACTGCTGGGACCCAAAGACCCAACAAGAACAACTTAGAAGAGGAAAAGTTTATTTTGGCTCACAGTTCCAGAGGGTCAGTCCGTGGTCTCCTGACCCTTGCTCTGGGCCAGAGCAAGGTGAGGCAGAGCAGAACATCATGGCAGAAGGGAGTGGCAGAGGAAAACAGCTCAGAACATGACAAGACAGGAAGCAGAGAGCTCACACCAGGGACAAAATGTAAACCCCAAAGGCACATCCCCAGTGACCTGCTTCCTCCAGTCACACCTACCTGCCTACAGCTACCACCATAGAGTAAATCCATACCAGTGGATTAATCCGCCGATTTGGTGACAGCTCTCATAACGTGATCATTTCACCCCTGGACATTCTTGCATGGTCTCACACGTGGGCTTTTGGGGAGCACCTCATATCTAAACCATAACAAGAAATAAATATCTCACACCTGTGTAGATGCATGAAAATATGTGTTTCCCCGTACTTCAATATAAAAAGATAATGTGTGGGCATAGGCTTTATCTGTTATTCTGGACACTCTTGCTTTTTCCTGCCCCCCTAGACATTAACAACAACAAAACTGTGGCCTTCATCAAACGTTTTAAAGTGTAGCTTTCACCACAGAACCACAAACCATCTCACGTGTCGTGTTCAGGCCACTGATTCCCATTAGCTCCTACTGTGGAATGGTGTTTGAGAACATGGAGTTGAGGAGCAGACTGCCTGAGACAGTCCTGTCCCTGCTGCTAGAGAGCTGGGTGACTTCAAGCAAGGTGCTCAGCCTCTCTGTGCATTAGTTTCTTCCCCAATAAAATGGAGATAAAAGAACCCAATCTATTCGGGAAGTTTGGAAGATTAAATATGTGTTAAAAAAAATATGTGTAAAAAAGCTTAGCACTGGGTCTGGTAAGTGGTTGTAACAGGCATTTTTATTGTAAAAGCTGGACTCTTGGCCTTAGATGTCGGCAGTTCCAGATTAAGTGTTTCTCTTTGCTGCTAAGGAATGTTCCCTCATATCTGACTGAAGAGAATCTCTGTGGAGCTTCAGGAGGTCCATGTTGGTTGTGCCTTCCTGGATCATTATCTTCTATAAGTACCTCCTTTTGGGAAGTCCTCATTCTCCCCTGGTCTGTCAGTGCCAACTCCACATTCGGCTCTCGGACACTCTCAGCTCACCATTCTGGAAGCTTTTGTATTTGTCTTTCAATTTATTTCCCCCTCACTTTTTAGCATCCTTCTAAAACTGCTCAGAATTGAAGTCAATGCCTGGGACATCAGGAACCAGCTGCAGAGGACCCCCTGAGAGACACGGTCGTGCGTGTCCTCTCTGCCTCCCCAAGCCACTTACTAACAGAGCAGGGCTCCCCCCGCACAGTTGCTAAGCAAAACCATGCTGCTCGTTTAACCGTAAGCAGAGCATCCCACAGAACTCTCAGGAGCCCAGATCTAAGAGAGCCAAGGTGTCCTCGGGCGACCATCTTTGTTGTCTGGGTTTGGTATGATATTCAGGCAGATGCGACAGGCTCCTTGTCTCCTGCTGCCCCAATCTTGTCCTCACACACTTTGTTGATTTGGTTAGAGCAGATGATGGGTTCTTTCCTGCTCCCTGCACAAATAATACAGAGCAAAACCACCTCCCATGCCTGACCTACGCTGGCTGTAGGCATTTTGAAGAACTCAAAATCCATCTCCGGGAGAGTTTATTTAGTTGGCAAAAAAATATATATGTAATTATCCCAAGGAGCAAATGACCAGCACTCAGAGGTCCCCTTGGAGAGAGGGATGTAAACATGGACAACTCAAGCTGTGTTTACTCGTTCAGACCTCAGAGGGCTGAGCCACACGGCCAATTATCACCGAGCACAATTCCCTGCCTGTTTGTGTTGACTTAGCCGTTTTATTTTAAAGAGCACAAATATATCTGTTCCTTTGTGGGCTCTTTTTTTTTTTTTCCATTTGATTTGTACTCTTCTCTAGTACTCTCCCCTCTTCGCATCTTTGTGGGATTTCTTAGAATTCTAACATTAACGCTCCAGATGGTTTTGTCTGGTTGAACACTTTGGGGGTGGTGGCTGGGGGAGGGTGTGATTTTCAGTCAGGACACTGGAGAGTTCATATTCAAAGACACAGCAATAAAAATCCTAGGACAGGAGCTAGAGAGGCAGAGCCCTAGTTTATAGTTTGGTCTGGTCGAAATGCAAACTTGTCACCATGGTAATACAACTGAACCAAGGATAACTTCTCAAAATGGAAAGATAATAGGGACAGGGACTGTCTCACAAAAGAATTGAGTTTGTTTTCTTACATTATTATGGTTTTTTTTTCTAAAAGGTCCCTTTACAGCTAATAGTTTCAGCATCACAACCAGCAATTCTATAAACTTGAAGAGAGCTTTTAAATGTCTGCTATTCATCTCTGTGGTGGATAAACACACATCAGTGAGAACAGTGTAGTAAAATCTCCATGGAGACTGCTGGATATGTCCTACTCCAAAGCTGAGTACACAAATGCATAATATCTACATTTTTTTTTTAAAAAAAAAAAGAAGTTATATCCAGCCTCTGAGTCACGCTGCAACATGTAGCAGATTGGCCAATTCATCACTGGTCTGACAATGTAGGTGCATCTGGGATGAAGAAAAAGTTAAGTTCACAGAAATTAAAAACTCTTGAGCTATTCCACTCTGGGAAGACTTTAATGAAAATCTTTGAAAGTTGGTGACTGTTAACATTTGAAAATAATATGTTACTGGAACACACGATTTTGCATTCAAAACTCAACTGGTTAATTCATCTAGCACATCATTCCTAAGAACTTCATATGCCACACAGTCTGCTCCAGTTGCAAAGGACGTGGCAATGGAGAGAGGAAAGTTAGGCTCTTTCTTCATGAACAACAATTCCAGAAGCCAAGGGAAGGCTAGCAACACCTGAATCTTCAGCTGAAAATCCTGTGTCAGGTGCCCATCATGACATCCTGTCCTGGTAAATACTGAAGGCAAAATTTAGTATCTAATGACATTCCAATGTAGTTTTTTTTTTTTTCCTCCATCACCTGGGAGAGACGAAGAAAAGAATACTATTCTTGTATCTCTGGTGTGTGCCAACTGTAGTGGATGACCTGTGGAGCATTGTTAACCAAGCATCTAAAGCCACGTCCCAGAGGCTGGAATGGCCCATGAGCCAATCATATTACATGTGGGAAGCATGCAGACCAGGCCTCCGTGGAAGAACAGGCCTTCTCTTTAGTTGATGCATGAAAGGGAGGTCCATGGAAAGGAAAGAAGGCCACCTGCTGTTGAGCCATGTGGACCAAGTCCTGACCGATGCCCTGCCCAGCTGCTCGCCTATCCAGACTTTTAAGCGTAGTCCACCCAGATTTCAGCAGCAAGAGGAACAATGTCCCTCCCCCTCTTTGAACACACAGCATACAATAATACTATAGTAATAGAACCACAGCTATAGACAGCTGAAAGGTGGACTCACTCTTCTCTTCCATTGGCTAACAAGGCTCAAGGCCACAGCTCACTGGCTAAGTAGGGCACCACAGAGAGGGCACAAGATCCCCCACAGGACAAATGCTCACCCCTCCCCCACCTCACTGTTTCCTTCCTTGTACAGGAAGCTCCACCCAGGGCAACACCCAGGCCACTCAGCTCTTATTTTGACCCAGAAACTGTGCATTCACCCTCTTCCTCTCTCCTTCATTTGGGGGCTAAAATTTCCCCCCAAAAGTGCCCTTGTGGTCTCCTAATTCTAGGGTTGAATTAGGAAACCCATCTGGCCACAGATATGTCATATTCTCCAGTATTGAGAGTAGAGTAATATTATGCTTCCATCTGTCATCTCCTTTATCTTATTTCTAAGCAACTCAGACCTGGGATGGGAAAGAGGGGACGCTACCTATGGGGCCCTTTCAAAGTCCCAGATCATCTCAACTCCCTCACCCTCCTCATCCAACACACACACACACACACACACACACACACACATACACACACACACACGTACTCCTGGTACGAAGTTTTTTGTTTGTTTGTTTTTGTTTTTTTAGCAGAAAGTCTTCCATCAGCTTCTAACTCTGCAACATCTGACAGACTGACCAAGTCAGGACTCTGCTGATTTCACCATGCAAAGTTCTTGAGAGTTTGGATTATTCACCGTGAAGGAGGGAACAGTTGAGACCATCTGCCGCACAGTAAGCTCCCCTAAAGGGAAGGCAACCTGCCTTCTGTAGACGGTGGATGTTCACCAGGAAGGAACACATAATTAAAAGCAAAAATGTAAGAACAAGATTGCAGTGAGTCTGCCGCTGAGGGTGCTCTCCTACAAGGAGGTATGGCATTTGGGAAAGCCCTTAAGGAAACCTGAACCCTGGGTACAGCAGTCTGGGAGGGACCAGACCCTTGCACAGGGATTGGAGTGAGCAGGGGAGCAGGGAGAGCACGGCTTGGAGTCAGGATAGAGTAGCAAAACTCACCAGGTAGAGTGAAAGGCTCACTTGCTCCACGGTGAATTATCTAGGAATGTTCTAGTCTCTCATCCTCCAGCTCCTCACTCCCCACACTCAGGTATGAGTAACTCAGAGGGAAGGCATTTGTGAGTTGCTGGGCTGCCCAGGAATCAAAGTAAGTGAAAAACAGGCATGCATTTTCTGTATCCTTGTTTATTTTGCCTATTAGAAGAGGTTTTGGGTTTTTTTTTAAAGCCTCCAAAATGAGCCATATTTGGGTCAATAACTACAAAAACGCCTAGGAATTAAACAATACCCCCCACCAAATTAGCTCCTCATTTCTTTATTTCTTTTCAAATACTTTTTTTAATTTTTGTTCTGCTTAGATGACGTTGGTATATATAAAAATAATGTAAAATCAGCATGCCACAGTGACACAGCCACATCAATATTTCTAGCAGCTCAATTCACAATAGCTAAGCTGTGGAACCAATGTAGGTGCCCATCAACAGATGAATAGATAAAGAAAATGTGGTATATATACACAATGAAATATTACTCAGCCATAAAGAAGAATGAAATTATGGCATTTGCCAGTAAATGGATGAAACTGAAGACTGTCAGACAAACAGTTTTAATGCAAGCACATAGGGATGCTTATGCATACAAAACTACAAAGAATAATGAAATAAGCATTAAGAAATCTTACAGGGAAAAGACATACGAAGTAGAAGAGAAAGAAAGCAATGAGAAACAAAATTAAGAAGTCTTTAGGAATAATTTAGGAACATAATTGAGGAAAAATATTTCAAAGTATAAAATGCACAGGCAGAACATCTGCCGCACAGTAAGTTCTCCTAAAGGGAAGGCAACCTGCCTTCTGTAGACTGTGGATGTTCACCAGGGAGAAACATGTAATTAAAAGCAAAAATGTAAGAAGAAGATTGAGCGAGTCTGCTGCTGAGGGTGCTCTCCTACAAGGAGGTATGGCATTTGGGAAAGCCCGTAAGGAAGCCTGAGCCCTGGGTGCAGCAGTCTGGGAAGGACCAGACCCTTGCACAGGGATCTAGAATTTTCCTTAAGATATAAGAAGGCCTCTCGCCTAAGCTTGTGCTGATTGTTTCAGAGATAGAAATAAAATGGAGAGAAGAGAGAAAGAGCTATGCATGAGCTTTCTACTTCTACTGGGAACAGGTTAGGTAAGAAGAGAGTACCGCTTTGTAGATGGAGAGAGAGTGTAAACTGAGAATCCCTGCTTTGAGGGAAATCAACAGAAACATCCAGAGCTGAGAAAATTCTTAAGCAGGATATTTTTCCAGCTATGAAGGCAGTTGAGCTCTGTGACTTTCCTTCATTCGGTTCATGTTCATCATGCACCATCCTCTGGCGGGTATTGTGCGGACTTCAGAATGGGCCCCAAGCTCACGGAGCTGGAGGAGGCAAGATAAGCGTTAAATGTCACAAAGGCAATTGCATAATATGTAATTTCCTATGAAATGACCTCACAAAGTGAGAGAAGCGGCCAAAAGGCACTGTTGAGCTGTTTTCCCATCACAGTGCCCGTATTCATCATCCATACCTCAAGATGCCACCACTGTGGGAAAGGGAGTAGCTACAAATGATCCAAGGTTCAAGATTAGTGTTGGAGAGAAACAGCCTTGCTAGAAGACCAAGAAGTTCCAGTGAACTCGCATTTTGTTTACACTGGCTGTTTTCTGCTCCTGAAATCTGCATTTACAGCCTCAAGGCAGAATCATCCAGGATGGATACTTTGTCAACCGGAGAGATCTGTCCTCTTCGAATCTCATCCAAGTTGCTTACAAATGCCTCAGGGAGGTTCTAGGTTCCAAGTTTACATGGATTGTGGACAAATAAATAAACACACAATTTATCTGTTTATTAATCTTTCATTCAACTGCAATTATTAAAGAGTATCGTTGTTCTTATTTTAGAAGGGATTTGATCAGAATGGCTAGGCAGAAACCTATCTGAATCACTGAACACACATAAGAGAAGTCCCGGTTTTTAGTTACTGAGTATATATTTTTTTCTTTTAAAAGAATTAAGTTACATACAAACCCTGTAAAAGAGTTTAATATGATTAAAGTATATTTTTACCTTCCATGCACATGAAAGCAAAAGTGGGCATCGCAAAACTCTGGCTCCCGGATACAGACTCCATGAGATAAAGCAGTCAACAGTGGTCTACCCTTAGGTATTATCATTGCAGATATTTTCTTCAGAAAAGTATTCCCAGTTTTAGATCACTCTGTTCCTACAAAGTGTCTAACAGAGAGGTACAGGTTCTGTTAAACAGCCCTTTGCAGAAGACCAGAAACTGAGACCCTAATGCCAAAAAAAAAAAAAGACACCCAGGCCTCCTGATATTCACCTCATGTTGAAAGAACAATTAGAAGAATTAACTGGCCCTGGTGGACTTGAGCTTGCAGTCTGCTGTTAATGAACTTCCGTGATACCGCTATAGGTCACCAAGCCGTACGACTACTGGGTTGTGATGGAACTGAGCTCACGAGATCACAGAGCATGACCCCTGGAGAGGATGCTGGTCATTCTTTCCATCTACCCATCATTTAAACCCTCTTCTGCAGACTGGTGAAAGACAGAGACCTCCTCCCAGCCCAAAAGCTGAAAAATAACCAGCTACTCACTTTCCCAGTCTCTCTCGCTGTGAGGACACCAGCCATGCCCTAGGCACCCCCAAAGAAAGACAAAAGTCCAACTTAGAGCCACACGGTGACACAGATGTGACAGGCTTATGTCTTAAAGTGTTCATCTGATGGTTTCTCCATCTCCCTCCCCCTCTTTTTCACTCCTGGTCCTGCGAGGACTTCTCCTCAGTGAGGGGTGACGTTCACTGGGGGAAGCTTGCAGAACCACATTTTACCCCCAGGGAAGAGGTGAGACTGGGCTAGGGGTAGACAGAGAGAAGGCAGAATGGCCACTCAGCCTGGACAGGAAGGACGGCAGAGAGACACAGTCTTCCGAGGCACCCGCAGAGCCTCCAATCTGGAACACTAGAGAGAAAGCGGAGGAGACTAGGTGCAGAGCTTGTGTAGCGTGGGCGCCAAGTGATTCACCTCCCACGCAAGCCCCCTTCTTCAGGGCCCTGGATCCTCCTAAGTTGTCTGAATAGAAGACAAGAGACTCGGCTCCTGCGTGGGGTGGAGACATGGAAGGGGATCTTTGCCCATGATCAAGGTGGAGTTGAACAGCACCAGGTAGGAGCTTCTGTGCGAGGAGGGCTGATAGCAACAGTAGACAATCTACCAGGGACATAGAAAGAAGCGGGGACCAAGTGGCATCCCTTCTGGGGCTGGTGGCAGCAATGGTTGTATTATATCCCATTTTACAGGTGGGTCACCCAGATTTCATGGTGTCGTTTGGGCCACTGTTCTTGAATGGGTACCTTCCAAATTTGACTCCCCAGTCATTCCAGGGAGGTGACAGCTACCCAATATCCTCTTTAAAATGTTTCCTTTCTGCTTGTATTAGCCCTTCTGGGCTTTTCTCATGTTGCTGCCTGAGTACAACAGCCACTCAGATGGTTTCAGTCACTTGGAGGCAGGTCAGGGACACAGCCCAACTGAACACCTCAGTGACAGGCCTGGGATCCTGGTCTCCAAGAACAGCCAGAACTATAACCAGATGTGACAATCACTGTGGGTAATATCCCTCTGCCATATTCCTAAATCTTAAGAAGTCTTGTGAAGAGGCACAGCTGGACTTGGTCACAGTGTGGAAGGGGTTGTACCTGCCTCAGGGATCTGGTGTTATGGGGGAACAGGGTCAGTCTCCTTCCACAGGCCAGCAGGCAGTGACATCCCCCCATTAGCAGCACTGCCAAGAAGAGTCTTGAATGGGTACCTTCATGGCAACAGTGTGTGGCAGAACAAAGCTGCCCACCTCATGGCAAAGCCCCTGCCCCCAAATGAATCCATCAATGGATTAATCCATTGACCATGTGGTTAGAGCCAAGACCTGCAATTCACGAGCTGATGGAGTAACCTAGAGGATGCACAGGCTGTGGCCAGAACAGGCACTGGTACACACCCTGAGGAGTCCTGCCATTCCCAGAGGGCAGGGAAACGTGGAAAGGGAAGTGGGAGGGGGGCTGCTAGCAGGCAGGGAGGTGCTGGGGAAATCCAGAGGCGCAATGCTCAGCACGTTCATGGTGGATCTCTTTAGAAAAAGGATAGTCATGTGATTTGATTTTCTCCTCTGTACTCCTCCCTGCAATCCCCATGCATTCTCTTTGTAATCTTTTTAATAAAAGAAAAGTAAAAGGGGAGACGTGGGGAGAGCATAAGGCTAGAGAGGAGGAGGAGAAGAGGGAAAGAGAAACCAATCACTGTGTCCATGAGCATCCCAGCGGCTCCCCCAGGAACCCACAGCACCATGCCCTTGACTATCACACAGTTTTGTCTTCCTTCTGGGAAAAAGGGTGAGAGCCGTACCCTTGAGGAGAACCTACAAAGGAAAGGGGTTAGGTACTCCCTGTGGTGCCATAATAGAGACGGGCCCTGTCCAGGCCTTCAGAATCCCAGAAACATTTGCCAAAGGTGGCAGTAGAAGCCATGAGCACTTGGGCTTGTTCCAACTGAGTAATTGCATCCTGCCCACCCCTCTGTGCCACCTCCTCTTCCTACAGAAAGTGGCAACCCCTTCCTGAGCAGAACTGTTGGGGAGCCCTGCTCTTGGCAAGCACTTGCTATCCCTCTCTCTTGTGTATAATCGCAGTTATTTTGCTTGCTCTCCCCGGAGGGAAGGGGTTATTCACTGGAGCCCAAATAACAGCACCATTATATGTTTCTATGCCCTTCATTTTTTAAAGATTTTTTTGGAGCAGTTTTAGGTTTGCAGAAAAATTGAGAGGAAAATACAGAGCTACCCCATTTACTCCCTGTACCTATACATGCATTGCCTCCTCGTTTTTTTATCAATATCCCCACCAGAGTGGTACATTTTTTTGCAACTGATGAATCTACATTGATATATCCTGCCACCCAGAGGCCATAGTTTTCATTAGGGTTCTCTTTTTGTGTTGTACATTCTATGGATGTCTTAGATTTCTGCTACTGTGACAAAATACCTGAGAAAACCCACTTAAAGGAGGAAAGATTTATTTGGGCTCATGGTGTCAAAGGCTTCAGTCCACGGTCACCTGGCTCCATTGTTGCTAGGCCTGTGATGAGGCAGAACCTCATGGCAACAGTGTGTGGCAGAACAAAGCTGCCCACCTCATGGCAAAGCCCCTGCCCCCAAATGAATCCATCAATGGATTAATCCATTGACTATTGACAAGGTAAGAACCATCCTGACCCAATCATCTATCAAAGTCCCCACTTCTGAACACTGCTGCACTGGGGACCAAGCCTTCAGCACATGCGCTTTTGGGGGACATTTCAGATCCAGGTAGGTGTGGATAATGACATGTGTCCATCTCTACAGTATCACACACAGAGTATGTTTGCTGCCCCCCAAATCTGCTGAGCTACACCTGCCTATCCCTCCCTCCCCACTAACCCCTGCTAACCATTGATCTTTTTACCATCTTCACAGTTTTGCCTTTCTCAGAATGTCAGATGATGGAAATTGTACAGTAGGCAGCTTTTCAGATGGCCTTCTGTCACTCAGAAACAGGCAGTGATGTTTCCTCCGTGCCTTTTCGTGCATCAAGCTCCGAGTTATTTAGCTTTGTGCCTCCTTAAAGGCAGTTCCCTTTGTTAGAATGTTGTGGGTCTTCCCTTGTTAATGCTTGTCAAACTCGTTCTCATTCCTCAAAACATAGTTCTGACATTTCTTCCCCCCGCCCCCGCACACACACACACACCTTCTGGTTGAAGTTAGGGTTTCTTCTCTGCCCTCTGTGTTCATGCGTGTCCCTGTCAGCACAGTCACTCAGTCTGTGTTGCTGTCTGTCTACGCGTTTGTGTGTCTCCCAGTCACACTGTGCACTCCTTCATCCTTGTGCCCTGGGTGGTCAGCACGGTGCATTTTTTTTTTAATACTTGGCCCTGTATTTCAGCACCTCAAGTAAACAAGGGCATGATTATTTAAGATAAACTATTCTGTGGAGGAAATTAAACTATGCCTCCGTCAAGAGATAAACTGTCAGAATTTTATAATATCAAATGCTAGTGCAAGAATATATGATAGACACAGACAGATGGGTGCGTACATACACACACATATGCTCAAACACACACACACATAGCCACACATAATAAATATTTGTTAAACTGCATGGAATATTAATAGCACAGGAACTTCTTCCAGGAAAGAGTCATATATATATATATATATATATATATATATATATATATATATATATATATATATGTATATATTCTTGAAAGTTGTGCAGGGGCTTCCTGGAAGTTTTTTTCTAACATTATTTAGAACACCCTACGAGGTAGTTTGCAAATCCTCCAGGGTGGTTTTGGTCAACTGAAGGGGCACTGCTGAACCGAAGTGGGTGGAGCAAGGATATTCAGACATCCTGCAGCTAAGAATCAGTGCCACGAGTCAGAATGATTCCACACTTAGTATAAGTTTTGAATATTCCACGGAGAAAAAAAAAATCTAAGCCAAGAGCCTCACTTGCTCCCTTGTCCATATAAATACACATTAAAAAAAATTTTTGTATTGCTTCAATATAGCTGAATTTTACAAGAAAATGACTATAATGTAAAATATGAGGAGTCTGAATCTTGATTAGTTGGACCTCGCTGAGAGTTTTTCTCTATTTGGAAAACCACATCATGGGAGGAAAGTCCCTGGTGGCACCTTAGTCACCAGGACAACACACCTGAGACAGTCTGCTTTTGGTGCTAACACATTTGGAACTCCATGTAGATTTGAAGGCTTGCTACTTCAACAGCCCTCCCAGGACTTCACAACCAAGCACCTATTACTGAAACCTGTTTTGATTATAAATCGCTTTTTATTTCTCCTTCCTATTACAGCTAGAAAAATGGTTTCAAATTTTTCAAAATTATGTGTCTGGGTAAACAGCCTTGTCTATAGTGGTTCATTTCAATGTAGCTAAAAAAAAAACTGATAAATATTTGCTAGTAAAGGGGATATTGGATGTTACAGTTTTCAGAACCACTGGGCAAAAGCAAATTGTAGATTGTACCTAAGAAGGTCGTCTTGAGAAGTCTACATGGTCACACTTCAAGGTGTCATCCCATGAACTAAAAGTCCTTATGCCGATAATAAGCATGATCAGGGGGCAGCTCCCCCCCTGAACCACCTTTTCATCAAAATTACTGCACCTCAAAGGTTAATGTCTTTTTCCTCTCCGCTGACATTTAGTTCCAAATAATACTACTGTTGGTTTCAAGGTCATTTCCTATATCAAGATGTACGGGGACACGTCTGGTGATGTTCAATTCATTTATTCGCCTGATTATGGGTTAAGAGTTCCTGGCTGCCAGGCCCTGTGCTAGCACCTGGTGATACAGTGGTGGCCGTGCAGGTGAGACCCGGCATCACACAGCTCTCAGACCGATGGGCGGCAGGTGTCAAGCAAAGAACTCCAATACAGTGAGATGAATGTTATTCTAGGTGTGTGCAAATAAGCACTGGAGGTGGAGGGGGGTGCCACCCTAGGAAACCGACATTTGAGGTGACAGCAGGAGGGTGGGGACACTGAAGCATCATAAATATCACAAAAATCTGGAGAAAAGAGTGCAAACAGAGTTTCTGTGAACTTCCCAGAGGAAAGCAGAGATTTCTTCCCAGACATAATCGCGGAGGCTCTTGATCCCAAAAAAGAATATACACTATGAAAAAAAAATTTTTTTTTTGATCATTACAAGCTTTTCACGACACTTGCTAGGTGGGTTCTTCTTTTGTTTCTCTAACAGGACAGAATCTGAATTCAAGACATTTCCCCAAGTATCACAAAAAAGACATGCGATCATTTTTTTCAAAGCAAAAGGAGGCGGGAAGCAACGCATGCCCATCTCCCAGGCAGGGGACAATCCCATCAGCTCTAAAACTTCCGACAGTGGCTCATGGGAGCAGGTGTCACACATGTATGTGACCATCTGGACAGGTCCTCTTCCTCCTTCCTCCACAAGGTGGGTAGGAGAAATATACCTAATACAAACACAGAACCAAGGCTAAAGGAAACTGAGATTTTTTTTTCCCCCTAAGAGCAGTGGGGACAAGAAACAAACAGCGAAGTCAGGGAAGGGATGAAAGCCAGAAGCAGCCAGTAACAACACTGTGAGAACACCATATGGTGCTCACGTGGTGTGCTTTTCATTTCAAATGTTGATATTTGCTTTCTTGTTCGTCCTGGTGCCAACTCTGAATCATACCAAAGCTCCCTGTACTCTGTGCTTAAAATCATACCAAAAAAAAACTTTTTTTGACTGCACAGTATAGATTTCCTGTTTCTAATGGCTCAAACGAATCCACAAGGCAGTGTCAGAATTAGGAGGCAAAGTCCTGATACAAGATGTCCAAAGCAATGATTTACACCTACTCAGTGGTAAGAAGGGACCTGGGGGGTGTGGGCGTGGATCGGCCGACAGCCCAATATTAATGATGATAATTCAGCATCCATCCTCACCACCGTTCCCCGGGCTGATGTTGCTCACAAATTCATTTCTGCCAAAGAACTGGAAAAATGAGCAAAGGGAACATGGCTGGAGTCCGAGTGGAGACAGAGCAGAAGTAACAGCATCTAAACAGGATGACGGCATTTGAGCTCAGCAAGACCCATCTTCTGAGGGTCCCTTGTTGAGATGTGAAGCACCAGCGATCTTTGGGGAGGAGGCGTCAGTCTCCCTTTGGTATCTTTTAGGACCACTTTGATGCTTTATGAGCACACAAACGGGCAGGCGTGTTCTGGACTCAGTAAGAGCACAACCAGACGGAGAGGCAATCAGCAAGCAACTGAAATGAATGCTTTCTCATTCTTTGATTTTGTTTTCTTTTCTTACTAGAATCTCTGTAGGCGGTGGAGCATCTGTGTAAACAGTGGCAGCCAGGGAAGTGCAGCCCAGGTTGGACAGCGTGACCTTCCCCTCCGTGTGACAGCAGGGCAGGGGCACACTCGTAGGAGCCCCCGGAGGAGCCAACCCAACCCACCATCTGTATTTTTCCTTTTTTTATTTGACTTTGAAAAGGGCTCGCTGAGTCACGGCCAACGCAATGACTGATGGCTGGAGTTTTGTCCCAGACAGGCCCGCCCACCTGCCCCTGTTACTGTACTTCCTGTGACTTCTTCGGCTTCTCCAATGCCATCCACCCCCAAAACCCTCTCCCAGGAAGGGTAGGACAGAGGGTGGCACCAGCATGCATCTCCCCCTCCTTTGGGTCTGTCATGGGTGCTGGGTAGTCTATATACCCTGGGTTCAGAGAAACAAATCAGGACCGTGTCTCCAACCAATTCACAATCAATTCACCTCCAGAGTGCTTAGCACCAAGCAGGCACCACAGGGGTGCAAGACAAGACAGGTACAGCCACACTTAGCTTCAAAGCCTTACACGTTTTAATTCCTTGGAAAGATAAAACAGGTGCCCGTGTGATGTCTAATTTACAAGCTAGAATTCACAAGACCTTTCTCTGGGCTCCCAGAGCTAATAGAGCTGTAGTAGTGGTGAGTGTTTCCTGAGAGTAACTCTGCAGCACGCAGCGCTCTCATGCATCAAATAAGTAGCAAAAGACAAAGGCGCTATGATTACCCACCTTTTCAAGTAAGGAAATGGGGAACAGACTGAGGTCACGTGACCAATAAGGGTGGGTCAGGGCTTATGCACTGAAGCAGTGTGAATGCAGTGCCTGCTTGTGCTAGCCCTGGGGTTAGTCTGCATGGTATTTTGGACACTGGTCTTTGTACATGTCTCTTTTCTCCCTGGGAAAGAGGACAGTCTCTTGTTTATTGCCACATGCTCCCACAGTGTTGAGAACACAGTAGGTGTTATTTGATAATTGCTTATTAAAATGACCTGAGGAGAGGTAACAAGGAGCAGCCTCAATAGGGAGCTGGAGAATGAGTCATTGTGGGCTGAATAAAAGGATTTCAAAGTCAAGGAAAAGCCTGGTGGAAACTGAGTATCATCAATATGCAGAGGCCCAGGTGTGCCTGGCTTTGAGCCGCCTCCCTCCTACCAGATCTGCTGCAGGCGAGGAAGCTGAAGAAGAAGAGGGTGGGAATAAGCACAGCGACACAGGTGGAGGTGAGGGCAGGTGCCCAAGCAAGATCCAGGGCATGGCCACTCTGCCCTCCATTAACCCAAGGGCAGCTGTGGGAGCATGTCTTGGGGACAGTCAGATCACAATTGATCACACATTGTCTTTGTGGCTTACACAAGTTAAAGGGAAAAAAAAAAACGGAAAATAACAAGTGTTGACAAGGAAGTGAAGCTATAGGAGTGCTTGCACACTGCTGGCAGGAATGTAAAACGGGACAGCCACTATAGAAAACAGTATGGCGGCCCTTCAAAAAAAGTAACTGTAGAATCACCACATGGTTCAGCAATTCCACTTGTACAAATATGTACAAAATAATGGGAAACAAAGACTCTAACACACCATGTTCACACAACATTATTCACAATAACCAAAAGGTAAGAACAACCCAAAAGTCTATCAAGTGATAAATCAAGCTGGGTGTGGGGATGCATGCCTATAATCCCAGCAGCTCAGGAGGCTGAGGCAGGAGGATCACAAGTTCAGAGCCAGCCTCAGCAACTTAGGCTCTGAGCAACTTAGTAAGAACCTGTCTCTAATAATTTTAAAGGGGGGGGGGGGGCAGGGCTGAGGATGTGGCTCAGTGGTTAAGTGCCCCTGAGTTCAATCCCAGTACCAATAAATAAATAAATAGAGATAAATTGATAAACACAATGTGGTATAGGCATACAATGGAATAGCACTTAGCCTTAAACAGGAAAGAAATTTTGACACATGCTAAAACACATATGAATGCTTAAAGACAGCATACTACATAAAATAAGCCAGACACAAAAGAATCCACACTAGGAGCCTGGCACAGTGGTGCATGCCTATAATCCCAGCAGCTCAGGAGGCTGAAGCAGGAGGAATCACAAGTTCAAAGCCAGCCTCAACAACCTACCAATGTCCTAAGCAACTCAGCAAGACCCTGTCTCTAATTAAATATTTTTAAAATGGTTGGGATGTGGCTCAGTGGTTAAGCATCCCTAGGTTCAGTCCCTGGTACCAAAAAAAAAAAAAAGGATCCAGTCTGGTTCCACTTATGAGGAACCTAGAGTAGGGAGCCTGGTGGCTGCCAGGGGCTGGAGGGAAGAGGGGGGTGGAGAGTTGTTTAATGGGTACAGAGTTTCATTTGGGAAGGAAGAAAAAGCTCCAGAGAGAGGTGGTGACGATGGTGAGGGTAACTCGCAGCACTGATGTGAATGCACTTAATGTCCCTGAACTTGTGCTTAAGAACGGGCATGACAGGGTTTTTTTATGTTGTGTGTATTTTGACACAATAAAAAATAGGCATAAAGAAAAAAAAAAGCTGGGGTCATTTTAAAGGAAAAAAGAATCTCTCTGCAACAGTGACTATGGACAGATCAAAATTGCTAATTCCATGGGGAAAAACGGAAACCCCGAATGACATGGAAGCAGAGCACTGACTTGAAAACTCACGTGTTCTCAACTTTCCCTAGTATGGGAATCCCTTTTGAACATTAAAAATTAACAATGATCCTTCGATTCCTCCTGTAAAAATAGAAATTTTGGTCCCAACTGATACTGCAAAGGGAGGCATGATCCTAAAAAAATGAATTTAAATGAATCGTTGATGATCTATCCTCCATACACTTTTGAAAAAGGGAAACACATATGTGAGGAAGACAAGCTGTAGATTCTGTCCACCAGCCATGCTTGATGCTCAAAAGGATTCTCTGATCTTTTAAAATACCACCTCAGGCCCCTGGGGAGCCGCCACACACAGGGTGAGAAGTGCAACTCTGTAAAAGAGCCCAAATCCCAGCAGTCACCTTCCCAGACACCCAGAAAGCCAGTAAGTCCAAATATGCTGTGATGCACAAATGCAGCTCTTCCCAGAAAATAAACAGCAATGCATGCAGCAGAGTGTCTCCTCAACAGGAAGGCACGGGTCCTCAACGGGGCTCACCTGGGAGACTGCAGCTCAGGGCCAGCCCTTCCCCACACAAAGCCCTCAGAGCTGTCAGCTGTGTGACCACACATGTCTGTCCTGCTGGCACTTCCCTCTTTGAGGTGATGGTTCAGAACATCAGCTCCCCTCTCATTAATAACGTGTATCTTTACCACTTTCCCTTCCCTAAAGCAGAAAGTCCTGAAGCTATTAGGGATTTATCAGAGACTCCAGACATGACAGTCATTTAGAAATCATCCTTAGGATCAACACTCCAGCATATGGCCACAGGCAACAACTTTATCAATAGGACCCCTAAAGCTCAGAAAATGCCAAGGGTTAATAAATGGGATGGCATCCGATTGAAAAACTTCTGCACAGCAAAGGAAACAATTAGGTATATGAAGAGAGAACCTATGGAAGGGGAGAAAATCTTTGCTAGCTACTCTTTTGTCAGAGAATTAATATCCAGAATATATAAAGAACTCAAAATCTTAACATCAAAAAACTAATAACCCAATTAATACGTGGGCAAATGAATTAAAGACACTCCTCAAATAAATACAAATGGCCAACAATTGTATGATAAATGTTAACATGATTAGTAATTAGGGAAATACAAATCAAAACTATGCTGAGATTTCATCTCACACCAGTCAGAATGGCAGTTGTCAAGAATATGAACAATAATAAATGCTGGAGAAGATATGGAGAAAAGGGAACACTGTTACACTGTGGGTGGGATGTAAATTAGTACAACCACTGTGGAAATCAGTATGGAGGTTCCTCAAAAGACTAGGCATGGAACCACCATACGACTCAGCTATACCACGCCTCAGTATTTATCTTACAGATTTAAAGTCATCAAAACTATAGCAGCACAATTCACAATAGCCAGACTTTAGAACTAGCCTTGGTGTCCACTAAGGGATAAATGGATAAAGAAAATGTGGTAGATATACACAGTGGAGTTTTATTCAGCCATAAAGAAAAACAAAATTATATCATTTGCAGGAAAATGGATGGGATTTGAGACTATTATGTTAAGCGAAAAAAAGCCAAACTCAGAAGGTGAAGGGTCAAATGTTTTCTCTCATACATGGAAGTTAGAGAGGAAAAAGGGAAAGAAAGGTGGGGGGTGATTGCAGGAAAACCAAAGGGAAATCAGTAGAATAGAGGAAAGGACCAGGGGATGGAAAGAGAGGAGAGAAAGGGGGAAGTGCTAGGGAGGGATATTGGCCAAATTATATTATTATATTGTGTGCATGTAGGAATAGGTAACAACAAATCCCACCATTATGCACAACTATAATGCAACAATTAAAAATGTGGGGAAAAAATCATTCACAGTTGCACCCTAGTGTATGTAAACACATAGATCATATGGCCAGCTGCCCAATGGACAGACCTCACCCAACAAGGGTGTCCGTCAGTTTTCAGAAATCAAATTTATTGGAATCTATACCAAAAGGTTATGATTTGCTTGGCTCACAGAAGTAGCATGAAGTTAAATGTTAAAAAAAAAAATGAGAAGTATAATTTTACAAGAGAAAAGAGTTCCGTAAAAGAAAAAAGGATTATTATTCCATTAAATCAGTGCCTTCCAGAGAAACCAAACTAGCCTGTGAAAATTGGTGATAACGGGTGAACATGGGAAATTGTACACCTATTAAACTGATTTTATGATCCTAATAAAAATGTGAGTGCTAATAAAACTCTTGCATTAAATTCATAACTTGAAAGTACCTAATAATTTTAGATGTGGGTAATCATGTGGTAGACCTAAAGTAACACTGGACTTCCAGTGGCCCTAAAAGGCAAAGCTATAAAACATTTTAATTAATAAAACTCCTGGAATTCTAGGAAGCAACTGTCTCCTCAATAGACAAGATCTAGCAGATAATGAATACCCATAAAATTTTCTGGATAGTTTCCTCTATTGGACAATACTTACAGAAAAAAACTTCTACAACTTTCTTTTAGGGCTGGGCTAATATAGAGAAAGTGAAAAGAAATAGATAAATCAGGTTACCAAATTCCTTTTGGTGGTTTAGACTTGGGTGAAGGCATGGAAACAAAGTTGGCCTGAAAATTTGGACATGGATCTCAAACCACTCCCTGGAGCCAACAGGACATGAGGCACAGGACTTTAGAACAAGCAGTCAGGGCATCTGGGTTAGAGTTTCCTTGTGCTCTTGAGGACAGACCATGGACATGTTACTTAACCTCTCTGTGCCTCAGTTTCTTACAGGCAGAATGGGATGTCAGTATGACCACCTCATGGGGTTATTTTGGGAGCTCATAAGGGATGCTGAATATAAAGCATTGATCACAGGGCCTGATACCTAATAAGTGCTCAATAGGTGCTAATTATCATCACTTTCAGCAGTTATTGGGGACTCTTCATTGTTGAAGCAAAGGACAGTCTTAATCTCTTTCTCTCACACAAATCTCTTGCCCCTCATTCCCCAGATTTTCTCAACTGTATCTGCCCTTCCAACATAATTCTCAACTGGATTAAGCAAAACTGAAAACAGTTTTTGAAAACTGTTTTAGAGAAAATGACGAAAAAAAAATTAAAGGCCCATCTTGGATCTTCCCCATCTTCTCTTTCTAAATAAGGTAAATATTCTTCAGTGCATCTTGGATTCACTTGTAAAGAATCTAAATCTCAAGGCTGGGATTGTGGCTCAGCAGTACAGCGCTTACCTGGCACGGGTAAGGCCCCAGGTTCGATCCTCAACACCACATACAAATAAATCCATTAATTAACAATATTGTATCCAACTGAAACTAAAAAAATAAATATTTAAAAAATAAAAAAGAACCTAAATCTCAACACAGTAAAAGAAAGGTAATATGGAGGAGGTTGGAGGAGGGAAACTGGTAGTTATGGAGCACTTGGTGTGTTTGAAGTATTCTGCTTGGTGCTTTCACAACAATTCTGTAAGAATGGCGTTATTAACCCATTACACAGACCAAGAAATTGCAGTTCAAAGAGGGTAACAGCCTGCCCAAGGTCACACAGCCAGGAAGCATAAGAGCAAAAGTAGAAATTCATCACTTGTGACTCAAGCCTTGTGACCTTTCAGCAGGGGATGGAAGCACACGAAACCTTGCTCTAACCCATGTACATCCGACACACATACACACACGTCCTGTGGTAGTTAATCTTTGACAGGTATGCTAGCAATCATCACAGAAGCCAGTCACCCTAAAAATTAACTCAATGAAACTTGCAGCCCTTTAGGTTCTCTCCTCATGGTGCAACAGATCTTCGGGTTTGGTGGGGTTTGTACAGTCGTCAATACCTACTGACTGTTGGAAAGGACTTTACTGCAAGAATGAGGATCGAGGCCAGGTCTCTGAGGCCTCAGGGACAAAGAGCCCTGTCACCTGCTTTCTGTTAGAAAGAGACTACTGCAGCCATTTTTTTTTTTCACCTCATCATCTACGTACTCCATATTTCTTCCAGAAAAAGGTAAAGAAGGTCCCAGAAGCTGTTAAAGCAGAGGTTGGAGAGATTATAAGGATGTCAGAAGTCTCGGGGAAATCCAGCAAAATCTGAATGACACAATGAGATAGCCAAATGATTTTAGAAAGGAAGGGACATTTCAGGTTATCAGCAAAGCAAGCATTGCATTTAAGACTGAGTTCAATTCCCAGCGGGAATTAAAATTTTGGTGTTGACACTCTCAAAATCAAGGAAACAAGTCACTGAGGCAAGTCATTGAGTTTAGAAATGGAGACTGTTTGGGAGGACAAGGCCAGCTGCCTCAGCTCCCCAGAAGGCTTGGCTTTGAGCTGTTTGTTTCCTTCGGCTTTCAGCACTGAGTTGCACCAAGTGATACAATGGGGCGGAGGAGCAGAGGGCGGAGAACACCCCTACTGACAACTGCTCTTGTGCAGGTAGGCCAGAGTAAGTCAGCCATCGGGGCACAGTTGGCCCCTCCTTTATAAACCCACCTCATACTAGTTCCATGGCAGCATTAGACATGAGCAAGGGGTGATCTAAATCCCAGATTCATCTCCAAGAATAGAAACACCAAGAAAGAGATGTTTGCTAATAATGAACCAGGCTTAGGAAGATACAGCAGGTGTGTGAAGAAGAATCAGAGGTCATGATCCAGTTCAGTTCACTGACAGAATAAAGTTAAACCCTGTGAAGGCAGATAAAGACAGGGCCAGTATCAACTTTCTCTCCACTGGCCATTTTTATCTGTCCCCAAGTGATCAAAATTTGCCAGAAAGAAAAAGAGAGATGTTGTTAAAACTCCCATAAAAATGTTTAAATGTTAAACACTATCCAGTCCGTATTTTAAGTCCTTATATTTTAAGCATAGTTTTATAGCTTGACTGTTTATAGATAACAGTGAAGATGCATTTTCAAGGCCATTAAAAGCTCTTTCAGTGATCTCAGAAGGCAACAGGGAACACCAAGGGGACTCTGGCCAGGCACTAAAGATAAGCGGAGAAAAGGAAGAATTCTACATTAAATGAGTCCCTGTGGGCCAGCTAAGGGAGTGCAGAGAATTTTGCCTGCTGAAGAATAACAGCACAACATCTAACTCTATGTATATTCATCAGAGTCCAGACTCCAAGCATTTTCTCTTCTTGGTAAAAAAATGATCTTATTCCCAGAAAATAAAATCTCTAAAACCCTCTCAAAGAACCCAGCTGAGACAGGAGAGTTCTGAGGGGCAGTGGTGCTGGCATTGGAGGAACGCGTGGAACCACCGATGGAGACACTCCAGGGCTTGAGTGGAAGATTTGCAGGTGTAGCTGAGGACCTGTGGAGCCATTCACCCCTACATTCAGGTGAGGTCATGATTCTCACTGCCCCACTGCCTGGGGCTAGGGATTGCACCCGGGCATTGCATGGGCTAGGCAAGTGTATACTGCTAAGTCACACCCCACACCTTTTTATTTATTTATTTATTTTTAATTGGTTGTTCAAAACATTACAAAGCTCACACCTTTTTATTTTGAGAATGGGTTTCCCTAAATTGCCCAGGCTGACCTCAAACTTTTGATCCTCCTGCCTCAAACTCAGGAATAGCGGAATTACAGGCATGTGCCACCATGCCCAGATGAGCTGTTCTTAGCTGGGGCAATTTTACCCCCGAGAAGACATTTAGTAATGTCTGGAGACCTATTTGGCTGTCATGTCACAGATAGTGATGATACTGGCATCGAGATACTGGCTAGGGATGCTGCTAAACATCCTACAATATACATGACAAAATGTCAATCATACGAACACCGAGCTCTTTGTTAGAGGAAGGCAGAAAAGAAGGAAATATTCATGGAAAAACTGTGTCACCGTCACTCTTTAAGAGCTTTTGTGGAGTCTGCTTTAGGGATATCATTTATGTAGGTCACCCCAAATGTACATTCCGGGCCTATCATTAAAGCTAGAGAATATCCCTGAACTAATTTAGAAGAGATCTGGTTGATAATGCTTTAAAATTATTTGCTTTTATTTTGCATTTTAAAGCAATTATCTCCCACCTCCTTCTAGTCCCTTAGGGAAAGTAAGAAAACAGTCATTTACATTAAAACCAGGGCTCTTCTCTCTGATAAAAATAAACTCACATTATCCATGTAACATAAATCTGACTGAATTATTTGTTGTGAATTTATAATATGCTATGCCCTAGCACAGCTGTGATATAGGGTCAGACAGACTCACATGTACACATACCCACCCATGGGCATTCTCACCAAATTGAAGCTGCAGTTCACCAATATTATATCTTTTCTATGCTATTGAAATGGAGCCCTTAGACTAAAAGCTCAGCCCACCACAAGCCCTCCTGCCCTGCCTATCTGGGTACAACACTGGTGTGAGTAACTAATCGCCCAATGAATGTTTTCACAGCTAATAGAAATTGGAAGCTGTGGTCAAACCCACAGTGCTGAAAATAAAACCCAGTTCCAAAACAGGGATTTTCATCGGTTTGAAATAATAATAATAATAATAGTTTCAAGTTAACTCCACTGCTGGATGCAAGCTCAGAGACACCTTGCCCAAAACAGCCTCCTGCCAAGTGAATTCTTCCAAGTTTTCTCTTGGCTCATGCCAAGTATGTGGCAGAGGTCTCCTGGAGCCTATCTTCCACCACCTGTCGCTCCCCACAATCCAAAGCGATGGATGAGCCCACTAATTGAACATCACTAGCAGACTGAGATTGTCATCACCCTGTCTTGAGCAACTGGCAACCTCTAAAGTCACCCAGTGATCATGGCACAACCTCTAGGGCAATGTGTTATTTGTCAGCTACATCAGATTCCTTGGGTCCAAAGCAAATTAAACATTTCTGCCAAATCCTTGGGGAGAAAGACCCAAGGAGGAAAAAAGAAAAGATTGTCCCTTGGCTTTAGAGGAAATATCAGAAAGTCTGCTGCTCAGCCCAATAGAAAGAGGTAGCAGCCTCCTCCCAGAGGCCAAGGTCCAGCTTAGAGCAAGCAAGTGGAATCTGGTTCAAAATTTGGCCCGTTTTTCTATGGGATGCTATCAAGTAACCCTCGGCCAGGGCCCAGAGAAAGAGCCAGCCCACAGCAGGGGAGAGAGAGCCTTCTCACTTCAAAACCTGCTTTGCAATCCGGTGTTAGCCCTGTTTTATCCCAAATAATTATCCTCCCCTGATAACTGCCCAGATTTCCCTCTAGAAGCCCAGGAAGAATTGTTTTGAACTTAATTAACACAATATGCTTAAAAAAAAATGTCCAGCTCCACGCTGGTTTCATGATGTGGAGGAATACAGTATATCTGACAGTAAATATTTTCAGCCCACCTGGAAGAGGTAAAGGCAGGATCACTGGTTCAAATCCAGGCCTTGCCACCAACTCACTGTGTGGCTCGAGGCAAGTGGCCTGACAAGCCATGGGCTCCATTTTCTCAGATGTGAAATAAATGAATCTCACAATAATAGTGTTCCCCAAAGAGGGATGCACATGCCATCTGTATCTAAATTCCCAGGGTTGTTTGTCACTAGGGTGGGGCCCAACAGTGCATACCCAGGAATATACATATGACTAATACTCACAAATTTCCCCATCCACTCTTGTCTTGGAGACCAAATAATCCCTTTGCAGTTGGGCAGGGCCATGTGGCTAGTTCAGGACAATGGGGTCTCTCCAGGTACCAAAACCCTTGTGAAAATCAGTTTGCAATTGCCAGCTCTCTCCCTGCCTCAGCAAGCCCTACGGAGTTGTCTGGCCCGAAGTAGACTTGGCAGGGAGTAGAGTAAGGTGGGGTTATTTGTTACCACAGCAGGAACTAGCTTCTCCTAACTAATCCAAGGGTCCCAAAGGCCACCTCGTTTATGACGGGAGGAAGAGAAGGCAGTTTCCCCATGAGTGGTCCAGGTGGCCAGCTGCCAATCAGCCCTGTGGAGATGCTATCATTTGCCTACTCCAACTTCTTTTTTGCTAATAGAATTCTAATTTTATTCATCAGGGCAATGTGTTTAGCCCCAAGAGATGAATATCATTCCTCTAGTCCAGGGGTTCTCAAACTTTAGCAGGCACTGGAATCACCTGGGGAGCTTGGAAAACAGATTGCTGGGCCCAACCCCTCAGAGATTTTCCACATTTAATAAGTTCCTGGGGGATGCTGATGCACATAGTTGAGGGACCAACTTTGAGAATCACTGGTCTAAGTCAGTCCAATTGCCCTTTGTCCGATATTTGCTTTCCTAACCTCCACTGCAGGTGGGAGTGGTCATGTTATCCAATTCTGGTCTCGAGACAGAAAGAAGTCTACAAGGTATTTTCTAAGAAATTTTTCTCCCACAAAACAAGTCCCTACCAAAACAATATTGAAGAAACAGAAGTCAGAGAATTGACATTTCTTGACTTCAAAGGTTAGCTACATTAATCAAGAGAGTGTACTATTGTTGAAAGAATAAATACATCAATAGTTATCTTTTTATTTGGTGGGGGGAGGTATAGGGTACCAGAGATTGAACCCGGGGCACTTTACCAGTGAGCTACATCCCAGCCCTTTTTATTTTTTTATTTTGAGATAGGGCCTCACTAAGTCGCTGAGGCTGGCCTCGAACTTGTGATCCTCTTGCTTCAGCCTCCAAGCCACTGGGATTACAGGTGTGTACCACCATGCCCAGCTAGTCAACTTATTTTTGACAAAGAAAAGCCAAAACAAGAAGAAAAGACAGTCATTTTAACAAAAGGTGCTAGAACAACTGGATAATCACATACCAAAAGAAGAAGAAGGAGAGGAGAAGAAGGAAGAGGAAAGACACAGACCATATAATCTTCACAAAAAGGATCATAGTCCTAAAAGTAAAATGTACAAAAATTACTAAACTCCTAGGTAACATAGAAGAAAATATAAATGACCTTGGGATTGGAATTGACACAATCCGTGAACTGGATTTCATTGAAATTAAAATGTCCTTCTCTGCAAAAGATATTATCAAGAGAAGTAAAACACAAGACATAGACATAGATTGGAAGAAAATATTTTCAGAAGACTTATCTGATAAATATGTTACACCAAAATATACAAGGAACTTGTAAAACCCAATGACAAAAAGAACCTCAATTATAAAGTGGCCCAAAGACATTAATACTTCATTAAAAAGATACATAGATGGCAACTAACCGTATGAGAAGATATGCCACATCATTTGTCCTTAGGGACAGATTAAAACAACAAGGAACTGGTGTACATCTATACACCAGTTAGAATGACCATTATCCAGACAATGCCAAGGGCTGGCAAAAATGCAGACCACAGAGACTCTCATTCACTTCTGGTGGGAATGAAAAATGGCATGGCCACTTTGGAAAACAGTCTGGTGGGTTCTTACAAAATTAAACATGCTCATGCTACAGATTCAGCAATCATATGTCTTGGTGTTTACTCAAAAGAGTTGAAAACTTATGCCCATACACAATCCTACAAATGGATATTTATAGCAACTTTACTTTTACTTGCCAAAAGTGGGAAGCTACAAGGTATCTTTCAGTAGGTGAATGCAGCAGTTAACTGGGTACCTCTGGAAAATGGAATGTTATTCAGCACTAAAAGGAAATGACCTGCAAGTCACAAGAAGACTAAATGCATTTGTGACTAAGTGAAAGAAACCAATCTGAAAAGACTAGATACTGCATGATTCCAGCTATGACACTCTGGAAAAGGCAAAACTATAGAGACAGTGAAAAGATCAGTATCCATGAGGGGTTAAGTGAGAGGGAGAGATGACTGAGCAGATCACAGATCATGTTTAGGGCAGTAAAAATACTCTGACGCCATAATGGCGGATGCATGTTATTTCACAGATGTCCAAACACAGAATGTACAACACCAAGAGTGAACCCTAACATAGACTATGGACTTTCAGTAATAATGATGTGTCTGTGTAGGTTCATCAACCATGACAAACGTATACCACTCTGATGAGGCTTGTTGGTAATATGTGAGCAGGTACATGTGGGTATATGTGGGAAATCTATGTACCTTTCTCTCAGTTTGGCTGTGAGCCTAAAACTGCTCTAAAGAAATAGTCTTTTTTAAAAATGTGTCTCTTCTATCTCGCTTTAAATGTAGTTGGTTAAAATCGGGATATTTGGTCCTATGGCAACCCTCTTGCAACCATGAGGTAACAAGCAAAGGAGGACAGAGAACAAATGGGGGTACACCTAACACTGTGGGGCCAACGCACCAACCCTGAATCCACCTACCTCCAGGCTTCTTGCTAGGTGAAATGAGTATGTGTCCAAACTCTCAGCCCACTGTGAATTGGTACAGGAAGGCATGTGCATTGTTCTGGCTTCTTGCCCCACATGGAGGGACTTAAGCTAGTTTAACACTCTGAGCCTCTGTCCCCACTGTTCAACCACACAGATGACTCAGAAGCTGAGCACCTTCAGATCTGGGACCATCTTCCTACAAAGCAGTGCACTCTGCTTTTCTCTCCACGATGTAGCAAGATTAGAGGAAGAGCTGCCTTGTGAAGGAGGTCTGTGCTCCTATGACCATATGACTCAGTGTGTGACAAGGGGAATGTCAAAAACGGCCCCCCAGGACAAGCCACCCTAATCCCCAGAACCTGTGATATGACGAGATATCACCCCCCCCCCCAACTGCATGATAAGATGTGGTACAGCTGACCCCAAGGCAGGGAGATCATCCTCCCAGGCCTGATGTAATCACCTGAGCCTTTAAGAACAGAGAACTTCCTCCAACTCAGCCTGAGGGGAGTCAGACAGAGTCAAAGCTTGAGGAGGATTCTGCATCTCAGCTCTATAACCTTAGAGGCTATTTTTTTTTGCCAAAACCTGCATGAGCCTGGAAGCAGATTCTTCCCGGGATCGAGAGCCCAGTCTGGCTCACACGTTGATTTTGGTCCTGCAATATGTTGAGCATACCCACCGTCCAAGCCCACAGGACCACTGACCTACAAAGGTGAGACACAACCAATGAAAGTTTGAAGCTTCTATGTCTGTGGTCGTTTGTGACACAGCAAGAGAAAACTAGTAAGTCCTTTTGGCAATAGAGACAAAGTTGTATTCTCTGGTCAGCTGGTCAGCTGTAAGGCTGACATTTTTATCTCTGTCTGACTCCTCTATTTCTCAGTTCTCAACTCCAGGGGAGAAGAAAGAGTTTTTATTTATTCACTCCATTAAAAATGGAGTGAATAAATAAAACATACAGGCATTTGATTATTCTTCAGCCAAAAGCAAAACCTAAGTCACGCAGTACCCCTCAGCTACTCTTCAAAATGAGGCTCAGACATGGAATATGTTAAAAGGATCTAAACCAGAATCACCTCAGAACACAGATACTTGGAAGGCTGTGCTCATAGTATACATTTTCTCCACAAAAAAAGTCCTCTCCTCCCAAGAGCTGAGAGAAAACCTAGCAGGCAAAGAAAGAGACCTAATAATCATCATGCAGATTTTTTTTTTTTTTTTTTGTAAACAAGCCTTCCCCATGGGAACTGGAAATTCACCACTCCAAGTTTTGCTGGTTTGTACAGTTTTATTGTCCAACCACCTACCTAAGCAACTGGCCTTTTAAATGTAGCTTAAGGGAATGGCCAAGAGCTTTCAGATTTTCTGCCACAACCTCATGTGCAGAAAGGGAACCACTGCCCATCAGTCATCTGAGTGTTCAGCAAGTACGCTACCCTCCTGGGATTCGGTCAGCCCTGCCAACAGCCCCCTCCGACATTGGTCAGGTACATCCGTCGCGTGCTGCCCATTCAATAGCAGACGTCTGACTCGCCTCCCTGCAAGACGTCCCATCTCCTGTCACAGTGCATGGACCAGGAGCATAAAAATGTAATGGCTCTGCCCCCAAGTCCACTGAAGGATCCATCCAGATCATTCCTCTAAGAGGAAGGACACACTCAGTGTGTGTTCCACAGCACACTCTGCTTGTCGTCTGAAATTCATTAGGGGAAACTCAGTCCCCCAATCTGGTAGCAGATGGATTAAAATGACTGAAACCTCTTCTCTCATTTAGAATTCAGAAACTAATTTTCTTCATTTTATTTTATTTGCTCAAGGGAGATTGGAGGAGCATTTAGTCTACCCCTTTCTTCTACAACTAAGGAAACTGAGAGCTCAAGAAGCTACATAAAATAAGCCTACCAGGTCAGTCATTTCTCCATGTGAATCCTGCTCTTCTGAGTGTTCAATGGCTGATTCGTATTTTTTTTCTTTTTTTTTTTCCTAACTCAAAGGGCCACATGACAATGGCTAAGAGGCCACTCTGAGAAGTTCAAAATGGCTCTTGGAGAGAGGGCCGCCTTGGCTCAGGGAGCCCTAAACATCTGAGAGGCAGAGAAGGCAAGTGTGGTGGTTTCCATGGTGACCAACGAGGAGCCCAGGTGCTTGTTCTAATGAGGTTGCTGGGCAGCCAGCACCCGGGCAGCAAAGACTGTGGGACATTCCAGAAAAACTCACACGCACAGAGCTAAGCAGATAAAACCTGAGCGAGTGGCTAGCCTGCCAACAAGCCCTTCTCTCAGAGCAAGCAGCGTGTCTAGCCCTGTGCCAAGCTCTTTCCCACATATTATTTCATTTAATCATCACCAAAACCTTCTAAAGCAGATTTGAATTCTGTTCCCTTTAGCCAGTGGGTAAACTGAGGCAACTTTCCCAGAATCACGGGGCTTATCAATGCAACCCCAGACCAGCTACAGTGCCTCAGTCAAAACACAACACGCTCTCAAACTGCTGGCCAGAAGCTTTCCTGCCTTCTGCTAAAGAAAAGTATAAACCATGATTTCAGAGACAGGCGTAAGGTCAAAACTTGAGAGTTCTTATCATGTGGGGGTAAGGGGAGCACAGCTTTAGGGCTCACCATCTACTGTCTTCACCCATCATTGCCAGATTCTAAAATGGTCAACAAACATATGATAAAATGTTCAACATCTGTAGCAAGTAGAGAAATGCAAACTAAAACTACAATGAGATTCCATCTTACTCCAGTCAGAGTGGCAATTATCAAGAATACAAGTAACAATAAATGTTGGCAAGATGTGGGGGAAAGGTTGCTAGTGGGACTGCAAATTGGTAAATTGCTCTGGAAAGCAGTATGGAAATTCCTCAGAAAAATAGGAATGGAACCACTATTTGACCCAGTTATCCCACTCCTCAGTATATATCCAAAGGACTTTAAATCAGCATACTACAGCAATGCAGCCACATCAATATTCATAGCAGCTCAATTCACAATAGCTAAGCTATAGAACCAACCTAGGTGCCCTTCAACAGATGAATGGATAAAGAAAATGTGGTATATATATATATATACACAATGGAATATTACTCAGCCACTAAGAAGAATAACATTTGCCAATAAATGGATGGATCTGGAGACTATCCTGCTAAGTGAAGTAAGTCAGTCCCAAAAAACCAAAGTTTTCTCCAAAAGGTGGAAGCTAACTCACCATAAAGTCAGGGGCATTGAGGGGAAGAGTAGAAGTACAGTAGATTAGACAATGGGGAATGAAGGGAAGAAAGGGAGACAAGCAAAGGAAAGACAATGGAATGAATCTGATATAGTTTTCCATGTACATCCATAAGAATGCGACTCTAACTAGAATCAGATATATTCCATTCTTGTATAATTATATCAAAATGGATTCTGCTGTCATATATAACTAAACAGAATCAATTTAAAAATCAAAATAAAACCCCCCAAAAATGTTATTTTTAAAAAATTAAGTCATCTGCCAGTGGCTCACACCTTTAATCCCAGTGACTTGGGAGGCTGAGGCAGGAGGATCACAAGTTCAAGGTCAGCCTCAGCAATTTAGCAAGAACCCCATCTCAAATTTAAAATTTAAAAAAGCTGGGATGTAGCTCAGTAATACAGTGCCCCTGGGTTCAATGCACAGTACTGCCAATTAACAAATAATAATAATAAGTCATCATAAGAAAGAACTTCCTGATGAAGATCTAGAATATTTGAATTAGGCCAACACTGAATAAGATAGCAAAAATGACCTTAAGCCTATGTTAAACAAGAGTCTCAGGAAAGCATATGAACAGGTGACAACTAAAGGTGTTGGGAACCTCAGTCCAATAACAAGCACCCCACATGCCTGTCACTGGTGCTAGGCACATCACCTTTAGTAAACAAATTCCATAGCTTGAGATTTCTGTCCGTCGTGTAAAGGTAAATATTTCCAAGAGGGGAAGAAAAAAAAAACTCACTAAGGCAATAGCATCCTGTACCCCTTAGCATGAAGTATGCTCTGTGTGTCATTACTGAGGGAACACTCAGCAGTGGTAGGCAGAACAGGGAGGAGCCCCGAGGAGAGAGGCACAGAAGGTTCAGAGAAGGCTGGTCTCAAAGAAACCAGGATCCGCCTAGAGACACTCTAGGAATACAAAGGAGTGGAGGAGCTCAAGTGGCAAAGTGGATGGATTTACAATTCTCTGCTTCATGGAAAAAACACTAAGGAAACCATCTTCCATCTTTAAGGAGAGCTAAATGCTATGGTTTGAATGAGTCCCCTCCAAGATTCAGGTATTGAAACTTAATGGTCCATATGCTAGTACTAAGAGGTGAGGCCTTTAAAAGGTGATTCGCTTCTGAGGGCTCCACCTCATGAATCAGAATAAGGCCCTTATACAAGAGGTCTCATGCAGTATTACATCCTTCTCACCTTCCATCCCCCCTGCTGTATGAGGACTCAACAATCTTCTCTTCCAGAGGATGCCACTAGAAGCCACCAGCTTGAAAGGTGAGAACAGGCCCCTCACCAGACAACCAATCCTGCCAGCACCTTGATCTCAGATTCCAAGCCTCCGAACTATGAGAAATAAATTTCCTTCTCTACAATCCACCCTGTCTCAGGAATTTTGTTATAGCAGCATAAACAGACTAAGACACTGAGTATGCCTCACCTCTTCACGAAAGCTGGGTTGGCAAATTCATACTTAACCCTCTTGTCTCTTCATCCCTGAAATACCTCTCTATTGTAGGAAGCTATTCAAACAACAGGGCATTTAGGCACAGTACCTATGATTGCCATTGGTTAAAATGGAAAACCCAATCTTAACGTTACACACTATTTCATTAAAAATGAATGGTGCCCCTGATAAGGCCTTCTGAATCCTACTGGAGTGAAGACAACCAGATGGCAGACGTTAAAGTTAAATAGATGCAGTACTCACTCGAAAGACCTTCTCCACTCTTGCAATGCTTTTCCCAAAGATGGTTCCAAGTTGGTCTCCAATTCCAGCCAATAAGAAACCAAAGAGTGGAATCCCAAAGATGGCATATAAAATACAAAAGATTTTGCCTCCTTCAGTGCTTGGAGCAATATTCCCATACCCTGGTGAGAAATATCAGAAAGAGAGAGGAAGACAGGTGAAATGGAAGAGAAAGTAGACTATTGACCAAAGAATCCACAGACTTTTTTTTAAAAGATTTGTTCATCTCCCCCACTTCATGAGTCTTAGGGAATAGAATTCCATTTTGAAGGCCATATACGAAACATTGTTCCAAGTTTAAATAGTTTTAAGTTTTCATAAATCTTAAGAAATTATTTGTGTCCACCCAGAATTGCATTTCTGATAGTGAATGTTGCTCTTCAGAAACACCAAACATCATGGACACGATTGGTTTGGGTAAACTGAACATCTGGAAAGGTTTCACCATTGCCTGTTTAGATTAGACAGGGCTTCTTCTGTACAGTACTATCTGGTGGGCATCCTCTTCACCTGGACGGACTGTGGCTGTCTTCAACATCTGCTTTTGTAGAGTAAGGGGTGCTGACCATTGGAGAGGAAATCTAGTCTATTTCAAACTCAGATAGGACCTATGATTTCTACAGTCCTACCCTGGGAAGCCGGGCAACAGTAAACAGAAACAAAGATTTTGTGCCTCTTTCCCCATTGACGGGGAAGTCTAGCAGTGCCTGGCTCTTTTTTTCTCTTTACTGGGAACTCCACACCATCTCTGAGTTCTGCCTCTCCACCCACCACTTCTTGCACCAAGGGCAAGCAGTACTTGATAAATGTTTGCTGGTGAAGTGGAGGTCTGAATACAAGCGAATCCTTCTATGAATGTGAATTTTAAAAAATGCTTTGAAAACTCCAATTTCTGCATGCTTAAGAGTTTTGCATTTATATAAGTAGCTAAACTGTATACTGGGCCCATTCTATATGAATGGGGCTTTAAAAAAAAAGTATTACTGGGAGAGAAAAGCTTATAGGGTTAGCACAATTTACATAGGACAAGAGCCTCAATTATTTGTTGTTTATTTTCATGCCAGTTAGCATCACAATTTTTTAAAAAATATTTATTCTTAAGTTTTTAGGTGGATACAACATCTTTGCTTTACATTTATGTGGTGCTGAGGATCGAACCCAGTGCCTTGTGCATACTAGGCGACGAGCACTCTACCAGGGAGCCACAACCCCAGGCCCCAGCATCACAATCTTATGCTGATGAGTCTGGTCCCTGCACCACTCTTCCAAATTTGGGTAGCTCCTGTGGGGCCTGTTTCTGAATCTAAGCCATGTGTCAGTTATTGGGTCCACAGTCATGAACACACTGGGAATGAAGCGAAGCATAGCACAGAATGATGCTAAGGACTGTCTATCAGTCATTCTCCTGCAGACCCAGAGGGCTTGCTGATGACTTTGCCCTTTGCAGATGAGTCACTCGGCTATTTTCCTTCTCAATTTTCTGTCCAGAATCACTCAAACCTCTTATCACAAATTATTTAAATTTCTATTTCTTAAATGAGTGTTCAAGCAAGACTTTCTAATCTTATATTTCTTTTTTTTCACCACCGTTTTGATTTAAACAGGCAAAAAAAAAAAAAAAAGGTTTGGTAACTTTTCTCAAGTGTTTTCAGGAATTTAGGAAAAATAATTTTGCCAAGCATTCTCCTCTAGAATACTCTGAATTACATTAATCGAGCCCTGTTGGAAAGGAAAAAATATTGGGCTTCTACCATGTCACTTTGTACTGGGTTCATGATGACCCTTGGAAACATTCTACAAACTTGTGGAGATATTAAAGACTCTAGCTTGACCGTCTCACAATTGTCCAATCTTAGGGAAAATAGATTTCCTTTTAGTCTGAGTGTTACAGAAAGAAACATATTGCAGATGCAGGCAAATTGAAGCTTTGAACCTGCTGCAAATGCATTGGCATATGAGGCACAAGAACTATGTGCTTCCTCCAGCATTCAGAGATGACCCCTTATCTACCTCCTGGGTAAAGGACTGTGCTCAGGGCACATCAGTGTCGCCCAAGGAGCCTCAGATAGAAGTGAGGAGATGGAGACTTATTTGACCGTATGCTATCAGGTTGTCCTTAGACCCACTCAACCTCTCCTAGTGGTGGAGAGATTTTTTTTTTTAAATGCAGGGAAAAATCAGCAAACTGTAAAGTACTATGCCAATGCAAAAAATAGATATATATCATTATTATTATTATTACAATTGCTAGAGTTTTCAGGCTAAAACACTATAACAAAATTAAAGGAAATTCTTAGACACATGCACTCGTAATTATAAGTCTTTAAATATATTTTACAGCCTCTTTCTTTAGAGACTTGCTCCATAGGGGACAGAATGTGATCTCCATTCTTGAGCAGTGCTACATCTCAGGCACAGGCCTGTGTGTATCTGTGTTCCATGCCTCTGGTGATCTATATGGAGGGACTGTTCGACCCTCCACACTGTCACTCTGGGAAAATTCTAGAATTTGCACTTTGGAGCTTTTCTCAGAGGCAATGACAAGTCCCCATTCCTGGATTTGGGGCTCTAGCTGTACCAGGCCTGCTGAGCTGCCCTGCCCATCCTTCCAGAATGCTTGGTGAAATTCTGAAGTAAGGTTTGAACATTACATTGTGGCTCTAGAACTAGAGATGGCGTGGGTTCCTGCTCTGACTTTTCCATTTACTGGCCCTAGATCTGGGCAAGTTATTCAATCTCCCTGCCTCACTGCCTTCCTCTGAAAGATGGAACTATTAAATCACCTATCTGTAAGCCTTTAAAGATTAAATGAGTTACATGTGAAGCATGAGTTACACCTGAAGATTAAATACAAGCAAAGCATAGTAGAAAGCAAGCACTCAGTAAGGGTTCGCAGTTATCATCTGGCCCTGTGGTTTTATGTGGAAAGGGATCACTCCTAAGCAATACGACTACAGAAAAATTAAGCAGCCCCAGGGAAAAACAGATGGTTGGTTCCTATTTTCCTTCTGGCAACCCCGCTGTTCTCCCATAGCACCAGGACAAGGGACAAAATGTCTGTACCTTGAGCTGGGCTGACTCAATGATTCAGGTGGGCCCATGACTGGATCTGAGGTGTGGGTGTGTCTTGGACAACTAGAGGCAATCAAGGCTGAGAAATAAGTGGGGTGACAGCTGCTGGACATGCAATTGTTCGTAGAACAAGCCCAGAACACTAGAACTGGGTTTAAGTAAAGCACTCCACGAAGTTCCTCCATCAAATGCCTTATGGTGATTTTCAGCAAAAGACACAGTCCAGTAGGGACACACCCAAAGAAGCTGTTACCAATGAGCAGGACCAGGGGTGCCTCAGCTCTGTCACCATGAGCTAGAAGACAGTCCCATGTCTTTTGTGAAGAGAGCTGGTGTTTGAAGAGGATTCATGACCAAGACACACAACACACATAGAAGCTTCCATTTGCTATTTACACATCAAAGTTAAATCTTTACCAAGCTATGTAGTGTTCAGTCCCCGCTGTTTGGTTAAGAGTGTGCAGGCAGTCTGCCTGATGGATGTACAAACTGCAATCACACCAGGCCTCACTCTGAGAAGGCCTGCATGCTTGGTTTAATGCTCTCCTGTCGCCAGGAGATGTTCTTTTTAACAAGGGAATGTATTTTCATTCTGCACTGGGCCCCACAAATTAAGTAGTTGGTCCTGGTGAATGACCCTGGGTTCCATTGCTTACTAACTATGAGATAATAGGCAAGTTACTTAACATCTCTGGGCCTTAGTCTTCCCAAAGATAAAAGTACAGAACCTACCTCGTGTTATTATTTCAGGATTAAATAAGATCATGTATGTGCAGCATAGAGCCCAATACCTAGTAAGCATTTAGTAAATATTAGGCTCAGTGACTGCTATTTCCATTGGCCCTGAGTTAAACAGCCAATCTAAATGCTGGATAAGTACAAGCTGCTGCCTCGATTTTTTTTTTTTTTAAGGTATAATCCTTAACTGAGGCTGCAAGTGACACCATCACTGTCTATCTCCTGGGACCTGACCAAGGGCTCTGTTTGATGCAGGTAGAGCCAGCTGACCCAATCTGAAAGTGCCTCAAAGACTAAAATCTAATTGCATTTCATAGCTGTTGGTAAGAATGAAATAATTTGCTGCCCTTCTACAAATTATGGTTTATGGAAAAGCATCTTCACAAAGAATAAGCATCGTTGCTCAAGTTTAGAAAAGCTATTTGCTAGGAATCCAGTAGCAGAGTCAACAATCAAAGACAGATGGGACTTTCTTGCATCAGAATTAGTTATGGAGCAAAGAAAAAGAGTGCAGGGTACCCTCGGCAAAGACTGAGCAGAATCTGGTCTTCCTTCTGGTGTGGCTACTGGTTGCAGAAATGTGAAAATATATTCTCTTTGCTTTACAGTTGTCTCTGAATTTTCATAGGGGATTGAGTCCAGGACCCTCTGCAGATAGCAAAATCCACAGGTACGCAAGTCCTTTCTATAAAATGGCTTAGTATTTGCACATAAACCTATGTACATCCTTCCACATACTTTGTTTTTTAAAATTGCTTTAGTTGTAAATGGACATAATACCTTTGTTTTGTTTAATTATTTTTATGTGGTGCTGAGGATCAAACCCAGTGCCTTATACATGCTAGGCAAGTGCTCTGCCACTGAGCTACAAGCACCCAGCCCCTTCCATGTAATTTAAATTACCTCTAAATTACTTGTAACACCTAATGCAATGCAAATACTATGCAAATAATTGTTATTCTATATTGTTTAGGAAAAACCTTCTGTACACATTCAATACAGATGCGAGGTTTTTTTTCTTTTGAATATATTCGTTCCACAGTTGGTTGAACCCATGGATATGGAGGGTCAACTATACAAGTATAAGTTTTTCCAATTATCTCAGCATGAGAAAATCTTTTTAAAAAAGAAGTATTTGATATCCTCAGATAAAAGAAACCTCTGAAATTGAGTAGTAGTACTGCTTTTCAGAAAAGACCTTATTATTCCTGAGATATCTCTCTTCTCTCTCTCTCTCTCTCTCTCTCCATTGTAAATAATGAGCATTTTTTTCCTTGCATATGGAAAGTATCTAACCTCATGCTGCTCATGAGAGACTTTCTTGAAAGCAATTTGGTGAGGCCTTAAATGGTCCATGCCCTTTGACAGGACAATCCCATAGGAATCTTTCCAAGGAAGCAACCAGAGATGAAAACCATACTTCCTGCCCAAAGATCTTCATTGTGGTGTTAAGAGTATTACAAGAGTAGAAGAGCTTAGGCCTCCTACAAGAAGTCATTACAGTGGATAGTGGATCCAAAGGACACCATCAAAGACACACTTTTCAAAGAACTCTAATGTTCCAACATCACTAATAGTATGAGGAAATACAGACATTATTATGTCACAAATTATATGAACTCAGGCAAGCAGGTTGATATTTGTGCATTTCACAATTAATGAGAATACAGCTCTTTACTCCAGCTGCTCCATTTTCCTAGCTCCCTAAGTAGTGTAAATTCCTTATGAAGAACTGGAAAAATTACTGGGCCCTGAGTTTTCTTATAACCCTTACTATCACATGCAATGAGTGAATTTACCACTCAGTAATTGGAAAAACAATTATTTCTGTACCTCATTATTCTTATTTATGTTGTACTAAGGTTCTCTTTGGAATTCTCTAACTATACGACTTTCTTAAGACCCTCTACTCTGGGAGTAAAACTAGCCAGTTAAGTGGTGTTCAATTTGTAATACTTTATTTTTTAAGATAAAGAGAGAGTAAGGAAAAAATAGGCTTTTTTTCCTAATGAATAGAACAAAGATTCAATCTCCAGTGCTAACTCTGTACATGATGCTAAAGTATACTTGAGTAGGGTTTTATTTTTGTTAGCATGTTTGTTTTGTAATAGCTTCCTGTTTGTGTACAGAGCCCTCTGAATTTGGAAAAGATTCCCAACCTGCACATAATTTGTGTGACACAATGTCCTTCCTCCCACATAGTGGGAACAGCCTCCCAGGTAGCCAGGATATGGGTACATGAACCTAGAGGCTCACCAGCTAGGATGGCTTTGCCTAAGACTTTAAATCAAGAGCTTATGACCCAAAGATGGTGGAAGAATGCCAGCTACAGTGGCCAGCAGAATCAGGCACTTGTCATGAGGTCAGAAGATACTTCCTGGGCCTCTAATGAGCTCTGATCCATAAGTGCGAATTAGTTAGGACATTTTGCCGGGTGGGGGCACAGGTAAGTGGAAAATCCAATGAGAACTGTCTTCAGCAAAAAAAAATAAATAAGAGAAAAGAAGATGAAAGAAAACACATTGACCTTAGGAAGTAAGAGATTCAACATCTATTTATCAATATTTCATGAGCAACTCCATCCAGAACTCGAAGGAAGTGAGCAGGACCCCATTTACCACGGCCCTTTTATTACTATTTGTTTAGTATTAGAAAATTCCAGCAGAACGATCTATCAAGGTAAGAAAATGAATGGCTGTTACTTAGGCTTCTGTCTAAATTTACCTCCAATAAGAAAGAGAGGAAGTCAGCAAACATAGTTGGATAAACCAGGTTCCCAGTTCCTAACAAGTTGACCCAATAAATACCATGAATGAAGGTCATTTCATGTAGCTATAATGTTTTTCAATGCATCAAAGAGACCACGAATTTTGCCATGTCATAAAACAAGAAAATTAAGAGTTTTCTTCTTCTGTCTTCTTCAACATATACTATTGTCTCATGGGTCCAATATCTGAGTACTGGATAACATTTTTCAAAATGTACCTCTAAAAATGGCCCAGACTTTCTCAATATTGATTATTTTACAACAAATCTTCCAAAATGCAAGACACATTGCCCCATCTTAATAACCAGACTGTCAAACACAACCCAACCTGACATTGGTCTTCTCCATCAACTACAGTGATGTCCTCAGGTGTTGCTGAGATCTATCACACTTTATGCCCATACGTCGAGTGGTGTCAGGCCATGTAATTCCTTTCTTGGGTGCTGAGCAGTCATGTACTAACATGACCTAACTTGGACTGGGGCGTCAGAAAGTCCCACTAGTCCACACATCCATGGATGTAAAGAACACGGAGAACACTTGTAATTGTTGATGTTAATGTATTTGCAGATTTGCAAATGTAAATCTAGTATGCCATATATTTAGATTAAGAGACAGCGACAGCTAATTTTAATTGTCAACTTGACTGGACTAAGGAACTGGTAAAGCACAATGTCTAGGTGTGCCTGTGAGGAGATTGGCATTGGTGGACTGACTGGGAAGCTCTGTCCACAAAGTGGGTAGGTAATATTCCGTCAGCTGCGGCGGGGGGTGGGGGGTGCATAAAACAGAAAAGACAGAGAAAAAAAGGATTTCCACTCTGTCTTCCAGAGCTGGACCACACCCTTCCTCTCCTGCCCTTGGACATCAGAACTATAGGTTCTCCAGCTTTGGGATTCCTGGATTTACACCAACAGCCCCCTCGTTTCTCAGGCCTTCAGCCTTGGAGCCTTGGACTGAGACTTACACCACTGGTTTCTCTGGTTCAATTAATGTGAGCCTATTTCCCTAGAAAATCCATAAATCCATACCTACATGTATATTATACACACACACACACACACACACACACACACACACACCCTATTGCTTCTAACTCTCTGAAGAACCCTGACACAAAGACTTTCTAAGTAGGAATGACAGTTGTCTTTCACCCGGAACGTTCTTATTGCACGTAACTCACTCAATTTCACCAAGGTGGAAGCAGCTAGGTCCTAGAGGCCAGATTTAAAAACAAAGCCAAAAACTTGTGCACCAATAAGAAGTGGACACACAAAGGTGGGCATCAAAGGAAAGAACTTTCTGGAAGGCATAGCTGAGCTCCAGAAGAAACAGGATGGGAAGTTCCTCCCAGAAAGTATCACAGGTTTTAATAAAGGAGTCCTCCCACCTGGAGGACAGAGGGGTCCTGGAGGGTGGGCCATCACCGACAGGGACCAGTGGGAGCTGGGCCTCTCCCTGTCTTCTGAATGAGAGCTCCTTCACGGTGGTATGGGGCAGAAATGCCTCGAACTTGTTTTCTATAGAACTGCAAGAGGAATAGAATCCAGAGGTCACAGAACCACCCAAAGAAGCTGAGAATGGACGGAAGCCAAACAGGCAAAAAAAAATAGAAGAAGCACAAAGATCCATGAAAGGGCCCATCCCAGGCCAACCTCAGAGAGCGCCCACGTACGAAGGTGAGGCTCACAACTTGAACTTTAAAAGAGATGTCGCTGGTTGCTCCAAGTGTGGAAGAAAGGGTGAAGAGGGAGAGCAGAAACCACCCTGAAACTGATCTGGTTCAGAAAACAGAAGCAGTGGGTCTCTACAGAGAAAAACATGGAGGGGCCACACTTGTGAGAGGCACTCTGTCT
This sequence comes from Marmota flaviventris, assembly GCF_047511675.1. NCBI lineage: Eukaryota > Metazoa > Chordata > Mammalia > Rodentia > Sciuridae > Marmota > Marmota flaviventris. The sequence goes on along the minus strand of NC_092499.1, from coordinate 16,504,524 downwards.
CAGAAATGAGCAGTGGAAAGGAAGAAAGCTTGGAAAGTGCTATCTGGAGGCCCCGCCTCACCCGACCTCCTCACCCAGCCTCCAAAACATGTGACAAATGGCTGGTCCAGGATTGACCAGTTTGGGGGAGTTAAGTGTTTTAAGAAGAAGCTGGGCCAGCATGAATATAAAGGATTTATAAGGGAAAATGTGAAAAGAGTAACAAAACTCCCAAGGGATTAACGACACCAGAAAAATGTTGCCCAAACTAGACAAAAATGGTAGCCTTCACAGAGAAACTATTAGCAGAGTGTAAGAAATCAGGGAGGGAGTGTGAGAGGACAAGTGAAGATTGAATTCAGGAACAAATTAGGAAGGGAAATATAACCCCTGATGCTCCCAGAGCATATGGCAGAGTAGGCATTATGAAAACACACACACACACACACACACACACAGAAAGGATAGTAGTAAAAAAAACAAAACCACATCTTCAGAGTTACAAACAAAGTAGAAGAAAAATGATAGACACAGAAGTCAGACATGAAAGACGTGTGGTTGGAGTCCCTGAAGAATAAAACCAAAAGCACACAGCAGAGAAATTGTTTAAAAGTGACCATCAGGAAGACTTTCTTGAAATAAAAGGGACAAAACCCAGTAGTGTTATATAAGGAAATAATCTTTTAAGAAGCTCAACTAAAATATCAAGATCAAAATAAAAGGGCAAGCTGGGCACGGTGGCACATGCCTGTAATCCCAGTGACTCAGGAGGCTGAGGCAGGAGGATCAAAAGCTCAAAGCCAGCCTCGCCGACTCAGCGAGAACCCATCTCAAAATTCAAAAGAAAAATAAGAAGATGAAAGGAGAAAAATAGGGCAGGCCAGCCTCAGGTTACTCCACGGCAACACTGACATCAAAAGACAGCACAGGGACACCCACAAGACCAGTGTAAATGAAAAGGTGAGTCAGCCAGTCGTCTCCCCCAAAGCTGTCTGTGAAGCCTGCCACCCTAAGCACTGCAAGATCCCAGGGAATACTGCATCCTGAGCCATTCATGAGGCAACTACTTAGAATGACTGCCAGCCAAGCAAGTGATGCTGAACAGAGCGAGGACCGCTGGGCTAGAGAGGAACACTGATATTGTTTAACAAGAAATCAGGGAAGGAGTGTGAGATGACAAGAGAAGATTGAATGTGACCTAAGAAACCCAGGAACAAATTAGGAAGGGAAATATAACCCCTGATGCTCCCAGAAAGAAAAATAAAATTAGTAGGTGCACATGGCAGAGTAGGCATTATAAACACACACACACACACACACACACACACACACGCACACATACACACACACACAGGAACAGAAAGGGTAGTAGTGAAAATATAAAACTACATCTAAAGCCAATGGGAGCATCAGGGTAACAGAACAGAGTGTAAACTGTTGTATGTTGAATGACATGGCAGTTGGTTCAGGTGGGAAAGGGACTTGAGATGCTGAGTAAGTTCCCTTGACTGCATTATATGGAAGAGCTGAGAGCCGAGAGTTATCCCTTAAAGCCAGCAAATCACATAATAGAAGCATAAGCATATCTAATCATTGGATAGGAAACATTTAATAGGTGGCGTTGACTAACATCATGTCATGGGGAAGGAGTGGAGGAAAAGGTGCCATCTCCTATAACAGGGATCTGACCTATCCTAGCTAATGAATCGAACACTGTGGTTATTGTATACTGATATAAAGCTAGCTCCTAAGACAAAAGTACAAAACTCCTCAAGTTGTCAAAACACATACACTCACTCACACACACAAATAAAATAAGACAAAAATTGGTGCAGGAAAGAAGTAATCATAGCCAGGTGTGGTGGTGCACACCTGTAATCCCAGCAACTCCAGAGACTGAGATAAAAGAGGATCACAAGTTCAAGGCCAGTCTTGGCAACTCAAATTTAAAAATGAAAAAGGTGGGGGATACAGCTCAGCAGTAGTGTATCCCTGAGTTCAATTCCCAGTACTGAAAATAAAAAGAAGGATGAAGAAGAGGAGGAGGAGGGATCATAGTTCACCACATGACTAGTTGCAAAGAGCATTTACCTAGTCAACCCAAGGCAAAGGTTCAACTCTAATCAAACTGTATCAGGAAGAGAGCCCTTCTGCAGCCATGTAGAGAGGAAGAAAGTGAACTAACACCTCCTCCTCCTCTTCCACGATGGGAAGTCCAGAAATAACTGCTAAGCCCCAAATTCCAGAGGTCTCAATACAAATGCGGTATTTAAATTCAAGGAGATGAACACTGAAATCATCAAAAAGACATGAAAGTAGTTGTCTCTTGGAAGGTGAAAAAATGGGACAGGAACAGGGAGTGTTGTTTTTCAAAACAAACTCTGTAGAGCATTTTGGTTCTACCATATAGAACTTTAGTAAGAAGTACGATCATCAAAAGGAAATTTGAGCTCAACAGAGCAGACTGAGTTCAACTAACTCATATTTTCCACACTAGCCTTTTCCTTGGGTGCTTTCAAACTGAAAGCTCTCTAGCCTTTCATTCTGAAAGGAGATTCTTATTCCACTTTGCTTTTTATTGAAAGCCACCACAGTGACTCTTCATTTGGTAGTGTCATGAGCCTCTTTTCAACCTTGAACTACTTGTACCCTGTACCTGTACTCAGGACAGAATGCTGACCAGCCATCACTAGGGACAGCCCACAGAGAGAAGGACAGTAGCAAATGAACGGATACCTATGGTGGTGATGACAGTTCCAGCAAAGAAAAAGGCACTTCCCAGGTCCCAGTGACTGTTGCTGTTGGAGGAGTTTCCTATGGGACTGACTCCCGCATTGTCAGCATCAAGGGCGTGCTGCAAAGGAAGGGGAAAAGCATGAGACTCAGTTGAAAATGTTTTGTTTTGTTTTGTTTTTAATCTTCCAATAAATTGCTCCCCTGCTTAAGAATCCGCAGTGATCTAGCGATACTGGTTAAGTGAATGAGGGTACCGTCGTAAAGCAAAATATCACACATCCGTTTGTGAAATTAGAAAATGAGTTTTAAATGGAGGGGGAAACTAGGATATAGAGCATGGTGCCATTTATATTAAATGTGCAGGCACATAACAGGCTGAGTTATGCAAAACATCTACATATTGTCATGCATACACATAGAATGCTCTAGAATGTTCACTCTGGTCATTTTTGAAAGGCAGGATTTCAATTGCTTCTCTCTCTCTCTCCTCTTCTCTCTTCTCTCTCTCTCTCTCTCTCTCTCTCTCTCTCTCTCTCTCTCTCTCTCTCAAACTCTATCTCTATCTCTCTCTCCCCTCCCTCCCTCCCCTTTTCCTGTCTTGTTAGAATGTTTCATACTGAATTAGTTTCAATAGCACAGGAGTTAAGTATTAGGCTCTCGGGTCAGGTCATATTGGTTCGGCCTATTATTAACTTTGCAACCTTGAGCAAGTGAATTCAACCACTCTAAATCTGTTAAACTAGGGAGGAGATCTTCCTCCAAAAATTGTTGAGAGGATTAAGTGAGATAGATGGCCCATGTAAACAATATACTTAGCCCAATGTCTGTTTGTTAAGGTTTAACAAAGACAGTTGCACTGTTTAATGACAGGGACAGTTCTGAGAAATACATTGTTAGGTGATTTTGTCATTGCATGAACATCATAGAGTGTACTTACATAAGCTGAAATTGTTACAGTGTCACTGGGTTTTGTAAGCCAATGGGACCACCATCATCTATGTGGCCCATGGTTGACTGAAACATGCGGAGCATGGCTATGGTATGTACACTCCCCCTTCCCCTCTCTCTCTCTCACACACACACACACACACACACACACGCACACACACTTCATTCTTTTCTAAAATAAAGTCCAATGTTAGCTACTGGATTTGGAATTCCATGTCTTAACAATGCCACTAAATTGGCCCTAATGATGGCCCATTCTCATCTCTCACCATATTAAGTCTCCACTCCAGTCAGGACACCTCATGACATGCTCCCTTGTTCCTCTGTTCCTTCACTTATGCAAACTCTGCCCATTTTTTCAGAGTCTAATGCAGGCCCCACTGCTGAGAGAGATTACAGGCTCACAACTGCCCCCTTCCCTGGGCTGACGTTTCTACACCAATGACATATACACCTAGAAGCCCTCCCCCAGATACGGCAGGAGCAGAACAAGATGAAAAACTCCAATCCAGCACTTCTGGAGCTGGCCCTGCCACACCCCTTCAGGCCAGCAGGGAGGAAGGAAGTGCTGTCATTTGTAGTTCAAGTCCATGCTGTCTGCATGGGTTAGCTGTGTGAGAGGGTGGCAGGTAGAGAGGAGGTGGCAGACATATAAGCTACTTTCTAGAACAACAATAGAGACTCAGAGCCCAGGGCAAAGCTGGGATAACCCTACGCAGAGAGGGCAAGATACAAATATTGAAATGTGGTTATCAGCAATATCCACTAAGCTTTGTTTAAACAGGCACACGGTGGCTGTCACAAACCAGATTACAACTGAAAAATCCATATCATTACATTTCGCCTTCAATAATGATATTGAATGAGCCATTTCACACTCTCCAGACCAGGGAAAAGCAACCTTTTCTATAAAGGGCCAGAGGGCATATATTTTAGCTTTGGAAAGCTATATATAATCTCTGTCATATATTTTTCTTTTTTCATCACCCTTTAAATATTCAAAAATCATTCTTTAACAAAGCAAGCTACAGGTACAAAAACAAGTGACAGGCTAGATTTGGCAATCAGTCAATCAACTGGATGACGGGTGGGGGGGAAATCTCTTGTGTAAGCCTTTGGATTATTCTTTCTTGCCCCTAAGAACATGAAATATTATGAATAATGTAGCCACCACTGTTTCTAACACAAGCCCTGGCATCCCGGAATTTAAAATCCAAAAGAAGTATACAAACTGCCGATAGTTTAAATCAGCTTAATTGACAAGAATATCAATCAGGACCACTTACTCATTCAGACCTATATTCTACTCAACTTTTGAGGAGAAGCATATGGTGAGTCCTTTCCACTGGTAAGATATCCATTCTTCACTGTGCTGTGTGAGGGCCATCAGACCAAGCCACAAAGCCTCAGCCTGGTGTTTATCTCCTCATTATCCATACAGCTCCCAATGGGCCCACTTCAAAACAATACCTCAGGGACAGTTACAGGCCTCATCAGTCACTCCGGTTGTCTCAAATCACACATCGAAACCCAATATTTCCATCACCCATAAGGCTATAAGTGTCACAGTGCTGAGAATCACACATCAACACCCAAAAGCAGACCCAGTCCAGCACATTAAAAATACAGACTTGCACAAAAGGCAAATGAGATGATTATTTTTCATCAAAAATCTAAAGATGTCTTTCCGAGTTTTGTTTTTCTTGAATTATGCAATTTATAAATATTTAATGTTTGCATAGGTAACCCTCAAGGAAAGTGTTTCTCCCTTAAAAGGAAAAGGAAACTAACATTTTTAAGTGCCTGCATTTAGCCAGGTGCATTAGAGACATCATTCCATTTCATTCTTTTCCAAAACTTGAAAGACAGTAGTATAATTCTCACTTTAGAGAGAAGAAACAGGCACAGAAAAGTTAACTAATTTGTCCTAGGTCACACAGCCAGGAAGTAAAGCAGCCATGATTCAAATCCCATTAGCTCAAAGCAGGGAGTTTTGCCCTTTCTTCTACATATGGTACCCAGAACACACTCTACTTCTCCCACTTCCATCCTCACCTCCAACTGGAGAAGGAGGAGGAAGGTGGCCATTGTCTGAGAGTTTAGGTCAAAAGGATTTTCAAAGCATCATTTCTGATCAGACTACCCTCTTGAAGCTGCAAGTGGAGATCCCAGACTTCACTGGGCTGTTGGAACTGGGTGTTAGAACTTTAATGCTCTGCATTAAAAACAAGATTTTTTAAAAAAAAATAAATACAGTAAAATGGGGAAAGGCTGATTTCATACTCTGAAAGAGAGGGGGCAAAGAAAATAGAAAGAAAAGCCTGAAAAAGGAGGAAGAAAAGAAATGGGTATCAATTGACAAGAGGGAGGTTCAAGTTCAGGAGCAGCAATTTGGAAAATTGGGAAGAACAGCTGTGTCTAGTAACCAATTTGAACTTGCTTCATATCTGCGATATAAATTCCTCTCTCCCCGCCCAAATCTTCAGTAAAGTGGGCAACACACCCAAATGTCTAGAGGAAGCAGCTTTTTGGAAGTATATATAAGGGTTGCTATGGGCACGGGGGAATCACTGAAGATCCGAAGTAATTCACTGGGAGAAAAATATCTAACTAGAAGCAAGGAAGACAAAAATAAGCTCTCCTAAAACTTCCCAAACTTGTAATAAGGCTTTGGATAAACCCCAACTCCAGAAGTCTAGTTCTATCTAAGATTAAAATGAATTGGTATAACTGGATATCATTTGAATTAGGAGCATTGTTTTTTTTAATTTTAACAAATATATAAAAGTTATGCATATTTATGTGAGGTACTATGTGAGATTTTGATAGATGTAATAAATTGTGCAATGTTCAAATTAGGGTAAACACTATCTCCTCAAACAATGATCATTTCTTTATAATAAAAACATTAAAAATTCTAGCATTTAAATATATATACCTGTATAGTAGGGGAATCATTTCTAACTTCATAAGTATAATTCTAAAAGAGTTCATAGTTCTAACTTCTATGAATTTTATAAAGTATTTTCCAATGATCTGAATATTTGAGCTCAACTAAAACATTTTAAAACTAAATGCATTTTGCTTTAATGCTTTAATCTCTGTTTGGGCTGCAAAGTGAAAATAAGCCAGCTCATTAGGAACATCTGAGCATCCGTATAATGAAATGACTCAACCGAGTTGTGTATGGTGAGCTCAAGGGAGGTTATAGGGTAGAGTTTCAACCAACATCAACATCAATTCAGATCACGATCTCAGGTCCAATGAGCATCAGCTGTTCACCAACAAGTTCAACCACTGTCAAGTTCAGAGAGGTCTCATGAGCACTAAGATAGATAGATGAATAGAGGGATGGCTGGGTAGATAGCTGGCTATAGGGAAGAAAGCATTACTTTACATTTTAATGCTATTCCTTCTTGAATTTCTTTTCTAGTTGAAATTTCCAGCACCACCCAGTGGCCTAGCATTGAGGAGTGAATAGAATGTTTAAGGTAATAACAAATGAATGAACAAATTAAAGTAATAAATATAAGTAAATATCTTCCCAGGGGTGTGAGAAGTAAACTTTGTACCTTTCAGTAAATATCAGACAAATGCAAAAGTAACCCCCCAAATGTGTGTGTGTGTGACTTTTTTTTTTTAACTGACTTGGAGAAGGGCAAGATCGAAAAGAATCTGTATCTCTCTCCTCTCTGCTTCCTCCCTCCTCCCCAATACCCTGCATTAAGACCACCTTGAAAGTATGAAGGAGATATTGCAACCTCTCACAGAGTCAGCCAGGTCTGAGGCTGATGGGAAGGGAGAGAGGAGGGGGAAGTGACTCTCCTCCTCGCCGGACCCCTCCCAGGTTCCTCCCACAAGGCAATGCTGGCTGCATAAATCACTGCTCTAGACAGCACAAGACACCATCATGAGTGTTCACACTGCCCTGGGATAAACGATGGCCCACATGGGACCACTAACTGTCTGGGGCTTTTCTCCTATGATCTGTGTACTCAGTGAGATCATCCATTTCTCGGTGTCCTTATGGGGCACCAGAAAGAAAGACAAACAAAAGTGAAGCGACAATCACTCAGTTTTTCTCAGATTAGCTGAGGAATACAAGGGACCCCCGTGCCACATGCATGGGCATCCAGGGCCAGGGGAACCGCTGGATTTGCTGTCCAAACCAGGCCACTTGCAAACTGAAAGGTAGGTCACTATCACATCTCAAGTGTAACCCAGGATGCATTTTGCTAATAACTTACACCACCGGCACAAAAAGAAAGGACCTCGTCTGACATACAGGGGTGGCTCTGTATTCCCAGCATTCTTCACCCCTGCAGGGCCTGGTCAGCAAAGGGATTTATGAATGACATATTGAGTCAGGACTGAGGTGGGGCAAGGGTGTGAGTGTGGAAAGTGGCTCTATAAGTGTATTTAAAGAAGCACATTTTCAGCTCTTAAGGCACAGAAAGAAAGCCACGGATTCTTTGATAAAGGCATGGTGGACCGCATACACTATAACTCAAAAATACCCTTAATGATTCAGAAGCCCAACAACAGGTGGCAACCTCTCTCCATTCCTCTCTCATCTGTGGCAGAAAAGCCTCAGGAGAAAGTGGAGGCACAATATTACTTTGTTTGCCATGATTGCTTTTTCCTTCTGCTGCTTCCCAAATACTTCACATAAAAAGATTTCACTGACACAGAAGTGACTCTGCGGGAGCTGGGGGAGGGGGAGCCTTGCATTCCTAGTGAGGAGCTGCATGGGAATATTTCCAACATCAGTGGGAGAGAGAGGAAGTCGGGAACCACCCCAGTCAGCGCTTCTGTGTGCTGTACAAAGACGTCTTGGCTCCAGTTCAGAGGGACAGAGAGCATAATGCCTCAGGTATTACTCTTGCAACAGAGAAAGTTCTTGGATAAAGTGACAAATGTTCAGCCTGTGGAAGTTACACAGTTTCTCTGAGCCTCAGTTTCCTCATCTATAAAATGAGGAACTAAAACCTTCCTCATGAGGTTGTCGTCAGAATATTTTCAAATTTCAAGTAAGACCTTGGGCATGGTGACTTGCCATTCTTATACGGTAATAATAATGATAGGAATTTTTTGAGGGCACCTACTAGTGCACAGGTGAACTCATACCTCATGGTGAACATGTTGGTGGGTATTGTTACTGTACTCGTGGGACACGTGAGACTTAGAATAGTACCTGGTCCATAGCACACACCTGGTCCTGGCAGAGCTAGCAAGCAGTGCTATTAGAACGGTCAGCTGGAAGATCACCATGCTCAACTCTGGAAAGGCAGCTCCTCTCAACCCTGAGTTCTTCTCTTTCCCCATTTCAGACACTCTTGACCCAGCTCTCCACTCCTGCGTATACTCAATGGTGTGTGAGAGGACAAGGGGAGGCCACACTTCCTGACCCTCCACCAAAGTAAAATGAATAATAGGGCAGACAGGTCCGTGCTGACCTAAGTGGACCTGCCATAGTCAAGTCACCATCCTAACCCCACCTCAGAGTCTTCAACAAAGAGATGCTCACATAAAGGCAAGGAGAGAGAAAACATTAATGCCATGATGAATATTAGAATGGTGTTTATTTCCCTGCTGCCCTGAGTATTCAGTTATATGCAAATATTAGCCTTTCCTCAGGTCCCCCAAGGGAGCCAGGTAGGAGGCTTTCATCAGAACTTTACAATCTAGTTACAAAGCTAAAGTGAAGGCCACCTGCAGAAGGGACAGATGAGCAGACAATCTGGAGAATAAACGGAACCCAAGAGGAGCTAGCCTGCACATCTGAAGCACATGGTCTTAGGCTGGCTGGCTTTCCTTGAGACCCCAAACTCATCCGTTGGGTAGGGGGTGTTCTACCTTGAATGTATATTAATGACTAATCTATCTAAACCCTGTCATGGGGATCAAGCCACATTTAGGGGAGCTTCCAAACTGTGCCTTATCATGTAGAATTAATTATTTCTCTTTGACCATATGGCAGGATAAAATAAACAACAAGGAAAGCATCAAGTCCACTAAGAAAGCAAGAGTGTATGCATCTGCTCTGATACGATCAATAACGACCAGACTAACAATCACCGCCCTTTCATCTTAACCTCTACAGACTGAATAACAAATTTCCCAAGTGATGCTGAAAAATCACCCTGGTCCTGAAAAGAGTGTTTGATGTCTATGTGCTGCTATCTCTGCATTTGAAATTATTCCTATTGCACATGAATCTATCCAATTTCTGTTAATAATAATAAAAAAATAATTTAATAGACTCCAAAAGCAGGTATAGGAATGTTGATTCATTGCAATGTGAACTAAATGAAAGATTATTATTCCTTCTACTGCTGCTGCTTTGGAGAGGGCCTAAAAGTTTTCAGATTACTAGTAATGTCATAAAAAAGAGATACTCCTTCTATCTTGGTTTTCTTGTAGCTGTTTACTTAAGATTCCTTATAATTCTCAAGTGCTCAATATTAATCTCAGATTAATATTTCAGGGCTGGGGATATAGCTCAGTTGTAGAGTGCTTGCCACACATGCACAAGACCCTGGGTTCAATGCCCAGCCCCACAATAATAATAATAATAATAATATTTCATGTCCTGTGTCTCTCCCCCTTAGAGAATGAGTCAGCACCCACTACCAGCCTATCTCTGAAAGCACAGTTTGATAAGGGGACGGACAAGGAAGTGGAGACAATTCCAGAGACTTTGAAAAAAACATTGTAAAATACCCATAAAAATAACCATAGGAGCCTGCACCTACAATGAGCTAGAATCTTCTTATCTTACTCATTCCTCATAAAAAAGGCTGGAATAGGGGCTGGGGTTGTGGTTCAGTGATAGAGCACTCACCAGCATGTGCAAGACCCTGGGTTCAATCCTCAGTACCACATAAAAATAAATAAACAAAATAATGGTATTGTGTCCAACTACAACTAAAAATAAAATTTTAAAAAAGGCTGGAATAATAGATCTCATTACTATTTTATTTTATAAATGAGACAACAGAAAACAGAAGAAATGTACCCATGGGTCTAGTAGTTAGTGACAGAGCTGAATTTGGTTAGTGTCCTCTGTTTTAATCCCAGTCTTCTCCTGTCTCTCACAAATAGCCCTCTGTCCAGCTCTTAAACATTTCTCTAAAGTTCATTGATTATGTCACCTTCTAGGACAATAGAGAAAAAATCAGAATTTTGTTCCCACTTAAAAACAAAAAGTAAAATCCTCACTCATTAAGTCAGTTAATCTGCACAAACAAGCTTTTCATCTCTCCCCATTTCCATCAAGAAGGAAGGGAAAATAAAGGTTCTCCATATAGACTGATAAGCTACCCTTAATTGCAGACTGAAAGATAACTCATGTACTTTGGTTTTAAATAGAATATATTGACTCAGCCTCCACACCTTATGGAAAGACACAAAGGCACGTCCCTCCAGGGGACAGCCGGTAAGCAATCCAGAAAGCAAGCCTCACTGTCTCTACTCTCCTCACAGGTGGACTGCATGCAAGCCAAGTCAGTCTTCCCAGCCAAGGAGTGGAGCATCATGGGCAAAAAGCACAGACACAGAGCCAGACTGCCTTGTCCAGGTCTCAGTTCTACCTCTCACTTAAGTTTGGGCAAGTTATTCAATTTCTCTGTTCCTTGGTTCCTTACACCTGTTTCAAAGGAACTTGTTGTAATGATTGAATGAGCGACTGTACATAAAGCACACATAGCAGTAAACATTGCAAAGTCAGTGACACAGTCAATGCTCTACTGCAAGCTCCTGAAGGACAGGGTGATGACATCTCCCATGTTTTGCTATTTTTTGTCATCACTAGAGCCTGATATGGCACCTGCTTCATGACAGGTATTCGGTAAATATTAGTTATCTCAATGAATACATTTGATCATAAGTAATAAGAATAGTTGTACAAGTCACCCACCCTCAAAAGCTTGTTATTTCATTGCATTTGTATAGAAATGTGGACACAGTATCATTCATTTCTGATGTTTGGTTTTATGTTTTGTGGGAGTTTTGTTGGGTTTTGCTGTTTGGAACAGTGAGTTCTCATTTGAAAATTCATTTTCCAGTGGCATGCCAATTTCCATTAGCTCTTTAATCTCTGGCTTAAAAGCTTTAAATCTTCTTCACTAAAGAGTGATAGGGTCAACAACCCTGGGGATAAAAACAATAATAATAATGAAGTGGAGGCCTGTAGGGGCAGGCCAAGGGCTGCAGGCCCGATCCTGCAAACACTGAACAATCTTCCGCATGATCAATTCCCTGACAGACAGACAGAGCCTCTAACTTCAAGGCAACAGCCAGGAGGAGTCGCTTCAGCCCCTCAGAGCTGTGTCCTTGGGCACTAAGAACCCAGACCTGCACTCACCAGAGGTCACCTGCTGCCTGGGATCTTGCCTAAACTTCCTGCACAAAAAGCTGCTTGGAAAGAGGCCTCCTGGGACAGGAAATGGGCACTGTGGAGTCACAGCCAGGATTCCCTTGGCCCCATGCATGACCATCTCAGTGCCACGCCTCCTGACAGACTGCTTTCCTTAGAATCCCACATTCCTAAATATGTAAAGTTTGGGAGTTATAAATACCTCCAAAGAGAATCTGCTTATGCATAAAGAAGACAGAAACTTCTGAGGGAAGTACTGTTAACAACCAGACCAAAAAGTAAGGGCATTTCTGTTCCATAGAAACAAAAGAATTTTCAGCTTTGCTCCTGTGTAAGTTCTCAATGAAGGGCTCTTGGTCTCCAAAACAGATATAAAAAGCACCATTTCTTCATTCCTCAAAACTTAAGCCTCTTCCATTGACTCGCCACTGGGCCAGGCATGTGGATGCATCAATAAGACACAGAGAGCTCACAGTCATGGGAGAAGGAAGATGAGAAAAGTGAAGATCACCCAATAGAGTCTTAATAAATGTAGTGGCAAATAGTAATGTCTAATCTGTGGGGCCAAGCAGGAAAGGCATCACCCAACATGGAGGACCCATGAAGGGTATTCCCAGGAGTTGAGTTTCAGCTCCACTGAGGATAAATCAGTTCAGAAATCCAGAGCAAAACACTCATCAGAGTGCCAACTATACATCCAATAAATGTTTGGTTGTTAAACAAATGAATGACACAAATGACTTAAAACCAGCTTGTATCCACCACTGCTACGCCTTGGGTTTATATATATGGGGATCAAAATGGTAATGTACTCATTGACAAGATCATTTCACCCTAAGGCTTGAAACGACTGTAGCTTCTTAGGATAAAATCCAAAATCAGTCCCTACATGGTCTACCCCCTGTCTGTTGACATTCAGATCCCCCTGCCTGGAATTCCTGACCTACTGAGTCAGTTGTTGTGCTCAGGTGTCCCATGACTTTAGCCACCACCCTTTTGCAGCTTTCATCCTGGTTTTATTCACACATTTATATGATTATATGCACAAGGTTTGCTTCTTCCATTAGCCTACAAGCAGTAGACAATAAATTCATAGAATGAAGCAATTAATGATGAGTGAGATAGTGATGTGGGTCTTGGCAGAAGAGGATGGTAAATGCTATTTTTGAAACCAGGATGATTTTTAAAGATAATGAGGTATTATCAACAATTGCTCCAGAACCACAAAAACTGGATGTTCAGTCATCCTAGTTATAAACTCCAAAAGGGCAAGGAACACATCTAACTTTTATTCACATTACACCCCAGAACCTGTGTCTAGAAAACAGTAGACAATAAATTCATAGAATGAATCAATTAATGAATGAATGAGATAGTGATGTGGGTCTTGGCAGAAGAGGATGGTAAATGCTACAGCCTTGGGAAATGTTCAAGGATCGTGCAAATTTTCCAACATCTGCTTCTAGAAACAAAGGTTTTCGCAGTTCACAATCTCCAGCCCTCCCTCTATCCACAGAATAGCAGCTTTGGTCACTATGTCCTCAAAGGTCCACCCCCAGGACCTCAGCATGGAACCCAACCAGTCTTCTCAAGCAACTGCCCATCTCTTAAATCAAATTTAAGTTCAAGTTCTAATTTGACACTAGCAAGGCACGAGAACTTTACCCTCTGTAAAATGGGGCAGTAACTGTGGCCACCTCTTGTAGCAATGGGGAGAGTCACATGAGACTCAGTAATATTATACAAACTACCTACCACTCAGCCTGCACACTGGGTGCTTAACTAACGATGCCAAATGGTATTCATTGAACAAGATGATAAGAGACATCTCCCCCAAAGGCCCATACTCCAGGGAAGTCCAGACCAAAAACATCTGAGAATGCACATTCTGAAAAATGGCTGCTACAAATCAACACCATGAAGGCTGCAGCATCCCTCTTTTCCCATCACCAGCAAAGACTCTTTATGATTTTATTCTTTGAGGATTACAGAAGATGATGAGTGCTTCATGACTCTCTCCAAGGCTAGTAGCACCAAGCTTCTCAGATGACTGTACTGGGAACAGGAAGGTAGGAATTGTGATGCTTTGAGAGCATGGAGATAAAGAAGTTGTCAGGACACAGTGACTATCAAATCAAATTCATGGAAACTGTAACTTCAAAAACACATTTAATATACTGTATTCACCACCAAATGAATGCAAGTTCTCCAGGGAGGCTTACCTTTGTCTACTCAATCGTATTCCCTGAAATTCACTCTGAGAAGATGGGGGAAGAAAAGAATATTCCAGGACATTCAAGGCACTCTGCTGGGCACTTTGTCACCAGCAATCCCAGGGAGAAGGGCTCTCCAGTCTCTTAACTATTAGGGGAACCTCAGGTTCAGTGGGCTGAGGCACTGTGGATCTGACTCTAAGGCTCATGTTCCTTTCCCTCTTTGAAAGAGCAATCGTCCACACTTGCACAGCTAGAACCCCAGGTCAGACAGCCCAGGTTTCCCAGATCACTTCTCCTTCTCCCTCCAGTCTTTTTCTTTGGAGTAAAACCTTTCAAAAGAAGCATAGGGAACACTCTCCATTGCTGCAAATAAGCAATGGTTAGGTGGGTGGGCTCTGGAGCCTGACTTGCCAAGACTCAAATCCCAGTCCAGCCACTTACTAGCTGTGTGGCCTTGGACAAGTTACTGAACTTCTTAGAATTTATTTATGCTTTGCTAAAATGGAATGATGATGAAGATAGTGACTATCTGAAGCCTAAATGTGCTAAAGGACAGGGGCCCTGAGGACAGTGCCCAGAGGAAAGCAGGTCACTAAGTGATAGACATTCCTTATGATTCCAGCAATTCCCTGGGAAGTTTCCCTTGTAAGATGCCACTAATGGATGGATCTTCTATGGGTGTGCTGAACACTGAGCCCCGACTCAAGTGGATCCCTAGGACACCAAACACAACCTAGCAGAAGTGGATTAGTGTCTCCTTTTTCCAGAAGGGTTCATGTGAAAGGGGCCTGACCCTACATAGAAGATCCTCAGGCCTCTCTTATAGTTAAATAGCTATCAGGCTCAAGTCCCAGAGACAGAGTAACTTGGTATATGCAGTCAGGCCAGCTCTGGGGGCAACTTCTGTGAAGAGAAATTTGTACTTCAATAAGACAAGCAAAATCTGTCCATTAAAAAACTTAGGATTTAAAGTCCCAAAGGGCATTTCAGGAGTCTTCTTTTCTTCCCCTTGCTGAAGGTTACTGAACTGTTTATTTCCATCCTCATCTCCGCACCTTAGACCACTCTCACAGGATGGTCCATTATCACAATCTCCATTTTACATTAAAAAGGGGGTACCAAGGTCAGGAGTGACACTTACCCAAGTAACACAGCCATAAGTGGAAAGAATTTAACATGAAAAGGTCAGCCCCAGGATCAGGTGTTTTTGGCAGGCTATGCATGGCCTACTTGGCCTCTGCCTGAACAGTCAGGGGTATGGAGCACAGAGCAGCACTCGAGAAGTCTTTGCTGAATGCAGAATGAGTCACGCTCAAGTGTTCTTTCTCGACTCTCTCAGGCAGCCCTTTCTCTGTCTTTTAGCCTCTCCCACCTATGAGGTTGCAATATTCCTCTAAGTGGTCTTCTTGCAATAGCTCCATCCTCCAACCTAAAAGGTTTTTTTTTTCCCCAGTAGGAATTTCCCATCCTGTCTCCACCTTGCTTAGATGCTTCCATGATTTTCCACTTTCCCAACTCCACAGTAGGCCTCTCAAGGCACCTTCCAAATCCGATCCCACCCCTTCCCAGACTCACTTCCTCCCCCTCTTCCCATCTCTCTCAGCTCAGGCCACATTGGCCACTGCAGCTCCCTCAAGAGGCCTCATGAAAACCCCCGGGATGCCCTGCAGCCATGGCCTACCCAACAAGCCCCCTTCCATATCTCACGTTTCTCTTCAAGCATGCGGTAGTTCAGACCTGGGCTGTAGGGTCAGATCACCTGGCAGTGAATTCTGGATCCTTCACTTACTAACCTTGAGCATTCCTCATCTCTAAATGGGCACCAAAGACCCTCTTCATGGGCAGATGTCGGGACTAGAGGAGATAAACAGCCACAAAAATATCCCTTGGCCTCTGATTGCCTGGCTGGGGCTCCTCTTCTTTCACATATTTCCAATAACTATTCCAGTGAATTGTAACTACTAACTGGCATGCCTCTTCCTCCAGGGCTTCTCCGCCTATTAACATGCTGGAGCCAATTATAGTTTGGGGGGCGGGGAGCATGCTATGCATTATAGGAGATTTGGCAGCATCTCTGGCCTCTCTCCTCTTGAGGCCTGTGATCACCACTCAATGTGACAACCAAAAAAAGTCCCAGAGACTGTCAGATGCCTCCTGCAGGCAACCCTCAGCCCATCGATCCAACCCTGTAAGGAACGGCTGCTTGAAACTTGGAGTTCCTCGAACAGTAGAACAAGAGCTGTGGCCACAGCAGTGACAGTTACCCATTTTGAGTGCTCACTGTGTGCCAACGCAGTTCAAAGTCCTTCTCGTGAATGATGGATGTACCCCTCCAACACCCAAAGGGGAGGGGTTTTCACATTTTATCAATGATAAAACTGGAGCACAGATAGGTTAGTACCTAGCTAACTCAAGGTGTGTCTGCCTCTCATCTTGTCTATCCCCTGCATCATGGGAATGAGCACATGGGTGGATAAATGAATGCTGCTGTCTCCTCCATAACAGTCATCTATCTTTTCTCACCTCTCAGGAACAGTGAGCCATCAGTCTCCTCTGGAGTCCCACGGTACCCCATAAAGTGGTTTAATTTGTCAGAAAATCACTCACCACCTATGGCTCTTCTAAGCTATCTAGGCATTTTGTGGGGATCATGCTGTTCTGGTTACTCTGTTTTTGTTATTAATAATAGGAAGCACACTATCCAGCTTACCTCTATGGTGGTTTCACTCAGTGCAGACAAGAGATTATGACCAAATAAATATCATCTATCTCATTTTCTACCCAACAGTCACTCCTTTCAGACCCTGCTAAGATATAGTGATACTATTTTTGCAGCTTAGACCATAGTACCCTTAAATCCTTCCAAATGTGTAGACAAACTATTTGTAAATACCATTTCCCAGGTCACTACACACAGTGCTGCTCAGTCATAAAGAGTGAGAATGTTCATAAGTGTGAATGCAAGAGCAAACACTAACAATTTGGTTCTTTATGGTCACAGATGCAGCAAATAAACCCGTTTAACCTACATTGTGATAAAGAAAATAAGGTAAACTGTTAAATCATAATAGTGGAGATCCAAAAGTGTCCTAGGTCCAGAACGAACATTCAGTGGGTAAAGGGGAATCAAGAAATGCTTCCTGTTAGGGAAAAGGACACCAATGATTTTTTGATCAGTAAAATTTTGGAAAGTACTAAATATAAAACAAAAGCTTAAGAGAGGTTGAGCATTTTAGAAAGCATCCTACATAAAGGGCTCACATGGGCTGAATGGACGAGGCAGTTTAGTGTCAGACCCTGCTTCCAATCCCAGCTCTGCCACTCTGGAGGTTAAAAAGTTACTCAACCTCTTGTACTATCGGTTTCCTTACCTCTAAAGTGGGGATAATAATACCAACTTAAAGCATCATGGAAAGATTAAATGACATAGTGGGTGTAAGGTGCCCCACTCACTCACCGCAGGTACCTAATGAAGTTGCTTTCTTGGATTGTTATAAAATTATCTTAAGTGCACACACATGTACAAAGGTACACACTCATCATTTCAGAGCAATCTTTAAGGTCAAAACAGGAGACAAAAATTCAATGCAGTCCTTATCAAAACACCAACGATATTTTTCACAAAACCTGAAAAAACAATACTACAAATCATATATATACATATTTTTAAAAGATCCTGAATAACCAAAGCAATACTAAGCAAAAAGAACAATGCCTGATTTTAAGACATAGTTCAAGCCAGACACAGTGGTGCAAACCTGAAATCCCAGTGGCTTGGGAGGCTAAGGCAGGAGGATCACAAGTTCAAAGCCAGTCTCAGCAACTTAGCAATGCCCTGAACAACTTAGCGAGATCCTGTCTCAAATAAAAAATGGGCTGGAAATGTGGCTCAGTGGTTGAGTGACCTTGGGTTTAATCCATGGTACAAAAAAAAAAAAAGACATACTTCAGAATAATATCAAAACAACAACATGGTATGGGCATAAAAACAGACAGGTAGACCAATGGGAGAGAGTAGAGATCCCAGAAATAAACCCACACATCTACAGCTGATTCTCGAAAATGGCACCAAAAAACATACATTGGGAAAAGGACAGCCATTTCAATAAATGGTGCTGGGAAAACTGGATACTCACCTGCAAAAGACCCCTATCTCTCACCCTATACAAAAGTCAACTCAAGATGGATCAGATACCTAAATATAAAAGACCAGAAACTCTGACACTACTGGAAGAAAACACTTCAAGATATTGTTATAGGAAATGATTTTCTGGATAGAACTCCATTAGCTCAGGAAATCAAAGTAAGAATTAACCAAAAAAAAAGGGATTACATCAAATTAAGAAGCTTCTGCACAGCAAAGGAAACAATCAACAGAGTAAAGAGTCAACCAACAGAATGGGAGAAAATATCTGCCAATTATTTATCTGACAGAGGATTAATGTTTAATAACTCAAAAAAACTTAAGAAAAAACAGTAATCCAATTTTAAAATGGGCTAATTATCTGAATAAACACTTCTCAAAAGAAAAGATACAAACAGCCAACACATATATGAGAAAATGCTCAATATCATTAGCCATCAGGGAAATGCAAATCAAAACTATAATGAGATACCATCTCAATCCAGTTAGAATAGTTATTATAAAAAAAAAAAAACGCTGGCAAGAATATGGAGGAAAAGGGACTATTCTATACTGTTGGTGAGAATGTAAATTACTATAGCCATTATGGAAATCAGGATGGAGGTTCCTCAAAAAACTAAAAACAGATGTACCATATGATCCATCTATTCCATTCTGAGCACAGATCCAATGGAATTGAAATCATCATACCAAAGACATCCCTGTATCCCCACATAGTACTTACTTACTATTCACAATAGCTAAATACAGAATTAAAATAGAAGCCAGTCAACAGATGAATGGATATAGAAAATGTGATATATCATATATGTGATATAATGTATACTCATATATATGTGTATATGTATACATATCATATATGTATATACCTGCATACATATATATCACATGTCAGTATCATATATATACTTAATCACATACATATATACATATATCTGTGATATAGATATATGTATATATATGTGTGATAAACATATAAATATATGTATACATGTATAGACATACATGTATACATATACATTGCATGTATTATATATGTGTATGTGTATATATAATACATGCAATAGAGCATTGTTTAGCCATAAAGAAGAATAATACCCTGTCACTTGTGGCACAATGCATGGAACTAGAGGAAATTATGTTAAGTGAAATAAACCAGATACAGAAAGACAAGCGCCACATATTCTCTCATTATGTGGAAATTGAAAAACTCAACTCAAAAGCAGAATAGTGGAGACTAGAAAGGGAGAGATGGGGTAAGGAGGTCAGATTCATGTGTGCCATATGCATGTATGGAACTATCACACTGAACCCCATTGGTGTGCACAGTTAATACATGTTAATAAAGTTTTAATCTTTCTGAGAGTATAACCATGTCTGCATGATTTGAATTATGGTAGATTTTTTTTTTAAACTGGGACAAGGGGCTGGGGTTATGGCTCAGTGGTAGAACACTTGCCTAGCATGTATGAGGCACTGGGTTCGATTCTCAGCACCACATATAAATAAATAAACAAAATAAAGGTCCATCAACAACTAAAATATACATAAAAATAGTAAAAAAAGACTGGAACAAGCCAGGCATGGTGGCACACGCCTGTGCCTTAGTGGCAGCACCATAATTAGTACATCCACACTCCCCCCACCACAACTATCCTTTGCTCTGGCACTGAGCTCTTTCAGAAAGGACGGGGTCAAGGAACAGGTAACAAATAATTACTGAAATAATCAGTAAATGCATGAATAAGCTCAGTGACATCACCAATGTTAGATATATACTCTGATACCTCACACCAAAAGCATTTATCTAATGGGCAGCAATAAAACACAAAGCAATGTACAGTTATGAAATCCTATTTATACCTGGGGTGGAAGGATTTATAGTTCTGTTTATTAAAGAGGCAAGTCAGATTATCAAGACTAATTTAAGCCAGGCACAGTGATGCATGTCTGTAAACCCAGCTACTAGGGAGGCTAAGGCAAGAGGATCGAAAGTTCAAAGCCAGCCTCAGCAATTTAGCAAGTCCCTAAATAACTTAGTGAGACCCTGTCTCAGAATAAAATATCAAAAGGGCTGGGGATGTGACTCAGTGGTTAAGTGCCCCTGGGTTCAATCCCTGGTACCAAAAAAGAAAAATCAAATTTAAAAGAATATGAATATGATTATGAAGGTGCCAGGCCATAAGTAGCATACAAATTCCCCTGCCTCATCAGGGTCATTTGAAATAAATCATGAGTCAGCCCAGACATGTTGATCCTACAAAATGCTGGGCTGTAGAATTTTTTTTATACCTTTATTTTATTTATTTGTTTGTTTACTTACTTACTTACTTACTTACTTATTTAATGTGGTGCTGAGGATCAAACCCAGTGCCTCACCCATGCTAGACAAGCACTCTATCTACCTGAGCCACAGTCCCAGCCCAGCCATTAGAATTTAATGTGTGTGACTCCCAGACTCATAAAGCATTGTGGAAACTTGGGCTGGGATT
This sequence comes from Marmota flaviventris, assembly GCF_047511675.1. Classification (NCBI taxonomy): domain Eukaryota; kingdom Metazoa; phylum Chordata; class Mammalia; order Rodentia; family Sciuridae; genus Marmota; species Marmota flaviventris. Next base: position 16,483,632 of record NC_092499.1, on the reverse strand, counting down.
GTGGCTCAGCGGTAGAGCGCTCCCCTAGCACTGGCGGGACCCTGGTTCGATTCTCACCACCACATAAAAATAAATGCATTGTGTGGTGTCCATCTACAAAAAAAAAAAAAAATTCCCTCTCTCTCTCTCTCTCTCTCTCTCTCTCTAAAAAAAAAAAAAAAAATTGTGGAAGCTGTCTTTTCCATCTCCCTGCCTTCCAAACCTTAGAAGCCCCAGAAGGATGAGACTGTCCCCTGCTTCCATGAAAGTCAATGCCTTCCACCACTCCCTCTCTCGATGGTTCAGGAGGGCGTCTAAAAGTGGACATTGGGCAGCTGACCTTCACCTCCAAGGCTCTCGCCCTGCATGGAGCTCTCAGCCAGACTCTCCAAACTCTCAGGCCTCCCAGACTCCTCAAGCCTCCTGCTCCAATCCTCCTCAGCTTACCACCCTGGGTGACCCTCAGCCCTTCGCCTCCACAGCCCACCCTGCCAAGCCCACCCCGCCCTTATGGGTGTCCTCTTGCTTCTTCAGGTTCCACCCCAAGTTCTTTGCCTTCAGGTTCTCGGGATCTCTTCTCACTAATACCCAGGGTCTGTAGAGGCCTTAGCACCTGACACCTCAAATATGTCCAAAAGCAGCAAGGTTGATGTTACTGTTACTGTGATCATTATTATTTCCTCACCCAGAAACCACCGAAATGACTCTCAAGCCTACAACAGCTCCCTCACCCACACACCCGGAGGCCTTGGATAGGTTAATGCATCCCTGCTTATTTAAAATTCTCCTTTCTTTGGCTTCTAGGGCACCGTCTTATCCCAGCATTTCTCAGAGTTCAGATCCACGACATTCATCACCACCTATGGGTGGACTCGAATTGGAACATCCAAAGCCCTTTCTCCTGCTGCTGCATCTGGCCACCAGATCCAAAGCCAGGTGACATAGGGCACAGCCTGCTCCCACATCAGGGCCCTTGCACTGGTGGTCCCTCTTGCCGCACATTGTCACAGGTGTCACTCTCTGGTGCCAAATGTTGCCCACCCAGAGAGGACTTCCCTGACCACCAGGAGCATGGCCACCCAAGCAAAACTCAGTGACGGACCAAGACAAAATCAACACTGCCATCCCTCCCCACGGGTCGCTCCATGCTTGGATTGCGCCCTGCTTACCTGGATCAACGTCTCCAGCTCCTGGGGACTCACGCAGATGTGATCCCGCAGGAATTCCGCCTTCTCCAGGGCGATGGTGTTCTTCTGGCTGCTCTCAAAGGGCTGCTCCAGTGCCCGGAAGACGAGACCTCCCGTGACGAGGTAGACCACCACGACCACAAAGATCGCAACCACGGTTTTCCACTTCATGACGGTCTGCAGGCCCCCCTGGGAGGCGCCTTCCATTCTGGCTACCACCGTGGCGCGGGAGGAAATGGAGAGGCGAGGAGCCGGGTGGGGTTGGTGCCCGTTAGTGGTGCTCTTGGGCTGACACACCGGCGGGGCTGCTGCAGGAACGGCCACTGAGGGTGGGGTGAGGGGGAAAGAGAGTGTTGTTTATGATCACAAAGCACAAAACTTGTCAGCAACAAAGCCCAGATGTCCTCCTTAAGCCAGCTCTCAAATGTGAGGATTAAAAACTGGTTCACCGAGGCTGCAGGTAGGGAATTTGATCCCTTGCCTAGGTACCCATTTTGAGTTCTTACAAAGGACCACCAGGAGTCCTAATTTTGAAGACAAAAAAAAAAAAAAAAAATTATTAATTGAATTTTGAAATGCTTACATTTTTCTGCAAGCATCCAAATTGGAAAACCACTTCCCTGTTATTTATGATTCATCTCCTCCCCTAGCTTCCTTGTTTAAACAATGTGTAAGAAACGCCAAAAAATAAACATCTTTGAAAAACAGGCATAGCATTCAACTGGAGAAAATTAAACAGGAGAGGGATACCCAGCTAGTCTATCCAAGTACAAATACAGAGAGGAGATGAACATCGATGACTAATAAAAGACTGTCTCGTCACCCAAGTAGAGTGATCTTGCTGGATGCAAAGGGAGTCAAAAATCCGACACAGAAAGGAAGGTTTGGGTTTCTGAAGACCAATAGTAATGAAGATAAAGACAGGGGGTCAGAATGAGGGGTGCAAACAAAGTCAATGCTTTATGTTAATTAGCGAAGCTTTGTGACAAAAATCATAAGAATAAAATCAATCCCAAATGTATTTCCTAAAAGAAAATGTAACTGTCCCTGATCTGTTAGTAATAGGATTTGGCTTCTATTGTCTTCCAATAAGAAGTCACTGAAAAGAAAATTTTCCCTGGTTTTCAGAACACAAGGAATTCTCTAAAGTCCCTGGTTCTCTGTGATGGCAATTTCATTACCTTGGAAATAAATAAATTAAGCTGGTGGCTCTTCTGCAACAACAGAGAGTTCAAGGTAGTGTCCCCCACATAGTGCTGCTGTGCATTGCGGAAATCTTGTACAGCAGTGACCCATCGTGGCACTTCCATTCAGTCATCCCTTATTATTCTAATTGTTATCATGGCCTCTGTGGTGGTACAACCTGGCTGTTATGTAAACAAGGTATTAGGAGATGGCAAACCTAAGTGAGGCCAATGATCCACTCCAGCGGGGCTGAACTGCCCAATCTCTGCACTGGGGAAGTCAAGGTGAATCAAAGAGCCGGAATCTCACTCCTAGTTCAAAATATCAATGATCCTACCAACACTTGGCTGTCGGCATGGCCGCTTGAAGAATCTAAATCTGCCTCTCATCCTAGACCCTCAAATTCAGTTTTTCTCTTTGGAAACTAAGCTGAACATCGATCTTTTACTGTCTATGATTCTTTACAATAGAATCATTCAATGCTAAATTATCCTGGGGTTTAACATGAATGCAAAATTCTCTAGGATCTCAGATTGAACTATGTATAAATTAGAATCGCCACCACTCTGTGGCAACTGGAAGGATAGCCTCCAAGGTACCCCCAGGCAATCCCCAGAACTCGTGATTGTCACTTTACATGGCAACAGACACTCTGCAGATGTGGGTAAATTAAAGATTTTGAGATGAGGAGATTATGGTGGATTAAGGTGAGCCCAATATAATCACAAGAAGATCACAAAGAAGGAGACGTGAAGGAAGAAACAGATATGGGAGTGATGTGACCACAAACCAAGGGATGTGGTCCCTCCTAACGAAAACCCAAGGAAAAGATTCTCCCCTAGCACCTCCATAAAGAATCAGCCTTACACCTTGCCCAGTAAAACTGATTTTGAACTTTTTTTGACTTCCAGAACCATATTATTATTGATTAGTGCCGTTTGAGGCCCTGATGTTTGTGGCAATTTGTTACAGCAGCCACAGGAAACTGACACACCCTCTACTAGATTAGGTCCCCCTGCCTAGAGCTCACTGCACTATGTTACTGATGGAGTCTGGTCACTTTTCCAGAAAACTCATTATACTGAACGTTCCATGAAGACAGGCACTGTGTCCACCCGTCACCTCTGAATCCCCAGTGTTCTGCATGATACCTGGCACACAGTGGGCAGCCAATCAATGATGACTGACTAAGTGAAGGAAGGAATATTAGCATAGCTGAACCACACATACAATGCCAATGAGAAGTGTCAGATAGAAAGCAACTTGACGGTCCAGCGGCACTGAACAGCAGGTCCTCAAACACAGCAGTGCTCTGTTCACACCACCACCCCTCTTCAGAGGTTCTCACAGTCAGGAGCCTCCTCCCCACCCTCATCTGCCTGGCCAACCCCCCAACCTCCTCGATGCTGGCCTCCTCCGGGAAGTCCTCCTGGACACTTCCTGGCAGATTCAGCCTGAGCGTCTCCCCCACTAGCCTATCAACCTCTTGGAGTCAGAAAGCTCATCTTTTAATCACCGATCTCCACTTCTTGGCACAGTGCCTGGCCAAGCCAATGTTAAACAGCAAATGTTTATTTTCTGTTGTTATTGATGTTGATTACTCCTTCAGACTACATGCCGCCCAGAATTGCCACTACCCTCAATGGGAAGCATTTATATGATACTGATTGAATGGAAATAAGTCACAGTTCCCCCCAGCTTTGGGGTGGTGACAGTCCACTTAGGGAACACACCCTACAGTACCAGGTAACTAAAATTGGGATAAAGTCTTATCAGGTGACCAAGGATGGCCTGACCATAGAGGCTAGTTGGAGCTGAGTCCCCTTCACTGATCTCCATTACTGATCTCCGGAGCTTCTAGCATCCCCAAGGCTGAGCAGAATTGGGCATGAGAAAGGTCTTTTTAGGCCAGTTCCTGGTGCCTGCTTGCTAGGAGAATGTCCCTAGGAGAGAGTTTGGACAGAATCCAGCAACTCCTTAGTTTCCAAAGCACTGGAGCAAAAACTAGAACTTCAATCCCAAACCTCTCAGTGACTGGCTGACCTTGAAGTGGTCACTGGGCTCCTCTGTTTGCTTATCTGTGCGATGTGAGTAATAGATGCGGTTTTCTTGTTGTTTTTGACCTGAGGGTTGTCACGAACAGCAAATAAGCTGCTGGGTTTACTGATGGGAGCATATTTGTAGAAGTCAGGAGTACTGGCAGGGACCTGAGGACACTGCAAAACCTTTTGTGCATTTGACCAAAGATGAAGTTAGCCTCTTTAGCATATATGAGTGCACTTTTTGAGGGCTGGAAAGGAATTTGGACAAACTCCTTAAATTGGAAAAACTTTAAAAACTTCCAAAGGGTGTTTGAATTAGTCCATTTCTTCTCTTCAGGAACCATAGTTGTTCTCCCACTAACAAAATTGTCCTGTGATCTGGGATGAGCCTCTGGAGGTCTCTGTGCCTGGTGCAATTGAAGAAGCAAAATTAGACAGATGACGCTGATGGTGGTGATGGTTGCTAAGGTGGCAGGAGCCCCTACCACACAGTGAGCACTTACCTGTGCCTGTCACTCTGATAAATGCTTTGCTGATATAGCTGGCTTTGGACCTCACCATGAAGGATTATCACACTGTGTGCATCCGGGTCCTCCCAGAAGCAGATGTTGAGAAGGGATTATACGTGCATGGGTTTTAATAGGGGAAATGTCTATGTGAGAGAAAATGAGAGGGAGTCAGCAAGGCAGAAGGGTCATCAGACACTGTGTCAGGCTGCCCCTGAGTGAAGAAAGGGGACGAGAGAGGAATGTAAGTGTCCTGCATCACCTGCACTCTAAGGAAGGTTCAAAAATGTTATCAAGGACCCTTAAGCCCTGGGTCTCCCAGGACATCCTTCTTGTAACTCAGCCTGTGGGGCCCATAGGAAATGACCTACCATGCAAAGCCAGCAATGGATTTATCCTGCCCCCCTTTCGTGTGTAGTACTGGGGACTGAACCAAGGAGTGCTCTATCACTGAGCTTTTTTAATTATTTTAATTTGAAACAGTATCTCACTAAGTTTCAGAGGCTGTCCTAAACTTGTGATCCTCCTGCCTCATCCTCCCCTTTTGCTGGGATTACAGGCATGTGCCACCACACCTAGTTCCAACAATGGATTTCACAGCAGCAGCGGTGGCTCTAGGTCACTGACACTCCTTCTAATGGAATCCTGCAGGCACCTGCTCACTGTCACCACCCAGCCCCACTGCACAGGTACAGAAACTGAGACCCAGGCAGGTTAAATAGCTAAGCCAAGGTCAATACCCAGAAAGTAGTGGAACCAGGATTAAAATTGGAATACTCTGACTTCAAAGTCCGTTCTCCTGTGTGTCATTAAGAACAGGACAGTAGGAAGCAAAGCAACTTCAGGGGGAAGGGCATTTGTTTCAGACTGGCATTATAGCATTTCCTAGTCTATGAGGTTAACTACTTCGTTTCCTAGTGGTGATAGAGCTCTTTTCCATAGAACATATCAATAATGGGTGCATCATAAAAAGTAATAGCCTAGAATACCTCACAGTTCCAACAGAAAAATATTTGGCAGAAAAATGACTGCAGAGAGTTGACAAGAAAGGCAATATTGGGGCTGAGGATGTAGCTCAGTGGTAGAGTGAGGCCCTGGGTTCCATCCCCAGAACTGCAAAACAAGAAATGTTGGAAGACAATGCTCTTCAGTTATTGGTCATTTTTAAATGTTTCCTCACACATATTAGTACATTTCCCTTTTACCTAAATATGGGTGGGTATGGAGGTAGCCATGGAAATCAGCTTTTTCATAGTTCAATTCTTAGTAATTCTATATTCTTCAGGTTTTCCCATGCTCCCTAGATTCCACTGCATCGTTAGTTCATGTATTCAATCAGCAAACATTTGAGTTTGCCTGTCACCGTGTTTGGCACTGGGGGGTTGTAAATGAGTGACACATCCCTGCCTTCAGAGTTAGTGGGAGAATTGACAAAGCTCTTAATGCAGGAACCCGTTCTTTTCACACAACCATGGGTGGAAGGCAGGGACCATTATCTGCCCTGCTTCATGGGTAAAGAAATTGAGACCTTGAATCACTTTTCAGAAGTCAGTGAGCGAGCGGTGGCATGCCTGAATCTGTCTTCAGACACCTAACCCTGAGCTGCCCTAAACAGATGGCATCCAAAGGATTCAGGGTCTCCTGGAAACCTGAAATGCAACCACCTCAGAGGTGCCACTGTCACACAGCAACATGACTTTGCCTATTGACCCAGGAAAAGTACAACTGTGACTGCAGATGCAGGGGCAGGAGGCAGGGAGCACCGCCTGTCACCTCCTACCCAACTCCAGCTCTGGAATCCTTCCAAAGCCACCTGCATTGATGTGTCTCAGCGCTTTCCAACAGCCCCACTTTAAGGCTTGCCTAGAGTTCCCAGTAGGCTTCCCCAGGCTGGTGGGGAAGAGGGAGTCAGGAAGAGGGCAGGAGAGATGACAGCACACAGCCCCACCTCAGAGGGGACCACAGATGCCTGCAGCTGTCACCATAGCAGTTAGAGCAGAGTGTTTGTCTGCTGAGTCCAGATACCCCAACAGCCAAATCCCACTGTTCCTATCCCCCTGTGGCACACGTCCCCCCCCCACCGTGCCTTCAATGACCAAGTTAGTCCCTGCAAGAAAGGCAGCAAGTCTTAGCTCCACAAACTAAATGAGCAAGCCCTATTCCCCAAGGCCACAGGAAGGAAGGCTGTCCCCGGGGACTGGGCATTGCTCTCTCCTCCCAGCCCTCTTGGAAATTTTGCTTCTGGATGGAAGAAACCAAGATACCGTAGGATGACTGGGACCCTCCAGGACTGAGTGAAAGGCTCCAGGCTGAACGGGAGGACAAGAAAGCTAAGAACAGCTGCTCCTGTCTCCCATCTGTCCTTCCACCTCTCCATGGTGAGACCTTCCACTTCTCTCACCTGAATCACTGCAACAGCCTCCGGTCCTGGGCCCCCTAAATCCATGCTGCACATCCCAGCCACCTGGAGCTCTCTGGGGTGAATCTGATCGCTGGCCAGTGCCTAAGATCCTGAAGGCACCAACGATTCAGGATAAAGGTCAGGCTCCGTGGCTTGCTCCAAGAGTCTCCCTTCCAGGACCTGGCACCGGCCTATCTCCCCAGACTCACCCGCTGACACACCCCCACAAGCAACCTTTGCCCCAGTCAAACCCTGTGGCACCCAGGCTACAAATGCTGAGCCACTAATAAAGCTGGCCTCTGGGCTGTTCTAGAGAAACAGCTCTATTCCCAGATCCCTGTCTCCTCCTTACTCTCTCATTTTAGCCAAGTCTCCTCATTCTTTGAAACTCACCTCACGGTCACCACCTCCAAGAAGTCCCCCATGGCTGCCCCCCTCCAGGATGATCATATGTCCTTTTTCTCTGCCTCATGATGGAGCTTAGTGGAGTACCTACAAGTAGGAGGCTCCCCATGACAGTCTGGTCCATTGTTGACTTGGTCCATTTATCCCTTGATACATTTGTCTCAGGTCAACATTTATGATATCAAGTTCACACACCTGACCCAAAGAAAATGTGGCTGGCTGCAGCTCATCTATCATATAGAGTCAGCCCCAGGACTGCTGTGTTTTTTCCAGAGACAGATATCCAGAGTCAAGGTGTTCAACTTCTCAGAAAATGTACAGTCCAAGGAGAGCTCTGCATGATATGTACAAATGCTAGAGAGGACCCAGACACTCAGATCTGGGCTTTCTTCTCTTTATGAAGGAATAGAAGGTTTTCTTTTATTTATAGGTGCAAAATACTTGTTAGATTAAAAAAAATCCATTGAGTGTTCCAAATCATGAATGGTGAGTCACCTCTCTGCTACCAGACAGGGAAAATTTCCCTGCTGTCTGCCTTTCTTGAGTCCCTCTGACCAGGGCCAAACTGTGTCACCTCGGATTTGAGAACCTCAGAGATTAAAGGGCTTTTCTTGCCCTGTCCCATCATTGGTCCAACATGAGAAAAATATAAAGGACCTGGGTTCATTTGGGACTCAAGGCACCAGCAACTTCCATATCAGGACTAGTAAGCAAATGGTTTCTTTTGATCTTCTCCTGACACAAGAAGAGAGTCTTGTATTTGTAAATCAAGGGCATGGTGCAAAGTCAGGATCCCTCTCCACCAGCAGATGGAGCCCAGAGAATGACGCTCTTAGGGAGTTGTAGAGTTTCAGGAGTCCTCCAATTCACCCCAACCACAGGTTTAAGCTCCATTGTGACCCCATTCTTCCCAGGAACCATTAGGGAGAGCAGAGAGCAGAAGTCCCCTCTCTGGCTTTACCTTCCCGTCCTCTTGGAAAGGTACAGAAGGAGCAGCACTAGTGGGAAGATGTATACGATGAGGAATTGTTGCTCAGGTCTAGTTCTAAGCCCGTACTTGGTCAATGTGAGCAATCCACATCATCAGGAGGCAGGGACCACTATGAGATCCTCACAACAAATACTACCAGTGAGTAAATGCCATGCTGGACAGAGACCCGGGGTATAGACAGACATGAATAAGGAGCGGCTGACTCTACCACAAAGAAGATCAGAAAAAGGCTTCCCAGACAGGGAGCCCGTGATATAGCAGATGAGGGTTCCGTGCCTGTCAGATGGCACAGGGAGGAGGGCAGACCTGCCAAAGAGTCCACAGGTAAGACCCAGGCATCAGGGAGCCTGGGGAGTTTGTCAGCCTTATTAATGAGTGTGGGAACCCATTAAGGCCAACACAGAGAGAAGAGCCTGGGATCAGATTTGGGTTTGGAAAACTGACTCCAGCCACAGTACAGAAGCCGACTAGCAAAGTGAGAGGCCATCAGAAGGGAGTGTAGCCAGGAATTTACTGGAGGAGATGATGAGGGCCTCGATGGGGGTAATCACAAGGGGTACTAAGGAAGAAAAATCTACAGATCCCATGATGGATGGAGAGAAAGACGTGTTAAAGAGGGAGGGTCTGGGCTGACTCCCCTTACCTCCTCCCATCCTTCCTTCCCCTAATCCTCTTCTTCTACACTAATGGTAGCTAACAGACCCAGCTCTCTCCCCTTCTGTCTCCTCCTGGAGCTGCCAGGAGGTCCCACCCTCTCTGTTATCCCTTCTCTCTGCTCAGAGTCCACATCCAGGCTGCTAAAGAAATTGAGCAGCCTTGGGGATTGCTGTCACCTTAAACCCACGGTTTCCTTCTTCAACTGGTCCTCAGTGCTCCAGAGCAGTCCTACCCTATTTTCCTGTCCCCGTCTCCAGAGATGGCTGTCAGGATAAATGTCACGAAGACATTAAGGTGGGACTCACTACAAACAAACCTGAAATCACATCTAGAATTCCTATTCTACGTGATAGACATTTACTTTCCAAAAGGGCTTTCCATAGAAAGCATTTAAACACCACACTCTGTGTGCATCTGAAACGGGCTTTGTTTTATGTTTGCATGTTTTTAAGAATAAGTCGTTTATATAGAACGAGGTGTGCCTTCCCTGTTGCCCTCCTCCTTGGGCCACAGAGACAGAGGCTCAAGAGCCCCGGCACATTCTGCTTCGCAAGCAGACTCTCAGCCACCTCTGTTTGCCAACAAAGCTGCTCAGTGCTCCTGGCTCATTTCACAGTTGCTACAACCTCCTACCCTCCCCCCCCCCAAAGAAATCAAATGGAAAAAGAAAATTAGATGGTTCTTCCTTTACTGAGCCTACCAAGTCTCAAAAATAAACAAGATCCGTCAAAGGGAGAAGACAGTTTGTACAAAATACCCTACAAAACAGCTCTGCATTTCAGCATCGCCCTCTGGGTAATTTCCTCTAAAGTGGCTCCTCTAAATGCACATCAGTGCTGCTGACATCAGCAAGATTTCCATGATTTACTGCAAATGCAGCTATCAGAAGCTGGGAGTGAGCGGGCTGGAGGAAGAGAGCAACCTAAAAGGGGAAAAGAATACCCCCGTGAGGCTGGGGAGACAGTGACGTAGGGAATGTACAAATCCATTCATTTGAAAGCTGAAAAGTGTTTTGAAATATTAACCATCTTCAAGGAGTCAACAGAGTTGCTGAAATTTTGGAGAAGTGGACTCCCTTCAATAAAATGGATAGCTGGATAGCCAGCAACACCTAGGTTGGGGGTTAAAATGGGATTGAATGAACAGTCAGCTCTGCCTGGGAAATTGCAGGGCTGAATCAGGCTCCAGGGCAATTTTCAGCTCCAAAAAGCTGCTAACCAATACCTCATTCCACTCTCAAAATGTTGGTCCTTACTAGCAATTCCTCCTGTTAGGAAACTCCTGGAGATGCCCTTTAAAAGTTTCACCCTTTCATCTCTTTCTGAACCCTCCACAATCCCAATCCTAGTGTACTGTGTGTACTAAGTGCTCCATTAAAGTTCAAGAAAGGAATTTGACAGATGTTTGCCAAGTACCTATTGTGCTTCAGGAACCAGGGGATACAAAAGTGATGAGCAGACCCTGCTCTCCAGGAGCCAGTCAATGAAAATGAAATGGAAGAATTGGGTGTGGGGGACAAGGGACCAGACTGTCCCCTGCCTTCCAAGGTATGCAGAAAAGGCTCTGTACACTTGATCTAGAAAAGTCATCCAGCAACTTCAGAGGGCAAACACATCCCCATGTGGACCACAGGGAGGTTTGCCAAGCTCCTATGCTGGGCCTTAAGCTGCTCCTCAAGTAGCAGTTCATAAAGCAAGCAAGGGCAGGAGTTTGCTCCAGTGACATTGTCAAGGGCTCAATTCTTCTTCTCTATGAATGAGGGTTCCTGCTCATAGACCCTGAGACCCAAATCTCCTACCCAGGCAAAATCTTTATGTAACAGGTAAGTCACAAGCAGCTGCTGTAAACATATTTCTCTTCCAAGCACTCCCCAGTTATAAGGACCACAGGACCGTGTTTGAAAATCTAAGACAAATTAGATTTTGAATACTGGCCCATCGCAGAGTTCCATATATCAGTGGGCAATGGAAGAACCATCTCCGGCTTGCCATGTAAATGCAGTTAACTGTCGATGGATAATCCTTGTAAATAGCAAAGGCTGGGGGAAACCACAAGAGGGAAAAAAAAAACAAAAACATTTTCATAGATAGTAAAATCTAAACTTTGGGTTCTCAGGTTTCAGCCAAGGAGCAGAGTCTTCCCAGAAAATCCTAGCTGATATTTAATTCATCGTACGCTTTCAATTCAACCCATACTTAATCTCCTTGAGGTTGCCTCTGAAGAGGTCATTTGAAATCGTCTTGTGGTTCCAATTCCTCCATCTCATAGAAAGGAGGAGAGAGAAAGGCATGGAAATTGGTATGAACAATTAAAACAGCAAACGAGCTACTCAGCCTGGCTGTGGTGGACTTTGTGGTCATTTCCAAGAGTTCCCTACTATTTAAAGATGATTAATGGCCCCCAGGAAGCCAGTTGTGCTTAAGCTGCCATAAATGAGAGGCACTGAACTTAGCAAAGCCATTTGCACCACGGGCACGTGGAGTAAATACTTGATTCCACACATGCGGAAGTGCCTCGCCTCCCAACTCATTGAGAACATCCACATGAGGCCCACTCCACACTTCTCTAAGTTGGGCCACAGCTACGAGGGTAGTTCATTTCTTCTTTCCAATCAGAGATCAATATTCCCTGGGTTTTTTTTTTTTTTTTTTACCCAGTACACAAGCAGTTTCTATCAAATTAGTATTTGACACAGATCGACTATGTGCTCAGTGCTGTGAGGTGCACTAAGAATTCAATGGAAACATTAACTACATCACCAGAAACACCTTCCCAAAAGACTGGCTTCCCTCAATCGCCCTGGTGGCTAATCCTAGAAGTAGACCACGTGATAGCTTCTAGATGAAAGAGTTTAGTTAAGGTAGAGTTTCCCGATCTGTATGTGTGTGTTAAAATGCACAGAACATAAAATTCACTGCTCTAACCTGTTTAAAGTGAACAATTCGACGTATGCCGTCAGATATGGCCAGCAAAGATATAGGAGCCCCAGTTAAATTTGAACTTCAGAAAAACAACAGCATCTTTTAAAGTATAAGCATTTCCCCAACATTACATGGGGCATACTTAATCCTTAAAAACCTTTTTTTAATGAAAATCAAATTTATTGAGGATCTAGTATTTTATCTACCAGACCTAAGTTAGGGAGAGGAAAAAAAAAAAACACAACCGTCAAACAGCCAAAAAGTGAAGTACTAAACTGGGTGACGAGGTTTGAATGTGTCCCCCAAGGTTTATGTGTTGGAAACCTAATTCCCAACCCAACAATGTTGAGAAGTGGGGTCCATAAGAGGTGATCTGAGGTCAAGGGTTTAGTTCAATGGTAGAGGATGTGCTTGGCATGAATGAAGCCCTGGGTTCCACCCCAGCACCAAGAAACAAAAGGTACATGGGCCACAAGAGCTCTGCCCTGGAGGGTAGATTAACGTCACTATCATAGGAGTTGGCTTCTTGCAAGAGTGGGTTTATTATAAAAGTCAGTTTGGTCTAACTCACACATTTTAATTAAAGAAATATTATCAGACAACTGTTGTAATTGATAAGTACAAGGTACCATTATTAAGTAAATAAATTCCTCCAGAGTGAATGTGTCCCTTCCACTAATTAATGAAGCAGCAACATAAACCAGTTTAATTTTATTAGTAAATGATACACTGCTGCACATGCTAATTCTCTTATTCACCCTTATGTCTATTTTGTGTATACGCATGAGTTGGCTAAAATGTACCGACAATCTCTTATCAGTCCCAAGATAAGCTATATATACTTGGTCTCTGACTGACTCATTCTCTCTCTCTCTTTCTCCCTTCCTCTCTCTCACCAGATGCCAGCAACTTGATCTTGGATTTGCCAGCCCCAAAAACTTTGGAAAATAAATTCTTTTCTTTATAAATTATCCAGTCTGTGGTATTCTGTTACAGCATCAGAAAATAGACTAAGACCCTGGGTGATACTAATCCCAAACATATATAAAATAACAAGGCTTCCACTCCTGTCACTCCACCAAACTGCTCTCCTCTGGATCTCCATGACCTTCACATTGCCAAGCCAAAGGGCCACCACCATTGTGGCCGCATGTGAATTGTTTGTCTACAGCATTCCTCACACCATCTCAAAATGCTCCCCACTCTCAGCCTCTGTGTCTTCACGCTCTAGATTTCCCTCCATCCTCTCTGGTTTGGCCTTTTTGGATCCACTCTGCAAATGATTCTCCTCCCTCCCAAACACTGGGTTTCCATTAATTGATTCCTGGACTCCTTTGGCTCTACACTCTCTCTCCCTGGGTAATTTCTTTGAGGGCCATGATTATAAAATGTATACCACCTGAGGAGGGATAGATTAGGGACCCGTCCCATGCCTCGCCTCACCTCAATCAGCAGAGCTGATGTGAGCCTAAGAACCTCCCTTTCATCCCATCCTGTTTCTGTTAACGTCCCCCAAATGTAAACAGCAAGATCCTGTTTTTCAAGAAGACAGCTTGACCATACTGAGGAGCACTGCAGAGACCCCCAAATCTGACCAAGAAGAAAGACTACCCTACTTAAGACCTCATACTTATTACTTGCATGTTGTGCATCCAATTTAAAACTTGGGAAGGAGCATTTGGCACCTGCACAATAAGCATTATGGGCAATACACAGGAATCTGTCCACAGCCCCTCATTTATCATAAACCACTCCTAGCAGAAAGCCCACTAAAGGCACACAAAGAACTCAGAAGGGCACAGAAGCCCAGACCCTCTCTAAGTTCACGGCAGACGTCTTCTTTGGGTCTCTGCTGCTTATTTGCAGCATATCTTCCTCCAATAAGCTCTCTATCTGCTTCTCCTTGTCTTGGTGAATTCTTCACACCAGATTTTTATGCCCAGAACTAAAAGGTCCCTGGACCTCCAGCCTCACATTGAGATACCTCAATGGTATCTCAAATTATAAAGTCTAAGTTGTACTTGATGATCAGGCCAACCCCACCAAAGAGAAGGCTTATCTTCCAGAATGATATTAACAGCCAACCAATGTTTTATGTGTTTTATTGGTACATATGCATTATACAGAATAGGGGGTTCCTTGTGCCCTACTGGCGTATGCTCATAACATACCATGATCAATTTCACTCCCACTTACCTCCTTCCAACCTTCCTCCCCCCAATCCCCTTCTTCTACCCTAATGGTCTCCTTTCTATTTTCATAAGAAAATATTTTTGCTTTTTTTTTCCTCTCTAGCTTCCACATACAGAGAAAATAGATGATGTCCGTCTTCCTGAGTCTGGCTTATTTTGCTCAACACTTCCATGCTCTCCCAGTTCCATCCATTTTCCTGCAAATGGCATCATTTCACTCCCTTTATGGCTGAATGAAAATCCATTGTGTACATGTACCGCAGTTTCTTTATGCATCCATCTGTTGGCGGACGCCTGGGCTGGCTCCATAACTTGGCTGTTGTGAATTGCGCTATAAACATGGGTATGCATGTCTCTCTAGAGCCTAACAGCCACCAAAGTGCTCGAGCCAAAAAGGCAAGATCCTAAGAGCCAACCTTACTGTCTGTCCCCTTCCCTCTGTCCCCCTCCACATAGTTCTGTCATCTAGAAACAGCCCACTGCCCTCTATCTCACTACCACTACCCTCAGTCCAGGCTACCATCTCTCTGGAGGCTTAGCCACAGGTCCCTCACAGCTGTCCTCGCATCCTTGGGACCCCCTCCTCATCCATTCTCCACACAGCGGTCAGAAAAGTCTTTTTAAAACACCACTCGTCTCACAGCCCTCCCTGCTTCAGGGCCTCCCACAACTGCATCTAGAATAGAATGCATGCCCCTTACCATGTCTTCCAAGGTCTGACCACAGGGCCTCTGCCTGCCCCTGCCCTCTGCCTCCCAGCCTTCATTCAGTTCCCACTTAGCTCCTCTCTTTCTGGAAGTCCTTCCCAAACCTCCCAAAGCCAGCTTCTTCCTACTTTTAGTTCTCAGTTCAAATATGACCATATCAGAGAGATCTCTTCTGGCCCATCTAAATAGCCTAGGTAATTTTACATTAACTTGACTGGGCCACAGGATGCCCAGATATTTGATCAAATGTCATCCTGGGTGTTCTCGTGATGGTCTTTGCTTGTGGATGAGATTTAGACTTGAATCAGCAGAATGACTAAAGCAGACTGCCCTCTCTCATGGGAGTGGCTACATCCAAGCAGTTAGAGGCCTGAACAGAACAAGAAGCTGACCCTCTCCCGAGTAAGAGAGACTTCTTCCTGCCTTCCAACTGCAACTGAAATGTTGGCTGTTCACGGATCTGAAGCCTGGTGGCCTCCCAACAGGAACCAAATCACCAGCTCTCCTGGGTCTCCAGCTTGCTGACTCACTCTGCAGATCTTGGGAGCTACTCACCTCCATGATGATGTGGTGAGGAGGGACAACTTCTTAGAAGACATCTCTTTCTTTCTCTCTTTCTCCCTCTTTCTCCCCATCCTTCCTTCTGTCTCTCTCTATATACATATATATATAAGATTCATATATGATGTGATATATGAGATAAATATATATATATCCTATTTGTTTGATATATATATAAATACATATATATGATATGTATATATATATATATCTTATTTGATATCTGTATATGTGTGTGTATATATCAAATATATATGTATCACACACACACACACATACACACACAATATATATGATAAATACATATCCTATTTGTTCCTTTCTCTGGAGAACCTTGACCAATACATAGGTCTTCCCCATCATCCTCTACCCCAGGCATCCTGAGTGTAAGTATATTATTTCTATTTGCTCTGAGTAGCCATCATCTCAGCAGCTTCCCTAGTAGACTATCAGCTCCCTGAGGGCAGGTACCTTGCTCACTTGGTTTCCTCTTACACACTCAGTGGCACCAGGCATATGTCAGTCATTCAACAAATACTGTGAATGAATGAATCAAATGCAAAAAGAAGTTTGCTGTTAAATAATTATATCAAAAATTAATGATATAGGGGCTGGGTTGTAGCTCAGCAGTAGAGCACTCACCTAGCACGTGTGAGGCCCTGGGTTCAATCCTCAGCACCACATAAAAATAAATAAATAAAATAAAGGCATGTGTCTAACTACACCTAAAAGATAAATATTATTATTAAAAATTAATGACATAATTATTCACTTAAAGGGGGTTTTGGATATCAACCAGTCCAATTCCCTCAACCAGCATCTGTCCAACTCTGCAGTCTGACTTCCTGCCACCTTTGAGCTCTGTTACATGACATTCTCTGAAAAAGCAGTTCAAGCCATGATTTCATATTAATTTTGCAAATTTAGCTTGTGCTCATTAATTTGTTACTAAGTTCTTTAAAAATCCCAATTTTCAATCTTTGGCATTCAGGACTGTATTTATCTCCATGGGAGCAAAAATCAGGCCACCATCCGTACCTAACAGTTCAAACACTTCCATATGGGGGAATATCTCAAACAAATCAGTGAGCTAAGCCAGTTAATGCCAGACGCGAAGGGTGCCCACATCTGTCCCCAAGCCCCTCCATGTCAGCACAATTGCACTCTATCTCAAACCAAGTACTTTTTATTCCTGGGAATCTACCAAAGATTCCAGTAGAAATACTCTAAAGTATAAGTACTAGAGGCACAGAAAGGCACTACCTTGGAAATGACAGCTGTAATACCTTGATATCCAGCCCTCCCATGCTAAGGAATCGTCAAAAGTTGGAATCCATGGCCTCCTGACAGTGCTGCCACATTGCACAATTCCAAAAAGTACTCTTCGCCGTTGCTCAGTACACAACCTGCACAGCCGTATGTGGCAACCCCTACTTTTTAAAGCTGGCTTCATCTCTAGGTCAAGCTTCTTTGGGCCTGAGTGAGAAACATCCTTGCATCAGAAAATTCAGATTTATCTTTTATCCCAAGTGAAGAACTATGGCAAGGGCCTATCAAATTTTGCTATCTGCTAAAGAAAACAGTGATGATCACACTTTAAGATTATCTTCTATCACTTTCCATCAAACAAACTTGATCAGAAAAGGAAAACTGAAAACAACAATCACAATATGATCACTCACCCTGGGACGTATTTGTGTACAAAATCAGTCAGGTAGTCCTCACAGGCATATGATCTAAATCAAACCAAAGTCTTAAAAATAGAGTAAACTCTTTCTCCCTTTTCTATGACACTTAATTTTATGGATTTGTGCTTGCGTTGGCACTTTGAAGGTTGCAGTGGATGGCAATGCAGATTTTGCCAGGAGAAAACACTTCAGCTAGTGACTGAGACCTTGAGCCTGAAGTTTGAGTAATGACACAGACACTGCTTACAGACAAAAACCTTTGAACTAAAAATACCCAAGAGCAGTGTGGAATAGATCAAAGGTGTTCGAACTTTTAGAACAAAACCCTTCCTTGAAATGCTCTAAAAGTTTGAATTCTCAGTGGAAATTCAATTGAACAAAATTCAAACTTTAGCAATTTTAGACACAGACAAAAATTTCCATTTGAAGACAGAGTATTGTTCTTCTTAAAGTCTGAATGTCTTTTGGTGTTTCATGTTTCTCCTGGATATACAAATATATTAAGTAGATGTTCGCATTTGTTGCCTATTGCATTATGTTACATATCAAATCTAATCTAATCTCTCTAAAAACAAGCTAGGTGGTTGAAATTGAGAGGAGGAATCCAGCTCATGTGAGCCTTACTTCCTTCTCAACCCCATCCCAGGCCCTAAGACCTCCTAGGCCCAGAAGATTCATAGGACACAGTCTGAAACTCCAGTATGGAGGAAATAACACCAGAGAGAAAATCCTGGCCTTGGATTCCAGTCCCAGCTCTGTATCAGTTAGCCCTGTCCCCTTGAGCCTGCCCTGTGGGACCACAAGACCTGGGTATAAATGTCACCCTCTGTGACTTAAAGTATTACTCCCTCCCTCATCTACAGAGTGGATACCATAAAGTAGCTGCCTGTGGTAGTCAGGGTTTCACTGCTGTGACCAAAATACCTAACACAAACAACTTAAAGGAGGAAAAGTTCACTTTGGCTCGTGGTTTCAGAGATTTCAGTCAATGGCGGGCTGGTTTCTTTGCTCTGAGCCTGAGGTGAGGGCGACCATCGAGTCAGAAGGGCAGGGAGAAACAAAGCTGTTCGGCCTGTGACATGCAGGAAGCAAAGAGAGTTAATGAAGAAGGAGCTGGGGACAAGAAGTACACTCCCAGGGCATGCCCCCAGTGAACTACCACCCACCTCCAAGAGTTTACACCAACTTCCAATAATGCCGTCCTACTAGGAATCCTCAATGGATCCACCTCATGGATTAACACACTCAAGATCCAAACACTTCCCAAAATCCCCGCCTCTGAACATTGACACTTGGGGACTAAGTTTTCAGCATAAGAGCCTTTGGGGGACATTCCAGGTCCAAGCCATAACTCTGCCTCACTGGATCATGCTGCAAATTCAATATATGGTATTGCTAGGGTACTTAGTATATCGAATGGCTACCACAAATACTTAGTAATTTCTACTTGTAATAAAGATTGATTCAGCTATAGAGTGGGAAATGTACTCCTGAGCAATGAGTGCAGTGCTAACTGAATAAGTTTGCATTAGACCCCTTTTGAGTCTTGTTTTGACTAGTTTTCTTTTAACTGCCATTATGGATTCTCAGTAGCCTCCGTCTCTCCAGAGGCCAGGTCACTGGAAGCCAACTGTGTTCATTCATCTTCACCTTTTAGCTTGTTGACTTCCCGGGCCAGCAATTAGCAAGGAATCTTGCACAATCTACCCCACGCCACCTTTGGATAGTTTCAGTTCAAAATTCGGGTCCTGAAGCACTACCTGTGCCATTATTCTCACTTCAAGTTCAAGGTCACAGTCACAAGTCAACACTCCATGAAATTGTTTTCTTCCTTCCTCGGCACTGACATCGTGACCTAGATTGCCACAATGGCTGAAACAAGAGATTTGCCCCGCCTAAAGCAAAGTGCACACCCCTGATGTGGAATTTCACGCACTTCCACTGTCGTCCACCCGATAACTCCCCTTCAATGTCCACTTAAGGGCTCACCCTGAACATGAGTTATAAGAAGTCTTGGTTGCACTCACATGACACACCCCAAATCAGCCTCTTCCCCCTAGACTCCTGAGCTTCTGTTATGAGACCGCCATTCATCCAGGACCTCAGCTGAAAGTTCAGAGTCATCTCTGATTCCACTCTGCCCTGATGCCCACAACCAGCCAGCCAACTCTACCTTTCAAATATCCCCTTTTTCACTCCCACCTCAGCTGCCCCAATCAGCTGACAGGTCGGTCGAGTCCCTCCAATGCTCTGCTGAAAACCCTCCAGGGATTCCCTCTACACTCCAGGAACATCCAAACTCCTGCCCTTAGTCTCCACATTCTGGCTACTACCCACCTCTCCAACTTCACCTGCTACCATTTGTCCGTCTACACCCTTCAGCCACCCGGGTCTTCTAGTTTGTCCAACCTGGCTTCCGGGATTTTTGTACTTATTGCTCTCTCCACCTGGAACTTTCTTGCCCAGATCCAAGCAGGGCAGCCTCTTCTCAGTGCTGCTTCCTAAGGTCGGAGGTGTCACAAAAGGGTCTGAGAGAAAGCAGCTGTCTCAAGAGAAACTGAGAAGGTACAAATACAGTCCCTAAGGCACCGCAGCCCATGTGTGACACTATCAAGGTTAGGAGGTGACATCAGCACCTCTGCTTTCCTCTGCCAGCCCATGACACATTCTGGACAGACCCTCTGGGTAACCGTCCCCTCCTCTCCTTGCCCCACCAGGTCTAACATGCAGGTGGATAGGTACCAGCCATCCTACGGCACCCAGCAGCCAGGCCAGTCTCATAACCACTCCATCAGGTGGGACCCAGGCTTGCCCTCCATGTAGAATCTCCATGTCCACTACAGGAAATGGAAAATGATGTGGCCCTTAGGATTTAAATGCTGCCGTTCCCTTCTCACTCACCTGAATGTGCCTTCTTTGGTTCTTCTGAAAATCAACAGGTGGTTTTATCTTAATCTTGAAAACAGAATGGCACTGTATCTTTCTCTCTATCGTCACACTCCCTTGGGTGGAAGCAGAGCCCATCAGCCTGGTGACAAACCATCTTGGGGAGGAATCAATTGGGGAATGAATAACACATTCTGTTCTCTTCACTTGAAGAAAACATTGAACTTGCTCCCTTGGACCCTCCCTGGAAGGGCTGGGAGAAATGTAGCACTTGCCTGTCCTGGAACCTCTTCTCATTGGCCCTCCATCAGGGCCACTTGTTGGATCTGCTCTACTCAAGCTGGTCATTCTTTATTTACAGACCCTGATAAGAAGAGAGCCCAAGGTATAGCCGCCTGTCCTTTAAGAAGCCGTGTGTATCATCATGATTAGTATGTGAGCTTGGACTCAGAGCTAAGCTTGTGTCAGTAGCTACACAACTTTAGAAAAAAATGCTTCAGCTTTCTAAGCCTCAGTGTTCTTAACCTTAAAATGGGAATACCTTTCCTTTAGTGTTGGGATGCGGCTTCAACAAGCCCATGTTTATAGCAGCACAAGTCACAAGAGCCAAGTAATGGAACCAGCTCTGGTGCCCATCCACAGATGAATGGATAAAGGAGATCTGGTATGTCTACACAATAGAATCTTACTCAGCCATAAGGAAGACTGAAGTTATGTCATTTGCTGGTAAACTGATGGAAATAGAGAACATCACGCTAGGAAATAAGCCAAACTCAGAAAGTCAAGGGTTTAATGCATATGCAGAAGTTAAAGCAAAATAAGGGTGGGGGGAGGGAAAAAGCAGGTGGGGGGATCTCATGAAAACAGAAGGGAGGAACTGCGAATGAAACTGACCAAATTATGCCATGTATATGTGTGAGTAAACCTCAGAGAATTTTACCTTTATGTAAAAAGGTAAAATCAAAAGCATCAACAGAAGAAAAACCAGTAGAGTAGAGGAAGATAAAAGGGGGAAAGAAGGAAGTGATTGGAAGTTAAGTACTGGGGACTGAAAATGGAAGAAACTGTATTCTATGCACTTATGATTATGTCAAAATGACCTCACTATTATGTATAATTATAATGCACAAACAAAAATGTTTAAAAATTTAAAAATAAATAAATAAAGGTCAGGGCAATGCAGTGGGGAGCCAAGGAGTGTGGACAGCCTTTGGAAGCTGGAAAAGGCAAGGGAAGGTTCTTCTCTGGAGCCTCGAGCAGGAGCACAGCCCTGTGGACACCTAGACTTTAGCCCCATAGCAATCATTTAGATCATACCACCTGCAAAATAATGTAAGGATAAATTTGCTTTAATCCATCCAGTTGGAGATAACCTGTCTCAGCAGCAATAGGAGCCTGGTGCTTCAACTGAATGTTTTCATTAAGCCTGGAAGGTCCAGGACCCAGGTCCACTCTTGCCCCAGTTTAACAGATGGAGAAACTAAGGTCCAGAAAAGTTAGGTAATTTAGTAAATATCCTAGAACTTGTAACTGATGGAGTGAGACGGACCTCCTGAGCACTCCACTATCTGCGAAAATGAAAGCCTTTACAGAAAAAGCTTTGTAGAGAATTCTTGCTGATTTTTCTACAAGGCACAAAGCCCTAAGCCAATATAGCCATAAGAAAATGGTTAAAAACAAAAAAATCTGCACATGGTACAATTGCTACACGCAGAGCCAGAGACAGATCTTTTCATTCACAAAAAAAAAAAAGGAGGACTCAGCAAGTCTGCACAGAAGCACAGCAGTCTCCAAGAAAAACACCTTGGTCAGTGTCCAGAGGCAGGGAAGCAGGTTTCCACCTGGCAGAACTGTGCACTGTGAAGAGGCCCACCACCGTGGCCCAACAGGCGGTCCTTTCAGTGGAAATGGGCGGCACCTGGGTTATTTTCATTCCCACATGAACTGTACAAACTGTTGTTTTCACCAGAAAATTATGAACAATCCAAACAGAGCAGAAGTGGCAATAGTGGGAAACTCTCCCTGACATGGCGGCCCTGCTTGGCTTTCCCAAGCACAGTGGTTTGTAGACTGTGCATAGGAGCCAGCCTTGGGCACCCACCCCTCTCTCCCTGCTGTACCCCACAGAGCACCATATCTGCCTGCATCATATACTTCATCTGAAGGAAGTTTCTGGGTCACAATGCAAAGTTAAATGGGGCTTCTTCTGTTGACTTGGGTTTCATACTGAGGCCCTGATGCTGAAGCCTGAGATTTCATCTATGCAGAACTTGCTAAGAGGAGGTCAAACGAACTCAGAAACCACCTGCTGCCTCCAGCCCTTACAAGAGAACTCACTGGAGAAAAGGTACCTTCTAGAAGAAAGAAACACAGTGCTAGAAAGCATGATGGCAAACAAAGGGACAGCAAGAGGCTTGCTCAGAGAGACCAGAGTAGTTGGCAGAAAGGGTCACCAGCCTCTGGGACCCCAGCTGGGTGCTTGCCAAGCTGCCTGTGTCACAGGGCTAGCTTGCACTGTTCTGGGTAGGAGCATGAGAGTTTTGTGCTAACTCGGGGCCATCACATGAATTGCACGACTCCAGGAGAACATTGTGAATGGTGCTCTCTGGGGGTGTGCAATGTGACAGCCCTGGGGAAAATCAGGCCTGGGTTCTCAGAGCTTGGCCTGCAATGGCAGGTGGGTAGGAGTCTCAAGCACTTGGAACAGGTTCCTTGATCCAGGGGTGGTGGCAGTGTTCTTGCCTGAGAGGCTCAAGTCTCAATCAACTGAAGCATACAAATGTCCTCATGGGGCTACATGGGTGAAGTCCACAAGATAGTCAGATCCGTCTTCAGAGGACCAATTCCAGCAGCGAAACGTTGCCTCTAAGATCAATTTCTGACCCAAAACATCACCATCTTTCTCCTCCCCTCCTACATTTAACATGCAACTTCAAGGATACTGCCCAGCCTTCTCTCAGGCATTGATAATGTTGCTTTTCCCACTCTTGGGAAACATTTAAATACAGCCACCTATAGCCTTCATATAAATTTCTCACTGTGCATTTATTAATATGCTAATTTAGAATACTCTAGTTCTCTTCAACATAAGATGATTGTTCTGACCATTAATTGGAGACATTTCCTCTAAATTAATAAAAATCATGGAGCTGGGGTTGTGGCTTAGTGGTGGAGCATTTGCTTAGCATGTGTGAGGCACTGGGTTCAATTCTCTGCATTGCATATAAATAAATAAATTAAATAAAGGTCCATCAAAGTCTAAAAAATATATATATATATATATTTAAAAATCTACTTGGTTCTGTCGCCTTTGTAGGGAAAAATTACAATAGGCTGAAGTGGATAACTTAGAATTTGTTCTAGTTCCCAGATTTGAATGATTACTCAATGGCATTTGAAAGCTTGGAATCTTTCTTATCATTTGTAAAATTCTTCTTGGTACAATATCTCATAGCAAATTACCTAGTGATTTTAAATAATGAACAAAACATTTTAAATGTCCTTGATGTCCACGTGGGACCAAAACCTAAAAGGAATTCACTGACAGGAGAACATCTTAAATATTAGAAACTTAATTATAATTGTTCAACTATGGACTTGCTCATCCCTACAGCAAGCTCCTCTCGGGATTGTGGACTTTATTAAAATACCCAATTGCTGAGTCCTGCAATCCTAGCTATAACAGCACTTCTGTTCTTTGGGGGGTCTGATTAGAGTAAAAGTAAAAAATTTAAACTTAGCACTTATCTCACCATGAAGTGAGTTAAGTACTTCCCTGGGCCCACTGAGCATCAGTCCCTCCCAATCTGGTCCAATTGTGCACTTGACCCACAATACAGGGAAGTTATCCAAGACATCTGTAGAATCTTGCTCAGTGGTCCAAATTTTAGATTCTAAAGTACTTTATGTAGCTCTTCATAATCTAATCCTGCTTGGCTTCTGAGACCTCACATCACTGGACATAAAATCAAGTCATGTTCTGAAATTTTGGATATCTTGTAGCATGTTGGAAGTGGAGAAGACTTTGATACCCTGTAGACCAAAGCCTGGTACTCTCACTTACTTACTGTGTGATGTTAGGCAAGTCACTCATCCTCTCTGAACTTCACATTCACACAGGAAATAAGGATAAAAACAGTGCTCAAGAAAAACCTAATTTGCAGCACTGTTATTTTTTAAATGGTGTATTTGAAATGGTAGTTCACTTGATAAATGGATGCTGCTGCAACAGGGTAGATCTGTTGCTGGCTTTATCATCATTAGGTGCACACATTAATCCTACTCTCTCTTGGTGTGAGTCCCCATCTCCTACACAGCAGCCTTCCAGCTGTTTGTTTCTCATTCCTTCTGCTCTGTTCTGCTGTCCGGTAGAGTCACACTGCAATGAATTTATGAAGCAGGTCAGAAAAGGAGAGAAGATGCAGACACATGAAGCACAGGAGAATTCCTCTCCATCCTGTTGCTCCTGCCTACACAGCTTGAACACACTGGTTCTTCAACCACCTTCTGACTTTTCTCCCCTAAACCAGACATCCAGGCATCGGAGTCCTAGTGTCCTGAATTAAGCTTAATGCCTAAAATTAGAGGCTTAACATGTATACTGATTCCAAATGAGGCCATTATATTGGTCAAAGTATGGTGTGGATTTGGTTTTCTGAAAATATTCCTAGCAAATCCAATGCACCATCAATTATAAAATGCATTGTTCTTCATGTACCTCTCAAAAATTAGAAGTGCCATATGGCATGTCATCAGTAGTAAGACACATTCTGATTTCAGAAATGTTAAAGAATCTTTAAAAACTGTTTTATAATTAATGTACGGCACTATAATATTTATCTTTTTTTAAATATATATTTTTATAATTTTATTTATAAAAGTTATAGTGAGGATCGAACCCAGCGCCTCACCCGTGCTAGACAAGTGCTCTACCGCTGAGCTATTGTCCCAGCCCCATAATATTTATCTTGATGAAACAGAAGAGTAAAATCCATGGATCTTATTTTTATTTCTTTGAGTTCCACACAGAGCCTGGCCACCAGTAAACAAATATCTGTTTAATGAATAAATACATGTATAAATAAACGAATTGCATAACAGCCACATTACTCTGGGGTTTTATCATTTAAAAAGAAAACTGTAATGCTTTAGGAAAATCATGATAAAAATTAAATATTTACCATTTCAACAACCATCCATCTAAAACCCATTAAAAAAAAAAAAAAAAGAAAGAAAGAAACTTCTGTCCAAATAGTGTGTTGCTGCAATGTTAGAGACCTGGATCCAGTAATAGATTCCAAAAATTTAGTATCTTCTTAATAGCCAATTTCAAAGTAGATGCTATTTTAAGGTTTGCAGCATCTGAGACCATAAAATGTAAGGTGGTTATTCAGAAACATCTGGCAACATCCTCAGGGCACACTTTGGGTTCCTATTAACTAGGATAGCATTGGCCTTTTTGATAACAGGGGATACAGATTCGTTCAACGGCAACTTCTCTTTTCTTTGCTAGCACTAAATTGGCTACAGACTTCCAGATATTTCTGGAACTGAACCAATCCCTGCATGGGAATGGGAATGAAGTCTCGTGAATCACGACCTCAAAAGAAGTTTCCATTAGGAGAATTCAGCCTCCCCTTCCCGCCCAGGGCAGCTCCCAAGAGTAGCTTGGCTCTATTCATTGCAATTAACATTGGTGCATTTCATCCCAGGTATACAGAGGCAGCTATTATATAAAACAGATAAAGAACTCTAGAAGCAAAGATGAGATGACAAGGGCATGGATTTTGGAGATCCACACATTTAGAAGGTTCTCTGGGGAACTTTCAGAGGCCCCCACTTCTCTCTGCCCTGCAGTGGGAACATCAAATCCCAGCCTGCATCGGCTCTTTGCTTAAACAGATTCTCATTAGAGCCCTTTTGTGTGAAAGCAGAATTTCATCCACAGCCACTGACTGTCAGATCCCTTTCAGGTGAAAGACCCGGGATCAAAATAGATGAATCATATCATGCAAATGTTCCTACAGATAGGGAAATTGAAGAGGAAATACCTACTTTATGGGTAAAAATGATTCATTCAGCTGACTTTTTGCAGAATACAGTGGGTCTTTCTCCCAGGACACATTACCCTTGTGCAAGTCAAGAGTCAAAAATGTCCATTTTCAGTACAACCTCCGTGCCTCTTGAGCATGCAGGACCACAAAGAAATCATACAGCTATTTATCCTTGAGTATGCTTAAGGATGAGCTAAAAGGAATTAATTATACCACAGCTGCCTCTGTTCTTTCACAGCAAAGAATAACGACCCCCCTCCTCACCCATCATGTACTGGAACCACGATCATTATCTTTTTCCTCTATCAATCAACATCCCCCATTATTCCAAGCCTACAGATGACTTTGCTCTCCTCCTTGTAATCAGAGAGAAATGATTGATTCCACTGTGCGAGAGGCCAGTGGGTCCCAGCCTTCAGCACTGACGGTTTAGTCCATTCTTCTCCCCTCCCCCAATAGTCCCTCTGACCCAGACCTGTGTCACAGTGACCCTTCACAACCTTGCTATTCCTCACCTATATTGCTGCAGTTTCTTCATAACAGTCTCCAGCTGGCACTTATCTCTCCCCCTGACTTAGATTATGTACACCCACCTGGCTGTTACCTGAAATGCAACTTGTATCCTACAGTTTTCCAAGGCTCCTGATTGCCTAGGGAAATAAATCAATACTCAACCGAATAGCTTAGGTGCCTACAAGAAGCCAACCCCTTCCTTCCCACCTTCACCTCCCCATCAACTGGAGACTTGCTCTTTCTCAAACAGATGCCTCAGTTTTCTTCCTTGGTGCCTGGTTAATAGCCTTCCCTCTGCCTGGAAACCCATGCATGACTACGTTTTGCATCTCAACCTTCCAAATCCATCTGAAATGCCACATCTTCCAGGCGGCCTTGCTGGACCCCAGAGCTGGCTATTCCTCCCATAATCACTCGGCATACACCCATTGCATCTCTCCTGGGGTCCTTGTCCCACTTTGCCTCCCACTCCATCTCTTGGTTTCTGATTTATCACTTCCTAAAACACAGTCATCTCCTTCATATTCCCAAAAGTACCACCTGGCAAAAACTCTCCAGAGTGAACTGAATGTGAAAAAAGCTTCTCTAACCCTGGTTCTAGACTGAAGCTCACTCAGCCACTCAACCGACAAAGCGGATGTCACACGGCATATGTAAAAGCTGCTCCAAGGGGCGGGCGCTGGGTTCAGCAAGCCTACATCTCACCTTCTCACTGGTGTGCTTCTCTCAGCCTGTTTTGCTGCCAAACTATTGGGAGCAAAAAAGATGACATCTAATTCATGTTTTCATTTTTTATAGCACAAGGGGCTGAACATGCTAAGTATTCAATAAATGCAGGCTGAACCCCATTCATTCAGTTTCATCGTGTCACAACAACAGAGTTCTAACAGCACCCTGGGTTCCCAAAATGATGCGGTTGGCAGTCCATGAGATAACCTTAGGTGACACACAGGTGCAACCTTTTTGCAATGGTTATGGGTTTATTTTAACACACACTAGGAAAAATAGAATAAGCATAAATTACCCATGTTTTCAGAGCTACTAGTGCTTGTGTTAAAACTATGATTATTTAAGTTTTTAAGTGGGGATAGAGCTGGGGTTGTGGCTCAGCAGTACAGCACTCACCTAGCATGCATGAGGCACTGGGTTCAATCCTCAGCACCACATAAAAAAATAGAATAAAAGTATTGTGTCCACCTATAACTAAAAATGAATATTTTAAAAATGGAGATAGAAGTTTAAGGAAAAGTATTAAGTATAGTAGATATCATAGTTTTATAGCAAAGCTAAATTTGTTTAAGTTTTTAAAAGTGAACTCAACTACTAAGTATATACTGGTATGGGTGATATTTAAAATATAGCTTCCCCAAAATTAAAAAGTAAAGGTGATATAGGAGGTTAAGAAAGCCTGTCCTGACCAGTATTTCAAGTTTGAAGCTGGTTTTGCTACCAAATGCACCTACTGCAAGATTATTCCTCACAAATGTTCCTTCTCAGAAACCCCAAGCAGCTATTACTACCAACCTAATCTCACCTCCTCTATTGACAGTTTCCCTAACCCTCTTTTCCAAACTTCTCCTGATTCCTTCCCAACACATTTCGGCCCTTTATGTCCCTTGGGCAAATCTTACAAATGTGCATGAACTTGCCTGTGCTTAGCCAGATCTTCCCCTCTTTCTTCACCAGACCATGCACATTCCTTCCCCTGAGCAATGGAAATTCAAAATCACCAGCTTCTTCCACTTCATTCTTGGCCCACACCACTCTTCATCAATGACATTAGTGGTCTTCACTTGTGACTTTGCATTTAACCGCATTTATGTTTCACCCCCCAATTAGACTATGAACTCAGCAAGGGCACGACTGTGTCTTTAATGTTGTACACCCACCTCACTGTTACCTGGAATGCAACTTGTATCCTACAGTTTTCCAAGGCTCCTGATTGCCTAGGGAAATAAATCAATACTCAACCTAGTAGCTCAGGTGCCTACAAGAAGCCAACTCCTTCCTTCTCACCTTCACTTCCCCATCAACTGGAGACTTGCTCTTTCTCAAACAGATGCCTCAGATGTTGTATAAGGTCTTGAGCAGTCTCTAACAGTGCTGAGCATACCACAAGCAGTGCACATATGCTTCATATTAGAATAAACCAAAAACCAGCGTGTCCAAAAAACATCTAATGCCAGATGCTCTGCCTGATTCCCAAACTCTGAACTTGGTTTAGGAGGCACCCACCCTAGCATCATACACATGGGTTCTTCCCTCATTCATCACATAAAGAGCACATCGTCAGGGTATTTTAATAAGAAAATCATTCAATGTGGACTCATTCCTAATACTTTCCCCAAACTCAACTATGCCTTCAAATAAAGTGGGTGGAGCCCAAAATTCAGAAAGTTTTGGCCTGAAAATTCATTTTACCCCTCATAACTTTAAAATAAGAAAACATCTATGCTATATTGTATTTCCCTTCAGTGTGGTTTCAGACATCGTCTGAGCAAATATAAGAACAGTGATGATAAACATGGACTTTGGAATTACTCAGACCTAAGTTGGTCTCTCAGCTGAACTGTACCAGCTCCAGGATCTTGTGAAAATCCACTTATTCACATAGAAAACATTAATTGGAAACTACTATACAACAGACAGCGTGACTGTTCTCCCTAAGTCTCAGTGTTCCCCTCCATAAAATGGAAACGATAACATTCTCTGACAATAGAGACATTGTCGGGGCTAAGAAAGAAAATGTATGCAAAGCATCTGGCACTGTTTCAAGTTCATGTAACCACACATGATGGTTGTCCCTGTCATCATCACATCACCATCCTCAGCAGCTTTGCTGTCCTCGTGATCATTACCATTACCATTATCTTCAGTCTTCGCAAGAGCATTTAACACTGCCAATTAAGTTCAGCTTCCTAAGACTCTCTCCTCCCTTGATTTCATGGTGATATCATTTTAGGAGTTTTAGTTTATTATTTTTTTTTAGTTTTAGTTTATAAAATTAACAAAACAGACATTTTTTTCCCAGGGCATAATGCAGAGAATTGTAACAGGGTGCTGTGACAGAAGGTGCTTGGCAGGAGTGGGTGGTTACAGAAAGCTTCTCTGACTGAGGACATGGCATTTGGGATGAGATTTCAGAGGTGAGGAGGAGCTGGTCACATGAAGACTGAGTAGAAGAGAAAAGGAGGGGAACAACGGGCCCTGCAAAGGCCCTCCAGTAGAGAAGAGCTGATCTGTTCATGGGACAGAAAGAAGTCCAGACAGAGCTGGACGAGGAGCCTCAAGACAAAGTCGGGAAAGGAGTTAGGAGCAGCCACCACACAGGGCGTGGCAGGCCAGCAACAGAACCTCAGCTGGTGAGCCAAGGGGAAGAGGCCCAGTGCAGAATCGTTATCTCACGGGTACAGAATTCTGACTTGATTTCTCCATGGCTAACCCACAGAGAAACCATTACTGGAAGCAGAAGTAAGGAAACCAATAAAGATATATGTCAGCCATCCAACTAGGAATACGCATGGGACCAGGGTGGTGGCAGCAGAGGCAGATAGAGAGGAGGGAGTCTGGGGTTCCTCAGGCAGATTTGGGATGCAGAGTCCACAGTTCTGTGTTAGTCCTGGTAGTGGGAAGGAGCCCGGACACACGAGTGGACACACCAAGGAGGCAGCTGGAGATACACTCTTAGAAGTGGTGCCATTTTTGTGGCGCTAAGGAGCCACAGAGATCACCTAGGGTAATGTACGGTCCAAGACCAGAAGGGCCTCCATCTAAGCATGTGGACCTTCAGCCACGTAGAAATGGGCAACATGACAGGAACTGACAGGAAACTGAGAGGCCAGGAAGGTGGACAGAAAACCCAGAGAATATGGTGTCACAAAGAAAGTGAAAGATGGAGCTGGTGCTATAGCTCAGTGGTAGCGCACTTGCCTGGTATATGTGAGGCACTGGGTTCAGTTCTCAGCACCGCATATAAATAAATGAGATAAATGTCTATTAACAACTTATATATATAAAGAAAGTGGCAGAAAGGGGAAATCCTGGGGAATGATAGTGGCCAAATTATATTGTTATATCATGTGCATATGAGAATATGTAACAATGAATCCCACTATTATATGCAATTATAATGCACCCATAAAAAGTATAGAACACTTTAAAAATGCAAGTGAAGTGACAGAAGGAAGTATCTCAAGAAGGGCAAAGTCGTTGGCCATTTGTGGGTGAAGATGTGCAAACCCTGCCTGTCACCGTCACACTCACCCTCCTCCCGTCCTACTAACAGACCCAATTTTACTTAAATATTAGTGAAATGACAACATTTCAAAGAACACTGGCCCTACTCACAGACTTGAAATGAATCTTAATTGGTCCAATATAATAAGGATAATATCATTCCCTCTTGCTCGTGATTGGTTTAAGGGCTGAAATAAGAAGTGTGTGCAGGGGTTCCCAGGGGGGAAATAATTCTCCATGATAAAAAAGGAAGAAAGGAAGGAAAAGAGAGAGAGGAGAGAAGAGAAGACAAGACAAAACAAGGCAAGGCAGAGTGCAGGGGCACATACCTGGAATCCCAGCCGGGGAGGCTGAGGCAGGAGGATCCCAAGTTCAAGGTCATCCTCAGCAACTTAGTAAGGCCCTAACCAACTCTGCAAGACCCTGTCTCAAAATAAAAAATAAAAAGGGTTGGGGGGTGGCTCAGTGTTGAAAGAAGGAAGGAAGGAGAGAAGGAAGGAAGGAAGGAGAAAAGGGAAGGAAGGGAGAGAAAGGAAGAATCAGAGAGAAAAAGAAAGGAAGAAAAGGCCACTTCAGTTCCTTGCCTGATTTGAGGACATAACGGCTGCTGGAGCCTCCTGGGAGCCTTTCCTGATGTGATGAAGGCAGACAGGGCAGGAAGCTGAACAAATCTGGGCCCTTGATGGCATTACAAAACCGCTGAGCCAGCCTGGAACCGTGCTCAGTGAGGACACCACTCTCTTAGCTGTCAATGCCGGTGTTGGTGAGCCACTTTAGCAGGACATTCTGCAACATATGGCAGCAAGCATCCTAATGGACACTTAAGAGAAAGACAAGAAAGACGATGCAGTGTCTACTGCTGACCTGGATAGGAGCAGTCCCCAGGAAGTGGGCTGGCTCAGGAAGAAGGTGAGGTGAGGAAGTGAGACAGTGTTCTCAGACCCCTCTGTCTGACGATGTTGAATGAGATGCTGGCTGAAGGGAAGGGGTCCAGGGGAGTAATGGGAGATCCATTTACATGCTGAAAGAAATATGCACGAAGAGAGGGAGAGACTGATGGTTCAGCAGAAGACTCATGTCCCAAAGAGCAAAGGTGTCCCCAGGGTAAGTAGAGGGCTTGGCCTTAGGGAGAGAAGACCCTCTTCATCCATGGAGGAATGAAGTAGAACCAGAGGGTAGGGACGCCACAGGTAGCCTGGCAATGTGATCGCAGAAAATGAGGTTGTTCTGACAGATCGCATCTTTTTTTAAGTCAAGTATGAGTGTTCAAAATGTCAGATCCTCCAGTCCTTCCTCACTCTTACTCTCAATTCCCTTCTTCAAGGCCCCACAGAACTCTTTCTCTCTTCTCCAATATGTATTGTGTCTTGGGTTGAAGTTGGCATCCCTTGGGCCACCAGAATGGATGCCCCTTAAGGGCAGGGACCATCCCATGAACATCTCAGTATCTGTCACAGAACCTGGTCCATGTGTTTACAAATATACTGAATCAAAACAGTCTGACTGTGGTGAGATAAGAAAGAAACTCGAAATTTGGCACAGTGGCGCACACCTGTAATCCCAGCAGGTCAGGAGGCTGAGGCAGGAAGATCGTGAGTTCAAAGCCAGCCTCAGCAACAGCAAGGCAATAAGTGACTCAATGAGACCCTGTCTCAAAAATACAAAATAGGGCTGGGGATGTAGCTCAGTGGTTGAGTGCCCCCGAGTTCAATCGCTGGTACCCCCCCCAAAAAAAAGACACTTGACCTACATTATCTAACACTTGATAAAGTTTACTTATAACCCCTGAATCAATACTCATGGTATTTTTGTGGCCATTCACAAGCCTGGGCAGCATAGTGAAAATGTTTTAAATCACCTGATACATACATCCAGAGCTAAGGTTGAACAAGGTTACATTCTGAATTCTTGTTCCTGCTCTATACTACAAGCAAGTGTCCTTTTGTGATGTAGTGAGTGCCATCTTTTTCACATTTTTAACTTTTTGTGGGTGATTTAAAATGAAGCGGTGTCTAGTGTCCCTATATGCAAGAAGACGTGAGGTGTCTTAGAAACATTACATATGTTAGATAAGCTTCCTTCAGGCATGAGTTACCATGCTGTTTCCACAAGTTCAGTGCTCAGTGAATCAACACTACGTGATAAGGTGACTTCAAACAGGAACACGGTTATGTCTGGATCACTGGATGAGCCTGCTGAACCAGAGGTTTGCAGAAAGCTTGCCTGGTGTTACCCTGGAAGAAATGGTTTGCATTTGCTCATTCAGTATTTGCAGCAAGTGTGTAGAACATAGTAATTATCATAAATAATGAGAATCAACTGGACTTCACTTTGCCCTCTTTTGAGAAGCAGAATTATGGAAACAAAACTGGGAGGAGCCCCAACAAGTCTTAACCTCTCTTTGCCTGCTGCATGGATCACCTACAGCACCAGGATTCGTACTGAAGATGTCTTGGGGAGAGAGCTGCTGAGTAGCTAAGATTACGTCCCCTGAGGTCCATTTAGCCCGCCGGAGAAGTCAAGCAGCTTGGGGCACTGAAGCCTGTCCCCTCACTCCCAAGAGGCAGAGAAGCAGGGAGGCTAAGCTTTCCCATATGTCTTCATTTGGTTTCCCCAGAAACTGAACCTGCAATAAGGATTTGAACACACGTAGCTTGGAAGGCAAAGAAAGTACCAGGAGGGGACTGGAGAAGAGGAGCTAGGGATGGCAAGGCAGCCAGGAACACTGAGAAAAGGTCTAGCATCGAGCTAGCCACACTGTGGGCAAACGGAATTTTTCCTACCTGGAAAAACATATTCCTGAGTTCTCCGACCCAAGACTCAGGGAGCTGGGGTGGTCATGCACTATCTCCCGTCAGTCAGTGTTTGAGGGTGCACTAGCTCCCCACCCTTTCTGCCTTCCATGGGGCAGCAAAGTTGTTTCAGTTTAAAAAGGGGGGGATGCAAGAATTGGCAGTCAGAAGTTAGTCACTGTGTATAGGAGTGGTAACAATGAGGACAAGGACAGGTACTGGACATCCACTACATCATACAGAGCTGACACTGAAAGTCCCACATCAACTGAGACCAGGGCTGGAACCACTGCATGAGATGCCTACAGTAGACCACGTTCCCCTATGTCAAGTACTTACCAGCCGTCACGTGCTTCCAGATACTTAGCTAATTCAAGGGCCAATTCCCATCAGTTTTACATCAAAGCAAGGTGTCGTGCTTCTAAAGGAACCTGGAAGGAGGGAGGACTAGTATTTGGTGGATGTGCTGCTCTCTCACCTTCACAGACCACTTAGTTCCCTCATGATTAACAAAGACGAGTATCCTTGACAAGGGAGCACTGGTACTCAGCCTTTCCCTACTCCCACCACCCCCGCTACTGTCTCAGCCACTAAGGAATGGACACTCCATCTCGTGTCTCCAGAGAAGCCCTGGGGTGTGGCGGGGGTACAGGTAGCAGGGGAGGAAGGGAGCTGTCTTACACTCCCGTGTTTCACCACAATCAACTACTAGACAGCAAAGAACGATGACCTTTCCTCCATCACACTGGTGACTAGATGGCTGGGCCGCAAACCCTGAGAGTATATTTCTCCCATCATTTGCATTTCTGTCACTTTCCCAGGTGATACGGTTTAGATGTGAGGTGTCCCCCAAAAACTCATGTGTGAGACAGTGCAAGAAGGTTTAGAGGTGAAATGATTGGGTTATGAGTGTTTTGACCTAATCAGTGCGTTAATCCCCTAACAGGGGGATAACTGCAGGCAGGTAGGGTATAGCTGGAGGAAGTAGGTCCCAGGGGGTGCGCCTTGGGGGTATATATTTTGTCCTTGCAGAGCAGGGCACTCACACTTGCCCCCACCCCCTCCCCCTTTCTCTCTCTCTTTCTCCCTCTCAGCTTCCTGGTACCATGTGCCCAGCTGCTTTCCTCCACCACACACTTCCACTATGATATTCTGCCTCACATTAGGCCCCGAGGAATGGAGCTGGCCATCTATGAACTGAGACCTCTGAAACCGTGAGACCCAAATCAACTTTTCCTCCTTGAAAATTGTTCTTTTCAGGTCTTTTGATCATAACAGTAAAAAAACTGCCTAAAACACAAGGTCACAGCATAATCCATTTGGGAAATGGACAAAAGAATAACTGACCATTGCATGTCTGAGAAGCCACCATGTGGTTGTACAGCCACAGAGCCATGTCCTCTGTAGATGGAGAATATCAGGGACTCCCATGACCCCAGCAATGAGGACTAGGCAGGCCTGGCAACCTCCCAAGTGGGACTCACTTGCCTACATAGAGATGAAGCTCAGCTGGTACAGAAGCCCAGCCAGAGACCAGAGTGGGCAAGAAGAGCCAAGGTCTTGCCTTGAAGCCAAATCCCAGCTCAAGTATTTCCAGGGGGATGACCATGTCCAAGTATGAACACACACTCAGTCCCTGATTGCCTCGTTTTCAAAACAGAGCTACTACTGCTGTCTCGGATGATTGTCCATTTCTTCATTCAGAATAGATATGGGTGCCACAACATGATTGAACCCTAACAATATTACCTAAGTGAAAAATGCTACATGGTGTTCCATCTATATAAAGTTCCATTTATATTAGCTGAGTGGCTGGGAGAGGCCATCCTGCCAGAAGCTCCCAGAGATTTCTGCTATATTTGAAACCGGTCCTGTTGGTCAGTGGTATTCATCAAATCCATAGAATAGAAAGATCTGTGGGTGCCTGAGGCTGGGAGAGGCTGCGGGAAATGGAGAGTGACTACCAACAGGTATGGATTTCTTTTTGGATTTGTGAATATTTTCTAACATCTGATAGTGATGATGGTCACACAACACTGTGAATAGACTAAAAACCACTGAATTATACATTTTTAAATAGATAAATTTATGGTATGTAAATTACATCTTATAGAAGCTAGGGCTTTTTTTATATATAGATATAGATCCCTCACTACATGCAGGTTCTTTGAAAGCCATGAGTAAATATCTAGGTTGGTTGGCTAACTATCAGGATATTAACCAGAAGAACAAGAAAGTGACACAATCCGCTGGAAAGCATAAATTATAGCTTTTTTTTTCCATGTGGCCAGGAAGATGAGGGACGTTCCAACTGAGCATGACCACCAAAAGTAGCCAACCATCTCTCAAAACAAGAAGAGGGTCTTACTGGGAGAAATGAACAAGGAGAAGCTCGTGCAAAACAAGAACATTGGATTGGGCTTCAAGATGCCCAAAGAAGCCATTGAGGGTGCCATCACTGACAAGAAACAGCCCTTCCCTGGTGGCAGACCCTATTAGGCATGGTGATCAAGATAAAGATGCAGAGGATCATTATAATCCACTGGGACTATCTCAGCTACATCCACAAGTACAAGCGCTTTGAGAAGTGCTACAAAAACATATTCATGCATCTATCCCCTGCTTTCAGGTCATCCAAATCAGTGACATTGTCACAGTTGGGGAGGACCAGCCCCTGAGCAAGATGGTGTGCTTCAACCTGCTCAAGGTCACCAAGGCCACTAGCACCAAGAAGCAATTCCAAAAGTAATCAGACTGGATGCCTGTGCACTTCCTGAAATAAAATAAAGATGTTTTCCCTTCCAAAAAAAAAAAAGAACGATAAGTTATATTTTATGTGTTATGCACTGAGTATTTTGCTTAATGCATTGAAGACCCTCAGTAAAGATTTGCTACCAGTTACATCATTGCCATCATCTAATAGGTGCCTCCCATGCCTAGCACTGAGCCCTGCTCTTTGCATGCACAGTCTCACTTCAGTCTCACAACAGTACCCATCCCCCAGGGGTGGGTATTGCTACCATTTCTGGATCTCAGGTAGGGTAACCTGCAGTCAGAGAGGTAAGTTAGCACCTAAGGTCAGAAGCAGAGCAGGGGCCACCTACACCTTCTCATCACACATCTCATCTCTAGCAGCAGCCAGTCAGAAAACGTGTCATCAGTACCACTGACCGACAGGACTGGTTTCAAATACAACAGAAAGCTCTGGGAGCTTCTGGCAGGATGGCCTCTCCCAGTCACTCAGCTAAGAGCCCTGGCAGCATCCGTGTGGCCTCACTGACCTGCCTCAAGCTCCAGGTACGATGCTCAGGACCCCTGGATTGTTAGTGGACACCACAGCCAGTTCAACCAGCTGATGCCTCCTTAGGCTCTTGTGACTCAGGCTGCCCTATTTGCCTGTCTGCTCTAGCAGCTTGGAGATGGCCAGCCTCATCCCAAACAGAAGCCCATCCCAACCCCTATTTAGAAGACATAGACACTCTGGAAATCCTGTATAGCAAAATGTTCCCATCTGCTAGAGTGTGTGCCTGTGTGTGGGCACATGTGTGTATTTAAGTACCTCACACTGCAATTCCTTAGAGATCGATTTATGTGCCACTATCATGGGGGAGACCCAAACTCTCCTGACCTCTCAGTGTACATGCACAGCACACACAGTCCTAATGAACAGGAGTTTTTCACAAAATTTAAATACAAACTAGCCAGTTCAGAAGCCTTCTTTGAAATCACTGAATTTTCTGTTGCTGACTTCAGCAGGATGGATACTCATTTTATACTAACTTGTCAATGGAAAGATTTTTTTTGCAGAGCAATGTGACATCAGAATACCTTCATTTTCATTCTGTGTGTAATATTTTTTGAGCCCCTTTACTTATCCAATGTGTGCCTGAAATTGATTTCTAGAGTGTAGAGGACTTCAACTTGAGTGTCCAAAAGGGACACTGAGCTTTGGCAACATGGGGATGGAGACTTCGTCTTATTCATCACTGTACCTGGAAGGCGCAGAACAGTGCCTGGCACAAAGAAGGCATGCAGCAAACATCTGCTGTTAGATGGATGGATGTCTTCTCCAAGAGGCTGAGGGGACACACACATCAGCACTTGCTGTCGACCAACAGAAATCTCAACATCAATACACTCCAACTCTTAGCTGAGCCTACTTCATTAATTCTTTTTTTTTTTTCCTCCTCCTGTCCAGGGGTACTTAACCATTGAGCCACATGCCCAGCCCTTTTTATTTTTTATTTTGAGACAGGGTCTCGCTAAGTTACTTAGGGCCTGACTGCATTGCTGAGGCTGGCTTTGAACTTGCAATCCTCCTGCCTCAGCCTCCTGAGTCACTGGGATTACAGGCATGAGCCACTATGCCTAGCACTCGTCATTAATTTTTTTTTTTCTTGGTACTCAGGATCGAAGTCAGGGGCACTCAACCACTGAGTCACAACCCCAGCCCTACTCTGTATTTTATTTAGAGAC
This sequence comes from Marmota flaviventris, assembly GCF_047511675.1. NCBI lineage: Eukaryota > Metazoa > Chordata > Mammalia > Rodentia > Sciuridae > Marmota > Marmota flaviventris. Next base: position 16,445,254 of record NC_092499.1, on the reverse strand, counting down.
AGAGTCTCACTGAGTTGCTTAGCACTTTGCTGTTGCTGAGGATGGTTTTGAACTCACAATCCTCCAAGCTGCTGGGATTACAGGCGTGTGCCACTGCACCCGACCCAAAAGAAGAGGAGAAAAATGAGCTCAGCACATGTTGGCATTGCCAGAAGAGGCACCTCTGGATAATGGAGGTGACCACACAGGGTTCAAACACTCACTTTGTCCCTTCTTCGCTGTCCAGGCAAGGGCAGCAAATCTAGACTTCAGTGTGCCTTCTGAGAAGCTTTGCTGGGCTTAGAGATCTTGAAAGTCCCTCCCAGTTTCTGAAGAGAGTTGAATGTGAGCTGGACGAGTCCTGGACATCTGCACTAGGGAAGTGTGCTTTCAGGACCCTTTCCTGCTCTTCCCTGACACCTCCTGCCCTCCAGAGCCCGCCGTCTGCCCCCTGCAGAGACCTCTGACTTTTCCCCTTCTCACTTGACAGCAGTTCATCAACTTGTGACACCTCTGTTCCAGGTTCTGTTCCTCCTGGCCCAGCTTATACACCTAACTCGGCTGTGCCCAGGGGCCTTGAGAGAGAGTGTGTTACCTGAGAAACTCTATTTGTACTTTGTCAAGACAAGTTCTGCCGATGAAGTTTTAATCCCTATCTCCTTCAGTGCATTTACCGTGGCACATCATGATTCTTTGTGCACCTGGCTCAGTGGCCAGGCTGTGACTTCTCGGAGTGCACAGCCCCGGCGGTGGGGGAGGGGGGTTCATCTTTCTGTGCTCAGGGCCAAACCCCATTTCTATGGGCACTTACTCAATAAGTGTTTATAGAATAACCAGATGGATGAATGGCAACAGCTGGTGAATGGAGTAACCAATGGATCCTAGGCATCCTGGTGGCCATGGGAAGGAGCAGTGTGGGTCATGGAGACGGGAACTTAGAAGGCTCCTCAAATCCCACCCCCTGTGGCTGTGTGCTGTGTCTGTCTTTAGAGCTGAGGCTGAATGCAGAGATTATCTCCTGACAAGCAGGCATTCATGCTCCTACAGAAGCTGTGTTCTCACCCTGGCAGAGAAAGGATCAGGGCAGACAGTCTCTCATTAATGCAGGCTCTGGGGAGGCCTTCTGAGCTGAGGCCACAAGGACAGGACTAGCAGGGGTCCCATTATAGTTGAAGGAGAAATACCTCAATGTTACAATACCCCCGACACACCAGGAACAAAGTGACAGCAGGCGTGGAGAGGTCTATGGCAATTGTAATAAGCCCATTATGCTGGACTCACAGCCGTATGTTTCCAAGAGGCGTCTGAAGTACCCAAGAATGTGGACACGCCAGTTTCTGGTTTATTGATCTGTTCCCACCAGATATGCAGATTATCACAGAATCAAGGACTGTGTAACAAAGCCAGGGAAAAGATCATTTTAGCAAACAGAAATTGAAACGCAATCACCATTGCTTTAAGATACACCTCCCACGTGTAACTGGAGGTTTGGAATTGGTTATCATAAACCAAAGATGTCAAGAAAAGCTTCTCTCTGCCCAGATGCTTATCGCCAATTCCTAGAAGAAGACACAGACACCCCAGGCGACTCCAGTACTGTGCCTTCATTCTCCACAAACATTTGTTGACTCCATTGGTGGACTTATGAGTGGCTTAAATAATCTTTAAAATAAAAACTTAATTGTGTCATCTTTCTATTTTACACCATTCCAAGTCTTCCCATTAGGCTCGGGGGGCGGGGGGGAGACAAACTCCTTAATACAACTTGCTATACCTTGCATAATCTGACCACCTCCCACCTCCCAACCTCATGACACCATGCCACATCTCACTCTCTAGCCAGTAAAAGATCCAAATCTTCTGACCAAAGACCAGAGCTCTGGTTACCATGCCTCACTGGCTCTCTCTGTTCTTTAAGAACACATTCAAAAATTCAAGATCTAAACCAAAGAGCTGCCCAAAGCATGGAGTGCCAGGAGCCACCATCTTTAAGCACAACTTAAGTTACAGCTGAAGTCTGTACACATCAGGCCTTACAAGCCATTTTTCATAGTAAAAATGAAAATGCGAAGGAAATTATGTGCATGTGGCTTGCTCTGGGTCACAATGAATACCAGTGTGGATCCAGGAATTGAACATGGAGTCTCAGGAAGTGTAGAGTTACTTTGAAACTAAAAGGAGCTGTGTAGAAGCTACCCTCAAAGTCGGTCACTGTGGGGAGGGGGATACCAGGATGAAGGAATAGAAGAGGAAATGACAGAACTAGAGGTTTGATACAATGGCACATTGGCATCCTGAGACTTCATCTGCCCTTGGTTGCTATGGCTACAGACACCATGACAGCTGGCTCTGGAACGTGAAGGGGCCCCAGGCAGTCTCATTTGACCCTCTCCCATCGTGCCCTAGACTCTGTCTTTGTAATTTTGTGCAGAAAGTGACATATCCAACAATGTCCAGCTCCCGGTCATTCTCAAGTCCACAGAGGCACTCAAAGGAAACCCTATTCACTCTTCTCTGCCCAAACACAGAGGCTCCAAAACTTCCTTCAGAATGCAAAATCGCCCCAGGAATAAGCCAAGCGTGTAACATTGGGAAACGTGGGAACCCTAGGCATTAAATGTACCCTGCTGCCAGTAATTTTTTTTTTTCAGGAATGTACAGAAAAAGCAATAAGGACATTTAAAAAAAAAAAATGTTTTCTCGAAACACGACAAGGAGTGCTAACAGTCCTCTCTCCACCGGTCGTGGGGTGAGATTCTGACGTGTGCTTTAGTCACAGGATTCAGACCCTGGCCTGCCACCACATCAGGGACACCCCAGACACAAGATGCACAGATAGCCATCCCCAGGCATTCCCACTGCTCAGCCCAGATGCTTTCATGGTCTATAAAAGAAGGGAGCTTGCAAAGTAAGAGAAGGCAGGCCATGAGCTTCCACGCTCAACCTCTGGTTTTACAGGGAGGGAAAAATAGGGCATATTGTGTGGTCATTTTTTGTTAATGTTTTAACAGACTTAGACTGCACGGGTCCCACAGGAGACAGGCTCCATGAATGCTTTTTGTATTATAATAATACAAAAAGTTTGGACGGCTGGGTATCCTGGGAGCTAGCAAAAGACCATATATTTGTGTTTTATATAAACCATCATCAGGCTCACTGTCTTTCTAGGATAATGTAGTGAGTACAAGGAAGAGGAAATGGAGTTAAATCAATAAGTGTTCTGTAATTCAGTTGAAAATGCAGGGCCAAACAAAATTAAGCAGATTTCTGTCCTGCAGGATCATCAGAAAAAAAAGGGACAAGGTGGAGTGAGACAGACCCAGATTCAAGTCACAGCACTGCCCATAATGATGGGTGACTTATTTAAGCCTACTCACTTGAAAAGCAGGGAGAATAATTTCACCTGCTTCTTGGGATTATAAAGAAGATTATGTGAGATAATGACTCGAAAGCACTTAGCACCATGCCTAGAACTTAATACATAAGCAATAAATATACGAAGAAATTGCCCACGGGGATATTAAAATATGTTCTCAAATTCTCTGACACTCCTCCTTTCCAAAGTGACCTCCTTCTCCCCTTCCCCTCCCCAAATGTGAACTGAACTTAGACTGGCATCTAATGAACAGAACACAGTCATAGTGACAATATGTGATTTCTAAGATTAGGTTAGAAAAGACATTGCCAGTTCTGCCTTGTTCTTTCTTGAATCGCTTGCTCTGGAGAAAGCCAGCCACTGTGTACTGCGCGACACAAGCAGCCCATTGAGAAGCCCATCCTGGTGGGAAATGAGGCCTCTCCCTACAACCTGCAGCAGATTGCAAGTCCCATGAATGAGCCATCTTGGAAAGAGACCCTTCAGCCCCAGGCAAACCATCAGATGACAGGCCATCAGACGACAGGTCAATGTGGACACTGACCACGATGTGGTGACAGACTCCTAGCCAGACCACCCAGTGGATCTGTTCTCCAGTTCCTAACCCATGAGGGAATAAGTATTTATTGTTGACTTAAGCCATTGGATGCTGGGGTTATTTGTTACCCAGCAATATGGTAACACACTAAGGTACTGGGAGACCCTCTATGCAGGACTCAGCATCCCCCCAACACACACAGAAAGTGTCTTGACCTTAATTATTTTTGTTTGTTTGTTTCCTCAGAGTAGTTATTGAGACTCGTGTTCTATATCATAGAACACACTTGGGGAAATGCTGGTCTACAATTTAACCATTTATAAATCTTTATCTCAATTGATCATGTTAGCAACTATAAAGTGTTATTGTGATCTGTATTTTACTCAGAAGAAAATTAAGGATCAGGAAGTTAAGTGACTTGAGCAAGTTCATGAAGTGGGATGCTCTAAATGCTTGTGACCTTCCCAAAATTCATATGCTGAAATCCTAACCCCTTCAGTGATGGTATTAGGATTAGTGTCCTTCTAAAAGAAACCCAAGAGAGACCCCTCACTCCTTCTGCCATGGGAGAACCCAGCAAAAAGTCACCATCTATGAGCTAGAAAAATGAGCCCCCACTAAACATCACACTAACATCTACTGACACCTTAATCTTGGACTTCCCAGCCTCCAGAACAGTGAGAAATAATTTTCTGCTGTGATAAGCTGCCCCATTTATGGTATTTTGTTATAGAGGCTCAAATAGACTAAGACACACAGCCAATAAAATTAGTCAGACGAGGGGCTGGGGTTGTGGCTCAGGGGTAGAGTGCTCGCCTAGCACGTGCAAGGCGCTGGGTTCTATCCTCAGGACCACATAAAAATAAAATAAATATAATAAATGTATTGTGTACAACTACAATTAAAAAAATTTTTTTTTAAAAGCAGACAATAACTCAGCCTGAAGCATTGTGATTCCAAATCATATTCTTTCACTGGTCTTTTCTCTGGTTTATCCAGAACAGCATAGGGTTTTTTAAACCTGGACCAACAACACTGGGAGCCTATTGGTCTCAGGAGTGGTGGGTCTGCTATGGCCCACCCCCGCCCCCAGATGATCCAGACAGTGACCCAAATGCTTCCCAAGAGGTTAAGCTGGAGCCTGCTCCGCATCCACAGACCTTCACAACAGCAGGACACAGGTGTCACTCGTGGGTCCCTGACCTGGCTCAGGCACTCTTCCCAGAGCTTTGCAGGCACCACCTCATTTAATCTGCATAACAGATCAAGGAAGCACTGGCTCTAATCATCTCTGTCTTACAGAGGAGACCAAGTCACAGAGAAATGAAATTACTTGCCCGAATCAGCCACTAGTAAATGATGCAGCTTAAATTAGGACAATTAGGAAACAAAGAGACCTTAGTGATCATGATTCAACTTCCTCCTCTTCTGTGTAAATGTCAGAGCCAGCCTTAGAACCCAGGGCCTCCCACCCTAGCCTCTCACACAGTACAGAAGGTGACATCTTGCTAGACTCAGGTTAAATGACTACCACATTCACTTAGTCTCCTACCAGGGTATTGTAAAGTATACACTGAACCAGATTTACCAGAATGGTTTCCCATATCGCCTCAAATTCCACCACAAAAAAAAAAAAAAATGAATGTCATCAGCCTAAAGCAACATTCTCCAGTAGATTCCAGGAGCTGACCCAAATTGGTCCATAGTCAAAATAGTTAGCAACAGACTGTCCCCAATTTGTAAAGAAAAAAAAAAAAAAAAAATATATATATATATATATATATATATATATATATATATATATGTTAGTGGATATAATCTCCTCTCTAAGCTTTTCCCTGTACCCTTTTTCTTAAACACTTGTTGCCTGACTCCTTGTCTCACTTGACAAAGTGGGTGATGTTCAACCGTCAAATATCTCACCTGGCACACAGCTTCCTGTTCAGCCTGTCAGACTCTCATCACATGAAAGTCACTAAGTTATACTATTTATCTTTATGCTGCTAAAATATTTGATGTGTTGTTACTCTGAGCACCTCCAGGCCTGCTTGCACATAAGAAACTCATTTCCCGGTAATGGTGAGATGGCTGCTAGCTTGTATATCAGAATTTAAAATATTGACATTTTTGACCTGCTACAAAGGTCACTGTGACTTCCAAGTTCTCTATCATCCAAGCAAATCTCATTGCCTCTTCAAGGGTCGTTTTTGGGTTTTTTGTTTTTTTTAACTGAAAACCTCACCATTACACCTCAGTGTTGGGTAATTGGATGGGGAAAAAAATTAGGAAATTTTGCAGAAGAAGTAGAAATTGAGTTCAGAATTCTGTAGGAATGGGGTGGGGATGAAGGAAGGAAGGAGAGAAGGAGAAGCTACCTGTGACCTGCTGGTTTTCTTCTCCAATCTTATTTTCCCACCATCCCACTCTGCTTCAAACTTCCTTGCACAGAAAAGGGAAGGGATGGGATCGAAAGCTACTGGAAGTATAAAAACTGGATTCCCCTGAAATCCTACCACCCCCACAACCTCTAATGCCTGAACTTGGGTGTGGCAAAGGAGGAGAACAAGTGCCTTCATGTCCACACCCTCCTTGGCCAATGGCTGTGGCCCTCACGCTGCCCCCCGACACATACACACATACCCACCGGCTTCTCCAGGCTGAAGTGATGGACTGGGAGTCAGGTTTCATTTTCCACCCATGGGACTCACAAATGCGAAAGAAAGAAAACCTCAAACTGTCAAACTGAGTCCACGAAACACAAATAAATGTTCTAGAAAGTAAATATGAGGTGTTCATTCCCACCATTATGAGTGATGGCGGTGGGCCCAACCCAGACCAACCATGAGCTTCTACTGAGAGACTCCAGAGGATCAGAGCCTGTGAGCAGATGGGCCCTTTGACTTCGCGATTCTCAAGGATAGCCATCAGCCAGTGGGTGTGGCCAACATGGTAACCTCACTCCTTATGTCCCATTTAGGTACATTCCCCAAGCAAGCCATGCAGAGCTGAGCCCCTAACTTACTCTAACCCTCACCGGTTCACTAGTAAATGCCCTTTATAATAGTATCTGAGTACGGGGGGAAGGGGGAATAACTCACTTTTATTCACTTTTCTACTTCAGCCAAGGGAGCTGTCCAAACTGAAACCTCCTAATGGACCACGGGTCTAGTGGATTCTTCTTTCTGCTTCATCATTATACTTTCTGTGTATAATTCCCTATAGGTTAAGTAAAAAGGAATCCACTAACTCGCTGTCCCTATATTAAATATACCTTGCACCGTATCTCAGTGGTGGGGGGAGTTTCCCAATTTGGGGCAAGAATATATTGTATTTGTTTTAAACACACCTGCTTTAAGAAAAAGCCAAAGCACGGATGTTTTGGAAACAGGATGAAGAGCAAAAGCAACCCATCCAGCAGCAGGCTTTGGGGGTTTTTGTTGTTGTTGTTTTTATGGTGCTGGGGATTGACCCAGGGGTGCTTAACCACTGAGCCACACCCAGCCCTTTTATCTATCTATCCATCTATATCTATATATCTTTTTTGGTGGGGGAACAGGGCCTTGCTAAGTCACTGAGGCTGGCTTTGAGCTCATGATCCTCCTGCCTCAGCCTCCCAAGCCACCATGCCCGGCACCCATCCACTCTTAATGATTAGGATGGGTGAAGATAAGATGAGTTCCCTTAGACACTACTGGAAAAGAGCCCTGAGCCAAATCTTGGCGCAGAACGTCTTTGGAACATCCTTCCTCTGTACTTTCTAAGATAATTGTGATGATTTGGGAACATTATTAATCTCGTTTGGAATGCTGTTCTCCTGAAAGTTGGATATCATAATCAAAAATAGATTATTTTCCTTCCAGAAAATCTAAGCTATGCAAATGTGTGTTTGCAAACACATGAATAAAGACAGCACTTCAGGGACCTAGAAAGTTGAGCCTGGCTCCCATTCGTACGGAGCTGAGATCTCCTCCTCTTAGCCAGCAAAGCAGAATGGGTACCAGGGTCTTCCCTGTGACTCATGGGGTAATGACCTTGTCAGCCTGTGGGAGCCTGGTAAACACAGCCATCAACCAAGGACTCCCTGATCAACAGAGAGCCAGTTCCTCTCCATCCCTCTGAGGAACCTCTGAATACACGTTGGGGTAAGGAGGAGTGGGAGACTGTGGGAGGGACAGAGCCTGGGGAGGGGGAACTGGAGGGAAACTGCTCTGGATGGGAGCATCAGAAGTCCTGGATGAGCCCCGGTTCTGCCTGTTTGCACCTTTATCCTTTCTACATCTTAGTCTACCCATCAGTAAATCTGAGACTCTAATACCTACAAAAATAGGGTTGTTTAAAGAACAAATGAGATCATTTGTGAAGAGTGTTCTGTAAACTGAAACGTGCTGCTCACATACACCACGGGCCTGTCTGGAATTCTGCTTTAAAGTATGCATGGGGAAAAAAAAAAAAAGTAGGCACAAAAAGTGAGGGTGTTTTTTAAAAATCCAGCTCCAGTGTCGTGGTTTCGCCTTTCTGATGCCCCACTATTTGAGGACATTCTTCCTTTCTCCTTATTTATACGTTGTCACGTGTAGAGAGAGGGGGACCTGGAATTTCCCAGATGCTTAGAGCCTTCCATCCTCTCTGATCCACCCCTCATCCATTCAAGTGAACATTCATTATGGACAGCAAAAAGTGCAAGCGCAAAGGCCCTGAGACAGAAATGAATGTGACTTGAGAAACAAAGGGAAGTGGAGTGGTCCAAAGATCAGATAAAGCCAGAGAGGTATACAAAGGCCAGGTCAATGGCCCCTTTCTACATGGGAAGATAGTGAAGTCCAGAGAGGCTAAAGGAGAAATCCAAAGTCACACAGCTAACTGTCACTCCAGCTGGTTCTGGAACCTAATTCTTTTGCTCCCCAGTCCACAGGTTTTTTTATATTATACTGATCAGTCTGCCTCAATCCAGGTGAATGCCATTTGCTGATCCCCTGGCTTTTTTTCTTTTCTTTTTGAGACAGGGACTCAATAACTGCCAAGGCTGGCCTCAAACTTGCAATCCACCTGCCGCAGCCTCCTGAGTAGCTGGGATTACAGCCGTGGCCCACAGCAACTGGTTTCATTTGGCTTTTAAAAGTTCTTAACACAGAGAAGCAGCAAACAAATTCTAATTTTGAACAGAAAATCACCACTAAGTGATCCTGGTGATCAAAAAATGCATATGAATTCTGCTTTGAAAGCTGAGACTTTAGTGCCAATCTACCTTTGTGTGGATTCTCCCCAAACAGCACCCCTCTTAGTTGAAGGCTCAGTTCTGTGACTATGGAGGAAGGACACAGCCCACCAAAGACTAATCATTTCATACTTCAGCTTCATTTTCGTGCATACACCTCTTGACAGTGCTTTGCTTAATTCATCTAAGAGCAATCAAAATCAATCTGTTCTCAAACCACCTTCATTTGGTGCTATTAAATTGTCAGGTAATGGGGCTGTGAGCAAAGCATCATAATTACAACTTCTTTCCATAACTCCTGAGCATCTCCACCTGAGGGTTCCACAATCAATCCTACAGTCCCTGTGTTACGGTTTAGATGCATTGTCCCTGTGAAAGCTCACATTGTGAGACAATGCAAGAAGGTTTGGAGGAGAAATAATTGAGTTAAAGCCTTAACCTAATCAGAGATTTCATCCCTGATGGGATTAACTGGAGGCAGGTGGGTGTGGCTGGAGGAAGCCATTCATTGGGGGTGTGGCTACGGGGTATATATTTGTATCTGAAGAGTGGTGTCTCTCTTTGCTTTCTGATCAACATGTGAGCTGCTTCCCTCTGCCACACTCTTCCTCCATGATGTTGAGCCTCATCTTGAGGCCAGAGGAAGGGAGCCAGCCATCTATGGACAAAGACCTCTGAAACCGAGAGCCCTAAAATAAATTTTTCCTCCTCTATAATTGTTCTGGTTGGGTCTGTTAATCCCAGTGGTGAAAAATCTGACCGAAACACCCTGTAATGTGAACTGTGCCTCACTTTTCTATTGTATGTTAGATCCCCCTTTATTGCTCTGATAAACACACTTGGTATATCAAACTGAACCTCTGCAGAACTTAACCAAAGTCTGCGCGGTGGCCAGTGACTGGTCCACAAGATGGAGAACTGAAGGTGCTGTTACCTAGAGAAGTTGGTGGAGAAAAGAATTTACAGGGACAGCTAGTTCATTGGAAGACTCGTTCCTCCCTTCCTCCTGCCTCTTCTCCTCCTCCCTCCTCCTCCTTCTCCCAATGAGCTTCTCCTTTCCTGGACCAGGCAAGAGCCAGAGGTCCCAATAACTTAAAAGACACAGTCTGAAGTGTGTTTCAGAGCCTGGATTCCAGTCCAGTCCCAATACCTTGCAATCTTGGGCAAGTTACTTCACCTCTGTGTTCCTCAGTTCTCTCGTCTATGAAATTAGGATGATATCTTCCCCCTAAGATTTTTGCAAAGATTAAGTTAATTAATGTATGTAAATCAGTAGTCCAGTCCATAATTCCATAGGAAGTTAAGATTCGCTGTCCTTAAGCCTCACTCTCCTCCTGCCTCTGTCCCTAGCTAGGAAAGACCATGGTCACCTCTACCATCAGGAACAACCTTAAATAAGTCGAGCACCTCACTTAGTGGAAGGCAGCTTCATGTCATCCTGCTGGTCATCGAGTGTCAAATGGGACCATAACATATATCAGATCCGTATTTTGAAACTATGAAATAACGTACATAAAACACCTGGTAGGCTGTGCTTGTTTATTGAAGCCTTTTTATTTTTAGCAGCAACGCTAGTAACTGTGGATGCTACTTCCATTCTTTCCTTCACTGTAACATGTGGAAAGGTCCTCCGCATGTCACTTACCACCAGGACATGAATCTGTAGAATGATGATCCCACAGAAATGTATTTGAAAAGTCAAGGCCAACTAATTAGAATAAACTTAAAAATTCAAGTCCAGCTTCACAAAATCAGTTCCACAGTGCTCCTTCCCTACCAGAGGAGACCTCCACTCTGACAACTGCCCACCCTTGGTGGTTCCAGGGCATCTCCCACTGGACCAGACCTAGACTGAAGTCAGGAGCCTTCTCCACCGTGGTCCCACTATGGCTGCCTTCCAGTCTCTCCAGGGGTTCCACCTCCACACCTGATGACGTCACGTTCTCCAGCTCCCTCCTCCATGCACTTCTCCTTTCCCATGGCCACCACCCAGCTCCATGCACCATTGCATTTCATCTCCTAGATCCACGAGAGCTGCACGACCTTTATTTTAAAACTCAGTTCAAATCATGTCACTCTTCAGCTTGACACTCTTCAGTACTTAAAGACTGCACTCCTCCTCCCCCCCCCCATAATTCTACTCCACCTCTAACACCACCAGGGCTTTGGAATTTGATCCACCACCACCCACCCACCCCATCCCCTGTCACATCTTAAAATACAAGCTCCCTTGCTCTCTGCTCCAATCATGAACCTCTTTTCAGAGGGTCTCAAATACATGTGCCCCAGGACTTTTGCACTTGCCATTCCCTCTTCTGAAAAAAATTCCCCTTCTCACTGGTCAATTAACTGCTACTTCAGGTTTCAGCACAGGTGTAATTGCCTCAGGGAAGGATTCCCTGGCCACATGCCTCCGTTGGTCCTTGTCAATCTCTTCTATCAAACACTTCCTTAAAATCCTGATGCTCATGGTGCATACACAGACTTTTAATTATGGACTTCTCCAAGCAATGATTGCTTTAGATCTGTCTCCTTTACTGTAAACTGCAAGAAGCTAGAGTCTTTTGTCTGCCCTGTTCTGACTATATCTCCAGTGCCTAAGACTGTGCTTGGTATTCAATAAATATGCTCTGGAGGAATTTAAAAAAAAAAAAAAAAAAAAACACTTTCCTATTTCTAGAGTTTTAAAAACAAGGTAAGTCTGGATTGTATTTAAGGTGTTTTTAAAAAACTCAGTGTTTTTAAAGGGCAACACCTCTCCATTCAGTCTTAAACTACCTGTCAATTCATAAGTCATTTACTTAACAAATTGAGTGGGTTTCCTGTTTCCATTCTGGAGAAGAAATGCTCCTCATAAAGAACATTAAACACGACACCCACCCACCAAATAAATTCCATCCCCAAAACACACCCAGAGGCCACTCCTAGCCCAGTTCTGCCTTCAGATGAGCTAAGAACACGCTGAAGAGCATTCTGGTCACAACTGGACACGTGCTGTCAATGTGTTCCGCTCCCTTATTAATCACTCAGGAGAAACCTTAACATCTGGATGCTAATTTCAGTCACGGTGACCAACACTAGGCACACACAAATCTACCTATTTTGCAGGGAAGGCACATAGACAAACATTTGTAAAAAGCACGTGAACCACACCATTGCCTGCAGTGGGCACACTGTGAGACCCCTCCCAGAGCCCTTGCCAGCCCCACCCATCTCGAAAACCACTCCCCCGCCCGCTTCTACTCCAACCTGAGCCAAACCAGCAGCCTAGTTTGGTAATAAGATTGAACGAAGACTCCAGAGGCCTTAGGGGCTCCATTATTATGCTTGCCCTGTGCGAAAGGCCATCCCCAGGGACAGTGGCTACAGATCAGAGCCTCACTTGCTGCCAGGAAACCTTTCCCACTGAGGACACCCAGGGCTTGCTGTACAGCTCCAGGTCCAGGAGAAGCACCCCACCCATCTGCCAGAGAGACAAAGATCACCAGAAACAAAGGACACACACACACACACACACACACACACACACACACTTGCACACCCAAAGTCAAAAGCAAATATCGACACTTGGTGAAATTTCAAACCAAGAAGTCAGTTTGGTGTATCTTTAAATAGATTTTTTTAAAAATCCAGGAAGGACAATGATTATGTGGTAATGACAGGCGCTATCTGGGTTCCGAACCCACGCTGCCTCCGCCCTCCTCCCACCCGTGCTGCAGTCCCCAGGAGCATTTCCCAGCCTCGGGACACACGCTGCCGGGGCAAGAGTGCTTTCACTCATGGAAGCGCGCACACGCCGGGCAAGGGCGGCCAAAAGTAGCAAATACCAACCTTTAGGATCCCAGTTCACCTGCTTTCTTGGCGTCTCGATTGGAAATTTCATTGCTCCGTTGCCCAGAAGGGGAAGAAATGAAAAGAATCAAAATAATAATAAAGCCCTCGAGCTTTACACGCCTCGGAACAGCAGCCCAACAAAACAATTTCCAAGGATGAGCGAGCCTTGGACTGGCTCGTGGATGGGGCTCCAGAGAGAGGTGGGGAAATACTGGCTTAGGGAAGAATTGGAGACGGCTTGGGTGTCTGCACCGGTTGAGGGGCGGTCTGCTGCGGCCGGGTGGGTAAAAGAAAAAGTAAGGTTGGCCAGGGGTGGATGAAAGGATGGAGAGGAAGGCTCGGGAAGACGAAGAGCCACCAAGCTGCTTTCCAAAAGCGGTGCGGCAGGTTGGGGGCTGAGCAGCCGGAAGGCCGAGGCTAGGGAGAAGCCCACTGCAGTGTCACTCGGCCCCCGAAGGCGTGTACGTACACACTCTCGCACACACTCTCGCACACACACTCCCGGACGCGCGCTCGGGCGGGCACGTCAGCCTAGCTCCGCGGCGCAGAGCGCACTCGCCCCACCCCAGCCGCGCTCCTCGCCCCCGGGCGACGCCCCCCACTCCCCACCCCCCGAAAGCCATTGGACAGAGGGGTGGCGCGGCGCCGGGGGAGCGCGCCGCGAAGCCGACCCTCCCCGTGGCGCGCCGCAGATGCCTAGCGGCGGCGGGAGAGCGCAGGGCGCGCGGCGCACAGAGGCTCCCGGCCGGGAGGTGCGCTGAGCCCGGGTGCCAGGCCCCAGGCGGTGGGCGGTGGCGGACCTGCCCGCTCGGCGGCGGGAGGTAGCAGGAGCAGGGCGAGGAAGCCAGGCGGGGCGAGAGCGGGCGGCCGGCGCGCTGCTACTTACTGGCAAGGCCGACCGGCAGCGGGCAGGGAGGCGGCCGCGGCGCGCTCCGTGGAGTTGCAGCCGGAGACACGCTTGGCTGCCTGGAAGGCTCCGCAGGAGGCGGAGGAAGGGCTGCTGCGGCCCCTCCGCAGACCTCTGCCTCGGGAATCACCTCTTCTCACCGCTCCCACCCTGGGCGCCTCCTCCCCTTCTTTTGTCACTTCATTTTTTCACTCCAGTCCCCTCCCGCTCCTGGTTCTCCCGCCTGAGCCCCGAACCCACGTCCCCACTGCACTCCACGGAGGACAGTGCCAGTCATGAGCCTTTTGTTCTGGGACTGCTCGGCGTCGGCTGCGATCTCCCCATCCGGGGAAGCTCGTTCCCCAGGCGCAGCCCGGTCCATTCCCCAGCTACCTGCGGTACGACTTACTTGGACTCCCGCTCGGAGGCTGGGGAGAGGGCTGGAGAGAGGTGCCGTGGCCCTAGAGGAAAGAGGAGTTGCCAAGGCCGGGCGGCTCCAGGGAGCAGTAGCCCTGGAGAGCTCAGGGACCCAGGACTGGGAAGTGCAAAGAGACCCCCAACCATGTTCCCAGAAAGTGGCTAAACCGGGAACACTATCCCCACCCCTAGTCTCTAGCCCTGCGAGAAACCACAGGGGTTTGTGTTGAAGTCTCCAGAAAAGCCAGTACTGAGGTTCTCAAAGAGGCCACTCTGAAGTATCAATATAAAATTCCCTAGGATGCTTAGTAATGGGGCCCTGCACATCGTAGATGCTCAAGAAATGCTTGCTAAATGAAGGCATAAATTGATAGAAATCGTTAAAGTCATCATTACTGCCGGGTATAGCTAAGGTTACTAAAATTCATTGTTCATTTAACATATGCATAAACTGAACACCTCTTCAGCCTCCAGAGTGCTAGGTGCTGGCCTTATGGAAAAGAATATCTGGTGCCAGAAGGTCAGGTTATATTGTTGTTGCCTTTACTTATAAATGAGAAAGTGACTGCCACCCCCAACCACCCAGCTGTGGTCCTGAAACCCTGCACTAGAACTTGCTCTCTGAATTGCATGCCACTACAGGACATCTTGAGACCCTGTGGAGCCATGTGTCAGCAGTACCTTTTCCATCATCCACCCCCCACTTTCCCCAACACATCCAGGTCTCCAAGTCCAAGGGCAAGATCCATAAAGGGCCACCGTGGTCTATGGGAAAGTTGCTAAATGCTTTGTCACTGACCGTACAGGCAGCCCAAGCTGGAGCCCTGAGTTCTCTGCGGACCACATACAGGGAAAATGGTACCATACCAATGGTGCTACTCTGACTCCTCAGCCCTTTGGGCAGGTACCCAGGTGCCTCGGAGCTACCTTCTCCACACTTTACCTCCTGTAGTAGAAGGCAGAGAGCATGGATGAGAAAAGGAAATGAGATATTCAGAATTTCTGCCTTTCCCATTCATCCCATCAGGATGTGTGGAAATTCTGTTCCTAAGCCCTAAGAAAGTTGATTCGAAGAAGGGCCTTGGAGCATCACTTTGCCCTCTCCTCCATAACTTTACAGGCCCAGGGACTGCAATGCAATGTTTTTACCTCCATCCAAGTCAGAGAGAGGTCAGCAGAGAAAGATTCCTTCCCTTCTGAATTCTCCAAGGATGGGCAAGCAAGACTGATATTATTGGATGCTCCTTCGCCTTCTCTTATTTCCTCTCCATTCATCTTCCCTACATTTCTTTGAGAAAGCTCCTGCTTTAACAGATGAGAAGACCAAGACTCAGGAGGATAAAGAAATCCTTCCAAGGTCACAACATAGAGATTCAAACCCAAGTTTGCCTGAGCCAAAGGCCCACACTTTTTATGCCAGAACCTTGTGAGCTCATCTGGTCCCTGGACCCAGGAATCTGACTATGAAGCTGTCAGCTGGATTATTTGGGGGTAATGAAGATCTAAAGGTTGTGTTATCCAAGACTCCAGTCCCTCCTCTTAGCAAAATAAATTGGGCTATACTTGGGTCAACATCAGGGAATTAGTTCACTGTCCAAGGCAAAATTCTGTGGCACAAAATGCAGATTTAGTATCAATCAACAAACATTTATTTACTTAACATCTTGGTTGCAGGTCCTCACTAGAAGTTATGTTTGGCCCCTTGGGTAATGAAAGACCTTCCTGAATGGCATCAGTAGGGCAGTCACTGAAGGATTGGGGAAGACTGGGATTGACATTCTTGGGGTGGGGAGCAGGATGAGTGTCTACAGCTGCTGATCTGGGATAAAGACTAGTCCCTGACCCTTAAGATCATCTTTCTGCTAAATCACTGGTACCTCCGCTCTTACCTTGTCCCAGCCATTGACTTCTAGGGCCTCCTCTTATCCTCCACTTTCAATCTCCCTTCTTGGAATGTTTTCAAAGACAAGTTTGTGGGAATGCACCAAAAATAAATAAGTACATAAACCCCAGCACCCTCTACTGCAACATGCCTGAAATCAAACGCAGCTCTTCCTTGAACTGCGATATTTGGGATGGACCGCCCTGGGGTGGGGGTGATGTTAGACCCCTTCCCAAGACAACCCAGCAATGAGCACATGAACGCTTTGTGCTGCTCTAATTCGCTTCCATCACCTTCAGTTCTACTCTTTGGCCATTTAGAAACGGAGTCCACTTACCCAAAGGAGGAAAGAAGTGACCCGTGAGGAGGAGAAACATCCAAAAAAGATGCCGCGCCACGGGGTCCCCTCTCGCTCTGCGCCGCCGCTGCAACTTCCATGGCTATTGCTGCGGGCGGGTTAAGTCTGGTGGAAAGCGACCGCCTCGCGTTCCTGCGGCAGGAAAACAAAGCATCGTGGCGCAAAGTCTCCTTGCACCCGCTGTCCCCCGCCAGGAGCCCCTGGATGGCGGCGGCCACGTCCCGGGTGCATTCGGTGCTGAAGCGGCGCTGCCGGTCGCCCGGGTCTCTGCAGCTCAGAACCTGCCTGGCGGACAGCAGCGATAGTTGCCGCGCCACTTTAATGCTAGCTGTGTGACCCGGCGTGGGAGGGCTGGGGAAGCCCGAAAACCCCAGTCCTGTCTGGCGACGAAGTTTTCCCGGAGTTGACGAGCTCTTAAGCCCTCTCCCCTCGCTGCAGCCCGAGCTGACAGTGAGACCGGAAGCGGGTGATGCCTGCAGCCAGGGAGGTCTCGGGGTGGCGGGTAAGGAACACCGAAACCGAGTTGAGAAAGGAGAATTTCCTGGGACAGCGAATCGCCGCGAGTGATGAAGCTTGGGGAATCCTGCTTCGTGCTGGTGCCGCAAACATCACGGGGAGGGGCGGATCTGACCAGAAGCTACTTTGAATTCACCAATATCAGAATGAATGCATTAATCGGTCTTTGGTCTCATCCTTCCTAAAATCCAGAAGAAATCCCAGTCTTGCGTCTCTTCCGGGCAGGCCAGAAACCTTTAAACCCTCTTCTCCAAAGAACCGCAGTCGGGTTTCCAAGTCATCTTTCAGAGATATCCCCCGCTCCGCACGCGCTCACACACGACCTAGTGTATACCCCCTCATGGGGGAAATTGATGGAGTTATTATACATGCATGTCAACTTGAACTTCTCCTACCAGAAGTGTTTTCTTTCCCCAGTGAAGTTTCCACATTGTTCTCAGCATTGAATCATCCCTACCTTCAGCCGTCATGTGCCAATCAGCACCTGCAAAAACACACCCTTAAATAGATGTTGCCCTAATCTTGGACTCTGCTTTGGCTTTGGAGATCAGGAGACACATCAGCAGTCAAAGGGCAGAAGGTGTCATATATCATATCCCTGGAAACTGAAGCTGAGCTGCTCCATAATAGACTCTGTGAGTAAATCCTGCAGATTTATTTTGATGACTCAAACCTCTGATTGGGGATTAAAGAGGACGATATACTATGAACTCCAAAGAAGTTGTAATTAAAGCTTCCAGCTATAGAACATGTTTCATAACCCAGGAACTGCATCCTCTTCACTCGCAAGTTCCTCTGTTTAAAATCGTAGCTCTTAAGAAAGTATGACTTAAGCTCTAAAAGGCAACATGCCAAACGTCTTATCAAGAATGCACAGAGCTATAATCCTGGCCTCTCACGAGTTTTGAAGTGATTCCCTCTGGCCTCTGGGTTACCACCAAACCATAACCCCGAGTTATGGTTTGAAGAGGTTGACTGCTACATCTTTTTCTTCCCCCTCAACTTTTTATTTTGAAAATTTTCAGACGGGAAGAAACATGATTGTTTAATAAAAACTAAGGCTGTGATTTGAATGTTTGTGTCCCTGCAAAATTCATGTTAAATCTTAATCCTCAATGTAATAGTAGTAAGAGGTGGGGCCTTTGGGATGCCATTAGGACATGAGGGCTTCACCCACATTACTGGATTAGTGTCTTTTTGCCCTCAGTCTCCTGAAAATGCTACAAGATTGCCCCACTGGAAGCAGAGAGCCCTTACCAGATGCAAAATTTGCTGGCACCTTGATCTTGCACTTCCCAGCCTCCAAAACTTGAGAAATGGATTTCTATTTATAAATTACCCAATCTAAAGTATTTTGTTATAGCAACACAAATGAACTAAGACAGCCAAGATCTAATCAAGGATTGCATTGGGTAGTTATGTCTGTTTAGTATACAGTCATCCTCTGGGAATTGGTTCCAGGATTCCCCCCAATGGATGGATACCAAAATCCAAGGATGTTCCAGCCTCTTACATAAAATGGCAGAACACTTGCATAGGAACTATTCTTATCCTCCTTTATCCATGAAGTCATCTCTGGATTATTTATAATACCTAATATGATGGAAAAGCTGTGTGAATAGTTGTTGTGCTATATTGTTCAGGAAACAATGACAAGGAAAAATCTCTACCTGTTTAGTATCATGGAAATTTTTCAAATATTTTCAACCGGAGGTTGATTGAATCCATGATAGTAAAGTCCACAGACATGGAGAGCCAACTGTATTCCCTTCATCTATTTTTAATGACATTGATTTAAAAAAAAAAAAAAAGAAGCCAAATTCATTTGCTTTTTAATAATGTTTAATGACATGATGTATCTAAAGATAAGTTGAGTGCAAGGGGAAAAATATTTCCTGACCACAGCAGGTCATGAAGATAGCACCTTCTATGAACTCATGCCATATATTCATAGACCAGAAAGCAGTTGTATCCCCGCTTAGCAAATTTCTCTCCTCCTTAGTCAAAGAAGGTATCTTTGTTTCTTATCCCCAAAAAGGCCGTGTTTCAGAGATAGAGGAGTGTTTTCACACACACACACACCAAGTCGACAGGCACATATGGCATTTTACAGAATTTAAAAATAAGAACCTTAGCAAGGTCACATGCCTTAAAAAACAACTTCTGATTCTCATGTCAGTCTAAGGTTTTAATTTGTAACAAAACTAGAAGGAACAGAGGAAGCAGGCATATTTCTATAACCTGTTTATTTATGGGGAAGTATTATTCACAGTCTTTAGCTTGATGGAGTTAAAAATCCCTTAGAGGGACCTACTTCATCCACACATTGGTGGATGCTTCTCCCAGACAGACAATGAAGGGTAGAGTCTGATCAATAGAAAAGGTTTTGCTCCGCTGTGGGTGAGACATAGTCTGAGCATCCAACTGAAATGTTTGAAATCTATTCATTTCATTTTTGCTGCTTTTAAAACTAATGTTTACTTAGCTGAAAAGGATTGGAACAAGTATAATGATAGAATTTTTCCTCTCCTACCACTAAGTCATCTACACGTTGCCGAGCCATGGGAATAGATTTCTAAGAGGTCATTGTAAAATGCTTTTGGGTTACATTTTTCATCTCTGAATAAGATTCCAATTTATATAAACATCCAAGATTTCTAAATATGTTTCATGAAAGAGATTCCAGACTCTTTATTGAAAGACTTTTCCAAAATTTAGGAAGCTTTGGGTGAGATAAAAATCTTTTCTTATTTCCAACCTAAATCTCTCCCTTCCTTAGTTTTTCAATATTTAAGTGACAATGAAGAACAGTAGGGACTCTGCCCATAGCTTTTCTCCATTACAGATTAAATTGTTCAGCACCCTCTTCTTTGTGTCCAGTAACTTTTTACTACTTTAACAACATGTACAAGCCTTTAGTCAATTCATACTTTTCCTAAAAGTATCTTTCATTATATGTTTCAGAATAGAAAGTCAAAATCTCTCCAAGCCATACTGCATTTCTCCATCAGTAATAAATACAAAATACCAGGCCAAGATTTGCTTATTTTAGCAAATCATCTTTCTCAGTAGGGATTACAACTAATCATGCCAAACTTAACTCCCTCAACTGTAAAATGGAACACCCAGTGTTCTGGCTAGTTCTACCTACAGTGTTGCCATAAGGAGACAACCAATGTGAACGTGCTTTGTAAACTGTGCAGAGTTGTACAGATGAAAGAAATTGTCCTTATGTTTACTTGATCCATGAGCGTCTTCTTACTCCATCTGGAACATAGCACCACTTATCAAGATTATCTCATGTATTTCTCATAACAATCCTAGAAGATGGATACTATTACTCTCATGAGTTCATTTAAAACAATGCCTGACAGGTATAAGGCACATAAATATTTGTTGAGGAGGAAATCATAGCTTGAGAAGCAGTGTTTGTCCACGTACACATGGTTAGTTATAGACTGAAGTCCAGGACTCTCTGAGTCAAATGATCATTTCCTAGGCAGAGCTGACCACATAAAGTTGTTTTGATCTCTGGAGTAGAGTCCATTCTGCTTGAAATCGCAGTTGAAACTGTCTCAACTCTTTCCCAGATCATTGCCACTCCCTCACCTCTCTCTCAGAGAACTGATAACCAAAAATAGCACTCTTCCCATCCATGAGGTATCTGCATTTTAAGAGTAGATGAATCTTTAAGACAAAATAGTGACTAATAAATCTCAGAACATTAGTTATCATCAAACAAATGTAAGTACTGGAAAAGAGGTGATCAGAGAGGGAGGTGAGAAAACCTTTGCTAGAGTCCTGAACTCACTCCAAATGTGTGGCTGACTTGAAGCATTTACCTAGATATCTACTCTTGGACTTCCTTTGACTTTCATCCAGTGCTCTGTGACCACATAGCACTACCCAGCCTGCTACTCTTTCAAAGGTTGATTAAAAATTCTGATTACAGAAGGAGGCTTTCTTTCCAGTTTATATGATATTCCTAATTTAGAACCTGATATTTTAATGGCCATCTAATGTTACTGATACATATTGAAATATTGATCTGCTTGGACCCACACAGTATCAGCAATCTGCACTATTCTCATCAGAATCAAAGCTAAACAGACAACTATAATTTTTAGAAATCTTATGGACTCTCTTATAAAAGATTATTCTTTTTAATTTTTTTTCCAAATTCAGATCATTATTTTTCAAGAAGGGTTTCAGAAGAGCCATGTCATTAGATTCCAGAAAGTTGTAAGCGGCCATAATCTTTGGCTAGAAGGAACCCAGCACTTTCTGAAAACCTCTATCAATGACTGCCCCACCATCCAAAGCACCATAGTAAAATCTCAGCTGATCAGAAATCACTCAATTAAATATGCCAGCAGCAATGTCATAGAAGAGCCAAACACTATATTTGCTAGTATATAAACAAGGTCACTATAAGCCAAAATGGCCACTGCTAGCCTGTGGTAACTAGCCTGTGTAGGCAAGGTCACTAATCAGCCTGTGTGGCAGTTAAAGAAAGGCATCCCCTCAGGTAGAAAGAGTACCATCACACATCTTTTTTTTTTTTTAATTTTTTTTTTTTAGTTGTCAATGGATCTTTATTTATTTATATGTGGTGCTGAGAATCGAACCCTGTGCCTCACACATGCCAGGCAATTGCTCTACCACTGAGCCACGTCCCCAACCTCAACCATTGCACATCTTGATTGGAAAAAGGACCTTTGTTTTTGGATCATGACAGAGGACATCCCCTGGGATTAGAGAGGAGGGGAGGGACAGGAAGGACCTGTGGATACCAGGAGCACAGCAATGTGTCTAGACTTTGGATTGGATTTCAGTTCTCACAAACCCCCTCAGCCTGGTTCCTATATGTAGTGTACAAACTGAACCTGCCCTTTATACAAGATATATGGATGGATACAATGAGCAGGGGTATTTGATGAATTTTAGTTATCACTCAAGATCAATTTGGGGGGGGGCTGGGGATGTGGCTCAAGTGGTAGCACGCTCGCCTGGCATGTGTGGGGCCGGGGTTTGACCCTCAGCTGCCGCAGTCTGGCTGGGCACAATCAGGAGCCACTTGTCAAAAGAAACTAACTTTATTTTTAGAACCACACACGCCAAACAAAACAGCCTCTCAGGAAACACCCTCAGAGCCCAACTGCCACCACCGGCTTTCCACAAGCCTCTCTCTCCAACACACCTCTCTCCACCTCCCACAATCCTCCTGCTCTTGAGGCCGATTGGCTGGGTCACGTGGGCGGAGCCAAAAAAATCCCCCAATGAGCAGCTCCGTGGTCTGAAAGGGCAGGGAAACAGCCCAATGAGCATCACCGCAGAGGAGCCAATCAGCTAGATGTTGCTGGGCCGCTGTGAGCCAATCATCAGCCGGCAGCTGGAAGTTTGCTGGGGCCCCTTCGGCTGTGGCTCTCAACACTCAGCACCACATACAAACAAAGATGTTGTGTCCCCAGAAAACTAAAAAATAAATATTAAAATTCTCTCTCTCTCTCTCTCTCTCTCTCTCTCTCTCTCTCTCTCTCTCTCTTTAAAAAAAAAAAGATCAATTTGGGGGGAAAATTTAAGTACTTTGTGTTATAGATGAATTCCAATTAATTTTAGATTAGTTTCAGGAGAGGAAATAGATTATTATGTTTGTCACTTCTAGACATTTTCAGCATCTCATTTTCCCAAGTTCTATTTTTCTCAGTTGGAAAAAGGTTAAAATATCATAACTCTGTAACATCATAACCATGTTCTTTTTGGAAATCATAACATTAAGTAACATTATAATGATGTTTCCATTGCTTTTGAGCCATGAGTGACAGAAATAATAAATCTAATTATAAAATATTGTCAGGGGTAGGAGACGGATCCACTCTCTGCCTCTGACCAGTTAAGCAACTTGTTATTTAATTAAGAAAATGAGTGAGAGGATGTGAAGTTCATACATTTGTAGTGATATGTTTCTTTGCTTTGTTATGATTTGCACTTAGGAGAGACTATAGTGTATTATTTTCTGGTTTGGGTGGATATAGGGTATTTTTTCTGGCAAAAAAAAATGTTTTTAAAGCTGACACCAGATACCTTGTCTGTTAAATTTTATATTCAAACAGGAGTCATCTCAAGCTAGTATATATATTCGTTCTCCTGTTTTTTTTTTCATGAAAAGCTAGAGAACATTATAATGTTTATAATATTCACTGTGAATCTATATCTAAAGCAGTTGCTTTAGAAATTCTGAGTTTCTCTGGTAAGAAGGCTGAAACAAGGAATGTAATCATTGGAAGGGACTGCAGAGATAAATAGTGAGAGTTTTCCAGACTTTTTTTGTTTCTTAGTTTGACTTTGTTGCTATAACAAAATTCTTCAAACCAAGTAATTGATAAAGAATAGGTGTTTATTTAGCTCACAGTTCTAGAGGCTGGGAAGTCCTACAGCATGATGCTAGTGTCTGCTTGGCATCTGGTGAACCTTTTCTGCTGCACTATAATATGATAGAGGGTATCACAGGGCAAGATAATGCAAGCTAGCCAGAGAGTACTCACTTTTATAACAAAGACACTCCCAAGATAACTCATTAATCTATGAATGGATTAGTCCATTGATAAAGGCAGTGTCCACCTGCAGAAGGCCACATCTCCCAAATATCATCAACATATGACTATGTGGATTGAGTTTACAACACATGAAATTTGCAGAGATATTCAGATCATAGCACCTGGTGACTAGAAGCCGATTCCAAAGTTCAAGAGTCTCCTCCAGATATTCTGCTTCAGTGGGTCTAAGGTGGATCCTGGGAACTTATTCCTTTCCCGAGATCCCTGTGATGCACAGTCTGGAAAGCTCCTGTGCACTGGAGCCCTTTGCTTCACGGATATGGTGAGGTCCTGAGACGGAAGGTAACTTTCCTTAGTCTAAATAGCTGGTCCATGGTAGAGCTGGGACTGGAGACAGAAATATTCTGACTGGGCTAGAGTCTTCATAAAATAGACAAACCTATTGGAGAGACATTTCTCAAACATAGTGGGGGCTAGGGATTGTAAAGAAGGCAAATTTACACCATCAGAAATATCAATTATCTAGCCAGGCTCAGTGGTGCACACCTAAAATCCCAGTGGCTTGGGAGACTGAGGCAGGAGGATTCCAAGTTCAAAGCCAGTCTCAGGAAAAGCAAGATGCTAAGCAACTCAATGAGACCCAGTTTCTAAATAAAATACAAAATATAGCTGGGGATACAGCTCAGTAGTTAAGTACCCCTGGGTAAAATCCCTGGAACCAAAAAAATAAATAAATAAATAAAAATTATTTTCATGTGTCCCATTTGTTTTTCATGTTCTTTTTAACTTTAAGGGTAGTACTCCTGATTTTTGCTTTTTTTCAAGTCATACTATTAATTTTTATTCCTAATGACCTGGTTTAACCATCTCTTTCTTCAGAATTTCTATTTGCAGGTAGGTCTCTATTCAGCTATGGTTTGAGTCATGTTTATGTATTGTTTTGAGGCTGTTTAGAAGATACTTGGTCTCACAGTCACAACCATAATCACATTTATTTTTTCTGGTTAATTTTCTTTTAGAAAAGCAGTTCTTAAGACATACAGCACTGATTCATAGTGGGGTAGGGAGGGGGAGCAGGGAAGGAATAGACGAACTCTAGATAGGGCAGAGGGATGGGAAGGGAAGGGAGGGGACATGGGGTTAGAAGTGATGATGGAATGTGATGGACACTATTATCCAAAGTACATGTATGAAGACATGAATTGGCGTGGATATACTTTGTATACAACCAGAGATATGAAAATGGTGCTCTACATGTGTAATAAGAATTGTAATGCATTCTGCTGTCATATATAAATAAAAAAATTAATTAAAAAACATACAGCACTGTATCACATATAAAATTGCTCTATTCAATCAGTTTTTCCACATTCAAACATATTAGTCTTAGACAAACACAAATGAAAGAGGATATAAGATGCATGGAGTGAAAGAGTCTGTTCAACACATAAATCACTCTAAAATTCAAAATAATATGTAATATTGCAGAACATAAATATGTGATATTTCAGGACCTTGGACAGTTAAAAGTGCTGGCTAAGATTCCTTGTACCACCTCCCAAGCAAGTTTGTGGTACATTTTAAATCTGCAGTATTATATCAGACACAGTGCCTTGAAATATTCTGCTGTTGCTTTTTCAGAAAAAGCAAAATAAAATCGACTCTTCTTAAGTAATGTAGAGAATGAAGGTTTCCCTGTTCTTTTCTCTGAATTTCTTTGTAAAATAAATGAATAGGAAAATTTATTACTGAATACTGTGATACATCAAGTTATTTGAACTCCAAGCTGAAACTCCACGATGATCAAAACCCCTGATAGTGACAAATGCAAATTGTTGGGCCACATTCTGAAACACAGATTCTAAATCTAATCTTGTTTCCCAAACACAAGCAACAAACTTTTAAAACTGATCATGGAGGATTTTCTGTGGCTTACATTTTATAAGAAGAAAGTAAAATGGCATTTGTAGGTAAATGGATGGAGTTAGAGAAGATAATGTTAAGTGAAGTTAGCCAATCCCCAAAAACCCAAATGCTGAATGTTTTCTCTGATATAAGGAGGCTGATTCATAGTGGGATAGGGAGAGGGAGCATGGAAGCAATAGATGAACTCTAGATAGGGCAGAGGGGTTGGAGGGGAAGGGAGGGGGCATGGAGTAATTAATGATGGTGGAATGTGATGATCATTATTATTCAGAGTATAGGCACGAATCAGTGTGAATATTCTTTATATATAACCAGAGATATGAAAAATTGTGCTCTATATGTGTAATAAGAATTATAATGCAGTCTGCTGTCATATATAAATTTTAAAAAAAGAAAAAGAAAGTAAAGACCTCCCTGAGCAAACAGCCTAAAGACAGACCTTCACAGAACTGCGCCGAGGCCCAGGGGTGGGCTTGCTGTAGTGCAACTCAGAGTAGCCTCTTTAATTCATTTCCTATTGCTTTTGAAAGTGTAAGCAAACACTTTTAATTACACAATTATGGAGAACTACAGGTGAGCAGTATCAGAAGAAGAAAATGCTCAACCTCACTATCATCCAATAAATGCCAGTTAAAACAACAATAGGGTTCTGTTTGTCATCTCTCAGATTGGTAAAGATTTTTTAAAAATTCCTGGGATGTGGGTAAATGGGTGCTTTCATGCACTGCTGGAGGAAATGCAGATTGGCACAAGTCCTGAGGAGGGCAGTTTGGAAATATGGATTAAAAAAACTAAAAAGAAATGGTGAAGCTGTATATGTAATAATATGAAAATGTATCCTCATCGTTAAGTGGGAAAAAAACAAGTTACCGAATTATACAAACATATATTTATGAAACCTAAGCATATATTCTGAAAAGATATATACAAAAATATCATTATCTCAGAAGGTGAGATGGGGAGTGAGAATTTACATGTCTTCTAATATGTGTGTGGACCTGAATTACTACTTCCATTTTAAAAACAATAATCTACCCAATTATTAATAGATTGTAGAGGTAAAGAATGCCTGGTTTCTGTCTTTCAGGGCCTGTTTTGGGGGGAGATGGCTTCAGCCCATTTAAGATAGTGCAGGAGACTGGTCGGCTGGACAGTTGTAGGCAAGAAGGGAAACGGGCTCAGATGAGTGTAGACAAAGAATTGGGGAATGAATTGCTCCCAACTTCAAGGCCATGGTAAAGTTTGTATTTTATTCTGGAAGCAGTGGACCTCAATTTCAGAGACAGAGTAAGGAAGAGTCAGTAGTTATATTTGCAAGTTTGTTTTGTTGTTTTTAATTACTTCATCTGGCATTCATGTGTAACATAGAATGGAGAGAGACAAGATGAGAAGCGAGAAAGATCAGTAAGACCATCTAAGGATATGGGAGATGAGATTAAGGTATGGAGAGTTTAGATGGAAAGAAGTGGAGAGATTGTATCTAAATTTTGGAAATAAAAATAGCAGGATTTGCTTGTATGGCTAGGTAGAAAAGAAAAAATTAAAAATATTCACCCATTTAGTATCAGGGATAACTCAGTTATTCCTTAATATCAAATTTATAAAGATAAAACCACTTCTTATTAGTTTTCAGATCTTTTTACTGAAGTGTATCATTGTAGTGGGTTAAATATTGCCTCCTGAAAGACATGTCCACGTCCTAATCCCAGGAACCTGTGAATACTTTTTTATTTGGAAAAAGGGTGTTTGCAGATGTAATTAAGTTAGACATCTTGCTATGAGGAAGAACATCATAGATTATCTGGTGGGCCCTAAATCCAATGGCAAGCATCCTCATAAGAGTTAGAGGGAGAAGGCAATGTGACCACAAAGGCAGGAACTGGAGTGATACAGCCACAGGTCAAGCCATGCTGACAGCCACCAGATCTGGGAAGAGGCAAGTAATGAATTCTCCCCTAAATCCCACTTGGGCTCTGCTGGATTTCAGACTTCTGGTCTCCAGAGCTGTGAGAGAATAAACGTCTATTATTTTAAGCCATCAATTTGTAGTGCTTTGTTATGGTTGTTCCAAAAAACTAAAACAGTCATAGATATACAAACCTGCACAAATCATCAGTATATGGGTTAATGAATTATATCAAAGTGCTCATTACCTTTTCCCCTTAAAAAAGAAAAGAACTTTTTAATTATGGGAATTTTCAAATACACCAAAAATCAGAGAATGTAATGAACTTCCATGTGCCTAAACAGGCCCCCAGTCTAGTTCCATCTATACTCCCCATGCACCCTGCTGCTGCATTATTTTAAGCAAATTGTAGACACCATATTGTTCCATCTATAAATACTTTAGAATATAGCTCTAAAAAGCAATGACTTCTTTTTTTAACATCATGGAAATACCACATATCAGTTAAAAGCTAACAAAATACCTTTAATAATAGCAGATGTCCCCATTGTCTGATACACATATGGTTTCTTTATTTAGTTAGTTCACTGCAACAAGATCCAAACAAAGTCAGTACACTGAATTCAGTTGATATGTCTCTAAGTCATAGTCTATGAGTTCCTCTCCTTCTTTTCTTTTTCCTTGAAATTTATTTGTCAAAGAAACCAGGTGACGTTGTTGACATTGTAGAATTTTCCAGCTCTTAATTTACCCTGAGTGTCTTTAAGAGTTCCTGTTTCCCCTGTATTTCCTATAAACTGAAAGTTGGGTCTAAAGTAACTTCAGGTTCAAGCTAGAATTGGCAAGAATTCTTCACAGGTGGGGTTTTATACTTTACATCTTATGATAGACATTCCTGGATGTCTTCTTGTGTCACCCTAAGATTGATCAATGGTGTCCAGTGTTGTAAACCTCATCCACCCATTATAAAATTCCCTATTAGTTTTTCCCCTAATTGTTGTGCGTCCATTCCTGACCATTGCCCTGAGCCATTACTAGAGGTTCCAAAATGATGATATTCTAATTCTGCCACTCTTTCGGCATTTATTAGTTCTTTGTATAAAGAACATTCCTTCACAAACTACTTGGTTACCTTGAGGAACAGTCCATACAGGAGAAATAAAATAAATATTCAATTTTCTCTTATCAGTTTTCAGAAAGAGGAGTTGGTTCTGAAACATCCTCCAAAGATGATCAATGGGGCTTTTTTGCTTTGCTTTATGTAATTAGGAAATTGTGGATTTTACTTTAGTTAGTATTTTATTTCTTATTTGGAGGATTCTGGCCAGTAGATAAAGTGTACTATGTCCTTGACTGTGTCTCTTAGAAATCTGTATCTTAGCCAATGTCTAAAGAGTCATGTGCTCTTATTTAGTACATGCATCATTGGCCTTTACCCTTCTCATAACAGAGGATTGAAATGGCCTGGTGATTGGCCAAAATCACTCAACTAGTTAGTGGTAGGATCCAGATAAGACCTCAAGTTCACATTTTTTCCATTATATGATAACTGAGATGGTTAAGCTGTCATCTTGCTAAATATGTCTCCAAATGCAGAACAACCACAGCAATCATAATAGGAAATACATTCATTTGTAGGGTGTGTTAGTCAGTTATTCATTACTGTGACAAAATATCTGAGATAACCAACTTAAAGAAGGAAAGGCTTATTTTCCCTCATGATTTCAGAAGTTTCAGTCCATGGTCAGTTGGCTACATCATTTGGAGCCTATGGTATAGCAGAACATCATGGCGAGGGGCACAGGGCAGAACAAAGCTGTTCTATGCATGGCAACTGGGAGGTGGAGAGAGAAGAGGGGTCACAGTCAAATCTCTCCTTCAGAGGCACCCCCAAATGACCTAAGTTCCTTTACTTGGTGCCACTTTCTTCAACGTTCTATCAACTCCCAAAACTGCCATAGGCTGGTGACCAAGCCTCTAACACCTAGGCCTTTGCAGGACACTCCAGATCAAACTGCAGCAGAGGGTTAGAAAGAAAAATTTAATATAAAGACTTTTGTTGTGGTTTGGCCAAGAAAATAGTAAAAGACAACTTTTCACTGAAAAAATAATGTGAACAAATTGCTAAATTGAAGGACTTGAGTTTGGTTAGGAGAAAAACACTTTTGCACTTTGACTCTGAGAAGAATCTGTTTTGCTGGTATTTCAGAGCATAACATGAAACAGCAAGACTAAAAGGACAATTTGTACATCTTGTTCTACCCAGCTTTTATTCATATTTAACCATATTTAAAATTAAATAAACATTGACTTTAAAATAATTTTAAGTTTTAATTAAAATTAAATTTAAGTGAATTTTAAAATGAACATTAATTTTACATTAAATCTTAGGAGTATTTTTTAATAGTAAATGTAATATAACATGCAAATCTGAAGTTCCAGACTGAAAGCTCTTTATTACAGGGATTCAGATGAACATAGTTCAAATTACATGCCTGTTTCTCTAAAATATAACTGATGCTAGTGAAGTATAATATGATACCCCAGGAACTAAAAGAGAAAGCTTAGTTGTTTGTCCTAGAATCAGATTTATACAGTAAGCACTTTTAATCATTCATTGATCCTCTGTTATATCATATGAATTAAGTCTAAACTAGGAATAGTTATTCTCTCCTATAAACCCAGCAACTTGGGAAACTGAGGCAGGAGGATCGCAAGTTTGAGGCCAGCATGGGAAACTTAGACCATGTCTCAAAATAAAAAATAAAAGTGGCTGATATGTAGCTCAGTGGTAGAATGCCCCTGGGTTAAATATCCAATACAAAAAAATAATAATAATTAAGCTTACAATCTTTCCATGTATAAAATTGTATTTTCCCTCAATTTACCTTGCATGTTTTAGTAAAAATGGTTTATATGCTATTAGAGTTTAAAGAACTAGAAACTGTTTGCTTGGAAATGACCACTAACAGTTATTTTTCATGTATGATGTCAACTGCTAAGTAGAACAGGGAATGACTGTCTTCTCTGTGGCTCCATACAAAGTTCAATGTGTGCAAAACACAATGACATATGTTTTGACTCAGCACTGCCACAGAAAAGTAGGGCTGGGACCCTCTCCTCCTTGTTCTCTTCTCCATAAGTGAAGCATCCAGGAGGGAAGAGGAATATATATATGCACTATGTAATTTGAACTATGTTCATGTTCCCAAATGAATTTATATTTATTTCTGGAAAAATGTGATTCCTTAAAAATAATATCAAACATAAAGTCTCTCTTTCCTCCCCACCCCACCCTAGCAATCTTCACTATTTTAGCAGCTATGTTTCCTAATGACTCATGCATTTCTGATTCCCTTCTCTAATTTTTCTAGTTTCTGCTCTTGTGTGATGAGAGTTCCTGGAAGAAGAAAAACAGGATTCATCAGTGTCCAACAATCAGGGTGGAGGGGAGTCCTGTAACAAAGTGTTGATTCCCAAATCCTGGCTTTTATTCTAAAATGCAGTTTCTAAGTGATGGCCCACATTTATCGACCCAGAGCTCCAGGGGTGGAGCCCAAAAATTTGCATCTCCAAGCAATGGAGCAATGGAACAAGCCCAAGGACAGGTGTCTGGGGATCACTCTCAGGAAGCACAGTGTTTTTTCATGTTCGCAGACAGAGGTACACATTTCTCTTTTCCCAACTCCCCCCATAAGATTAATCCTAACCAAATATTTTTACTATAGTAAACTTTAAATTCCATATACCAGCTCTTAAGAAACTTAAAAACCTGGTGTCTAAATTATAAAACTGCTATCTGAAACAGTATTTACATTTCAGGGCAAAGGCTCTGCTTAAAACCATACCATTACCTCACTTTGAATATCACATGTAATCCTGGAAACACCATCTGGGCCAGATATTTGCATCAGCTCAGGCTCTTTAGGTTTCAAGTGTCAGAAAACCCACACAACCCATTTTAAGCAGACAAATTTATAGGTTCACTTTACTAAAAAGACCAAGTGTTACTGACTTCAGCCATGGCTTGATCCTCTAACAAAGGGCTAAAAATATTTTAAATCTCCCTGTCTCTGCTTCACTTCCTGAGCTGGGTCTACTTTCCATGGGATCTGCTCTCAGGGTTGTGGGGCATCTGCAGCAGTTCTATATCACATCCCCCTGAAGTCAGGGAAGAGGCTTCCTTTCTCTCTCTCTCTCTCTCTCTCTCTCTCTCTCTCTCTCATCTTAGCACAGGTCTCATTACATGTCAGTGGTTCTGAGAGGGTCACATATCCAATTCTGAACCAGTGATGGTAACCTAAAGATGGTGATGCTTGATTGGCAGGTGTGAATCAGTAGTGCGTACTCTGTTGGAGCTGGTAGTGGAGTCAACGCACACAGACAACTGTAGACGTAAGGTGGCTCTCCAAAAAGACACTGGGTACTGCGGCCAAAAGGAGGATACTGAACAGTCAAAAATGGCAAATGTTCTGCCCAATGCACTGTGATCTCAAGGTTTATTTTGACCTAGAAACACCAGTAAGTTGCAAAACTAAAATCCAAACTGGGACTTTTCATCTTTTTATGAACTTTGCCATAGATACGTCTCAAAATGAGAGACATTATGGTCTCTCCTAAGAAAATCAAGCAAAACAAGACCATTATCCCCTCCTCTTTGTGTTTATTTTAATATTTAATTTTGAAATATGAATCAAACAATATGAAAAGGCTAAAAAATAGTGAATTTCAAATGTGATTAAATAATTACAAAAGATTTCATGAAGGATGGTTGGGTACAGTTCTTTCAATTCTTGAATAAGTTTGATTTCTCCCTAAGTTCCATCAGAAGTGTTCCATACTTCAATGTACAGTGGCTGGAGTTCATAGTGAATATATTACCTGAGAATGTACCTAGCATAAATCTGAGGACTTAAAAAAATCATTTTATCATAAGCAAGTGAAAAAAATATCCTGCAAATACAAAGAACTCCTGCAAATAAATAAGAAAAAAAGGCATTCAACAAAAAATGGGGCAAAAACCTTATTAGCCACTTCATGAGAAAAAGGCTATTTAAACCATCTATCTGTATATGTGTGTATATATGTGTGTGTGTGTGTGTGTGTGTGTGTGAAAACATGCATGATTTCATTAGTCACAATGAAAGTTGCAACTACAACACGATACCTCCACTCACAAGAAAATAACAGGCATTGAAAAGTGTCTGCAGCAACCAGGATCCTTGCACAGTTACTGTTAAAAGTGTAAATTGATGCAATCTTTTGGAAAACTATTTGGCAGTACCTATTAATGTGAACTTGGGTTTATCCTCTGACACAGAAATTTCACTCCTTGATATACACCCAAAAGATATGACAAAGAATGTTCACCAGGACATTGGAAGCAGAATTTGTAGCAATCAGAAACCAAAACCTGCCAGAATGCCCATCACACAACAGTAGAATGGGTCAATAAATGGAGACAGAATGAACTATCAACATGAATGAGTCTCACAAACACAAAGTAAAATGAAAGAAGCCAGACCCACAAAGGTGCACATTGATTGTTCCATTTATATGAAAGCTAAAGAACAGGCTAAATGAATCTAAGCTATTAGAAGGCATCATACCAAGTGACATGGAGAGAAGGATGGTGACTGGAAGAAGCAGAGCAGGACTTGGTAACAGGCTGTTTCTTGATGAGGGTGCTAGTTGCACAAGTGTATTGAGTTGGCGTAAATTCAGGTCACTGGAACTTGCAAACATTTCTAGAGAAATACATATTCCATTTTCAAGGTTTCAAGTATAAAAGGAAGAAAGCAGTGAAGGCTTCAGATTGTTGTTTCCTTCCATTTCCAATTCTCTTGCTATTTTATTAAGTTGCCTTTCAGTGTTAAAATACTTGCTCTGTTTTAACAAGTGGGTGGTTGGTATGATTTCTCTATAATAGTAGTTTGAGAAGCACAATATTAAAGTCAATGTTAAGCATTTAGGGCTGTGCATGATATATTTTTCCCATAAGATCCCAGTATTACACCAGGGAACTTTTATTCAGCTTAATTTTTCTGCCTAGCAGAGCACCCTGAAACGTTCACAGATTCCAGCTACAGATTATACCACAACTGATTCCCATGAAGATGATAATTATTACAGACCCTACATTAATTAAAGAATCAGATAAAGCCTCCATTGTTGACCCCTTTGTTTAAAATAATGGAGAAGTTTTGAAATTTGCAATTCTTTTATTTTTCTCATATGAGTGTTACTTCCCATTAGTAGCCTATGTCTTGCAGATGTAGGAAAACTAATGGTTGTTGGGGGGCCCAAACTCCAGTTTCCTGCATGTGAGACCACAAATCTTTGACCCAACCAGAATTGTTCTTCTCTTATAAGTGTTGTACAGAGAGAGACTGGACTAACATTGACAGTGAACAATGTATCCCTCTATGCACCACTCTCTGATTCAGAATAATGGAGTTCATGGGCATGCAAAGCCATAAAAAAATCTAAAAGAAATTTTCAAAAATTATGAAATGATGAGTTAATGAATAGAGATTTGTAAAAAGGCAAAACAGCAGAGGACATACATTAAGCCTTCAATTGTTTTAGTCTAAGATCTCCTAGCAAATAGTGGGGAACAGACTCAACTTTGTGTCCTTGGGTGTCAAGAAAACAAAAGTGACAGTTTTCTAACCCACTATTTTGAAATTAATCATTACTATCCTTTGGAAATTGCTGTATTTTACCTTTGTCGGTATACTATGGAGATATCTAACTTCTAAAATTATTTATATAATATCATTTTCTGAGATTTGGCAGAACCATAAGTAGACTTTTAAAATTGAATGAGACATTAAAGTTTGTCCAAAACCAATCATTTTCCAATTGTGTTCTGAAGACTCTTTTGAGCTCCTTACCTGTTTTAAGGTGGTTGGAAAAAAGACAATACTCTCAACTCCAATACCACCTACCAAGTAGAAATCCACTTTCCTGTTTTCATTAACGGATTTTTGCATGGGTTTTATTTGAAGAAAGAATTTAACTGTTTTGAAACAAAAAAATTATAAAAATTTTAAAGTAGATAACTTAACTGGTTTAACTATGCTTAAAGATAAAAACAAAAAGTTTCCAATCAAGGAAACTGATTTTCCCCCAATCCCAGAGATAACTAGGGACAGGACTAAAACTGGAAATTTTGTTTTCAGATTCAGATTTGAATAGAGTTGCCAAACTACCACATGTCCATCAAAGAAACCTCTGTAATTTCAAAAAACAGAGATTAGAAACCTTGAATCTGAAACTATTACCTGCTTTTTAAATTCAGCTTTTATAAATACCCTTACCTTCAGGGTAGAAGATCTCTTGATACAGAGATTGTCTACATTTTAATAATGCAAAGCATGCCCCATGAAATAATATAGATAATAGAATCAAGAAAAGGTTATTAATAGTCTGCCTCCTGTTTATTCCAAAGTGCTATTTGCAAATGGAAAAGGAAATTACCAGCTAAAAACATTAAATTGGTTACAATCTGGAATCCTTCAACAGAGTAGAGCTGCCATGGAACTGACTAGCTGATTTTAAAACTAAAATGAGCCTTTTAAAAATATACTTCAGAATATTTTAAAATATCAGGATGTTGGTTCAAAATGCTTATATAATTAGATACCAGCTTTTATTTAATGACAGTTTATTTTCTAAAGAGAATCTACTGTAATTAATTTTTTATCCAATATAGTAGCCAAAGGGTTAATTAAAGATAGAAACCTCTATTCTTAGCAGTTACTATAGCCAGGCTCACATCCAATCTAAAAACAGCATTGCCTTTTGCACCATTTTTAACCCTGCAAAGCAAAAACCCTGCCTTTCCTAATTAAGGATAAGCTTAAATAGCCCATCCTCAGTCAAAACCATGGCAACCAGTACACAATACACATCCTGCATCTTGCCCTGTAGTCCTTAAAATTCTTTAATCACAAGATAGGAAATCTGTTTTGGTTGGATGTTACTGAAGGGCGGATTTACATTACACAAAGGTCAACCATCTATTTTGATTTAGGAAAAATGAATTTATGATGTATAAGCTTTATAATTAGAGAGAGAGAGAGAAGAGCAATTTTGTTATTTACTTATTCACTGCATCATGTCATAAAAATATCTGTGGTAAGTCTTAGAACCCCAGAGAAGAGGGATGCAGAAAATGAGAAGTATTCAGGAGTGGGTTTTCTACAGTTATGACTGACTAAACTGTTGTTGTGTTAGTCAGATTAATTAAAAAAAATAAAATTAGATTCTCCACAGTGATACTGCCTAAGTAACTTTTTTTTTCTTTTGCAGTATTGGGGATTGAGCCCAGGACGTGGCACATCCTAGTCAGGCACTTGACCACTGAGATACATCCCAGCCCCCAAGTAGCATTATTAAGTTGGGAAACATGAAGAAATTTTTATTTATTTATTTTCTTTCAAATTGAAAATAGCTTAATGGGTTATTTTCAGATTAGAAAGTCAATATATGCTCAAATTAATAATCCATGCATTTTTAAATCATATAAATAAGAAAGTAAAACTAAGCCTAAATTATACAAAAGCAACTGTAAAAATCGTGGTGACCATCATCCCAACGTCCCTCTGGATACATAGCATATGCATGCCCTCCTAATATTCCATTTTAGGAGACTGTATTCTGCAAGATGTTTTGTGACATGATTTTCCCATTCAACTCACTACTCACTATGAAGATCTTTCCATTCCAATCAATATAGATTTATCATATATTGCCATAAATGGCAATTTGTTTATTTTGGATGTTTCTAGTATTTGGCTGTTAAGAGTAACACTACAAAGATTAGTTTCCATGCATACTGTGGTACAATTTGTTAATTGCCTCTCCAGATTAAATTCCTAGATGTGGGTGGAAAGCTGGGAATGGAACCACCATTTGACCCAGCTATCCCTCTCCTCAGTCTATACCCAAAGGACTTAAAAACAGCATACTACAGGGACACAGCCTCATCAATGTTTATAGCAACACAAGTCACAATAGTTAAACTGTGGAACCAACCTAGATGCCCTTCAGTAGATGAATGGATAAAAAAATGTGGCATATATACAAAATGGAATATTACTCATCAATAAAAGAGAATAAGATCATGACATTTGCAGGTAAATGGATGGAGTTGGAGAAGATAATGCTAAGTGAAGTTAGCCAATCTCAAAAAAAAAATGCCAAATGTTTTCTCTGATATAAGATGACTGATTCATATTGGGGTAGAGAGGGGGAGCATGGGAGGAATAGACGAACTCTAGATAAGGCAGAGGGGTTGGAGGGGAAGACAGGGAACAGCGGGTAGCAATGATGGTGGAATGTGATGGACATCATTATCCAAAGTACATGTATGAAGACATGAATTGGTGTGAATATACTTTATATAAAGAGATATGAAAAAATGTGCTCTATATGTGTAATATGAATTGTAATGCATTCCACTGTCATTTATTTTTTTTAATCCATTAAAAATAAATAAATATATTTCAAAAAATAAAAAATAATTCCTAGATATGAGACTGCTGAGTCAAAGGGTATATGTATTTAAATTGGGAGTCCATATCATACAGATTTAATCCTAGAAAAACTGAACCAATCTCTACAACCACCAACAGGACATGAGCATAAAGTTTCTCCACATCCTCACCAACATGGGTTATCTCTGTCTT
Organism: Marmota flaviventris; assembly: GCF_047511675.1. NCBI lineage: Eukaryota > Metazoa > Chordata > Mammalia > Rodentia > Sciuridae > Marmota > Marmota flaviventris. The sequence goes on along the minus strand of NC_092499.1, from coordinate 16,408,169 downwards.
TTTATCTTTTCCCATCTAACAGACAAGATGTCATTATATTTTGATAGCACCAGCTCTTCCCCATCAATTTATAACTGTGAGAAAAGGAAAAATATAATTAAATTCAATAGTTGGACCTAGAGGATTTAAAAAGATTCTTCCAATTTTAACATTCTACAATTTTATAAAATATACCTAATCCATTTCTCTATTATGCATCTATTATTAGCTAGGTCTCAGGGGAGGAGAAGCTAGCCTTGAGCCTTGATTGTACATGAGAATAACCCTCTGAGATAGCTGTTTGTAAGCTCCTTTGTAGGCATTCAGAAGGGGTTAAATAAGCACAGACTCAGAGCAGTTGGATCTGACTAGAAAGTGGCATTTCCCCCATGCCATAGTGGATCTCGTGGGAGTCCCGGTTTTTCAGAACATAAGGTCTACACTGAAGCAGGGGTAGGAGTTTAAGGAAGTACCTCGTTAAGAAAAGCCAAGCACACCTTTTGATTCTATGTTGGAGCCTTCTTCTTCCTCCCCCATCCCACCACCATGGCCATCTTGAGTCACTACTTCTGTATCCGATAGGCTGCTTTGCATTTAATAGATGGTCAATATCGTACATGTTCCTCCTATCTACCTGACTGGTGGGGAGGGGTAGAATTCCTTATTGTGGACAAAGCTGTCCCTCCTCGGTGTAAATATTTGGAAAGCTCTTGGCCTCAGGATAGGACACACCCACTGATACGAATCTCCCCTACCAGGACTGACCAGGTGGAGACAGACTGAGCTCCAGAGACAGCAAGGTACACTGCTAAGAGCCACAGCCAAGTAATATGATGCATGGCATTTTTGGTTAAAAGGTGATGCCAGCAAGCCATTGAGATGATATGATTATGTTAAGATTTGCATTCAAATGGATATTAGACCCCTGCTGTCCACCTCGGCCTGCTACAGGACTCCTGGAGAGTTCCCATTGGTTGGGGAAGTGCGGTAGGAGGGAATTCCGGAGGAGGAACTCTCTCTTGGGATCTGGGAGAACGCCTCGCACTTGCGATCGGCGATTGGCAATTTTCCCGGGAGCTTACGGGGCATTGGCGGCAGTTTCAAAAAATAAAGCTTGTTCCTGCTTGAGTGGCTCGTGATTTTGTGCCCAGCCAGACTGCAGCAGTACACTCAGCTCCAGCACTCACACAAGTGAGGCAAACGGTACATTCAAAGTTCTGCTTTTACTCTTCTGATTCGATTATCATCTTTTGCCTTTGGCTTTTTTTTTTTTTCCTCTAGCCCTTTGATGGAGCACCTTTAGATTTCATCAAGATTATTTGCCTTCGTTATCATCATTGTGACTGTTTCAGTTAGCTTTTTCACTGCTGTGACCAAAGATCTGACAAGAACAATTTTCGAGGAGGAAAAGTATGTTTGGGGGCTCTCGGTTTCAGAGGTCTCAGTCCATGGACAGCCAGCTCCATTCCTTGGAGCTTGAGGTGAGGCAGAACATCATGGTGGAAGAGTATGGCAGAGGGAAGCAGCTCACATGATGATCAGAAAGCAGAGAGAGAGACTTCACTTGACAAATACAAGATATATACTCCAATGGCATGCCTCCCTATGCCCACCTCCTCCAGCCACACCTTCAGTCACCACTCACTTAATCTCATGGGGGGGGGGGGGTTCATGCACTGATTGGGTTAAGGCTCTCATGATCCAATCGTTTCTCCATCAAGAGCTTTCGGACGACACCTAACAGCTAAACCATAACAGTTATCATCATTAACCATGGGTATCTTAATCTACTCAGGCTGTTTTAACAAACTACCATAGATTGGATGGCTTGTAAATAACAGAAAAATTATTTTTCATAGTTCTGGAGGCTGAGATGTCCATGAATAAGGTGTTGGCAAATTCTGTGGCTGGTGAGGGCTCACTCCCTAGTTGATTGACAGCCACCTTTCCTTGGGTTTTCACACTGTGAGGGATCTCTCTGAGGCCTCTTTTAAATAGCTACTACTCCCATTTATGAGGGCCCTTTCCTCATGACCATATCACGTCCTGAAGGTCCCACTTCCTAACTCCATCACACTGGCAATTGAGATTTAATATAAGAATTGTGAGAGGACAAAAACATTTAGAGTTGGTTACATTTTATGTGATTTGTGTTGCTTTAAGATGGCATTCTCAACTACTACTGTTCTAGTTTAGTTATTAGTTCTGAAAGTTAACATACAATATGAGAAAGAGCTTAGGACCAAGAAGTTACTGAACTCTGACTGCTTATGTTCACATGTGGTCCAGTAGATCCAAATGTCCGTGGCTAATACGCATTCACAATGGCCTAGGACCCAGATTCTACATGACCACTCTTGCAAGTACGTCATTTAATACATGTTTAATATTTCATGTGGTTTAAAATCGCTTTTTTACTTTGGTTTTATAAACATAACAAGCTGCAGTTCAACAAAGTTTTCTGCAGATAAAATACCCTCAAACAACAGCTAGGAAGATACACACTTTTACTTCATATGTAAACCTCACTTGGTAAATAAAGCCTCATTTCCACGCAATGACTACATGTTCCATGTGCTTTAAGCTAAAAAAAAAATATTGGCTTGGGTGAATGCCTTTGGGTTTTCCAGATTCTTCAATATAACAGGCCCTAGAATGTGGCTTACCCCGCTGCAAGGTTAGCTTTTATATGAAAGAGAATTGCTATCATGAGAATTCTGGAGCTACAATAATAGCCCATAGACTCATGCCTTCCTTTCTAATTTGCCATTGCTTTTTTTCTCCAAGCAAATGTGTTATTACTCAACAACAAAGGGTCTAACAAGATTCCACAGCAGTTCTACTATAGAGCGTTATAAAAGCAGGAAATGATGAATGTTAAGTGTGTTCTGACTTGATTTGGTTGAAGAAGATCACTTCCAAGAAACACTTAGGATCAGTACTTGTGGTATTGGAGAAGTGTCCTGACAGCTGGGGTTTATTGGAACAAGTGCATCTTTGTTCTCTTTTATGCCCACTTATCCCTATGTGTTTGTCACTAGTAATTGCTCATGCAAAGGGAAAAGCAGATGACACCACAGAGCATCAGGAAAGAGGTGTGACTCTCTCTGGGCCAAAAGTTTCATTTTTAGTGGTTGAGCTGAGATGTTTTCTGGAGTGCATGCCAAGGCCGTTCCTACAAATGACTTCAGGTTTAATGATCATTGTGTGTGTATATAATCAAACCCATAGCCTCTTCCTTCTGTGCACATAGCTAAACTATTTCCCAACCACCATTGAAGTTTTATAGCTAATGGCATGTGAGCAGAATTGATATGGGACTCCTCCAAGCCTGGCCCATATAAACCACCATGGCTGATCCTCCTGGTTCTCGCTTCTTCCATCCATCAACTAGCTGTCCATGCCCAGGAAGCCATGAACAAGTGTTTGAAGAAGTGTGGAGCCTCCATAAGCCAGATCCTTGAATGACTGTGTGGAGTTCAGCTGGTCCACAAGACTACCCCTTTTGTTTGAGATTCACAAGAAGAAAACAAACTTTGATGACATCAGCCCTCTGCCATGTGGCAGGGAGGTGGGTAGTGTGTTACAGCAGGTAGTCTGCACTGGTTCCTGCAGCATTCAGGAGAAGGGGGGATGAGGCACCTTCTGAATGTCACCACTCTGGCAACCTTTCTGATGGCTTTGTCTTACCTTTCTCTCTGCTTCCTTCTAATAGCTGACTCTTGAGCTGGGAAATGACGGGAAGAAACAGGTTGGGTTGTTATACACTAGCATGTTGATGTGACTCTGGAAATGGGAACATGAAGGTGGTGGAACATGCCTGCCTAGGAAGAGAAGCGCTGCCCCAACCAACAAGTGTTTATTGGTCATGTTCCCAAAGCAGCCATTCTGCAAGGTGTGGAGGGGACAAAGGTGAAGCTTCATCTCTGTACCTTGAAGTTAAACGAAAACAAACAAAAGTATACACTTCTCTCTCTCAACAAACTTACAAACTATTTGGTGGTAAACGGGCAGGATTTAAAAGATAATGGACTTTTTTCATCCCAGAATCCAATCCCTTTCATTTAATTGCCATGTTTCCTTGGTCTCGTTCAATTCTTTGACAATTTCCTTGTCTGTCTTGTATTTTGTGCCCTTGCTACTTTTTTGAAGATTGCTGGTTTATACACTATCATTGCATTTTGATTTGTCTTGTGCTTTCTCCTGGCTAGGTGGAGGTTATAGACTTGGGAGAAGAATACTGCAGAGGAGAATTATTACACCACATTACGTCAGAAGGTGCACGTTGTCGACATGCCTTGCGACGGGCGGTGCCAGCCTTGATCTCTTGGCTAAGTGTGTCCGTAAGGTTTCTCTACTGCAAAGTCACTTTCTCTTCCATTCACTACTCTAGCCAATAGAAGCAAGTTGTCTTATGTATTCCTTTGTGAGATAATATATTCAAAACTTTGCCCATTTTTGAAAATCAGATTGCTTTTTTTCTTGTTATGTAAAGTTCTTTTTAGATTCTACATACAAGGGCATTATCAGATAAATGATTTCAATTTTTTCCAAGCTGATGGCTTATCTTTTCATTCTATTGAGAGTGTCTTTTGTACAGCATGTCTTTTTAACTTTGATAAATTCCAAGTTATCAATCTTTTTCTTTAATGGAACATACTTTTTTTCTTTTATCTTTCCTCTTTTGGGGGGGGTAGGGGAAGGATTGGGAGGTACAGGTGATTGAACCCAAGGACACTTTGCCACCAAGCTACATCTCAAGCCCTTTTATTTTTAAATTTGAAGCTGGCCTCTAACTTGCAATCCTCCTGCCTGGGCCTCTTTTTTTTTTAACTCTCTTTTAAAATTTATTTATTTGTTCTAATCAGTTATACATGACATAAAAATGCTCTTTGATTCATTGTACACAAATGGAGCACAATTTTTCACTTCTCTGTTTGTACACATAGTAGGGTCACACCATTTGTGCAATCATACATGCACCTAGGGTAATGATGTCCATCTCATTCCACCATCTTTCCTATCCCCATTCCCCCTCCCCTTCCCTCCCTCCCCTTTGGCCCATTCAAAGTTTCTCCCCCACATTATGGATTAGCATCCACTTATCAGAGAAAACATTTGGCCTTTGGTTTTTTGGGATAGGCTTACTTCACTTAGCATGTTATTCCCCACTTTATCCATTTACCTGCAAATTATATAATTTTATTCTTTTTTAATGTTAAGTAATATTCAATTGCATATAAATACCACAGTTTATTTACCCATTCATCTATTCAAGGGCATCTAGGTTGGTTCCACAGTTTGGCTATTGTGAATTGTGCTGCTATAAACATTGATGTGACTGTGTCACTATAGTATGCTGTTTTTAAGTCCTTTGGGTATAGACCAAGGAGTGGGATAGCTAGGTCAAATGGTGGTTCCATTCCAAGTTTTCTAAGGAATCTCCATACTGCTTTCCAGATTGGCTGCACCAATTTGCAGTCCCTCCAGCAATGTATGAATGTGCCTTTTCCCCCACATCCTCACCTACACTTACTGTTGCTTGTATTCTTTTTTTGGGGGGAGGGAGGGGTACCAGGGATGGAAGGGAACTTGAACACTGAGCCACATCTCCAGCCCTATTTTGTATTTTATTTAGAGACAGGGTCTCAATGAGCTGCTTAGTGCCTCACAGTTGCTGAGACTGGCTTTGAACTCACTATCCTCCTGCCTCAGCCTCCAGAACTGCTGGGATTACAGGCATGTGCCATTGTGCCTGGCTGCTTATATTCTTGATAACTGCCATTCTGACTGGAGTGAGATACAATCTTAGAGTAGTTTTGATTTGCATTTCTCTAATTAAATTACTAGAGATGTTTAACATTCTTTCATATGTTTGTTGATAGATTGTATGTCTTCTGCTGAGAAGTATTTGTTCAGCTCCTTAGCCCATTTATTGATTGGGGTGCTTGTTTGTTTGTTTTGGTGTTAAATTTTTTGAGTTCTTTATCTATCCTGGAGATTAGTGCTCTGTCTGAAGTGTGTGTCTGCCTCAGCCTCTTGAGCAGCTAGGATTATAGGCATGCCCCATGGTGCCCAGCAATGAAGCATACTTTTGATGTCATGCTTTATCAAACCCAATATCAGGAAAATTTTTCCTGTTTTCTTCTGAAAGTATTGTAGTTTTCAGTTTTAAATTTGGATCTGTCTGAATTATGTGTCTAGGTTAAATTTTTTGCCTATGAACATCCATCATTCCTGTCCCTGGGCTGTGTGTATGAGCTATGCACATTTGAGCACATGAGGGGACTGGCCTGATGGGGCTGTATGATGTATGTGTGCCTTTCCTCTTGCTCTGCCTGTGATCCCACATAGCACATGAGATGGATGTGGCTTTCCAAGATGTCAGTCAATCTGCTGACCACAAGACATCAAGCAAGACTCCACCCTTCGAAACCCAATCCCTTGCTTTATTTGGGTGGAAATTTCTCGAATGTCTTTTCCCTAAATAAAAACAGGGGTTCAGGATGTGCTCATTCTCTTGCCTCTTGCCTCTTTTGCTCCCCTTGCTTTCCAGCATGGGAGCAGACAGAGCCATCCCTGAACCCAGAAAAAGGTATTTCTGTGTTTGTATGGTTTTTTAGTTGTCAGCCGGGCCAGCTGGTGACACATTCCAGCGTTGTTTGTTGAATATGATACTTTCTATCAACTTTGCAACTTAACCAAAAAGTCATTGATTACATTTGTATGAGTCTACTTATGAACTCTGTCTTCCATTGCATGATGTTTCTGTCCTTTCACCAATACCACCCTGTCTTGACTACTGCAGCTTCAGAGTAAGTTGTGAAATCAGGTAGAATGAGTCTTCCAATTTTATTCTTAATTTACAGAATTGTTTTAACTGCTGTCATTCCTTTTCTTTTATATATCCATTCCAAATCCAACTTATTGATATCATCAAATAAGCATATAATTGGGTCTTATTTTTTATGCAGTATGATAATCTGTCTTGTAATTAGTGTTTAAAACATTCACATATAAGATGCATTAAAATCTACTTTCTTACTAGCTGTTTCCCAAAAATTTCAACACCTCTCTCTCTCCCCACTCCTATTCCCTCATCCCCCTCTCTTCTTTTCTGCCTACTCCCCAGATTCACTGAGTATTTCTTAGGATTCCATTTGATCATCTCTATAGACCTATTATTTAGGCAAGTTTTTTTAAATACTTAAAAGTTGCCCTAGGTTTGTAATACATTTTTAATCAGACAAATATACTGTCAATGTAAAAAAATTATAACAATATATCCCCAGTGCTTTTCAACCCTGTTGCATATAAGAATCACGAGAGGATTCTTATATGCAAATATAAGAATCAAATCAAAGAAATACTAGTGCCTAAGCCAGGCTCAAAATAAATTCAGTCTGAAGTTCTGGTCCTTGAAGTTATGCAGCTCCCAGAAATCAAGTGTGTCGGCCAGAGCTGTAATGAGCTCAGTAAAGTCACTTTACCAGAAAACCTGTCACCCTAATTGCAAACCTAGACCTAACTGAAAACCTCTGCCTTGCTCTTGATCACAAAACCCTGGAACTACTGAAAAATATTCACTGCTTCGAGATTGATCAGCTGTTGCCAGGCGTGGTAGCACACACCTGTAATCTCAGTGGCTCGGGAGACAGAGGCAGAAAGATTACGAGTTCACAGCCAGCTTCAGCAACTTAGCAAGGCCCTAAACAACTTATGGAGACCCTGACTCAGAATAAAATATTAAAAACGCTGGGAATGTGGCTTAGTGGCTAAGCGACCCTGGATTCAATCATCAGAACGAAAGAGAGAGAGAGAGAGAGAGAGGAAGAAAGAGAGAAAGAAAGAAAGAAGGAAGGAAGGAAGGAAGGAAAGAAAGAAAGAAGGAAAGAAAGAAAGAAATTGATCAGCTTCCAGCAGAAGATGCTTCTGGAGCCCCAGTTGTATGGAGTCATTGTTACACTAAAGCTTCAAGGGTAGAAAAAACAAGTGGTGTGTCATAGCCCTTTCTGAGAATAACTTCTGTGACAACCAAGTGGCCCTGTATGGTGTAATGGATGGAGACCACAGCCTGGAGGTGCCCTTCCCTCTCAGTGTACTACAAGTAACATTTTGGCTTAAGAGCTGCAGAAAACAAAAACAAAAAAATTAAAGAAGAATTCATAGTCAATATGTTATTGTTATGCTGAGGAAACTTGGAACTGCTGGGCAGAAATGGTGAGGTGCTGTCCTTTGTCATATGCGGATCTGGGAGGATTCTTTACTTTGACTTCTGCTAATGTGGGCAAGTGCCAAACAGTTCTCTGAATTTTGGGGAGGGAGATGCCAGGAGTCAATATCTTCCAGAAGTTCTCCAGGAGATTCTTAATAAGCGCCAATTTGGCCACCAAACCATTCAGATCATGAGTTTCCAATCAGTGCTTATGTGCAAAGTGCAACTGGGGATGTCCTGGAGTATGTCTGTCTTTGAAAGCCAAAGTACCTGGGCAGCAAATACAACCGGTAACAATAACTGTGACTTAGCACCTGCTGTCCTCGTCTGTTCACATCAACTGCCATTCCTTCAGGCTGTTGTGATTCTGCTTTAGACTATAACCAACTTAAAAGAAACCAACTTCTTATAGGTATAAAATACCCCACTCCTGGCCAAGGAGCTACCAAAAAGAATAATTTACTTCATCACTCTGAAACTCTTCATTTTTAATAGACGATAGTGTTCACAATGTGGGGGTATGGAGTCATTGTTACACTAAAGCTTCAAGGGTAGAAAAAACAAGTGGTGTGTCACAGCCCTCTTCAGACCCTGAATAATTTTCTAAGAACAAAATATCAGTGAAATCACCAACACCAAATCTGCCATATTTCACAGTGTGACTTGATAGCATCAGTTCTAAAATAATTTAAGTTTTAGATTTGGGCCTTTGTGAGACCCTAGGAAAAGTTGGCCCTTAAAAACTTCAAGTTTTCCGTAGAACGAATTAAAAAGCTGGGGACTGGGGTTATGGCTCAGTGGTAGAGCGCTTGCCTAGCATGTATGAGACATTGGGTTCGATCCCTGGCACCACGTAAAAAAATAAATAATAAAATAAAGGTATTATGTTCATCTACAACTAAAAATTTTTTTAAAAGTTGGAAGCAATGTTCATTGAAACTTAACTCTTTTATGTTAAAGGTTAGAAAGCTGGGGTTCTAAGATGTGTCTTAATTAAGTTCACACAACTAATTAAGACCACCACAACCCCAGGTGTCTAACATCACAATTCTTCATTCTGTAACATTTCCATAACATTCCCAAATCTTTAGCATTGTTAGAATAATTATTCTGAATAATTCCAAGAGCAGAGAATATGGTGGGGAAAAGGCAACCTCTAAAAAAAATTTGAATATTGGTTTGGTGTTGCACATCATCTATCAAATGGCTCTTATCAGAAACTATGACTGTACCAAGTAGGAGTAAAAATATTGTTACATTTTCAATCCAATCCAAGTAAGTGTTCTGCATTGATTGGCTAATTCTAAGTGGTTAATATAATTTCTAGGGAAATTCACTTACAAAGTCTAGATTGAACACCACAAAATCCTGCATATGATCAGCTAGGATTATGTATAACTGTGAATAATGAAAAATCCAAACATTTACTTTTTTTCTTATGAAACTTTGAAGAGAGTAGAGCCTCTAGATTGGTGTGAAACTCCATTGTGTAAGGGACTTGAGCTCTTCCTAGCTTGTTATTTGTGCTGAGCATTGCCTCCATTGTCAGGGCCACTCCATGAGATAAGATTGTTGCTCCAGGTCCTGCCATTGCCACCAAATTCCAGCCAGCAGGATGAAGGAGAGGAAAAAGGAAAAAGAATCTAACCCGTGCCTCAACCTGCATGGCCATTAATTCAGAAAGTGACAAGGGTGATGGGGAATTAGAAAAGACAAACATACATAGAGAGAAAAAGCTGGGACCAGGTGGGACATCATCCTCTGATGGAGGAACAATGACCTAGAGCTAGCTCAGGATGTTTATTATATAAGTTTTATCATCAAAAGGGTTTTCTATGAGAAAATTGCTTCAAAGCAGGCAGGCTGAAAGTCAAAGTACTGGCAGCCAATTATAATTATCTTCTTGCGCTCATAATTCTCTACCCCTGGCAGCTAATGTCTGAACTCGGGGTCAAGACTGATAGTCCTATGCCTTGCACAGAACTTCCTTAAACAGGGAGTCACCATAGCAACTGGGCAATCTTGACCTGCATCTTTAAACAGGAAGTTCCCAGAGCAGGCTCAACCTCCTGCTGTGAGACAGTCAGAGATCATGATCCATGTCACTGCTCCCCACAATATCCCACTATATTAGTTTCCCTAGGGATGCTGTAATATATTACCACAAACTAGATCATTTAAAACAACAAAAGTTTATTCTTTTATAATTCTGGAGGTAAGAAGTCTAAAATCATTATTACTGGTCCTTGGACTTAAGCAAACTCTTTTTTTCCTTTTTTTTTAAATTTGATACAGTATAATTATACATAATAGTGGTATTGTGACATATTTATACATGCACATAACATAATTTGATCAATCTCATTCCCTTTTCCTGCTCTTCCTCCCTCTCCCTGATTCCCTTGCTCTACTTTGTTGGTCTCTTTCCTATTTTTATCATTTTAAATTAATGCATTATGATTATATAAAAAAGTGGGATTCATTATGGTTTATTTGCAAATGGAAAGAGCATAATTAGGTTGATTTCATTCCCTATTGTTTCCCCATGCCCTCTCCTCCCTTTCCTCTCAATTTTCTATTGATCTCTCTTCTATCTTTCTGAGATGTCTTTTTCATCTTTTTCCCCCTCTCTTTATCTTCCACATATGAAAGAATACATTCAATCTTTGAATTTCTGAGTCTGGCTTATTTCACTTAGCATGATGTTCTCCAGTTCCTCCATTTACCAGCAAATGACATTCAACAAATGATATTCTCTTCATGGCTGAGTAAAACTCCACAGTGTGTATATACCACATTTTATTTATCTAGTCATCTATTAACAGATACCTGAGCTGGTTTCATAATTGTAAATTTTGCTGCTATAAACACTGGTGTGCATGTACCACTATAGTATGCTGATTTTTTCTTTTGGATAAATATCAAAGAACAGGATAGCTGTGTCACATGGTGGCCCCATTCCTAGTCTTTTGAGGAATCTCCATGCTGCTTTCCAAAATAGTCCTACTAATTTTCAGTCTTGCCAACAATGGATACATGTACCTTTTCCCTCCACATCCTCACTGGTCTTTATTGTTTTTGTTGTTTGTTTTATTTTGTTTTTGTTTCTAAGGACTGTACCAGAGGTCCTTTACCATTGAGCCACATCTACAGACCTTTTTATTTATTTATTTTTAAAATATTGTACCTTTATTTTTTTATGTATTTTTATGTGGTGCTGAGGATAGAACCCAGGCCTCACATGTGCTAGGCAAGTGCTCAACCGCTGAGCCACAACCCCAGCCCTTTTTATTTTTATTTTGAGGCAGGGTCTTACTAAGTTGCTTAGGGCCTCACTAAATTGCTGAGGCTGGACTGGAACTTGCAATCCTTCTGCCTCAACCTTCCAAGTCACTGGGATTAGAGGCATGCACCACTGTGCCCTGCTTGTTTTTTTTATTCTTGATGGTTGCCATTCTGACTAGAATAAGATGAAATCTCAGGATAGTTTTGATTTGCATTTCCCCTGATTGCTAAGGATGTCAAACATTTTTTTCATATATTTATTTGGCCATTTGTGTTTCTTCTTTTGAGAAATGTCTGTTTAGTTCATTTGCCCATATATTGATTAAGTCATTTTTGTTTTAAATGTTAAGTTTGGTTGGTTTTTATTTGGGGGGCGGGGGGGGGGGGCTGACAGCAGGGATTGAACTCAGGGATACTCTACCACTGAGCCACATCCCCAGCCCTATTTTGTATTTTATTTAGAGACAGAGTCTCACTGAGTTGCTTAGCACCTCACTTTTGCTGAAGCTAGCTTTGAATTTTGCAATCCTCCTGCCTTAGCCTCCAGAGTCACTGGGATTATAGGTATATACCACCATGCCTGGCTTAAGATATTTTTTTTTATTTGCTATATATTCTAGATATTAATTCTTGGTCATAAGAGTAGCTGACAAAGATTTTTCTCCCATTCCATAAGCTTTCCCTTCATACTTCTAATTGTTTCCTTCTCTGAGCAGAAGCTTTTTAAATTTGCTGCCATCCCATTTATGGATTCTTGGTTTTATTTCTTGAAATTTAGGAGTCTTATTAAGGAATCAATGCCTGCATTTCTATGTTGCAGTGCTGACCCTGTGTTTCTTCTAGCAGTTGCAGCATTTCTGATCTAATTCCTAGGTCTTTGATTCACTTTGAGATAGGGATCTTGTTTCATTTTTGATGGGGGCAGACAGGTGTGAGTGATTAAGGGAATAATTCTATAAAATGGGCCTACCACGCTGACTCCCACTGCTTTCTTTTCCAAGAAGCAATTTACCTGCAGCGCTGTTTGGCTTACATGGTCAGGATATGTCACATTCCTCAGCAAACTACCTGTTATCTGCAGGAGAAAGGTCGGTCTATAATAATATCATTAAGAGGAACTCGAGTTACCCTGAAGGAGGAGATTTTTGTGAACCTTTTCACAGGCCAGATCCTGAAACTCAGGGAGAAAAGGATAATTCCTCCTGACCATAAAGTCTGTAAGAATTTATGGTTAAGAATCTAATTAGAACTTGTCAGCATGGGCCAAAGTGACCTAGAGTTGTCATGGCAGTGGGAACTTGAAAGTTTGATGTCATCCTGCTGTCAGTCAAAAGTCAAGAAGTGGACCTGGGCGGGACACTCTAGAAACTTCTCTGGAATTCCCAATAAAGCTGAAGTGCAGGACAGGAACTTTGTCCCTCTCCTCTATAAAAGGGCCCACTCTCTGCCTTGAGAATATCCCCTTTACCCTTTCCGATTCCTTCAATAAATGTATGCCTGTTACTCTGAGCAACATGTCTGAAATCTTTCCGATTTGATCTCAAGAATTGAGGCTTGAAGGGGAAGGGGGGGTCTTTGTGCTGCCTCAGTTTCCCAGAAGGCCCTAGCCCTGTAACAGTTCTACATATGGATATCCAGTTTTCCCAGTACTATTTTCAAAATGGTATTTTTGCCAATATATGTTTTTGGCACCTTTGTCAAAAAACAGATGACTGTATCTATGTGGATTTGTGTGTGTGTTCTATTCTATTCCATTGGTCTTCATTGATTTTTATGCCAATACCATGCTATTCCGTGTACCACAGCTCTGTAGCATAATTTGAGATTGGGTGTTGTGATGCTCGGAATTGTTAAGCAAACTCTTCTCTATTTTATATGAATGTGTGTGCACATTCAAATCACTGTTCCATTATCTTAAGTAAAAGAGTCAACATGAATTACAAAGTCACTGAAATCATTGTCTTGCTGCCCATTTCCTGATTTAGTAGTTAAACACTAAATCAGGAGTCAGAAAGCCGAGTTTACAGCTAGTTATCTTTTCCAGTAGTCTTTCGTAACATAAGGGTTTTGGTTTAGAGATCACTAACATCCTCCCAGTTCCCTAATTCACTACCAGGCTTGTTTAAAAAGTAAATTAGGGGTTGTGGCTTAGTGGTCGAACGTTTGCCTAGCACACGTGAGGCACTGAGTTCAATCCTCAGCACCACATAAAAAATAAATAAATAAAATAAAGGTGTTGTGTCCATATACAACTAAAAAGTTTTTTTTAAAAAAGTGAATTAGGAGCTGGGGCTGTGGCTCAGTGGCAGAGCACTTGCCCTGCACATGTGAGGCACAGGGTTCAATCCTCAGCACCACATAAAATAAATAAAGATACTGTGTTCATCTACAACTAAAAAATATTTTTTAAAAAAAGTAAATTAGGAAAGTTGGAACATCTCTTATTCTACCTTTGTATTTATCTTACATAAACATCCACTCTGCATATTTTAAATGACACAGAGGAAGTCTTTCTGTGCCAGGCCCATCACCAGTTTCTATCTAGATTATGCCCACTGGGAGACTCCTGTACTTACTTTTGACCTCAATGTTTTTCTTTAACCTAAGGCTGCCTATGGGTAAAAACCTCAGCAGACATTTAATGTTACATAACAAGAAGCTGTTTTCATAACACATTTTCTTACTGTTGGGCAACTTAATTTTGCTTAAAAATATGAAACTAATTGTTTGCAGACAAGCATATGGAAGGTGTCAGGTGGGTAAGAAAAACCATATATTTGAGTCAAGTCAAGTCAGATATTGAACATGTCTGAGGGGAATCAAGAGTCACAAATCCTCACCTCCATTTTCTAAGCTTTACTTGCTCAAATATTTAAAGAAATTATTCCAAAGAAATTGTTAAAACTCCAAATTCTATTTTTTTAAGTGGAATTATCAGGATGGAAGAACAACTTAGTTATGGTTTTCTTTTGTTTGGCTTTTTTTGAATGGTGAAGCCACTGGTAAGCAGTTGCACTGAGAAAACACTGAGTGGAGATTTTTTTCTCAATTTTTTATCAATCCTGTAGGCCAAGCATCCTCCCTAATGTATTGTAGCAACTGACTGGCAGTAGAACAGATAAGATGCTCTTCTCAAGCTATGGAGACAGGTTACCTAGGAACCATAGAATGATTAAGTCCTGTTCAAAGAGACTTGTCCTCTTAATTGGATGAAAAGATTTAAAGAACACAGCTGGGAGAAATGGAGAGCTGAAGTATGGTGGCAATTACTAGCAGGTCTATATCTGCAATCTTAGCAGCCTTTGCCAAAGGGTCACAATATAGGAGTGAAACTTTTAGTGGTAACAAGACATCAGCTAAGCTACCTAGAGTTACAGATTTTTACTCTTCAAATATAGGAAAAATGAAAATAAACTGTGGAATTAATCATTAAAAAGTACAACAAAGGGCTGGGGATGTGGCTCAAGCGGTAGCGCGCTCGCCTGGCATGCGTGCGGCCCGGGTTCGATCCTCAGCACCACGTACAAAGAAAGATGTTGTGTCTGCCGATAATTAAAAAATAAACATTAAAATTCTCTCTTTAAAAAAAAAAAAGTACAACAAAATTTCTGTGAATCATCATTGTCTAAGGACAAGGTTACATTTATATTCAGATGTCAGACTTATATTCCTTAAGAAATGTTCATGTATATCCTACTATTACTCTCTTTCATCCACCAGTACTTCTATTAGGCACATATTGGTTTATGGAGAATTATGGTCTTTCCTGCTCTCTCATGCTTTTAATAATAAAATTAAGAAAAATCAAATTATAGGTTGACAATGATGAAGACTGTTTTCAATCCATTAAGGAATTTTAGGCAATAGAGTCATTTTTTCCCTGCACTTGAAAAAATAACTCTGTATACATGTCATTAACTATAATTAGAAGAGCTTTACTTTGGAGTAATTTTTTAAAATGTTTGTCAGTTCCACTAGACAATCCTCAAATAAGCTTTGTAGGTTAATATTGTTTCCACATGGCTATTTTTCAGATATGGAGCTTAAAACTTTCCTAAAGCCCCCTCTAGTGACAAATAGCAAATTAATCCATTACTTTATAACATAATACCAACTAGCTCTAAACTTCCATTTTCTCATTTAAATGTTAGGTGAATCAATAGCTACAGTCTTTTGATTGGGGAATGACTGGGAAATAGTCAATGGTTCAAATTCTCAATCATTCTTCAGTCATCAAAACCTAAAGGATTTTGTGTTGAGACAGGTTAATGCAAAATGCATGCATACACCATTCAATTCTATTTATTTTACTTTGTCCTACCGTGTACACTTTTAAAAATTCCCTAAATTACCATTTTTGTCCATCTGGGACTTTTAAGAATTAAAATGTGTTCATAATAACCCAATGTATAGGAAAAAAATTGTCTTGACCTTTTCCTTTTTGTTGCATTTGTTGGTAATTTTCACTGATGATGTTAGGCAAAGGGACAAACATGAATTTCAGGAATCCTCTGACTTGTGAAACTAAGGGTCACCTATGAAATATAAATTAAACACATAATAATAATGTAGTATTTAAAATAATACTAGCTATATAATAAAATATGATAAATACAAACTATATTATATTTGTATTAGATAGACTACATGTTATGGTATGTTTAAGATATAATTTATTTATATCCCCATTTCCAAAGGGCTTAGAGCTTATCCAATAAAAGAGGTCTAACTGAACCATTAAAATAAGAGTACAAGAATAAAAGTTAAATTCCCAGTAAAGGGAATCAAAGAGATAAATAAAACATAAGGCTGGGCACAGTGGTGCCCACCTGTAATCCCAGCAGTTTAGGAGGCAGAAGCAGGAGGATCACAAATTTGAAGCCAGCCTCAGAAACTTAATGAGGTCCTAAGCAACTTAGGGAAATCTTGTCTCTAAATTTAAAAACTGTGGGGGGCCTGGGGTTGTGGCTCAGTGGATAAGAACCCCTGGGTTCAATCCCCAGTACAAAAAAATAATAATAATAAGGCTACAAATAACATTATGACTGAACGTAATCTTAGTTTTGTGCTTCTTTCCACCTAATTCAAAAAGAGAAACCAAGGGGCTGGGATTGTGGTTTAGCAGTAGAGCCTAGCATGCCCAGGGCCATAGATTCGATCCTCAGCACCACATAAATATAAATGAATGGAATAAAGGTATTGTGTCCAACTACAACTAAAAAAGTAAATTAAAAAAAAAAGAGAGAAACCAAATAATTGGCTTACACATGCCAGTTCATTAGGGAAGATAATATTTTTCTTTCTAAAATACAGATATTGGGCTGGGAATGTGGCTCAGTGGTAGAGTGCTCCCCTAGCATGCACAAGGCACTGGGTTCGATCCTCAGTACCACATAAATGTGAAATAAAGATATTATGTCCACCTAAAACTAAAAAAATAATTTTAAAAAGAGTACATAAGTTTAAAAAAATAAAATACAGATATGCCAATTTCTAAATATTGAAATAATTTCTGAACACGAAATTAATGTTTACATATTCAATAAAAAGTCTTCAGAGTGCCTCCTTTCCAAGGCCATTGCAATGGGTAGTGACTCCCCAGTGGAAGGATTTCTTGAGAGCTTATTCTGCAATAAACTAATACCAGCTGTATGCATCTGTTCAAGACAATAGATTATCTCCTGGGAGAAGGAACCAGAAAGGATCTTCTCTCTTATTTAAGTAAAAGCAAAGAACAAATTAAATGGCACTTAGGACAATATGTTGACTGCTCAAAGTGGAGAGAAATGGACTCTATTGTGGATACATTCTTGAGAGAATCAAAACAAATACTACTCAAAAGAGAAGTAATGAAATGAGGATGGCTTTAGGCAGAACTGAATACCAGGCAATGGTGTCTTCAGAACCCTCTCCAGGCTGCAGTCCTCTCCCAATCACAGCCCCACTCCAGCTTCAAAGCAAAATCTATTTTTATCCCCAAATCTACTTTTATAAGAGGAGCTGGCATCACTTTCACGTGAATCGAGTCATTGTCTTGCCTTTCCCAAGGGTATTTGCCCTTTAAGCTTTGGCTCTAATTCAATTTAATAGATACTTACTGGAGACCTATTAAATGCAAGACATTTTTTAGCCACTAATAGTGGAATAAAAGCCTTCATGATTTTAGGAAGGATTATTTCACATAATCATGAGCAGAAAGGAAAGTTTAGGCTTTTCTGGGAAACATATGATTCTCCACCCCTATATCTTTCCAAATGTTGTGACCACAGAGCCATATCAATACTTCCACATTCCTCAAATTTTGAATCTATTTTTCTCCCTACTTCACATCTTAGGGAACCATGGGTTCAGATGTGGCTATAACTTGGTTTCTGGTTTATTTCTCTTTTCTTATTTTAGGGTTCCTGACTTAATGCTTTACATCTGACTTCCCTGATAACTCAGCTCTTCTGAGATAGGTGTCTTAGAGAAAGTTAACATTTGTTGAATACCTCCTTTTATATGTCAGCCACTATACACATCGATACTTATAACCACAAAGTTAGTAGCAGCATTTACATTTTAGAAAAGAGGAAACTGGGACACAGAGAGATTTATAATCTAATTCAAGATCAAACTTGCAAGGGCAGAAAACATGAATTCTACAGATATGACTCCAAAGTCAGTACTCTATCCATGATGGCAATGTTTTTCAATGTTGCTCCCCAGGCCACACTTGGCAATGTCTATAGACTTTTTTTTGTTGTACCCCCAGGGATCCAACCAGGGGTGCTTAGAAACCCCAGCCTGTTTTTTTGGTTTTTTTTTTAAACTGTGTTTCTCTAAGTTGCTCAGGGCCTCACAAGTTGCTTTGAACTTGCAATCCTTCTGCCTCAGCATCCAGAGCCACTGAGAATACAGAAGACTCTAGAGACATTTTGAATGTCCTGGAGAGGATTGACCATTGACCTCTAGTGAGTAGAGGCCAAGGGACACTGCTAAACATCTTACACTGCACAAGGACTGTTGGCCCCATCCGCCCCCACTCCTGCAAAGAATTATACATCAGCCCAAAATTTCCGTAGACACAGCTGTTGAGAACCTACATGACAGAAGGCTCTCCGCCCAATTCTCATTTCCAAAGGTTCACAGGTAACTACTTCAAAATTAAACAGACAGATTTTAGAACACTCAGAATAAATCAACACCTTATTCACATTTCAATTCTCTTCCATTATTCTGGAAAATGGATTGAGACCTTAAAGGAAGGTAGGGACTGGAAACAAGAAGCTCAATAAGCAAAATTCGAACTGATGATTAAAGTTAAGAATTAAGATGCAAATATGTAGATGTTTTTCACTCCCAAGCCTTTCACTAATCCAAAAATTCATGGACTGCTTTGAAATTCAATTATTTGGAACTGGTTAAATGTTACCCTGACCTCAAGTAACATTTGTGTTTGACTTTTTTCTGGGACCCAGGGGATGTGGAGGCCAGATGAGAGCACCTCCTCTCCCAGCTCTTCCCGCAGTGACAAAGCCTGCCAGGTGCTGGTGACTTGGCTCCTCAGAGGAGTTCTCACTGTGGATGACTGGCAGGATCCCAAAGTAACAGACTGGCATGCGGCGCTTTTCCCGCGCTCCCGCCCTCCCTTCATCCCTCTTTCGGCAAAAGCCCCGCCCTTGCCCAGGGACCCCCCCCCGCGGGGGCGGGGCTGCTGGGGCGCACGGCCTCTACGCGGTGACGTCACAATCCCGACGCTGTGGAACCAGCCCCTAGCAACCCGCCTGCTTACGGTCACCCGGCGGCTGCACCCCCACGGGCTGGTGGTTTTCACTCGTGCCCTGCCCTGGGCGGGTGCGGCCGGGGGGAAGGGCCAAGGGGAACCTGGGTGTCCCCACGACGGCTGCAAGAGGACTAAGCATGGATGGCAGCCAGAGAGGTAAAGGGCAGCCTCGGGTCGGGACTGCGCAGGTCCAGGCCGCACCCCGGGCGCTCTGGGTCCCCCCACTTAGGCGCGTATTGTCCCGAGCCCAGAGGCTCACAGCTCCGCTTCCTGGATGTGCTTTTGTCGCCTTTGACACCAGGGCCTGCCATTCCTGAGCTGAAGGTGGTGCAGCCCCAGGAGCTCTGAGACAGAAATCCTCATGGGCCCCCAAATCAAGCTTCCCCTCTGCTCTGTTCGTTCTTGGAAGTAGAGGTTAAATACCTATGCCTTAGAGCTCCTGACCATTAATGCATAATGACATATGCATTAATGTACAGTACATAATGTTCTGGGACATTCTGAGTACACAGTACCTATGAAATCTCCCATTCAGTCACTGACTTGTGTCCCCCCAAACTACTGACTAACTCAGAGCTCCTCTAATATGAATAGGAATCTCCTAGGAGTCATGTTAAAATGTAGATTATAGTTCATCAAGTCCCATGGGTGGAGGGGGACGGAGGAGGGGAAGCTGTGATGTTGTATTTCTAAAAAGCTACCAGGAGATGCAGATGTTGCTGGTCCGGGAATACAGTTTTAGTAGCAAAAGACTAATCCATAATCACAACACACACCTGACCTTGACTGGATATTCCGAGTTAAGCAGACATCATGGCGGAATGGTTGGAGCCCAACCATAACCCTAAGTCTTTACAAATCCGCCCAATTCAATTTGCATCTTCTCACTTTCTAAGCAAGTCGCATTCTTTCCTCAAGCTAATGAGGCAACTTTCATATACTCTCTCCTTCTCAGTTCAGTGTTCTTATCTATTTAAAGGAATACCTTTCAATTATGCTGCTGGCTAATTCCTGACTTTGAATGTGAATATATCTTTATTATGTAATCCTTGATCAAAATAAGAACTATGCTGAATGTAGAAGGTGTTGATTCGCAAATTGGATATTCTGGCACTATAATAATAACCCAAGTTTTAGAAAAGGCAAACCAAAATCCTTTTATGGTCTTCAGAAATTTTACAACATAAAGTTAAACCTTTGCTGTGTAGCAAGAACTATCTCATTCCCTACTTCTCATTCAATGCACGAAAAAAAAAAAACTTGTTAGGTAGGTATTACCTTATTTCACAGTGACTAAAATAAAACAAATGACTTGATAAGGTCACAATTAAAAAGCAGAACAAGCTTTGAATCCGAGTCAGGAATATAAAACCTTAGAACCAGTGCTTTTACTTAACAATAGCATGATAGAGGTGGGGGCAAGGGAAAAGTATGTTTATATATCCATATATTTTCCATATAACAGACAGTAAGCTTTTAATATTTACTATTTAATTATTTTAAAACTAGGTTCATTTCAAACATGTAAAGAGATTTATGACTTAATTAGCTTCATTCTTAGGATGTTACATAATATGAAATACTATCAAACATTTGTAATTGATTTTGCATTTTTAAAAAAGATATAATATTCAACAAATATTGTAATTCTTGTACACCATAGATTATTACTTATAAGCAATCGTAAATTTAACCAAAGCTTTAATGCTTAATTTTAGTTGAAAATAAATTTCTTAGATTTCGTTAGATTACTTTTAGTTATTTCAAAGCATAATAAATTAATACTCCTAAAGAAAAATTATCTTTTGACATTTTCATACAGTAAATCACACTACAGACATCCTTTTGTAGGGTAAACCTTCTGAATGGTGGTATAGATGACTGAAAAACAGTAGCTCTAATTTATGATCTTTGCTATTAACTAAGTAAATAATCTTCAGCCATTCACTTTATTTGAAAGTTTAGTTATTTGTAAAATGTGGCAGGTGGTGGTGGGGTGGACTAGATAATCTGAAAGTGTTGTTTCCCACTTCTTTGAGAAAAAGGGAAGAAAAGATTGAGAATATCAAACTGCTACCTACTCTGTCATCAGTGACCTTTGGGGAAGGAAGAAGAGACAAGCTAATAGTATAGATAACAAAGTGGCTTTAAAAAAATAAAAGAAAGCTTTTTTTTTTTTTTAAGAGGTGGGGGCAAGGGAAAAGGAGATATATATATATATGTTTTTTTTTTAATATGTTGGTCCTACAGAGATACTTACCAATGATTGACAGATTCCCAAACCTCCAGTATTCCTGGGAAACCCTGCTACATGAAACACCATCTTTTCAGTGGAGTTCCTTCCAGCTATCTGATAAAATTTAATTGTATAGGAAATCAAACTGCTGTCCCAGGCAGAAGAATTTCGTTATCCTGACAATAAGTTCAATTTCATGGACAGGTTTTTAGTCCTAATATATTTAGAAGATGGTGTTCTTTTTTCCTGCATTTGGTTTGAAAGTACTTTTCCATGCCCTTTGAATCATTCTGGGTCCATTTAAGGTATAGATACCACATAATGAATGAAAGAAAGAAAGTTTAAAGAATTGTTAAACTATCAAAAAGGTGTAACTCTAAGATGTAAGAAAACTATGTAGGCTGAGGGACAGTACTCAAGGAAGGTCAGATTTGCAAGGGTACTTCCTTCCAAAGACTGGGGGTTCCGTTTCATTGGAGAAGTTGAATCTTTGCACATGCCCAGCGCTCTGATGCTGAGGAGTTCCTTCAGAGGTCTCACTCTTTGGGAAACAGACTTTGTTGACTTGTTTAACCAAGTCACTAAACAAACAGGAAGACAACAAGGAAAACAAGCTCAGGAGAGGATCCCATATCTAGAGTTGCTACAGTGTTACCTAAAATGTTCACTTAACAATTAAAAAAAAAAAAACAAACCACTACTCACATAAAGAAACAGGATAATATGACACATGTACAGGCAGCAAAGCTTGTGAGAGGTCCCAGATGAATTGTCAAATTTTTCCTTTCAATTCTGACAATTTTAAAATGACATTTACCTGTAAAAATATTAGAAACCAATGAGTGTATGCCTTGGTGTTCGTTGGAAGGTAAATGGATAACATGTCCTCAAAGTACATCTAAGTTCCATTCTTATCAGCATTTTGTGCTAAAGAGATGCCAAATTGGTACCCGGGAACGAATTGTAACTACCTTGTTCACAGCTACCATCCATAGGTAAAAGTGGGTGGAGAGGGCATTTATTCCATCCCAGGCAGTATCTCTAGGTACCAGCTTTCCTTTTGTTCCAACCTCTCTGAATATAACTTTTTCCCCTTTTCTGTGACTTAGAGTAAAACGTGCATATATTTGAATGGAATTTGGAGATAATAAATTACATAGAGCTGAAGTATCCTCTCAGTCTGTTTCAGATGCGATACAGTATTTTAGAGAATGGCTCAAGTAGTGAGCAATTTATATTGTTATAGTGTAGCCTGTTGTGGTAGTTCATGCCTGTAATCCCAGCAGTTTGGGAGGCTGAGGCGGGAAGATCACAAATTCAAAGCCAGCCTCAGCAATTTAACAAGACCCTAATCATATGGTGCAAGATGCCCACCCACAGTACCGGAATTGGATTACATCCTACACTAGACATAGCAAGCCCAGTGAAAAAAAAGCGTCTTTTCTAATAGTTCTAGTAAAAGTCCCTGGACATGGGTCACATATTCATTGCTGATTCGTCAACACAGCTAATCAGTTTGGGGTTCCATATTCAACCCTGACCAATAGAATCAGCTTTGTTTGAACCAGCTGGGCTAAGATTAGAGGAAAACAGGTTCCCCAAAGGGAAGTGGAGGTGATTCTCAGGTAAAGAGGTGTTGAATTCTGGTCAGGCAGAAAGTGGAGCATTCTTTTTCCTCTGGAGAAAAAAGGTTTAGCTTTCAGGCCTCCTTCTTTCCTGGTAGATATTATGTTAATTTCATGACTGTCTTTATTACCAATTCAGATGGTATCACCTCAACTGCTACTGTTCTAAATAAGTTAATTTTTTTTCTTTTTGTCTTTTGGCCTGTGATGTAGAAGGAACTTTTTGGAATGTTCTATTGTTTTTCTGTTTGTCTGTCCTAGTAAGTGTTCCTCTCTGGATCTGGATTTCAGTTCTTCTGCCTCAGTAATTCTTTCATCATCCTTATTTCTTCTAGAATTTGTATGTGTCCTCCCCATTTCTTTATAGGTTTTAATGCCCATATGATAGCAAGCTAACCATGTTACCTTCCTAAAACGTCTCTGTGTTGGGAAGTCTGTAGTTATATTTTGCATGTTAATTACATTTGACCCTGTAACTCAGCTTTTTTTATTTTGAACATTACTGTTAAAAGTGTAATCACTTTTTGGAGAAAGAAATTACTTTGTGATAAAGCCTATATATAATTTTTCAATGTCCCACGTATACCTAAAGATCAGACTCTGCCTTTAAAGGAGATACCAGGTTTTCCATTGCTAGAATTGCTTTTTTTTTTTTTTTTGAGAGAGAGAATTTTTTAATATTTATTTTTTAGTTTTCGGTGGACACAACATCTTTATTTTATTTTTATGTGGTGTTGAGGATCAAACCCAGTGCCCCGTGCATGTCAGGTGAGCATGCTACCGCTTGAGCCACATCCCCAGCCCTAGAATTGCTTTTAAATATAGGATGGTACAGTGGCACGTGCCTGTAGTCCCAGCTCCTCAGGAGGCTAAGGCAGAGCAGATTGCTTGAGTTGTTCTAGACTAGCCTGGGCAACACAATAAATACCCATTTGGAACAACAACAAAAAACCCTGATAATTAAAGTGTGTTTATATAGAATTCAAGCAAGTAAGTGGGTTGGACATAGATGAACCTTAAAATATCTTTTAGTTATCAAGTTCTGATTCTGATTTTTATGTATACTTATTTTAGACATATTAATGTATTATTTTATTTCTAATTTACTCAGATGCTTTGTTAAGAGGATTACTCTTAAAATTATTTTTAAGTACAGATAGCTGTGATTAATTAAAATAGTTAATACACTTCTGTCATATATACCTAACTATAATTAATTAATTAATTTAAAAAATAGTTAATACAGATGTATAAACTCAAAATCTTAGCTGTATTGTTTGAAAACAATTAAAAAGCTAATGAGGTCAGTGGTGTACAAAATAAAATCAGTATAGATCAAGTAACAATTGATGTTTTTTATCATTTTCCCAAAAGAAACCAAAATCTCAAACTTTGAAAATAGCTTATTCTCTTAAAAGAGAAAATTTTTAATCTATGACTGTAGAAATTTTCCTCTGTGATGTATTATTGATGGTTAGTAATATAATTGAATAAAATTTTAAATGACTTTAAAGATACATTTATTATTTTAAAAATATTCAGTATTGTTTTTATGAAAGTTGCATTTCACTGATCCTAATTCATGTTTTTCTGTTAAAAGTCAGAGCAACCTCTGTCCTTCCCAGATATGGTCCACCACCATACCTATTTAAAGGTCACTTGAGCACCAAAAGTAACGGTAAGTGAGGTCCTCAAATGGGTAGCTTTGCTAAATGACTGTTTCCTGTATTTACAAAGTATATGACTTGGTGAGACAATTACTACATTTAGTGGGTATTTGGACTTCAATACTACTAATTATAATTAAATGCTATAGGAATTCTTCAGAGAATTTAGGGTTTCTGACTTCAGACTATTAACGTGCCCTATATGCGGACTTGGCTGCCTCCCACTTCCTGCCACAGCTAGCCCTGTCTGCTTCTGCCTGCAGACTATCCTGGTTAAACAGGATGAGTATCACAGTCAAGACATAAGCTCTGAAAAGGAAAAGCTGTGCAGAGAAAAGGAGCATTTGTCCTTAGCAAATGTTTGTGGCTCTTTTTCCAACTGGATTTCTAGGTCCTGTGATGTTTGTATATTTTAAAGCCTTCAAAGTAAATTTTTAATATCAACTTAAAAATATATTTTTATAATTGTATTTGAAAAGTTGTAAGCTTGGGATTTTAGGCAAAATAATTGAAGCCCTTTTTTATTTCATTATTACATGAAAAATCTTTGATACTGTTATATCTAAATGTGAAGGAAAGATCACATTTTCAATTACTTCACTTATTTCTTTATTTATTTAAGTACTGGGGATTGAACCCAGGACACTGCTAACACTGAGCTACATCCCTAACCCTTTTAATGTTTTAGCAGAATCTTGCAAAGTTGATGAAGCTGGACTCAAATTTTCAATCCTCCTGCTTCAGCCTCCCGAATATTTCTTTGTATTAGAGTATATATATAAAGACATGGAGAGACTGCACACTAGAATTATAAGCTTTGAAAAATAAGTTTTAAATAAAAATTTGACACTAGATTTAAAATATATATACATAGAAAAGCAGAACAAAGGGTAATATGTAAAGTTTGTTAACTTTTTTTTAAGAATGTAGACCTGGTATAGGTATAGTCATTTAAGTGTGATGTGCCTTGGCTCACATCCACACATTGCATTTTTTAGTCAACAGTTGACCTAAGATCTAACTCACATACTTGTGCCTGTTTCGACTTCTATTAAATAGTGATAATAATGATTAGATAAGTGTTTGTAAAAAGCTTAGATCGATGCATGGCAATGGTGCACAACCAAGAAATGTTTGCCATATAACCTCACAGTCATTGTACATGCTTGTACAACACATAGCATTTCCCTGAAGAATTGATTTCAAAGGTTAGCAGCATATGTCTGGTTGGGGGAGGAGACTGGGTTCAGTGTACAAAAGTCATTTATGTTTCCATCTTTACATGGTGTTTTAGCTGTTGAATGTTTTTCAACCATATGCATGTATTCTCAAAAACTTTTTAATATTTAAAAAGGTTATGCCTATATTTATACTATATTTTTGTATGTAAACTCTTTTAACACGTTCTGAATTTTCCTTTAAACAGTTTAGATGAGGGTAAAGCAATTTAATGTCATGGAGTTTTTAATGTGATCGTACTCTCTTAAGTTAGACCTGATATTTTAAAAAGACTGCAGTAAAGAGATTCGTAAATCATATTTTCAGGTGTAAATAGACTTTGACTCTCAGAATGGAATCTTTAGGTTTGGTGTTTGGATTGTTCTTTTTTGTTTGTTTGTTTGGTACTGGGCATTGAATCAGGGGTGCTGAACCCCACTGAACCACATCCTCAGCCCTTTTTTGTATTTTATTTGAGACAGGGTCTCACCCAGTTGCTTATGGCCTCACCAACTTGCTGAGGCTGGCTTTGAACTTGTGATCCTCCTGCCTCAGCTTCCCCAGCCACTAGGATTATAGGCATGTGCCACCACACCCTGAAGATTGCTCAGTTATTAACATGGTACATAGTCAAGCAAGTGGCTAAGGATTTTTAGTTAAAAGATTGAAAGATATCGGGGTTGGGGTTGTAGAGCACTTGACTAGCACATGTGAGGCCCTGGGTTCAATCCTCAGCACCACATAAAAATAAATAAATAAAATAAAGATATTGTGTTCAACTATAAAGAACAAAAAGAAAGATTAAGCAATATCAAAAAGAAATAATTTTGTAAATATAGTTATAGATTATATTCTAGAATCTCTTCCCCCAACTCTCATACCTGAAAAACTTACTCTTGGAAACGTTTGGACCCAAGTGGTCCATAACCAATAAGTGTTACTGATACTATAATGGGCTGGGGTTGTGGCCCAGTGGTAGAGCGTTTGCCTAGCACGTGTGAGGCCCTGGGTTCAATCCTCAGCACCACGTATAAATAAATGAATAAAATAAAGGTCCATCAATGTCTAAAGCAATTTTTAAAAAATGTTACCAGAATGAGATAAAGGTCTGAGGTCAATTGAATTTCAGAATGTTTTATAAGAATGAGCTTAATAATCAGTAATTTGTTTATCTTGTGATGATTATTATATTGATTTTAAATATATAATGATTAAATATGTTTTAATTTTTAGCCTTTTGCACTGACTCCTCTTCTCTCAGATTAAGTACTCTCCAGCTGGTCAAGAATCACATGGCTGTTCACTATAATAAAATCCTTTCAGCCAAAGGTAAAAATGTACAAATGTGAACTTTCTTTGCCCAATTTTAACCCCCAACTTCATTTCTCATCATTATATATCTGTAGTAGAAATTAATACATTATTTATAATACAATTGGTGTTATATACTGAGATATAGTATTCACTATATAGGTGGCAAATTCAGAATGTCAGTTTTGGTAATTATATTTGAAATCTATCTAATGCCTAGGTTATTTCATTTTATCTTTTATCCATAATATTATTATATTAATATTATTTTGTTATTAGATGTTGCTGTTAATAGAAGTTTATAATCTGGTTTTTTTTTTGTTTGTTTCTTTGTTTTAATCTACTAAGGAAGGTTGTACAAAGAAGATGCTAATGACTGTTTTTCTTTTGGACTTTTTTTGTTGCCAGCTTTCATAAGAGATAAATTGTATCTAATAAAATTCATTAATTATAAGGATACATTTAAATATTTTGAAAAATATATAATTTGAATTACCATTTCCACAATTACAGTATAAAATGGGAATAATTCAATATAGCTTGCAGGCCATATCCTTCTGCTACCTATTTTTATATGGCTCATGAACTAAAAATGATGTTTTTATTTTTTAATGGTTGCACAAAATAATAACAGTATTTTGTGGTATGTGAAAATAATATGAAATTCAGATTTAATTGTCCATAAATATAGTTGTGTTAATTCTTATGCATATTGTCTATGGCAACTTTCGTACTAAAAGGCAGAGTTGACTGGTTATAACAGACTGTATCTCCCTGCAAGATGTAAAGCATTAACTCTTTGCCCTTTGCAGAAAAGGTTTGCTGATTTCTAATGGGGAACATTTCCATCACCCCAAAAAGTTCCCCAAGGGGCTGTGGCTGTGGCTTAGCAGTAGCACACTTGCCTAGCATATGTGAGACACTGGGTTCGATTCTCAGCACCATATAAAAATAAATAAAGGTATTGTGTCCAATTACAACTAAAAAAAATATTTAAAAAAAAAAGAATGAAAAGAATGAAGCTGTTACAATCATTCACATAGAGTGTGAACATGTTTCTATTTCACTTGGGTAAATTTATGAGGAGAAAAACTGTGATGTCGTATGATAAGTGTATATTTAACATTTTTAAGAAACTGCCAGATTCTTTTTCCAGAGTAATTATACCATTTTTCATTTCCATTACTTGTACATTATCACCAACATTTGGTCTTGACAGTCCTTTCTGAGCAATTCTGGTGGATATGTGGTAGTATCTCTTCATAGTTTTAGTTTGCAAAATTTCCCTGATACCTAATGATTTTGACAACTTTTCTTATTCTTATTTGCCATCTTTTTATCTTCTTTGGTGAAATGATATGTTTAAACTTTTGCCCATTTTAAAAAATAAGTTTTTTGTCTGAGATTTAATTTGTTAAACGTAGGTTCTAAATCAAATACATGTTTAACAATGTTTTTTTCCTAGTCTGTGACTTGTCTTTTAATTTTCTTTCTTGTTTTCTTTCCAAGCCTGAGGATCAAACTCAGGGCCTCACACATGCTAGGCAGGCACTAGTCCTCTTTTTTTTTTTTTTTATTCTGGAATAATTTTAGAGTTACAGGAAAATTCAAAAATAATATAGCCAATTGCCATATGCTCTTCCCCCAGCTTCCCCCAATGTTAAAATCTTAAAAATCAGGAAATTAATATTGATAATATACTATTAACTGCAGACCTTTTTAAATTTCCCAGTTTTGTTTTTGTTTTTGTTTTTGTATTTTACTGTGTAAGCTTTTTAATTTTCCTATTTAAAGGACTGAAGTTTTGGGCTGGGGATATAGCTCAGTTGGTAGAGTTCCTGCCTTGCATGCACAAAGCCCCAGCACCACAAAAAATAAATAAATAAATAAATAAGAACAAAAGTTTTAAAATATTTATTGTTATTTTATGATTATACTTTTAAATGGTTAAAAAATCAAACAAATAATGTTTTGTGGCATTAAAGTCATGTGTGATTAAATTCAGTTTTCAGATTTTTTTTAATAGTTTGTTTTTAATATCTTGCTTAGACACATCTGCCTAAGCTTAGATTACTAAGGTTTCCTAAATTTGTTTTCTTCTAGAAGTTTTATGTTTAGCTCTTCCACTTAAATTCATAGTCCATTTTGAGTTAGTTTTTTTATATGGGGATATAAAGGTCATTCTTTTGCCTCTTCATATCCATTTGTTGAAAAGGTTATCCTTTCTATATTGAATCCTAAATACTTTTTGAAAGTCACTTAACCATATATGTGGGTCTATTTCTGGACTTCATCTTTGGATCTTTTAATCTATATGACCAACTTTATGGTTGTACAACACTGCCTTTTTTACCATTGAATTACAGTAAATCTTGGAATCAGGTAGTATAAATCCTCTATTTTTACATTTTCTTTTAAGCTTATTTTAGGACTGCCATTTTAAGTATGTTGTGGTACATATACAATGATACAGGTATGTTATTAGGTCAGCAATGCTCTGAACATTTCTTTTTCAGACTTTGTTTTGAATAGTTTATATTGCTATGTTTTTAAGTTGACTAATATTTCTTTGGCAGTATCTAATTATCTGTTAATCCCAACTGGTATATTTTTAATAAAAGACATTTTATTTTTCATCTCTAGAAATAGAATAAAAATCAAAACAAGGAACTGCAAGTGTGGGGATTTTTTTGTGATTTCCACAGTTGATATTTGTTGCCATTTATCAATATTAAGAATATCATTAAGCAATGAATTTTTGTTTTACAGCTGCAGTAGACTGCTCAATTCCAATAAGTGTGACTACCAGCATCAAATGTAAGTAATTTTTTGACATATTGCCTCTTAAAAAGATTGTGATAAAATATACGCAGCTTAAAATTTGACATCATAACCATTTTTAAGTGTTCAGGTCAGTTAGTATATTTATATTTTGATAGAACTAATACCATCATTTATCTCCAGAACTCTTCATCTTGCAAAACTGAAATTCTTATACCCATTAAATAATAACTCGACCTCGTAAGGCCCTGGAAACCACCATTCCCTTTTCTGTCACTATGAATTGTTCTTTACTGTCTACTTTGTAACTCTATGAATTGCACTATTCTAATTTTCTCAAATAAGTATTATCCTGCAGCATTAATTTTTTTTTTGCAATTTCACTTAGCATAATATTCCCAAGATTCATTCATGTTGCAGTGTGTCAGAATCTCCTTTTTTTTTTTTAAAGGCTGCATAAAATTCCATTGTTAGCAGGTACTACATTTTATTTATGTCTTCATCGGTTGATGAACACTCTAGTTGCTTCCACCTTTCAGCTGTTGTGAATAATGCTGTTGTGAACAGGCTATGAACATTATGAATAGTGCTTCTATGAACAAGAGAAACAAACATCTCTTTGAGATCCTGCTTTCAAATATTTGAGGGAATATCCCCTCCCCGACAAGAAGTAGAATTGTTAGATCACGTGGTAATTCCATTTGTGATTTTTTTGAAGAACTAACCTCCTGTTTTCTATAACTGCTGCATCATTTTACAGTCCACCAATTTTGCACAGGAGTTGCAATCTCTCCATATCCTCCCCAACATTAGTTTTTCTGTTGTTTGATAGTAGCCATTTTAGAGGGTGTTGACATATTGCCTTTGAGAAAGCCTTTCTAACTTTTAAAAATTTACCCGTAAATAAAAGAAATCTATATTGTATTTCTAAGTTTAGGAATTGGGAATTAAGCCCATATTTTGCCACTAAATTACTATATGACTTTGGATGAATTATTTAACTTCTTTGGATTTTATTTTTCCTACATATACATTTGGATGGTACTGAAAGGTTTGCCAAAGTTCTAGAATTATATTATTCTCATTGCCCGTGGCTTGTTAAGATTACTAGATGATTTGTTATAAATACTATAACTTTGTGACACTTTTCTCCAGATAAATTTTGGCTATGATTTATATCCTAATAGCCTAAGTGATAAACATGATAGTGATATATACTTTAGAAGTCATTGATTTTTATGTGGTGCTGAGGATTGAACCCAGGGCCTAGTGCATGGTAGGTGAGCGTTCTACCGTTGAGCCACAACCCCAGCCCTATAGAAATCTTTACTAAGGAAATAATCAAACAAAAAAATGAAATTCATATTTAAAGATCTGAAGGTTGACATTTGAGGCCTTTGTTTGAAGTCAAGTTGGAAAATGTGTACTAAAAATAAACAGAGGCTAGGGCGTAGCTCAGTGGTGGAGTGCTTGCCTAGTATGTGCTAGGCTTATATCTATGTTCTTTTGTAAGTTTGATCCCCAGAAAAGTAGATCATAGATACATCACAGCCTGTGATTATCTTACTAGTAATCACAGAAAAACTAAAGCATTATAAATTTTAAGCTTAGTATTTTCCTAAGTTAATTATTTAATTTTTGTATAGTTTGAGAGAGGATTTCTATGTTAAAAAATACTAGCCCAAAGTGGCCCGTTCTCAATGGTAAATGAATGAATAAGGCATAGATAAGAATGAGAACTAAGATTAGAAAATGCCCTTTGAGTGCAATTTAGCAAAGATTACAAACAGTAGAACTGGTTAGATCCATCTTTTCTTGTGTATCTTCTTAGGAATAGGTAGGACTTAAGGTGAGCTACTAGACACCAGCTGTCATTCATTGAACACAGTTTCTTGTCAGGATTTATGCTTGGCACTTTATTTATTTATTTATTTATTTATTTCACCTTGGTGTGGTGCTGGGAATGAAACCCAGGGCTTTACTCTTGCTAGGCAAGTGCTCTGCCACTGAGCCACTTCCCCAACCCCGAAGTTTGTTTTCATCCCTTCCGTTCCTTTTGTGTTTGCAACAGACCCTAGTGGTGTAGACACTCATATCGGAAGGAATCTTGGAAGTCAAATAGTTTTTATAGGAGGGAAAAAGTCATTTTAGACAAGAATAGAGACCTTTATGTACACATTTAAAAAAATTTTTTTTAGTTGTAGATGGACACAATACCTTTATTTTATTTATTTATGTGGTGCTGAGGATCGAACCTAGTGCCCCATGCATGCAAGGCAAGCATGCTACCACTGAGCCACAGTCCCAGTCCTTAAATATATATTTTTAAAGATCAATTTGGCCACAGCACACAAGTTATGGGCAAGTCATTTTGCCTTGAACCTTACTTTTTTAATAAAATAAAAGGTAATGAGATCATCTTTAAGGACTCTTCCAGATTTTTTTTTTTGATGATTTTCTTTTAATTCTTTTAGTTGTAGTGTGACATAATACTTTATTGTATTTTTTCTTTTTTTATTAGCTACACATGACAGTACAATGATCTTGACAATTCATACATTTGAATCAAATGGGGTATAATTTTCATTTTTCTGATTGTACAGGTTGCAGAATCACATTGGTCATATTGTCACCTATATACATACAGCAATCATAATGTCTATTTTATTCTGCTGCCCTTCCTGTCCCCCCTTCCCCTCCCCTCCCATCCCTTCTCTCTACCCAATCTAATGTGACACACTTTTTTTTTCTCCTCACAACATCATACATGTATTCTGTATAACGATGAGGGTCTTCTTCCATCTTCCATGCAACTCCCCTTCTCCCTCCTTTTCCCTCCCACCTCTCTTCCCTATTTAGTGGTAATCTTCTTCTCATTCTCTTCCTCCCTATCCCATTTTAAGTCACCCCCCTTATATTCTTCCAGATTTTTAATTTTCTAGTTTTTCTTCTGCATCATATTAGTAACTTTTTTATAGCACACAGACACACACACACAAAAAAAAAACCTGATTTAATATTTACAAGCTTTGAAAATCTAAATCATTTGAATTAAAATAGTTTTACCCAGTTTTCAGTGGAGCAGAGAAGTCTTTAACTATGTGTCAAATCTAATTGGAAAGCTTTGCTCAATTTTCATTCTGGTATTAATTTACTGAGTAATAGTTTTATAAAAAAAGATTATCTTTTTTAAGTTGTGTAATAAAAAACCTGAAAGAATATGTATAGTTGAAATCTTAACTATACATATAAATTACCTTAGTTTGTTTTTTAAGCTTATAGAAATTTTTGTAAAGAAATTCTGATTCAGAATGATTTTCAACTTGAAATTATTTTGTTTACTAATTTGGATTTCTAAATCCATAAAAAGAATGTTAGATTTTTAATTTTATATGAAAATGCATTATCTTACCAATAGTCAACCTTCTATTTAATTTGGAAATTTGACTAGCTTAATCATTACACCAGTTTTTCTTTATACAGTGATATAGCAATTCAATGCCTGACTTAAAGCACACCAGAAAGTGTAAATCCGTTTTCTCTTTGCTTTTTTAAATGAATAGCAGTTAAGAGAAATAGAAGTCAGTTGCCTTCTGATTGAAAATGTTTTTAAAATGTAATGGCTTTTTGAACTTGTTTGTTTTGAGGTCAGGTCTCCCTGTGTTGCCCAGGCTGGCCTTGATCTGGGCTCAAGCAGATCTTCTGCCTCAGCCTCCAGAGTACCTGGGACTGTAGGCATGTGCTACCACACCTGGCTATAACATCATAAATAATTTAACATTTTAATAGCATATGATGCTATTGACAATATATCATTTGGGAAGAAGTCTGGACTAATTGAAACTCTGTATCTGGCAGTTACATAGTCACAAACAACATGTGGAATCTTCATATCTCTATGAATATCTACTAAGGAATTACTTTCTTATACCCTTAGGCTTGCTCACATCAAGTTTATGCTCATTAGTTAATCCTTTTAGAATTTCCATAAATTTACATATTTGTCAATATTTCTCTTCATTCAAAAAACTATATGGATTTTATTTATATAGCATAGTGTAAATATTTTTCGCAAGAAAAATGTATCATTTTTTTTATTTAGTGTAACAAGTCCAAAAATTAAATTTTCTATCTTGTTGCATATTTTTAAAGGTTTGTTTTTCACCTTAGATGCAGACCAACAACGAAGAGAGAAACTCAAAAAAGAATTAGCACGATATGAAAAAGAGTTTAAATTAACTAAAGCTGCATTGCAGACCAATTCTAAAAATAATTCCAAGTCATTTTTTAACACCATATCAAAGGTAAGATTATATTTTTACTTTTTAAAAATTTTTTTATTTGTTTTAATTAGTTATACATGACAGTAGAATGCATTTATGCACTTTGATATATTATTCATAGATGGGATATAATTTCTCAGTTTTCTGAATGTACATGTTGCACTCAGAAAAATGAGAAATTATTTTTCATTTTCAATTCAATCATATTGGTCATGTAGTCACATATATACATACAATAACAATGTCTGTTTCATTCTTCTGTCTTTCCTATCCCCACCTCTCCTCCCCTCCACTCCCATCACTTCCCTCTACCTAATCTAAGGAATGCTATTCTTCCCTAGTGCCCCCCACCTTGTTGTTAATTAGCATCTGCATTTTAGAGAAAACATTCAGGCTTTGGTTTTGTGGGATTGGCTTATTTTGTGTAGCATGGTATTCTCCAACTCCAACCATTTACTGGCAAATGCCATAATTTCACTCTTCTTTAAAGCTGAGTAATATTCCATTGAGTATATATACCACATTTTCACATAATTTTACTTTTTAAGGTGAAACCTGACTTTGTGATAACATTCTGCTGTAGGTAGGATCAGCAAACTTTCACTATCGAGAACTAGATGTTTCATATTTTCCGTGTCTTGGGCCACACAGTCTCTGTTACAACTACTCTGCCACTGGGAAGAGTCCATAGACAATACATAAATGAATTGGCTTAATGGTGTTTCACTAAAATTTTACTAACAAAAAAGATGGTAGGTGAGCCACAACCCCAACCCCCATTGATTAACTCACTTAATTAAACCAACCCTGTGTTCCTAGAATAAGTTTGGGACAACCTTACCACCAATTAGCTAGTATATTTTAAGAATTATATCTGTGTTGATGAGATTGGTATATACTGTTTTTCCCACTGGGCTCTCCATAAGAGTTTATGTAAGATGGATACTATTTCTTGCCTGTTTGAAAAAGTGAAGCTATCTAGTCCTAGAGTTGTCCTTGAGGGATGGTTGTTAGTTTCAGATTTAATGTATATCATAGATGAAGAACTATTTTATTTCTTTGGATGTGTGTGTGTGTGTGTGTGTGTGTGTGTGTGTGTGAGAGAGAGAGAGACAGAGAGAGAGAGAAAAGGAATGTACTTGTTTCATTTAAATTTATAAACATTGCCCAACTACTCAGAAGACTGTAACAAGAGGATCACTTGAGCGCAGGAGTTAAGAGGCAACCTGTGCTACAGAGAGATTCTTTCTTTCTTTCTTTCTTTTTTAGTTTTAGGTGGACACAAAATCTTTTATTTTTTACATTTATGTGGTGCTGAGGATCAAACTCAGTGCCTCATGCATGCTAGGTGAGCACAATACCACTGAGCCACAACCCCAGCCCCTCCTCTTTCTTTTTTAAATAAGGTTTTTTTACTAGAAAAGTATTGCTCAATAATTAGATTTTGGAGACAATGTTTTTTAAAAAAATTATCCTTAGAGGGGTGTGTGTGTGTGTGTGTGTGTATGCTTAAAACAGGTGTATCGTCTCATTGGGTGTTTGATTTTTTTTTTTAATTGATCAATTGTGAAATTTAGAGATGTATGTGATTCATTGAGCAGAAGTTTCCAAAGAGACCATAGGCATTCATAATCTTGTTATACCTTATATCAGAACTATAATTGCAATTTATATTATTAGTTGATGGCTTTTCTGTATAAACTGTCAAAAACTACTAGTTCATGAATTTATAAATGTACCCAAATATTTTAATTTCTGCAGGTTTTGTTTTCAGAGTGTAAGAGAATAAAGGAATTGTTGAAATGCAAAAAAAAAAAAAAAAAAAAAGATGGTAGGTCAGAGTTAGAGTGCCAGCTATAGTTTGCTGACCTTGGCTATAAAGTTTTTTGTGATTCCCTTTAAACTCTAATTTAAAAAGTCCTCTCTTATTCCTAGTTTACTAAGAGGTCCCTCCCCCCCCCGCCCCCCCGCCCCCCCCTTCTCATGAATGGATGTTAATTTTTTCTAATGTTTTTTTTGCATCTCTTGAAATGATTTTTCTCTTAATCTGCTAATGTAGTGAATTACAACACTTTCTCATGTTAAACTAACTTTGTATCCCAAGTATAAACAGAACTTGTTCATGATCATGACCTTTTTGTACATTGCTGGATTCAGTTGCTAATATTTTGTTTACGATTTTGGCATCTGTTATTGACATGGGCCTTTCATTTTTCTTTTTTTTGTTGTTGTTGTTGTTCCTCTGTCTGGTCTATGCTATCCTATAAAATAAACTGAGCACTCTTCCGTCTTTCTCTGTATGCTAGACTAGCTTATATAAATTTGAAATTACTCATTCTTTGAATTTGGTAGAACTCAAAATTTACATTTTTAATTTTAAAAATTTCAGCATCTACAAAAATAGAATAGGTAATGAACCCACATGTTCCGTCACCCACATGCTACAACAACCAGCTTGTGGCCAGTCTTCCATTATCTGTGTTCCTGCTTACTGCCTCCTTCTCAGGTTATTTTGATGTCAATTCCAGATACTATATAATTCTACCCATAAACATTTCAGTATATATCTAAAAGGTAGACTTTTTAAAACCATAACTATAATACCATCCTTATATTTTAAAATTAATAAGAATCGTTTAATATCAAATATTAAGTATTGCGATTTCCCCCATGGGCTCATAAACATTTTTGTTAGAAGTAGTGTAAAATTTCAATTAATTGACAAGTTTTTTTAAATTCATAGCTTTCTCTCCCCACTATATTTTATCCTTGTATAATTTATATATTAGGGAGGAAACTGGGTTATTTGTCTTGGCTTATGATTTTTTTGTGGACCATTAGATAAGGCAAATTTAGGTTGTGGTCTTGTGTGGGGATAGCATATGACTTCAAGTTCTCAAATGTCAGTGGTTCCTTTCCACTTACTGCCAGGATTCAAGATAGGTCAGTTTCCTTGTTAGTCACCTCACTGGGGCACAGCCACTGAGAGTATCCCAGACATGCACACATGGGCTGGGTCCCTGGGCATTGTTTTCTACTGCTAGCACCCATGATGTGGTAAAATATTGCCTGTCTGGCAAAAAAAAAAAAATAATAATAATAATAATAATATATATAGAGAGAGAGTACTTGGTAAGCATGTACCAACTACTATATTTATTTTCCAGCTCTTTTCATTGCAGATGCAGATGTGATTTATCAGTAAGCAGAGAGAAAGATTAAGGGTATGTGTGACATACTAATGAGTCTGGATTTTTGCCCCTTGATTAATATGGGAAAGCTATAGAGCAGTTGTGAGGCTACATCCTCATCATACACATTGTACACTTCATAAAGATAACACTGGCTACAGTGAAGGGTGGGCTAATTATGAGACAGTTGTAGTAAGCTGAGAAGGAAAGTTAAGACCTAATCTTAAAGCAGTTAGACAGCACAAGGAATACATTTAAGAGATATCAGAAAGGAGAATCCCCTGACCTTGGTGACTGATTCAGTGCTGTGAAGGGCAGGAGGCAAGAGTTAAAGAGATTCCCAGGTTGTTGACTTGGGCACCTAGGGGAATGGCAGTATGTCATTATTGCAGTGGTGACAGCAGGATGAAGTGCGTGCAGGCTTCTTCAGGGGTGGGGATACCATAAGGTACCAGTTCACTTCTTGGGACATGTCTGACTTGAGGTGCCTTTGGAGCATCCTAATATATTCAGTAGATAGCTGAATAGATGCATCTGTGTTAGGAAAGAGATGGGGGCTGAAAATAGATTTGGGAGTCATCAGGGGAGCAGTGAATATGATGATAACCCCCCACCAAGAATATTTTCTAGATAAAGGACCAGAAATAGAGCACTTCCTTGAGAATAAATCTGCTCTATGTTCTGTAATATAATTTGCCATCTGGGAATCTGTCCATCAATGTTTGACTCACCAAGTAGCTTTTCATTTTTAGTGGATGTATTTTTTAACTGAAAATTAAGATATTTCTATGCTCCAACATTTTGAATATAAATTAGTAATTATATTTCAAGATAAGAATGGGGTTTATTGAAAACAAAAATTATATATTTCAATATGTCTATGTATTTTTATGTATCTATTGTGTTTATAAAATGTAAAGAAAATATATTACTTATATATTACATTTTTATTGTCTGTAAATGTTTTCTATTTGTTTTTTTCTTTAGCTCCTATAAACCTATACCTTGTTTGCCTCCATAAAAGTTTATTTGTTCTTTATATGTTTTATTGACTTCATTTAGAACTCACAGTAATTTGCTTACATTTTTGATAAGCCTTGAAGATAAATATTCTAGACACATTCGGATCATTTTAAATTATTAGTTTGAGCCATATATTTTGACAATTTGATGGATTTTTTATTAACAGACACAACCTATATTCTCTGAAAAAACTGTTATAATTAAAAAGAAAATACTCACTGGGCTTTGTGGCTCACGCCTCTCTAATCCCTGCGACTCAGGAGGCTGAGGCAAATAGCATGGCAAGTTTGAGGCTAACCACAGCAGTATAGTGAGACCCTGTCTCAGAATTTAAAAAAGGGCTAGGATGTAGCTCAGTGGTAGAGTGCCCCTGTATTCTATCCCCACTACCACAAAAAGAAAAATGAAAGAGGAGGAAAAAGGGAGAAAGGAAGTGAGAGGAAGGAAGGAAACACTAGCTTTGGCCTCTGGATGTCAGGGCTGTTTACACACATGAGATCTTTTCTTCTAATTGCCATACTCCTGGGCTACTTTTCTTCTCACACTGACCCACATGCAGTCACTTTCAGGACCATTCTAAGCCCTTCCAGACTTCCACACAGACTCATGCACTACTTAGCCAGGGATCCAATTCTACTCACACTAGTGTGGCACGTACTTTGTGCTAGTAAGACTAATTGAACGTCATGTGGGTATGTTCTCTATTTCTGATAAATATATGAGACATTTTTAAAGCAGTATAAAAATGCTTTCAGTATAATTTGAGAAAAAAGTTATATATTTTTTCCTAAATGAAGTATGTAACAGTGGGAAGCAAGAGGAATTCATTTCTTTTATAAAAACATAATTTAAACTTTTTGCAAAGCAGCCTTAGATTTTCAGATAATTTGTATCCATCCTATTCTGAACTTGAATTTATTCAACTGTTTAAAAATCTGACAGTTGGAAAACCTTTCTATATTATTTCTTCTGACACTTATCACTGAAAAAGATTTAGTACTCTGTTGTTCTATAATTATAAAAGCGGGTAGGTGTTCTTGATATGCAAATGTGATGAGTACATAAACTGTTTAATGATTATTAGTTTACATAAATTCTGAGTCACAAGAACAGTTTACAGCAGATTACATCAGACTATAAGGGTGACATAACAGTGAGTGATTAGATTACCACCAGACTTTTGGGTCTATTGACATATAATTGGTGAATTCTTCTATGTTTTCAGAACTTTACGATGATCTGCTATTCAATATGTGGTGAATTTACTAGTATATTACATATTGCTGTGCGAATATCTATGTAAGCTTCTGATTATTATAACTAAAAGAAACAGTTATAACCTCAAAAAGCAGATTAATACAGTTGATTTCATGCTGTGTTCTTGTTTCCAAGGAAAGAAAAAGTAGGAAACAAGGTAGAGATTGTGAGATATGAAAATTCAGAAAAGTTTTGTGCTTTCAGTCACTTCTGAAGCAATTTTTTCCAGCCCATATCAAACAGAAAAAGTATATTTCTATTTCTTTTTCTTTTCAGTGTGGAAAATAAACCCAAGGCCTTGCATTTGGTAGGCAGATACTCTATCACTGAACCATGTCCCCAATCCTGTATTTCTATCTTGAAAAGACTCTCTTTGGTAGTTCATTTTTAGTAAAAATCCACTACTGATAAGAATTTCTTACAATAAT
This sequence comes from Marmota flaviventris, assembly GCF_047511675.1. NCBI lineage: Eukaryota > Metazoa > Chordata > Mammalia > Rodentia > Sciuridae > Marmota > Marmota flaviventris. Next base: position 16,367,905 of record NC_092499.1, on the reverse strand, counting down.
TAATGCCTTATTCATTTCTGTTTGCTCTGACCTTACCTTATTCTATATAAATAATTCCTATGATATTTAATTAATAGCCCTGTAGCATTTTTTTCAGATTGTACTTAGAATTTTCTTTCCAAGAGCCAAACTCTTTGAGTATATATGCTGTAATGTGATCCTAGTTTGGGAACACTTTTTAAAACTTTTTAATGCTCTGGTGATTCAAACTTGAATGCCACAATACTTACTTATTTTGGAAAGGAAAAAAGGTGACATGACCTATTTTAGAAAGTAGTCATAATATCCAGTTATCTGCAGTTTCTTTACTTAGAAACTGTTAGCTGACCTGTTCATTACTAGAAAAGAAATTTAAATCAGGTTAAGATTCCTTGTGCTGTAAAAAAAAATCTAAAATTATATAATTTTCAAATAAATTTTAGAAACAGATGATACATGGTAAAGAGCTTAGGTTTGGCCTTGGTTTGAATCTGTGAGACCCTGAACCTCAGTTTCTTCATTTATAAATAAAGAGGGGATAGGGATTTAGCTCAGGGGTAGAGTTCTTGCCTCATGTGTACAAGGCTCTGGGTTTAATCCAAAAAAAAAAAAAAAAGAGGCGGGGGGGGGTTATAAATTTACCACTGTTAAAAAGTTGATGTGCAGAATAAATGAGTTATACATGTAAATTAATCAGGAATCCCCAACTATGTGAATTTCTAATGCAATTGACGACTCAATCAAATGTTCTTAGCCCTCAGGGGAACCACAAGACCAGAATGTGTTAATAGAAGAAATGAATGGATCTCCATCCTTTGAGCAGTCACTCGTACCTTCTTCAGAGGGACTACACCTAAGTCTACCTAAGTCTGATAAAAGCCTCATGAATGGTGTTGAGAACTCCAGGTCCTCCCCGTCCTGCATAGATTATGTAGCTTCCAGTCCCAGGAAGCCATGCTCTCGAAACATGTATGGCAGAAGGCCCAGGAGCACATTCCCAAATTCCCATCGCTTTCAGTTAGTTATTTCAAAGGCACCCAGTAGGGATCTTTTAGATAAACATTCTGAACTCTTTTCTAACAAACAATTGCCATTCACTCCACGCACTTTAAAAACAGAAGCAAAATCTTTCCTGTCACAGTATCGATATTATACACCTGCCAAAAGAAAAAAGAATTTTACAGAACAGCGAATGGAAGCTGAAACCCAGACTGAATTAAGCAGGTATGGCACGTCTGAAAATAAATTAATTAAGCCATATTCTTTTCTATCCATTGTGTACCTTATGTGCCAGACTGAAGGTCTGGTGAGACCATTTTGATTGTAATGAAATTAATGTGACTCTTCCCTATTTTTTCTTTTTTTTTAATATTTTTTTAATTGTAGATGGACAGAACACATTTATTTATTTATTTATTTATTATTTTTGTTTGTTTGTTTCTTTCTTTATTTATTTTTGGTGGTAATGGGGATTGAACCCAGAGCTTTGAGCATGAGAGGCAAGTACTCTACCAATTGAGGTATATCCCCAGCCCGCATTTATTTATTTTTATGTGGTGCTGAGGATCAAACCCAGGGCCTCACATGTGCCAGGCAGGTGCTCTACCACTGAGCTACAACCCCAGCCCTGACTCTTCTATATCTCATTAGATCTATCAGAGGAATTGTTTTTAAAAAAAAGAAAGAAAGAAAGCTGTTAATCTTGTCGAGTTCTTTATAAATATGAATGTTACAAAATTTAATTTATTATTCAAACAGTTCTAGAACTTTTGTATGCTTTTAATTATACTTTCAGAAAATCCATGTCATCAGACAGCATTTGTGTAAATATGCATATTGATTCCTGTTAAAAGAGGCAAAACAATGGCTAGGAGAGGATGTAAAAGCAACCCTTCATGCAGCTATCCCTGTGCAGATACTCAATCTTATGCAGCAACAACAGCCCAGGATAATTTAGGCAATTGGTATAATGTCTGGAAATTAAGTATGATTTGCCTCAGTAATGGTTTTACATACAGTAATGCCTGATAAATATTCATTAAAAATTTGCCAAATGATTAAAGAAACAAATTTTATAATATTACATAAACAGTTTGATGCTAGTATTTAGTTATTTTAGAAAATAAAAAGCTGACTAGTACTCTTTCATATAGATATTTATTCAGTTATCTATTTATCATATAGATAGGAGGTGCAGTAATATCAGATGATCTATATATATTAAATAAAAATTAAGAAATTGAATCTCTGATAGAACTTGCCAAGCAGGGGAGAACTGAGGAAAACAAGTGTATTGTGTCCTTTTATGATTATGTTTATGAATGTTATATAGATAATAGTCCCCTTGTGATTGTTCTGTATATTTGGCTGAAATCTAGCTACTATTCAAAAAAGTAGTGGAGTTTGGGGGTGCACATGTACTCCAAGCCCCATATCTATTTTCTGATTATATAATTAGAAATTACACATTTTATAAGAGTAGGTAAATGGATCTCGTTCTCTTATGTTTATTTTTTTATAGACAGAAAAGCCTTTTATAGTACTTATACTTTAAAAGAATAATAATCATTTCTTTTTAAATATTACAGCTTTAATTCTGATTTTGATATAATTGAGACTAAGAACTTGACAGATTCAAAAGTCAACACAAAGCAGGTAATAAATATAAGATCTTTTTTGCGTTGCCACATTTGAATTGCAGATGCTTTAATCTCTCAATATATAACTATTTGGAATATGACGAATAGTCTCTTGGTGGCACTTGTTGTATAAAATATAGCCAAAAAGTAAAAGGTGTGCCTATTTACAGTCCCCTCTGAATGGCCAGATTGGTCCTGCCGAATCAAGGAAAACATTTGTTATTAGCATATAGATGGTTGGTTGTCTGACTGCATAGACAGATGGATGAATAAAATCACTGAAGTATTGTTTTAAAAAATGCAGACTTGGACTACAAAAGTTATAGTGCTTTTACTTTTACTGGATATTTCAGTTCATTTTCCTTGAAATTTGCTGTATTTTATTTCTACTTTCATAATGCACCTTTGGAGCAAATTATTTATTCTTTTTATTACATTCCCAGGCATCTAATTACATGACGTATAGCACCAAAGAAGAAACGACCCCTTTACTTTTACAAGGGAATGACTTAAGGTGGCACACTGTTAAAGATGGTACTCTGCAGCCTTCTTCACAAAGGTAACCATTTACAGGAAAATTATTTTTGCTGTCTTCATCTAATTATTTTTCTGTATAACAGACATATAGTATTTACAACATAAGTACTATAGTTATATGCTTTAATCTCTTATAAGATTAAGTAGCAGAAGTAGTTTCACTAAAGAAGTTTTACAAAGTTAGGTGCTAAATAAAGGTTTTAATGAACTGATTTTGTTTGTGTATTAATAAAGGAATAAAGGACACTAGTATATTGTTTGTTATCTGTATTCATATAAAAAAGGATTTTCCCCAAGACAGTTTCCTGACAACTGGTGTTAACCAATTTACATGGCATCAGTAAGACTGAAGAACCTGACCATTTGAGGAGTCATAATTGATGATTTTGAATAGCCCTATATGCTACTGCTTCATCTGTCCCTGCTATGTGGAGGCACTCTTAAGGAAATACTGATCATGTTTAGTAATTGCGGAAAACTAAACCTAAACAAAAATTATAGGAAGCAGGTGTAGGGAACCTTTGGTAACCAGTTTCAGTTATCAACTGCATTTCCAGTGTCCAAGATTGGATATGAAATGAAGTGGGTAGAATAAAGGAAAGAGTGAAGATTTTAAAAGGCAAGAATGAGTGATATGGGGTTGGGGTTGTGGCTCTGCATTGGAGCACTTGCCTAGCACATGCAAGGCCCTGGGTTTGATCCTCAGTACCACATAAAAATAGATAGAATAGGAGAAGATAGAATAGGAGAAGAAGATTAACATTTAACAGGGATGAGAGGTGGGAGTGAAAGGGAGAGAGAAGGAAAATTGCATGGTAATGGAAGGAGACCCTCAGGGTTATACAGTGGAGGAGGTAGAGAGAGAGGAGGGGAGGGGAGGGGAGAGGTGGGGAGGGGGGAGGGTGGAGGATGGGAAAGGCAGTGGAGCACAACAGACACTAGTATGGCAATTTGTAAATCAATGGATGTGTAACTGATGTGATTCTGCAATCTGTGTATGGGGTGAAGGTGGGAGTTCATAACCCACTTGAATCAAAGTGTGGAATATGATATGTCAAGAAATTTGTAATGTTTTGAACAACCCACAATAAAAAATTAAAAAAAAAAATAAATTAAAAAATAAATAAATAAAATAGATAGAATAGAGGTATTGTGTCCAGCTACAACTAAATAAATAAATATTTTTCTTAAAAAAATGAGTGATATGTACCAGAGCAGAAAGAAAGTACATGCCATCCCCTCAGGGCCCCACTTCTCAAACTCAGGTGTTTGCTAGGAAGATCTCACCTGCTGAGGCCACTGGGGGGGGGGGGGGGGGTTCACTGTTAACCTCTCTGTCCTTGAAATTCCTAGTGCTTCAGCACACATAACTTAATATTTATAAGGTGCTCTTGAGCTAGTCTGAATTGAATATAAAGAATGATTGAAACAAAGAAATATGTATCTTTTCTAATAGTTTTTATATAAAAGAAGTAATATAGTTTATATATAAAAGAAGTAAAGTATTATAATTGAGTATGCCTGAATTTTAGGACCTTGAAATTAATTAATGGTAATATAACTGAATAATGACAGTTTATTATGACTAGCTTAATAAAAATTTCCATAGGAAAATGTTTTCAGCATTACTTATCGTTAACCTTAATCAAATTGTCATTGTATAAGGGAATTGCCATAGTGTAGTTTTTAAAAGGATATTGAATTTATAACGAGATTGTCAGTTTAAAAATCTGTGTATACTACTAGCTAACATTAACTTTGGCAAGTTACTTAGCCTTTTTGGTCCTTGGTGAATTTGTTAGTACATGGGGAAAATAATCCCTAAACAACTAGGTTTTTTTTTTAGGAAAGATTAAATTAAATCATGGATATGAAAATGCTTTAAAAATTCCAAAACATAGGAATACTTATTGTATGCCCACCAAAATGTTTTGCTAAAATATTTTAACTTTTTCTTTCTAGGACAGCGTGTCAGTATACCATGAAACTTCCTTCAGAAAATAAAACCTACTCCAAGTAAGATATTTTTAACCTCTTCATTTTGCTTAGTTGGAATCAAGAATTAAGAATCACAAACTGCCCGCTCCTCCCCATCCTATGGTGCATGCCTGTAATCTAAGCTACTATGGAAGCTGAGGCAGGAGGATTAAAAGTTTTGAGGCCACCTGGGTAATTTAGCAAGATCCTGTCTCAAAATTTTTCAAAGGGTTTTGGGAATGTAACTCAATAGAAGAATGCTCTTGGGTTCTGTCTCTGGTTCCAAAAAAGAAATTAAGAATCACAGAAGCCATTATAAAATAAATCAGGATTGAACACTAATCTCTCTTACCACCTGTTTTAGATCACCATTCTTATAATACCAGCTAAATTTAAGAAAATCACTAGAATTTCTGAAATAACTTTCATTTAATTATCTCCAGTAGAAAGTTTTCCTTGGGGCTGGGGTTGTGGCTCAGTGGTGGAGCACTCACCTTGCACATGCGGGGCCCTGTGTTCGATCCTCAACACCACATAAAAATAAAGAAATAAAATGAAGGTTTTGTGTCCAACTAATAAAATATTTTTTTAAAAAAAGAAATTTTTCCTTAAGTTAATAATAGCTACCATATTTTTTTAAATAAGTGGTACTTATAATTATTGTTTATTTTGTAAATTAAAATAATAAGAGTTTTCAAGAAATACATATTTTTAGTAGTTCAGGATGCTATTTTCTTTTAAGAGAGAGAGAGAGAGAATTTTAATATTTATTTTTTAGTTTTCGGCGTACACAACATCTTTGTATGTGGTGCTGAGGATCGAACCCGGGCCGCACACATGCCAGACGAGCGCACTACCGCTTGAGCCACATCCCCAGCCCTTCAGGATGCTATTCATAGAGATTTCTAACTACATCAGTTCTTTGCAGATATTATAATTGTAGTTTTTAATGTTGTTAAGTTACATTTTTAAAGGAAAATAATCTATTTATTCCAAAACTTGGCTGCTTTTAAGCAAGCAAAACCCTGTGATTCAGTTTTAAAATGAGCCTGGTACTGTGGAATGTGCTAGTAATCCCAAATTAAGGAGGCTGAGGCAGGAGAATCTCTTGAGCCTAGGACTTTGAGGCCAGCCCGGACAACATAGACCTCATCAAAAAAAAAAAAAAAAAAAAAAGTTCTCCCAGAGAGCTTCTTAAACTCATGAATGAATTCAGAACAGTAGCAGTATATAAAATTAACACCCATACAATTGGGATCAATTGTTTTTCTATACACCAATGATAAGTCACCTGAAAAATATTCCTCAAAAAATATAAACATTGATGTCACTTAGTTGCTAAGAAACCCAAAATAATCTATCTAACAAAAGAAGTGAAAGACCTCTACAATGAAAACTACAGAACACTAAAGAAAGAAATTGAATAAGATCTTAGAGGATGGAAAGATTTCCCATGCTCTTGGATAGACAGAATTAACATTGTCAAAATGGCTATACTACCAAAACTGTTATACAGATTTAATGCAATTCCTATTAAAATTCCAATGGCATTCTTCATAGAAATAGAAAATGCAATCATGAAATTCATTTGGAACAATAAGGAGACCCTGAATAGCCAAAGAAATCCTTAGCAAGAAAAACGAAGCAGAACATATCACAATAGTATAATAGACTGTGTATTATACTACAGAGGGCTAGGGTTGTGGCTCAGTGGTAAAGGACTTGCCTAGCATGTGTGAAGCACTGGGTTCAATCTTCAGCACCACATAAGAAGATAAATAAATAAAATAAAGGTATTGTGTCCACCTACAACTAAAAAGAAAAAATTATACTACAGAGCCATAGTAACAAAAACAGCATGGTATTGGCACCAAAACGAATATTCAGACCAGTGGTACAGAATAGAAGACAGAGACAAACCCACATAAATACAGTTATCTCATACTAGACAAAGGTGCCAAAAACCTACATTGGAAAAAAAGATAGCTTCTTCAACAAATGGTGCTGGGAAAACTGGGAATCCATATGTAGCAAAATGAAATTAAACCCCTATCTCACCCACACAAAACTCAACACAAAGCGGATCAAGGACATAGGTATTAGACCAGAGACCCTGTGCCTACTAAAAGAAAGGTAGGTCTAACTCTTCCTCAATAAGACTACCAAAGCACAAGAAGTAAAATCAAGAATCAATAAATGGGAAGGCATGAAACTAAAAAGCTTCTTCACAGCAAAGGAAACAATCAAGAACATGAATAGAGACCTACAGAATGGAAGAAAATCTTTACCACCTGCACCTCAGAGCATTAATCTTCAGAATATACAAAGAACCAAGAAAACTTAACACCAAAAAAACCAAATAACCCAATTAGTAAATGGGTAAAGGAACTGAACAGGCACCCCTCACAGAAGAAGAACTACAAATGGTCAAAAAATATATGAAAAATGTTCAACATTTCTAGCAATTAGAGAGAAGCGAACCAAAACTACACTGAGATTTCTTCTCACTCCAGTCAGAATGACAATTATCAAGAATACAAGCAACAATAAATATTGGTGAGGATGTGGGGGGAAAGGTTCACTCATATATTGCTAGTGGGACTGCAAATTGGTTCAACTACTCTGGAAAGCAGTATGGAGATTTCTCAGAAAACTTGGAGTGGAACCACCATTTGACCTAGTTGTCCCACTCCTTGGTTTATATGCAAAAGACTTAAAATCAGCTTACTACAGTGATGCAGACACCTCACTGTTTATAGCAGCTCAATTGACAATAACCAAGCTATAGAACCAACCTAGGTTCCCTTCATCAAATGAATGGATAAAGAAAATATTACTCAGCCATAAATAAGAATGAAATTATGGCATTTGCTGGTAAATAAGTGGAACTGGAAGATATTATGCTAAGTGAAATAAGCCAATCCCTGAAAACCAAAGGCCAAAAGTTCTCTCTGATATGTTGATGCTAACCTACAACAAGGGAGAAGTAAAGAAGTTTATTGGATTAGACAAAGGGGGATCAAGGGAAGGGAGGGAGGATGGGAATAGGAAAGACAGTAGAATGAATCAGACATAACTCTCTTTTGCTCATATATGAATACATGGCCAGTCCATATCATGTACATCTACAAGAATGGATACAAATTGGAATGGTTGCATTCCATGTATGTATGATATATCAAAATATACCCTACTGTCGTGGATATCTAAAAACAACTTTAAAAAGTTACTTTTTGGTACAGTATTTTAATCTATTATCTGATTTTCTTATTAATTATTTACCTTATATATACTTATTCGGTAATTATTTATTGAGTATTTTTATACTTGTTATTTGTTTCTATTAATTCACTAATTTCAGCTAATTAGTATTATCACTTCCTTATAATAGCTTCTAAAATATAGTTAATCTCAAAAGATAGTATAATAAAGAAATATGTCTAAGGGGCTGGGGTTATGGCTCAGCAGTAGAGTGCTTGCCTCACACGTGCAAGGCCCTGGGTTCTCTCCTCAGCACCACATAAAAATAAATAAATAAAATAAAGGTTTAAAAAAGAAAAAAAAAAGAAATGTGTCTAAGTATTTATAAATCACTGTTGCATTGATGTTCACAAATTTGCCTATTAGATTCTTTTCTCCTCAAGCATTTTGAGAACATAGCAAATTTTTCTTCTTAGTAAATTTCCCAACCTTAATACAAGTTGCTTCCTCTGAGCAGAAAAGGACTTCATAGTTAAAGCTCCTTCTTCTCTGGACAGCTTCCCTTTCCCTCCCACAAGGGCTTTGAGGGATGCATCTCTGCTGCTGGACATGGTCAGGAGCCAGAGGAAATGCAAATACTGCTCAGATAAACTTGCTCCCAGTGGAGATCACATCTCGTTGCCCTCTTGCCCTCGGTTGCTCTCTTTTTTTTTTTTTTTAATTCTGCTTATTTTTCCTATTGTTATATTTTCCTCTATTATATTTCCTCTGTATCTTCTCACTTTTAGTAAACACTTATCTTTCATAATTTGAGAAAGTAAAAATATGTTTTATGATATTCCTCTCAAGTGATATCCTCTCCAGTGATAATTAATGGAAGTACATTTATAATTAAAGAGCTGTTTCTGACTAGATAGCCATGTTTCCTGTAGTTTTCAGAAAAAATAAGCAATGATTTTTCTGTTCTGCATTGCCTTCCCAGTGATGAAGAACTGTCATATCTGAGTTTCATTGAAGATGTAACAGATGAAATTTTGAAACTTGGTTTATTTTCAAACAGGTTAGATTTTTAAAATTGTGTTATGCCAGCTGAGTTGCATATTAAATGTTTTTCATACGGTGTTAATTTCTTAGTTATTTTCATACATTAAGAAATGAAAAAATATATTGCTTCTCAAGATATTATAATTGATAGCGAGTTATAGAGAATGTTTAATTCATACTCTGGGGCAAATCTACAGTTTGGGTGAATTATAGAAAAAGAATGAAGATTTTATTCATTTAAGTATTATTATATCTCTTGGTTATAGCAAACTGGTAAAATTTTTGCTTCTTATTTACAAAACTGTATAATCCCATTTTACTAATCTGAAATTGTCATGAGAATCAAAAGCAAGCATTCTTATTACAACCGTTACTACTTTTAGATCTGATAAAATAAGAACAAATTAAAAGCTAGATTTGCATACTGTAAGTGAAATGGAAAGTTTGCAAAACCAGATGAGGTTTTGCATATCTTAAGGAAATTGAGTGTCCTGAATCTAGCTTGAATATATATATATATATATATATATATATATATATATATATATATATAAAATTTATTGGCACTAGGGTCTTCTTGATTGTGTAGCATAGGGGAGGACCCTAATACACATTCTCCATGCTTTCTCAGTTATAATTGTAATTTGCCAAGTGCAGACATTTCTAGTGAGTGACTTCTGTCCGTACATCAAATATTTTTAAATCAAAGCCAACATTTTAATTATTGGAATAAAAAGCTATATCAAAAGGACCCAAGTTTTCTGGCAGTAATTACTTCTCATTTTAAGAAGTTGGTTAAAAAAATATTGCATAATGGATATAGAGTTTTAGATTTGCAAGATGAAAATGTTGTAGAGCTCTGTTTTCAAACAATGTGAATATATTTAACACTACTGAAATGTACATTTTAAAAATGGGTAAGATGTCAAACAAAAGTTTGCATATAAAAGCATGTGTATTTATGCTTAAAATTTTACATTTTCTGGCTGGGGATATAGCTCAGTTGGTAGAATACTTGCCTCACATGCACAAAGCCCTGGGATCAATCCTCAACACCACAAAAAAAAAAAAAAAAAAAAAATTACATTTTTCTTAAAGATGACAAGACTATTATAGCATTTTAAAATAATTGCCCCAAAAATGAATCTACCTAAATGTTGAATAGTAAAGGTTTGGTTGAATGAATTGCAGAATATTTATTAGAGTGAATTCTGTTCAGCAATTAAAAACAAAGTGGTAGGCCTGGAAGTGTGGCTTAGTGGTGGACACTTGTCTAGTGTATGCAAGGCCCAGGGTTCCATCCCCAGCACCATACACATGCACAGAATTGCAAAAGTAGATTTATTGGTACAGAAAGATCTTCAAAATATATATAGTTGAGCAGAAAAAAGTAGGTATCTAAACAGTATTTATTGTTTTATTCCAGTTTTGGTAAAGAAATATGCAAGCATAGAAAAATGCCTAAGCATGAATATTCCAAAATGTTAACAGTAATTATAAAAAGTAAAATATAGGTTTCTTGGACTTTTAAAACATTATTAGATGATTTAGAACTACCAGCTCTAAGGTTGGCTCATAACTTTCATGTTAACATAAATCAGTTGTTTTTTGAGGAACCATTAACAACCATTAATTTATCATTAACGAGCATGATGTAGTCAAAAGAATAAATTCTGTGGAGCCTGTCACATCTTGGTTAAATCATCCTAATGGCTTGAGTCCTAAACTATCATCTTAGTGATATTGTTTTCTCATCTTTAAAAACCATTTTGACAATGCTGTTCTTTTCCTATAATTGGTCAGAATTAAAGGAAACATGATTATTATGTGTCTAGCACAAATATCTAGCTCTTTGTGGAACTTGTAGGTGGTAACTTAAGTTTTTATGTGGACTGACGATCAGTAGAATTTTTCATGTATAATTTAGGAAGCATTGTAAAATAGCTCTGTGAGGGGATTTTCTTTAGGATTTTGTGTGTATGTGAAAGAAAGGGAAGGAAAAACTTCTAATGCTGCATGTGTGGTGGAGAGAGCCTTTGGGAGTGAGTGGTTTCCTGGCTTCCAAGCTGGAGAACTTGACAGTGTTAACAGAGAGGGATTAGTCTTTAGCTGCAATATTTTCCAAAATATATTTTCTATCTTTCAGTAGTTTGGGTATTATGTGGCTATTTTATGTTTTCTCATTTTAAGACATTAACATTTTTATTTATCATTTTTAGGTTTTTAGAACGACTGTTTGAGCGACATATAGAACAAAATAAACAGCATCTGGACGAGGTTTGTCTTTCCTTAGAACTTCATTAGAATAATTCTAATACAGAAATTTTTATACTGTCAAAGAATGCATTAAAACCAAGCATTTTTTCCCTTGCACTTTTTGTGGGGGTAGCGGTGGGTGAAGCAGGGGCAGTAGAAAGGAATGCATTAACCCTGCTGAGATGAGCAGCCTCACAGACAAAAGTTATTCAATTTGATTCGTTTAACTGATGTGATTACTCTCATAATTACGTTATTATTTTCTTAATACTAGGGGAAAATGCGACATCTGCTGCATAGCCTGAAGATAGATTTGGGCTGCACATCTGAGGACAATTCAGTACAGCTAAAAAATGGCAATATGTTGAATTTCCTTAGGACTGTGAATTCAGAACAAAATGAATTAAAAAATGAAAATGTTTCAGTAATTCAACAGGAAAACCAACAATACCGAAAAGCTTTAGATATGTTATCATCTGCACCAAAGGATGAAAAAGAGATGTTCTCTCTATCGGGTGAATTTTTCTTACCCGTCTATAAATCAAAGTATTCAGAAGGGGTTATAATTCAGCAGGTGAATGATGAAACAAATCTTAAACCTTCAAGTTGTGATGAACACAATCCAAGTATTTCAGACGATTTAATAAACCAGGAAACTTCTGTGTGTATCATTGAAGGTGATAGTGACACTGAAAAGGTTGATAGTGACACTGAAAAGGTTGATGCTTCAGATGAATTATGTTGTCTTAGCACATCACGCTCCCAGCCTGTGCAGTTCTCTAGTGTCAGAGATAACCGTAATCATGACAAGGAGTTATCAGTGCTTAAAATCATGGAAATGAGCATTGAAGACTGCCCTTCGAATGTTTGACCTTCATTAATAAATGTTCCTCAATGCCAGTAACCCAATATTTGTTCTTTTTTCTCTTTTTGGGGTAAAAAATGGGAGTTCATAACCCACTTGAGTCAAATGTATGAAAGATGATATGTCATGAGCTTTGTAAGGTTTTGAACAACCAATTAAAAAATACATTAAAAGATTTCTGTATTAGCTTTCTATTCTGCATAATGAATTACCATAATTTAGCAACTAAAGCAGGTGTACGGGAGTTATACAAGGGTGTACACCCCAGAAGTTGGGAGTGACTGGGGTCACCTGAGGATTTGTCAGCCACAATTCCTAAAATTGCTTTAAAGAGAAACATATTTTCCCCAGACATAAGATGTCTTGTCAAGCAGTGGGAAATGGTTTATAATTTGGTGTGGGTTTCAAAATATTTTTCCCTGTCTATAGTATCTTTGATTTCTTTTTTCTTGCTTTTCTGTCATATCAGACACCTCAAAGGACCTTTCTTTTTTTTTAATATTCATTTTTTAGTTGTAGTTGGACACAATACTTTATTTCACTTATTTATTTTTATGTGGTGCTGAGGATCTAACCCAGGTTTCACACATGCAAGGCTATCACTCTACCGCTGAGCCACAACCCCAGCCCTCAAAGAACCTTTCTGATTGTCAGTGAGCTAGAGTATCTGCCAGCTCCTGAACAGTGTTTTCTTATGAGTGCCAACATTCTATCAGACCTGTCTGACACCCTCCCCTTACCTCTACTTCATAAATGGATCCATTCTATTAAGACATTTCTCAGGAGATTCACCTCTAATTATGTCTTTTCAACTATTTAAAATAATTTACTTAGGGCTGGGATGGTGGCTCAGTTGTAAGGCACTTGCCTAGCATGTGTTAAGCACTGGGTTCGATTCTCAGCACCTCATATAAATAAATAAAAATAAAGTTCCACTAACAACTAAAACATTTTTAAAAAATAATAAAATAATATACTTGCACATTGAATGTCATGTACAAAGTTTGGGGCCTAGGCACCTAGGCACTGGAAGGTTAAAAAGGTAAAACAATATTCATAACCCAAGTATTCTAGAAACGTAGTAATAGACCCGCTAAGTAGCCTGTGTTTTAACTAGTATCCTATTCTTTCATCATCCTTTGGCCATGGCATTATTTCCCAAGCGATAGCACATACTGTCATGGAATAAGAGATTTCTCTGGAGAAGGGTCCAAGGAGTTCCCAGAGGAGGGGAGGATTCAGCTCAGGACCAAGCAGGGTTCTTGGCATACTGGACAGAAAAAAATTTCAGCACAAGCCAAAGCCATAGACAGGTTTATTTAGGAAGTAGATACCATTCAAGAGAGAATGCAGTCTATCTCAAGAGTGAGAAGCCCTGCCTTGGGCTGGGGGTCCAATATTTATAGAAGGGCTGCATTAGGGGAAGAGAGGAGATGGATGCACAATTTTTTTCTGCAATTGTATATTTCCCTCGTTTTTACAAGAGCATGGGCCAAGATTTACAGCTGTGCTTTCTGCATCGCAGTGGCTCATGGATGTTTCCTTTAAGACTCAGTATATCTCTCTATCCTGAATTCCTGTCTCAATACCCTGGAGATATGAAAGTCTATGTTCAATGGTATAGGGACATCAGGGCCACCTCACTCCTGGGAAGGCAACTGCCACCACTGTGTTCAGGATTCAGACTCAGGTTATTAACTGAGCGCACAACCCATTTCCACCTCAGTGTCTGGTACCCCACTCACCCTGCTGCAGCCCTTCTCAGTTCTCACCTCTGGAATTCCATGCCTTAACCTTGCATTCTTTCATGGAGGGGAAGGTAGCTTGAGCTTAAGGGGAGGTTATGTCCAGACAAGATCATAGGGAAACAGAACGGCCATTTCTTGTTCTCTTTGCACTCAAGGTACGAACTCCTAGTGTAGAAAGGAGAATGCAGCAAACTTCTAAGTTATATGAAAGTTTCCTCATGTGCTTACATTTTAAATGGTATAAAATTGAAATTAGCATTTTTCTTCAGAAGGTTTACTTTTTTTTAAGAGAATTTTTTAATTTTTTTTTTTTAGTTTTCCGTGGACACATCTTTTTTTTTTTTATTTTTATGTGGTGCTGAGGATCGAACCCCGCACCCCATGCATGCCCAGAAGGCTTACTTTTAAAAGCCAGATATTTTTAAAATCATTGAGCACCATTTATAGGGTAAGAGGATAATTTGTCAAAAGTGAATAAATTTTAGCTACATGGTTGCAAATGAATTACTTTATCCTGGGCCTTGGTTCTAAAAGAGTCTGGACTAGAGCCAAAGGTTTCAGCTTAACACGCCAAAGTTTAAACTTAAATTCTTAAGGTCTATAGAAATTAAAATCAATGTATGTCTGGAAGTAGAAGTACCTAGTCAACCTTCATGTGCAGGGGTAGTGCTGGAAAGCAATCTGCTAAACTGATTCATGGTTCGGTGATAGAAGATGCCACCCTAACAAGCCACTTTCCTCAGACCTTTTAAAAGCAGTCTATGGAAGCAGTAACCAATGGCATATCCTGAAGTAGCAAATCCATAGGTTTAATTCAAAGGCCAGGAAAAAGTTACTTTCAGATTGGGGTAAGGAAAATTTAGCTTCAAGGCCAATCTTGTTGTTTTGGGAATTCTGGTTTTGATGCAAAACACCTAGCAGTCTGGACATGAAACTTCCGTAATTCAACCTAGTCCTTTCAGGATCCTTAAATTAAGTTTCAGGTTTTTCTTGAGAAGAATATACAGTTGTTATCAGTTCCCTATAGCTGCTTGCTATAAAAGGTTATGGCAACTTTTTAAAACAAAAGTGTCTGGACATCAGAAGTCCTAAAGTCAAGGTCCTGGAGGGTCTAGAGAAGATTGTTTCCTCACCTTTTCCAGCTTCTTCCTCCACCTTCCAGTCCAGCTGTGTAGTATTTTCAGACCTCACAAAAGACCCTTGTCAGCCAGGTGCAGTGAGGCATTGTTTCAGGACCCAACCAGAACAACTATAAAGGAGGAAAAGGTTTATTTGGGGGCTCACTGTTTCAGAGGTCTCAATCCATAGACAACAGGCTCCATTCCTTGGGGCTCCAGGTAAGGCAGAACATCATGGCACAAGAGTGTGGCAGAGGGAAGCAGCTCACATGGTCATCTAGAAGCAATGACTCCACTGGCCGATACAAATATATACCCCATAGCCACGCCCCCAATGAGCACTTCTTCCAGCCACATCAGGGATTAATTCACTGATTAGGTTAAGGCTATAACCCAATCATTTCTCCTCCAAACCTCCTTGCATTGTCTCACATGTGAGCTTTGGGGGACACCCCACATTCAAACCATAACAGGCAGGAAGATCACAAGTTCAAAGTCAGCCTCAGCAACTTCGCAAAGCCCTCTCAAAAAATAAAAGGGGTTGGGGATGTGGCTCAGTGATTAAGCACTCCTGGTTCCAATCCCTGGGACGTAAATAAATAAAAGACACCTGCTGTTACTCTAAACCCACCTGGATTATGCAGGATCATCTCCCCATCCCAAGATCCTTAATCACATCTGCAAAGTCCCTTTCGCCATGTGGGATAACATTCTCAAATTCAGGGGATTATGATGTGAACATTTTGGGGGTGCCATTCTTCATCCTATCACAACTATCAATGTCATTAACCTAATATGCTCCCTAAATAAACTTCTTGTATCTTAACTATGTAATGAATCTCAAATTGGTATCGATATTGAAAATGTTCACTTTTGAAATTACTAATGCTGTGGTTCTCAAATTTAATGTGCATCTGAATCCCCTGGAGAACTACTTAAGGCGGAGTTCTGGGATCCATCCCCATTGCTTCTTATTCAAATCTTAAGATCTGGGGTGAAGTTCAAGAATTTGCATTTCTAACAAGATTCCAGATGTTATTGCTGGTTGTCCAGCAACAACCCAACCAAAAGATGAATGAAGCGGCCATCAACAAATATCCACAAGTTCCACTACAGGGAGAGCCAAATGAGGAACTCCACTGACCTGCTGCAAGTTGATATTGTTGACAAATACTTATTCCTCAAGTATATTAGTTGGACTATAAATATGCTGATTAGTAAAGCTGGCTTTTTTGGCAAGGTATTCTCTCCATTGATTATTGTGAAGACATGTGATAAGGAATTGGCAATTATTAAAAGAAACATCTCTTGTCTACTGCATTATTTAAAATAATCCAGTGAGGAAATGGAAGTAATGTAATTCTAATTGCAATGAGACCTACAATGAAAAAAGGAAACAAAGTAACTTTAATTGCATTCACTGTTCACACACAAATCATCTTGCTTCACATATTTATTTTCATGACAAAAATAGATATAATATATTCATTTCACATATATGACATTCAGCCATTAAAGCTTTTGCTCATTAAACATACTTTTATAAACCAATAACAGTTTATAAGAATTAAGCTCTCGATTATACAATATTACATTAACAAAGAGCAAATAAAATTGCAATGTAAACTAGGCAACTATACTACCATTTTGAAAAAGTAGAACTCCCAGTGTATTGCTTAAGTTATAGAGCAACTTTCTAAAATGTTTCATAAAAATTTTCTTCCAAATTTTGTTTTTGTTAGGCATATCGTCATATTAATCTGTTATATTTTTTAAAATATATTTGCTATTTAGATAATAATTCTTTCTTCATTTGAACTGAAAGAAACTGTTATGTAAATATTTTCCTCTATAAAGTACAATCAATTAAAACATGGAGGTAACTTCATAGAAAACATTTACTTAATGGTGTAGTTTGAATATGTTCCCAAAGTTCATATGCTGAAAACAGTGCCCTATGTGGCAGTGTAGGGAGGAGGAACTTTAAGAGGGGCTTAAAGGATCATGAAGGCTCTGTCCTTATGAATGTATCAATGTCATTATCTTACACAAATGTGTGTTTTTTTTAATAAGTTTGAATCAGTTATACATGACAGTAGAAAGCTCTTCGATTCATTACACGAATGGAGAATTTTTCACTTCTCTGGTTGTACATGAAGTAGACAAGTATTTTTTTTTTTAGAAGAGTGGGTTCAATCCATAGAAGTGTGTTCAATCCTCTCTCGCACTCGGCCTTAATCTCTCTTGCCGTCCACCTTCTGCCATGGGACCATGCAGCGAGAAGGCCTTCACCAGATGTGAGACCCTCAACCCAGGACTTCCCAGACTCCACAAACCTAAAAAGTAAATATAAATTGTACAGCCCAGGTATTCTGCTATAGAACACAAAACAAACTAATACTTTTAACTTGCAATAATTTAACATTTACAAATTTTTAAAAATCTATATTTGAATGTAAAAAATTACTTGAGAATACAGTAAAAAGCAAAACAGCAGCTCCATTCCAATCATTCTTTGAGTGAGGAAGGTTTGACTAGTATATATGAGTTTAAAGGCTTGAGATATTGACAAATATTTTTATTTTTCCCCATTTTTAATGTGTTAGAGATTGAGTATCCTGATTAGTAAAGTAATAACTCAAGTGCACAGTGTTACAAACCTGCGACCCTAGATATTTGGGAAGCTGAGGCAAGAGGATCGTACGTTCAAGGCCAGCCTGGGCAACTTAGACCCTGTCTCAAAATAAAAAAAAATTAAAAGGACTGTGGATGGAGCTCAGAAGTAGAGTACTTTGCCTAGCACGTGTGAGACCCTGGGTTTAATCCCCAGTACAATGATAAAAAAAAAATTTTAATAATTCTACTAGAAATTAAAGCTGTTTCCCTTTAGTATAAAATTGTTTAAGAATCTAATATGAAAGGATCTAATCTGATTGTATTAACAGAAGGTTTTTTCAAAAACATCAAGAGCTGGGCTGGGGCTGTAGCTCAGTGGCAGAGCGCTTGCCTAGCATGTGAGAGGCACTTAGCACCATATAAAATAAAATAAAGGCATTCTGTCCATCTACAACTACAAAAAAAAAAAAAAAAAAAAAGCCTTCAAGAACCATCTCTACACAATTACATGGGTTTTCAATTTCTGTTGTGCCCCAAAGACCAAACTATACAAATAAAACCACCAGAGCCTGACCACCAACAGTTGCAAATCATTATCTTTTTTTTGTTTGACTCTCATGGGCTTGAAGAGTTTGTATTATTTTTAATCTTATTTTTATTAAATCTGTTCTAGAAATAAATTTGTAGCTACTAGAGAGTATCTACTTTTTTTCAGCCTGTTTGTTGGACTGAATCAGTGTTGCACTGGTATTGTTCCAGTAAAATACAAAACCATACCAAAATTCTTCCAGAACTCTTAATTCTAAGGTTGAGATTTTAATAAAAAATACTATAGCAAAAAGTTTCATTCAATGATCCATTAATTTCAGGTGTCTTTGATTTTCAGGATAAAAAATTTTGCATATTCTCAGCATATGGAAGCAATCTGATCTATGATATTTGCATCTTATTAAAAAAAATGAGTGATTAGTTTATAGTTCCAATTCATTTGTTTTTCTCAACTGATGAATGAACAGATGGAAATGGAAAATATGCTGCCATTAACTCCATACTAGCCTTGTCCACCTACCCCCAAAAATTAAAGCCTAACAGATTATTCTTCTGGTTAACCTAGTCAATAATCCAACCTTCTGAATTTCGTTGGCAGTATATGTATTTTGCTCCTATGAGTGAATTCTGCAGGTTTTTGTTTCAACAAGTTTTTACAGTATAAATTTAAAATATGCATGTACTCTTACATGTCAGTAGTACTCAGGTATGACAACCGAAATTAAGTACTACAGACACTTTTTAATTGTTTAAAAAACTACCTAGTTCAGGGTTTTTATGAGGTATCATGCT
This sequence comes from Marmota flaviventris, assembly GCF_047511675.1. Lineage (NCBI taxonomy): Eukaryota > Metazoa > Chordata > Mammalia > Rodentia > Sciuridae > Marmota > Marmota flaviventris. The sequence continues at coordinate 16,348,584 of NC_092499.1, read as the reverse complement.
ACTTTTGCTCTGCTAAGACAGTACAGGACACCATACTGTGGACTCAAAACCAAGGGATTTTGTAGATATTAAATGGTCCTTTTATCTGACAGGCCACAAAGTCATTTAATGGAAGTTTAAGAATGATGATGAAGCCTGAAATCCCAGCAGCTCAGGAAACTGAGGCAGGAGGATAGCAAGTTCGAGGTCAGTCGCAGCAACTGAGTGAGGCACTAAGCAACTTAGTAAAGACTCTGTTTTAGAGTTTAAAAAATTTAAAGGGCTGAATTATGTAGCTTAGTGGCAAAGTGCCTCTGGATTCAATCCCCAGTACCCACCCTCCAAAAAAAATGATGAAAATATTTAAGTAATTTTCAGAAATTTGGAACATTAGCCAAAATGTGAGAAGGTCCACAGTTAGAAGTTCAAACACAATTATTCCTTTGTTGTACTTAATATTAATAAGTACAAGCTTGAACATATATAGATACCATTGTTTTCTTATCCCATCAAAAATTGGAAAATGTTTACTCCAGATTTTTGGAAACGAATTTTTCAAATATATATAGCTAATTTTAACATTTTTGGAAACACAATGTGCAAGTGGATCATTTTACATGTATGTGACCTAGTATTTGACTTGAAACTACCACTCCCTCAGCCAGGTGCTTCAGACCTTAAATTTACTTCTTGGATCCCTTTCTCTTCCTATTTAAAGGCAGTGATAACGCAGGAGGATCTGATATATAAGTTGCAACAGGAAAGGTAGAGGAATATTCTGCCAATTCTTTACCCTTCCCCATTTCAGTCATTTTCTATTTTTTAATATTTTTTAGTTGTCAATGGATCTTTTATTTATTTATATGAAGTGCTGAAGATTGAACCCAGGGCCTCACACATGCCAGGCAAGCACTCTACCACTGAGTCATAGGCAGCATTCTTGCTAGCTTCAAAGTGCCATTCTGTTCCAATCCACACATCACTCAGGTTTCTACAAAAAAACACTGAAGTCTTCATCTCTGTGAAGTTTCTCCATGAAACTGAAGCCAGATTTAAAGATAGGTAGTTAGTGTAGTTAGGTAAATCGGGTCTAATATTGAGTAAGATAAAGAAAATGGAGACCATTATCGAGAGTGGAGTCCAGGAAGCCAGAACAGCATCTGGGGAAATTGAAATGGCCCGGAACCCATCCTAAGGAACTGTTAATAAAGTAGCTCCCAGTAAACAGAGAGGTGCTAATCAAACCACCCCAGGCCCTTCCTGCTCAGATTACTCCTCCAGTCCACCTAACTCCCACCTGCATTCTATCACTGCAGAATGGAGGGAAACAAAGGACAGGAATGTGGGAGGACTAAAAGAAGACCTTAGATATAAAAAAGGGAAGACCTCCCCCTTCCACAGATTCCGCCTTTTGGGTCCCCTTCTTCCTCGGGGGAAAAGTCTTTCCTGCTGTCCTTTAATAAAGCTTCCACTTTCCACTCTCCACTTGCCTCTGCGTGCTTCTCTGGTGTTAGACTCCAGCATTCAGGGAAGCAAGGACTCATCACATCATGGGTAAACAGCGTAACAAAACGTTTACCAATCTGACTTTCTGAGCCAGCTTTCTGAGCCACCATCATCACTGTCTGGCAGACACGGGGAGAATTCATTCTCTGACCTAGCCACCAGGGTGCGGTATGGAGAAAAGTTGCCCACACATTCTTCCAGTACAGAATAAAGCAATTTAGTTACCACTGTTTACCTGTCAGGCTTCCTGTGCATTAAATAAGCTTTAGGGAAAAAAAAAAAAAAAAAGTCAATACCCACTTAAAGTATCATTTTTATAAAGGTGAGTAGTAATACTTCTCAATTTAACATACAAGTGAAATTTTAAAGCCAATTTTTTATTTGGAAACTGCCTGAAATATACAGAAAATGATGCCACTTTAATGACCCGTGGATTCCTTCAAATGTTTTCTAAATTTCACCCATCCTAAAACCCACAAAATTTAAATCAAATTTTCTAAGAGAAACTGTAAATAGTTGGGTAAATTTAGCTGTTGTCTACAACAATTTGAAAGGCTTCAGAAATGGTTTCTCAAGCAGTTTTTTTTTTTTTTTTTAATACCAGGAATTGAACCCACAAGGCTTAAACACTGAGCCATATCCTCAGCTTTTTATTGTTTGAGACTCTGTTGCTTTGGGTCTAAGTTGTAGAGTCTGGCTTCAAACTTGCGATCTTCCTGTCTCAACATCCTGAGTTGCTGGGGTTACAGACATGTGCTGCTATGCTCGACCTCAGGCAAATTCTTAATGCAGCATTTCCTCTACTTTTAAAGATGTCTATCCCTGTTATTAATAAACTTCAAACTGGAAAGAGATTATTTTAGCTTGTTTCAGAAAAAAATTTCTTTCTGGAAAGCAAATTCTCTTAAATTTCTACCAAAGAAAGTTCCTTTAAAATAAGTCTCATTTTAAAGGGCTGAGGTTGTGGCTCAGTGGTAGAGCGCTAGCCTAGCACGTACAGGACACTGGGTTCGATCTGCAACACCGCATAAAAATAAATAAAATATTGTGTAGAACAACAACAACAAAAGTCTCATTTTAAAAAGATTTACTTCAGGGCTAGAGTTGTGGCTCAGCAGTAGAGTGCTTGCCTAGCATGTGCGAGGCCGGGGGTTCCATCCTCAGCACTACATAAAAATAAATAAATAAAATAAAGATATTGTGTCCAACTACAACTAAAAAATAAAAGATTTACTTCAATCCCCAGCACTGCAGAAAGGATTTTGTAATTAGCTAGGCACAGTGACACATGCCTATGATCCTGGCTACTTGGGAGGCCAAAGCAGGAAGTCTGCAAGTTCAAGGCCAGTCTGGGCAACTTAGACCCTGTCTTCAGATAAAAAAGGAATGGGGATATAGCTCAGAGGTAGAGTACTGGCCTAGCATGTGTTGGGCCCTTGGTTCAATCCCCAGAACTGGGGAAAAATTATAATAAAATCAATTCCAGTTTCCATCTGTTCATGCAAATCTCAAATAATAAACCTGCTCTTAATAAGTTGCAGCCTACCTCCAGTTTAACATAGTGGTATATTTTACATTTATTTCAATTATTACTATTGTGAACATTAACATCAACCCATTTCAAACGAAGCTGGCCATGCTTCACTCAGTCCTGCACTGCGCTCCTCCTCCTGTGTTTCTGGCTAGACATTTCTCTTTCTGCAAGTTTCTAAGGAAGCACAGGTTCACCTTCTGTTTTAATCCTGCCATGGGGTTTTGAACACTAAATTCTAGGACTTTCTGAATGTTTCACAGTAGATGTTCCAGAAGAAAATAATTAATAATGACTATAATTAATATTCCAAATTATATTCTGAAATGACCACTTTCTGTGCTCAAAACTATCAACTAGAAAATTTCAACAAAAAAACCCTAATAATCAGGAAAGCCACTGCCAGAGATACTAAAGTTTATCAGTGGAAACAGTGATTTAAAACATACTTTTGTGGAAATGTACATTTTGGTTATTCTGATATGAAACTAATACTATCAAGGAACTAAAAGACACTAAGATTGAAGTTTTGTGTTAGGTCCAGCAGACAGTAATAAGCCTCATTTAGACATTGTTAAATCTATGAAATTTCAAGGTTCTAGAGTTTGTTCTTCAAAACACATTATTTCAAACTCCAATAATGTAGATTTATTTTTATTCAGAAATTCATATTTGCTACCTGCAATTAAAAGTTTAAAATTACATGGCTCTTAGAAGTAATGTCAAACATGATGTAAGAGTGACAGATTTAAACAATAAAATTTTGCCCTCTTAAGAAATTTATTTATCAAATTATTATGACAGAAACACAAATGTATCATATATTACTCTTTAATTAGATCTTTGTTTTACAATATGTTGTTCTTGTCAATGGGATACTTCAAAAATGTAAGCCTGACAGGAAGCATTTTTTAAAAACGTACCATTGGAAGGAAAAAAAATTGTCGTCTTTTATACAATATGGAGATGGGAGATGGAACGTAATCATCTGGGAAGCTCTTTCTGAATATTTTCTTTTCAGTCTATTATTCTTTAACCACAACTTTTAAAACAATTTGAGATTTAAAACTGATCTCTTGTTCCTAAGAAAGAAGTGTGTCCACTTTCAATATCCACTGTCATTAGTACCCTCTGAATGCCCCCCGTAGGTAGCTGTTTCTGGATAAATCAGTTAGACTGGTGCACACTCATGTAGGAAGTCCTGTCTCATGGCTGATGACACACAGTGTTCACAACAGTAAAACACTTCAGGAGGGAGATGGGATTCAGAACAATGCCCAAAATATTGTAATTAGGGGAAATAACCCTAGATTTAACATTTTAGATCTCTCCATTATGAGGAATTAGCCTCAGGGAAAAGGAGAGGACTCTAAATGTACAGATTTGCCCTCACCTACTCAACAGCAGCTGAATAAGGCCACTTCAGCCAGAACCCAGGACAGTACTCTCCCCTTCAGCTCAGCCTGGCTGTCCAGTGGGAGGTGTTGAAATGGGAAGGGCGGGGGCACTAAGTACCTAACACTGACCGAAGGACTGAAGTGAGGAGATTAAGGAGCTACAATTCAAGTACCTTCTGAACACTGCAGCAATTTCTGGTGGCCCCACAAGTTTGGACTATGGTTTTGGGAGAAGAGGTAAAATTATTAATAATAATTCCCTACTTTAAACCAACAGAAAGCCTCTTAAGGTCTTCTTTTAATGATAATATAAATCTGAATTATTTGTGGGGAAAAAAAAATACAGATTTAGGTAGGACAACTCCAAGGAAATAGTAAGCCATTGAGAGTGACAGGACTTGACTTCACTAGGGACAGTATGGGATGGGTGCCCACCCTCACCAGTTCCTACTCTAAACCCTGGCATTTCAGTCTGAGTATAGATAATACTGCATTTTTGTACCATCACATGCCACTTACTCTTGTCCTAGTCACCCTACATACTCTTAATCCTTCCCTTAGGAACACTTTTTGAAACAATGTCCATTGTTACTGTTTCAAATATCAACCAACACATATATTAAAACTCAGATTTTATCTTTAACATAAAAGTGCTTAAAACCATCCTATGCAACTGTTTTTCACTTCATTTTTTTACCCATAAAATCAAACTCATTTAGGTTTATGAATAATACTGAAAAATTAGTTAATCTGATTCACTTACATTTAAAATAATATGCCTTCATTCCAACTTTCCTTTACATTAACTGACTCACTGTAGTATCTTCATGAGTTGAGCTCATTTGGAAAATATAGAAGGTACAAATATATAGAACTTTTACGATAAAAAATTTTTGAATATAAAAATGCTTTCTATGTTTCAAAATAACACTTATAGATTTTCTTTAGAGTTTTGGGCTTAGTGTCCAACCCATTAAGTACCCAAGGTTTTGTTGTTATTGTTTTAAATAACAAAGGTAGTAATATGGTTTTAAATACAAAATCATACAAGAACCACTCAAGTCTGTGGATCTTCCCCACAGAAAGTTCAGTTTCTTGCTAAGAAAACCCCTAAATATTTTAGTCATTACATAAAATTCCATTATCAAAAACTAGTTTAAGATACAAATCTACAAGATAGAAATCTATGCGCCTTAATGATTGCCAGAATTGCCCAGCATAGCTTCCGTAAAATAGAGAATTGTTTAAAAAATACAATCTCCAAAATGTGTGCAAGTACTGCAAACTGGACAGACCAGGCAACACCCTCAGCACCGAGTCCTTGTTCTTCTGCACCTCTCCCAGGTCCCAGCCCCTCTGCAGCCTCATGCGCGCCACTATTCATACTGCACCGCCAGTCGTGATGGATCTCGGTGCCGATCAGGTGTCCAGGAGAAAGTATGAGTTAGGCAAGCACTTTGTTTTAGCTGTAAACGCTTCCCATGATGGGTCCCCGTGAGAAGGTCTGGGAGCTTAGATGAGCCTGGAGCTTTTCAGGAACTGAATGAGAACTCTGTACACAAACGTGTACTGGCAGAGGGTCTGCACCAGCATCATTCTCTGTTGCCTCAGCATGTCCAGCACTCTCGGGATGTCCAGGACCTGCGGGAGAGCAGCAGTGAGGAAGGGAACGTACTCCCCAGGGGAAACAAAGCACAGGGGAAGCTGTTGCCATAACGTAAACCTGGTTAGGAGATGGGCAATCTCTCGTCTAGCTTAGTGTCTTCAATCAGTTTCAACTACAAATAAAACATTCATGCAGATTATGTCTCAGACATTCCCTAGGTGTTCCTCACTGATTTTGGTTACACCTAAGTCACTATATTTCACCAGATACCAAGATTCAACAAAAACACAGTGTTAAGTGCTATCAGTATCTAGCTCAGCATTTCCCTCAGGGATCAATGACCACTATTAAGTATCCTTGAAACATTAACAGGTATTGCAGAAAAACAGAGTTCTGAGCTCATATTTAGGGGAAAAAAAATGTGTAAAACAAAGTTAAACAGCCATACTTATTTCTATGATGTTTCAGTCTTTAGTATACTAAAAGGTACTGAGAATTTTTAAGAAGAAAAAGCCTTTTGCAGAGAACACTGAATAACATCTTGTGGTTACCAAAGTCCCAAGAAATATGTTCAAACAGAACTATTAGCTAGGCACCAGGACAAACACCTATAATCTCAGCTCAGGCAGGATGATCACAAGTTTGGGGCCAGCCTGGGAACTTAACAAGACCCTGCCTCAAAATAAAATTGTAAAAAGGTTGGGGAGGTAAATCAGTGGTAGACTGGTTGCTTAGCATGTGGGAGGCCCTGTGTTCAATCCCTAATGCTATAAAGGGGGTGAGGGGGTGCGGGGAGCTATTAGGTCACTACGCCCTTCTCCTTCCCAGCCTTATTCCCAACCCATTCATTATTCTCCCCACCAAAAGAGGTCGGGCTTAACACAAAGTCATCACCTCATTGTGTTCCAGACAAGCAATCATGATCTCTGACAAAATGACCACACCGGTTCTTCCTACCCCAGCACTGCAGTGGACCAGCAGAGGAGGGTTGGGGCTTTTTGGTTCACTTGTACTATTTGTATGACGTCGAACAGATTGGATCTCCTCAAGGTATGCTGTAGAGGGGAAAAAAAAAAATCAATGAAATAGAAAAATACTTGGGGATTATGGCTTATCAGACTGCCAATTCAATTTCCCTAAGCCTGCAGATAAATACAGCATAAAGTACCATGAATCAATCTCAAGCCTTGGCTGGGACTATAGAAATGTTTGTACCTCCAATTTCCTCATCCCCAACTGACATATAGAGGACACTCACTAAGAGACAGGTGTGGCATTCCACTCAGCACCGAACTATACTTTAAAAACAGCCCTGGTAACCTCCCTACCAAAAGAAGTCCAAAGCTTATGCGAGGCAATACAAAGTAAACATTTCAGAAACACATCTTCATTTCTGGCCAGAGAACGCTGTCCTGAGAACAAGACACTTACACAAAAATCCCTTGAGGTCCTCAGGACAGCCATGCTCAGGCCAGTCTGTGTACTGGAGATGCCACACTGTCCTCTCTTGCCCCGTGAGAAGGTGCTTCATCTTCAAGCCTGTGGTGGCATAGCAGCCAGAGTCTGTGCGGAACCGGGTTGTGATCTTAAATCTTCCATAGGTGACAGTGTTGTGCCTGGAACCAAGTCGTGGCCAATATCTAAAGCTCTTCTCCCTTCCACCTTCCTGTTAAAGACACGCACAGATAAAGAGTGACACAAAATATAGCTACACAGATGCCCTTCACCCAGACAGCACTAAAACTCGGAACTACAATCCTACTCTGCCCTTTCCACAAAAAGGTCAGAAAGCCATGTAATTCACATTAACAGCTCTTTGGAGGCTGAGAAAATCAATTAAGAGAAATGAATACTTACCTCTTCTGCTGTCACCATTGCTATAATTGCAATTCCCTGTTCCCATACCATCTGCCAAAAATCCTGACAGGTATTCTGTAATGGCCCCTGTGTGGCAATATAATCCCATTCAATTCCACTGACAGAGACCTGAAAGTAAAAAAGTTAAAAAAAAAATTACTCTGTGTGTATAAAACATACGTATCTGTGTATGTGTTCATGGTAGTACTAAAAAAGTGAACTGGATCCCCCAGCAGAATAATGAAAGGCTTATATGTTAATCTTTTTCTAGTCAATACAACTTCCATTATTGGCACCTTTATAAGGTATGTGCAGTGAATTCATGTAACATCTATGTGACCTGGGGCAATTTGCTAATTTCTCAATCTGTTCTTACCTAGAAAATAAAAATACTGCCTACCCTCAGAAGGTTGCTGTTTGGACTGAGTCAACATAGATAGTGCCTGGCAAATAATAAGTAAACAGTAAGCAGCTGTTACTGCTGCAATAGTTTAGTTCCTCTTGTAAAAACAGTATCAACATCACAGTACGCAAAAATTCTCCCTCATTAAGTACTAAATTTGCCAGGCATCATTATACATGCCTATAGTCTCAGCTACTCTTGAGGCTGAGACAGGAGGATCATGATTTCAAGGCCCACCTCGGCAACTCAGAGAAACCCGTCTCAAAAGAATAAATAAAAAGGTCTAGGGATATAGCTCAGTGGTGTAGTGCCTCTGGGTTCAATTCCTAGTATTGGTTAAATAATAATAATAATAAGTACATTGAAAAAAGCATTCACAATTAAGCAAAAGCCTAAATTAAACAGGAGATTTCTAGGGAAAAGGCTATCTTCCTACATAAGGTAGTCTCACCTCTAAACTAACATCCTTGAGTACAGTCTAATATAACAGAGTAATAACTGGATTTGTAGTCTGGGAAACTGGATTACATCTCAGCTCCACTGATATATATGTATGTATTTTTAAAAATATTTTTTAGTATAGGTGGACACAATATCTTTATTTTATATTTCTGCGGTGCTGAGGATGGAACCCAGTGCCTCACGCATGCTAGGCGAGCGCTCTACCTCTGAGCCACAACCCCAGCCTATTTTTATCTTATTTACTTATTTTTATGCTGTGCTGAGGATGAACCCAGTGCTTCATAGTGCTAGCAAGCACTCCATCACTGTTCCAACGTGACTGATGTTTTGTGACAATGGTAACAGTTTTCTGAGCATGCATTAAACATAAAATCCTGGGCAAATTCTGCTGCACACACACACTCATCTGAGGTTGCCAGTCACAGCCCTGGCTCCACATCCTTTCACTGAGCACCTCTCGGAGGCTGGCGTGCAGCTGGGCACATGTTGCAACAGCGGTCAAATGGGAAATCTGTGGGGTAAAGGCATCACGCTCCTTTTTTTAGAGATGAATCAACTGAGGTCCTGCCAATGGTGAGTGGCAGATCAGGAATCACCCTGAGCTAGCCAATTCTGAAACCCCTAGTCTTTCAACTATTCTTTAGGTTGCTGCTAGAGATCTTTAAAATAAACCTACAGACCCACAACATTGTTCAATTCTTATCCATCCAGTCAGAAACAGGATGAACTATTCCAAAGAAATGCTTGGTTTCTGAGTACATGATAGCCTTGTAAAAAAAAAAAAAAAACAAAACACAACAATGGTATGTGTATAGATTCCTCAAAACCTTTTAAGGGTACCAACAAGCATACATGTAGCCAGATCTCCAGAAATCCTTAGGTACCAGATTGCTCTCTTTTCAAATATGACTTGCAAACTCAAGAAAATGTGGAAAGAAAATCAACATTTGACCACAGACACTATTTCACTCACTATAAGGAGATTTCTATTTCCAAAATAAAGATTTGAATTCGAGCCAGCATGAACAAGGGTACAATAATGGAGGAGAAAGAACATCTGTCTTATTCAGCCACCTGCTATGAATCATTTTTTCCATTTTAATGCTTATAACATTACCCTAGTTAAATGGCATTATACTGTTTCCAGGAAAAAGAGGGCTTCTTTAAAGTGATATTTAAAAAATGATCACAGGGAGACTGCAAAGAGAATAGATGGCACCTCCAGAAGTAAAAGATTTTTCTTATACAATATGAGATTATATTTATTAGCAGCTTTTTCTCTGTTGTCACAAAGAAAGAGTGCTATGTTGAACAAATAACGAGGACTTGCCCAGTTTCTGTTTCTGTTGATGTAGACTGTGCAACATGGATCTGATCAATATACAGAAGTGAATGTTTTTTGTTAATACCATCAAAAGCCCAGACATATTTGTTACATAAAATCTCACACAAAGTGCCAGGTGTGGCGGCACATGCCTGTAATCCCAGTGACTCAGGACTCTATGAGGCAGGAGATCCCAACTGAGGGCCAGTTTGTACAACTTAGTTAGTGAGATCCTATCCCTCTGCCCCTGCGCCCCCCAAAAAAGCTAATGCAGGTGTATGACGAGGTGAAAACTAGCAATTCAGCAGATTCTGTGCGAATTTATGAGCCAGAAAAAAGTCTTCAGATTTAGCAGGACAAAGTTCTAAAGCCAGGCAAATAACATGTCCCACACCCTGCTACCAACATGAGGGCAGAGTGGTTTCCTACAGGAAGAGTATTAGGCATCACTTTGGCTCTGATAAGCACTTTTTATCTAGCATTGGTATATGGGATTCTCCAGCTGTAACAATGTAATGACATAGTTGTAACAATGGTTCAAAACTGGGGTGTTTTTAGAACACATGAATATAATTTTTAAATATTTAACCCCAAGTTAAATGTGCCGTTTATCACCCTAGATGTTCCTCTCACCTTGATATGTGATGCATTGATGTAACCAGTGTTGTTCTCCTTGGTTGGGACAAGCTCCACTCTTGCATCATCATAGGGAAGGACATCTTGGAATCGATTTCTTTCTGCATTTTCCGGGAGTCGGGCTATTGAGCACTCTCCATCAACTAGTCGTTTTTTAAGAATTCTTTCATATTCTGTGAATACCATTCCCTGTTCTAACCGCTGTTCCAGAATTTTACACTGCAAAATAGAGTATGTGGAATAAAATTAATATATTCACATGTCACAGCTGCATTTTAACTGTACATTTAAAATCTGTTTTCTGCTTCAGATCTAGTATTATCTAATTTTGAAAATTCTACATGAAACCAAACTTGAAATTTTAGCAAGCCATAACAATATGGATTAAAAGAACGAAAGACATATTCTTCTTGGTAACATACACAATGCAAAATGCTGCTTAAATTTGAAAAATGGCCTAAAGAAATTTGTTGAGCTTGTTTTGAAATCCATGGTCAATTTTGTGCCATGTTAAGAAAAAGAATTCTCCTGGAGAAAATGAATTCCAGAGTAGGACAATCAGTTCCAACATCTGTGAACTATTCTAAGATTTATAAATGGCACATAAAAATACTCCAAGCAGGACGGGTGCCGTGGCGCATGCCTGTAATCCCAGCAGCTCAGGAGGCTGAGTTCAAAGCCAGCCTCAGCAAAAAGCAAGGTGCTAAACAACTCAGTGAGACCCTGCCTCTAAATAAAGTATAAAATATAGGGCTGGGGATGTGGCTCAGTAGTCAAGTGCCCCCAAGTTCAATCCATAGTACCCCCACCAAAAAAAAATGCTCAAAACAGTAGTAAATGTTGTCAATGATCTCCAGGATCAGGTTGTAAGGAATTTTCATGCCTGTCTGATTTTTATACCATAAAAATCTCATAAAAAATACCCTAGTCTCACAAAGGAAGTTTTGAAAAATTTAGTAACTATTTACTCTTGAGATAGATTTTCAATATGATGAAAGCAGTCAATGTTTGTTTTCTTTCCTAGGTATAATCATACACATTTGTAAAGATCCTCTCACTATAAGGCCATCAAAAATCAATAACCTGCCCCAAATGGCTTGCAGAAGGTACAGAACAGAAACAAACAACAGGAAACCAACATTCAAGGCTGAGACTAGATATTAAGACATAAGCTGTACATATGCCCAATTTTGTGGCCTAGATGAGAAAGTTCTTTAACACTCATTTAATGACTATTAAATTATGCTACAGATTTCATTGACGTCTCACAAAGGCATTTTTGCAGTATTTACCAATTGCCCCAGAGAAGGTACAAAGCCAGGGCATCCTGCATGTACATACCCTTTCATCATTTGTCGCTCTGGTGGATACTTCCTTTCCTTCATCAGGTAGAGGCAATCGAGACAAGGAGAGTCCATTGAGGGCAGCCAATTTAAGGGGACCAATTTTTTTTGTATCTACTCGAGTCTTTTTCATTCCCTATAAAAAATATTTACATGTATATATGAAATATACACCAATACAGTCCTTTGAAAAGAAATCTCAATGGGCTGAAGGCTGGTGACAAAGGGAGTGTCCTCCTCTGCCAAAGGAGGAGAGGTTTCAGTCCTTCACAAATCATTTGTTTAATAAACATTAGGAGGAAGACATTCCTTTCAAGGCCAAGGCCCTGATAAGTCTTTCAGATACAAGATTTTGAAACTCAGTTGGTTACAAGGCTCTGTTGCAATGAAAGGTGAGGCTCAAGGCAAGCAGCATTCTTTCATAGAACTCCCAAATTTCAAAAGAAGACACAAAATATCAGCAGCAGTCCACCAAAAAAAAAAAAAAACTTTAAAAAGGCAATCATCTAATTATAGTAAACCTTCACAATATTTTTTAAATGTAAATTTTAAAAATCCTGAAGAGGCCAGGTATGGTGGTGCACACCTGTAATCCCAGCGGCTCAGGGGACTGAGGCAGGAGGATTAAAAATTCAAAGCCAGCCTCAGCAATTTAGCTAGACCAGAAGCAACTAAGTGAGACCCTATCTCAAAAGAAAACATAAAAAGGACTGGGGATGTTGCGCAGTGGTTAAGTGCCCCTGGTACCCAAAAAAAAAAAAAAAAAAAATCCAGAAAAAAATATATATATAATCCTGAAAAACTTGAATGCCTTTTGCGGCAGCTCCCTTTTTTCCCACATCCTATTCTACGTTCTGTTGCAGAACTGTGTGACCTGGGATGTGTCATCACACTTCCTAAGAAAGGCCACAATGTGAAACAAGGAAAATAAAACTGCTGAAATCTCTATCAGGAAGATAGGGTAAAAGAGAACATCAACAAAATTTCACCTCCAAAACACAGGTATTCCCTAAAGTTATTATTAATACTAATGATTTTCTTTGTGACAGTATATAAATCTAAGAATGCTGTCTCCTTGGATATCCTATACCTCCTTGGAAGCCATAATAATTATAAGGAGAGTAGTCCCAATTTTAAAGAAAAGGTTTTCTCTGTTCTGTCTTATAAATGACTTTACTCCAGTTCCATCAGCCTAAAAAAGGCCATAAAACCCCAGGATCATAATAACAGAGCAAGAACAAAGAAAAAGGACATTTTGGTAAGGAGAAAAAAATGCTGAAAGACTGCTACTATAATTGGAGAATATGATTGGTAGTTATCTTGAAAAGTTAACTAGAATAATTGTTTATTTATTTGTTTGTTTATTTTGGGGTACCAGAGATAAAACCCAGGGGCACTCAACCACTGAGCCACATCTCCAGCTCTTTTTGTTTGTTAATACAGGGTCATACTAAGTTGCTGAGGCTGGCCTTAAACTTGGGATCCTCCTGCCTCAGCCGCGCCCCCCCCCACCCCTACCCCACCCCCAGTCACTGGGATTACAGGCATGTACCACTATGCCTGGCAACTGAAATAATTTTTAATTTTATAATTCGTATTTGATCATGAGCTTCCCATAGAATGGCATCTGAACTAGGAAGAGGTAGAGTCCTGGGTTAAAGTCCAGCCTCTGACTAACATCCTTCAGGAAGTCAACTTTTCCCCTCTAAGCTTCATCAAACAGAAAGATGGATACAGAGAGACACACAGATTAAAAGTCCTGCTTTGGCTAAAGTCTCATGATTCTAATGTGTGCAGAAAACAGTGGTGTGCTGGTAATGTTTAACAACTGGCTCTGGAGGAAAAAGTTCTGATCTGAACTTACCAATTTCTGTAGTATAACTACTCCTATCACTGCCAATTTCAAACTGCCAATGTGATATCAACTAGCTCACAAGATTCCTGAAAACTTCATAGTCAGCTCCTGTTAGCCAGTATATAAGCTGGCTCCAGTACTTCTAGGCTGGATAAAGTTAATTGGCTATAAGGTTAGTTCTAAAGACTTGAAGAAAGTCTAAACTAGCCTTGAATATCCTTTAATTAGCTCTGAGAGGACAAGTACATGGTTTCAAATGCATGATCTGCACAGTGATTTTTTTACATGAGAACCACTGCACAAGACTAAAGGGTGCATCAAAGAGAAGATCTTTATGTAGATGTATAAGTACCCAAACCAGTCTGCCTTTGAGATAATAATCAAGTCCCGGGAGGTGGAGGCAGACAGATACAGAATTCTAAAATGGTCCTTCTTGTCTGCAATTTATTTTAGTGCTTTTAAATACTAAACCTTTTTAACCAGTCTATTTGATATTTTTTTGTAACAATTATGCAAGATAATGGCAATCCCATGTTACCATGAAGGGGTCAGAGGATTTAGCAAGAGGCTGGCCTCTTCTACTTTTGGGAAATTAGTAGTAAGTTAAAATGTATGATGCAACCTCACAGTAATAAGTTATTACTGACTGGGCACTTTTGATGTGCCAGGACTTCATCTGGGGTCAGCATCTACAAATAAGAAAACTGAGTCACAGAGAGAACAAACAGCTTGCCCAAGTTCACACAACTGTGTCTTTGAGGAATCAGTGTCAAAACAATTTTTAAAAATCTCTCACTGAAATTAGTTATGATGAATCATTTAATTCAGAAGGCAATTTTGCATGCCTAACCTCAAGTGGGACATTATTCTATGAAGCAAATAGGCAAAGCAGAAAGACTGTCCCTGGGTTATAGATACAGAAGCTGAAGTTTGAGGGTCCAGCCAACCGAACAGAAAACTAACAAATGGCAAAGCCTAGACTTAGACCCAAGGCTTAGGATTGGTATTCTTTCCTCTTGACCACAACTGCTATCCACTTTCTTTGAGGAAGTGAAATCCTTATGCAAGGGTTGCAGGAGGGGTGGTGGGGACAGCTTAAAAGCATAATCCAGTTGCACCATTTTATCAGTATTACAGGTCTTAAAAGTTAATTAGAGAAAATTTGTATTTTAAGAGAACCAAAGACCTCCGATTTAGCTGAAACTGCCAGGCTCCATTTAAAACATAACAAGGATAATCTACGCTTGACTACTGGGCTATACTCAAAAAACAAATATCATTTGGAGAAAGTACTTGGGTCACACATAAAAAGAGTGATATCTCTTACTGTAATAGAAGAGTCCATCCTGTTGGCTCAGGGGCTCGGGTGAAGCTACCACAGAAACCCCTTATCCCTGCTCTGAGATCAATAATCAGCCTATACCCTCAACCTCGGTCCTCTTGAGACACTAGACTTTACATTACAGAAAAAAAAAAAGGATTGTACCCTCAGGAAAAATTAAAAATAATCTTAAAATTCAAATCCAAACTAATTAAAAGAAAACACATTTAAGGGTTCGATCCTTAGCACCACATAAAAATAAAACACATTTAAACCTGTGGTAGTTTTTAGGTAGTTTCTGTCTATACATAATGATCTATTTCACATAAACACTATAATAGTGTTTGAGTTTTCTCCTGCCCACTGAGATGTTTGTAGTATTTTTGAGGCTTTCATACACTAGACTGGAACCATACTTGAGATGGACCCTGGATCTGAGTGTATAGTTTAACCCAGATGAGGGAGGAGAGTCCCTGCTGCCAAGACCCTGGTGGCAAATGACTTTACACATCACTTTGGCTTGGTTCAGATACCAGGGATGAGGAGAGCAAGGTGGGCCATGAGGAGCTGGATGCCAGAGTAATGCAACAAGATGATTTAGAGTGTACAGACTGAGTCACAAATGCTCAGTCAAAGGTTGAGAACGCAGAAAGTTTCAGTGGACAAATAAGAAAGCTTCAACAAGCAAGTATTATTACTCAGTAAAATATTATATACAGTATACCTCCATGCCAAACAGTATAGAAGAGAGGCTATAGATATAAACATGGGTTTAAAATTCCCATGTTTTAGGGCTGAAGTTGTGGCTCAGTGGCAAAGCACTTGCCTCGCACATGTGAGGCACTGGGTTCGATCCTCAGCACCACATAAAAACAAAATAAATATATTATGTGAATGTATAATTAAAAAATATTAAAAAACAAAAATTCCAGGTCACTAGTTGTATGACCTTGGAGAAGCTACTTAATATCTTAGTGTCTATTTCTTTATCTATAAAATGAGTATCACAATAGGCTTGTTGTAAACTACAGGCAGCAAAGATGCAGTGCTCAGCACATTTCTTTGAGAACAGCTGAAAAGTTTAACAAGGCTTCTTTACATTTTGTTACAAATAAAGAAATGCTTAATCATTTTTATTTCTTATACTGAACAGCAAAGAGCTGCCATTCTCTACAAGGAATATAGGAATTCTCAGTTCACTTAACCTTTCTTTTAAAGACACTTCTGGGGATTTTTGCCTTAACAAACTGCCATTCCCCATTCATGGCCAAGAAATTCAAATTGTATTCACAGACTCTGACCTTCTGATTAAGAATTAGGAGAACAGCCTTGTAGGCTTCTCCCAGACATCACTTGAGCAATGGAAAAGAGAGAGCCCTGGGGTGCTGCAGCACTTCACCATGTTTTCAACCGGCAGTTAGCAAATCAAGGTGTGCTAAAGTCATGAAATCTTAACCTCCTTTTCCTTCACACATTACTAAAACATTTCCTTCATTCTTCCATTCCAAAGAGCCTTCTCACTGCATCCAATTTATTATTTCTAGCAAAACCACTAAAACTCTTATCAGTCTCTACTAATTCCACAGATAAACTCAACTATGTTTTAAATAAGACAAAAATAAAGTAACATGGGGTGGGAGGTAGATGTTAAAATAAAAACAGCCAAGAAACATCATAAGCCGGAGCCACATGGCAGATGTGGAGGGCAGGTGCAGGGCCCGGTTCTCCCTCTGCTCGAAGGCGGCTTACCCCCAGGGGCGGGAGCCCTTGCACAGTGTTCTTCTTCCCCGAGAGCAGATCTGACACCGGCCTCTTCTTCAGAGAGTCCCTCCTGGCTCGGTACCGCCCAGATGTGGTCAGGTCAGACTCGGACATGGAGGGCGTCAGCAGCCCGTCCCTTCGGGGCCGCCGGGCTTCCACGGTTGCGTGGACGTGGCCACCTTCCCTCGCCCTCTGCTCCGCCTCTGCCCCGTGGGGCTTGGGCTCGTGAATATGCAGAGGCCCTGGCAGCGGGGTGCCCGCCGCACAGGGGCAGCCGGGCAGCGGCTCGTGGGCGTAGGCTGCGGGCTGCCGGGGCTCAGGCCGTGCCAGGAGGGCCCGCGCCCCATCTTCCTCCAGCTCCTCCTCCTCCTCGCTGCTGTGTATCAGCATGGTGGCATCCGAGAGAGACTTCTTGTGGCCGTATCTCCCACCTTCCTGCTCTTCGGGCTCGTCGGGCTTAGTCCGCTCAGCGAAGACGCCGGGCTGGGGGCCCCCGGCAAGGGTGCGCGGCGCCACGTCTGCGGCCGAGGCCGACATGGTCCTCTCCTTGAGCCGCAGTCCCTCTAGGCCGTGCGTGAGCCCCGCGATCTCGATGCTGTTCCTCTTCTGCAGCTGGGCATGCCGGGCGGCCGTCAGGGGCTCGCTGACCTCCTGCAGGGAATGGGCCACGGGCAAGCTGTCCTCCTGGAACGTCTGCACCGAGTGGTGGACCCGCCTGGTGATGAGATCCGGGTTGCTACTGCTTATGTAGAGGTGGCGCGACAGGTCTGGGGTGCTGTTGGCCGGCCTTGGGTACGGGTAGGGCGGCGGCGGGCGGTACACCTGGGTTTTCATGATGTTGGGAGCCGGGTAGTCCTGCGCCTGGAGCTGCACGTTGGTCAGCTCGGGCACGCTGACAGCGCCCACCACGGGCCGCCTCTCGGCAGGGTAGGGGTAGGGAGACTGGCTGTGGAAACTGTAGTTCAAATTGAATGGGTAGTGGGCCGACTGGGGAGAGGCGAAGTGCGCGTGCTCCCGAATTTCAGGCTGGCTGTAGACCAGGGCATCCGGCCTGCTGTATGCATAGGAATTGCCGATGTTGAGGTTTCTCAGCGAGTGGCTCTGCCTTTCGGCATGCACCAGGCCTCTGTTGAGCTGCTTCATCACAGTCTCGTAGTCTGGGGTCGGGCGGTAAGACGGGGGTATCAGGGCACTGTGCCGATGAGTGGGGATGTAGTCGGGTCTCATGACATCACTTCCACTAATACTCGGGTTGGAGGACATAGGAGAGGGCTGCAAGTACGCTTGAGGGTTATTTAAGGAACTGGTGCTGTGTGCGCTATAGACACTACCATTACGGATTCGACCATTGAGGTCAATTTGGGCTCTATCCAAACTTGTCTGGGAGTGACAATAATATCCATTCTGGTTGGGCACAAAGAGGTTATCTGGAAAAAAAAAAAAAAAGTTTAAAATGTACTTTAAGGATTTTCTTAAATTTATTAAACTGATTTCACCAGCCAAATATTGAGAGTGTCCCTCAATTTGGATTTTCAGTGCAGCCTATAAAAATCTTTGATAAAATAATATGGGGCAACCAGGCATGGTGGTATACACCTGTAATCCCAGCTACTCAGAAGACTGAGACAGGAGGATTGCAAACTTGAGGCCAACTGAGCAATTTAGCCCACCTCAAAAAAATAAAAAGGGACTGGGAATGTAGCTTAATGGTAGAGTGCCCCGGGTTCAATCCCCAGTACAGCAAAATAAACAAATATATAAATAAATGTAATGACCTGGGGCTTCTCTTGTACTACGAGTGGCCCTGGGAGCTTTGGCTTCCTCATCTATGAGATTGGGGTGGCTCTACCTACTTAAAGGTTCAAAATATGAAACCCAATAAAGATTAGCCTAATCTAAGTCCCATGTTACGAGTATAATTATGGTTGGGGTTGTAGCTCACTGGTAGAGCACTTTCCTATCACATGTGAGGCACTGGGTTCTATCCTCAGCACCACATAAAAATAAATAAATAAAATAAAGGTATTGTGTCCAACAACTAAAATTAATTAATTAATAATTTTTAAAAAGAGTATGACCGTATAACAAAACGGTCTTTTTTTTTCTGAATGTTGAAACCATGTACTTCACTGTAGATCCAAAACGCTCTTTCTGGAATTCCATAGAACTCGAGGCACAGATACTTACTGCTCAAGGTTCAGAACCACTAATTCTGCCGTCTCCACAGTAAGGGATGTGGCCATGCTAGTTCAAGCACCAACTGTCTGTAAATATTTCCTTAACTGGAATTTCAGATTGCCTGCATAAGTTCTTTCAGAATGAAGATAAAATTTCCACCATAAAAGGACAATAGTGTAGCAGGATATCCTTTCTCTAGTCCAACAGTGTCACCAGCGGCTGCACACCCCACTAGAGTCCAGAAGCCACGAAGAACCATACTAGGACAGCTGCAGCTGCCCCATCTTGGTCCCCACCTTTCAGTAAGACGTGGATCCAGGGATCACGGAATCAGGAGACTCATCTCACAATGCTATGTGTATGTGTCCCAAGCTGAAAGAGGCCATGTTCTTTGCAGCCAATCTGTAGCTCACCTGAATCACTTTACTAACTGCATTTCAGTTTCCTTTGGAAAGCATTCTTTGTGTACTCCAACAGCTCCAATTGATTATCCAAGTGACTCACCAGTCTGGTAGGTGCATTTTATTCTGGTGGCACACCTAACCCCAAAGAAACAGCACTCTAATTCCCACTTTATTCTTCCTGCTGTCACTGTGAAAACTTCCTCACTGCTATGCTTTCCCTATCCCTAAAACACTCAGCCATTGAGTGTTTCCTGCAGTCTCTGGGTCCCTCTTTTCTCAGTCTCCACCTTGTCTCCACAGTATACCTGCCCAGCAGGTTTCCCTGCTTCTAGGTTCCTCTTAAATCATCAAATCATTTGTGAGCCTGTAACAGACTATACTCAGAGCAGAAGGGGGAAAAAGATGACTGGAATTTAGGACAGTCAGAGGTGAAGGTGGGCATAATAATCCCTGTAATTAAAGTAAGGAAAGATAAAAGTGGCAAGAGTCTGGAGGAGGGAAGAATCACTTCCAGCTTGAGCTAAGTGATGGAGACATGGAAGAGATATTCAAAAACAACTCTGCAGAAGATACTGCAATCAAAGGGTCTTGTGGGAGGGGCAGGCATGTCCCATTTCCATCCAGAGCTTGGTCTCCAACTCTGAGAACACACACGATTATGCCTCCTTCTACTTGATGCCAGGCACAGCCCTGTGACTAGTAACAGTCAAGGGAAAGTGGAGAGTTAAGAGCCAGCTTCTACAGTCTCTTCCCCTGCTAAATGAGCCACAGCATTCCAGATGGAAGAGCTCCCCCAGCCCACCACTCCCCTAAGTCAGGCTGAAGTGAGCAGAGTCCTGCCAGGGCACAATGGACAGGTAATGTGAGCAAGAAGTAAAGCCAGAGAGTTTAGAATGGTCTGTTAACACAGAATAAACTATACTATTCTGGTTGGATGGCAGGCTGTGGACAGAAGGGTACAGTAGAATGGGCATTCTGGGTGACAACAGAGAAGCATGATTGAAGTTGAGGACCACTCCTAGAAGAGCATGCTAGAGAAGAGCAAACTAACAGTGGGAAACCAGATTGGAAAAGCAGGCTAAGGGAATATTGTGGAGAGCATGGAACACTAGGCAAAGGAATATTCTTGCATATCAGGGAGATGAGCTGGCAGCTGTGTGTTAGATGAACCAGGGAGAGTGGAAATTGAAGATACCAGTTCACATGATACATTAGTTACCTAATGAGAGGTAAGATAACAAAAAAGCCTGCATCAGCTCAGGAACAGGAAGACAAGGAGAAGGGGATGGGAAGACACATGAAGTTCAGGCAATAGGATTTGTAACTGACTAGATGTGGAGTACCAAAAACAAAAAAGAAAACAAAAATTTCCTGCAGCTCAGAATCCATAACCAGGAGAATGACTTCATCACAAAAAAATGAAGTAAGGAACACAGGAAAGGAAGCCGCTTACAGAGTAGAATGACAATCCAAATTTAATGTTTTAATTTTCAGCAAGTCACAGGAGCTAATACCATTCATGGAGTGCTCCACCTAAGCCAACCTCTTCACATGCAGCAACCCCTGTAGCTGCCACAGCAACCTGTCAGACGGTAGGAAGTGTGGGGCTGCAGCACGGGAGTGCTGATGGGGTGGGAAATGAAGATCTGACAGTCGCCCCTGCAGGGGTTTGAAATGTGGGTGACACTGTTGTAGACATTCCCAAAGGGAGGGAAGAAGGCACAGACAGGCTTTTGGGGAACAACAATCCATACTGACAGAAAGGAGGAGGGCAGCTCAATGGGAAAAGTGATGTTTGACTCTGATGGTGTGGAGGACCTGGGGATGATGGGGCCCTTGGAGAGGCAGCTTCAATACAGCAGCAAAGGCAGAAGGAAAGGTTACCCAACAAGCAGATGCAGCACATGGCAATCACTCAGAAGGACAGGGTGAAAAAGGAAAGAAAAAATAACCTAAAACCATCATCTGAAGAGAGAATAAAGAAAAAAATAACCTAAAACCATCGTCTGGAGAGAGAGAAGAGAAAAAAAAAAAAAAGAAAATCAGGGCATTCGCAGACCAAGGTTGTGGAGGAGACTGACAACGCAGAGAAGAGTCTTGGTGGGAGGGGCTTGCACATAAGAACAGACAGGCAGGTGCAAGGAGAACAGTGAAGAAATACAAAACCACCCAGAGGTGGACACCCAGGATCCACACCCGAGCACGTCTCCCCAACTGCCTGCCTCACTGCATGGAAATGCTCATCTTATATGTAAGTGGCACAAAGAATACGGTCACAATCTGCCTTCGTCCCTTCACACTTCATTCCCTCCTGGCTCCTGATGGGATAGGGCAACTGGACAACTCTACTTGCCAAACAAACACCCCTTTGTCATTCTGTGCCAAGGCATTCACTATGCACCAAAACCAGAGTTGCAGTCAGTCAAGGACCTGCCTCCCTTACTGTTGAAATGCAGCCATCTCTTGAGAACCAGAAAGCTGTTCTCAATGCCCCCAAAACAATGAGTCTGTCTTCCATCAAAAGGCACAGTAACTGTATGCTCTCTCACAGCACAGCGATGAAATTTTCTTTATATTCAAGTTGTAACTACATTTGTCTCATTCCCTACAATTAGATTCTAAGAGAGATACTCATCTGCACCAACTCCCTTGGCTTTTAGTACAGACTTATACACAGAGTATGGAATAAACATTGAATAAGTACTCAAGATTCAGTGTTGGGGCACTGTTGTAAATATAGCTTCCGGACTGGGGTTAAGGCTCAGTGGTAGAGCGCTTGACTAACACGTGCGAGGCCCTGGGCTCGATCCTCGGCACCACATAAAAACAAAATAAAGGTATTGTGTCTAACTACAACTAACAAATAAATATTTAAAAATAAATATAGCTTCCTATAGTTCCCACATGAAAACTGCCGTAATGAAGTGTTTAAACCTTTATGGTGGGAAGGTCTCAGACAGGGAGGAAACAAAGTAAGCCTGGGACAGCTTTTACCAGAAAGTGAGAGAGCAATGGGGGAGTGTTAAAGGACACTGGAACCAGCTTAAAGAAGTTCCCATTGATCAAATTTGGAACCATCTGAGCATAAAATTTGATATTGCATATTTTCAACATACGTTCAAGAACTTGAATATAATGGCTTGTTCTATAAATACAAGCTATATTAATAACAATTTGGGGTGTTACTTCAGCCAAAAACTATCCAGGTTTCAAGACCTCCAAGTCTTCATAGATATTTTCATTGTAATAACAATGTGAGGCTTTGCAGAGTTTGTGTACTTTACCTTGGGAAGAAGCATATGGCTCTGTATAATGTCCATTATAATGCAGCTGGGGCGGGGGAGGCATCACATAGGGCTGGGGTTTAGGCTGAGAAATGAAAAGTTGGACACAGGGTTAAAACACATTGCCTATGCAATAAAGATAACATAATTCTCTGCTGAATTCTTCCCCTCCATTAAAAAAAAACTGCATAAGGGGTTAAATATATAACATATGGAAAATAAACATGAAGACACAGGTCTTACTGTACCTATTATTTCCATGTTCCCCACATGGCAATGCCAAACCTTTTGCACCGATACCAAGGACATTAGATAGCACAAGAGAATTTGCATCCAAAAAGTTAAAGATGGGCCAAATGTGGTTGCACATGCCTGTAATCTTACTCAGCAACTTAGGAGACTGAGGTAGAGGACCACAAGTTGAAGGCCAGCTTCAGCAATTTAGTGAGACCCTCAGCAACTTGGCAAGACCCGTCTCAAAATTAAAAGGACTAGAAAATAGTCCAGTGGTAAAGCATTCATTTCAATCCCCACTACCAAAAAAAACAAAAAAGTAAAAGATGTAAGAAATTAATTCCTTTGAATAAACAGATGAATACAGGATGCTTATTATATAGTATAGTCAATCTTATTAGACAAAATCCTCAGGTAATTTAAATATCTTACAACTTACAATTATTCTTGACTAATAGTTAAAATTTATAATATTTGATTGGACCTAATATTTAAATATGTTTAATATAATAAATTTTATGTTGAGTCTATAGAAAAATCATCATTTGAATAAAAATGATCAAATATAATCATACTTTTATGGGTCAAACTCAAAATTAACACTAACAAAAGCATATTTTATTAAGGAAAATGACACCACTAAAAGGAAAAAACAATTATATTTTCCTCCTTACCAGAGACAACCTTGAAGATGACCTCCTCCTGATTGGGTTCACTGTGATAGTCTGAGTTTGCCTATAAAAACAGATGATTTTAAGAAGAGTGCAAACACTTCCTAAATTCTAACAAAATAAACTAAGAAAGGTAAAATAAAAAATATTCTGAGCCAAAAAGACAAACTAGACCAATCATAGATTGGTTAGAGAGAAGAAAAAAACTCTCATTTTGGGGGGGTCTCTGCCCTTTCCTGCTGCCTAAAGCCCTCTGAGCATGTTCTGAGGCGTCACCACCTGGGCCTCCTTCACTAGCAAACTCATCCCATGGGAAGTAGGATTCAGCACCGGTGTCTCCCGTGGGCTGGGTTTGCACTAGTGCCTCCACTGACAGTCCTGGTAGGGGTGACCATCAACTTTCAGCCCAGAAGCCCAAAGCAATGGAAATTACCTTAATTAATTCTGTTTACCACATACTCCAAACATTAAGGAAAAGATAAGTTTGTAATTTTAGTGACTTAAAAATTTATATTTCTTCTAAGGAAATAAATTAGGGAAAGCAAAGTTCAGTGGGTGTGTGCTAAGCCCATTTACCTTTCTTTGCAAGAAACTGTTCTAATTTTTCTCTTTTTTTTTTTTTGTACTTGGGATTGAACCCAAAGGCACTATACCACTGATCAACATCCCAGCCCTTTTTATTTCTTTTTTTTTTTTGGTCAGGGGTCGGGGTCAGAGTCTAAGTTGCTAAGGCTGACCTCAAACTTGCAATTCTCCTAACTCAGTCTCCAAAGTAGTTGGGATTACAGGAATGCATCGTTGCACCCAGTGAATTGATTTTAAATACATATATTTTTTTAATGTAACTGAGTGTATTAAGGAATTCTGCCTGATAATTTGAGATTTTAAACTATTCACACAGATCCAATTTTTGAATAAACAATTAGATAAAAAAGGAACAAGAAATAGAAAAGCTAATTTCTAACTATTGTTTTTAAACCGAAGCAGATTTTTATTTTTCCTGTGTGTGTTCAGTTTTATTGCAAATAAGATCTAGGAACCTAAATACACTGGATTCTTGGCTTTGTTGATAACTTAAGCAACTGTGCCAAGGAACTTTTCTTAAAAACTTTACCATCTGTTCCTGGCTCATGGGCTTATGTGACATACAATTACTGACTACAAAAATATTTTGTGACCTTAAGTTAATGCTCTAAGGACTAATTACTAGAAAAGCCATCATAACAAAATGAAAATTCAACCCATTTTAATCAGAGAATTTATCATAATGTTAAGCCTCTTGTCTTCTAAATTAACATTATTCTGATCATTCTAATAATTAGTATCCATTGAAACCCTGAATATTAAGCTTATTTTGACAAAACTTTTGAGACAAAAGAAAACTAGTGGATAGTAGGAATTAATATCAGATGACTTTAACTGCTTTTACAGGTTGACTTCTGTAATTTCCTTTTTGAATCACTGGAAAGTATTCAGGTTGTTGATGGAAAACAGATGTCTTTTTCCAAAGCCTGCTCCATCCTTCTAGTACTCTCCTTAGTGAGGCAGGTCTGCACAGGGCCTCTGGGCTATTTTTAGAATACTCTTTAATTGCATTTCTAAAACACTGCATTTTGTCACTTTGAAATTTACTTTGCCTCTTGTTATCCTTATGACCAAGGCTAGGTTTGGGCAGGTTGGGTCCTATGAACTTCATATTCAATCTATCCAGGACTCGATGTCTGAATGGACTGAACTCTTAAAATGATATAAATTCAAAAATGGGGAGAAAGGGTTGCTGGTAGGATCCACTAGCGACAAACAGCAACAACATGACATAGTTGTCCAGCCTGGGGCAAAAATAAAACTTGTGTTAAACATTAAAAAAAAAAAAAAAAAAAAAAAAATCCAAGGATACAGAGCTTAGGAGCAACTCCACCCATCCTAGCTATTTTGGCATCTTGCTGGCAGTACCCAGGGTGGAGGCGAACACTGTCCTCACCACTGCAGCACACAGTTCTGCTAAACACAAAACAGTCTAGTACAGCTTTTTACCTGCCAAATTGTTTGAGCCAGGCGCCTCATCATCAGTTCTAATAGTTTAACCTCTTTCTCCTTGGCACAGTTCTTCCATGTACAGTTCACTCTGAGAACAGCCATCCTCAACTTAGCACATAAAACAAAAATGCTGTAACTGCTGGAGTGCTTTCCAAATTTGGGGGGATGGTTTCTATACTCATGGGTGCACTAAAAACAAGGCAGCTAAAAAAAATTCTTAGAAGAAATCACTGGAATGTACACACAAGAGAAGACAATTTAAAATGGCTGCCAGGCCAGGTGTGGTAGTGCATGCTTGCAATCCCAGTGACTTGGGAGATGAGGCAGAAGGATCACAGTTTGAGGCCAGGTGGGGCAATGTAGTGAGACCCTCTCTCAAAATAAAAACTAAAAAGGGCTAGGGATGTAGCTTAGTGGTAGAGCATCTCTCTGGATTTGATTCCCCACACAGGCAATATGGGGCAGGGTGAGAAGGGAGGGCAGAGAAAAGGCTGCCCATCAAAGTAAAATAAATGATAATGCTAATCGAAACTGTGCTAAGAATGTACGTGATTATCTCATGGCATCTGAACACCAATGCCATCAGGGAGCCCCAGTTATTATCCTGATTTTACATATGGGAAACTGATACTTGATTAAGTAAGCCACTCCTGGTCACATGGCATACAAGTGGCAGAACCAGAATTCAAACAGGCCAGTGTGTCATTTTTTTCAGATAGCCTCTAATAATTTTTTTGTCTTATCCCTTCCCCAACTTCAACTAATTTAGGAAGAGGACATACCATGGTACCACTGGTGCCCAGCACACTGCCTGGCACACAAGGAAACCCTCAAATGTGTACTGAACAAATTAATGACCCAGTGAATGGGAACTGAAGTTGATGTTCATTACCGAGCACTTACAGTTAAGCTCATGTTTCTAAGCGCTGTCTGACTCCACTTTGTGAGCTTCTCTCATTCATTCATTTGTTTATAACTAGCAAAGAGGAGAGATTTTGATGTACAAAAACAGTGTTGGATGGTAGAAGTATCTAAAGAACATTTACCTCAATGACTTTCTTCCTGAACTTTCTATAATAAGGGTAAGGAAGAACAAAAGCTCTTCTCCCTCCCTATTCCAGGGCAGGTTAGAGCTGCATGTCCAAAGTGCTTCAAGAGCACTGGGTTAGCCAGGAACCCTCCTGTAATCCCAGTGGCTCTGGAGGTTGAGGCAGGAGGATTGCAAGTGTGAAGCCAGCCTCAGCAACTTAGCAAGGCCCTAAGCAACTTAGTGAGACCCTGTCTCAAAATAATAAATAAAAAGGGCTGGAGATATGGCTCAGTGGTTAAGCACCCCTGGTTTAATCCCTGGCACCAAAAAAAAAAAAAAAGTGTGGGGGCCCAACCAACTGGTCTGGCTCCGAGATGCCCCACTTGCTACATCTCCAGGTGCAGCTCCCTGACACTGCAGGCAGAGAAAGGGGCAAGGATGGCAAAGATTATCTCAAGTAACTGGAGTACCGCTGGCAGGAGGGACCAGCCTCATCCTAACCCCCATGACACATGTGTTTTTCCAGTGACCTTCATCTACACAGGGACCTGCTCAGAAAGGGAAATTGCCTCTGACTCTACCTGAGGTGCCAGTCCCCATGCTTTGCTGAGGAGGGATAAGAGAAATCCCACCATCTGCTGCTCCTAACCCCCACTACCATCCCACAGCCACTGGGTCCTTACCGTACCTCTGAGGGTCAAGGACTAGCAGGGGAGAGGGGTGCTCCATCTTCTTCCAGAATTCCTAGTCTCTTCAAGCCTACAGTCAGCCTTGAAGATGACAGGGCAGCCCCTCTTCCCTTCCAGGCAGGGCCTATGCCAGCCTGTCACCTGATACAAAAATCTCCAGAACAGAGGTGGACACTGGCAGTTATATTCACCATAACCAGCCCTAAATTACAGGGAACATTCACCAACTCTCTCAGCAGCATGCTGGTCGCGACATGCTGGAATCCAAGTTTCTATAGAGAAAATCTCTTAAAGAGGCCATCTGTGGCTTGGTTTTTACAGGCTGGAAAATACAGCCACTGAGAGAAAAGAGGAACAGTCCCTACATTAAGAATCCTCCTAACTGGGCGTGGTGGCACATTACTGTAATCCCAGCAGTTTGGAGGCTGAGGCAGGAGGATTGCAAGTTCAAAGCCAGTCTCAGCAATGGCGATGTGCTAAGCAACTCAGTGAGATCCTGTCTCTAAATCAAATACAAATTAGCTCAGTGGTCAAATGCCCTTGAGTTCAATCCCTGGTACCTTTAAAAAAAAAAAAAAAGAGTCCTCCTATCCTTCTATTTCCCAGTCTTTTTCTATATAGATTATAGGATGACCACTTCTGAGGCTTAGGGTGAAATAGAGAGGTTTTTTTTTTCCCCTACCTAATTGATTAACATCATTATCTCATTTAATTCCTAATCCAACCCTAAAAGAATGCTAAGTCAAGGCCCATTGTCCCCATTTTATAAGGGGGGATGTTTATCTAACATTTTTAAGGCTTGAGTCACATAAAGAGATGATTCTGTTATGTAAAGCACCTTGTTTGGGGTTGGGGGTAGAGAGTAATGCTGGACCATACCACTGTATAAATACTCAACTGGGCCAAGGTTTGATGAGTCATCTAAGGCCCTAACACCATTACATCATAACTTAGGGCTCAGGTGAAGAAAGGCTCTAGTGAAGACATCCTTTCTACACATGTAGACACCATCTCTGAGCCACCAGTAGCCCAAGCCTGAACTGAGTCCAGAATCCACTGTCCAGGTCTAGGCTAGCTGCAGTTCTGTTAACCGTCCATTACATCAGAGTTTACCAATTTGATCGTGAGAACAAGTCTACCAATACTTCAGAATCATTATAATATTAAATGTGACTAAATAGTCCTTGTTGAGACTTTTAGTTTTCTTACCCAGGAAAACATCAAAAGCTAATATTAAAAGCTTAATTTATTTTCCACGGGAAACAGTATGCACAATGAAAAATATCCATTTCCCCCAGAATGAATCATAAATACTTGCACAGGAATAGCTCATAGAAATGGGCGTCCATAATCTACTGGCTATATAGAAATTAAAAACAAAATTTGGCCAGGTGACGTGACACAAACCTGTAATCTTGGATCATAATTTCAAGGCCAGCCTAGGGAACTTAGTGACACACTGTCTCAAAATAAAAAAATAAAAAGGGCTGGGGATATGGCTCAGTGATAGAGCACCCATGGATTCCATCCCTGTACTGCAAATAATAATAATAATGATAATTACTCTAGATTTCCCTTAAACAGATTAATATACACATATATGCATCTAAGGACAACATCAGTGTCATTTTATTCACATTTGTCAATGAACAGCAACATTCCAAAAATATTAGATTTCTAAGACTACACCATTTACCACATTGCTTTTCCCTCTGAATTATTAGGTGATAGTTTGAAAAAAAAAAAAAAAGCTTTTTAAAAAAGGCATTAACTGGGGCTGGGGTTGTGGCTCAGTGGTAGAGTGCTTGCTTATAATGTGTGAGACACTGGGTTCGATTCTCAGCACCACATATAAAATAAATAAAATAAAGGTATTGTGTCCATCTACAACTAAAAAAATAAAAAAAATTTTAAAAAGGCCATCAACTGGGGCTGGAATTGGGCTCGGTGGTAGAGCGCTTGCCTAGCATGTGTGAGACACTGGGTTCAATACTCAGCACCACATCTAAATAAATAAATTAAAGGTCCATTGACAACTAAAAAAATATTTTTTAAAAAAGGTATTAACTGCTACTCAGAAGCTAAAGCAGGAAAATCACAAGTTCAAGGCCAGCTTTGGCATCTTAGTGAGATACTATC
This sequence comes from Marmota flaviventris, assembly GCF_047511675.1. Taxonomy (NCBI): domain Eukaryota; kingdom Metazoa; phylum Chordata; class Mammalia; order Rodentia; family Sciuridae; genus Marmota; species Marmota flaviventris. The sequence goes on along the minus strand of NC_092499.1, from coordinate 16,318,937 downwards.
TCCAAATAAAAACTAAAAAGGGCTAGGAATGTAGCTCAGTGGTAGCACTCCTGGATCAATCCCCAGTAATAACAAAGGAAAAAAAATTTAAAAAAGGTATTAACTACCAACTACCATGGATGCCTATGATTTATTCAAAATGACTGATTCTCCACTATTTCCCAAATGCAGATTCTGGACTAGTGGCACCCCTGTATCTAACCACCAGAGGGGAGCATTTTCATACAGAAATGCACGCAGGACTCCAAAGCTGCCAGTCAGCAGAAAAGACTGTCCAGACCCACAAAGAAATTGAGGTTCCTCCTCCCTGTCAGTACTTACTAAAACCCCATCCCTGAACCAGTGGTAGGGACTCAAATGCAAACATGGAGGTGGGGAGAACATGGAAGAGAGGAGGCCTAGGACCCATGTTCTAATCACTGGATGGTTCTCCATCCCAATGGATGACCCTGCCAATTCTCTTTGAACTGTCACTCCTAACCAGTTCTTTCACACCATGTGAAACTCAAAGCCCTTCCACAGTCTTTCTTTTTCACAAAATGACCTCTTAAGATTCACCCACTGGGCCAGATGTGGTGGCACATGCCTGTAATCCCAGCGGCAGGGGAGGCTGAGGCAGAAGGATCACAAGTTCAAAGCCAGCCTTAGCAAAAGCAAGGTGCTAAGCAACTCGGTGAGACCCTGTCTCTAAATAAAATACAAAATACAGCTGGGGATGTGGCTCAGTGGTCGAGTGCCCGCGTTCAATCCCCAGTACCAAAAAAAAAAAAAAAAAAAAAAGAAGAAGAAGAATCACCCATGGGAATAGGAAAGACGGTAGAATGAATCAGACATAACTTTCCTATGTTCATATATGAGTACAGGACCAGTGTAACTCCACATCATGTACAAACACAAAAATGAGAAGTTATATTCGTGTGTGTAGGATATGTCAAAATACATTCTACTGTCATATATAAAACTAAAAAGAACAAATTTTAAAAAATTAAAAAGACTCACCACTGGCCCCAATTTCTAATAGGCAACAAGAGAAACAGAAAAAGAGTAAAAGGGCTCTTCTCCCTTGGGACTCCCATTATTGTCTCGCTCGGGTTTCCATGGTTCACTAAGCCCTCACCTACCAGGCACAGGACATGATGAATAAGGAGCCCCTATTCTCATGGAGCACCATAGGCAAAAAAGACAAAAATCAAATCTACAAGAAAACGCAGACATGAAATACGCTAGCCGTCTCATCAGAGGCTGAGAACACAGGCTCTAGTCTTGCTACTCCGCATACTAGATTAATAGCAAGGCTAAGACATTTCAAGTCTTCATCAATAAAGAAGCAGCAATAAAAATGTGCCAGACAGGGTGACCATAAGGATTAAAGAAGATACAAGTCCTCCTCATGATGTCTGACCCAGAACAAGCATTTACTGAATTAGTTATGTATTATTTGAATCATTGTTACAAAAGAAAGAAAAAAAAGGAACTTAGTGAGAACTAAGAAAACTAGACATTTGGTAAAGTTCAGAATGCTGCATTTAAAACTAAATCTTAGAGAATAAACTATGAATGCGCCAGACACGGGGAGGAAGGGCATTCCAGAAAAGGTCCGGGCTAGGACAGGCCTAAGCACGATTAGAAACCATGGGTTCTGGGAGCCAGAATCAAGGCTGGGCCAGGGAATACAAAACAGAGATGGTGAACCACAGGAGTCGGCACTTAATCCTGTAGCCAGGGAGATGTGGAGAAGAGGAATGTGCTCAGATTTGGCCCTGACCTGTAACTTTAAGAGCCTCCGTGCTACATCTTTTGCTTATCCATCCAGAAGACTGAATGGAAACAAGTGACACAGGCAGGGAGGCCAGATGGGAGGCAGCTACCTAGTCCAGAGGAGAGAGGATAGCTTAAAGAATAGTTGTGGGGCCAGGTGCGGTGGTGTAAGCCTGTAATCCCAGTGACTCCAGAGGCTGAGGCAGGAGGGTTGCAAGTTTGAGACCAGCCTCATCAATTTAGTGAGGCCCTAAGTGACTTAGCAAGACCCTGTCTCAAAACAAAAACAATTTTAAAAGGGCAGGGGATATGACTTAGTGGTTAAGTGCCTCTGGGTTAAATCCCCAGTACTCCCTAACCCCCCAAAATAGAAAAGCTGTACGATTGAGTGAAACCTTTCAAGTCTCAGTTTAGATGTCAGGGTGCTGGGAAGACTTTCCTAACTTCCTAACTTGGGAGTTCTGGGTTAGGCACCTTTCTCCTAACGGATCCTACAGCATCACAGACATCCCCCAAAACAGCTCTTAACATCCGTCTCTGTAGATTCACTCAACAAATTCATCAAGGCCTACAATGAGCTGGACATGTGCATGGTGTTGGGAATACAGTGGTTAAGACAGGAAGAGTGTCTGTCCCTGTGCATCACTGTGGACCTTACGTGCAATGGGGGATGCAGATAACTAACAAACAAATGAATATGCAAAGTCAGGTGTGTTGGATGTTATGAAAAAGGATAAAACAGGAGTAAGGGATAAATATAGACAGATAATATTGGAGGAGGGTGACACAGGGTAATCAGAGACAGCCTCTGAAGATGATCACATCTGAATGTGATTGTAATGAGGGGAAGGAGGCAGGAGAAGAGATGGGGAAACAAACATTCCAGGCAGAAAGAAGCAAGTACACCATCCCCAGGGGTGAAACATGCTCACAGCCCAGCAAGGATACTAGTGTGGATAGAACAGAGTGAGCAAGGAGGAGGGTCAGTAAACAAGGTCAGAGCCAGGCAAGGACCACATCACGTCCAGCATGGTACACATGGTAAGTTAGATGGAATGCCAATGGAGAGGTTTAGGAAGAGTGAGGGGATCCGACACACATTAAACTCAGATCATTCAGGTTGAGTTATGGAAAATAAGCTAGAGGCAGGGGAGGCACAGAAACAGCGAGTCAGAAGCTACTCCAGTGCCCCAGAGGAGAAACAATGGTGGCTGATATAAAGTTGTTAGCAGAGGAGGTGGTACACACGGTCAGATTTCAGATCTGTTTTGAAGGTAGAGCAGCTGGGCTTATTGATGAATGGGATGTGGTATGAAAGGAACTAAGAATCCAGTTTGACTCCTGAGTTTGGAGTCTGAGCAAGTAGCTGTGTTTAGTGTGCTGTCACTTGTCAACATAAGAAACAGGTCTGGGGCAGGAAGCGGACAAGAGATGAAGAGGTCTGGTTTTAAACAGAGCAAACTGATGAGCCTCATGGGTACCCAGAGGGACATGTCAAGTAGGCAGTGGGATGTGGAGAGAAAACACAGGGAAAAGGCAGGACTCGAGGTAAAATCTGATGCACTGCTGGTAGGTAAGCCTGAGACCAGGTGATAAGGCCTAAAGGAGGAGAGAGGGACAGGAGTCTCAGCACTCACCCAGCAAAGTGGCTGAGAAGAAACGGCCTGGAGGGAGGAAACCCAGGAGCAGTGCTCAGGGCTGCAGGATGTAGTGGGAGAGAACTTCCGAAATGACCACTGGGTGACGGTCATCTGACCATGACAAGCATGTCACTAGAGTGGTGGCCCAGGGAGACAGGGTGAAAGGAAGGGGAGAACAAATATGCACAACTCTTTAAAAGAAGTCGCTATAAAGAAAAGCAAGGACACCTGCTGAGACTAGAGGGGAGGGAAGAGTGAAGGACACGTAGAACACCACGGCATGTTTGTTCTCTCATGGGAACATCCAGCAGACAGGGAGACCCACATGGGCTACTAAAAACATACACCAGGAAGAAGGGGCATAAATTGTTAAAATGGTTTGAAAAGCTGAGTAATCTTTACCTAAAATGCTGACCAGAGCAGTGATTTTTAAAAAAGGATAATATTCAATTTTTTAGCTTCTGAGAATAGAATGGTTCAAATAACTTGTAGAAAGAAATCTCTGAGGAATAACTAATTAATAGAAGTTGGTCCAAAACCAAACTTAGATATAGGAGATGTCATTTTAATATACAACATAAATAAAGAGCTTTTAAAAAGTGTCAGAAAAAGCTGTGATTTGGTAAAATTTGCCTTTTTAAGCAACACTATAAGGTTCAAAATTAAAATTCCTAAATTTTATTATTTTCTACAATTTCTATGAGCAGAAGATACTCACAAGTTACACTGGTTTAATCTGTAAAATTTGTGTCGAGCGACACACAGTCTCCATACATATTTTGCTGTTTCCATGTCTTCCTGGCAAACAAAATATACATAAAGTAGCATGAAAGCACACATGACTTGATACTTTTAATGCAGAGTTTGTCTGAGGACAAGACACTTTTGGGTGACACTATGTTAAAGTCACTTTCCACACACTCTGGTTCTTTCATTTTCTAACACTATGCCTATCATATGAATGCTAAAGTAGGATTTAAATGACGCGAAGACAAAAAAAAAATATCTTTTGTAACAGTGTAAGTCTGGTATTAAACAGCTTCAAAATGACTTGGAAATTTAAAACTTATAAAAATATCAACTTTCATTCTTGACAAATATATTCAAAGACTTTTTATAAAAATATTTGTTTCAGTGACTAAACATTGCCTTTGTCATGAATGCATAAATAAATAGCTGTTAAATAACAGATCTGAAGAGCCACTCATTTTTGTCCGTGGATTCAGATACTGGTCTTTACTTTCTCACTTGCTTAGTCTCAAAGATCAGGAGGATCAGACAGTATTTACTTATTCAAAAACTCATTTACTCAAAAATATTTACCGAGCAACTACTTTTTGCCAAGTGTCACCTTGTAAAATATTATGTTATAAAACTTTATAATGGCTTATAAAATTATGAAATAGTATAATTTTAATACTACCCTCCCCTCCAAACACACAAAAGCCCACAGAGATGCTAACTTATTAACTTTCAGGAGAAGTGTTCCATGAAGAGTGAAGTGTTCTGTTTACTCACAGTTTGAAACTGGATGGTCTCCTCTTTATTTGCCAGCTCTAATGCAAAAAAGGACTTGTTGTGGGACATGTTAGCAATGTCCTGCCACCTGCAGAACAGAGAAGAGCAATGTGAGTATGTGTATACTAGGAGAAAGAACATATGACCTTTTTCTTTTTCTTAAAGCTTGATGCATAACTTAGTATTTGTTAATCATTTTTGAAAGAAAATAATTATTTTCATCAGCTAGCATGCATTTTCTAATTGAAGTGACAGCAATTATAAAGTAAATACCTGTACACTAAGTGAAGGAAAAGAGTATTTAAAAGATATACGTCAAAAACGTACTTAAGGCCACTGAATTATATGCTTAAGATTACTAAAGTGGTAAATTTCATATTCTGTAAAAATTAACTAAATAAAAAAGGTAGAGTATATTATCCTCATTTGCTAGATTAGCTTGATGATCAATGATCCCTATGTTAGCTAGCTGCCAGTGCCTCAACATTTTAAAGGGTGCCCATTACAAATATTAACTTGCATTGGCTTCTAGAGATACTAAAATTAGATACTAAATTAGTAAGATACACTGCTTCCAAAGAGCTCTTTTAGAAGGTGGGGTGTCAACATATACAACATAAAAGCAAATAAGTCCTGTTAAGAGCTATAGGTAAACAGGATGAAATAAGGCACAAAAGCCGAGAGGACCGCTCTGAAAACCATCAGGTTGACATTGAAGTGCAAAGAACTAAGGAGTGAACTATTCTGGGTATATTCACTAGGACACAAAATTCTATCTTGCACTTTCTAAATTTTATCATACTTAGCTTTTATATATTAGTATTTGATTTTATTAGATAGCTGGGTACTTTTATAAAAGGGATAAATAGCTCTGGAACAAAATGGGTTTGGGGGTGGGGGTTAGGATACTGGGGATTTGACTCAGAGAAACTCAGCCACTGAGCCACATCCCCAGCCCTATTTTGTATTTTATTTACAGACAGGGTCTGAGTTGCTTAGCACCTCACTTTTGCTGAGGCTGGCTTTGAATTCAGGATCCTCCTGCCTCAGCCTCCCGAGCCACTGGGATTATAGGTGTGCACCACCACAACCTGCTGGAATAAAATGTTTTAACCTACTTTATTGACTTCACTATAACAGATTGAATATATGTCCCCTGAGCTACTTGAAATAAGTGTTTCAGACTCTGGAGTTTTTCTGTTTTAAGCTACTTTATAAAAACAAAATTTGCATAGACTGACAGCTGAGAATCCCCAATCTGAAAATTCAAAATATAAAATGTTCCAATATCTGGGAAAAGAATTTTTTTCCCCAGCACTGCAGATGAAACCCACAGCCTGGTCCATGCAAGGCAAGCACCACGGAGCTACATCCCCATCCCCAAAACCTGAAACTTTCTGAAAATCGTGATGTGCTCAAATAGTTTTGGTAGTTGCATTACAGATGATCAAACCTGTACTGGATTTACTTACATAAAATCTATTAAAATTAAAATCAATTTAGTACTGATCCAATGTTTTTTTAAGCCTAAAAATTATTATCATATTAAATAAGATGGTTGAAAACATTCCTATCCAGAGATGAAGACAACCTAGTAGATGCCTCAAGTTTCCATGAGACCCCTTGGGCACCATCAGAGTCCTGCACTTAGGTCCACGTTCCTCTCCCTGTCCCTCAACTCAGCATGCTGGGAAGACTTAATGTAACTGGTTTGAGGAAAAGGTAGAACTGCCAGGGGAGCAGCCCCGTCTAGAGCAGTGCAGCGTAGGAGTGGCTGCACCGAGCCAGGTCTGTTCTCTGCAGAGAACGTAAGGCCCAAAGACAGTACAGCAAAGGAACGGAAGGGAGAGTATCAGCTTAGGGAAACAATTCTAAAAAGGAAAAACTAGTTCAAGACAAAATAAATTTGAATAACTTGTGTTGGCAGGGAATAGTACGGGGTTAAGAGGAATAAAGGGAGATACGAAAAAAGGAGCTGTTTAATCCAGTGGCCAGGCTTAAAGTGGAGAGTATCAGTTCTAGTCTTGGTTAGGCCAGTTAATAACTTGACTTTTCTAAGCTTCAATTATCCCACATGCAAAGTGATAATAATACCTGTTGCTCAGAGTTGTTACAAAGATTAATGTGAATATTCAGCATAGCACCTGGCTCATGATAAACTGCACATGATAAAAGGCAGACACAAAGGAACCAAAATCTGAAGTGGCAGAATCTGTTTCAAGCTACTTTATAAAAATAATATTAACTTAATTTTTCATCAAGATAGACTCTCAGAGTAAAATACTTCTATGAAATAACATTGAGTTTTTTAAAATTACAGATTTTAAAGAGTTATAATGTAGGTATTGAACAACATAACACATTTTACTTTGTTTAAGATATAAATTGGAACACAGAATACCAGGAATTAACCATAATTTCATTCATTACTCAGAAATTGCATACCACAGTTAGGTGTGGTGGCACACACCTATAATCCCAGCTGCTTGGGAGGCTGAGGCAGGAGGATCACAAGTTCAAAGCCAGCCTCAACAACTTATTAAGGCCCTAAGCAACTTAGCAAGATACTGTCTCAAAATAAAAAATAAAAAGGGCTGGGGATGTGGCTTAGTGGTTGAGTGCCCTTGAGTGCCAAAAAAAAAAAAAAAAAATTACACATCACTATTATAGCTACTATAGACATCCATTCTGTCCTTCCTACTACATATAATCCAAGATTTCCACAAATATAACATTTTTATAATCTGGTGGGGGAGGGGGAATCAATATCACAAAAGTAATTGAAATTTGCTGAGATGTTGGTATTTTAGAAATTTTGTTACATAACTAGAGTCAAAAGAAAGGTCTAAATTTTCCATAACAAATAGCCCTAGAAATCAGCTCAAATGAAAAATTCACACCAAAACAAAGAATGGCCCCCATATAGCAAGAAAAGGGTCACATTTTTTAAGCATTTTATAAGTTAAGTGATCTTGGTGCTGGGGTGTTGTTCAGTGGTTGAGATGCCCCCAGCATGTAAGAGGCCTGGGTTCCATCCCCAGCATCATGGGGAGAAAAAAACTAGTTCATCATTATAAACACTTTTTTCTGCACATTTTTAAAAAATATATATATTTTTTTAGTTGTGAATGAACCTTTATTTTTATTTATCTATATGCAGTGTTGGGAATCAAACCCAGGACCTCACACATGCTAGGCAAGCGCTCTACCACTGAGCCACAACCCCAGCCCCTACACATTGGTTTGGAAGAGAGTGGTATATTAATGAACCACTACATTCAGGTGGTATCTCACTCTAGGAAGGGAATATTTCCATTTTCTAATAAGACCATGGGAGAGACTTGTAATCTTTTAAACAACTCTAAGTACTAAAAAAAGAAAACCCACCAATGTGAGCCACAGAATACACATTTTCTTATCTTACAGAGATAAGAAAAATACCTAAATATCACAGGAGGCCTTCCGTTCTTGTGTTTCACAAAGATACCTTCAAGACATGCTCCAATGGCTATGTCACTCCCTTGGCTGTCCTAAAAGGGGAGAACAGAGAAAAACTCAGGAATCAGATACGTAAGATTGCAACAACTACACTCAGTTCCCTAAACTTGTTGCCCAGATATAAAATGTTCCAAAAATCTACAAAATAATTCTTCAGAAGGAAAACAATCTAAATAATATAAATATTATATCCTATAAATACATATGAAAACTGAAAGAATTTGTACTCTTTTTTCCCCCCAATATTCAGCATTAAACTAATTATTTATTTCCTTTTTTGGCATCTACAACGTTAGCTGGCAATATAAACAGAAATAGTATAGAAGTGCTAACAGTAGAGATATTATATTTACAAAAGGGTTTGCTATTTCAAAAAGGTGAAGAGAATGAAGAGATGTAGGATGTAATAATTAAGAGAGGATAAGACAGAATGGTAGTAAAGAGTAAAAGGAAGAGTGGAAGAGAGAACAGTAGAATTTGACTATTAGGGAAAGAAAAGAGAAGAAGATAATCAAGGGAATTAGGAGAAAAATAATATGAAACAAAACAAAAACTAAAACCAAGGTATACTAATCAAAAACCCTAGTCCTTAAAAAAGAGTCAAGAAAATAGCTACCTTCAAGAAATGCTAGAAATGAGAAGATTGAGACAAATATATATATGCATAAATGTCCATGGGCTGTTCAGCATACAAAAATTAAAAACCAAAAAGAAAAAAAAAAAGGTTCTTGATGGGATATTTCCTGCTTTTTAAAATGCCTGTTAACTTTTGATTGGATGTTGAACATGTTGAATTTTACTGGATTCTGCTGTATTTCTTACAAGAGTGTTGGATTTTGTCCTCAGATCTTCTGAGGCTTGTTGTAAGCCAAGAGCAGTCTTACTATAGGATTAATTACCTACACTATTGAGATATGACTGTTCTTCTCTCTGATGCCTTTTATATTAGATCTTCCATTCTGTGGAATTTTCTACAACTCCCAGAACTTAAGGAATTCTAAGAAGTTCTTTTGGTGATTCTTTTCCAGGCCTAATTGTGTTTTATTCCATGTATGTGCAGACAGAACTCAGCCAAAGCCTCTTGAAGGCCCCTGTAAAAATCTCCAGAGTTCTTTGTGGAGCTCCCTCTTTTCAGAACTCCATCCTGCAAATTTCTGGCACTCTGGCCTCATTTGTATTCTGCTTTATTTCTCTTCAACTCAGCAAGACTCTCAGTTTGAGTATCCCTCTCTGTACTATAGTCCGAAAACTGCCTCCAGACTGGGGAAATTGTAGAGGTAGCTTCATTTGTATCTTTTCTTTCAGAGATCACAGTCTCGTGCTGCTTCAAGTACAAGGTCTGAAAATAATTATTTCATACATTTTGTGAAATTTTCCATATATTTTTGGAGAGAGGCAACTCCTATAGCAGTTGGTCTTTCACAAAAGCCTGATTTATTCTTTTTTAATTCCTGCATAGTATTCTTCTACATTTTATTTCATCTTTTTTCAATGATTTACTCTGTCAAGGATCAGCCAAGAGACAGGACAGTAATTTGAAAAGGAAATGTTTAATAAAACACACAGTAATTTGAACAGGGATGTTTAATAAAAAGAAATATGAACTAGGAGTAAGAGATTAACTATGGAAGGGATAGAAAGCAGTACTTATTACAAGAATAGCATAGAGAGAGCAGCCGCTATCTCTAGTGTACAGTACCCATCTAAGAAATAAATCTGGAAGAGTCCCCTCCCTTCTGGAGCTGGGATCTAAAATTTGAGAAGTCATGATGGCCATGACCAATGAAATGGCAGAGAGGTCCAATGAGCTGCTGTAAGCCAAACCTAGCAAGGAGGGAACTACTCTTTTTGAGGTGATGGTGGAATTTTCAGGAGGAAAATTCCTGAGAATTCATTGAGCAACTGGGGATGTGCCAGTAGAATGTACCAGGAAGCTGCCCTGGGGTGAGCTGTGAAACTCACTGGCAAACTGTTTCAGGGATGTGGAAGCTGTTCACAGAGGGCCATGACACTCGTTGGGGATGAGAACCACTAGATGTACCCACAAATGCCACTGTCAGCCACACAGTTGAACCAAGAAGAAAACAAGCATGCTAGATTCTAGGAAGAGAAAGCCCTGTCTCCTTCAGCATCTTCCCTAGGACCCTCTACTGACAAAACTTCAAATCATGTCCACTTATCAAAACAGAATTGCTTAGAGTCCAGCTCCACTATGGCAGAGCAAGAAGAAAATGGTGGATTTGGATCGAAAGGCAATACATTAGTAACTAATATCATATGCATTTCCATTTTTCCAATTTTTTCTATGATTATTAAAAGCAAAATTTCTTAATTGAATTTTTCTTAACATTTTCATTTTTTCCTTAGCAAAGAGGCAACACAACAATAAAGAAAAAACTCTTTTTCTTTTTCTTTTTTGGGGGGGGGTGCGGGCGTGTACTGAGGACTGAACTCAGGGGCACTCAACCTCTGAGCCACATCCCCAGCCCTATTTTGTATTTTATTTAAAAACAGGGTCTCACCGAGTTGCTTAGCACCTCACCGTTTCTGAGGGTGGCTCTGAACTCGTGATCCTCCTGCCTCAGCCTCCTGAGCTGCAAGGATTACAGGTGTGTGCCACCCTGCCTGGCTTTCTTAAAATTTAAAAAGCTCAAAGTACAAGCTGCAAAATGGGACTGTTTTCTCACAAAATTTTGTTCACAAAGGCCTTAGCTTTTAAACTTTCCAACCTTTGGTACATCAGGGCATCCTCAAGCTTCCTCACTGTTTTCTCATATTGCTAAGCCTAATTTTAGAGAGCCCCAGATGTCATGCCACACTGACCTTGGCAGGGTAGCTCTCTTCTCCATAGCCATCCATTCTCTCTACCTCCTGCATGTACAGCATTTCAGCATCAGGAGCCGTGAGCCCTCTGCAACCCAAAAGATGTTAGTAAGACTGTTCACAAAATGAAAAAAATTTAAATAACACTATTCTTAAAAATTACACATCAATTTGGTATAAAACATTATAAGTATTTCAAGCTTTTAAGCATCTGTAATTGGTTACATAGCTCTTTTTCAATATTTACCAAAAATTGGTGCCTGTAAAGCACTACACTAAACGCTAAGAGTGAGTAAGTTACACAAGATCCTATTCCTTATATTGTAGGAAGGCAAGAAATGAAACAGCCCCTAAAACATTTTCAAGTGAAAGCTATTTTTTTTTCCCTAAACCAACAAGTAAGTGCTTAATTCCCCAAATTGCCAGGCATTACTAAGAATCATATACTAACTGCCAAATGATAAATGGAAGGTAGAAGGGCATGAGGAAGTAGGTGGAAATCTCTTTCCGCTCAGATGATTGGGGCACTACGAGGATGGCAAGCGGTGCGGGAAGGAGGAGGCTCAAATGCATGGAGACTCTCCTCTCCAGGTTCATCTACTGCTCTCCCATACACCCCACATTGCAGCCATTCCAACTCTGCATTTCTTTGAATGCACCACGTTCCGTCACATTTATGGACTTCTATACATGTTAATCCCCCTTTCTGGTATATCTGTCACCCACTTTCTGGTATTATCTGTCACCCACAAGTGAACGTGGCTAACCCCTAATATCTTTCACTCCTCAGTGCATGTATCACTCTCTGTCTGTCACCTTGTGGAACTCCCCAATGCCCACCCTTGCCCTGTGCAGTCCCAATACATTCTGCCCACAACCCTCCCACTGCATCCATTATTTTATTATATGACTATAATTACTGTTTTACTATAATTACCATTACAATGGGTTTTCCTGCCCATCCCTTAAATTATCAGGCTGGGAATGCACTATTGGGAGACAGGAAATTATTCTATTTATCTTTCAGCCACAACATCCAATACTGTGCATCATACAGGGTAAGAATACTAATGAGCTCCTAAACACTGTCTTTTAAGGAAATGCACAAGTGAGTGAATTAAAGTGACAAAAGGCAGGGCAACGTGTGCCTGAGGGATCAATTATGCAAGGAAAGAAATGGTTTGAACAGCAGAAGGTAGAGTTGAAAAAGTGCAGGATTTAGCCAACTTATGAGAGCAAGGAAGTACCATGAGCACATGGGAGGGGGTGCGGAGAGATAGGAGGGCAGTGTTATTATAGGAAGACTAATCTTTTGTGAGAGATTGAAGTAGAGAGAGTAGAGGTAAAATGTTATTTTATTTGGAAAGAAATAAACAATGTTATAATCAGAACTCTACCATATGTAGAGTCCTAACTCATTTTTGAGACAAATAGTAAATAGTAAAGAATTTATTGAATATAAAGTACCAGGAAGTATGTGGTATATGCCTTAAAATAAGAGCCAGCATTCTCTAGAAGAGGGTTTTCCGTATAGGCAACATAGAGATTCACCATCCAAGAATTCAGAATCCACTAGCACAGAGGTACAAAGAGTCAGTCAGAGTATAAGCCCCAGGGCACTCATGGGGGCTCCCCAGAGGACAAAAATACTGCAGGAGAAAGTCTGCAGGAGAAAACTTGAAATACTACTCCCAAAATACTACTACCAAGGCAAATAACTTCATACTTCTTGAATGGAAAAGCAAACAAATCCCCCTAATCTTGCACTAACATATACAGGCTTAGGTTACCAACCTTTTTTAATGTATGGGCTGACAAATTGGCTTCCTTCAAATGACTGGCTGCTTTCATCTACCTCAGTTTCCTCAATGGTTTAAAACATGAATAATAAATAATAAATTCAAATGGGTAAGCATACTTGGCACATACAGTGTTATGTAAAAGTTGGTTACTTATAATAGCACCAATAGCAGGAAAAGTTTCAAATTGAATGTATCAATGCAAATTTTTAAATTTAAACAGGCATTAATTCCATACAATTTCCTGTCTTATTTATTAGTTTTACCTGTATTTTTGATGTAGTAAGGCCACTTTTTGGGTTGCTTCTTCCAATACTTTTTCATCTTGTAACCATCCCTGAAGAAAACACACAGCTGTTAAATATGTAAATTTCTTCGGAAAAATCATTGCTACTATCATTGGCTATTTCACTTCAGGCAAACTGTGACTAGTATTAATATTTGAGAGCTGTGCTATGTATACAATCACAATCTTTCTAAGGAATTAAATGGCTTCTGCTCAAGAGCCAAAAAACTTGCCCTGCCTTCTCAGTTCAGACCAGAGAAAGTTTTAGCTGAATTATTTCAGCAAGGTAACATCAGGCAGCCAGTTCTGAGTCTAGTGCAAAAACTTCTTGTACATTCTGTGGTTGGCTGTGCAGAAACTCAGAAGAAGGACACACCACCTCCCTTAACTGTTCCAATAATAGTCTTCATGTCACTTCCATTAGAAGTGACATTTCAACATTAACTTTATAAGGTTTCAAGTCTTCAGTGGGAAGCAAAACTTCTGCATGGTTCTCAGAAACTGAAAACAAAACTCCTTAGACTCACATCCAAATACAAAACACATGTTTCTGGGCACAATGCACTGACTACAGCCCTTTCCGTTTCTGTGAGTTTACAAGGACCAAGAAGACTCCAATATGAAAAGGAATGACAACTTGAAAGATGCTGATTTTTGATGCTATTCCTGCCTCATAAGTCTACCTAATGGACTTAATTTCAGGGATTATTAAGGGTATAGAATAAACTGTTTATATAAAGGCCCAGGGACAAAAGAAGTCTTACCACAGGAAACAAGGCAAATTTTTGAAGAAAGTCCTGGGATTCATACTGATCAAAATCACCAAAATCAGCTATAAAAAATGACAAAAAATTCACGTTGATAAACTTAATTTGTACAGCAAAACATACACAAGAAAATACAACATGCAGTATACAAATAAATGGTGTAATTACGATTCAGAAGTCATATTTGTCTGATAGGTATAATAAGACTGTGTTTTTACAGTATCTTTTTAAAATATTCATTAGATGGATTCATGTGTCTCGGCTTGGAAAATGCCTGTGCATTAAGGAAAAAAGTTAGAAACTACATATAATATGCTCTGATTTTCATAACTAAAAACCAAACAAAACCTTCCCTGTAATGGCATATGCTTTCCTCTGCACAGAAAAGTGTCAGGAAGAAACCAAACTGGAGAATGGAATTAGATCACCTAATCATCTATCTGTTATAGCAACATGTATTTGTTTTAAAATTTTAAATCATTAAAAAAACAGAGAGCCAGGGCCAGAGTTGTGGCTCAGTAGAAAAGTGCTTACCTCGCACATGTGAGACACTGAGTTTGATCCTCAGCACCACATAAAAATAAACAAAATAAAAATATTGCGTCCATCTATAACTAAAAAATAAAAAATAAATAAATAAAAAACGGAGAGCCAGGCACAGTGGCACACCCCCTATAACTCCAGCAGCTCAGGAGGTTAAGGCAGGAAGATGGTGAATTCAAAGCCAGCCTCAGCAACTCAGCAAGGCCCTAAGCAACTCAACAAGACTCTGTCTCTAAATAAAATATAAAAAAAGAGCTGGAGGTATGGCTCAGTGGTAAAGCATGGTTGGGTTTCAATCCCTGGTACACGTCCCCGCGCACGCAAAAAAAAAACCTGAGAGTTCAGCAAAAACTTTATGAAAAAGTAATTTATTTTTATTTTTATTTTTTGTGGTGCTGAAGATAAAAACCAAGGCCTCATGCATGCTAGGCAAGCTCTTCTAACAGTTACATCCGCAGCCCAAATATAATTTTAATTTTTTAAGTATAAGGGATTGAACCCAGGGACACTTAGCCTCTGAGACACATTCCCAGTGTTTAGTTTTGTTTTTTGTTTTGTTTTGTTTTGTTTTGTTATGTATATAATCACATATATCACATTGGGTTTTTTTGGTGGGGGTGGGGCAGAGTTGTCTTTAATTTTGACACAGGGTCTCACTAAGTTGCTTAGAGACTCAATAAGTTGCTGAGACTGGCTTTGAACTTGCGATCCCCCTGCCTCAGCCTGTCAAGCTGCTGGGATTACAGGAATGCACCCCTGCACCGGGCTTCCAAAAGTAATTCTTAAAGTCAAGATGATACTTAAAATTCAAAGTAGTTTGAAAAGGAACATGGCTCTAGGTGTATCTAGCAAGTGTCTATCTAAAGATGACAAGTCTCCATGTCTAGTAATATCTGGAGAAATTTTACTGATGCTTTTAATTTTCAGTTCTCCAAGGTAAAATGCCAGTTATCATTTGAAATAACACCCTTTCAGAAATACTGCCATAGTATATACATACATGTAAATGCACATATATTAAACATGTGGAAAATGAAAAAATTAAAAAATGCTTGTGAAAATCATTTCTATTGTGGCTGATGATGCTCCATAATTTTGTCAATTACTTAAGAAACCAAACAAATGAATATACTTAAAGTAGAAGTGACTATAATCTCATCCACCCATTGCATGATAGATTTACTTCCTAAACTGCTAGCTAGTAGCCAATCAAGTGCTAGAGCTAGATTGATACATAGCATATTAAATGCTCTGGACATATATATGTGTCTCAATTTATTAAACTTTTTGCTTTCTTGACATATAACTTGGTTAACTTTCCAGAAGTCTCATATTTTATTGAAGTAATTCAAATTAATTTCTTTCTATAAAGAGGCCCTTAGAGGATAGCATTTATAGTTAACATACAAACACTATAAAAGACATATACATTCAAATGTATGATGTCACTATAAAAGACGTATACATTCAAATGTATGATATGTCAAGATCATTGTACTGTCATGTGTAACTAATAAAAATAAAATAAGACGTATACAGAAAGTCAAGTTACTTTAAGAATCCCTTGCTATTTTGTTATAACACATTTTAATCTGATTGAACTACCACATTATTATTAGTTTAATCATTTCATATGCATTATTTACCTTGAACGGCTAAACCTGCTAGCTGAATCGCTTGTTCCAACGTACAAGGAATGTTTCCCTCCAAGATATCTTTCTTCAGCTGCAAGTAATACTGATACCTATGAAAATGTCAATTTTATAAAGTGAATATCAATTTCTCTCCAATCAATGCTTTTTACCATAACTTGGTAGAGGAGCATAAATCAGTCAAATAAAACCTTAACCCCAGATGATTTTAAAGAATAACAATGTCCTTGACCATATTTACATTCATATAAAATCTAATTTAATGAGTTATTTATCCCTAACTATAGTTATTTCAAAGCTAAAGTATTTATAAGATAACAGGTCATTTTCTTATGGCTTGTAAGATAGTCCCTACAATTTGTTCTTTCATTGTTGGTGTTTTTGTAGATGGACACAATACCTTTATTTTATTTATTTATTTTTTATGTGGCGCTCTTGGAATGAACCCAGTGTCTCACACTTGCAAGGCAAGCACACCATCACTGACCCACAACCCCTACAATTTATTAATCAATTGCAGGTCTTTTTTTGGTACCAGGGATTGAACCCAGGGGTACTTAACCACTAAGCCGTATCCCCAGGGTCTGGCTAAGCTGCTTAGGACCTTGCTAAAATGCTGAGACTGGTTGTGAACTTGAGATCCTCTTGCCTTGGCCTCCCAAGCCACTGGAATTATAGATGTGTACCACCACGCCCAGCAAAATGGCAGGTCTTTAAAAACTCACAGTAACTCAAAAATATAAGGATTCAGTCAGTTTGGCAGAAGTTCCCCAAGCCTAGAAAGTAAAGACTGAGAAAACTAACTTCTGATATTAATTTTTTTATGAAATCCCAGAATATCTACTGAAATACTTTAATATTCTGTAATGTGTGACTTTTAAGATATAGAGCACCAGTTACCAGCACAAGCTTTAGAGTCAGGCAGACCTAGGTTAAATTCCAGCTCTCTAATTAAGGATTCTGCAAGAATTTGGGCAGGTCATAATCTGTAGATTTAAAATTTTATTTACTTATGTATTTTGGTACTGGGGCTTGAACCCAGGGGTGCTCTAACACTTAGTTACATTCCCAGCCCTTTTTATTTTTTGAGATAGTGTCTCACAAAGTTGCTGAAGCTGCCCTCAAATTTTCAATTCTCCTGCCTCAGTCTCCTGAGTCACTGGAATTACAGGCATGTGCCACGATGCCTGGCTTTTAGATTTAAATTTTATTACTGGTAAAATGGTACCCTTGCCCCTTCACTGGATGACTATATTCAAATAATATATATAAAGGTCTGAACACAAGAAAAGGAACATAGCTGAGACTCCAAGAGTCTCACTTTAAGTTGTGCACTTTAAGTCTCTACCACTTCTCCATTCTAATAAAACTCTAAAGATGTATTACTTTTATTTGTTCACTGAACAGGTAATTACTAGGCCTACTATGTGTTCAAGACACCAGAGACACAATGTGGAGTGACGATCCACTAACTTTACCAGTACAGTCCTTAGAGCACCCTAATCCAGAATCTCCTCAGGTTGGCTGGCTGAGAAGCACAGTCGAGGTGCAATTCCTGCTGGAAGTCCCCAGAGAGCCCACCCCTTTAATTGCTTCATGTGCAGTCTTATATCATCTTTTTTTATTTTAGCAAGGTTTAAAGTTTCTGTTCTTTGTTCTTTTTTTTATAAGAGTTTCTAATGTTTTTTTTTTCTTTAATACCTTTATTCCATTCATTTATTTTTATGTGGTGCTGAGGATTGAACCCAGGGCCCTGCGCATGCTAGGCAAGTGCTCTACCGCTGAGCCCCAGTCCCTGAAGTTTCTGTTCTTTGTTACAAAAGAACTTAACCAAAACACCTTCAATTCAAATAGGAAGACTTTAGATCCAACTTTCCCACTTCTACCTGCTAGTGGCAGAACTCACCGATTTCCCTCAGTCAGCAAATATAATATAGGTAGCTCTGGGATCCTTTCAAAGAGGAAAACTTGAACCTTTGTATAAAACAGCTGATTTCAAAAGCCCATGAGTGAGACTGTATTTAGGAAAGTCTATCTATTGGACATATTGTCTACAGATTCCACTTTAAAATTCTAGGATTTAGTCTTCTACAGAAATTTTCTTAACCTTAATGTTATACATAAATTGCTATTTATAAGAACTGATTCTTCACATATGCTCTAAATTGTTCATTGCTGTTCAATGCCTTTTACATAAACTCTCCCTTGAAAATTTAGATGATATACCAGGAAAAACTGTCACTCTTGCAAACAAGTATGCTCCGAACTATGAGCCAAAATAAATCTCTTTGTTAAAACATACCCAGGATGTGGAAAGTAGC
Organism: Marmota flaviventris; assembly: GCF_047511675.1. NCBI lineage: Eukaryota > Metazoa > Chordata > Mammalia > Rodentia > Sciuridae > Marmota > Marmota flaviventris. The sequence continues at coordinate 16,300,332 of NC_092499.1, read as the reverse complement.
AGAAAAAGGACTAATACAGTGACCAATGAGGTTGTTTTTATGAATTCATAAATTTTTAAGTGTATCAATTGTATTTCAATCTATGGACTCAATATTCATTATGATGCCCAAAATTTCCTATTTTTCCTAAATAAAAGCTCCTTCAAGTAAGTTCCTGAGTCTTTTTACATCAATGGTCTTGACTTCCCATGGTCTCAGGGTTACCTACACAGGGATTTCACCATCTCCCCTTATAATTCCAATTTCTATCATGGAAAATGGTATTAAAGTCCAAAATCTTGTGCCAGGGTGTTCATGGTATATATTTGTTATTGCTTCCAAGCCTTTTCATGGCCCAGAGCACCAGTCTTTATATTAGAGCTTGTTTATTCATTAACTAGTTTTCTGAAGCTGGGTTCTACAATACTTTCTTTAGAGAAAGCACACAGAAACAATACTCCCAAATTCCTGCCTGTTCTCAACTGTCTGCTATAGACAGTTCCCCCTAATCACCACCATATGTTTAAGGACTAACCCACTATGTGATGACATTTGGAGATGAGGTCTTTGGTAGATAATTAAGTTTAGATGAAGTGTGAGGGTAGGCCCTCTCATGATGAAATTAGAACACAAGAATTTGCTCCTTCTGCCATGTGAGGACCTTCGGTGAAGTTCTGCAAGCTGGGACGCAAGCTCTCATCAGAACCCAACTACACCCAGACCTCCAGACTGGAAAATACACTTCTGTTGTTTAAGTCACGCTGTCTGTTTTTTTTTATGGCACCTTGAGTGGACTGAAACATATTTGCTGGATATATAATCACTGCCTCATATTTTCTTTCCTTGAGTATTGTTAAATGTTACTTTCACCAAGTTGCTAAGGGCCTTTGCTAAGTTGCTGAGGCTGACTGTGAACTTGTGATTCTCCTGCCTCAACCTTCAGAGTTGCTAGGATTGTAGGCATGCACCAACACACCCAGCTAAATGTCACTTTTATCTATTGTCATTAAGTATTCTTCTAAACATCTGATACTACCTTATTAATTTTAAAAATAACAAAAGTTTCTGCATATTCAGTTTCCACTGATTTTGCAGAATATGTCTTGGTACTGAATATTCTGGGTTGACAGTTTCAAGGTACATACTGTGTACTTTTATTTTTCCCCAAAAAAAAAAGTTTTCTTGGGCTGGGGATGTGGCTCAAGCGGTAGCGCGCTCGCTTGGCATGCACGCCGTGCTGGGTTCAATCCTCAGCACCACATACAAATAAAATAAAGATGTTGAGTCCACCGAAAACTAAAAAAAAAAAAAAAAAAGTTTTCTTACTATAGCTTGCTCTATTTTCCTGTTTATCTGTTGCATTTTCTCAAATAATTACAATTCAGATTTAACTGGTTCTTTCATATCATTGTTATCTTCTGAATTTTTTTTGTTCATTTTGTAATATCAGATGGCAATTTCATGCTCCTTTGTGGCCCCACTTTCCTGACTCGGCCTTCATTTTCTGTAGATATGTTAAGATTTTCATCCTCCCTTTTTTTCTTCAAGTATCTTTAAATGGAATTGTTTAACATCTTGAGGTGTAATTAGCATACAATAAACTGCTCAAATTTTTTTTTTTTTCCTTAGAAAATATATTACTATACTGAGGTATCCTCCAGGGAATATAATTGAATGATAAATGGGCTTTCTGTTCTGCCTCTTATCACTCCCTAAACACAGTGATGGGCCAAACATTACCAGAATACTAACAGAAATACCTTGAGGAGCATCACCTCTCCTTGGTGGTGACTGAGTGCTCAATACTGTTTCAAAGCATGTCAGTGCTAAGGGGTCCTTAAACTGCTCAAATTTAAACTTTACATTTTCTGACATACGAACATACTCATGAAACCACCACCATAAGATATGAATCATCTCTGTTTGTACACAAAGTATGTTGACACCCAATTCAAGTCTTCATACATGTACTTTGTATAATGATGTCCATCACATTCCACCATCCTTGCTAACAGAGATATGAAAAATTGTGGTATATATGTGTATTAAGAATTGTAATGCAAAAAAACAAAGTACATGCATAAAGGCATAAATTGGCGTAACATACCTTATATAGAGAGATAAGAAAAACTGTGCTCTATATATGTAATAAGAATTGTAATGCATTCCACTTCTGTTGTGTATTTATAAAAAAAATAAATAAATAAATTAAAAAAAAAAAAAGATACGAATCACCTGCGCCTCTTGGCCCTTTCTCCTTCTCCTTCCCCACTGCTCTACTTTGTAACTCTACAGATGTTGGAACTTCTCCAGGATGTAACCAAGTAGAGGGAAAGAAGATGCTGAGGACGGTGGAACAGTGAGAAAGAGCAAGGGTCCATGACTTTGTGGAGATGCTGACAGCTCTGCATGGCTGACCTCGGAACCTCTTTTCAAGAATATCTTGGCTTTTGTTTGCTATGGCCATACTTAACTCTTTTCTATTTTTTCTTTTTGTGATACCAGGGATTGAATCCAGGCCTCAGACCATTCTAGGCAAGTAGTCTACCACTGAGTTACATCCCCAGCCATATTTTGGGGGTCTGAGAGGAGTAAGTGGGGATTAAATCCAGGGGTGCTTAACCACTCAGCCACATCCCCAGCCCTTTTTGTGACAGGGTCTCACTAAGTTGCTTCAGGTCTCACTATATTGCTGAGGTGGGCCTCAAACTTGTGATCCTCCTGCCTCAGCCTCCCAAGTAGCTGGAATTATAGGTGTGTGCTTCTGCACCCCAATTTATGGCAACATTTAATTCTTACTGATAGAACTTCCCTAAGTTTTCCTACATCTAAATCAATGAGCAATCCTACTGATAATCTAACAGGCCCATTCCCTTTCTACCCTTCCTATGGCAAATGCCTTTGTTTAGGTCTATGTTCTAGACTAAGTCCCAGATTACAGCACAGACATTCCTAATTAGTCCCCTATTGCCTATAATTGTTGAGGTCTTGCCACTTCTACATTACTTTACATTATAGGTGAATTTTGTAAAAATGTACATTTGGTCCTGGCATTCCATTAAAATTTGAACAAGATTTCCTCATTGTAACATGCTTTTTTGACTAGTTACATGCCTATTTTTCAAACCTTCTCTCTCCTCTCCAGGTAATATGCGAAACCTTCACCACCAGCCGTTGTTGTTTTTTTGTTTTGTTTTGTTTTTTAGTTGTAATTGGACACAATACCTTTATTTTATTTTTATGTGGTGCTGAGGATCAAATCCAGTGCCTTGCATGTGCTAGGCGAGCGCTCTACAGCTGAGCCACAACCCCAACCCCAACTCCTCTGCTTTGACCAGGTTATTCCCGCTAACCAGAAAATTTCTTCTAAAGTCTATCAAAAGTCAGCTTCTTTACCTTCCCTGTTCAGGATCTGCATGCCTGCCCCTATGGATCCAGAGCTTTAATGAAGCATTTATCATAGGCTACTCTGATTGCTTATTTACATGAACTGCCAGTTGGATGAAGTGTTTCATGTGTATCTTCATCTCCCACATTATCCAACCTAGCTCTTGGATCATAGTGTACCTTCAAAAAAGGTTTAAATGAGTTAAGATGATCAGTTCATGTTTTTCCTCCTGGCTCCATTTCTCTCTTCACAAGCCATAATCAGGTTCTTACTTTCTCCAGGGTACTGTTAGCTTTCATAAGAAAGGTAAAGCTAAAGAAAATATGGACTTAAAACCTAGGAAAAAGATATGTACACAAATAACCACAATGAGAGACTATGACAACTGTCATCTTCACCCAGTTACAAGCAAACTCTAGGACAGTCTGGAGAAGGCAAAGGTCATTCCAGCTTCATGGAGGAGGTGGCTTCTGAACTATAATTTGTAAGATAAACAGGATTCCAGTACATAAATATGAGACAGACCTCGGACACAAAGACGAAAGGGTGTGTGGCATGTTCAGGGCATGAGCAGTAGTCCAGTGTGGCTCCAGAGTAATGTTAACAGGATTAAATCATTTTTAAAAAGTGGTGGATTTCAGAGAACTCGGGAAAGCTCAAGAATTCAATTTTTTCCCCAGACTGAACCCTTGGCCTTACTCAAGCTAGGCAAGCACTCTAACACTGAGCTATATCCCCAGGTCAAACTGTTTTGATTTTCTTCAGGGAGAATATAAAATCTTAAGAACATTCAGTGCCTCTGTCACGCTTAACACCATCTTTCCTTTCTGCTTCTTCTGGTGCAGAAGGGTACCTATTAGCCACCTGTCTGACCCTCTCCCTTTCTGTCTCGCCCCCACCCTCCAATTCTTTCTCCCACTTGTCTGCAGTACCTGGCTTCTGGAGTTGGAGTACTTCAAGAATCTTTTGACAGATTTCTTTGGGGAATGAACACAAGTTTTTATAACTACATTTTTAAAAACCTCTCATTTCCTTGTTACAAGAGATCAGAAAAAAACAACAAAAACACTGAAGGTGACGTCACTATAAGAAGAGTTCACAGGCAGGGTAAAAACATCATTTCTCCCTTTAATCATCCCTTTGTGCCTGGTGAACCCACAACTCACCCCACATGCAATAAAACACTGGCGTTTCGCATACCAGAGCCTCCTTGTAATATGGTGGGAGGGTAAAGTTTCAGACTCTTATCTCCTGCCTTCAATCATAGTTTCACTTTTCTAATCTCATGAGACTATTTTCCAAAAACAGGCAGCATATAATTTCTCACCTGGTAATCTCCTGCTGTAGCTGTAAAACTGAAGGCACATAAAACACCACTCCAAAATAGACAGTAGGTTCCAATGCATATTTATCCAGTTGCTTCTTCAAAGGTTTCTCCAAATCTACCCATCGGCGCTGATTTTGCTTGTTGTAGTACCAGAGGCTGAAGTAAGTGACCTGGAAAGACAGAAGGTCACTGAAGGAGGCAGTAACGCACAAAAAGATTCCAATGACTTCAACTGTACCAGTCTATGACCTGGGACCAAGTGGCAGCAGTCTCCTATTGCCTCTCTCCTCAGAAAGGGACAACAGCAAGACCTAATGGGACAAAAACCTATCTCTAGATAACTTGTATTCAGGAATTGGTGGCAAGAGTCAATTGCAGATTGTTTCTTCAACTCTGAAAAAAGGAAACACATTTATGGCTATGCATCAGCATGCAGTGGGTCCTATGTCATGTCACAAACAGGCTTTAAGGACAACAAAAATTACTAAAAAACATTATGCTTAGTGTTTTGATTACCAAACTATCAAATTTATCATAATTAATATTTTAAAAGAAGCATAACTGGGGTTCTACCCAGGAGAACACTGACAAAATACAGCTAACCCAACTTTTCACTAGTCACAAATTTGGCTTCTGTAAACAAATTATATAAATTAAAATTTTAGCAATATAGAAAAGTTGCAACTGCCCCAAGATTAGATAGGAATTTAAAGGGACCATAATGCTTTAAATTAAAGTTTAATGTGGAAAACAAATTCTGAATTAATGAGCAAAATGTGAAAGTGAATTCTATCACACATAAACACACACATAGGAAAAGCTGTACCTAACACAATAAAATAACAAGTATTAGCATTTAGATTTCACTGATTGTGTAATGAAACTGTCCAGTTAAATCAGTAAATAGTAGCCCTGGGCCTGATCAACCTGAAAGCGTACTAAGACACTTAAGAGTTGAATGGCAGCCTCAGACCACTGCTAGTGCTTACCTCAAAATCAATTTACAGATCAAAGCCATTGGGAAAAAAATCACACCTTCACTGCTTAAAACTCCAGAGCAAGACTGTCAACTAGAACTTTGTGCAAAGGTGGACATGTACCGTACCTACACTATCCAATAAAGCAGCCAATACCCACAAGTGGCTACTTAGTACTTCAAACATGGTTAGACCTCTGAGGAACTATATTTTTAGTGTCATTTAATTTTACTTTGCTTGAGTTAAATAGCTGCTATCATACTAGATAGTATAGCTCTAGAGCAACAAGAAAACCTAGAAATAATACTCAGGTTATTTCTCTGATCTGTAATCCTCATTCAAATAAAAAAATGAACTTTTGCACACGCCTGTAATCCCAGTGGCCTGTGAGGATACCAAGTTCAAAGCCAGCCTCAGCAATTTAGTGAGACCCTGTCTCAAAATAAAAAATAAAAAGGGCTGAGGATGTGGCTCAGTGGTTAAGTGCCTCTGGGTGCAATCCCTGGTACCAAAAAAAAAAAAAAAGATTTTTTTAATTTGCTGGGGGAAAGATTATACAAACATACCCTTAATATTTATTTTTTCTTAAAATGTCCTACAAAGGAATTATCTTTTCTATCAGTCTAATCAAATAAATTCTACAAGAAAGAGGAATATGAACATTGTCCCTTTATACAAACACACTCCTAGAATACTTCAGGAATATAGTAAATTTGGTTTAATTATAAAAAAAAGAATATTCTCTTGCTTCTTGGTTGCCACCTCAGGCATCACATATGAATAGAATATCTTGAACATTACAATGCACCAGGTTTTCTTCCATGAACTGTAGAGATACTGTAAATCAAATCACTGCCACTAACTTTCAAGTGGAAACTTCAATCTGTTAAACTCCAAAGCCAGTATTATCTCCAAGTATTTTCCCTCAACCACCAAAAAGCTACTAAATTCCCAGGTAATTCTTTTTTTCTTTTTCTTTAGAGAGAGAATTTTAATATTTATTTTTTAGTTTTCGGCAGACATAACATCTTTATTTGTATGTGCTGCTGAGGATCGAACCCGGGCCGTACACATGCCAGGCGAGCGCTACCGCTTGAGCCACATCCCCAGCCCTCCCAGGTAATTCTTGCACAATTAGTTTGAAAAGCACTGCAGTGTACATCACCCTCTTCAGCATTATGCAGGAGAAACTCACGCAAATGACACCCTATGCTCGAAAAGCTGCACGGAAATCACATTACCATAACCAAAAGTACAAGTCCTACTAATTATTTTCCAAGGTTGTGATTATGATTATAAATGATCACATGTTATTTGTACGGATAGAATATGTATCACATTAATAGGAACAACTACTGTTCCTTCTATGAGGAAAATGTGCTCATGAGAAAAGGCTTGATGCTCAAAAGTTCAAAGTTCTGGGTTTAATTTCCAGTAGGCACTGGCTAGCTATGAATTGGAAAAGTCCATCAGTCCAATTCAGTTTTCATACATAAAACAAGGTGATACCTCTCTCAGAACTCCATCAGGAAGACTAGGTGGCAAAAAATACATGAATACATTTTGCTATAGAAAACTAATGTATTTTTAAGAGATTATTTAGTTTCACTCATTTGGCCAAATACCTACAAAATCAATCGACTCCTCCCTCCCAAACTTTCCTAACTGTACTTATGTATTGTATGGGGTTTTATTTGATTGGTTTTTTTAGTACTTTAGCGATTGAACCCACAGGTGCTTAACTGGGCCACATTCCCTGGCCTTTTTATGTTTTATTCTGAGACAAGGTCTCCCTAAATTGCTTAGGGTCTCACTAATTGCCTTCCAAGTAGCTAGGATTATAGGTATTCACCAGCATGTTTCACCATATGTTTTGTGTTCCATCTTAGCACTTAAGTTTTGGACTGAATTTACCATGGTAGGTCAATAATGCATAACACTGTTATGCACTTAATTCCACAAACATTTATTTTTTTTCCATAAACACAAAGGCCTTGACAATAGGCCCAGGATAAGAATCCCATAGGATCAAAAATTGTTTGGGCTCAGCGCGGTGCTGTGTGCCTATAATCAAAGTGGTTCAGGAGGCTGAGGCAGGAGGACTGTGAGTTCAAAGCTAGCTTCAGTGAAAGCGAGGCACTAAGCAACTTAGTGAGACTCTGTGTTTCTAAATAAAACACTAAACAGGGCTGGGGATGTGGCTCAGTGGTCAAGTGCCCCAGAGTTCAATCCCCAGTACTCACTCTAGGAAAAAAAAAAAAAAAAACTGCTTTGGTCAAAATAGAATGTCATCGCTTTTATTCAAAATTAAAAGGTCTTCAACAGGGGTTTATGGCTCAGCAGTAGAGCACTTGCCTAGCATGTGCGAAATGCTAGGTTGGATCCTCAGCACCACATAAAAATAAATAAATAAAATAAATATAGTTTAAAAAAAGATCTTAAACATACTTTGTATAATTACTTTTTCCTTTTAATACAGTTGGACTTGGTTCAAATAAAAAACATTTTAAGAGGATTATAAAACTATACATTTATTGTGTAATTTGTGGTTGTGTCATTCATGAACAGAGTGTTAACGACCAAAAAATATCTACTTAATAATCTGTAACATTCTAAACTAAGGTATGTTTTAAAAGAAAAACTCTTAAAATGTGCTTAGTTTACTTTAGCAATACATCAATTACTCATGCAACAGATGGATAGAAAATCAAATTCACAGACAGATATATTTGTGAAATTGCATCATTAATTCTTCACAAACTTTACATTTTAGAAAGAAGTAGCAATGACTTTAATTGTGCAATTAAAAAGAATGGTGGGGTTAGCCAATTATTTCTTGATAAGCGATTTTAAATATGAGAGTCTAAGATTTGGGACATTTGAACATTCAACCATTTTATACTGTAGTAAAGTATTTTCTGAGGCACTTGCCCTTTTGTTCAAGTTCTATCTCAAAAAGAAGTTAATGCCAGACACGGTTGTACACACCTATAATCTCAACAACCGAGGAGGCTGAGGCAAGAAGATCAGAAGTTCAAGGCCAGCCTTAAGCAGGCCCTAAGCAACTTACTGAGACCCTGTCTCAAAATAAAAAGGGCACGGGATGTGGTACAGTAAAGCATCCTTGGGTTAAATTCCTGATACCAAAAAAAGAAGTTAATTTGGGTTGGAAGTGTTCCTCAGTGGGAGAATGCTTCCTCATCTAGGACGTGCAAGGCCCTTAGGCTCAGTCCCTACCATCTCACACCACACACACACGTCATTGTTGGCCAAAATCAAATTCATATCTTGTTAAATACTTCCATATTTTTAAAATCACTACTAGAAATGTTTATACACAGGTAACAAAATCTCACATTATAGTCTTTGAATTCAATACTTTCTTAGATTTCTATACATACTTAATCAAGTAGCAATATCTGATTCCATGAGATTTTATGACTAAGGCATCATTTGTTTTTGGGATGAGTAGGCAGAGTCTGAATGTAAAATACTGTGATTAAATTCTCATCAGGCAGCCTGGCATAGTGGCACACACCTATAATCCCAATGGCTCGGGAGGCTGAGGTAGGAGGATTGCAAGTTCAAAGCCAGCCTCAGCAACTTGGCAAGGCCCCAAGCAACCCAGTGAGACTCTGCCTCAAAATAAAACATAAAAAGGGTTGTGGATGTGGCTCAGTGGTTAAGCAACCCTGGGTTCAATCTGCATACAAAAAAAAAAAAAAAAAATTCTCACCAGGCAAATAATTTTCTGACTCTTTCTTGTTTGTCTTAGATAAAAATCTTTGAGAATCTGGGTAATTAACTTTCCAACTTAAAAAGGAGGATGTGGTGGGGATAAGGGTCAAAAAGAGAATACTTCCTAACACACTATTGGCCAGCATTACCCTAATACTAAAAGCAGACAACAGAAACCTACTAATAAACAAAACTATAAATATGTATGGATTGCAAAAATCATCAACAAATATTGGCAAACTGATTCATTTATAGGTACATTTATAGGATTCTATACCATAATCAAGTGGAATTCATCCAAGGAAGGCATAAAAAAACAACCAGTGAAATACTGCATACCATATTACTAACATAACAGAAAACCCACCTTGTCACATGATCATCTCAACTGATGCAGAAAAAGCAAAAAACACAACACCCTTTCATGATAAAAATAAAAATCTAGAAAATTAGAAATGGGAGTTTCTTTTTTTAATATTTATTTTTTAATTAGACACAATAGTTTTATTTTGTTTATTTTTATGTGGTGCTGAGGATTGAAACCAGGGCCTCAAACATGCTAGGCAAGTGCTCTACCACTGAGCCACAACCCCAGCCCAGAAAAGAATTTCTTAATATTATGAAAGGCATTTATGAAATTCCAGAGTTAACATCATACTCAATGGTGAAAGACCAAAAGCTTTTCCCCAAGGTCAGGTACAAGACAAGGATCCAATGTTCATTACTATTATTCAACACTGTACTGGAAATTGTTGCCAAAGCAATTAAGCAAGTAATAAAAGGCACCCAAACTGAAAAGGAGGTAAAATTATCTCCATATACAAGTGCACAGGTAGAAAATCTGTCTTGGGCTGGGGATGTGGCTCAAGTGGTAGTGCGCTGGCCTGGCATGCGAGAGGCACTGGGTTTGATCCTCAGCACCACATAAAGATAAAGATATTGTGTCCACCTAAAAAACCAAAAAATAAATATTTGAAAAGAAAATCTCTGTCTTATATAGAACATCACCCAAATTCCACCAAAAAAACTACTAAACAAAATAAACTCAACAAAGTTGAAGAGTTTTTCATAGAAATGAAAAAAAGCCAGTCTTCAAGTTCATAAGAAATGGCAAAGGATCCCAAATAATCAAAACAATACTGAAAAAGAAGAACAAAGAAGACTCATATTTCTTTATTTCAAAACTTACCACAAAGCTACAGAAATCAAAACAGTGTTGCCATGCAATGGTGGCATGCGCCTGTAATCTGAGTGATTCAGGAAGTTGAGGCAGGAGGACTGCAAGTTCGAGGTCAGCCTCGACAAATTAGTGAGGACCTAAGCAACTTAATGAGACCCTGTCTCAAAATTTAAGAAATCAATAAAAAATTAAAAGGGATGGACATGTAGCTCAGTGGTAAAGTACCCCTGGGGTCAAAAATAAAAAACCAGAGCAGGAAAGACGATATCAAGCAAGTAGGGCCAGGGTTGTGGCTCAGTGGCAGAGCGCTCACCCAGCACATGTGAGGCACTGGGTTCAATCCTCAGCATCACATAAAAATAAATAAACACTCAAGAAGCTGAAGCAGGAGCATTAAAAATTTGAAGCCAGCCTGGGCAACTTAACAAGGTCATGTCTCAAAATTAAAAATAAAAAGGACTGGGGGTGTTGCTCAGTGGTAGAGTACCCCTGGGTTTAATCCAAGTACTGGAAATAAAAAAAAAAAAGTAAGAAAAAACTGTAGAATAGGAGAAAATACTTGCAAATCATATATCTAATAAGAGTCTAGTATCTGAAATATATACAGAACTCTAAAAACAACAAAAGACAGACAACCCAATTTTAAAATAAGGATTTCAATTATTCTTGACAGAGGACACACAAACGGTGAAGAAGCACATGCAAAGATACAAATCATTGTTCACAGGGAAATGCAACCCAGAACCTGATATACCACCTTGCACCCACTAGAATACCGATGAGAAAGGAGTGTTTGTCTAGCATGTGCAAGGGCCTGGGTTGAAACCCCAATACTGCAAAAAAAGAAAAGACCATGAGTGTTGGTGAGGATGTGAAGAAATTGAAAACCTTAAGTATTGCTAATGGAAGATGGTTCAGCTATTGTGGAAAAGTGCTGATAGTAGGCCCGCCCTGGCCCCTGGGGACTCAACCCCCAGTTCTTTGTTATGCATGTCAATGTGGCCAGCTCACAAGGCCATGACGCAGGCTTGCGGTTCCCTGTTTATCTGCCTCGCACATATGTGTCTCGGGAACATCTTGACCTGTTCGAGCCTCCTGATAGGGGATGGTGACGTGATGGTAACCCAAGGACGCAGTTATTACTCTTCCCTCCTCACTTTTGAGTAATTTCCCGCAGCTGTTAAAAAAATATATATAAGGGGAACAAATCCGGCAATAAAGCGCGCGCGCACATGCTCCCTCCTGGATGAAGAACCTTGGTGTCCTGTGTATTTTTAACCCCGACGTCCCTCGCCGGACTCGGCTCCGTTAGCCGGATGCGGCAGAAAAGTTTCGTGGATCCTTAAAAAGTTAAACACTGAATCATCAAAAAATCCAACAATTTCACTCAGAGGTATATACTGAAAATAGGTCCTCAAATATATATGTACTCATGTTTGTAGCAGGACTATTTTCGATAGCCAAAGGAGGAAACAACTCAAATGACCATCAGCAGACAAATGAAAAAACTAACTGTGCTATATACATAAAATGGAATATTCAGCCATTAAAAAAAAAAAAAAAGGATGAAGTACAGGTACATGCTACAAAATAAATGAAGCTCAAAAAATCATTATGCTAACCAAAAGAAACCAGACTCAAAAGCTTAGCTAGGCACAGTGGCTCATGCCTATAATCCCAGCAAGTAAGGAGGCTGAGGCAGGAGGATTTCAAGTTTGAGGCCAGCCTCAGGAACTTATCGAGGCCCAAGACAACTTAGCAAGACCCTGTCTCAAAATAAAAAATAAAAAGGGTGGAGTTGTGGTAGAGATAATTGTGCCTGCCATTTAAACTACAATAAAAACAAAAGCTAAACAGCATGTGGCTCCTTTTCAGAAAATATGGTTAACTAAGTATAAATGAACTGACATTGACTTTGAGAACAAAATTATTTGATAACTGAGCTTTTGGTTCAGAGGAAAAGGTAGTTCACAAATTTCAGCTTGTCCAAAAGGTGCAAGTACTCCAAATCACAGTTCTTTAAGGAGACACCAGCTATTATAAGCAGATCCAAATCCTGACAGAATGTAAACCTTTTCCTAATTCCAAAATTATTTCTTGTCTATTTTAAGAGTCCTGTACTATTTTTAAAGCAGAGCAGAAAGACACAAATTAACTGGAGGGTTTTTTAAGCCACTGATGCACTGGGTTTGATAAAAATCCCATATAAAATTGCAAATATAATTTTATCCTGATACCCTTCTTAGAGTAGGGTGAAATCAGAAGACTTTTCATCAGGAAAGAGAGAGGAGATAGTCCCAGATAAAGTCTATCCCGGGTAGAGATCATTTAACAAGGGCTGTTAAAGAGTATTAACCTAATTTGAGCCCTGAGCTTACCTCTACACCAAGCCTGTCATAAATAATGAAGTACTGTACTTCTTGCTTTTGACAGATAGCAGTGATCACAAAGCAAGTGGCTTTTATTCCTTTTCTGTTTAATTTTACTCCATGTTCTTCAATCCTTGATCAAATAATGAACTATCTATTTTATAGCCAAGACATATATATAACACCATGACACTCTATCACATATAAATAATACTAAAATAAATAGAACTCAAAAAAATAACAATCAAAAGTAATCTTGGGCTGGGGATGTGGCTCAAGCGGTAGCGTGCTCGCCTGGCATGTGCGGGGCACTGGGTTCGATCCTCAGCACCACATAAAAATAAAAAAAATAATAAAATAAAGATGTTGTGTCCACCAAAAACTAAAAAATAAATATAAAAAAAAAAGTAATCTTGCTCTTCTATTTATACTGAATTTTATCAAAGTAAAGTTCAAGGAAATTAATTCCTTGGGTGGCCAGATTTTTGTTATAGAATTTAGTTATCAGGAAAGGAGATAAATGAAGTCAGTTTCAGAGACTTAATGAAAGGCCCAAGGCATGAGATGGAATCACTACCTATACAAATGAACTGCTCATATCTTTTCTACTTACAGTCGTGGACAATGAGAAGCTATGACTCTGAAATACAGTAAGACAAAGACAGTTCTTTAAAAACTATATTCTTCTCAGGCTGGGGGGTGTGACTCGAAGATAGAACACATGCCCAGCATGTGTGAAGCCTTGGGTTCTGTCCCTAGCACAGCAAAAAGAAAAAAAAAAAGTGTGTTTGTATGTGTAACTGAAAAATGGACTAATGTCTTAGATTCATCTGAGCATTCAATAAATACTGATTCAACACCTACTGTATGTCAATCACTATTCTGGGTACTAGAGATGCAGCACTGAATAAGACAACAAAATTCCAGCTCTCACAAAGCTTCCATTTCTGTAGGTAAAGAGAAATAAGCAAAATATATGGTACACAAGATATTGAGAAGTGCTACAGAGAAAGACATTTGATTATAAGATTAAAGCAATATTAACATATTTTTAAAGAGTAAACTAGGAATAAGTAGGAAATTTTAATATACATAGACAAAATTTTACTTCCCAAAGACAGGCAGAGGGCAAATGTGTTCTATGTACTACCATATAAAAGGTTTTTTTGTTTATGACCCACAAAACTAAGGATAAACCAGACCCTCTCATTCTTCAATCATTTCACTTAACCAGTTTGTTCTATTACAGGATAATTTCTTTTTCTTTTCTTTCTTTCATCTTTTTTTTTTTTTTTTGGTAGTACTAGAGATTGGGATTGAACCCAGGCACACACTCTATACTACTGAGCAATGTTTCTAGATGTTGTAACTTAACACTATGCAAAAGTGAGAACTGAAAAGAATCTTTAGTAAAAACTGTTTATTTTTCCTCAGTCACTGTTTTGCAGGGGAAGGGCATTGTGGACTAAATCCAGGGGTGCTTTACCACTGAGCTACATCCCCAACCCAGCTCTTTCAAAAAAACAGTTTTTTGGGACAGGGTCTTGCTAAGTTGCCCAGGTTGGCCTTAAACTGGTGATCCTCCTGCCTCAGCCTCCAGAAATGCTGGGATTACAAGCATGAGCCATTGTGCCTGGCTGAGGGCCATTTCTTCTCAGTCCAACAAATGAATTAGAGATTTTCTCTGAATTAAAAATCTCATAAATTTGGGTCTCTCTGGGCTTGCCTGTTAGCTTGATTCACAAATGCCTAAATTTTAGGGCACTGGATATACAATAACTATTCTCTTTTTTAAAAAACTTTTTTTATAACTTTATTTTATTTACTTTTTTTTTATTGTGGTGCTGAGGATTGAACCCAGGGCCGCATGCATGCTAGGCACGCATGCTAGGCAAGTGCTCTACCACTGTGATACAGAAGTCAGTTAAATGTGAGATAGGACTAGCAATGTAGATCAGTGGCAGAGCAGTTATGTAAGTTAGTGTCTAAGTTAGTGCCTAAAGCACTAACTTACATAAGGCCCTGGTTTTAAACCTCAACACTGAAGAAAAAAAAAAAGAAAAGAAAAAGGTGAGATAACCTTAGTCTAATTCAGTCCATCCCTTGTTTATATCTCAGTTAATTCCTAGGGGGAAAAAAATCTTTTTTTTTTTTTTTGTGGTGGAGGGGGTATTGGGGATTGAACCCAGGGGTATTTTACCACTGAGTTACATCCCTAGCATTTTCTGTTATTTATTTTAAATTGCTAAAACTATCCTCAGACTTGCAACCCTCCTGCCTTACCCTCCTGAATCACTGGAGTTACAGGCATGCATCACTGCACCTGGCTAGAAAAAAATTTCTTTTTTCTTTTTTGCAGGCTTGGGGGGTACCAGGGATTGAACTCATGGACATTCAATCACTGAGCCATACCCCCAGCCCTATTTTGTATGTTATTTAGACACAGGGTCTCACTGAATTGCTTAGGGCCTCACTAAATTGCTGAAGCTGGCTTTGAACTAGCCAGCTTCAGCAATTTAGTGAGGCTTCAGTCTCAGCCTCCCGAGCCACTGGGATTACAGGCGTAAGCCTCCGGCCCTGGATCTCCAAGTTTTATCAAACTCAAATCTTAATTATTCCCTCTATCTTATCTCACCAAAGACAGTGAGTAACATGAACAATATTTCTAGATGTTGCAACTTAACACTATGGGGACTGAACCCAGGGGTGCTTTACCACTGAGCTACATCCCCCATCCCTTTTTATTTTTTTGAGACAGGATCTTATTAAGTTGCTAAGGATCTCACCAAGTTGATGAGACTGCCCTCTCAATCCTCCTGCCTCAACCTCTCATGTCACTAGGATTACAGGAGTGCATCACCACACTGGCCCCGAGAATCACTTTTGTCAGATTAAATTTATCGTTGTCTTGTACAACATAAAAACAGTTTTGATGCTGGGGGAAAAGGATAATAGGGAGATAAAGGGAATTAGAGGATTTTAGAAATCTAACTGAATATGGGTTGTAATGTATTTTAATAAAGAACCTAGTAAAGGTTGATTTCTATTGCCTGAAAGAATATTACTTAATGTTCTCCATTACCTTAAAGAGAATACAACAACCAGGCACAGTGGCACATATCTTTAATCCCAGCAACATGGGAGATGGCAAGTTCGAGCCAGCCTCAGCAATTTGTGACAGCCTCAGCAACTTAGCAAGACCCTGCCTCAAAATAAAGAAAGAAATAGGGATGTAGATCTCACTGTTAGAGTACCCCTGGATTCAGTACATAGTACCCTCCCAAAAGTTAAAAATTAAAATACAATATAGTATTGTTTTATTATATTTAAGATACTTTTATTAAATTTTTATTGTATTTTTATTACATTTAAAAATAACTTTTATGCTGGGCATGGTGGTGTACACCTGTAAATCTAGCTGAGGAGGCTGAGGCAGGAGGATCACGAGTTCAAAGACAGCCTCAGCAAAGCAAGGCACTAAGCAACTCAGTGAGACCCTGTTTCTGAATAAAATACAAAATATAGCTGGGGATGTGACTCAGAGGTCGAGTGCCCGAGTACAATTCCTGGTACCCCCCCCCTCAAAAATTTTTTTTATTATATTTAAAAGTAGAAGAGGATGAGCTAGCCATGGACATGTATATACTATTAGCAAAACAGATATTATTCTATATCCAACTACTCTATATTCAAGAAATAGGATGATAAAAGTCTCAATTTAAAAAAAGGCAAATAAATAAGAGAATCATGAGCCAGGAATGGTGGTGTACACCTATATCTCAGCAACTGAGGAAGACTGTAAGCTCAAGGCAAGCCTCAGGAACTGAACAAGACCTATTTCAAAAGTAAAAAATAAAAGAACTGGGGATATAGCTCAGAGGTAAAGTACCCCTGCCTGAATTCAATACCCAGTACTAAAAACAAAACAAACAAAAGCATCATGACCTGTAGAAGAAAAATTTGAAATGGAATAACAATTCCTAGTGGTCATATCCCCATGTCCATAATTCACACAGGGGAGCATGGAAACCCTCCAGTGGTATGATGCTGTACCAGGTGTGAATGCACTTATATGCTTGTAGCTAACTGCAGTGATCCAGCTCATCAATAGAGGCAGCAAATATTCCAAAAGAATTCCTGATTCTACCATTTTTTTTTTCCTTGCTTGAGTGTAGATTCTGCATCTGGAAGGCCCCAAATTCATCTAAGAGTAGTGCAACCAGATATTGCTTTGGAAAATCTCTCAGCAGGGAATTCTCTGGGGATGTATTTCATCAGCCTGATAATTCCAACTGTGCCAGGGAACAAGCTCACAAAAGGCTTCCCATCCAACAGTTGCTGCCTTGAACACCTGAGGGATTCCCATCAGTTTGGTGCTGGCCATGAGGACTCAAGTTCTTTCTTATGCTTATCTTTCTTTGCCTCAGGTGACTTCAAAAACATATTTTAAGCAGAATAGTAAATTATAAATAATAAAATTATAATAAGTGATATCAAATATCTCAAAAGTACTTAAAATTTCCATCAGATTTGGGAGGCCACACTGTAGGAGTTATCATTAAGGGCAAGGACACAATAACAGGCCACTTGTCACTTGCCAAAGGTTACATTCTGAGTACGCAGATCAAGGAGCCAGAACTATTCTCTAATTGTAGTTTCTGCCATATAATCACCAACAAGTTACTTAAGACCTTTGTGTCTCAGTTTATCCATCTGTAAAATGGAGATGACTTTTGTTGTGAAGAATAAAATAAGCAAAACCATTTTAAGCACTTGGAAGACCACCTCATGCATTAAGTTCTCAAGCAATACTCATTTTTATTAGCACTGTTTTTAAGTCCCCTTAAACAGTATAAAATTTCATATTAGGGGGCTGGGGTTGTGGCTCAGAGGTAGAGCGCTTGCCTAGCATGCACGAGGCACTGGGTTCAATCCTCAGCACCACATAAATGTAAAATAAAGATATTGTGTACACCTAAAAAACTAAAAAATAAACATTTTTTTAAAAATTCATATTAGGTTTTAATAGAGGATGTTCTTCATGAATGGATTTGTCTTTGTTGACAGAAAATACCAATATTTGAATTGCTTTTCATTTAGAAAAATGGCAGTCCAATAGAAAAAGAGTGTGTTGTTGAGGAAAAAGTGCTCAACCAGGAGCTGAAAAACCCGAATACTAGTCTTGAGCTGTCACTAGTTGTATAGCAGTGTACAATGAAATCTGTATTCTGGTGGTGCGTGACTGAAAACCATACAAATAGCAATGCACAATTTTAGATACACTCATCATTATTAATCACACTGCATACTTCTGTTATAACACTATAATGAATA
The DNA here is from genome assembly GCF_047511675.1 of Marmota flaviventris. Classification (NCBI taxonomy): domain Eukaryota; kingdom Metazoa; phylum Chordata; class Mammalia; order Rodentia; family Sciuridae; genus Marmota; species Marmota flaviventris. The sequence goes on along the minus strand of NC_092499.1, from coordinate 16,282,040 downwards.
ATTCTCAAGTGTTCTTTCCCGAAGTCATTATCCAAACGTAAGTTCAACTTCAAAATATGTGCCAGCCATTAAACTAGACAAGTCAAACTGTACTTGTCTAATCATCACCTGTGAGTACAAACTATAGGCGAACAAGATTTAAGGTTTTCTTCTGGAAAGAAAAGATATTATTGTGAATGTATTAATTCTCAGCAGTGTACTTCCAAATTTAATGGACTGACGTAATGATACGACCTCTCCAGTTGTTTTTGTCTGATCCATTTTTCCGCTCTGGGTATTAATCCAATTAACAAATTTACATAATGAAAAGGGAAATGGAAATGGCAGAGTTGCCAGTTAACGAGTGTTTTTTTTTAATTTGTTGATGAACCTTTATTTTATTCACTTATTTTCATATGTGGTGCTGAGAATCGAATTTAGTGCCTCACACATGTGAGGTAAGTGTTCTACCACTGAGCCACAACCCCAGCCCTAATGAAGTGTTTTATAGACTCTGCTCATCTTTGGTCCGTTCCATCATCAAGATGGTAGAAAGAAACAAGAAGTCAGGGCTGGGGGTTGTGGCTCAGAGGTAGAGTGCTCGCCTAGCATGTGTGAGGCCCTAGGTTCGATCCTCAGCACCATATATAAATAAAAATAAAGATCCACCAAAAACTAAGGATTTTTTTTTTAAAAAGAAAAAACAAAATGTCAATTACACTCAGTGTTAAATTAAACATATGTAAGGAGCTGGACACAGTGGCACACACCTATAATCCCAGCAACTCAGGAGACTGAGGCAAGAAGATTGCAAGTTCAAGCCAGCCTCAGCAACTTAGCAAGGCTCTAAGTAACTTAGCAAGACCCTATACCAAAATTTTTAAAATTTTAAAAAGAAGGTTGAGGATGTAGCTCAGTGGTAAAGCAACTCTGGATTCAATCCCTTGTACAAAAAAAAGAAAATATAAAACACCAAAAATAGGTGCTTGGCAAAATGGTCAGTATCCAATAAACAGTTATCTTTTGGAATTTTGAACCCAAATTCTTCTGCTACCAAAAGTCTACCTTTCACCAAAATCCCACACTGCCAACAGCAGCTGAATTTAATGGTACAAAGTTCAATCTGCTGAAAATGCACTTGACATTGAAATTAACTTGTCAAGTCAAAGTGTAAGCCTTCTAAATAACTAATATAAATGAGTCAACACAATTTGCTTTTAGAATCATAAAGAAAATGAGGCTTTGCCTCCTAGTATGAAATTACTCATGTATTTTCTTAGTCTGTTCGTTAAATCATATTCAAAATAACACAATTACTCTTATTTGTAAATTTAAACACTGCATACCTTTTAAGGCTTTCATTTGGGTAATCCACTATTTTAGAAAGTGGCACAAAAACCTGATAAGTTATCTTTACTACATGATAATTCTCATATAGAATTTGTGGCATGCAGTTTTTCCTAGTAAAATTAGCATCATAAGTAAAATCTTAAATTGACTCTGGATATCCAATCAATGCATAAAAGATAAAGGAAATCTATGTGACATTTGTTTATAAATAAATTGCTGGAAAACTGAATAGGAAAATATTTGCTAGAATATTGTTTTAAAAATGTTGTTGAGGTAGGGTGTATATCTGACAAGAAAAATGAAATAGATGTTTCAACAAATGCCTGGAGAATTTAATTAATGTAAGAAGTATGACTCATATATTCATTCACTGAAGATTTGTCACACACCTACTGTCAGGATGGGCACAAAAGTGCAACCTGGTAGGGAAGACAGACATGGATCACTTGTACAATGAAGTGGTACACCCTGCAACCCTTTCCTCTCTGAAAGGAGTTTTAACTTAATAGTAAGTTTACTCATCAAGAAAATGAAATGCCCCAATGGCCCTTCCTGAGACATAAAGATGGAGGCCACAGAAAAAAATGGCCATTTGTGGAGGAAGAGAGAGACTATATTTAGAAGCATATTAATTTCTTAATACTGAGATCCTGCTGGAGGCAGTGGCGCATGTCTGTAATCCCGGTGGCTCACAGCTTGGGATGCTGAGACAGGAGGATAGCAAATTCAAAGCCAGCCTCAGCAATGGCAAGATGCTAAGCAACTAAGTAAAACCCTGTCTCTAAATAAAACACAATAGGGCTGGGGATGTGGCTCAGTGGTTGAGTGCCCCTGAGTTCAATCCCCAGTACCCAACCTCCCCAAAATACGGGGGTCCCTTAGGTAGGATAGAGGGACTGGGGATGGACAAAAGGTTAGGTAAGGGGCACCCAAACAGCTAGGAAGAAGGAGTACTGGTGTTAGCATAGTAGGTTAAGTACAATCTATAGTCACCTATAATGCTTCAAAATACCTAAAAGAGTTTGAAGTTCCCAACACATAGAAGTGAAGTGATTAATGTTTGAGGAGATAGAAATACTAATAACCCCAGTCTTTTGGGGGGGGTACTGGGGACTGAACTCAGGGGTACTCGGCCACTGAGCCACATCCCCAGCTCAATTTTGTATTTTATTTAGAGACAGGGTTTCACTGAGTTGCTTAGCATCTCGCTTTTGCTCAAACTGGCTTTGAAAACACCATACTCCTGACTCAATCTCCCGAGCCACTAGGATTACAGGTGTGCGCCATGGCACCCAGTTTATCCAATTTGATTATTATATATTATATACACGTATCAGATTACTGTACTTTACTCATATATGTACATATATCATGTGTTCATTTTTTAAAAAGCAAAGATCTTGATTTGTTCATAAATATTACATCCTCTCAACATCTTAACTCTGGAGAAAGACAACCAGAGAAAAGACCCTGTTATATGGAAAGAAGGGGAAACTGCCTCATCCACCAACACAGTTACTGAATAAATGTCACTTACCTTAAAATTCAACATTCTTTGCATTTAGATTGATGAGTAAGGACAGTAGTTCAGCCTGGGCCCATGCACTGGGGAGAAAGAGTCACCTGAAACTGTATGCAAAACCCTGTGTTTTCATCAGATTCTCAAAGGGGTCCAGTGGACCCCAATAAGTTTAAAAGTCCAAGTTTAAAGAGAAGACTGCAGATAAGAACTCAAGTTCTGCTATACCCAAAGGACCTAAAAACAGCATATTACAGGGACCAGTCACATCAATGTTTATAGCAGCACAATTCACAATAGCTAAACTGTGGAGCCAACCTGGATGCTCTTCAGAGGATGAATGGATAGAAAAAAGGTGGCATTTATACACAATGGAATATTATTCAGCAATTAAAAATAATAAGATCATGGCATTTGCAGGGAAATGGATGGCATTAGAGCAGATTATGCTAAGTGAAGTTAGCCAATCCCAAAAAAACAAATGCCAAATGTCTTCTCTGATATAAGGAGGGTGACTCAAAACGGGGTTGAGAGGGAGAGCAAGGGAGGAAAAAAAAAAGAACTCAAGGGGCTGGGGATGTGGCTCAAGCGGTAGCGCACTTGCCTGGCATGTGTGCGGCCCGGGTTCGATCCCCAGCACCACATACAAACAAAGATGTTGTGTCCGCCGAAAACTAAGAAAATAAATATTAAAATTCTTTCCAAAAAAAATGTTAAAAAAAAAAAGAACTCAAGTTCTGGATATTGTGCTTATTAGTTGTGTGATTCTGAGCAAACCATCTGAACTTTTCATATCTTCAGTTTCCTCATTTTAAAATGATTGAAAAGATAATGTCTGATCTGTTGCAAAGAGTAAAGATTAGGCAAGGTAAACTTCCAGCACAATAACTTCTTTCACCAAAATGGAGGACAAGCAGAATACCATCAAAACTTCAGTTATTATAATAAATGGAATCTGAAAATATACAACAAGAAGAGACAGAGAGAGTCCCCAAAACCTTTGTAATTCAACCCACAAACCTCCACATGTGAGCAAATTCATGCTAAATTCCAAATGGTCATGAGACTACACTACTGTGGCAAATTGATGATGAGTCTCTTAAGTGAAAATTCCTACTAGAAAACAAACATCTTGGATTATTAGCACTTAAATATATTAGACATTAAACTAAAGCTGCATAGTACTGTAGTTCTTTAAATAAACAGGTTTCCAAATTATGTAATAGCTTATATGATTATATAGTGTATATTTTTAAATGCAAGACATATCCATGTTTGTGTTTACTGTCTATTTCTTAATTTTCTAGACCAAATGAGAAAAGTAACAGAAAAACCTAAAACTCAAGAAAATCATTTGATCATTTATCATTGGTTTTGGACTCCAGAAAACTTTATTTAGATGGAGAGGCCAACCTAACATATTTGCTTCAAATGGTCCAATAACTCTAACTGAAAATATTTACTGATCCTTGTCTATACCTCAATCTTATCTGTGTTACAACACGCATACCTGAATTAATAACTACTCCACTGAAAAGTTTAAAAAGCTCACAGATAATACTTTTCCCTTACACATATTTAGGCTATTTTTAGAGCCCAGATGAAAACAGCCAGTACACAAGGAAATGCACATGAAATTCCTGAGGTCTACTCAGATAACAGTCAAGATAGGTCAGTAGATATTTCGAATACCTAAGACGCTTATTTCAAATAAAACACTCCTGTGGCCAAGAACACTTTCTAAAGTTGTGTTTGAAGGCAATGGTTTGCATTATATGTTTGATTCCACAAATCCCTTAGCTAAAAATTGTTCCCATAGACCAGAAAGCACTATGAGAAGAATCTGTTCCAAGTGCTGTGGGAAAGCTGACCTTGCCTTGACACAGCACTCTTCCCCTGGGGAGTGCGAGAACTAGATCCCTTTCTAAGTGTTTCAGAAGCCCCAAAGTGAAAAAGAAACAAAAATCTACAGAAAAAGGTGCTTCATTCTGAATACAAAGCTCTGGAAATGGTCAGCTCTCTCTGGGAAATAAAATCATAGGGCAAATAAAGGCTGACTGCTCACCTGCTGTCCACACTCACCAATCTAAATGCAAAGCAAGAATACTGAGTCTTAAGCTAAGTAGACATTTATTCAGCAACTAAGTACTGCAAGGTGCAAGGCACTGTTCACATACCAGGGATACCCCAATGAACATCAATCCTACCCCAATGGAGCTTACCACATGCAAAAGAACAAAAAATGTGTGTAATGTACTGCAAATACAACTTAGAAAACATTTCATGAGGATCGATGATAAATCACAACAGGGTAACCAAATATCCAAAGCTTGAAACCAAAACTGGAGAGGCGAAAAAATTATCTTGAAAAGATTTCCATGGTTTCAGAACTTTCTTATATCCTGAAGATTAAAAAAATTCCTTAAACCTCAATCAAATGTAAATTTAAGCTGAATATGACCTTAAATATCAAAGAAGGCAAAGTATATCAGAACAGTTTGCAATGAATCTAGTTGAAGTCCACAATGGCATGATAAAATGTGATTATAATATCTATTGTTGAACAAGAATTTTTGAAAAAGTAATAACTTAGAGAAAAAAATATAAACCTAACCCAAAATTTTATAAAACTTTTTTTTTTATCCTAAGATTTGAGCATAAGAGGGAAGAAAAAGGCAAAAAGAGCAATTAAAACCCTACTGAAGCTCTGTTTTTTAGGGCAACGACACTGATAAATTAATTATTCAGCTACCATGGAAAGAGGTGTTCAAAATAGTACCACTAAATTATGATGGCATGCTAGCACTTTAACAGCTTAGTAATGGTTAAGAAGTGTGACCACTGTAAGAACATTTTACAAACAAGCATGACTCTGTCAATAAATGAAAGAAATAATAATATTACAAAAGTAAGAAAAGAGGGCTGGGGATGTAACTCAGTGGTTACAGCACTTGCCTGAATGCACAACGCCCTGTGTTTGATCCCCAGTACCACAAAAATTAAAAAGAGAAAAAGGAAAAGAGCTGGGCTGGGGTTGTGGATCAGCGGTAGACTGCTCGCCTAGCACATGCGAGGCCCTGGGTTCGATCCTTAGCACCACATATAAATAAATTTTAAAAAGGTATTGTGTCCAACTACAACTAAAAAATAAATATTAAAAAAAAAAAAAAGGAAAAGAGCTCATCTGAAGAAAATTTAGTCAGTCACCACAACATGGCACAAGAGTCACAAGTAATAATAGTAATTAAGATTAACACTCATCAGGAGTTTCCTAAATATCAGGTTATTTGCTAAATATCTTACATTTAACATTAAACCCTCCAACCGCCATCAAATAGATACTATTATTATACCCGATTTGAAAAAGAAAAAAAAGTAGATTTGAGAAATTAAGTAGTTTAATAATGATTTAATAAGTGATAGCACTGGGATCCAATCCCAGGAGTTTCTGACTCTATTGGAGACTGCCTTGAGCACTATGTCAAACAGCCTTCTCAAGTGGTCAATAGAGGCAAAGATCATGGAAGCACTGTCCAGAGGAAAGGAACTTTCCCCGATTCAGAGGAACCTGCCAGGTCCTATAGACAGCACTCCTCCCCTGATGAAAATATGTAACTTTTTCCATGCTCACAGAGCACTACTGGTTGGCCACAGCTTCCACATGGCTTACCTGCAGGGAGATCATGACCTGGCTCTGAAAGCATGCAAACTTGGGGCCCTTGGGAGTTCCATAGCACATTATAAATTACTAAACTTGTATCCTCGTTTTACATACCATCCTTATTGTGCTGGTTTATCCCAGGTCCTCCCAGCAATATTGGGATTTTAAGCCTGACCACCAGACTGTGTGCTGATTCCACAAGGTGACACTGCCCCATGGGAATGGCCATGCCCAACTGACAGCTTCTTATCTCACCACCTCTTTCAAAACCTCTATAACAGGGGCTGAGGTTGTGGCTCAGTGGTAGAGCACTAGCCTAGCACATGGGAGGCACTGGGTTCGATCCTAAGCACCACATAAAAATAAATAAACAAAATAAAGGTATTATGTCCAACTACAACTAAAATATATATATTTTTTTTTAACTCTATAATATACTTTCAAAATTGGAAAGAAAGTTTTCAAATTTCCCCTTAGATTCATAGACTTTCAGAGGTTCTGAAGAAAACATTGTAAAATTTAGAATGAATGACAGGCAAAGAATTTCAACAGCTATAAGGCTACTGTTATCATTAACAGGAATATGTTATCACAGCATTACTGTGCATCCCCTACAACTGCCATCATAAAAGTGAAATGGTATGCAAGTAAGCGAAAAGAGTATAGACTCCCCTGGCCCTCTACCAATTTATATTTGAGCAGTAATAACGTTTTATCAGCCAAATCTACACACCATAATAATTCTTTGCTCAAGTGGGAGAATAGTGCAAGATACCAACATACTGATTATTTCCTGGTATGTAACACACACATGCTGTATACAAGCAAGGAACAGGTGTTATCCCACTCAGATTATTTCTGAACACTCCTATGGTAAGATTAGACCTGGTGCTTGAGCCATCTGTTTACATGCTACAGTTTAGAGCTTTTGAAGCTTTCAAAAAGAAAAGTTTGCTACACAAACTTTCTAACCATGTCGGCAGTTAAATGTTGAAGATAGGAAGGTCTCTCCAAGGGCAAGACAATTTCTAAGGACTATGCCTATTCCCTCTGAAAGTACTCTGCTCTTCTGTTAAAAATCAAGTTCAAAATATACCAAGTTGTATGAAGCTGCTTGTTTCCTGAGACAGATAATATCTAGCTGGAAATGGCAACTTCCCTGGACCTCTTAACTAACAGAAGGAAAGCAATGCCATGGGTCCAGTTCAACCTGCATTTACTGAGCACATTCCATACCTGGTACTCTAGAAACACAAATAAATAAACCAGTTGCTTGAGAAGCTGACTTTCTAGGGGTGGTAGGAACACCTTTATACATTTGGATGAAATTTACAGAAAATAATAAAACAATGTAGGAAAAAAAGGATGGGTAAAGAAGCAAAAACAAAAAGGTAAAGGAAGCAAAAACAAAAGAAATGCAAGTAAACAGGACTGACTCTTCACTGAAACCACCCTCCTGGTTTACTTTCTTCTCCTCTTTGGGCTGACCTGTGGGTTTCCTTCCAAGGCTCTCCCTTCCTCTATTCAACCCTGAGGGGTCTGCTACATCCTCTTTTCCTGCCCTGGACAGCCTCATCTCCTCTCTCCTAACTTCAATTAGCTCACCTATACTGATGATTCCCAAATCTCTTCTCTCTAGCCCGGTTCTCTTTCATGAGCTCCAGATGGGAATATCCACCTGTCTGTCCAAGTGGCACCTCCAACTTGATATTTATTTTGAAACTGTACTCCATTCTTTCTTTTTTGTTTCCTCTCCCAATTATATTCCCCACTATCTACTGAAAACCTGAGTACAGAGCTAGACCCCTTGCTAACCCCTCCCCAACACCTAGCAAGGTAGGTAGTTCCTAAATATTTCCAGATTCCACCTACTTCTCCCCATCGCTATCCAAGTCTAGGTAACCACAATTTACACCTGAACTATTCCTCTTGTCACAAAAAAAATCATACCAGACCTTTGTTTAAAAATCCTTCACTATTTTGGGTAAGTCCAAAACCCTAAACAAAATTCCTGCATCAAGGAATCCCTACCCTCAGTCCTTCCTCTTTCTGCTTGGGCTTCAAGGAGACCTGCTGCCTCTCCATCTTTGGCTTCAAGCAGTTCCCTTTGTTTGAACAGTCTTTTTAGCCCCTGGCAGGATTCCCTTGCCCCACTCTTCAGGCTGTAGCTCAGAGACCATTGGCCTGAAAGCTTTCCCTTTGCTTCCCCTCCCTATGCCCTCTACTTCCCCTATTACAGCATGTATCATCATGTCTTCTCATTAGTATCAATGCTAGAGTGAACCTATGTACTTGGCACTGTTAGGTCTTCAATCCTGAATGAACAAATGATTTTGCCAGGGGAAAAATTTTGTCTATCCCAGACTTTTTGCAAACTATAAAATAGTGGGATTTCCAGTTGGGAATATAGGATGGGCATTTAAAGTGGAATAACCAGTTTCTCTTCCTTTCCCTTACCCCAAGCCAGGCAGCCAAACACAGGGAGGGCCCTTAGTTTAATTAGAGCCCTTTCTTTACAGGCCTTACATAGCATTTTAAATTTAAGGCATTATGTGGATACGAGGACTCAACAAATTCCTAGCAACTAGATTAGGGGTTTCCCTTGGCAAAACTTCCTATGATTACTGTAACAGACTAGTTATTAGAGCTTATTACTTCGCATTCACATTAAATCACACAACCACTCTGAGAATTTGGTGCTGGTCATCCCCATGGTTCAGAACTGGGATGCCACGATATCAGGTAATTTCCACAAGGTAACACCACTCACCAGAATTCAAGCTCAGACAATACATCTCTAGAATCTTGGCCTGGCCTATGGAAAGTAGCCAATGAATGAATGGTCAATCAGGAGATCAGGATGACCCATTGGGGGCTACATTAGAAAAGAAACACTTGGATAACCCAAAATGCACTCATATTTGATTCACAGGTGCATCTTGGGAAACATGTTCAAATCACAGGCACTGTTAATTCTCTTATGGGGCACCACGATGGGGAAAGCTTTTTGGTCACAAGGAGGTTTTGCAGGCTGAACTAACACATCACAGGTAGAGCAAGCGTTGGGTGTCCCAACACACAGCCTGCATGAAGCCAGGCCAGAGAAGCCTGTAGCCTCTTTCATAGCTTACCTCCCGCAGCTCCAGTCTTTGGGCCACAGCTTCCAGGCTCTCCTGGCCAGTGCTCTCCACAGACAATGTGAACTCCACAAACTCGTTATTGAGCAGCTGGATCCGCGCAACCAGGCAGCTCTTGCTGGACACCGTGTAGCGCCGGGTGCGTTTCAATTTCAATCCAAATGGCAGTGGCATCTTCTCCCTTCAAGAATGGAGGGGCAAAGAAGGAAAATCCCGCGGTGATGACGTCGGGAGAAAGCGGCCCTCTCTTGAAGGGATGAACTCTGTCCAGTTTCGCGCCGCTCACCCAGCAGCTGCCGCCGCCATTAAAAAGCAACAGAGTCTCCAAAGGCCAAGAGAAGGGAGCATCCACGCCAGCGCTGAGGAAAGAGGAACCTCAGTTACACCAAACACCGTAACTCTGGACTTGGCTTTCAAAAATAAAAATCAATGCAACTGGGCCTAAAGAACAAGCTCTCCTCTCCGCTGGAAAAGAAGGCACTAACAGGATCAGGGAGACACTGGGGAAGTTCACCATCAGAGCCAAGGGCTGGGCCCGGGGTCAGACTCCACCCCTCACTCTACCCTACAAATAGTGATGACATCCTGTGGCTACGGTCAGGATTAAACAATAGCACGACTATAATCCCAAATTCGGTAATTGGTATAAAAGCGGTCATTTTAATATTTAGAACTGTTAATTTTTAACAGGTAAATTAATTCTTTGGAATACTCCTATGTCACAGCTTTTTTTTTTTTTTTTCTATTCTTTTTATTGCCTAAGTGAAAATAAGTGCAAAACTCCTCCCGAAGGGCTAGGCTCGAGTTCCAGACGCTTTAGGCAAATTAACCTTGAACTCCTTATAGGAGGACTAATCCCTTCTAACATATGGCAGCTGCGAGTTTCAAAGGAGGCGAATTGCTTAGCAAGCATTTGCAAAAACCCTTGCTGGCGTATAAATACATAGGTTATCGGATTGATTGATTTATAAACACATCATAAAAGACCCTACAAATGCCCAGGATCAAACCGTGGTAGTTCTGGTAGTTCTCTCCTGGGTCGGGACGTCCTGGGAGGCTGTGGGCATCCACCTGAAGAGGCGGGCGAGGCCTTGAACGCCATCCTAGGCTACCGAGGAGCCGTCGGGGTTCCGCAAGACCATGAGGCTAACTAGGCGGTGGAGAACTCAGACTCCCGCTTCCCCGCCCCACCGAGTGGAGAGCAGGCGGCGTTGCGGGGCGAACGGGTACCCTCGGAGGTCCCGGAACCCTCCGCTCGCGGCTGCGTTTCCGAGCGGAGGTGCTTGGCTAGGACCCGCCCTTCGCTCCCGGAGGGAACGTTTACAGGGGGCGGCTCGCGCCCCGCAGGAGAAGGTGAGGTTGGCGCCAGCGGGGGACGCCGAGGCGGAGCCGCTGCGCCCCAAGTGCGTTACTTACAACGTTGTTAACCACACCTGTTGATGGTAACTTCTAGGCCGAAACTGGGGGCGAGCGGCAGCTGGGTACTTTTATATCCCCTGGAATATTTTCGCCCCTAAAGGAATCGACAAAATCACAGCTATTTCCAGAGTGCTCAGGCCGCTCTCACCAGCGACCCTGTTCACCTAACTCGGGCCTCGGGAGCTGCGGCTTTCACAACCTCACGCTACTATGGGCTGAGCAGGGACTCCATCCCAGGCTCCTCCTTCACTCCCAGTCCGCAGGCTGTCCCTCTCCAGACGGTGGCTCAGCCCCAAAGGTGATAGGCACTCAGGGATGGGGAATGGCACAGCTAGAGAACGGGATTTAGTTATTCCCCTAGCCTTTGCCGAGCTTAACATTTTGAAATTCCATCCCACAAATGTGTATTGCGTCTCTGAGCACAAGGCAGCGTAATGAGCATCTTGAGAAATCTAAGACGAATCCTAAGCCATCGCTGTCCTTAAGGAGATTACAAGCATGCTATAATTACATACAGAGCTGTATCTCTAATGAGGACCTGACCATGGTTTTCTGTTTGTGTTTTGTTTTTTGAGCTTTGGTTATCCCCAGAAAGTTGGGTTGGTTTGTTTGTTTGTTTTTTGTTTGATAAGTTTTTGTTTTTGTTTTTAATTAAAAACAAGGGGTAGAAGGCCAGAGAGGAAAACCAAAACTGGAACTACCTAAAGCAGTGTTAATAATATTTTCTGACTGCCTTCTGTAAGTAAACTCATTATAATATAGAAATGGAAAATAAATATTATAAAAAGATATGGTGTCCACCTGCAGTAGTTTTTATTCTCTTTGCCAGTTTCAGACATATAAACTAAATAAAGCAAAATGAAAAAAAATCAAACAATGAGAACCTTAAAGAACCTTAAGTAAGCTTTAACTAGAAAATTTTCTGATAAATCAGCAGTGTTTGTGTAGATTTTTAAAGGTTATATATAAAGATGGGCATGGTGGCATACACCTGTAAACCCAGTGATTCAGGAGGCTAAGGCAGGAGGATCATTGCAAGTTTAAGGCCAGCCTCAGCACCTGTCTCAAAAAGTAAAAAGGGCTGGGAAGTAGTTCAGTGGTAGAGCACTCTTGGTTTCAGTCCCCAGTATTCCCCCAATATATGTGTATACACATACACACACACAAATATATATATACAAAATTCTCTTCCATGAGATAAGTTGGATGATTTCAGTTTTATATACAAACTATAATAACTGGAAACAACTGATTAGTATGAATGAAGAGACAAGATATTGCATATATGTAAAAGAAAGATAAAACATTTGATTTAGGAGCTGTTCAAATATGATAGTTCTTCATGACAAAGAACTAAGCCTTGAATACAATAGTTACTACACTATATAACTTAATTATTAACTTCAGCTTTGATTAAGCAAACTCAAAACTTTCAATTATCCCTGAGATTTCAAATGTTTTACAGCATCAGGGATAAGAAAAAGCCAATGTTCCTCTTTTTTATTTTGGTAAATGTTATAGCTGAAAGAGTTGAGGGGTGTGTGCGTATTTACATGTATTTTTCCCCAAGAGTCCAGCTTGCTTTTTCCTTATTATATAAAACCCACTGCATTAAATAATGTTCTGCTTAGTAATTTATAAGTTTATCAGTGATTTACACATCTTAATTTGCATTTGTGTACAGTATTTGCTACCAAATGATGCCATAAAGCTAAGAATGTTTGAATATAACAGCCTATTAAAATAAAAATAAAATAGAAAATTACGATTCTTTGGGGGGGGGGGCAAAATAATAAGTATGCAATAACTTGCATTATGTAAAAGAATATGCAATAATTTGAAAGGTGGTTGGGTCTGGAATTATAATTTAACTATTAAAAGAAAGATAATTCATAGCTTCTAAAAGAAAAAACTGGGAGATAATTTCTGTACAAACCTTTTGTTTTATAGTAAGAAAACATGTTAAATTCTGCTTCAGTACAGTTTACAAAAGGTAGTCCTGCTGCTAGTGAATTCACTTTAATTTTTCCTCTCCACATCCCCTTCCAAAAGTTTCTCAAATACATTTTTAACTCTGAATCCTGTAGGTTCACACCTAACCCAAACACACTACTTAGGGCCTCACCACATGTAACTTTGACTACATTGATTAATATAAATAATCATTAAGAGGACAGAGTATTTGTCATCTTTAGAATGATATGTATGTCTACTGCATTATATCAAACCTGCTTCTCACGTGCAAACATCTGTGTTAGATACTCTACTATAAAATATCCTAGAAACAAAATAGGCAACTATTTTCAGGGTAAAATTACTGTCTATCTCACAAACTTTTAAAAAAAATCTGCCAGCTACTCTTAGGCATATACGGATTGTCACTTGAAGCACGCGAACATTCTGAATGTGCTTTCCAGCACGCACTATTATCATAAGGCTTTCTCAGCAAAAGAAAATAGGACGAGCATACCAAAAGTGGAAAATCTAATCAGGATTTGCAGAAATCACAAGTCGGAATTTGCAAATCCAGGAATTCCTTTTTCCAGAGCAAACACGCTTTACTCCAAAAACAAAACAAGGCGTTACCCAACAGTCCTTCCAAACGCCCCTTCTCTCCAAAGTTATCTGGCAAATTTCACACTTACATATTCCAAGAGACACAAGCATGCCTGACTTTCAAGATCCTGAACCAGAATAAAGCCACAGCAACCCGCCGCGGAGTTCAGAAAAGTTAGAGACCCGTTTTGGAAATCCCTGGGGCAGACCCGAGCGAACCTGGGAAGGCAGGACTCCGCTCTTTGTTAGCTCCCGCCGGGGTCCGGCAGCCGCGACCCATCCTCGCGGACGCCGGGAGCCCCAAGGCGCGCGCCGCCCCCTCCCGCCCGCCGGGGCCCGCGCCCTCACCTGCACCCGCGCCCGCATCCTCGGGGCCGCGCGCCCGCTCAGCGGCCCGCCTCCCCGGGCCCCGCCGCGCGGCCGCCGCAGCCGCGCCCGCACGCCAACCCGGGCCGCTGCGCGCTCATGGGGATCGCCCGCCTCACTTCCTGTCTCCAAAAACGCGGCCCGCAGACCATTCCCCTGGGCAGAGTCCCGCGGCAACGAGGCGAAGGCCCGGGGGACGCCCGCCGGCGAGGAGCGCCGCACGCAGAGGCCCGCGCCCGCAGGGCCGGGGGCGGCAACGAGACGGACGAGCGGACGCGGGACGCGCGGGCGGAGCGGCGGAGCGGCTGGGGCCAGGCGTCCCTCCCCCTGGCCGGGCGGGCGGGCGTACGGATCCGGGGAGGCGGCGGCGGCCCGTGACCTCAGAGAGTTGGAATGCGGGCGGCGGGGCGCGGGGGAGGCGCGGACAGCTGCGCCCGGCCGCCGGGGAGGGGGCGCGCCGCTTCTTTTTTTAATCGTGTGACCACTTATTTTAAGAGTTTCCAAATAAAGCAAGCCTGTTAATGAAATGAGGGGGGATTTCAGTTCCAGGTAAAGAGTTTTTTATTCCCATGTTATTAGGTGGTGATCTTTAAAGGTAATTTCAGAACACCTGAAGTGCTCACTTCTAACCATGTATTCTATAAGAGGACATGGTCAGTACGGTGGGCGAATAACACCACCACCACCCCCAAAGAAAAGGCGATAGACCTCGAATAACTTGTAGGTTCCCACAAGAGAGCTGCACGCTCCTCTAATACACTAGAGCTATAAAGGTGGTGACTCCAGGGTCAAGTTGTTTGGACTCAAATACCAGTTCCAACACTTACTAGCTGGGTGGCCTTGTGGAAATTTCTTAACCTCTCTGTACTTGTGTCCTATAAAACGGGAATAATGTAATTATTATCTAATAAGCAGGTAAAATGTATGTAAGGCTACATTTAAATCTAGGCCGTATTATGCTTATTACACAGTCCATTATTGCTATTACTAGGTATTCCAACATAAACTGAGGGATAAAATTGTGTGAACCCTAACACACCATTCATTACAGGAAGAGTGATCTTGGCATGTGGTTGGAGCAGAGAAACTTTTCATTTTTGTAAATTTTAATTTCAATGATTTAATACGTTTCTGGAATGCTTTTTAATGTTAAATTTCATTTAGATCTCACTTTGTTCAACAATTAAACACTTGAATATTTACTATGCATGAGACTAGTTCCCTGCACACAAAGGACTTCTGGTCTAGTGGATGATAAACGCACTGTAAACAGTGCGTGCTCCAGTGTGGGGGCCCTGTCACAGAGGTATGAGTGGTACTGGAGAACAAAGCCCAGCAAGAATACCCAAAGGCAAGCAAGATCACCCGTGTTTCTAATGGGGAAAAAAAAAAATCGGTTCTGGACGCCAAGAGGGCTCAATTTTTGTGGAAGGAAAAAAAAAAATCTGAAAATGAGCCATTTTTCTTCTCTCTGTGCTAGAAATATTGGAATTATGTTTCACCCTTCTCCCTTTCTCATCTCCAGTTGTCATCAAGACTTGATATTTCCTCCTTTGAAATGTCTCAGTTCTTTCTTTCTTGTTCCCCCCTGGTACCTTCTAAACCCAACCCTTGTAACTTTACATCCCAATTACTGCAGCAAAGGTGGTTGTCTTGCATTTATTTGGTTTCTTGCCATGTCTTACCCTCTCCTGGGTTTATCACTTCTTCCCAGTGGATTCCCAAGGTCAAGCTCTCCTGCCTCCTTACCTTTAAAGGCTTTCTAAACTGGATTCTCAGGCCACCCTTATTTCTTACTTCTCTCCAGTGTGCCCTCTGTTCCCCAACAAGTGGTTTCCTCTAGGCAGCAGTCCCTCCAGCCTTTCTTCCATTTGTCTAAGCCTTCAGCTTCTCTCCAAGTCTCAGTTCAAGACTCAGCTCAAGATCACTTTCTTTTTTTTTTTTTTTTTTTTGTACTGGGGATTGAACCCAGGGGCGCTTAACCACTGAGCCACATCCCCAGTTGCTCAGTTGCTGCTTAGGGCCTCACTAAATTGCTGAGGCTAGCTTTGAACTCATGCTCCTCCTGCCTCAGCCTCCCTAGTCCCTGGGATTACAGGCATGCACCATCTCAAGGGGCCCAAGACAACCATTCCATGGTGATCTCCCTACTTGGCAGGAACCTTAAAAATTGTTTCACAGAGGCCTCTTTTAGAATTCCTAGGACAGTACTGGGCAGAGAGTAGGCACTAAATAAAAACTTGTTAATTGAATCGGGAAGAAAATAAAAGAATTTTAAAAATAGAAAATGATCATAAAACCTAAGTGATGTTGGACAGCTGAGTTGAACTTCCTCCCTCACAGCCCACAGATGTTATTTACTGACCAAGTACTTAAGCTCTGTTTTCCCTCAGTCATGTTACTTTGGCAGTAACATCCCCATGGCAAGGCACATGAAAAACCCCTTCAAAGGGTTAGATATAAAATTATTATTGGCTTATGGTTTCTATGTAAGAGAATGAGGTAATTTATATGACTCAACCCCAAAAGGTACACAAAGACATAATTGAAAAGTCCCCTTCCCACCCTGTCTGCTAAACACGAGCTCTTCTGGGGAGAACTAGGGTTACCTCCTTCCCTCATATATTCTACTAACATATAGGCAACCAAGTTTGTAGATCTACCTCCTCTTGTTACTCAGAAAGTGACACATACTTCTACCCTGGAAGATATTACTAAAATATATAAATAAATTAAAATTTGAAAAAAGAACTGCATATAAAGTAATGAAAGATTAAAAAGTTAAAGGGGGGCGCTGAGTTGTGGCTCAGTGGTCTCACATGTGTGAGGCTCTGGGTTCGATCCTCAGCACCACATAAAAAAATAAACAAAATAAAGGTATTGTGTCCAACTACAACTAAAGAAGATATCTTAAAAAAAAAAGTGATAGAAATTGTGGTTTGGGTAGTACATTGACCAGTTGTTTTCCCGGGAGTTAAAAAAAAAAAAAGTTAGTGTGCTTGGGTAGCATGATGAATACCCACTACATACCACTATATAAAATACAACCTCCTCAAAAGTCTAAATTGAGTCAATTATTCACTCCACAAGGACCATGATGTCTTGGGGGGGGGCAGGGAAGTGAAGGTGGGGACTGGAATTAGAGAAATCAGCATTGATTTCTGGAACCCTCATCTTGAGCTTTGCCTACTACACTCAACACTGCAGCAGGTGTATCACCTTTTCAGTTGCAAAAGAGTGAAAATTTTGTGGGTAGATTTCCCTAGTCCTCAAGGAAAGGATGATGTTGGTGATTTTTTGTTCAAATGGACAAGAAAATAGAAAAGCATGTCAATCTCATAGCAAAAGTAATTGCTGAAGTTCACGCCTGTCATCCCAGTGGCTCTAGAGATGCAGAGGCATTGCTGGTGTGAGGGCAGCCTCAGCAAGTTAGCGAGGTCCTAAGCAACTTAGGGAGAACCTGTGTCAAAATAAAAACATTTTTAAAAGAGCTGGGGGCTGGGGATGTGGCTCAAGCGGTAGCGCGCTCGCCTGGCATGCGCAGAGCGCTAGGTTCGATCCTCAGAACCACATAAAAATAAAAATAAAGATGTTGTGTTCAC
The DNA here is from genome assembly GCF_047511675.1 of Marmota flaviventris. NCBI lineage: Eukaryota > Metazoa > Chordata > Mammalia > Rodentia > Sciuridae > Marmota > Marmota flaviventris. Next base: position 16,264,451 of record NC_092499.1, on the reverse strand, counting down.
CGAAAAAACTAAAAAATAAATATTAAAACAATTCTCTCTCTCTCTCTAATAAATAAATAAATAAAATAAAAGAGCTGGGGATGTAACTCAGTGGTAACGCCCCTGGGTTCAATCCCCAGTATATACATATTTTCATCCCACATGTATTGGAAGTCAACTGCTACTGCAAGGAGAAAGGTGAATAAGATGCTATCCCTATCCTCAAGGACTCACCATTTGAACAACAGGTGAATGCATAATTCTCATAAGTGTGGAAATTTACACATGAGCATATTAACCTAAATGAATGCAATGCCTGGTTAATCACTGCAATCAGCTTTTGCTTGTGTCTGAAAAGACAAATAAAAGGACATTAAGCACTCAAAGAAGAGGGAAAAAAGCATTGCAGACTAGAGGTGACACATCCCCACTTCTTCCTTCCCCTATCTTGTACACATAGATGTACACACACACACTCATGCACACTTGCACAGGGTGTGCAAAATCCAGTAGAAGCCAGGGGCGGTAACGCATACCTGTAATCCCAGAGGCTCGGGAGACTGAGACAGGAGAATCATAAGTTCAAAGCCAGCCTCAACAATGATGAAACGCTAAACAACTCAGTGAGACCCTGTCTCTAAATAAAATACAAAAAATAGGGCTGGGGATGTGGCTCAGTGGTCAAGTGCCCCTGAGTTCAATCCCTGGTACGTAAGTAAGTAAGTAAGTAAATAAATAAATAAATCCAGTAGAAATCAGCCCATATAGAAGACAAGAGACACTGGGGAACCAATGTTAGAGAAAACAGGCCCCGTGCAGTTGGAAATTGTACTCAGGCCCTCCTGACCTCATAGTCAATGCTCTTTTCAGTTATCTTTTCAGTTTGGAAGGTAGCCCAGAGGCCTCTTAGCTGACACTATGGTTTGTTGAAATCCAGTTCTCATACTATCCCTTAGAGAAAAATATGTCATTTGTCATGGTCCAGTTTAGTCTCGTTTTTTTTTTTTTTGTACTGGGGATTGAACCCAGGGTGCTTAACCACTGAGACACACCACAGGCCTTTTTATATTTTATTTTGAGACAGGGTTTTCCTAAGTTACTGAAACTGGCTTTGAATTTGAGATCCTCCTGCCTCAGTCGCCTCAGTCTCCAGAGCCGCTGGGATTACAGGCATACAGCACCATGTCCCACTCAGTTAAGTCTTCTTCAGAACTCATACCTCCACCCCTTTCAATGGATTCTCTTAGGGTTTCATCATGAACACCTTCCTGGGAATAAGATGTGGTTTGTGAAGCTGCATCTTCCAGGGCAGCACCTACATCAGCCTCAAAACCCCAAATGCCATTGGCTAAGTGAGGCTATCCCTTCTGTGACTCAGACACTGTGTTTTCTGAAATCTGAAAGTACTTAAATTCTCAAATAGCTTAAAATTTCTTTTCTTATAACTGTAAGCTAATTGTCCTAAAAATGAACACTTTCTTGAATGTTTCTTTTTTTTAATTTTTTTGTTTTTTAGTTGTCAATGGACCTTTATTTTTATTTATTTATATGTGGTGCTGAGGATTGAACCTAGTGCCTCACACATGCTAGGCAAGCGCTCTACCACTGAGCCACCACCCAGCCCTGAATATTTCTTAGTAAGTTTCCTTCTTTGGTGTACATATTAATGAAAATATTCTCTACTTTCTACAATATTTTTTCTTCTAGTTGTAGACGGACACAATACCTTTCTTTCTTTATTTTTGTGTGGTGTGAGGATTGAACCCAGTGCCTCACAGACACAAGGCAAGTGCTCTACCCCTGAGCTACAACCCCAGCCCACAAAAGGGTTTTTAAAATCAATATTATTGAAATATCAACTGCCAATTTGGTAATGGCACAATAATGGCAAAGCATGTTTTTGTTCTTAGTGCTGAAATGGCAGGTAAAGGAATAGAGGTAACTTACTTGTCTTCTGGATTTTGAATGTCATGAAAGAAGAGAGTCTTGCTCATCTGTATGCTCTCGCTCCTAGCATGGTATCTAGCTCAGTCTAGGTATTTAATTTTTAATCAGCAAACATGGTGCTATTATAAGCCAGGTCAGTTTGAAATGCTTCACAAATATTAACCTGCAGGAGAATGTTAAATATTGCAGGGGAAACAAGCATCATACCTATGCTGTATGAGGAAACTGAGGCAGGATGAGAATAAGCAACTTGTCTAAGGTCTCAGAGTGGCAGAACCATGATTCAAACCTAGACAGTCTGGCTCCAGGTCCCTGGTGTCAGTCACCCTTCTCTTCTGCCTTTCATCAATGTTGAATGAGTGTATGATCAATCTGCATTTATCCATGAGGAATGCTTTTGTAAAGTAGGTATTTAATTACTCTCACCCTACAAATATTTAATAAGCACGTACCATGTGTCTAGCATCCTGAAAGAAATTTTGGAGAACTTTAAAGATTTACAGAAAATTCATAATTTTGTTAGGAAACACACACATACACACATACTGTCACACTAGCAGTTCCCATATAGATACCATAGGAACTCAGAAGAAAGGATTATATAAGACTATGAAAGGGCCAATGGCAGTCAGACTCTAATTGACCCCACAATTCTTGCTCCTGCTATTCATTCTGTGTTGTTTAAACCTTCCCCTTGAGTGTGGATAACTTCTAGTCAATGAATATGGTAAATATGAGGAGTTTTTTTTTTGTTTTTGTTTTGCTACTGGGAATTTAACCCAAGGGCGTTTAACCACTGAGCCACATTCCAGCCCTATTTATATTTTACTTAGAGACAGGGAGGGTCCTGCTAAGTTGCTGAGGCTGGCTTTGAACTTGTGATCCTCTTGTTTCAGCCTCTGAAACCACTGGGATTCCAGGCATGACCCACCACGCCCATGCAGATAAGGAGTTTTGAAGATGTCATTTTGTTCCTAAATCAGTTGATTAGGGGACTGGTGAGCAAGGGCTACCTGGGAGGGCTCACCCCTTCCTCCTGGGCAAACCTAATTAGACAAAAGCCTTTAAAAGAAAGACTGGGCCTCCCCTGAGCTGAGAGGGAAGCTTCTCTTTGCTGGCTGAAGTGGAGAAGCCCTTGGCATAGAACCATAGGCAGACTCCAAGGCAGCCTCCAGATGACAGCTCAAAATGAATTCCTGCTAAGAACCTCAAAGAGGTTGCAAAGGAATTCTTCAGGTGAGAACACTGCCTGCCTGACATCTAATTGCAGTCTTCTGAGACTCTGGGCAAAAGACCCAGCAAAGCCATGCTTAGATTGCTGATCCATGGAAACCGAGAGATGAGAAACAGTTGTGTTTTAAGCTGCTAAACGTGTGGTCATTTGTGTTTTCTCAGTAGATTAACTAATACAAAGCACTCTCAGGAGCTAGTGAAAATGGAGAAGAGAGGACTCTCTTTATGTCTATCCTGCTTCTAAGGTTTATGATCAGGGAAGGGAGGAAAATTATTAGTAAGAGAAAAACCTAAATAAATCCTCTAGCTTTTAGTTGCTTTTAGCTGACTTAAACATCAGTAACTTTGGAGGTCACACAGCTGGGCAATACATTAGTCTCCCATTAGTTTTGCTGTAGATAACACCGCTGATGCATAGGTTATGATGATAACAGTTGCCTGGATAACTTTTTAGGACCTGAAGTCCTGACTCTTCACTTGTCCTACTGATGTCCAAAGGGAATGGGATGCAAAGACTTGGCATCTCTGTCTTCATGTTGTGTCTCTTTTGTTGCTTTAACCTTTTGGTCAGAGCCTACTCAGCTGTGTATGCACACAAATCGATTAGTTGGATAAATATTTTGTCCAACTCTATAAGACTAACTTGACCTCGACTTGCTTAGCTTCTTCCCCTCCCTTCAAGTCTACTAGCCACCATGACTAGAAATACCAGACTATGAAAGCAATAAGAGGAGGTGGTACCTGAGTTCCTGAAATATCTCTGGCTATTCCTAGAAAAAAACCTGTTTATTAGACTCTCCCTCTCAGTTGTTCCTATCCTATATCTGTAGCCCCTTAACCCGTTTGCAGCTTGAGAAGATGATTTATAAGCATAGGCTTTACTTCTACATTCTTTGGCTACTAAGAAAACCCTTTCTTTCTCCCCTAAACTGTCCCTTTCATCTTGTCTCAATTTTCCTGAGATGAGCCTCTGAACATAGGTTGGTAACAAAATTAGGTGTCTAAGGATAAAAATAGAGAAATCAGGTTCATCACAATGGTGCATTCCTATTATCCCAGTGACTCTGGAGGTTGAGGCAGGGGGATTTAAAGTTAGAGGAAAGCCTCTGCAATTTAGTCTCAAAATAAAAATGACTGGGGATGTAGCACATTAGTAGAGCACTAAGTACCCCTCCCCGCAAAGGAAATCAGAAGTAGAAATCAATCTGAGTGGGAGAAGGTGATGTTCATAATGCATATTTTAGTGATGAAGTCCATATTTTAATTATGAACTTGGAGTAAATAAAATGGGCATAGAAACTTAAATTTTGGAGGTGGAGTTCAGGTGTGAGTTCAAGGCAAACGGGAATTTGGTCATTATCGGCATAGAAATAACAATTGAAGGCCTGAAAATTAAAGTAGCCCAAAGGAGGGGTTCAGAGAGGAGCAGGAGGATGAATTGAGCAAGGCTACCAATGTCCTGGGGAGAAGAATGTAGAAATAGGAAAGCCAGGATGTTTGAGGAGTAAAAGGAAGGACTTCACAGCCGGGCTTGGTGTTGCACTCCCATAACCCCAGTGGGTTGGGAGGCAGAGGCAGGAAGATCGCGAGTTCAAAGCCAGCCTCAGTGGTTAAGCCCCCCTGGGGGGGGTTTAAAAAAATTTAATCAATCGCCGGTTTAAAAAAAAAAAAAAAAAGACTTCACGATGGGGTGTGTTGTTCAGGATATTCCATTTTCCTGAAAGTGTAATTACAATGCAACCTCCAGGAGGCAGTCTATTTCCACAGGTAAGAAAACCGAAGTTTCCAGTTGAAATATAGATCAACACCATATCAAGTGAAAGCTGAATTTGAACATAGATATCACATCAAATCCATGGATCTTCCTGCTACACATTTAGTTCATCTTTATTATCCAAAGGAGAGTAAAATGAATAAATAGGGGAGACCCGTCAAGGGAGGAATGAAGTTTCCCCAGAAGGCCTAGAGAGAAGCCAGGCAATCCGCACGCCGCTGTCCTCCCTGGCACCAGTAGAGGTCGCTAGTGCAAAGGCTTCGCGGACTGAGGTGTACGCACGCGCGGGCGCATGCGTGACTCCCCCAGCCTGCAAGGGGTCGCCGGACCGGCGGGGGCGGGCACACGCAGTGCGCGCGGCCGGGGGCGGAGCAGCGCTGGAGGCGGCGGTGGCCGGCCTGCGGGGTGGGAAGCCTTAGCGGGCCCCAGGTAAACGAAGTGCTGCGCAGTGCTGTCCCCGCCGCCCGCCGCCCTCCGCGGAGCCATGGAGATCGGCACCGAGATCAGCCGCAAGATCCGGGTGAGGCCCGCGTCAGCCGGCACCTGGTGAAGGCGGGAAGCGGGGCCTCGGCGGGCGGTTGCCAGGAGTAACGAGGTCGGCGGGCCTGGCCGGGGGCGCTTCTCGCCCGGGCCGCCTCGGTCCTGGCGCGGCCACGGCCTCGGAGAGCGCGCCCGGGCTGCGGCGGGCGAGTTACCCCCAGCGGCGCGGAGAGCGGTCCCGGGTGGGCCGCCGGGGGTCGAGGCGCCTCCCCGCCCCCACCCGGCTGCGGAGGGGCGGGAGGCGAGGCACCGGCGAAGTCGCCTCAGCGCTGCCCGGGTGTCGTTTTCCTGGAGCCGCCATTCTCACGTGCACATTTGCTCTTTTTCCCTTAGAGTGCCATTAAGGGGAAATTGCAAGAATTAGGAGCTTACGTTGGTAAGTATTTTGTTGTCGTTGTTGTTAGCCGACTAGAATTTAATTTGCAGCTGCTTGAATTTTAGTGAGTGCATTTCACCCCCATCGTACTTCTGACATTCTGTTTTCTGCTTTCTACTCTTCTTCAAATCTGATAATCCCTGGTTACTTTCCCGTCATTTTATTGAACATTCTTCTTTGCAACCTTTTTTCCCCAGCCTAATACAGTAGTTTGAAACAGTGTAGCTTCCTCCACTAAGGTTCTTTCCTATTTCCATTTTCTGGATTTTATTTTATTTTTCCTTTTGTTACTTTCCTCTTGACCTTTATTTTCAGAACTTTTACTTTGGACATGAATGTTTGATGCTTTCTGGCTTTTGCCCTGGAATGGCTCAGTGAGTTTTATCTTTAGATCTCTTTATCTTCTTCCAAGTGTTTCTTCTTTCTTGCAACAATAAAGGGTTCTCTTTCTCCCTGTTCTTTTATATTGAATGTTTACTCTGGGTCTGGCTTTGTGCCTATTTTATTTATGCGTGTGTGTGCGCGTGCTTATATATGCATTAATATGATAATCCCCAGGAGAACACGGAAAGGTAAGTGGTAATATCTCCCTGTACAATCAGGGGCAAAATTTTATGGATTTAGTCTGTTGACGTCAAAGCTGGTACTTCCTATAAATAATTGTTACCACTTAGGACAGCATTCTCAAAGAGTGTGAGACCCTAAGGATCTCTGAAGTTGAAACTGCTTTCATATTAATACTAAGAAGATACTTGCTATTTTCACTTGGATTGTGGAAAAGCAGTGGTTGGTAAAACTGCTTGTTTTTTTAGCCTGAATCAAGATAGTCAAGCCAGATTCTATCAGAAATCATATTCAAATCCCTATTTTCCCTACTTGGCAGTTTACAGAACAGAAAAAGCTAGTTTCTCTTTAAGTGTTTTTTGTTTTTGCCATACTGAGGATTGAACTTAAGGGTACTTTACGGCTGACCTACATCTGCAGTCCTTTTTATTTTTTATTTTGAGAAAGGGTCTCACTAAGTTGCTGAGGCTGGCCTCAAACTTTCAGTTCTTTTGCCTAAACTCCCTACTTGCTGGGATTTCAAATGTATGCCATTGAATCAAGCAGTAAAAATATTTTTTAAAACTCTAGGCCTTTCACTCCATCTTTTTAATATTTTGCTTTTGCAGAAATAGCAGTGCTCATAAAGCACTTCTGTGGTAGAATAAACAATGGTGGTTGTTTTAAGGAAAGACATGTGTATGATTGAGTTGAGAATTAAACTAATCACTTTTTTTTTTTCTTTTGAGGTACTGGAGATTAAACCCAAGGGTGTTCAATCATGGAGCTATATCTCCAGTTCTTTTTATTTTTATCTTGAGACAGGGTCCCACTAAGTTGCTGAGGCTGGCTTCATATTTGTAATCCTCCTGACTCAGTCTCCCAAGTTGCTGAAATTGTAGGCATGCACCACCAACCCTGGCTTAGCCACCTTTTTCATGAGGCATCTTTGAATTTTTGTGTGTGTTATTAGTGCTGGGGATGAAACCCATGGTCTCATATTTGCATGTGCTTTACCACTGAGGTGCATCTTTAGCCCCTCATGTTAACATAAAGAACTGATGACTGGTTACATGTACTTGGGTATTGGCAGACAGAAGAAAAAAGAACTGTTGGTCTTTGATGCCAGCTTGAACTTTCAAATGAAAATTGGAAAAATTTGAAAAAAATTTGCGTCCATGAACCTGATTTCCAGTACTAAAACAATTTCTCGTGAAATTTTAGATATTTTAATAAATATTTATATGTGTGTATGAGTGTGTTTTTCAGTATGGGGATGAACCTAGGGACACTCTACCACTGAGCTACATCCCCAGCCCTTTTTTTAAATTTTGAAACAAGGTCTTGCTGATGTACAGAGGATATCCTAGAGCTTACCATCCTCCTGGCTCAACCTCTTTGAGTAGCTGGGATTCCAGGTGTGCACTATAAGACCTGGCTACAAGTTGTAATTTTTATATATATAATGAAATGTATCAACATGTTAGTGATTCTCTAGCTCACTGAACCAGTATTTTCCTAGTGATCAGTACATAATGTTAAATAAATTCATTTGGGTGTCCTTAAAAGCACAGGCTCAATCAGTGGATTTTCTTGTAATAGTGTAAGAAGGTATTTGATGTAGTTTTAGATTTCATGTTGCTGCTAACTTTTAGTAAATTACCATTTGTTGAGTTTTAGTGTAGTATAACAGAATAATATTCACATTATTTGTGAAGGTTGTAGAAATGCAAGTGTGTATTTATGTGACCCTAGATTTTCTTTATATTCTTCCAAGTGAACAGTATTAAAAGAGATTAAATGAAATAAACTAGATGCTAGAATCTACTGGTCTTTTAAAGTAGATGTTAAAGAGATTTAAAATATAAAACAAGAGCACTCTTTGCATTATATTTTTGTTTTAGAAACTAGTTATTTTAATAAAAATGTTATTTATGTTAGTATAATTTGGTTTGTTGTTAATATGTAATTGATCTATTATAAATGAATTAATAGATAGTTCTGGGTGTGTTGGTACATGCCACTTACCCCAACAACTTAGGGAAGCTGAGACAGGATGATCACAGGTTCAAGGCCAGCCTGGGCAACAGCAAAATTCTGTCTCAATATAAAATTTAAAAGGAGCGGGGAATATAGCTTAGTGATAAATTAAAGTTTGAGAGTTCTTAGTTTATGAATTGCTTACAAATTTAAGAAATTATTTGTTGTTGGGATTGTTAAGACTTTCACTGATGAGAAGATGAAGCTGAACCAGGATTTATTTATTCTTTTTCATTCAACACTTAATGGATGCCTGGGGTGAACTTGTTTTGGCTCAAAAATAGAAATCCACAGAAAACCTAGTGATAAACTTTCTTAATTCTAACACGTGAAAGCACAAACGCATTCTTTTTTCTTTTTTTTAAAGAGAGAGAAGAGAGAGAGAAATTTTTTTAATATTTATTTTTCAGTTTTCTGTGGACACAACATCTTTATTTTATTTTATGTGGTGCCAAGGAGTGAACCCAACGCCCCGCGCATGCCAGGCACTAGCGTGTTACTGCTTAAGCCACATCCCCAGCCCACAAACACAAACACATTCTTATTGAGCCAAAATGCAGTGACCTTTGATCATTTATCAGATTGTAATTAAAGAATTCTGAGCCTGTTAAAAATCTTGTTGTAACATTAATTCATATGATACATAATAATAATGTTTTCTGTAGTTTTTCAGAAATATTTTTATATTGTTACATTTGTCCCTGAACACAGTGCTGGGGTTGAGGTGATAGGTAGTAGTATTCCTTTTACAGGTTAGAAAATGGAGTCTTGAGGACTACATAGAACTTGTCAGTAGCAGATTTTAGATCAGGGAGCTCAGGTCTTCTGAGTTCTTACTGTTTCTGTGCTATTAACTTATTTTGTGAACTAAAGATTGGGTTGGAGTGCGCACTCCTAGAACTCCACCAAAATATGTCCAAGCAGTTTATGTGGTAGTACAGCTTTCTCTGTCTCTGCCTATTTCTTTTTTTTTTTTTCTTTCTCTTTTTTTTTAAGGGTGGGGAGGGGGAGAGTACTGGGAATTTAACCCTGAGGTGCCTTATTGCTGAGCTACATGACCAACACTTTTTAAAAATTTTATTTTAGGTTGGTGCACACCTGTAATCCCATGGCTCCAGAGGCTGAGACGGAAGGATTGCAAGTTCAAAGCCAGCCTCAGCAAATGTGAGGCACTAAACAACTCAGTGAGATCTTGTCTTTAAATAAAATACAAAATATGGCTGGGGATGTGGCTCAGTGGTTGAGTGCCCCTGAGTTTCCTGGTAAACACCCCCCCCCCCCCCCCCCCAATTTTTATTTTAACTCAGGGTCTTTCTAAATTGCTGAGGGCCTTGCTAAATTGCTGAGACTGGACTTGAACTTGTGGGGTTTTTTTTTGGTACCTGGGATTGAACTTGGGTACTCAACCACTGAGCTACATCCCCAGCCCAATTTTGTATTTTATTTAGAGACAGGGTCTCACTGAATTGCTTAGTGCCTGGCAGTTGGTGAGGTTGTCTCAGCCTCCCAAGCCGCTGGGATTACAGGCATGCGCCATCATGCCCAGCTCAGAAGTTTGTTGTTGTTTGGTACTTGGACTTGAACCTAGGGTTTCCACGCATTCTACTGCTAAGCTATACTCCCACTTTCACAGTTTCTTGACAAGATTTTGGGTTTGCTGTGTTCCAGTAGCCTAGAACCCAGTATTTCATAGATATGAGTTCATTAAGTTCATAAACAGGTCATTCTTCAACTTCATTTGAAATAAAATAGATTTTACTACTGATTTATGTTTATAATTTGTATGTGTGTATACCATTGTCCTGGAAAGGGTGACTTTCTAATCTTTATCCCAGAAATTGTCCTGAAAACAATCCTTCAATAAATATTTGAATATTTTTTTGCAGGACAGTTTTTATTATTTTAATGTACAGAAAACCCAACAGTGTACATTTATAGTGGTGAATTCTTTAGCCTTTGCCTTTTCCAGCTTGGCAATGGGAGCCACAGATTTTGTACCCAGGACATTGCCTCTGCAGTGATGTTGGATGTCTTATCTGTCATTGTAGTTGGTCCTAATAGCTTCAACCAGCTTAGCCAGAGCTCTTTTGCCTTCCAAGTTAACCTGTGTGGAGGCAGCAGTGGTGCATGTCTTCCTGACATGTCACCTTGATGCAGTAAGGGACTCCCATCTTGTGACACAGGGCTGGCCGGAAGACAACCAGCTAGAAAGAATCCACATAATATGCAGTCACCACCAGCTGAGCCTTATTCTCCACCAAAGTGATGACAGTATTGACCCCTGTTCGAAGTATCTGTGGCCTCTTAGTGGGGTTGTCCCCTTTGCTAGCAGCTTGCTTCTCAGCTCACGCCAATACCCCCTGCTTTTTCTCCTGCTTAGTCTTTGTTTTGTACTTGTGAGCAAACTTAATCAGTTTGGTAGTTGTTTGTTGGTTCAAGGCCTAGGTGAACTGCCTTGTAGGAGGCTTTTTAGCCGCTTATGGAGTATCACCCTTTGCCGCTGTAGCCAGATGCAGTGGGGTTATTTGACAATGCGGGTAAGGTCTCTTTTGGGTTGGATGTCCTGTCCATTGCTGAAGTTCTTAGGCCTTTTCTGGAACAAGGGAGTTACCACTTCTTGACTTTTTTGCTTCTTTCTTGACGACAGCAGGGTCTAGGGCAGCTTTTATTCCCTTTCTGTTTCTTGGGCTGCTGGAGGAGAAAGGGGGAAGAATTGTGGGTCTTTCTTGCTTTGTTTCTTTCCTTTATTTGGTGGTTGTGGTGGTGGGGGCACTCTTTTTAAAATTTTGAGACAGGGTCTTGCCAAGCCGCTGGGATTACAGGGATGCGCCACCATGCCCAGCTTGTTTTTGTTGATACACCAGGCTGAGATCCTTCTTCCTCAGCCTCCCAAATCACTAGGATTACAGTTGAGTGCTACTAGGCCTGACTATCTATTTTTAAGGCATTGGGTGGGATACAAAGATGAACAAGCTTTTTTTTTTTTTTTTTTTTTTTAAAGGAGATAATAAGATCTTATTTGTATTTAAAATGGAGCATTTCATTGAGATTGTAGTTATAATTAATGCAGTTTTTCATTTACCTTTTAGAATGTGAGCTTCCAGAAACCTTCAAGATTTTAACTGTTTTTTCCTTGTACTAATTTCACATGAACTTGAGAAATCTGTCAGAGTTCTGTAGGATGCATCATGACTACATGTTAATTTTTTTGTTAGATTCTTAATTTTCATTGTGTATCTATTCAGAAAACAACCCAAGATTCTGTGTTTTTGTGTGTGTCCCCCCCCCCCCCCCCTCCAGTATTGAGGATTGAACCCAGGGCCTCAAGCATACTAGGCATGTACTCTAGCCATTTCCCATCATTGTTTTTTGAGACAGGGTCTTGCTAAATTGCCTGAACTCAAACTTGTGATCATCTTGCCTGAGCCTCCTGAGTTGGGGCTACAGCAATATGCAACTGTGCCTAGCACAACCTATGAATTACTAAGAGTTTTGTTGAGACATAATTGGCATACCTTAAATTGCACATAAAATTTGTAGTTTGGTATTTCTTGTCATGTATATATCCAAAACTTTCCTCACAAATCAAGATGATTAACATATAGGTCTGGGTGTTTAGCTCATTGGTAGAATGCTTGCCTATCATGTGCAGAGCACTGGGACTTCAGTACCATCAAAATTTTAAAAATCATCACCCCCCCAAAATTTTAGGGTCTGCTTTGTATCTTTCACTGCTCCTACCCTGTACTGAGGTCCACAGTAATTTTATAAAATTTTAGGAAATGCAAACTAATGCATGGCAATAGCAGAAGAATAGTCTGTTTGTATCATTGACATGAAGAAAAACTTTCAAGACTTTCAACTTGTCTGTTGACCCTTTCTGAGTTACCAGTAGTGGCTTGTAGTAGGTACATGCATAAACAAGCTCCCCAGCTTCTTTACTATAATTGCTAGAAAGCAGTGGGAGCCTTTCTGATAGTACTAAAGAAAAACAAATCGACTAGTCCTTGTATCTTTTCGTATATTGCATGCTTCCATGAAGTATTCTGACCTCCCTTTCCTTTTGTAGGTTGTGCTTTCTAAATATATTTTATATCTTTTGAACTGGACTTTTGATATTTTTCTTTGAAACAAGTGTATGATTATACTTCTGAAATGAACATTTCTCCCTACATAGAAATATGAGTATTTTTAGGCATGAAATTAATTTTAGTAAAGAAATATCCTTTTTGTTTGCTTGGTAGTGATTAGAGTTTCTGATATTGGTTTTTACCTATTTTTTATTTTTGGAGATGTTCTTTTTAAATGTTTTTCTTTATCTAGGATTTCATCCTCACTGTCAAGGTTATCACTAAGAGTATAAGAAAGTGAGTTGATGTTATTTAACTAATTATTATATATTTTTAGTGGTGCTAGGGATTGAACTCAGGGCATTCTTTGTGCATTCTAAACAAATGATCTATTGCTAAGCTACAATACTCCTACCCCCTACCTAATTTTAAGATTGAAACTTTTAAGTTATGTAGTTTGGGCTGATTTTATTTTATTTCATGTTACTGGAAGTTTATTATACTAATTGAAGTCTGCCTTTACCTTCATCAGAGATAAAGGTGTTCTCCTGAAAAATGAATATTACCTTGAAAAATTAAAGACCAGAAAATTAAACATAATGGTTATTCTTTATAGAAGCTTTTCTAACGTTAATGAACATTATTATTAAAAAGGTAACTTCAAGAAAATGGATGTATTCTCAAGATTAATAATAATATAATTCAGGATGTCTAGATTTATTTTTTAATTTTAATTGTTTTTATTTTATTTTATTTTTTTTTAGTTGTAGATGGACACTATATACCTTTATTTTATTTATTTTTATGTGGTGCTGAGGACCAAATCCAGTGCCTCACACATAGGCAAGTGCTCTATCATTGAGCTACAACCACAGCCCAGGATGTCTAGATTTATAACTAGGAATTCATCAGTTATTCCTAATTCCTATCCTTCTGATAATTGTAGAACTCGTGAGATGAAGAGGAAAAAATCAAAGCTCAGTTTTTCTATCTAACCTAATTCCAATAGATACTAATTCTTAAAGCTAAATCTATATGCTGAAGTACATCAACTCTAAATACAAATAATGAGGAAAACAAAAAAAATTTGATATACTTTTCCTTTTAAATAGATGAAGAACTTCCTGATTACATTATGGTGATGGTGGCCAACAAGAAAAGTCAGGACCAAATGACAGAGGACCTGTCCCTGTTTCTAGGGAACAACACAATTCGATTCACCGTATGGTATGTTTCTGAATATCTATGACTCAGAACAAAGCTTGGCAGAAGTCAGAGTAGGTGGAAAGAGCCCTTGACAGTTGAGTTAAGATTCAGTGTGGCAAAACAGTTTGCAAGGTATGAAAGCACTGGGTCTGGACCCAGACTGCCAAAGTTGATCTTGCTTTGTTGTCCATTTGTTTAATGGAAGTTCAAAATACCTGCTTTATAGAATGCTGTGACGGTTAAATGAACTAATACATGTAAAATGCTTATAGGTATGCCTGGCCTATAGGGTTCAAAATGTATCTCAGCTATAGTTGTTAGGTTTCTTTTATAAACTTTTACATACTAGCATTCCTTTCCCCCCATCCAGACCAGTTGAAAATACCAAATGTTGTTTGGACTGGCTTGGCTTCCTGCATTGCTTTTTCCAAAGTTGTTTTTTTTGTTTGTTTTTTGTTTTGTTTATTTATTTTTTTGTGGTACTAGGAATTGAACCCAGGGGCTCTACTTCTGCTACTGAACTACATCCTCAGCTTTTTAAAATTTTTTATTTTGAGTCATGGTTTTAATAAGTTGTCCAGTTTGGCCTTGAACTTGTGGTCTTCCCACCTTAGCTTCCTGAGTCATTGTTTTTTTTTTTTCCCTTCAGTTTTTTTTTTTTTTTTTTTTTTTTTTTTAGAGAGAGAGAATTTTTAATATTTATTTTTTAGTTTTTCGGCGGACACAACATCTTTGTTTGTATGTGGTGCTGAGGATCGAACCCAGGGCGCACGCATGCCAGGCAAGCACACTACCGCTTGAGCCACATCCCTAGCCCCAGCTTTTTAAATTTTTTATGTATGCCTTCATTTGACAAAAATTTCACTCATCTTTGAAATATGAAATTTGTAAAATAAGCCTCTTTGTTTTTCAATACAGATTCCTCTTTTAATCTGGATTGTCCTTTTCAAACAATATACGTTTCTAGTTGAAAATACTGACTAAAAGCGTAAGTTTGAATTTAAGAAGGCCAGGTTGGAGAATAGGGAAGGGTAAAGATAGCTGAGAACAGAGGTAGGAAATACTCATATGAGGGCTCTTAGACTAGGAACCACTAGTTACAGAGAAAGTCAATGGGACAGAGTAGTGTGAGTACCTGGCTTGTTTAATTTGAATAACAAAAGACTTGGCAAATAGGAGACACTGAGGATGGAGATGATGCCCAATAACTTAGTACCTTTAAGCCAGATTGTCTTCACATTGTTTTTATCCTACTGGGTACCTGTATTTTTTACAGTTTTTGTGAAGCCACCTTGAAATTCTCAATATATTGTGCAATTTTGGAGAACATTGTTAGAGTACAGTGATCTTCAGATGGTACACACAGACACATTGCCCATTTTGGGCGACCTAACCAACTTATTGCAATTAGTCTTATTGCTTATGCCAAAAAAGATCATGATGCTTTTTTGACTGGGTTAATTATACCATTCTTTTTTTTTTTTCTTCTGGTACTGGGGATTGAACCCAGGGGTGCCTATCCACTGAGCCACATCTCCAGACCTTTTTAAAAATATTTTATTAGAGACAGGGTCTCGCTGAGTTGTTAAGTGCTTTGCTAAGTTGCTGAGACTGACTGGCTTTGAACTCGTGATCCTCCTGCCTCAGCCTCCAAAGCTGCTGGGAATATAGGTGTGCGCCACTGTGCCTGGCGGAATTGTACCATACTTGAGTACTGATTTTTTTTTTTTTTTTTTTTTAAATGTCTTTAGCAATCCAAGTATTTGTTTTGTTTCATAAATGTTTTTTATGACCTGATCTTTGGATCACTTTGGGTTTGAGTCCACCTAATCTAAGGTGGGACACTGAACTAGTAGATTCTTTTCCAGATTATTTGATGAAATATTCTAGACAGTTTTCTTCCTTGGTTTGTTGGGACTGGGGAATGAAACCTCTGAGCTGCATTCCAGCCCTTGTTATTTTTAATTTTGAAGCAGGGTCTCACCAGGTTTCCCAGGTTGGCTTGAATTTGTAATTCTCCTGCCTCAGCCTCCTGAGTAGCTGGGATTACAAATATTCACCACTGTGCCTAGCACTAAACATATTTCTTAAATAAACATAATCATTATCTGAAACTGAATTTAAAATCAAATTAATTCAACTTTTTCGTCTTGCTATACATTCAATAATTCATCTTCTTTTTGGCCTCTTGCTTTCCTAAATGTTTATTAATACCAGCCACAAATAGACTATTCTGATTTTTTTGAAGCCCTCATAATTATGTATATGGGGACATTGGATGTGTCTGGGGTTCTTAATGAAGCAATATTATGAGATTTTAGTGTTTGGGGTTTATCTCTTAGAAGGACTGCAAGGCAGTTTTGCTACTAAATATTCTAAAATAGGTTATGTTAAAAGCAAGGTTGTGGCCTATGTTTGTTTACAGCATTAATATTGAAAATAAGAGTTACAGTGAAATGGTATATTTTGGGATCATTTATTAACTAGAATTAAGTTGTCCAAGAAATTGTGTAAGTTATTAAAATAAATGTAAACTGTTGTGCTGAGTGGGGCGGGGTTTGTGGCTCAGTGGTAGAATTTGTGCTTCACATGTGTGAGGTCATGAGTTCAATCCCTAACATTAAAAAAGAAAAATAACTGAATGCAGTGGCATACACCCCCAAATGCCATCAGCTTGAGAGGCTGAGTAGGAGGATCACAATTTTGAGGCCAGTCTTAGCAGTTTAGCAAGGCCCTAAGCAACTTAGCAAGTCCCTGTCTCAAAATATAAAGTAAGTAAAAAGAATTGGGGATGGAGCTTAGTGGTAAAGCACCCCTGTGTTCCATCCCTAGTACCAAAAAGTCCAAAAACTGATTAAACAGTTGTAACAATAAGCAGTATTAGACGTTTGGGATACTTAATTTTGTTTTACTGTAAGCACTGTTGAATCTTTAGTTCTTAAGAAGCAAGGTGGTATTTTTGGAGACCACTTGAATCCTTTTTTCCCTTGGTTTTGATGACAGGGATTGAACCTAGGGCCTTGTACATGCTTCTAACAACTTCTAACTCTGCCAGTGAGCTCTCCCCCTATCTCATTGCCTTTATTTTTACAGAGGCTAGATGTTAAAAATTGTGAAGAAAAAAATTAATGATTTTTTTTTCAGTTGACTTCTATAGTATTTATAAAAAGCCTTTTTTAAAAGGTTGAAACTAGAAAGTTGATTTTAGTACCATTTATCCATTAAATGTCATATCAATATCTGAATATAATATCAAATTTAAAGTGGCATTTGAAACAAAATTTTTCTTAAGGGAGGCTTTATTTTTGTTTTTGTTTTTGTTTTTTTAGGCTTCATGGTGTATTAGATAAACTTCGCTCTGTTACAACTGGTAAGATTTATATAACATTGAGGTTTTTTTCGAATTCCTGCTTACTCGCATATGCTTCTAAATTACTACTGCTTCAGGAAAAAACCCATAACTTTGAAAAGAGTGGCTCATTTGAACTTTGTAAGGAAACACATTTTTCTGAATGTAAGAACAGTGAATTTATTGTAGCTCAGAAATAATTTAAATGTTTGGTGGGGAGCAGTGCAGTTAATCCTAAGGAAATAATCAGATGTGTGCAAAAATTTAACCTTAAAATGTCTCACTATTGTATAATTGAAAATTACTTAAAAACCCAGTAGTAATAAGTTATTATATTACTGTGTATGGAATATTAGCTGTAAAACAATGTGGAATAATGAAATGAGGACAATGTGGAATAATAAAATGGGAAAAATAAAATAATAAAATGAGAACAAAATATGTATCTTAGTTTTTGAAATGGGTATGTATACCTTATCAAAACATCACCTTTGTGGTAATTGGTGATTTTTATTCATATTTTAAAAGTTCTCTACAATAAACATGTATTGCTTTTGAACTGGTGATGGGAGAGGAACAGATTTTAATAAAAGTCAATTACAAGGACTATGTATTTTTCTTTCTAGAACCCACTAGTCTAAAGTCTTCTGATACCAACATCTTCGATAGTAACGTGCCTTCAAACAAGAGCAGTTTCAGTCGGGGAGATGAGAGAAGGCACGAAGCTGCAGTATCTCCCCTTGCCATTTCTAGCAGTAGACCTGAAAAAAGAGATTCCAGGGTTTCTGCAGGTTCACAGGAGCAGAAAACCACTAATACCAGGTAAGAGTTGTGTATACACCTGCTATGGGAGATGAGTGTATGTATGTGGTATTTACATTATTTTTTTCAGATGCTGTTTTCAGCAATTTTTGCTGAATTAATGAAGTAATTGTTAGCAATTCTTAGGATAAAATAATAGATAAGACCTAAATATGGTTACCTTTTGTTTAAAATATAGTAAATCAAAGTTTAAAGAAAGAATGTCATTTTGAAGTAGTTTTGAATAAGGGAGTATCTATTTTTGCTTGTGAAACATTTTTAATATTTTTTGAAGATTTGGAGATAATGGCTCTAATTTGATTGTAATATGTCTTGCTTTTTAATAGACAGACTTATGATGAAGGAGCTGCAACCCGACTAATGTCAACAGTGAAACCTCTGAGGGAGCCAGCACCCTCTGAAGATGTGATTGATATTAAGCCAGAACCAGATGATCTCATTGATGAAGACCTCAATTTTGTGCAGGAGAATCCCTTATCTCAGAAAAAACCTACAGTGACACTTACTTATGGTTCTTCTCGCCCTTCCATTGAAATTTATCGACCACCTGCAAGTCGAAATGCAGATAGTGGTGCTCATTTAAACAGGTTGCAGTTTCAGCAGCAGCAAAACAGTATTCATGCTGCCAAGCAACTTGATGTACAGAACAACCGGGTGTATGAAACAGGACATTTGTGTGAACCAGAAGTGCTTAACAATTTAGAAGAGACTTATAGTCCCTTCTTCAGAAACAACTCAGAAAAAATGAGTATTGAGGTTTGTATGTATTTGTAATTCTGACTTGTTAGGCCACAGTTTGGCAACTAAATGCATATTGTAAGTTTATTTTAAATTGATTTTTCTGCTATTCAACATGTTACATCAGTCAAATTTTCCTCTCCATGGCTGACTCCTAGGGAGATTTTATACTACATCTGTATACCTTCTTTGGATTTCTTTCATTTGAGTTAGCTTATAATTTTGGGTATTTTGGGTCAATTTTAGACAGTTTTTGGTAATTGCTAACCCAAGTAACCCCCTTTTATTTCTTCAGCAGTGCTTTGTGCAGCTATTATAAATGAATGTAGAGCTCTGAGTTTTGTTTTAGCTGAATGCTGGGTATTTTGAGGCAGTGTTTATATTTTTATAAGAAATTGGGAAGTACCCTGTGAATTCTCAATATGATTGTCTTTTTCTTAAGATGTTTTGTGAAAGAACTTCATTATTTTCTGAGACTAGGTAAGCATAATCATATCTGATTGTAGGATGAAAACTTTCGGAAGAGAAAGTTGCCTGTGGTGAGTTCAGTTGTTAAAGTAAAAAAGTTCAATCACGATGGAGAAGAGGAGGAGGAAGATGATGATTATGGCTCCCGAACAGGAAGCGTGTCCAGCAGTGTATCTGTGCCAGCAAAGCCTGAAAGGAGGTACCTGAACATAGCTGTAAATTAATCTTTAACTGTCTAGTGGAGTCTTCTGGTGGCTGTTTTTTTTTTTTTAAAGTTGTACTGGAATAAACTCAGGGCCTTTTACATGCTAGCCAAGTGCTTTATTATTGAACTATACCCCAGTGCCTTCTAGATTTCTTGAAGAGAGTAATTATGAAAATAAATATTTAATGTAAATCACATGTAAGATTTTTCCATTGGCTTTTAAGAAACACTTAGGTAAATGAGAGAGAACTTGCTTAACATTGAAGAGAATTGTAGAAAACATAAAAAGCGAATTGGATGAGAGAAAAAAACATCAATCCAGCTAAAAGGCTCCAGTCTAGCTGCCCCCCCGCACACCTTTTTTTCTTTTAAGAAAATGGAACACAGAGTAGGAAAGTAAGGATTATGCAGTTGAAGGGAAAGAGAGTATGGACTTTCTTGAGTGAAATTCCCTCATGGCATTGTCTAAAAACTACACGTGATCTGTTTAAGACTTAGAAGAAGTTGTGGTAAAGACATAATGAATTGTTAGTATGTAAAGATGTGAAATTTAAAAATACTTTTTTTTAAAAAACTCTTTTAGACCTTCTCTTCCACCTTCTAAACAAGCCAACAAGAATCTAATTTTGAAGGCTATATCTGAAGCTCAAGAATCAGTAACAAAAACAACTAACTATTCTGCAGGTAATTTAAATGAAGTTTGTTTACAATGGGTAAGAGATTTCTTCACTTAGCTAAAAGTGTTTGCTCACTGAGTTGTGGTAAAGGTAATTTTGATATATCAAGGCCAAGATAAAGTTCTTCTACAGAAGAGTATTTTTAAAATGAGATATGACCAGTTTGAGAAACTGTCATTGGAGCTTAGTTCTTGTGATCACCATGTAATACCTTTTATTCCCTCTTTCCAGTGTATGTCAAATGGATACAAATTTTTAAAGGGAGTTTTTTTTTCTTTTTAATTATTTTAATTGTAAATGGACACAATACCTTTATTTTATATTTTATGTGGTGGTAAGGATTGAATGCAGGGCTTCACACCATGATAGGTAAGCGCTCTACCACTGAGCTGTACCACAACCCTACTAAGGGAAGTTTTTTGTTGCTGTTCTTTTTGTTTTTTAATATTTTTAGCTATAGATGGGCACAATATTTATTTTTTTATGTGGTGCTGAGAATTGAACCCAGTGCTTCACACATGCTAGGCAAGTGCTCTACCACTGAACTATAACCCCAGCCCTTAAAGGGAATTTTGATTTCAAGAAATGAGACTTTCATATTAATAGTATTAAATTCAGCATTAGATATGAATTAATTATGTATAAAAGGGAGCAGAGTTGCAGGGCACAGTGGCACATGTCTATAATCCCCAGTTTGGGAGGCTAAAGTGGGAGGATCACCACTTTAGCAACTTAGCGAGATCATCAGAAAATTAGGGAGACCCTGTCTCAAAACAAAAAAGGAGCCAAATTGGATAATAGTAAGTGGCTAAAGTTAGAGGTTTGTGTGTGTGTGTGTGTGTGTGTGTGTGTGTGTGTGTGTGTGTAGTGGGGGGACTGGGTATTAAACCCAGAAATGTTCTACCTATGAGCCACATCCCCCACCCCTCTTCTTCTTCTTCTTTTTTTTTTTTTTTAATATTGAGACAGGACCTTTTGGTCCTGCCTCAGCCTCCTAAGTTTCTGGAATTATAGGCATGGGCCACCATGCTCAGCTTGAAGTTGACTCTGTGTGTATGTGCAGTGCTGGGGATCAAATCCAGGGTATGCTACACTAGCACTAAGCTGTATCCTTAGCCTCAGAGAAATTTAAAACTTTTTTATATATATGTATATATGTATGTATATAAATTTGCCTTTCATTGGAACCCGTTAGTAGAATATAAGGTAGAAAATTGACTCCCTTTATGATGTTTCTACCCTAATCAGAGTGGAAACACTAAGCTATTTTATGACAGAATGTTAAAATAGTACAAGTTTTTTAAACAAAGGAAATTTACTTATAAAAAGCTCATTCTGAAATACAAATGGTGGGGTACAATTTTTGTGTTCCTATTAAATTCTGTACTCTATATCATCTGCCAGTGTATAAAACTGGTAACAGGTTGATGGTAATTACCAACTCTCAAAATATTTTATAATTTTTACTATAGATTTGATGAATGTTCTTTTTTTTTTTGTTGTTTGTTTCCCCTTGCTTATTTACTCAGGTACCTACACAAAGCAGGAAGCACTGTTGTATCTATTTATTTATTTGTGGGGGTGGGGATTGAATCCAGGGCTTTTTGAATGCTAGGCAGATACTCTCCAATTGAGCTACATCCCCAGCCCTGGTGAATTTTTTTTTTTTTTTTTAATATATGACAACAGAATGTATTACGATTCTTATTACACATTTTAGAGCACTATTTTTCATATCTCTGGTTGTATACAAAGTATAGTCAAACCAATTCATGTCCTCATACCTGTACTTTGGACAATAATGACCATCACATTCCACCATCATTTCTAACCCCTGCCCCTTCCCTTCCCCTCCAAACCCCTCTGCCCTATCTAGAGTTCGTCTGTTCTTCCCATGCTCCCTCTCCCTATCCCACTATGAATCAGCCTCCTTATATCAGAGAAAACATTCATCATTTGGTTTTTGGGGATTGGCTAATTTCACTTAGCATTATCTTCTCTAACTCCATCCATTTACCTGCAAATGCCAAGGTTTTATTCTCTTTTATTGCTGAGTAATATTCCATTGTGTATGTATGCCACTTTTTTTTAATCCATTCATCTATTGAAGGGCATCTAGGTTGGTTCCACGGTTTAGCTATTGTGAATTGTGCTGCTATAAACATTGATATGGCTGTATCCCTGTAGTATGCTGTTTTTAAGTCCTTTGGGTGTAGACTGAGGAGAGGGATAGCTGGTTCAAATGGTGGTTCCCTTCCCAAGTTTCCGAGAAATCTCTACTGCTTTCCATATTGGCTGCACCAATTTGCAGCCCCACCAGCAGTGTGTGAGTGTGCCTTTTTCCTCACCTCCTCGCCAACACTTGTTTTTATTCATAATAGCTACCATTCTGACTGGAGTGAGATGAACTCTTAGAGTGGTTTTGATTTGCATTTCTCTAATTGCTAGCAATGATGAACACTTTTTCAAATGTTTGTTGATTGATTGTATATCATCTTCTGAGAATCGTTTGTTCAGGTCCTTGGCCCGTTTATTGATTGGGTTATTTGTTTTTTTTTTTTTTTTTTTGGTGTTTAACCTTTTGAGTTCTTTGTACACCCTAGAGATTAGTGCTCTGATGTGTGACGGGTAAAGATTTGCTCCCAAGATGTAGGCTTTCTGTTCACCTCACAGATTGTTTCTATTGCCGAGAAGAAACTTTTTAGTTTGAATCCATCCTTTTTATTGATTCTTGATTTTAACAGCATCATTCTTAACATTTCTTTTTGTGACCCCTTTCTGAAATGAACTGTTAGCCATCAGTTTTTTAATCCTTATACTCTGTCTCTATCCGTAATTTAATCCGGAACATAAAATTAAACAGGGTTTAGCATAGAATGAGGATTGTCTAAGCACAGACCAACACTTGACCTAAAAGTTTGTTTACATTCCCTTTTCTGTTCTATTAGTAATGGTGCAGAATAGTGAGAAATTTAGATACTCTCTGTGACTTGAAATATGCTGCTTTTTTTTAAAAAAAATATTTATTTTTTAGCTTTAGGTGGACACATGCCTTCATTTTATTTTTATGTGGTGCTGAGGATCGAACCCAGTGCCTCACGCATGCCAGGCGAGCGCGCTACTACTTGAGCTATATCCCCAGCCCCTGCTTTTATAATAATTGTCAGTCTCCAAATTTTAAGAAATAGCATTGAAACTTTTTTTTTTAACCTAGGTTACCTAAATTATAATTTGAAGTTGAGGTAAGATCACAAAACAGAGCCTAAACTTCATCTGATTAAAAATGAATATATATGAGCTCTATGGTATTCATGGCATGTTGCTTAAACATACAGATATCGTTTGCATATGTCTAGCATTAAGTTTGGCATTTATTATTTTTGGTAACTTTGGTAAGTTTGGTCAGGAATATTGTAAGAAAGACTGAGGTAGTATTTGTGACTGTTTTAAACTATCTTAGTGTTCTAAATCCAGTAATTTTATGTTTAATATGACATGTTTATTAGTGAGTCTTAATACGTTGTCTGTGTTTATTTTATGTAAAAGTCCCACAGAAACAGACACTTCCAGTTGCTCCAAGAACTCGAACTTCTCAGGAAGAATTGTTAGCAGAAGTAGTCCAGGGGCAAAGCAGGACCTCCAGAATAAGTTCCCCCATTAAAGAAGAGGAAGCAAAAGGAGATAATGTAGAAAAAAATCAAGGTAAGAATTTAGATGATATTTTGTTCTCAAACTTTTTTCATGAGACATTAAATATTTTGAATTTTTCATGAGGTATTATTTATGGTATGAAGAAAGTGATTAGATGCAAAAAGAATGAGAAGGGTTAACGAAGAATGTTTATACACATTTTTTGGAGATTTATTTATTAAAAATTTTTTTTTAGTTTTAGTTGGACACAGTACCTTTATTTATTTTTATGTGGTGCTGAGGATCAAACCCAGTAACTCACACGTGCTAGGCGAGCACTCTACCACTGAGCCAAGTCCCAGCCCCTGGAGATTCTTTTAAAGTTTACTACGCAATTTTTTAATGTTCTCCACAGTGAAAACCTAGTGTAGTCAACTCCATAAGCCAAATCATCCAGCCTTCATCATTATCAGGATTTTGCAGAAAGTTTCTACTTAAAGATATACTTATTTCTGTAGTCTTCCTTTTTTTTTTTTTTTTTTTTAAAGCCTATATACTCTCCAATTTGAAATATTAGTTTTCTTTAAACCAAGACAGTTTCTTCAGTGTCCTACCTCATATACTTTATCTTCTGATGGGTAACACACTAGAAGCTGTTACCATCCATCTGGTTTTCCTACTTCCTTTTTTTCACTTTTCTCTCCACCCCAATTTCTATGTAGTCTGCTAATTTCTGAAGTATGACTCTCATCATGTGATTCCTTTGTGAGAGTGCCTCCCCTTCATCCTTATTGCCCAGGACTTGTGCTGTCAGTTTGAACTTTGGGTAGCTTTGTTATTGGGCCCCTAAGGCCTGCTTATCCCTTCTCCACTTTTCCTGCTTTTCTACTGCTATCTGAATTTAAAAACTAACAAACAATCTGTATGCTCATCATGTTGTTTCTAATTACACTTTTTCTCACTTTGGAATGCATTTGTTTTGTTCCTCCTAAACTGTGTTCTTTAAATTGTTTCAGGTTTCATGAAGCCTTATAGTTCTAACGTCTATTTGTCTCTTCATTCTCTTTTTTTTAAAAAAGGTTTATTTATTTATTTATTTTGGTACTGGCGATTGAACTTGGGGGCACTTGGCCACTGAGCCACATCCCCAGCCTTATTTTGTATTTTTCTTAGAGACAGGGTCTCGCTGAGTTGCTTAGCTTTGAACTCAAGATCCTCAGCCTCCTGAATTGCTGGGACTACAGGTGTATGTCACTGTGCCTGGCTCTCTTTTTTTCTTTTCTTTCCCTTTTTTTTTCTTTTCTAGTGCTTGGGATTGAACCCACCATTGCAGATGCTAAACAAGTGCTGTATCACTGAGTCACATCCGTAGCCCTTTTTATTTTATATTGTGATAGTCTTACTAAATTGCCCAGGGTGGCCTTGAATTTGTAATCCTCCTGCCTCAGCCTTCCAAGTAGTTGGGATTACAGGCATGCACCATCATGATCTTTTTAAAATCATTTTTTTTTTTTGGTCTTGTATAATTTGCCAAGTGAGCATTATAAAATGTTGCAGTAAATGGTGAATTTGAGGGTGCTCTTTTTCTTTTATTAATACATTATAATTATACTTAGTAGTTGGGTTCATTTTGACAAAATCCTACATTCATGGAATTTGATATAGTTTATTTCAATCTGCATTGTCCACCTTTTTCTTCCTCTCTACCACTCTTGCCTATTCTGTCTTCTACTTTACTGGTCTTTTTTTTTTTTTTTTTTTGTGGGTACCAGGGATAGAACCCAAGGGGTTCTTAACCACTGAGCCACATCCTAGCCCTTTTATTTTTATTTTTAATTTTAGATGGACATAATATCTTTATTTTATTTATTGATTTATTTATTTTTGTGTGGTACTGAGGGTCAAACCCAGTTCCTCACACTTGCTAGACAAATGTCCTACCACTGAGCCATAACTCCAGCCCCCCAGCCCTTTTTATTATTTATTTTGAGACAGGGTCTCACTAAGTTGCTGAGGCTGGCTTTGAACTTTTGATCCTCCTGCCTCAGCCCCCAGAGTTGCTGGGATTACAGGTGTACACCACTGTGCCCAGCTTTTACTGTTCTTGGTTCACTTGCTTACTTATTTATTTATCTATCTATCTATTTACTTTTTTAAAATTTTATTTTTTAGTTGTAATTGGACACAATACCTTTGTTTTATTTATTTATTTTTATGTGGTGCCAAGGATCGAACCCAGGGCCTTGCACGCACTAGGCGAGCACTCTACTGCTGAGCCACAACCCCAGCCCATTGTTTATTTATTTTTGATTGATGCTTTATTGATTACACATAAAGGTGGTATTTACTGTGGTATATTTATACATTCATATAGTATGATTTTGTTAAATTCATTCTGTGTTTCTTCCTCTTTCCCTTCTCTTCCCCCTCCCTCTTGGTCTCCATCTCAACTGATCTTCCGTATATCTTTATGATACCTGATTCCCCTTCCCCATTTTGCTCTAGCTATTGCATATGAAAGATAGCATTTGATCTTTGATTTTATGAGTGGCTTATTTCACTTACCATGATGTTCTCCATTTCTGTTCATTTACTGGCACAAGCCATAAGTTCATTTTTTCTTATTTAAAACAATTTTTGTTGTTGTTATTGTCTGTATTGTGTAATTTTCCATGTGAGCATTATAAACTATTCTAGTAAAGGGTGGAACAAGAAAACCCCTAAAAAGCCAGTTAGGTACTGACTAGAAAGTATAAAGGTGCTAGTTTGAGAAGAGCATCTACAAACTGCAAGAGATTTGGCTTTAATAACAGTTAGGTGAAGCTAAAAGTCTAAAAGGACTATCATAGTCTTCTTCCTACAAACTCTCTATTTTCGTGCTCTAGAGTTCCCTTCACTCTGTTGTTCCAATCACTCTGGTTGATTTCCAGAACTCCAAAAAGAAAAAGGGAAAAGCTATACCATTTCAGAGTGAGCTGAAAGACATTAAGAAAATAATTACATGCAAAAATAACATTAAATAATTTTTATAATTTTTTTTTTAAAAGAGAGAGAGAATTCTTAATATTTATTTATTTTTTTAGTTTTCGGTGGGCACAACATCTTTGTGTTTTTTTTTTGTATGTGGTGCTGAGGATCAAACCTGGGCTGCATGCATGCCAGGCGAGCGCGCTACTGCTTGAGCTACATCCCCAGCCCCATCATTAAATAATTGGTAAACTTGGAAATGAGGTGACAAGAATTAGAAATAAAAATTTATTTGGAAGCAAGAACTTAGAGGCCCTGGGTTAATCCCCAGCATCAAAATGAAGAAAAAGCAAAGACTATTCTAGAAAGAACTCAATTAATAAATCATCTTCAGATAAATGGAAGATAAAAAAGAAGGACATTTTAAAAATCAGAGTTCAAGAGAAAATGTCAGATAACAAGTATAGAGCTGGGTGCTGTGGCACACACCTGAAATCTTAGTAACTCCGGAGGCTGATGCAGCAGGATCACAAGTTTCAGGCTCATCTCAGCAATTTATCAAGGCCCTGTCTCAAAAAGGCTGGGGATTTAACTCAGTGGTAAAATATCCTTGGGTTCAATTCCCAGTACCCGCACCCCCCCCCCCAAAAAAAAAAAAGTATAAGCAATGGAGATACAACAGTGTATTTATTATAGGCATTGGCGGGTGGACGGAGGCAATCCTTAACTATCTTTTAAGAAAACATTCTGAAAAAAAAAATACACATGAAACTACTTTCTGGAAAATTACACTGTATACCTTAGAATATGTACCCACAGCTAAATATTCTGTTGTATTCTACGGTAGAAACTGAAACAGAAAGAAAACAAAAAACTTGAGTATTCAGGCTAAAAGAACACACAACTTAGAAGAAGAAAAAGCATATTATTATTGGACCTTTCAAATAGCATCACTTCATGCTAGGAGACAATGGGCAAGTATATTTAAGATACTCCAGGAAGAAAAGAGTCAAGAATTTTATGTTCAGTTAAAAATGATCTTGAGAGCTGGGGACATAGCTCATTTGGTTGAGTGTTTCCCTCTCATGCACAAGTCCTTGGGTTCAATCCCCAGCATTACCCCCCCCCCCCAAAAAAAAAAAAAATTGACTTTGAAATTTGAAATCTAATGGATTATGACCTTCAGTCAAGTAAAACCCTGTTGTTCTGAATTTGCATTGGAAATTTTTATGAACTCACATTGTGTTTTATCTGTAAATGCATATAAATTTTTCTCTGGATGTGCCTACTGGAAACAGAAACATTAAATATCCATAGCATTGAGTGTCCCAAGTACCTAGATTGAAGTCTTGGAATAGTTCATCTATAACAAAGACAGACTTTTGAGAAGGAAGACGTCTCTAGATCTAATCCTACAATGAATGTGTAGATATCTTAGGTAGCAAAGTAATAGCCACACTTTGCCACCACACAGCCTGGGATACTTTGCTGGGTTTTTAAACCTTTAATTGTGTCCGAAAATTTCTTTTGTTTCTTTAATCACTTTGCTTGATCAACTTCTGTTGTGTTAGAGTCAGTCCATTGGATTCCAAAACCAAATTTTAAGAGGTTCCCATTGGCCAAAGATGGAGCCATTGGAGTTTCAATAAAGGTAACAATTGCAGTGGGAAGGGCTCTCTGAAATCTCCAGAACTAGGGAGAGGAGAAAGAAAGAGTGTGAGGGGGAAAAAGGTGAGAGAAAGAAAGCCTTGTGGAGTATAATAGATACCAATACATTGTCTTGGTAACCTGGTAAATAAAATGTTTGAGCTTTTATATTGTCCAACAGTGGTACCACTGGGTAACCAAATAGTACAGATGTTAGCTCCCATTTATTTATTTACTTTTTTAGTTAATATTTATGTGGTGCTGAGGATTGAACTCAGCGCCTCGCATGTGCTAGGCAAGTGCACTACCACTGAGCCACAATCCCAGCCCCATTGGCACCCATTTTTTGTAAATAACGTTTTATTGGAGCTGAGCATGGTGACACATGCCTATAATCCCAGCTACTAAGGAGGCTGAGGCAGGAGGTTGACACAGTTTGAGGCCAGCCTCAGTAACTTATCAAAACTATCTCAAAATAAAAAGGACTGGGGATATAACCTGGTGGTAGAGTGCCTGCTTAGCATGGGTGTGGCTTTGGGTTCAATACAGGGATAGGAGGGGTGGGGGAGGGCATTCTCTTAGAACCTAACGGTGGCAGTTTATGAATGGGTTGTCTATGGCTGCTTTTTATTACAATCCAAGTCAAGAATTTGCAGTAGATCATATAGCATGCCTAAAATAGAAAATGTTGGGACGCATTTTTTATTTCAGCTAATAAGTGAGAACACAAAAGTAGAATTCCAGATGTATTTCTTTGTTTTTGAAAGAGTAAAAGTCAGTTTATTTATTGTTATTGTTATGTGGTGCTGAGGATTGAACCCAGCGCCCTGCACATGCCAGGCGAGTGCGATACCACTTGAGCCACATCCCCAGCCTAAGGTTTTGTTTTTTTTTTTTTGGTGGTGCTGGGGATTGAACCCAGGGCTTTGTGCATGTGAGGCAAGCACTCTACCAACTGAGCTATACCCCAGCCCTTCAAATCTTGACCTTGCTGAGTTCTTCATCTGCCTAATTTAATTGAGAGCATTGCAGCTGCCCTTGTAATAACACAGTATCTTAATTTCTCTGTACTTGTGTCGGTTTTTGCTTCATTTTGAGTCTGTCAGATACTGGATGCATACATATTTAAAACTGTTACATCTTCCTGCAAATTCAATCTTTAATCTTGATATATGACCTCTATACCAAAGAATGCTTTTATCTTAAAGTTAGTTGTATCTAATGTAGCCATTTATTTAGAATTTGCCTTACATATGTTTTCCATGCCTTTGTTTTCAGTTTTTTATGCTTTAGTCATATGTCTCTTAAATATCATAAAGCTAGAATTCTTTTTTTTTTTTTTTTTTTTAATGCCAAGGATTGAATGCAGGGGTGGTAACCACTGAGCCACATCCCCAGCCCTTTTTAAATTTTTAAATTTTGAGACAGGGCCTTGAACTTGTGATCCTCCTGTCTCACCCTCCTGAGCTTCTGGTATTACAGGCATGTGCCACTAAACCCAGCGAGATTTTTGTTTTTTAATTAGTCAAAGTTTGCCTTTTTATTGAAGCATTTAGGCTATTTACTAGAATTACTGATAAAGTTGGAGTAATTTCTGTCATCTTTTTACTTTTTGTGGTATTGGAGATTAAACCCAGGGGAGCTATATCCCAAGTCCTTTTCACATTTTATTTTGGGACAGGGTCTTGGCTAAGCTGCTAAAGCTGGCCTTGAACTTTAGATCCTCCTATCTTAGCCTCACTGAGATTACAGTTTATGCCAATACCCCTGGCTTCTGCCATCATCTTTTGATTTGTATTTGCCCGTTTTTCTGTTTTGTTCTTCTTGCCCTTTTTAAAGAATTCTTTTATTACATTATTGATAGCACTAGTTCTACATTTTTTGACTAGTTTTTTTTTAATAGTTGTCAATGGACCTTTATTTTATTTATTTATATGTGGTGCTGAGAATTGAACCCAGTGTTTCACACTTGCTAGGCAAGTGCTCTATCCCTGAGCCACAACCCCAGCCCTTGAAATAGTTATTCTTTTAGGGTTACCACTGAAATTTACTGCAGAAATCTAATGTATTTTAAGTTAATATCCTGACTGATTCCTAGATAGTAGAAGGACATTAGATTATCTTAGTTTTAGTCATTTCTCCATCAGTCAGGAAGGACATTGGTGTTGAGGACAGTAACTACCACAGCTTCCAGTGGTGCTTTGATGAAAACTTAGATGCGAGGTCTTCTGGCCAAGAATCTGCAGTTTCATATTGTTGGAGAATTTGTTGTCTCCCTGACAGTTGTAGCTCATCGTAAGTTTACTGTGACTGAACCAAGAAAGAGAAAGCATATGCAGATTTCTACAGAAATTATGATTTCATGAAAAATTTTTAGGAGATAAGGCTGTTATTTTTCAGAGCACATTATCTTAGAATATAAAGAATTTCTTTTGATTGAGTTCCATAGAATTTTGTTAATGACCTGTTTTCCTGAACTATGAAATATGAATTTGTAGTCTCCAGAATAGTTGCTCTTGCTATACAAACAATTAAAAAATATTATGGACTGAAAAAAAATCCTAGCTTCAGTCTTCACCCTCCTGATTTACATTATTTCCATTTTATCAATTTGGTCTTCTGAATGCATCATTGGATACCATTATTGTTTTGCCAAAGCTGTTTGTTGAGTTTTATCTATTTGTTTATTTTTTATTCATTCTTACATCTCAGTGTTATTTGAGGATCATCATTTTCTAATTTTAAGTATTTTTGAAATATTCTTTGCAAATTTCTCTAGAACAGGTCTGTTGGTATTTTCCAAGTTTGTTTACCTATGAGTATTTTTATTTCTTATTGTTCTTGTACAGTAAGTTTTTGCTGTATATCCAAATCATGTTAACAAATTATTTGCTGTCAGCACTTTATATTCTGTTGTCTTCTGGATTCCATTGTTGTTGAATGGACTTCTGATATTCTGTCATTTCTTTGTAGGTGATCTGTTCCTTTCTCTCTGGCTGCTTCTAAGATCTCTTTGTCTTTGGTGTTCTGAAGTTTTACTATGATTTGTCTAGGCCTGGATTTCCTTTTATTTTTCCTGTTTGGTGTATGTTGTATGAAAAATACCCATATATTTAAAATAAAACTTTATAAGTATGAAGTACATGTTCACCATAGAAAATTAAAAAAAAAAACACAAAAATAATTTAATGTGTGATATACCTTCCAGTAGATTAGAAAATATTCAAATAGTATCATAGAATTAAAAGAAAAGCAATAGGGCTGGGGATGTGGCTCAAGCGGTAACATGCTTGCTTGGCATGCGCGGGGTACTGGGTTTGATCCTCAGCACCACATAAAAATAAAATAAAGATGTTGTGTCCACCGAAAACTGAAAAATAAATATATATAAATAAAAAAAAAGCAATATTCCTTGCTCTTCATTATTCTCAAAACTAGCCCCACTCCCCAGAAGTCACCATTTTTAAATGCTTCTGTTTATTATTATTATTATTATTTTAAATAATTTTTTAGTTGTACATGGACACAATATCTTTATTTATTTATATTTATGTGGTGGAGTTTTGAACCCAGTGCCTCATGCATGCAAAGTGATCCAACCCCAGTCCCTATTATTATTATTATTATTATTATTATTTATTCTTAATATTTGTTTTTAGTTGTAGTTGGTACAATATCTTTATTTATTTTTATATGGTGTTGAGGATCGAATCCAGTACCTCACACGTGCAAGGCATGTGCTCTACCACTGAGCTACAGCCCCAGCCCCTGCCCCCTGTTATTTCTCTGTGCCTGTAACAATATGCTTATTGCATTATTTAGCAGCTATAGATGGTATGTGTTGATTTCTTGCTGTGATATGTCAGGGTCACACGCATACCTTTTTTGCATTTATGCTCATAGTAAGACCACTGTTCTTAGTTCACTAAATGGTTATATATAATTGTAATTTTAAGTAATATATTTAAATACCTATTTCTTGTTCAATTAACTCAGTATATTTTGGCTCCCCAAATTTGTTGTTGTTACTATTCATTTTAGCAGTACTGGAGATTGAATCCATGGTGCTCTACCACAGAGCCACATTCCCCCGCCTTTTTTTTTTTTGAGAGAGTCTTATTAATTTGCCAAGGTGGCTTTGAGCTTGCAATTTTTTGCCTCAGCCTACCAAGTAGCTGGGATTATAGGCATGTGCTACCATGTCTGTCCCCAGCATGGGTGTGTTTTCAATTCTAGAGGGTGGAATTTATATTTCCTTCAATTCTTACACCTCCTTCCTCCCCACACCTAAATTCTGTTTACTTTCATAATGTCAAGTTGTCCAGATTTACATTTTGTTCTGACCTAGTTAAGGCTATGATGATTTGTAGGTTCACTTTAAATGTTGAAAACCAGTAAGCTGCATTCCCAGTTAAGACTATATAAATATTTATTACAAGGGCAAATTTACATTTTATGTTTTAAGTTTTTCTTTTTGTTCTTTTGAGATTTCCTAGGGTCCCCTTCCCCCCCTTTATCCTTCTCTTTCATGGCTTTTGGTTTCCCCTTTCCACCTTTGGACTATTACTCTGTGCTATTGAATCTTTGGTCTTGCCTTTTTTCTTAGGCACCTTCTTCGTAGAGCATCTTTCCTCCTTTTCCAAGGCTATCATGCTAGCATTTACTCCTTGTATATCCTACATCCCTTTCTGTCTTCTCATTGTGTTCCTTCATTTTGTGGAAGCTTCTTAAGAAACTTTCATCATGAAGAAACTTTTTTTTTTTTTTTTTTGGGTAGTACTAGGAATTGAACCCAGAAGTGCTTTACCATAGCTATACCCCTAGTCCATTTTTTATTTTGAGATAAAGTCTCATTAAGTTGCCCATGCTGGCCTTGAACTTGCTGTCCTCCTGCTTCAGCTTCTCTAGTAACCAGGAGGTTAAGTTTTAAGGTTTTAAGTGCTTAGAAACACAAGGTTCTGCTGTATGATTTATACCTTGGCTTGGTGCAGAGTAGTAGTAGTTGTTGTTGTTGTTGTTTCATATTGGGGATTGAACCCAGGGATGCTTAACCACTGAGCCACATCCCCAGACAATTTAAAAATTTTTCAGTGTTGAGTCAGGGTCTCATCAAGTTGCTTAAGGTCTTTACTATGTTGCTGAAGCTGGCTTTTGACTTGTGGGATTACAGGCGTGTACCACTGCATCTGGCCCTTTTCTTTTTTATTTTGAGGCAGGGCCTCACTTAAGTGGCTGAGGCTGACCTTAAACTTGGGATCCTCCTGCCTCAGCCTCCCCAATTGCTAGGATTACATGTATGTGTGTCCCCATGCCCAATTTGGTAGAATTCTAAGTTGAATGTATTGTCCTTCTGAAAATCTCTGAAGAAAAGTCTTGCATTATTTCTTTTAAACGTTTACTTTTTTTGTTTTTATTGTTTGTTTTTTTTGAAAGTTCTATTGGGTGATAAGCTTCTACCTGGATCTTCTGTTTTATGTTTTTTTTTTTCTCTCCTGTTTTTCACTTGATCTTGTTCTCCCCTTACCCATCACATTACAGGAGATTAAACTCAGAGTGCTCTACCACTGAGCTACATCCCAGCCTTTTTTTTTTTTTTTTCGCACCAGGGATTGAACCCAGAGGGACTTTACCACTGAGCCACATCCTCATCCCCCAACCCCCCCTTTAAAATTTTGTGATAGGATCTTGCTAAATTGCTTGGAACCTTTCATTGTTGTGAGGTTTCCAGTTTTCATACTGAGAGTTGGTTGCTCATCTGATTCTTAATCCATTGTATAATATTTGGGTTTGTGTATTTTTTGTGTGTGTCTCTTTCAAGATGAGTTCTAGCTGTGTTGCCCAGGCTAGCCTCTTAACTCTTGGGCTTGAGCAGTCCTTCTGCCTCGGCTGCCCACATAGTTGAGCTGCTGCTGCACCCAACTACTAATATTTGGGGTTTTTCCTTTGGAAATTTTTAGGATTTTCTGTTTTCTTGTTGTCTGAAGTTTCACTGTGATATGCCTAGGTGCTAGATAGTCACTTTGGGGCTGGATATTGTACACCCTTTTAATTTTTGAAAAAGTCCACGACCTTTTATATGGGAAAGTCTTTTTCTGTATTGAGGCTTGAACCAGGGCCTTGAACTTGCTAGGCAAGCATGAGCTTTATCTCTAGCCCTTTGTATTTTGTTTTGAGATTAGGGTCTTGCTAAATTATCCGGGCTGACCTCAAACTTGTGATACTTAAACTCTGAAATCGTGATCCCCTAGCCTCTCTCATAGCTGGGATTATAAGCATGTGCTACCATGTTCATCAGGGTGGAAAAGTCTTGCATTATTTCTTTTAAACGTTTACTTTTTTTGTTTTTATTGGTTTTTTTTTTGAAAGTTCTGTTGGGTGATAAGCCTCTACCTGGATCTTCTGTTTTATATATATATATTTTTTTCCTGTTTTTCACTTGATCTTGTTCTCCCCTTCCCCACTACACTACAGGAGATCAAACTCAGAGTGCTCTACCACTGAGCTACGTCCCAGCCTTTTTTTTTTTTTGGCACCAGGGATTGAACCCAGAGGGACTTTACCACTGAGCCGCATCCTCATCCCCCAACCCCCCTTTTTAAATTTTATGATAGGATCTTGTTAAATTGCTTAGAACCTCACTAAATTACTGTGGCCAGCTTCAAATTTGGAATCCTTCTGCCTCAGCCTCCTGAGTTTCTGAGAGTACAGGCATGTGCCATTGCACCCGGCCTTTTTTATTTTGAAACAGGATCTTGCCAGGCTGACCTCAAACTTGCAGTCTCAAGTCTCTAGGATCACAGATGTATATCATCAAACATGGTCATACTCTTCTACACTCTTGAATGCTAACTTATATTTTGCAGATGCCCCTTGATTTATCATGGGGTTCTATCCCTATAAATCCAGTGTAAATTAAGAAATATCATAACTTGAGAATGCAATTAATACATCTAATGCACCATTCTAGTTCTCCTGAATTTTTATCACTTGTGCACCATTGTAAAATAACTTGAAGGCCAACTGCATGTTCAGTCACTCTACTGAACTTAGTGGTCCCAGTTTAAGAAAAGGCAGTACAAAGACTACCTGTAGTCATGATGGGGCTAAGTTCTACAGACTGGCTTATTTTTAAAAGAGCTACAATTGGCCTTGAGTTAAGGAGGAATTTCCTGGGAGAATAAATTGTTGTGAAATACTCCTGTTAGTCTGGATTTTCTCAGATAATTTACTCTTTTTTTTTTTTAAAGAAATGAACTCTCTTTAAATACATTTTTAGTTTGTCTTTTAAATATTTGTGGCTATCCCGCTCAATCTTGTGCTCTGCCTCACATTCTTTGTGGTTGTGGCTCATTGCTCTAATTTCTCTGTTGATCTTTGTTTCATGGAATGCAAGGATATATATATATATATATATATCACTGCACATAGTCAAACTCACCTAATTTTCTTCTCCAGTTTTTTTTTTTTTTTTCATGCAGACTTTCTCATTTAATTAATGGCAGCTTTTATCTTTCTAGGTACACAGCCCAGAAACTTGTACTTTTTTTCAAGCTGAGAGCTGTCCTCCCTCTTTCTTTCCTTCCTTCTTTCCTCCCTCCCTCCCTGTGTTCTCCCTTTATCTTCCCCCATCCTTTTTCCTACCTGTTGGCCTCTACCTTCGGAATATGCTTAATTCATCACTACTCATCCCCTTCACCTCTGCTATGCAAGTCGATGCCACCATTAATGACTTGCCTTGATTATTGGAATAGTGTTCCTACAGGTGTGTGCTTTCAAACCTGCTTCTTTCAGTCTACCCTCACAGCAACAGAGTAATTCTTTTAAACTAATTAGATTGTATCACTGTCCTGTACCTTTGATAGATCCTTATTATATTCCAAGTGATTTCAAATCCTCCCTGGTCTCATCACCTACTACCCTCTCCTTCTCCATCTCCCTGTTCTTGCTGTTGGGCAGATGTTTAGTAAGCCTCTTTAAGGATACATGAAAAAAATATTTCTGATATGCTTTCACCCTCTCCTTGGAATGTTTTCTTCAGGTCCATATATCTCAACCAAATATCATCTCTGAGCCTTTCTTGGTCCCCCATCTTCACAGTCCTTATCCTAACTTTTCCAAAACTTCATTCTTCTGCACAATCTTTTTACCAATGAATATATGAAAACCGTTCATAGTTTAGGATATTTTGTTTTTTAGGGTTTGTTTGGTTTGTGTGTTTGGCATAGTACTGTACCTCATACATGCTACCCAAGCACTCTAACCATCAAATGAGTCCCATCCCTCTAATAATGTATTTTTATCCAGAATCAGCTTTTTATATATCAACATGAAAATGACATTTTGTTTTATTAATTTGTTGTGGTAGTTGGGATTTAATATAGGGGTCCTCCACCACCAAGTGAAACCCCCAATCCTTATAAAAAATTTTATTTTGAGACAGGGTCTAAGTTGCCCAGGTTGGCCTTGAAATTGTGATCCTCTTGCCTTAGCTTCTGGAGTTGCAGGGATCATAGGTGCGTGCTACCACTCTGGCAAAAATGTCATATTTTACCATATTTGTGTGTATGTGTACGTGTTTTTTTTTTTTTTTTTTTGCTGCTCTTGGGGTTCATGCCTACAGAGTGCTCATTTTTGGCTTTCTGTGCTCTGCCTTGTGTAGCTAGCATTTTCTCCATAGATTGTCTACTTTACAGACTTTGTTAAATTTTACCTTCTACGATCCCCTCCCTAATGTCCATATCTACATCAGTGACCTCCATATTTTTTTTACCATACAGTTTTTTGTAAAGTCATTTTAGAATGTGTACACTTAATGTTTATATGTATACGCTGTTGTTTGTATGCTAAAAATTGTTTAAAAAAAATCTTAGAATGATAGGATAGAGATGTAGATATTTCTTTTTTGGGGCTGTAGGGTACTGGGATTGAGCTCTGGGACACTCAACCACTGAGCCACATCCCCAGCTGTATTTTGTATTTTATTTAGAGACAGGGTCTCACAGAATTGCTTAGTGCCTTGCCATTGCTGAGGCTGGCTTTGAACTTGCGATCCTCCTGCCTCAGCCTGCCAAACTACTGGGATCACAGGCGAGCACCACGGCTTCCAGAATGGATATTCTAATGTAGAATTTTTTATACTTTAGTGAATTTGAAGCCAGTGCTGTATTTATGGCATTTGTAAGTTCTTTACTTGATGTTTATGAACTCTCCAGGAGAGACTAAATGAGTATTACACATAGATTTTCATGAGATAACGTACCCGTAAACCCATCTTAAGTTGAAAATATCCTTAGTCACAAGTGCAGACTAGAAGTCTGAATAGCTCATGTAATTTATTGAATATAACAGACTGTGGAGTACAGTACTGGTTACTGCCACTGCCCAGCATCACAAAGAGAATATCTTACCACATATCACTATCCCAGGAGAGATCAAAATTCAAGGTATGGTCTCTGCTGGATGTGTATTGCTTCAATCCCATGGTAAAATTGAAAAACTGAAGTTAAAGCATCATAAGTTGGGTGATGTGTAAATTTGTCTATTTCATCTTGGACCGGAAGCACTATGAAAGATTCTTAGTAAAGCTTTTTTATTAGAGCAAACAAGAAAAATTCCCCTTCCAACCTCCATTCTGCTCACTGACTTTCTTTGAGTTAAGCACTACACTTAGAAGTTTGCTGTGTGTTAGTATAATCTAGTAGGTATTTTTCATATATGTGAATGTGTATACCCTTGATGTATCAAGTGGAATTATATGTTATATGTATGCATACATACATGTACATATAAAATCAGAACTATACCATATGGAGTCCTCTGATATTGTATTCCATTTGATGTATCATGGAGAGATGTGTAACATCATAGTAAATATCAGTATGAATTCAGGACCCAGACTGTTTAGGGTATTAATCCAGGCCCTGCAACTTACTAACTCTCCTTAACTTTCAGTGTCCCAGTTTACTAACCTGTGAATAGGAATTAACAGTTGTATCTACTTCATGATTGTGAGTAGTAAATGTTAAAATATACAAACTTTTTCTGCTGCTATTTACATTAGAATCTTTGTGAGAGCCTTATTTTGCATTCTAAAATTGGGCTGGGTGATAGAGGAAGTATCATCTGGGCTCTCATTTAGGTTTTGTTTCTTTGTGATTTATCTCCATTGGACTGCTTGCCTGCCTTTTTCATTGACGTTGTTTGCTGCCCTCTAGTGAACAAACTAGTTAGCAAGTGCTGCTCTTAATGTTGACTGTAGATATTGTCTGACAGCTGGTCCTCTTAAAAAAAAATCTATATGAATCTAGAGCCATGTCAATTTTGCACATTATTTTCTGCCTAAATTAAATTTTGAAGAGTGAGATTTATGATTCGTAAAATGAAGAAATAAAGGTATAAATTTCAGCAGTTAGCCTTTTCTTTGTTCAGTTATTGTGAATGATAGCTATTTGGGAAATGAAAGGCTGCAGTTTTTTTTTTTTTAATATTTTTTTAGTTGTAGTTGGACACAATATCTTTATTTATTTTTATGTTTTGCTGAGGATCAAACTCAGCGCCTCCCATATGCTAGGTGAGTAGTCAACTGCTGAGCCCCAGCCCCAGCCCCAAGGCTGCAGTTCTTTAAGAAGTCTTTTTTTGAGCCAGGTACGGTGGTGTACACTTTTAATCCCAGCAACCCAGGAGACTGAGGCAGAAGGATCAGAAGTTCAAGGCTAGCTTCAGCAATATAGAGAGACCTTATCTTAAAATGAAAAATAAAAAGGGTTGGGAATGTGGCTCAGAGGTTGAGTACCCCTGGGTTCAGTCCGTAATACCAAAACAAAAAACAACCCCCCCAAAAAAAGCCTCTTATGAAGAGGTTGTAATAATGTCTACATACTTGGTATGCTTTGAATTTGTACAGCTTATTTTTTTTGATTGGGGAGTAAACCAAAATGAAAACAACTTTTCTCAAACTAAAGCCATGGAAAGATTTTTGATGTTAATGGACCTGAAAACTTTAATACTGTGAAGATGGCAGTAGTCCCCAAGTTGATCAACAAGTTCAACTTAATCTCTGTTGAAATACTAGCTGGCCTTTTGGTGGAATTTGGCAAACTGATCCTAAAATTGATATGGGAAGAAAAGTGTACCTAGAATAGCCACAACTATTGAAAAATAATAATTTTGGGAGGGGTTAATGTTTCTCAGTTTCAAAACTTGATACTCAAAGCTGTAGTAATTCAGACTCTGTTGTCCTGTCATAATGTTAAACATGTAGGCCAATGAAACAGTATTGAGAGTCTGGAAATGAGCTCATACATTTATGATTGGTTTTTGGCAAGGGCACTCAGACAATTCAGTAGTGGAAAAAGAGTATTTTTTTTAACGATTAGTGCTGGAACAGCTGGATATCCACACACAAAAGAATGAAGTTGAGCCCTTACCAAATATAATGTATAAAACTTAACTAAAAATTGATCAAAGAACCCACATTGAAGAGCTATAAATCTATAAAACTCTTAGAAGAAAATAGTTGTAAATCTGTATGATCTTGGATTAAGGATTCGTTTTTTTTTTAATTTATTTTTTTATCTTTTAAATAATTAGTTTCTTAGATATGATACTAAAAGCACAGCAACAAATAGATGAATTTCATCAAAGTTAAAACCTTGTGTTTCAAAGAATACCATCAAAAAAATGAAAAGACAACTCAGAGAATGGGAGAAAATACCTGAAAATCACACATCTAATAATGATCGAGTGTCAAATCAAGCCTATCCTTAATTCCACACCTTAAGTGCAGTTGAAGTCCATTTTTCCATATGTAATTTTTACAGAGATTTTGTGTGTGATTATGAGTCTACTCACCTTCCCTACTCATATTCTGCAAAGATAATGCCAGTGCAGTGCTATTTATACTGTTTTCAAGGGGAAATGAAATTTAAGGTAAAATAAAATACACAAATAGCCACGGCTAGGCATGGTGGCACATGTCTACAATCCTGTTCACTTGGGAAGCTGAGGTGAAAGAGTAATACAAGTTTGAAAATTATGGTTTAATGGACAAAAGGGAAAAAGTACATTAAATTCATAACATACTCAGATATAAAGCACCTGCTGTTGTTATATTGCTTAATTTAAGGCGTAGCTCCTCAGTGTTCCCATAATATGAAGTAAATAATAGGAAATTCTTTTTGCCGACACATGTCTCTCTTCAACCAATCAGAAACCAGTATGATTTGTATGTAATAATAGGGTTTATTTGGAGAGGACCTATAAGTAGGACTTAGAAGTTACAGCTGGCTATGTATTAGGGCTTCTTAGTTGTAGCCAAGAGAAAATTGGTCTGGTGTGTTTAGTTTTTCAGATTTAAGTTCTGACTCTAGAAATGTACAACCTTGATTTTTCAGTTACAGGTCTTAAAATGTTACTCACTCTTAATACTTATTGAGGTAACATCATTGATCACTGCTTTTACTTTTGATAAGACAATTTAATGGGCTGTGAAGGAAAAATTAACAGATATTTAGAGATAATTTTATGAGAATGTCTTCGAGGTTTCCATCACCATCTCTACCGATTTTCCTCTCACCA
This sequence comes from Marmota flaviventris, assembly GCF_047511675.1. Lineage (NCBI taxonomy): Eukaryota > Metazoa > Chordata > Mammalia > Rodentia > Sciuridae > Marmota > Marmota flaviventris. Next base: position 16,223,664 of record NC_092499.1, on the reverse strand, counting down.
GAGCCAGTAGATTTAGGTTCTGTAACAAGTTCTTCTTGTTCACAAAATGAGCTAGACAATATTTCCCACCTTCTAAGGAAAATATCAACTGATATCAATGAAATTAAAGGAATGAAAGCAGCAATTTTGACGGTGGAAGCAAATCTTTTTGATCTCAGTGTTAGAGTGTCTCAGAACGAAGCAAAGATATCATCTTTGGAGGTTAAAATGAATGAATATTCAGCATCGACATCTGAATGCAACAGACAGTTGGAAGATTTTCAAGAGGAAATAGATTTTGAATCACAGTCAAGGGCTACTGATGTAAAAATAATTGGCTTCCTTAGAAATATTGAGAAAGGTAAACTCTGGTATCTTCTAGGTACTCATCGTTTGATCTTTATCTTCCCATACATCTTGACTGTAACTCTGATTTGGAGGCAGTAAGATATAGAAAAGTCAAATTTTTTTGACTACATGATTTAACTTAGAAACCTAGAATTTGTTAGAATTCCACCTATTTTTAGTGGAGCTCTGTCAAATGATATAAAGATGAGCATAGAGACGAAGCAAAACTTTAAAAGTGAGAGAATGGTCCTGTTTCAAGTATCTGTGTGAAATTATTTTAAAATTTATAATTATTATCTACAGTTACGTTAAAGAGACCTGTTATGGTATTTGAATCTGGTATTTGGGTTCTAAGAACATTTTTTTTCTGTAACCTGTCACATGTCAGTTTTTTAGGTGTCCCGTAGGAATACAATTTGACCAAATGACCTCTGGGTTTCAGGTCCGTTTCTCAGAATTTGTGTATTTGCCACGATAATTTTGAAAGGAATTCATCCCTTTTTTTTGGGCACACCACTGAAGAGTAGTGTAATGTAACTTTGTTTTATTAGGAAATAACAAATGAAATATCAAATTGAGTGTTTTTAATTTTTTTTTTAATCTAATGAAATGTGGTACTTGATGAGAGATGGTCCACTTATATATTTGCAGTGATAAAGCAAAGCCTGTCCTTGGGAAACAACACATAATAGGTCCACTGTAGTATGTAACACTTTTTATTTTAAATGTAACACTTCTGTACGAAATTAGCAAGTTAGGTATGTAATATTGTTAAGCATTGGGACGAGAGGATTCAGAGAAGTGTCAGTCCACTCATGCAGCTAATGAAGATATAGTCATTTCTTGACTGTTTTGTATGTAGTATGACTATTAGTAATATTATGAATTAATATTATAAATCTAAAATGAAGAACTAATATGAACCTTTTAATAATGAACCATCATCTTGGTGATGCATGTTCAGCTACTCGGGAGGCAGGAGGATCACAGGTTCTCAAGGCCAGCCTCTGCATCTTAGTGAGGCCCTGTCTCAAAACTGCTTGGGGATGTAGCTCAGTGGTAGAGTGCCCCTGGGTTCAGTCCTAGTTCTGGGGGAAAAAAGAAGTCATATTAGCACTCTTTAATTGAACACCTTTTCAATTGGAGATTCAAACACCTAACAAAGGAAATAGTCTCAGAAATGTGTCACTAGGTGATTTTATTGTCATGCAAATAGGTTTCTACAAACTAAGATAGTTGCAACTGTCACTGGGCAGTATAATCCTGTGGACCAACATCATATATCTGATTCAACTGAAACCTCTTTAGCGGTGTTCTGACCACCTTCATGTTTGCCCATGTAAGGGCCTGGATGCTTCTGAGTGTTGTACCTGTTTGTTGCTCTTTCTGTATTCATCAAGGCCCATAGTTTACTTTTGAGAATTTTGTTTTCATTTTTTATTTGTTCTTTTTAGATATACAGTAGATACACATACATGGAGTAGAATTTATTCTAATTAGGATCCCATTTTTGTGGTTGTAAATGATGTGGAGTTTCATTGGTCATATATTCACATATGAACATGGGAAAGTTATGTTCTGTCTTTTCCTATTTCCACCTTCCCTTCATTCCCCATTGTATAATCCAGTGAACTTCTACTCTACACCCCACCCTCCTCCCCATTGTGTGTTAGCAACCACATATCAGAGAGAACATTCAGCCTTTGGTTTTTTGGGACTGGCTTATTTCACTTAGCATAATAGTCTCCAGTTCCATCCACTTACTGACAAAATGCCATAATTTCGTTCTTCTTTAGGGCTCAGTAATGTTCCATTGTATATACCACATTTTCTTTATCTGTTCTCTGTTGAAGCACCTTTTTTGGACAAGATAATTCTGTCTTTTTCACATTTCACTGTCTTAATCATCAAAGATCAGAGGATCAGTATGGGGGAAGTGAGCAGTATTGGTGAGACCCCAGGTGACAAAGGGAGAATCTGGGTTTGCTGTGTTTATGATACAGTTGACCATGGCCAGTCTCTTGAGGCCCTCTGACTTTCCTCTGACTCTAACTCAGTTCTTCTCTCACAGGTTTTACTTCCAGCCCAAGAAAACTGGCTTCTCAGATGGAGAACCAGGAGTGTCCTTGCTGTTTTTGGTTTAATCTTGAGTACAGCTTTTTCTTATACAGGGATATGCCTGTGGTCTATAAATATTATCAAAGTGTATTGTCAAAGCTTTGTTTGTTGACTTTTAATTAAGAACTCAGAAAGATTAATTTCTAGGAAACAAATGCTGGTATTTGTATTTTAAGTTTAGTGAAGTTTTAAAATTTATATTCTAGGAACTCAACAGAGGCAATTATTATCCCGACTGCAAATTGACCCAGTAATGGCAGAAACACTGCAGATCAGTCAAGGTTGGTAATAAATTTTCACTGTAATTAGTAGTTTTCTGTTGCCATTGCCATTCCTTACCCCTCATTCATTGTGTCTTGTATTTCTTAGATCCTGCCCTAAGATGTTACACTTAGATCTGTGGAAATATTTTAGGGCTTGGAGATAAGATCTGCATTTTCCTCATATTGTATGGTGTTTTTATTTTTTACCTCATTCAAAACCTTTTTCCTGCCATTCCTCCTTGAATCCTGGCTGTTCATTCTCTTGCTGTCAGGGACAACTCAGGTTCTCTAACTTGCTCTTCCTTGTTAACCCCCTTTTCCACTACCCTGATGAGCTTTAGAATCCTGTACTTTACCCACTAGTCTTATCCTCACTTTGACTTCACTTGAGAATCTTATTGCCAAGGCCACATATAGAACGTGTTTTAAAACCACTGTCGTATAATTGTTTGTCTCTCTCACCCCAGACATACATACCACGGGGGAATTCAGGACTGGGGTGAGTGCTTTAGTTGTTTCCTCAGTGCCCAACCCCTTCCACCTGGCACATTCAGTGCCTAATAAATTCAGGGGACCATGGGATACCTGAAATCTATTTTCCTCCTTTCTTCTGTTTACCCAAAGTCTGCTCTTTGTTAGAAGTTCTGGTCCTTGGACTCCTTCCCTTTCAACCCCTTTCTGAATTTTCTTCACCCTACAGTACAGAAATACAGTGTCTGTATTCCCTTACCCTTCTGCAGCTCTCTATCCCAGACAGATACCCTTTCCTTCTCTACGGATTCACCTTCATGCAGGTGCCAGATCCTACCCATCTGATGAGCATGACCATGTCACCATCTTCCTCCAGCTTGTCTCTGCCTTTCCTCTAGCTTTTTGCTTTTGCCTATGAAGTGTTGAGATGCTTTCCAGTCTTTATTTTACCCTCTCATCTTCCAGCATTCCATCCTGCTTTAGACATAGTAATTTTTCCCCCCAGAAGTTTGACAATCAAGGTCTGTATACGCTAGACTCACTTCATCGGCTTTTGTGCATTCTTTTTTTTTTTTTAAAACCTGCAAGTGCACATAAAGTTTGAAGTATCAAGTAGTTATTGTGTGGCTCATGAATGACTATAGTCCTTAAGTTCCTATCCTTTTTATCCCTGAGAAATCTTCAGTTTTTGCATATTCTACTTTTAAAAAAAATTTTTGAACATACCAATTTTGTTTCATGTTTGTAATACTTTTTATCTGAGAATGCTGAAGGTTTCTCACAATTCTTTGGATTTTTTTCTTCCTTGGTCTTGTTTTCAAGTTGTTTGTTTTGACTGTTTCATGGTAGAGGCTTTCCCTGTGGGGATCCTTGGTTGTCTCTTACTGAGTGAGGCATTCAAAGTGGATTGATATTTGGTTCATGGGTTTGGGCGTGGGGGCTCTTGACTTCATATTTGAATGTAGGTCCTGTTATTGGGAGTTATTTGTCTTTCCTGTCTAGTTTTGGAGTGCCTTTAGGCCTTTCTTCTCAGGGTGGTTAGCTTTTCCAAAGAGGGCTGCATGGTGGGTTCCTCAGCATTAATTATTATGCAATGTTTACCTAACATACCTCCCCATTTCAGTGTGGACTTCTTTCAGTATGGCTTGGCATCCCTTGATGCAGGGATTCTCTGTATTTACCTTCTCACAAGCCTAAAATTCCACTGTTTTTGGTTTAATGTATGAAATGATTAAAGGTTATTTGAAAATCTACTACCTTTTAAACAAATTTTCATAATAAATATTTAGGTTGTTTTGTTGTGGAATGTGCTGTCAAAGACCATACTCTTTCATCCCTAGGCCTCTGCAGCACATCTCCACATCATTCAGAAGGTCTTCACTGGAGAGGTAGGGGTAGGTGTGGTGAGGGTCAAACAAATCAAATCAGTAGAATTAGTGTTTAGGAAAGACTGATTGCTTCTGAAGTGGACCCTTGAGCAGCATACCCCTCTTATGCCCTTCCCCTTTGCTGAAATTTCCTGGGCTTTTGGAGAATCTCATGATCTAAATAGGATTGCATTGTTTTGGCTTAGAATTCAGTTTTTGCAATTCTGTTATTAATGCCTCCTCATCTGTTTTATACTTTCAAAATGTTGTTTTGTCTCCTTTTATAATTACTTTCTTTGTAGGTATATGCTTTGTTGTTTACCACTTGGGCTGGGTGATGGGTACTCAGTGGTAGAGCACTTGTGGCACATATGTGAGGCACCACAGATTTTTAAAACTAATCTTTATTGACAGTTTCATGGGGCTTCAGGAGGGAACAAAAGTAATGCAGGGTCAGCTTGCTCTGTCTACCAGAAGACATCTCCCACTCTCATCTGCTTGTGACCCAGGCTGCTGATGGGAAGCTTACAGAGGTGACCTGGTGGCTGGTATATATGGGAAGCTGTGGTTTCGACACACACTTCCCTAAGCTCTGAGGCACATGACGCTTGCTTTCCATGTTTTCTTCGAGTTTTGATCCTTTGGCTTCCAGGACTCTGCTCTATTTGTTATTCCTATTCTCTAACAGCTTCTCTTCTCCACTGCTCCTCAGAAGGTAACCTCTTATCCATATCCCTGAGCTAAATTTTTTTGTGTTGCAGGGGGCGGGGGGCAGTACTGGAGCAATAACCCCGGGGTGCTCTACCATTAAGCTTTATCCCAGCCCTTTTTATTTTGAGGCAGGGTCTTGCTAAATTTCCCAGGCTGTCTTTGAACTTGTAATCCTTCTGCCTCAGGCTTCTGAGTAGCTGGGATTAAGTGTGTGCCACTACACCTGGCTCCTCAGCGTTATTTTAATCTCGGTTTTGTGTTTCTCACCAGGTGTGAACTAGTGGAACTACTTTCTTAATACAGGGGGAGGAAGGAATGCTGCAGCAGATCAACTTCTGGGCTTTGCCTTTGCCAGTCAGGAAATCTCGGTGCGCAGTTAAAGAACTGGGGGCTATGAATTGGTCATCAATAATATGGAAAAAAATACTGTTTTTCAGGCTTCCTAGGAGGATTCAGTGAGGTGGCAGCACTGAATTAATCTCTGCATCTCTCTCTCCTCATCTTGAGGGTCAAATCTGTTTTCTTCCTAAACATCTAAGAATTCCACAAAGACTTGAGGCTAAATATGTCTAAAATTGAAATTTACATTACCTTTTAAATCTTCTCTTTTTCCTGTATTTCCCATCTCATCTTTTTCTTAACCATCTTGTTCCCCTTTGCCATCTTTTCTACTCTTGCTGGGGAGAGCAGGGGTGTCCCTTCCTGATAAGGTGGTTCGAATGGCAGCTCTTGGGACATCCTGGTGCTGATGGGGTGTGGAGTGTGTCTTCTCCCCCTCTCAGATATGTTATAGGGACAGAGGGTTGAAGAATCTCAGAACTCATGTCCTTCTGTAACACTGTTTTTCTAAAAACCAACTTGGTCATGTCACTTCTCTACATAGAAATCTGTTCATTTGTCATTACTTCCAGACCAGAATCCAAAGAATTGAGACATAAAACGTCCTTCATTGTATTCTTGCCACTCATCTGCTCAGCCTTCTGCACACAACCTGTGCAGCCACTCCACGTTTCTCCTTTTTCTCATAGACCTTGTTAACTCCCTTGTTTTGCCACATGTGCTTTTCTTTGCATGAAGTGCTTTCTTTGCTCTCTGGCACTCATTCCTTTAATACTCACTCAACTCTTCATCCTTGGCAAGCTTTTCCTTGATTCTTCAGTTTGAGCAGGTTGCTTTGTATTTTCCCAACACTTGTTTGTATCCCTTTGAGGTCGTGCTGTTCTGGAATTGTGTATATGTCTATTTTCCCCTCCTTTTCTTTGTGTATCTGGCATAGTACTCTCAGCTGTGTAGTAATTATTTGTTCAGGAGTGAATATCCTGTGAATTTTGGTCCCTGTTATTAAAAAATATTAAATTTAGTTGGTGGCATACTGATAGGTCAGCCATATCCATTCTGGGCTGTAGGTCTCATATATTATAGTCAGTCTCAAGCATATTGTAGATGATACGAGCTTGTGGTTATTTGCATTGAACGTCAGTGTAATGCCCATTTGTGATAATTCCCTTTCAAAGTAGTCCTCTATCTACAATCAGGTAGAAAATAAGCCACATGAATTATTTTTAGCAGGTTTTGTTCTTCTCTGTAAGGACTACTGTGTAGAATGAGCAAAATAGATTTTAGAAAAGTAGTTCAACATGTGTATCATGATTCTAGGCATCTATAATTCTCCATGTCTTTAGAAAAAACTGTTCTGCTTTTAGTGGTTGATAATATCCTTTTAAATGAATCTCAGGAGAACCTTTCTCTGCTGTAGGCAGGGAGTGTTCATTCAAGTCATGTGTAATGTGCCATATGAGGAAGGGACTACTTGAGTTCTTTGAAAAGATGTTTGGGATAGAATTACAACACTTTTCATGAGAAGAACCAGTTGTGATTTTCCTTTGAAAGTAACTGTAATTTATAAAAGATTGACATTCTTCTCACATGTGTGATGTTGGGAATAAAAGGTGTATTCAAAAGTAAACATTTATGGCCAATTTTTTTGGCTCAGATTACTATGACATGGAATCCATGGTCCATGCAGACACAAGATCATTTATTCTGAAGAAGCCAAAGCTGTCTGAGGAAATAGTAGTGGCACCAAACCAAGAGTCGGGGATGAAGACTGCAGATACCCTTCGGGTACTTTCAGGACACCTTATGCAGACACGGTAGATGGTTTCTTTTTCTTGTGTAGCTAATTTGTGTGATTAGATAGTGCAGGTCTACCAGTAGTTCCCAGCTTCCCTCCTCCCTGCCCCAGTTTCCAGCAGTGGGTGCTTTTATTGATTCAGTAGCTAGGCCATGAATAGTTACCTGAATGCAGTTTTCAACAATTCCAGTTCATCTTTCTTATTCAGAAATCCATTGATCTACAAATAAAACTTAGCATATAATTTAGCTCAGTAAGAGTTTTTTTCTTTATGCACATGCACAAAATGAAATTTTAAAAGCCAGGTAACCAGAATCAGGACATTTTTCTAAAAACAGTTTGTAGATTGAGTTTGAGAGATTCTTCCCTTAGAAAATGGTTCAAGTATTCTATAAAGGAAGAAAAGTACAGATAATAAAATTAGTATAGACATAAAACTGCTGGCCATTGTGATCTGGGCATCTGTGTTAATTTTTTGGTTTTTTTTTCCACGTTAACCTAGGGAGGATCAGGTGGACAGTGGAGTCAGTGTTGAGGGGAGATTGTCTTTAGTAAGCACAAGTTAGGTCACTGGTGATGCTGCAGTGACTAGGCATGGCCACCTTGTGTTATCAGGAATCCTCTAATGCTGTACTTGGAATCTTAGCAAGTCTTTTTTTACTGAACCAAACACCAAGCAAGGGAGTAATAGTTCTGCTGAAGAGCACTTTAGGAGCTCAGCGTTTTGTGTTTGTTTCCCTAATTCTATGGTATTTTTTATCTGTCTGGCAGAGATCTTGTACAACCAGATAAACCTGCAAGTCCCAAGTTTATAGTGACGCTGGATGGTGTCCCCAGCCCCCCAGGATACATGTCAGATCAAGAGGAGGACATGTGCTTTGAAGGAATGAAACCCGTAAACCAAACTGCAGCCTCAAACAAGGGACTCAAAGGTCTCCTCCACCCACAGCAGTTGCAGTTGATGAGCAGGCAGCTTGGTGACCCAGATGGTAGCTTTTCCTACGGTGTGTTGAGAGCTCAGATTTTCCCTTCTCAGGGTGCTGACTTGTAAAGGGAATCCTTGACTTCTTTCTTTTACCTTAAATAAATATTGGTTGGAGGCCTGGCTTTTATTTATATTCAGTAATGGCCTTTTCTTCTTTCAGACAAAACCATCTGTTATATCTCAGACGTTTTCTCCTGTGTTTCACAGCGGGGCAGTTATCTACACTTAAATGGAGTTTGGTGATGAAATCTAAATTGCCACATAACTATGCTTGTTGAAGAATGAACCATCATCTTGATGCCTTGGCTACTTTATTTTTTTTCCCCTCCCTTTAGAAACTGCTGTCACTCTTTCATGATACCAGCAGTAATCTTTTATCAATTAACTTGAGAGAAAAGTGAATTTGGATTTTTGATGCTCTTTCCACCTCTGTAAAATTTCTTAAGAATTTTTCACCTTATCTATCAGGATACATCTTGGGATTGAATATTGAAGCATAATATTTAACAGAAGTTACATGAGACTGCTTCATGTAGTGCTGTGCATTTAGGCAGGCAGATGTTTTTTTATCACCAACTTTCTTGTCCCCCCGGATACCAGTGGAAGGAACTATAGTACCACTGCTCCTTTTTCATTCATGATAGGGAATTTTTAGAAACATCTTTCATTGGCAGGAGAGAGAATTCTTAAATCTTAAAAATGAACAGATTCAAAGAAAAACAGTAATTTAAAAAATTTTCCCCAAGTACCCCTCTTATTGCCAGAGATATAAAAATGTATTGAATATTTTGCCAATTGCTTAAAGTATACTGTTGAGGGAGATGATGAGTTAGTGAGATAATACTGTTATCTTGGAGTGCTTTTCCTTTTGTGAGCCAGTGATATAGGTGTCATTATTTTGGTTTGTGGAAGGAGTTGAAAATTATGACCCTGTTAACAGGGAAAATTTAAAAATAGTTACGAGGGATGAACTGCAATAGTCAGGTAGTATAGCTTTCTTGACTTGTGTGTTTTGTCTAAGAGGAAGTTCTTTTTTTTTTTTTTTAACTACTCTTATGTATCTGGTTTTAAATTTTTTTTCCCTGTTTCAATTTGATAGACTAATATTTTTTGTCAGGATCTAATTTCATTCTAATGTGGGTGTTCATGTTAGGCTGAGTTGGTATGTACAGTAGCAGTGACACGATGAATAATATGTTAGTGACAATTCTTGCCTAGGTTACACAGGTGCCGTGGCCGTGGTGGAGACAGCTGGGATGAGTGGTGAGCTTCCTTTCCCAGTGCTGTGATTGGGGTTTGCAGTGATTTGCTCCTGCCTGAGGAAAGCTTTGTAGTAACAAGGACATGAGTGTGGCATGAGAGATTCCTGAAGAGCTGTCACAAGGAGTATCTGCCTCGAAGAAGGGAGTTTTGAAGTTCTGCTTTTTAGTGGTATTACAGAGTGCCACCCTACTGGCCATCATTTTCTGGCAGCATAGATTTTGTAGCTTTCAATAAAAAGTAAATTTGTCTCTTAAAACTTAAATATGAAAAGTTGTAATAACTTATGAAATAAATGTCAGTTGAGGAAAACCAGAGGCATGACTTTTGTGTCTGTTGCTTAGGGTTTTCATCAGAGAAATTTTCCTTGTAAAAAGTGTTTCATTTCCTTAATATTGTTAAGTATTTTGCTATTTCAGTCCTTTTCCCAGCCATGCTGCTTTTTGATAATTAATTTTCATTTGCCCTGGGTCCTCATGTGTATGCCACAAATGTGTTGTTTAGGAGGAGGGCAGGACATGTTTTCTCCTCAAGAATAAAAACAGAAGTTTAAAAATTAGGAAATTCCTCTTCCCAGGCTCTGAGGTATTCTTTAGATCTTAGATCTAAAGCTGAATTTAAAATAAATGACTTTACCAATTTTCTTTATTTTGTGATGCTGGGCTTGCCTTGCTCTTGCTAGGTAAATGCTCTGTCACGGAGTTACATCCCAAGTCCCTACTTTATATATATATATATATATATATATATATATATATATATATATATATATATATATATTTAGTTGTAGATGGACACGATACTATATTTATTTTTATGTGGTGCTGAGGATTGAACCCAGTGCCTCACACATGCTAGGCAAGCTCTCTACCACTGAGCTACAACTCAAGCCTGCCCCTACTATTTTAAAAGTAGAATAGAAAGTTTATGTATTAGGCGTGGTCATAATAGCTGTTTAATGATGCTCCTGTCTGGGCTATGATTGGATTCAAGTTCCATGTTCTGTAAGGAGGACAAAAGTTGTGTCCTAGGATCAGTAAATTAGGTTATAAGTGGTTGCCTCTTTTGCATTCTTCTTTCCATATAACCATCAGATTCTAAGGAAGACATTTTCTCTTTGTATAGATAAGGAAACTGAAGTACAGTGACGGTAGATAACACTTACCCAGTATGTCTAGCTGAGCTCTTAAGGTGCAGAGCTAGATTTGACCTGCCTGACCTCAGGCAAGAGGACTGGTGGAATACAGCTGCAGTGATAATTTACTTTCATAAACACAAATATGAACACATAACATGTAACACCATGATGCTATTTTTTTGGCTGTTATGTTAGGCCAGAAGCGAGCAGCTGATAGTGGCCTTTAGGTATAATTTGAATTGTTTTATTCAGTGTTCTAAATGTAAATTAGTTGTAAGCATTAAAAAAAAAACTGAAATGGGAGGATAAATATCTGGCAACACAGGTCCCCTCTCCTGTGCCATAGGAATTGATCTAATTGGACATGAATTAGTGGAGAGGCAGTGAGATCATTCCAGGTTGCTGTTCTTCCCCTCTCTCTTTCTGCCAATTATCATTCTATACTCAGCCATATTTTCTCTGAGAGATGACTTGCCCAGCCCCTATAGACAATGACATTTCTGACACATTTTAAATAAAGCTGTTTTCTCTTTTTAGACAGTGCTGTGATTTTAGCACCCAGACTTAATGAATATACTTCATCAAATGGGAACACATTTGAGCACTCAGAATCTTGCTGGAATATGAAATTTTGTTTATATTTCCTTATCACCTTATGTTTTTGGTTTCCATTTAATTTTATTAGCTCCCAACTTGACATCCTCCCATGTCTTTTATATTTAATTCAAATGATACTGAGATTTTGATGAAAATTTGGGCCTTAGGTATGTAATCACTGTTCACTTTTCGTTTTTACAATGAGAGGAGTATAGTTATAGTCTCCTTCCTGGTAATCTTTTTTTTTCCTATGGAATTTTGTTTATACTATAGTTAATCAGATTTGGGCTCCTGTATTATATAGGATTGTAAACTTAACATGTTAAGATTTTAAGACTGGGGTTTAACGGAAGTTTATTAAAGGAACCATGTACTGAATTGCTCATAATTAATGAGATACTTTTAATTCTTTCCCCTTTGTAGCTGAGATGAGTGAACTGAGTGTGGTACAAAAACCAGAAAAGCTTTTGGAGCGCTGCAAGTACTGGCCTGCTTGTAAAAATGGGGATGAATGTGCATACCATCATCCGATTTCACCTTGCAAGTGAGTAACATAAAACTGATGCTGGTTTTCAGTTCTGTGGGGTTGTTTTTGGTGGATAAGTTTGATTTTCATAACTAAATACAGTCATATGTACCGTGGCCCTCGGTAGAGTAGCTTACTTGTGCTGCATGCATACAGGTGTGTTTTGGGGGGGTGCTTCTTTTGCTTTGGACCTATTAGATAACTGAAATGTCTGGGTTCCTTAAATGTTTGTACTTAAGGAGATAGGTACATAACTGCCTCTGTTAGTATTACTGTGTTCACAGGCAAAAATTTTGTTGGGGATTTGGGGAGAAATTTAGTTATGGTAATGGAAAAGTATTTTTAAACTTCATTTAGTTTTCTTTGACCAGCTAGCTGGTTCGTGAGATAGCTTTTAGAATTTTTCTCTTGTCCTGTGGATAGAGTATTTCCACATTTTAATTACTGGAATGAAATTTTGATGTGGGAGCAATATGGTTACACATAAGGAGACCATGAATCTGTGTAGCACAGTACCTGGCCCATAGGATGTGCTTGCTGTATTGAGTTTATTTCACAAATGATAGACATTACTGATAGAGTATCATGTCTCTTAACACACACATACACACACACACACACACACACACACAAATCTACCTTTTCTGATGGTTTGGCTTTTGTTTGAAAACCTTTTTGTGTTGCTCCGGGCTTTGAAGGACATAGTTTTATCCTATTATAATATTTAGCCTCATTTAAAAATGGGAGAATTTTTTCCTCTGACTTCTGCATTTCTTAAAACAAGTAGTGATGGAGTACAAGAAGCCACTTTACAAAAAAATAATAATGCATTGAGAATATTAACTGTGAATAATGTGCTTTGTTTTGTAGAGCCTTCCCCAATTGTAAATTTGCTGAAAAATGTTTGTTTGTTCATCCAAATTGTAAATTTGATGCAAAGTGTACTAAGCCAGATTGTCCCTTTACTCATATGAGTAGAAGAATTCCAGTACTGCCTCCAAAACCAGGTTAGTGACTGTATACTACTGCATTTAGGTTAAAAAAAGAAAGCATGAGAAAAAGAAATTTAGAAATAATTTTGACATGGTCAATTAATCATACTAGTCTTACAGAGCTAGTATGCCCATTCTAGAGAATTCTGAAGTATTTTATCTTGACTAGTGAACACATAAAACTTAGCATACTAATTTAAGTGGTTTGTACCTCCATTAAAATCATCATTAGGGCTGGTATTGTGGCTCAGTGGCAGAGTGCTTGCTAACATGACGCACTGGGTTTGATTCTCAGTACTGCATATAAATAAATAAAGGTCCGTTGACAACTAAAAAGGAATCATTAGATTGCAATAAAAATTATTTTGTCAAATGTGATATTCTTTATTCTTACATTTGTCAGCAGTTACAACACCAACACCATCTTCTAGTAGTCAGCTCTGCCGTTACTTCCCAGCATGTAAGAAAATGGAATGTCCCTTCTACCATCCAAAAGTAAGAACTTGTATTTTCCCCAAAATCATTTTAGTGTGGAAGATCACTAAGAAATTGCATCTCTTCCTCTCTTTGTCCTTCCCAGTGTTATATCATTTTTGTCAGTTGACTTTATTGTCTTCAAGAACTATTTTAAGTTGGTTCTTGGTTGTTGCTGAGCTCTGTGGCTCTTCATGTTAAGTGGTCTGAACCTCTTTCATGTTAGTATTTTGAGCTCTGAGAGGATAGGGGTCAGCTTTGCTTGCCATATTTTCCTGCCCCTGAGCATTTGGGATTTTTTTTGTTTTGTTTTTTTAACCTCATAACAGACTGAGATAATGAAGTTCAGAATTATTGCTTTACTTGAACTGATGGTTTTGTGTGCTAAAGATTGTTGATGTATCAGTAGCTGGCTGCTCAGAGTGAATATCTCTGAAATACCAGCCTGAAAATTGTTATTTGAAAGGCTTTCTGGGCAGGGGACATAGCTTAGTGGTAGAATGCTTAACCAGAATATGTAAGGCCTCATCACAAACTCACAAAAGCTTTGATGAGGGATGTTAGGCAGTTTATGGAGGGATAAATACTATATTGATTAGAAGTCTGTATGGTATGCTAAAGTTTGAAATTCCACTTGCTGTGATTCTTTGATTAGGATTTTGCATCCCAGGGAAAGGTTCATTCATCAAAGGTTGCCAGGTATCTTACTCCATTAATGGTTAGGGGTGGGCTGGTTACTCTCAAGTTGTGTTTAATTTTATGCATGTTATTGAATGCTGCTGTTTTATTCATGCTGTTGTTTCTATGTAGCACTGTAGATTTAACACTCAGTGTACAAGACCGGACTGTACATTCTATCATCCCACCATTACTGTACCACCAAGACATGCCTTGAAATGGATTCGACCTCAAACCAGGTAAAGATGAAAATTAATTCTCTTGATGTCATTTTCAAATATTTTTCTAGTATGTAGCTTATTTAATGTATAAATCCAGAAACCTGGGAGAAATTGAACTATCACTCTTTTCTTTTTCTTGTTTAACTGTACCAGGGACCCTTTAGCAAAATGATTTACAATGGACCAAATTTTATTTTATCTTGTGATTACTTATTTTTAGCCTACACATCAGATTTCTTTGAATTCTGATCATAAACTATGCTATGTGTGTATGTAGTACTTATGAATCTCAAATCATTTTCTTAGACATTAGCAATTGTAAACTATAAAAAGGAAGTTTGAACATAATTTATTGTGGCCTATATTTGAGTTACATATTTTGTTTTATAAAATTGACTTTTTTATTTTTTTAAACAAAGTCTGATGTAACTGCATGACCAATATTCCTTGTCCAAAGAAACTCCTTAGCTGGCTGAATGATACATCTGGGTACAAAGCAGTTTATTAAAAGTGTTTTTTTGGTTTTTGTTTATTTAGTGAATGACGCCCAGTCCTATCTGGTGGAAGATCATGCAGTTTGAAAGGTTCCATCTACTGATGAAAGATAATTCTACAGAATTTGTCGAATCTTTGAAACTTGGAATATATTGCTTTCATAACATGAAGTTTATTGTCTATCTAAAGTGTCTAATTTTTCAAGTTTGTAAGTTTATTAAGTAGTTTTAACATTGGGTGTTTTGTTGTTGTTTTGATTATGAAAAGACAGTTTAAGGAAAAGCTAAATTCTATTAAAACATTTGAGGCATGTTTGTACACTGCTGCTTCAGTCTCAGCACATGCCATCATTGTTAGTGATGGTTCTTTCAGTTTAGGACCACTGGCTGTACTGAGGAGTGCTGTTATTTTGAAAGCAGAATTGCTTTCACTCTTCCCAAAGATGATATGATGTTTGTAGTCCACCATGAAAACAGGAGTGGCCAAAAGTATTGAGGCAGCTTAAAATAGTCACTCAAATCTGTTTTAATTTTTAAAAGAATTTAGTTAGAAAAACATGGTAGTACAGGCCTCTGAGTTTGAGTGCCACTTTGGTGCAGTGGTCCCTACGTCCCTTGCCTTCTGTGAAAGGAGTGTGATGGGCATAAACAAGAAAGCAATTGGAATGACAAGTGCAAAAAATATGAACAATTCCTTTAAAATACTTTCATTTACTATTAACATACTTTTTAAATAAACTTTTTGGGGAACTACATTGTCACAAAATATACAAAAATTTTTACAAGTATATACATTAGGATCAGAGAAAACAAACTTTTAAACAGATTATAAATATATATTCCCACATTCTGAAAAATAACATTCTCAGAAATAACTCCACAGAAAATACACTTGGTTACTACTGAAGATCATTTTTGAAATGTAAAAATTAGATTTAAGTCATATTTTTAAATGACAGAGCTATATAATTACAGAGATCAGATGGGTAAACTGCAAGATAGGATGAAACTTTTGGCCTACTGTATTTATTGAGTTTTGTGTGTGGTTTTTAAAATTGTTAAGGCAAGATGTGTCCAATGCTTTAGAATTAAATAACAAACAGATAATTGATTTTATTGATGTATAGTAGTGTTTTTAAAAATTAAATCTTAAAAAGTGGTTAGTAAAGAGTGAATTAATGCAGATGGGATAATAAAGATTCAGATGTTTTCAGGACCA
Organism: Marmota flaviventris; assembly: GCF_047511675.1. Taxonomy (NCBI): domain Eukaryota; kingdom Metazoa; phylum Chordata; class Mammalia; order Rodentia; family Sciuridae; genus Marmota; species Marmota flaviventris. The sequence continues at coordinate 16,207,689 of NC_092499.1, read as the reverse complement.
AATTAACTGTTTAAAAAAAAAAAAGATTGACTTAGTCATATTCTTGAAGGATGGATAATAAACCCACATCTATAAAAAGCATTTTAAGATCATAAAGCCAGGCTTCTACTGTTGTGATCATTGGTTTTTCCATTGGGAGAAGAAACAACTAGTTGTTAAACCATTTGGTGAGCTGCACTTGGCTGTGGAGATCCCAAAATGAAGACTTGAAACACTGAAAGAACGAAGCACACAAGGGCGGTACAACCACTGTGCTAGGCTAGGTGAGGTGACAGTCCCCCTCATTCTCAGAGTGCTCCACTGAATTTAAGGCATTTGTTCATTTCAGTGTTGATGCTTTGCATCTCTGCAGAAGAAATTTGTTTTTAAATGATTTATTTAATAAAACTATCATTTATAAATGGTTTCTAGTTTTCATAGTTCCATTGGAACAAGGGCTTAAGTGGTTTAGCGTAAATCTTTTACATGGAAATAACATGCTAAAATCTGATTGTTTTAATATTTATCTTTCAGTTTGTGGGCAGCTTAAAATTGACCCTAAAATATTTGTTGGTTGGTCTAACAGAGTCTAAAATGAACCACTATAAAAACAGAAGGGGGATGAAGATGGTTGGTGATAATGAAGTAAATAATACCAAAGTGTGTGATGTGCTTTGGCATGCATGTATAGACATAAAAGAATTGGGACTACAGTGGCCACCAGTCTCAAGTTGTAAATTCAGGAGCATAAATGCTGCACACAAAAATAATTCTCTAGGCTAAAAAAATATAGGGCAGATTTTATGTGGTCATGTTACACCTTCCCTTAGTTGATGGCTAATACAGCAAGGTGGTAAGATGCCCACTTAAGTCAAGGTGACCTTCAGTCAGGAAACTGCCATAGCAGTGATTAAGTGATTAAGGCTGACTTACCAGGTTAGTCACTTTGATGGACAAAAATGCAATGGAAGCAGTTTGTGCTATATAGATTACTTCCTTAAGAATATAGTTTGACTATATTGTGATGGAATTGAAATTTTTGTCTTCCTCAAAACGACACACTTAATAATGAAAATTTAAAACTACAACAGGCTCAAATTTGCAGTAATTTTCTTTTTACGTGAGGTTGGCCCCGGATGCCTTTTCCTTTAATTTCTTCATAAAATATGTTGAATAGAATTAATATAATCTAAAGTTTTGTTTAATTTAGGAAATCCCGCCCCCCTTTCTTTTGTGGTACTGGGGATGTAACCCCCAAGGCCTTGTGCACGCTAGGTAAGCACTGCTTCCACTGAGCAATACCCCCACAACCTTATTTATTTATTTATTTTTTAATTTTGAGATGGGGTTTTGAGTTTCCCAGGCTGGCCTTGGACTTGTGATCCTCCTGCCTCAGTCTCCTCAGTAGCTTGCATTGGAGTTGTATACCACTATCCTTGGTTTAGGGAAATTTTATTTATTTATTTTTTGGTACTGGGAATTGAACCCAGCCTGGGATGCTTAACCACTGAGCCACATCCCCAGCCTTTGAGACAGGGTCTAAGTTGCTGAAGCTGACCTCAAAACTTGCAATCCTCCAGCCTCATCCTCCCAAATCACTGGGATTTACAGATATGTGCTACCACACCCAGCTAGGACAATCTTTTATTGTGAATAATGACAGAATATAGTCTATGTGTCAAGTTTCTTTAATCCCTCATTCAACCCTTGAGAGGCAGCTATTTTACTTTTAAAACTGACCAGGTTCAATCACTGATTAGGCTTTCTGTGATGTAATTTAGTCATTTTAGTATTCCCAGTGTTGGCCACAGAAAATAGATATTGGGAATCTTCATTATGTATTACCAAACTAAACTAGGAATCCGAGAAATCTAAGGGTTTCTATTACCTATTATACTATAAAAGAAAATAACAGTAAATTAAAAATTTATAGGACCAGTAGTACATCTTTAACTTCTTTACATTTAGAAAAATATATTTTTAAGCAGCACTCTATTTAATTTTCAGTCTTCAAGAATCAGTAGATAGACTAAAACAGCAAATTCCTGAACAGTGATTACTGATCTTTGGCAGCATTTAAAGTGAAAAGGACTGTGGATCTAAAAGTTCAACCTCAATCCACTAAGAAGGGATTCTGACAAGTTTTCAAATGGACCTAGGTTCATATATTTTGGAAATTAGCTGATGGAGGGGTGGCAATATGTCTAACTAAAATTTTCCCAATAGAAAAAGCTATAAAAGTTTTATACCAATAATTATTAAATTATGTTTGTGTGAATTTAATGTTAATCAAATGTTTATAGCGTATATCTTTAATATGCAGTGCTTTCTTCCACTTAAATACTATTGTTATCTGAAAACCTTAAAAAAAACCCCAAAACTGTAGACCACTGGAAATGATTGTTCATCATACTGCCTTCCTAATAATGAGGCTATAATCTTAAAATTTCAAATATAGAGATGGCTTTTAAACAAAAAGATTTGACAGCTTAGAAGTGAAAATATAGCAAGTCACTACACTACTAACTTTGGATTTGTTCCTCAATTCAAACTACAAGGAGAAATGTCCTTATAGTTATTAATGTATGAGAAACATTCTCCAGGAAAACTTGTGTTTGTTTCCAAAGGGAAAATGTTTGCCTTTTGAAAACTGTTCTGTTAGGGTGAGGTGGCTTTTCCTTTCTAAATGGAAATGCAAGAATAAAATACTTAATTGGAAAAAAAAAAAGGAAATAGTTTTCCTAAAAGGAAGCTGAAAATTTTCCGAGTTGGGTTTTTACATTTTGGAGTCTTTTGAGGAGTGCTGTACCCTACATCTCCCCAACAGGTTTGCCAAAATTGCACTCCTCAATAATAATGGGGTGGCTTTTATCAACGAGTATTCAATCCTTCCTTCAATGTAATTATCTGGCAGTGAATGAATTATGGACAGTGTGTATAGCAAATGTTTTGAACTTAGCAATCTTCTACTAGTCTTGATGATTCTGGGCATCTCTCCCTGTTTAGTCTGCAGTTAGCACCACTTGACCATGCAGAGTTTGGTTTTGGTTGTTTTTCTTCTTTGTAATTCTGATCTCTAAAGACTGTTAATATGTGTTGTCTTCCCAACATCCATTCTTTCAGTGAGGCATATGTACACATTTCCAGACAAATAAACTGCAATCAGAAAAAAAAAAAAATGTAAGGGAGTTCATTACATTTCTAGATTTTCAGAAGTTTGTATTTCCCATTAACTCTTTATTCTGTATTTGCATAAGTATATATATACACTACCTTTAGAAAATGTTGAGTTTATTAACCAGAGCTTTCAGAAGTTTTATATTAAATAGTAAAAAGATAGTCTGCTCTTCTTGGACTAAGAAAGCTACTGACCTGCAATCATCACCTCCAGCGCTGATAACATGTCGATCGCCATTGGTAAATCGAATATTTGTCACATGGGGTGAGTGACCCAAGAACCTTTTGTGCTTTGCCTAAAGAACAATGACAGACAAAACTCAGAACATTTTATTTAACAAAAATTAAAAGTTGTTATTAGGAACCATAAACTTTTAATCACAAGAACTATGGAGAGAGAAGGGAGTTAGGACCACACCCAATGATTAAAATTTTCTTTCAGAGACAGTAACAGATCTATACTTAACACAAACCAGGTTATCTGGGCAGTCAGATGTCTTCAGGTCTCTGAAAGATTTTAAGAAAAGCATTGGAAATTTGATAACTGACTTTTAAAGGTTTGCTAAAAAGATCATCAGAGGTATTATTGGAGGGAGACCTTTTTAGTTGTTGATGGACATTTATTTTATTTATTTATATTGGTGCTGAGAATTTAATCCAATGCCTCACATACGCCAAGCAAGAGCTCTGCCACTGAGCCACTATCCCAGCCTGACATTTATTTTATTTGCTTTCATTTGTGGTAATGGATTTAGGAGACTTGAAAAAAGGGTGCAAAAATTTGAAAGTATGAAACATTTGAAATATGCTTTTAAAAGTCGAGTCCAAACATTTGAATATTTCCGAAAAAGTACTAATGATCACATCTAAGCTATTTGTAAAATGATAAAAATACTAAACAAAAAAAACTTACAAATTTTTCCGGACATGGGAAGTCAAATAATTTAACCATGCCAAAGTCATCTCCTGTTACAAGGCTGATTCCTGAATGAGATACACAGGCACAGTTGACATCGGCTTTCTCGGCATGCCTGGACCAGATTCCCATAACTTCATCTCCTAGAATACTAGAGAGAAAAAGAACATCCACAGAGTAAACACAGATGGATTCGCTATCCTGAAAACAATCCTTATCAGTCTGTATATTATCCTGTCATTTAAAATAAAATAAGGCAGGTTGGAGGACTGGATTTCATCTGGATGTTAACTCCTACCTTTTAAAAATTGAAGTTCTATAATATAATAAGGGTTTTATAAAACCTAAAAATTTTATATTTCCTAAAAACCCAGTTAATACTTTAGGAAAGCTGACTGAATTATTTTTCAAATTAAAAGTGATATCTATGCTATAGGAATTTGTCATTTTTTCATTGACCAAAAGGATGGATGCTCCTGGTGACCTGTCATACCGTCAGCAAATTTATCAAATAGATAAGCTTCATTTCTAACAACGCCAGTGTAACATTCCTTTGAGTAGAATATTACTACTACATTACTTAATAGCACCTTACATGTATTTTTATTGCCTGTTTTAATTTTAAAGAAGATTTTTGTATTTGTTGTACCAAGAATTGAAGCTAGATATATCCCTTGACCCTTCAAAAAAAATTTTTTTTGAGGCAGGGTTTTTGTTGAGTTGCCTAGACTGGCTTAGACTTGAGATCCTCCCAAATCACTGGGATTATAGGTATGCACCTTTGCACCTGTCTTTAAATGTTCAGGAACATATCAGGGCATTTTAAAAATCATAACTTCGATTTTTAAAAAAATTTCTTTATAAGAACTTGGTAAATCATGGAGACTGATAAAGCACGTAAATATGTTCAATTCAAAGGGATGCAGCATGAACATAAAATTATTTTCCTAAGAGTTCAAGATATGGTAACAGAAACATGGAACTCAATTACTATTCCCTTGTGGAATGGCTCTTAACTATTCAGAAACAGGATTTTCCAAGTTACCTAAAAAGTTGCTGCTGCCCTTTCATGCAGTATTTACCTAGTCCATGTAGCCCAAGTAATTCTGTCAATGGCAGCATGATCCAAAAGATGTTTTCCTGAAGGCACTTCATAGACAAGCCGTTTATAGCAACCACTAGAGACCTTTTGTCAAATTAAAGTGAGACGAGAATCCCATTAGGTGAAGGCAAAATCCACAAGGGGTTTATAGAACACTGGCAAATTGCTACTTTGTTTTACATATTTTAATGTGAAGAATGCCAAAGTCACTATGGGGAAAAGGGTAAGTGGGAAGGAAATGGAGAGAATGTAGGCCAGAGTAGTAGATGTGTAGGATGAACATATCTCAAGGCTCAAAGTGCAACATGAGAACTACAGGTAGTAAAATTGTATTGTATTTGATACTCATGCTAAATAAGTAGATTTAGCCAGTCTTGCCACAAAAAGAGAAATGGGTTTCTGAGATGATGAATATGTTAATTTTCTTCACTATAGTGACTTTTACTTTCACTATAGCAACACTGTCTATAAATATGTATTCCATAACATGTTGTGTACCTTAAATAGAGTGAAATTTATTTTTAAAAAAGAATGGGGTATTACAGATTTGTAATGCAAAAATGATGAGTGGTAACAAAAGGCAAGAGCTGAGAAGCCATGGAACTCTGCTTTAAATGCATTCAACGTAAAAGCAGAAATAACCTTGTAAACTGGGTATATGGTATTAGGTGCCATACCTGGAGATATCTGCTATCTGCAGAGAAGTCCATTTGAATGACAAAGCTTGGGATGTCTTTGCAATAGCTGATTCTGTTAAGGGTGGGGCCCAATGTTAGGTCATAAAAATCCACTGAGTTCTCACTAGAACCAACTGCCAGATATCGGGAATCTGGACTAAACCTGAATATATAACATAATGTAAAAAAAATACATTAGATCATAAGAAATAGTTTAAATATTTAAATATTTAAGAAATTTCCTTTCTAGCTCTTGAAAGTAAGTTTGTGATACGGTTTCAAGTTTGTCTGACACAACTGATCATGTATATGGAGACTGTATTTGTTAAATGAAATAAGAAAGTTTTACATTTCATTTGAATATTCTATTGTTATCACCCAATTACTTTAAAAATATCTTTTAAAAAATCCATTACCATTCCATAATTATTAATATAATTCACTAAGATAGGATTCTTTCAGCTGGAAAAATGATGTCTTAAAGCTGCTTTAAGAACATTGTCCAGCTCAACTTGCTTCAGCTTGTTGAGATGAAGTGACTAGTTGAAGCTTGGAAAAACTTGTGTTAAAAGACAAAGTGAATACAATTTGCCTGGTAAACATGGGAGACAGCCTGAGACAGTCTGAGAATGTTCTATGAGTCTTGTTGAGATAACTTAGGGACATGTAGGGGCAAGGAAAGCCACTTTTACTGTTTTTACACACTAAAGTTCTGAGCAGGTTTCATTTATGAAAGGATTTTACTGGTGAAGAAAGCACACTTTGACAGATGCAATAATTTCATCTACTGATCACAGAGAAGTGCCCAGTGAAGTGGCAGCTCAGTTAAATAAGCTTAAGCACTGAAAATTAAAATTTCAAAAAAAATGTTTAATTCCCATTCTGGAACCTGATAGGTGTTCAGTGCTGACAGACTGAATGAACAAGAAATGGGAATCCAGAGAACATATCTCAAGGCTCAAAGTGCAACAAAGGAGAAACATGAAGGGAAAGGTCACAGAGGATAATCTGTGAAGCCTAACTGATAGTAAGAGAAGCTATGTTTGGGGTTATAACTCAAACTTCTAAAGGGCAGGTGACTATTAAGAGTGAGAGTTCATAATGAATTTGCTGTACATGTTTAGTGTGACACTAACATTACCTAGTACTTCGTATTATAAAGCACTGGTTGGTGCCCCATGGATTTAACATTGCAAAGAGAATTATGTATATAAGTGGCCACATTTCAGCATACAATTTACATAGAATGCTATAAGTCATATGGCCTTTTTTGAAGATGTAGATAAGGTTTTTTGCAATTTGGGCCCAATTACTAAAAATTCTATTCCATTTGTCAACTAACCTGATATCATGGATTGCACATCGTCTATCTCTCTTCTTTCCCCATATTTTTAGAGAGCTCACAAGTAAAATAATAAATTCTCCATTTTTCATTCCAATAGCCACCATGTCCCCTTCAGGGCTATAACACACAGTACGAGCAGCATGTCCCAAATTCACTTTGTTTAACATCTTCTGTATAAGAAGCAAAACAGACACAGAAGACCAAGTTAAATGAAATACTAATAAATTTAGCCAATTTCCTCCCAAAATTCTCAACATAATTCTGAGTACTAGCAATTTAGGGTTTCCACTTCTTAGAAACTAACATTTTTTAAAAAGTTGTACCTACTTTATCAGCAATATCCCAGAGTCTCACTGTCCCATCCTCTGCAGCAGAAAGGAAAAAATCCCTGGAAGGATGTGTTGCTAGCCCCCAGATCGGTCCATCCACATGTCCGCTAACCAAAATATTACATGCTGCATTTTTCTCTCCAACTTCAATTATTTCAGCATTCCTTGTCCCAACTAGTATCTTGCCCTGAAACATAAAAGGGAATGATGTATGTAATGTACCACAACAGGTACATGCTTTGAGCTAATTTAGTCACAAGCCCATCATTAGCTCATGTGAATTTTTCTGTGTTAGGCACACATCAGCAAGACCCCTGGGCTGGGGTGCATAGTTGAGTCCATGTGATGAGAATCCACCTAGATTCTTACATAATCTGAGTTGTGACTTTGTGATAATCTAAGGATGTCCAAAAAGGGGTATAAGTACATTGAGATATAGGAAGATAGAACTGGAATTTTTAAAGAGCAAGTATAAATAAGCTTAGCTAATTTTTGAATAAGCAGAATGAGTTAATGCACATATATGATTTATAAATACACTTAATGAGTGCATACATGCTCCACAGTTTTTATAGGGATGTATGTTTTTACAAAGTGTATACAGCTGTCTAATCAAAATGAGTCAACTAGCAGGGATTTTCAATTCTGTCTACCACAGTTAGCAGATTTAAGAAAGGAAACCCTGTTTAGATTTAAGAAAGGCTTCCCATCTTATGCACTGCACTGGCATCAACTACGGAACTCAAAGTGGAGTGATAACTAGCAAGTGAACCCATCCTCATGTATTATTAAATATTGTCCATTAAATCACAATTTGAGAGAATCAGTAAAAACTGCTGTTTTCTGCTACACCATATCAGGTCAAGGAACATCTTACTTTGCCTCTGCACACGGAACGAACACAGTCTGTGGCTTGTCCTGTCTCAAGCCTGAAGGCCCGGCATCGTCTCAGTTCCTGATCCCACAGTTTAACTGCTCCTCCTTCTTTTGACCTAAGTAAATAAAACCAAACCCCAAAAGTATCTTAGTAACTATTATAGATAATTTTCATTATAACAAATACTAAATTTTAAGTAGAATACTAAAAAAGCCCTATATAATTTATTATAAATTTCTATGGCAACCTTAGGATTCAGCAAATTTTATTTTGTGAACTATTCGTTTTTCTCTGGCTTATCTTGTTTAGCTTCCACCATACATTTTCCTCTTCATGTTACTTAAGATGAGCGAAAAACCATTTTTAACATAGGAATTGAAACGTGAAGCAAGATAATAGGATTACAGATGATACACTATAGTCTTATTTACTTGGGGGCGCCTTACCATTGAGCTGCATCCCCAGTCTTTTGAGACAGGTTCTCATAAAATTGCTGATGGTCTCACTAAATTGCCAAGGCTGGCCTCAAATTTTTGAATCTCTTGCTTTAGCCTCCTGAGTTGCTAGGATTATAAGTGCACACCATCATGCCCTGCTATAGAGTTTATTTTTAAGGGCCAAAAAAGAAGCATGTTTTTTTCCTACCACTATCAAGACATCCTATAGTTCAAAGGCTACTAGTGAGAAGTGGTGTGCAAAATGGGGAGATGTGAGAAATACAAGTGTGTAGAGTTATTTGTAAAAGACAGTCCACTTTTAGATTTTCTCTTGGAATAACTGAACAATGTATTTCTTTGTTTTCTGTTGGATAAATTTGCTTGTCTTAGGAGAACATGTGCCTGCATGCCACAATACATTCATTCTTCAGGTGAAAAGGAAATTCTGTTCTTGTAACTGATGAATGTGGGTTCTTTCCATTCCTGTAGTGAAATGTGCTTGTGCGTCACATTCCAACATGTAGATATATCTGGTTACTGTTGGGAGATTTGAAAATCATTCAGAAACAGGTTTCTCCTTACATTTACATATATATTTTTAAATTTTTAGTTGTAGATGGACACAATACCTTTATGTTAATTATTTTTATGTGGTGCTGAGGATCAAACCCAGTGCCTCACACATGGAAGGCAAATAACATGCACGCACACAGTCCTGAGGAAACTCGGTTCTTTTTTTTTTTTTTTTTTTTTTTAATTTGTTTTTAGTTGTCAGTGGATCTTTTATTTATTTGTATGCGGTGCTGAGGATCGAGCCCAGGGCCTCACACATGCCAGGCAAGCGCTCTACCACTGAGCTACAAATCCAGCCCAAACTAAGTTCTTAATCTGTAAGAAAAATACCTATCTAGACCTAAGAAAAAGTATCTACCATTGGAGTTTAGGTTTATCTACAAGGGGGGAAAAAGCGATTTAAGATTAGGTAGGAGAATCCAGAGAAGGAACATAGAAGGCATTATAGTTGAAGCGTATGAGGAGGAAGGCCAGAGAAGATAACCCATAGCCTAGAAATAACAAGAATACCCAACTGTGAAAACCCTAGGTAGATGACAAATGCAAGTATTCAGTGAGGCTGTGAAAAGAAAGAGGACTCACGGCCTTTCTTTGCCACCAGTCACAATAAGTCCATCTCGCAGGGTGGTATACATGGCAAACACGGGCCCGTTGTGAGCTCTGGCCACAACTCTACACAATATGTGATCTTTCCACACACAGACATCACCACTGATGGTACCTGTAAACGTCAAGTTATTCTGAAAAGGAGTGGGGAAGGGGGAGATAAACTCATCAAAAGTGCAAAGAGAGTTCAAACAGATGTAATCTGTGAGTGTGATGCTACTTCATCTGTGATTCAGCATGTGCAAGGTATGGATGGAGAGATGGACCCAAGAGGCAGAACCTGAACTCCAGGCTCAGCTGCCTCATGGCTTTTCCTTTCCCAGTCTGTCACTTAGCTGGGGTAACCTTGGACAGTTCTCTCTTTCCAATTCTAAAATGCTGTAATTCTAGTTTATATTCTTTTGTTGGACTGCTTCCTTCCAACTGCTCAATAAATAAAGTTCTCAGATTTAAAAAAAAAAAAAAAAAAGGAACAGCAAATGAAGACTTTTTATTAGGTTCAGCAAAGCATTTTCCCCTAAAAAATAAAACTATTATCTGTACCAGTCATAGGGGGTTTTGAGAACTCTTTATTAAAGTTCTGATGATTTCACTCACTTTAGCAGTAGCACTAATTCCTGCCTGTCTGCAAGGAGAATGTAAGTTCTGTGGGCATGGAGATGATTTCCCTTTTCTTTTTATAGTTCCTAGCATAGACTCAACATTCTGCCAAATAAATATGTCCCACTTTTATGTTTTTATATGTTTTAACAATTTTAAAAATGCTTAAACTGAGCATAAACTTATTTTGTTATATTCTGATTATACTGTTGCTTCATACATTAAAACTCATTTATTCTTAATATTTAATCTTTGTTTATTTTTTATTGACTATGAGGAATTTTAAAAGTGAAGGAAGTTCATCTACATGGGCAAATGAAATGTCAGAAGCATGTAAATGTGTGGGTTTTCTTCTGGAAATAAACTACTGATCTAATGTTAAGAATGCCCAGAATGTTCAATTGGAGCTTGACATAGCATGACCAACATTTTCAGTGGCCTTTTCCCCCAAACATAAGTGTAGTTAATTGTTCTAAACTTATTTTTTCCTTCCTTCAAATAATTTCATACCTATATAAACACATAATAAGGAAATCTGCTTTGTTGTTGTTTTTATTTCACCAAAGGATTTTAGAAGCCTAGCCAGAGTAAGGTATTAAAGAAAAGACGGGGGATTATAAATTCACCCATGGGCCCATGTAGGACCTAGTGAGGAGAGAAGAGGGAAGGCTCTTGATCTCTCTTCTGTCAAACCAGAGACTGTGCTTTCTCCTTTTGTCTCTCTACTCCCTTCTTGGCCCAGGACACTTGCAACTATGTAAGATGAAAGAAAGCAAAGGAAATCCTAAACCTAGGTCCAAACTTAAATTACTTGAAAATCATGCTTCTTGATTAATTTTTCCTTTTTTAAAAAAACTTATTTTTAGTTGTAGTTGGACACAATACCTTTATTTAATTTATTTATTTTTATGTGGTGCTAAGGATTGAACCCAGGGCCTCACATGTGCTAGGCGAGCACACTGAGCCAAAACCCAAAACCCAACCCCTCATATTTCTTTTACTCTAACAAAAAAATTTTTTTTTTGTTTGCAGTACCAGGGACTGAATCAAAGGGCTTTACCTCTGAGCTACATCCGCAGCCTTTTTATTTATTATTTATTTATTTATTTTTTTTAGTTTTTGGCGGACACAACATCTTTGTTTGTATGTGGTGCTGAGGATTGAACCTGGGCCCCACACATGCCAGGCGAGCGTGCTACCGCTTGAGCCACATCCCCAGCCCGCCTTTTTATTTTTTAAAATTTTAAGACTGTCTTATTAAGTTACCTAGACTGGCTGGCCTTGAATTTGTGATCCTCCTGCCTCAGCCTTTTGAGTAGTTGGGATTACAGGCATGTGCCATTGCACCTGGCTACTCTTAACAAATTTTTAGGTATGTGAAGAACTGTTAGGAAGACAGAAGTTTCAGGATATATATGGTGACAGTTACAAGACTAGTGAAAGCCTTGGAGAACAGCAAAAGCCTAAGGACTCAAATTTTCATCATAATCCTCCCTCAAGAGCTTTCTTTCCCACTCCCTCATTTCTGAAACTATCAGACTTTTGAAAAATGAAATACATGCCTGACTAGGACATCAACAGATTACCTGCCATATTAACATTGATGTGGCTTATTTCAGGCAAGAAAATTGGTAGTCAAAATTACACCCCTACACAACATTTTAAGAGACATACTGCACCAAATGCGACAGCGAGCATGGTCTGCATCCGGGCATCTTCCAGTGTGTTCAGCAGCCCTTTTTTGCTAAGAAGAGCCCTTCCTGCCAGGGTCCAGAATTTCACGTGTTTTACTCCCACAGAGACAAACTGGGTATCTGAATCTGGTCGGAATTCTGCTACAAAAATACGTTGGTTGTGCCCCACTCTGCTGGCAATCTTGGCACCTGATAAGAAGATACAACGAAATTATCCAAGTTAATATAAGAACCAAGCTAATCAACAGGCATGTTTGGGGGCTAGAGATGTAGTTCAGTGTTAGAGCTTATGGCTTATCAATCCTCAACGTGGGGGGGGCACTGTTTTAGATACATTTTAAATTGTTATATAATTAAATATTTGTTAAAAATACATGGATTTTTAAAAAAACAAAATGCTTACAAAAGGGAGGGCTGTGGCCCTTGCTCTGTTACCAAGCAATCACATGACTATAATTACTTGGGTAGAAAGTCCTTTATAACTCCATAACTGAGTTATGTATTTACAGGGAGCTTCATTACCATTTAAGGGTCATAAAATGATTTTGGGAAACATTCTTTTCTTTTCCCTGTATGTTTGGTAATACTATCCTATTGGTCTTCCAATATCATTTAAAATATACTTCATGGGTCAGGAATGCAGCACCTGTCTAACTAGCACTGACAGCACTGCAAACACTCACCCACAGGCGCACACACACACACACATTTTTATTCTTTATTAAGGTCCTCTAACACCAATTAATCACTAATAATTAGCAAAGATACATATATAGTTTCTTACTGAAAGGAACAGCAGTTAATAATTTTTAATAATAATTTCATTAATTTTATGTTTTGTGAACTTAGAATTTCACTGGACTTTTAAAGTGAAACCTACCTATAGGACCACGAACTGTGTGCATGTACTGGATAGAGCTATTGTGAATAATGGATTCAATCACCAACTTAAGGCAAATATTAAATATATAATTCATATTCACACACATTATCCTACCTTCCTGCCATCTCCAAATGGTAATAGTATGTTCTGGGTCTAGTCCCACAGACAGCAAGAGTTTGCCAGTAGCACTGAAGCTGACCGAACACACTCCCTTTGAATGGTAGCATCTTAGTATAGATAGAGTCTGCTTGCTCACTGCATCCCAGATGTGGATAGAAGGGGCTGTGGCTAAACAAAGATGAAATCCAAAAGTTGGAACTGACTTGTTATAAATGTTTCCATTTCTAAAATATATAAACCCATCTCTGAAACATGGAAAAATGTACCCAAGAAGGAGTATACTTAACAAAGAATAGCTCAAACTAAGATTAAATTTTTGGAAAACAAAACAAAACCAGAATACTTCTTTAGGCTATATTTCCAATTGCACTTTTGAGAAAATAGCATTTATACAAAAATCAGTCCATCATAATATTAACTTATCAAAAAATAAGGCATGTTTGGGGGCTAGAGATGTAGTTCAGTGTTAGAGCTTATGGCTTATTCTCAACATCAGAGGGGGAAAAGCACTGTTTTAGACACATTTTTAATTGTTATATAATTATATAGAGAGCTATCTACATTTTTATACAATAAATATGTTAAATACAAATATATATTTAGCATCAATGTTACCTGGGAGAGAAATGAAAAGCAGACACAGTTGTGAAAAGCAATACTTAGAAAACCACCTGAACAAATCTCAAAAGAAAATTTTGACAATATAGATAGCTACATATTCCTTTATAAGAATTTTTTTAAAAACCCAGAAGTTTAGTGAAGGATAAAACTCATAATCTTTAAAAAAACAAAAAAACTTTAATCATCCTATGCAGTGCTGCTACTATTTAAAAAGTTGCTTCAGGTTCTGTTTTGTTTGTGTTTTTGTAGATTGGTTTTTACAGTGCGGAGGATTGAGCCTCACACATGCTAGGTAAGCACTCTACCATTAAATTACATTCCCAGCTTGTTTCTCTGTATTTTATAAATTAAAATACCATAGCTTTGTATAATTATTTTTCCTGAACTACACTCTATAGCTAATTCGGTCTTAGAATGAATGTACTTTGAGTAAAACAATTAAAAACTAAGTGCATTTTCTTCAAATTATACATGTTATGTGTACTGCAAAAAGAGAGAAATATTAAGACAAGTTGTATTAAATTATTTGATGCAGAAAGAAATTTTGGTATCTAAAAAACTGATAATATTTTTCACCATTTGCTATTTATAGAACACAATGGTACATTAAATCTGATAATTCAAGTAAAGCAGTTAAAATTTATTAAATCAGATATTTAAACTTAAGTATCATTAAGTAGAGAGGTTTATGTAACAGTAAAATATCAAAACTATAGAGAACTAGATATAAAAATGCCAATAATAAAATAGGTTGTTTGAAAATTTTATTATAATAATTTAAGTACTGGGCTAAAAATGTTCCACATTCACTAAAAGTCAAAGTTTACCTAGGGCATAGTTGAACTGAGTCTCAATAAGGCATGTTAGATGGCTTAAATCTAAAATATAGATATATATCATACATCACTATATACATGATAAATATTAAACAATTTAATGATAAATATTGCCAACGAGAAATATTAAACATTTTTATATATGCTTACAAAAAGTACCTCTGGGAAGATCACATACTATATCTGCCAAAATGTGATAGAATAGGCAACATATTTTCAAGATATATCAACTTTTTTGTTTCTAAACAAACCAAAATTTGCCAAGTTCCATATATCTAAAATTTAAACAGCAAATGATCTTAAGATGAATTACTGAGCTTCTCACACTTTTATATAAAAAAATTAAAGGTGATGGCAAAAAACTGATACCAGGAATCTAAAAGCCTACAGGTATTCTATGTTATGGAACTGCTGCACATTTAGACTGCTAAACCTACATCAACAGCAGTATTTAAAATTAAGATTACTATAAATTTTCAGGGCCCATGTTACTGAAGATGAAATTATGTTCATTGGGCATATTTTATTTTCTCTTATCATTTAAAAATGGTCATTCACAATCTTAGGTAACAGATCCAGCTTATTCCTCGCTTCCCAAAGGTCCTCAGGTACTGCACACCTGCCATGGCAGGCGGCATATCTCTTTCTGAACCCAGGGTGCTGTGCACCTGAGCACATGCTCTACCACGGGGCTCTCTCCAGCCCCTCATCTCATGCTTTCTACTCCTACCTTCCAACCAGGTATGTTTTCCTCTGAATTCTGCTCAGAGAAATTCAGTAACTTGCTTTGTTACACACAGGCAGAGCCAGCACAGGTGTGCTAACATCAGTATTCAGGTCCCATTCTTGCTCTTTCACCTCATCTGGCTGTCTTGGAAAAATAAATCTCAAATATATATATATATATATATATATATATATATATATATATATATACACACATACACACACACACACACATATATACATATATATATATATACATATATACACATATGTATATATATATTTTAATTAGAGCTTTATGGTAATCTAAACTACTTTTTACAATTATTATTTTTTTAAAAATATTTATTTATTTTTTAGTTTTCAGTGGACACAACATCTTTATTTTATTTGTATGTGGTGCTGAGGATCGAACCCAGCGCCTCGCGCATGTCAAGCGAGCGCGCTACCGCTTGAGCCACACCCCCAGCCCTACAATTATTTTTTGACTATTAATTTCCTGTACAGAGATACCCTAAGAATCTTTTTTTTTTTTTTTTTTTTTTGCAGTGCCAGGGATTGAACCTAGGGACTTATGCATGCATGCAAGGCAAGCACTCTGGCAACTGAGATATATCCCCAGCTCCCCAAGGGTCCTTTTAAATTACTAGCTCGATCTCATACGAATGAAAATTTTAAAGAATATTCTTTCTCTACCTCCTAGTTTGCCTGTGATACAGTGTAATAAAAACTGTATTTTAAAACAAGGGCCCTTTAAGTGTACTGACTCCAAGTGACTCCAGGGAAGTGGCATGCTCCTCCCATAATTCTGAACCCACTGTGGTAACAGCCCTCCCACCCCTACCTCTCTACCTCAGTGATTTACTTTAGTAACCCAGGTTAGGGCCTATCAGCACATGGTATCCTCATGGTTTCTTTTTTTTTTTTTTAATATTTGTTATTTTTTTTAGTTTTTCGGCGGACACAACATCTTTGTTTGTATGTGGTGCTGAGGATCGAACCCGGGACGCACTCATGCCAGGCGAGCGTGCTACCTCTTGAGCCACATCCCCAGCCCCTCATGGTTTTTTTTTTTAAGTACAAGGTTTGGTTTGTGTCCTAATGACTCGGTCAGAGTAATAGGAAGGATTTTTAGGTGATGGTTCTGAAAGGAGTTTTATTCCTCTTTCCCACTGGATGAAAGCAAGGAAGCATGTGACTTCAAATGCTGCTGCAGCCCTTGAGTGACCACGAATGCAACTGGCCTTATTGGTGAAGCCGATGCTATGCCTGGCAGAGTGGCAAAGAGGGAACATGCCTGGATCCTGGGTCCTGGAAGTGCTCCAGAAGCAGGAGACTCAGGAGACTACCCACCTTCCTCACTGTTCATGCTAATAAACATCCTTTTCTGTTGTAGAGGGCACCCAGAGACCCACAAAGCCATCTGATAGACACCCACCTACCACAACAAATACTAAGCAAAAGCAGAGGGAAAACTCTCCTGCCTAAAGGATCAAAGGTATCAAATTCTTAAGTTCCACATATAGTCATGGAGGACTGAAATAACTTTGTCAGAGATAAAAGTATTCCCTTAGTGTCCACTGAAAATACATCTAATGTCTTCAGGGTAATTCCACCATATCTTTTCTACTATAAGTGTTTACTGACCTACGTTCCAAAGTAACTATTTGAAAACTTCACTCCTCTTAAAACCAACCCCTGCTTCTCCCCTTCCTTCTCTCAGTTGATGACATAATCAGATAGGAGTTTCATTATTTTATCATCCCCAAATCTACCATTTTATATTTGTACCTAAACTGCCTTCATTCTTTATGTATATAGACAATTCTCCATGCCCAATGCATTTTCCCCCAAGTATTCGCCCATCTCATTTAGCTAACTGCTCAAGCAAAAAATTAGTATTTAGCCTCACTTTATCTTACCCCAAATCCAACTCATCAGAGAGGATTGCTGGCTTTACCTCTAAACTATGTCCCACGTCTGTCTAGTTTTTTCTACTTTCACTCCTGCCACCCTTGTTTGTCTTTGGCTTGGACTATAATAATAGGCTCCTAATTGTCTAATTTCCTCTTTCTCAACAAGCTAGTGGAGGTGACTTTCTCAAAGTACAAATTAGATCATTGTGTTATTTAAAATTTTCCAATGACAGACTAACCTTGACATGAATCCAGACTCCCTCTGGGAGCTGACCCCTCCCTCCCTCTCACTGTGGTTATCTCAGCAGCTTTCCTCCAGGCACACTCACTTTCTAGTTTCTTGACCCAGCCTTAGGTTTTACACAGGCTGGAGGCTGGTCATTAGAAGGCCCTGCCTGTGGGCTGGCTCTTGGAGTGTGTAAGAACTTGGCTTCTGAAGTGTTCCTTATGTTACACAACTGCTCTGTCTTGTTAGGGGCACTGACACCTGCTTTCTTCTGGGAGTCTGGTATTTTGGTACTTGTGGTTGCACTTCACGTCTATGTGCCCAACCCCAAATAAAAGCCCTGGACTCTGAGTCTTAAGTGGGCTTCCCTGGCAAAACACCTGTGTATGGCTAGATTAGCTGGTGGGGATAAAGCTGGCCTTATGGTCCCTGGGGGAGCCAGAAAGTCTGTGACTGGGTCCTCCAGACTCTGCCTTATTTGTCCTTTTCTCTTGCTGGCTATAAGTACAACCAACTCTGAGCACTGCAATTCCTTCCAGTGAATTCTGAATGTATGGTAATTCTTGAGACCCCCAAAACGAGCCTCAGCCTGGAGCTTTCATTCATGTCTTGGCTGTCAATTTTACATCATTCCTGGCATGGCTACTGGGATATTAAGCTTGTATTAATAACCTAAATTCATGAAACTGATAATAATTAAGTCAGACGGCAAATAAAACAACTGTTGACAATCACAAAAATTCACGTTCAGTAGCAGATGATAGAAATATTTTTCACAAACTGCCCGCTGAGAATAAAAAAGTTCCATACAAGCTTGGTAAATTTATCCAACTATCCCTTTTGCTGTTCCACACATATTTTTTATCATCAGTTGTGCTATGTCTCAGAACCACTTAAAGTTGTACTAAAATGTTTCCTTATCTTTTTCAAAAATAATTTTTTTTGTAGTTCCATGGAGGCTATTTATAGAGGCTAACTCTTCTGTCTCTTCAGAGTTGGCATCTTGACTATAAGATGCCAACTCTGAAGTACTTATAGCTAGTACTTATAGCATCTATCAAACCGTCAAGAGCTAAAGGAAACCACACAAAATAATTTGGTGGTAAAATACTGACATAGGGTTAGGGGATATAGTTCAGTGGAAGAGATTATGCTTAACAATGCACAAGGCCCTGGGTCTGGTCCCCAGCACCAGAAAAAAAGTGTTGATGCATACTGTATTATTATTATTATTATTATTATTTTGGTACCAGGGAACTAACCCAAAGACACTTAACCACTGCACCACATCCCAGCCATTTTTAAACTTTTTATTTTGAGACAGACCCTCACTAAGTTACTGAGGCTGGACTCAAACTTTCAACTATCCTGCATCAGCCTCCTGAGTTGCTGGGATTACAAGCATGCATCACCATATCTGGCTATGTAACATTCTTTTAGCACAACTATAGTGTCATTCCATAATAAACACAATTCTTTACCATCTCATTTGAGAACAACATAATCCACACTTCACTGTACCTTAAAAGTATAACATTCAAAATCCACTTTTCTTCCCTCACCCTTGTTTTGACATTATAGAGATGCACTGGTTAAAAAAGAAAGTAAACGTTGTAGTACAGATATATATGTATGTGTATATATATATGTGTGTGTGTGTATCTATCTTAAAACCTGTGAAGTTATAATTGTGTCACCATAACTTATAGTGTATAACTTATGAGATTGTCACAGTCTCTGCAGCCACTCAACTCTACCATTAACAGCACACAAACCACCACAGATACTCTGTAAGTGAGCATGGCTATGCCTAACAAAGCTTGGTTAACAAATACAGAAATCTGAATTTCATATAATTTTCATATGTCATAAAATAGCATTCTTTTAATTTTTCCCAACTACTTAAATTAATAAAACTGGGCTGTACAAAAGCAGGTGGTGGCCCAAATAAAGCCCATGAGCTATGGTTTGCCAACCCCTGCTCCCGGGTGAAACCAAGTAAGCAGTGACCTTGCCTGTTGATTTGAATAAATTAATAGTTGATTTGTCAAATCATAAAATCATACTCTGCCCTGATGGAGGGGAAAGAAACAGATATAAATCTTTTATCAAATTGCTAATTCATATTATATTACATAAATTTAAAATATAGTTGAAAAGGATTAGTTATTGTAATATCTAAAGAAAATAGCTACACATTGTTAATTTAATCATTATCTTTAATTCATAAAGCTAAGATCAATAATAGTTCTAAATCTTTAAATGATCTGTTGGTTTAATATATACAACTGAGATAGTATGTAAAAATCTGATTTTATTTTTGTAATTTTATTCAGAGTCAATACAATTTATTTATATTTAAGATTAAGTTTTGATCATTTTTTCCCCTTTCCTTTCCCTGCTTTTTTTTGTGCTAGGGAATATCTCCAAGCTCTCCCAACTCCACTTTTCCTAACCTTATAATGTTACCAAGTTAGTAACTACTATGAAGAATTCTTGTGATGATTAAATGAGGTAGTATAAGGAAAGTACTTAGATTAATTCCATGCATATGGAAAAAAGGTCAAAACATTCATTTTTTTAAAAAAATACTATTATTGCAGATTGAGCTCAGTATCATGTTATTAAACTAATGTATTCTTTATTACAAATAATTTACAAACTTTTTGTAGAGTAATAAGATGTTTGATGTAAGTAATAATAGTCACTCAGATATCTTATTTACTTTATAAAAATTTGGGTTACCATTACCAAACAATATAAATAAAACTGAAAATATTAAATTTTTCCTTACCTGACATATCTGCTGAATCACCTATAAAAGAAAGCAACAGAAAAGTTGTTACCAATAAATAACACAAATGCCTTAAAATCTGCAAGACCCATTATCATAAATATTTTTAAAATAACTTAATAAAATATATGCAATCAGTTGTATTACACTGAGTAAACAGAGAGAAGGCAACCATTTCAATTATATGCACATATTAACATTCTATGTATGACCTTTCAATCTTTCTTTGATAAAAACAATTTTCTTCATATTTAATGACTTACATGAAATTGTAATTATAACTTTAAGAATAATATTTATATGATTTAAATTGATAATACACTTATTTTGGGGTCATAAAATGCACCACTTAATGGGCCTTTTGGAATTTTAATGCATCTCTGCGTACAGGGAAGAATTTAATCTAAATCTTCTGAGGGACATGATAGCAAAGATTACAATATAACTCAAGAAAAAAATTCTTTTTTTTTTAAACTAAATATTTTCACTATGAGTTAAAGTTTGCCAAGAAAATATGAATACCTATCTATACTCATTATATTTGTGGTGAAAAACTTAAAAATTAACAGTCTTTAGGGCTGGGATTGTGGCTCAGTGGTAGAGTGCTTGCCTAGCACATGTGAGGCACTGGGTTCAATCCTCAGCACCACATAAAAGAATTAACAGTCTTTACCAAAGAAAAAAAAGAGTAAAAATTTAAGAATTCCTTGAAGCTAGGTGATTGTTTTTTTTTTTTACATCAATTAGTAGAGGATCTACAAAAAGTAGAGGATCTACTTTGAGAACAGGCTCATGCAGGCTCAGAAGCAGATTCAGGACCACTTAGTAGATAATCCTGTGATTTCAAAGGTTTTTTTTTTTTTTTTTTTTTAGAGAAAAAGAGAAAGAGAAATTTTTTTAATATTTATTTTTTAGTTTTCGGCGGGCACAACATCTTTGTTTGTATGTGGTGCTGAGGATCGAACCTGGGCCGCACGAATGCCAGGCGAGCGCGTTACCGCTTGAACCACATCCCCAGCCCTAATTCTGTGATTTCAAATCCCCAAATGGAGAGGGAGGTTCCCCTACGGAAAGCAATCTCACTGTTCTCATATACACCTTGACCCATGAAATGTAGCTGGAAGATGTCCAGAGTGGACATTCTAAAAGAAGTACTAGAGAAGACTTTGTCAGAATAAGATAGTTTCCAAAACTGGAGGAAAAAGTTATAGGAAAAAGTGATTACATGTTCTAAGTACCCCCAAAATGAGGACCAATGAGTAGCAATTAGAGAGACATATTTCCATTCTTTGTGGAGAACTATTTTATAAATGAGCTTCCTAGGGAGAGGTTAGACTACCGTATTAGGCATAAAATAGTGATCGGTTCAAGTATATAATGGATAAAAAGATACATTTGGCCCTGAGATTTAAGATTCTAGTCAAGAAAATAAAAGTCTGAATGTAACTGGCTAATATACCACAAAGTAAATATTTAAATTTATTTATGATCCATATAATTTTTTTTAAAAAACCCAACAACTTAAATGGTGTTTTGTGCCTTGTGGGTATTAAATAAGCTTGGCAGCAAAGTGACTACCTATCAGTTCCCTTTAAAACATCCCTCTCCATACTTAGTCATCAGTGAAGCATTTTTTGTTAACCATTTTTATTAAAAATTACAAGTGAGACAAGGCACAGGGCTACGTGCATGATTTGAAATTCACCTCTGCACTGCAGAGTTTGACTTGGAAAGAGTGGGGAAGACCATGAGCCATTCCATGTTCCCTGTACTGTTGCCTTTCAAAATAAAGGGAAAGAAGTGGAGAAAGGGGCCAAAATTCTGAAAGATTAATGTGTGACTATGACAATTCTCAACTAAAAGAAACCTATGGCACTAATATGAGAAAAGTTGCTTAATAAAAGGAGAGCAGGAGAAAGAAAGGAAGAATGAGCAAACAAAGACCCATACCTTCTAGAATTCTATTCACAAAATGTAAATTACATTAAAACTGGGATTTTGTCTTTTTATAAGCTGCTAGAACAATACCTTGCACATGGTAGGTGCTTAATAAGTTTGTTGAATAAATAAATTTACTCAATAACAATTAACAGAGCAATAACTATGTACTAAGAGATATGAAGCCAGGTGTATGGTCTCTATTCCTTCAGGAGATAGGCCTTATTCCTTGTGCAGAGGAAAACAGACATCGCTTTCAAAGAACTTAGTGCAAATGGGAGTATACATATATATTCCTATACAAAGATTAGAATACTGGGTACTATAATAGTCTACTTTCCTTTAAAAGCAGAAAACTGTACAGAAGGAAAAAGAGCAGGGTCCCAGGGGGCATAGCAATAGAACCAGGAAACGCAGAGAACAAGTTTTTGACTAATCAATTCAGTACTTGCATGAAAAAATAAAATATTAAAAGCATAATTATTTAAGAAAAAGATAGCTAGAAAGCTAGCTTAGCAACCACAACCCCCTGAGGTCCAACCAACCCAACGATTTTAAGAACTTTACAAGCTATATGAAAGCTGTGAAAATATGACTGACCAAATCTATAATGTAGTATTCATAGTGATCAATGATTGGTAGATATGTCCAAATAGATCTGCTATCTTCAATCATTTTGCTTGTAAATCTATGGCCTTTAAATTTTTGACCAAGGTTAAAAAAATAAAAAAAATAAAAAGCAAGTAAACAATGATTCCAGCAACTCAGGAGGCTGAGGCACGAGGATTGCAAGTTCAAGACCAGCTTTGGCAACCTACTGAGACCCTATCTTGTAGAAAAAAAGGGGAGAGGGAGACTATGCATGTAGCTCAGTGGTAGAGAGCCCCTGGGTTTAATCCCTGGTACTGTAAAACAAACAACAACAACAACAACACTTGATGAACCAGATTAATACCAAAGAAAAGGAAAAGGCAGTGGGGATTTACAAACATGAAACAAATTTGTTTTATCATTTTTTTAAAAATATTTTTTTAGTTGTAGATGAACACAATATCTTTATTTTATTTATTTATTTTTGTGTGGTGCTGAGGATCACACTTGCTAGGCAAGTGCTCTACCACTGAGCCACAAGCCCAACCAGGTTCTCACTTTTTTTCTTTTGGTACCAGAGATTGAACCCAGAGGTGCTTAATTACTGAGCCACATCCCCAGCCCTTTTTATATTTTATTTAGAGACAGGGTCTTGCTGAGTTACTTAGGGCCACACTAAGTTGCTGAGGCTGGCTTTGAACTCGTGATCCTCCTGCCTCAGTCTCCTGAGCTGCTGGGATTACAGGCTGTGCCACCATGCCCAGCTGGGTTCTCACTACTTTCTAGGTTAACCCTTGCTGAAACAGAACTCTTCTCTCCTTAAAGTACTTCCTTTCTGCTTCATATGATACTGAATTAAATTTTTTTTTTGCTAATCAGAAATTCCTGACAAAAAATTAAATCTGACTATTTAAACCACTATATGACAGTTGACTTTTTGAAAAAAATATTTATTTTTTAGTTGTAGTTGGATGCCATACCTTTATTTTATTTATTTTTATGTGGTGCTGAGGATCGAACCCAGGGCCTCGCACATGCTAGGCGAATGCTCTACCACTGAGCCACAATCCCAGCCCCTATATGACAGTTGATTTTAAATTCAAAATTGTCTGTACTAATGCAGATAACCAAAGTTAGTAAGAGAAGGTACCTAGAAGCAAACCATATGGTATAATTTTGTGTGTGTTTTATGTACACAGAGTTTTGAAGAATCTGTAATTATATTACACTTTAATTTTTCCTAGGATGTTGAATTTATTTGAACAAAAATGCTTCACATTGTTTCTTTTTAAAATATAGAAACATACCTACTTGGCCAGTTGCCACTATGTTGATAAATTTGGGGTGCTGATTTACAGTGAGGCACAGAATATCATCATTATGTTCCTGATAAAAACTTTGAATCCCTATAAAGAAAGAATTTGAGAATTAAGTTTGAAAACTTTTAAGATATAACAACCAAATGCATTTATCTAGCACTATAAACTAACTTATCTGCTTATTCAACACATAGTTTTTGAATACTTACTATACACATTATCAAAGGATAAAGAATCAGATGTTTTAAAAAGATAGAAATCTGAAAGGGATCAACCATATGATCTGAAGGATCAATTGTATGATCCAAGGCTGAAGATGCCAAATACCACCAAAGATTTAAGAATCAAAATGCCATGGGAATTTAGCACAGGAAGACTTATTCTCATTATGGGAATATGACACTTCTGCACTGATGCAGACAGATTCTGCAAATGTGAAGGAGGGTGGGGAAGGGCATTTTAGGTAGGTAGAGGAACCCTGAGGAAAGGCGCAAAGGCAGTGGTATGCATATATAATGACTCCTTTGGCTGTAGGGTCATGAGGAAGAAAAGTGAGCAATGCAGTTGGAAAGGGAAGTAGGGACTAGAATTATGAAAGATTTTCAAGGCTTATGATCTTTGTTTTGGTTTCCTAAAGAAAAAGATTCACCAGGGTCATACAAAAATCAGAGATAATTTTCCCTTTAATAGTTTGGGCCATATTTATTAATATTTCATATTTATTCTGCAGTCAGTGGAGAGGCACTAAAGTTTTTTGATCAAAGAATTAATGTATCCCCCAAATAGAAGGGAGACCAATACAGTAGAGGAAAGGGATCAAGAGGGAGGGAGGATGGGAGAGTGTGGGGAAATCCTAGGGAATAAAATATACCAATTACGCTATGTCTATGTACAAGTATACCACAATGAATTCCATGCATATATAATTATAATGCACTCATTAAAATAATAATAGAAGGGAAGTCAGTAGAGTAGAGCAAGTAGATGGGGGAGGGAGGAGGGAAGGAAAAGAGAAGGTACTAGGGAATGAGATTAATCAAATTATGTTATGTGCATGCACATAACATAGTAATTACCACCACTGTGTATAATTATAATGCACCAATTAAAAATAAAAATGAAATTCTCGTATGATAAAAATGGAAGTAATGTGATTCATCTAGCAGTACTGACAGTGAAGAGATTTCAGAAGACTATGAAAGTACTCTACACAGGAGGCAATAAAAAACTAGGTTTATACAAGTAAAATGATTAGGTAGGACATGAGGTCAGAACAGTAGGTTGAATCCACATTAGAGGACCCTGAATATCAGGATCTCAAACAGAGAAAACAAGACTAAAAACTCAATGATCACTTTTAACACACCTACTATTTCAAATTTTTCCTTGATATGAAATATGATTTTTACTTTCCAGGGCTGTGGGTTCAGTTAAAGAAACAAACAACTAATTATGAGCTGTTGGCTAAGTTGGTGGAATATCAGCTAATGAATCTATACTTCCTAGACTATGAGCACAGCAATGTAAACTGGTTGGAAGCCAAATACTAAGAACTGAAGCAGATACCTCATCTCCCCCTCCATCCTCTCTCAGCACTTCACCATTAGAAAGGTGATTAATTATAAATCAGAAAGCTAAAAACAAACCAAAAGTATAAACATGAAAGTTTATATATATATTTATTCCTTTCATGCTTGTCTCATTTTATTCTTTCCCATTCTCTTGAAGGATATGTGAAACCTCAATTAAAAAGGATTTTCTAAGTAGTACCTTTTTTTTTTTAAATGGCTCAAATTATTAAATGAAAAATTGCATGTAGTTCTGGTGAATCCTTTTCTTTAGCAAACCAGAAAAGAAAGATCATATTAATGATTAATACTGACAAGGGGAGGAGGATAATGATGCACATAATTTACTCTTTATCCATTCAGAATGAAACTCTCAAAGGAAAACCCAAATGACTCATCAGGTAGACTCTGTTTTTGCTTTCAAATTTCATAAAGTTTGCGATCATATGTAATAAAACAGAATTAAAAATAAAAAACATCATTGGATCATATTTAATAAGATAACTCTATTTGCTCTTCAACAAGACTGTTAAATAAACATCAAGGAATATTTTCTCACATTCTTGGATCAAACAAGCAATAATCAGTAGACCCACAGACAAAAAAGCTTTCTTGCTTGGCTTTCTAAGGCCTCACTAATCACCCCTGTGGTCACTTATCCAATGTGCTACTTTCAATCGCTGTCAAAGACAACCATCCAAACCACCCATTCTCATGATGAGGTTATGGGAAAATAGAATTAGAGGCACAATGATTTCACTGTAAAATAGGATTCTAATGTACAGCGAACCTTTACTTTTAGTAGAGATCTATGAGAACTTGGCCTTATAAAATACTTTTCTGCTGTATCATACTCTATTAATACTAAAATATAACTAGATAGTGCCATAATATGAAATATTTTTTATTCTGGATCATTTTTCATATATTTCAATTATTATTTATAGGTTTAACAAAGAAATTTAAGCTCCTAGTTAAAAGATTTTAAATTAAAAGCAGAGTATATAAGGAGATAGAGAACTAAGGTTTCCTACCTGTAGCAACATTGTGCAGAATTCCAACTGATGCAGTGTGATAAATTATATCATCACCATCATTTAAATAATGTACATTATTCCTGCAGTCTCTGCCTCGATAACCAAATACAAGCTCCAACACGAGGTCCTATAACAATAATGAAACCATTATACAATTACTCTCTTCCTCATGTCTAAACGTTCACCAATATTCTGTGATGTACATAGCATTAGCATCTTCAGTCAAAATGGAAGACGTGTTTTTGATGTTTTACAGAGTTCAAATACAAAATTAAGCTAGATATATTTTCTCTAGCCTGTTTTGGGCAAATGAAACACATTTCACAGTCTATACTTTTTCTATATAAAGTTATAAAAAGGAAAAGGGAATCACAAGGTTATCCAATTCTAAGAATTTCAGATTTAAGATTCCATATGAAAGAATACTTCAATTTTTATGGTTAGTCAGAAAGAAGAATTTGATTTGTATTCATTGTTAGTTAATTATTTGCTCAGCATAGATAACTCAGGACAAATTATATCAAAGTCAGCTACTTTGAAGAATCCAAAGTTGTCTCTGACAACTCATGCTGAAAGTTCTGGCAGAGAAGGCTGCAGGGAGAAGCATTCCTGTTTTTCATTTCAATCACTCTCCTATAGCTTTACACCTTGCTCAGGGCTCATTTAGCACAACTTGCTTATTTGCTGCTGATGTGGGATTATGAAAGGTCTGGGAGGACCTTTCTCTTTCCTCAGCTAGTGCTGAAGGTTTCTTTGATGGAAGGAGGGACAGAAGGAGGAACAGACTTCATGAATCCTGTATAGTGACTATATCACATGGGGTAAAGGTTCCTGGAGTGGTGTAAATATTTTATCTTCAACTTATGAATTCAGGACACTAAGTATAAGACACGACTTCTGTAAGTAATAGATTACTCACATGTATTTATGTTTGGATGTTCTCATTTAAAAATTAAGAGAAACAGAAATTTATTTACCAACAATCTCTGCTTGTTGGTAGCAGAGATTGAACGCAGGGATGTTCAACCACTGAGCCATATCCCCAGGCCTTTTTATTTTTTATTTTGAGACAGGGTCTCTCTAATTTGCTGAGGCTGGCCTTGAACTTATGACACTCCTGAGTAGCTGGGATTCTAGGCATGTGCCACTTCACTTGGCAAGTTAATCACTTCTTAAAATCAAACAAAATGATTATTCAATACACTTATTTTCATGAAAACTAATGATAAAGACTTGGGTGTTTTATAAAAAGAAACTTTGGATACATTTTAATAACATTAAGGAGTGGGTTTTCCTTACCTCTATGGGTCTTTTCTTCTTGCCAACATTATTTGTCTGAAGTTTCTCTGGCTGTGGAGGGGCCCTGCTCACTGGGGGCCTGAAACAGAGAGATGGAAGGAGGAAAGGCATAGATCACTTGGGGCTTTCACTGGGTCTCCACACCTGCCCTCCAGAGAGACTACAACTTGTCAAAAGGGAAGTGGGTCAGTGTTCTATTAGACTGCACTCTCTAGATCCTGATACCTTCTAATTCAGTAAGGGGGAAAGAAAATAATTAGAAATTTTATTCATTTTAATTTCTTGGTATATGTTTCATAATGTAAATAATATACTAACACAAGAGCAGTTCGTTTATAAACAAATGTAAAAATGTTAGCTTGATATACAAAAAACTTTCTTGATGGGTGCATTATCAACAAAGTCTAAAGTATTGCTCTGAAGCATCTAATACCTTCACATGACAGGTGCATAATATATATATATATATATATATTTTTTTTTTTCTTTTTATAGTACTAGGGGTTGAACTCAGAGGTGCTTTACCACTGAGTTACAGACCCAGCACCCACTGCCCACTTTTTTTTTCTTCTTGAGGAAGGATATCATTAGCATGCTGAGGCTAGCCTTGAATTTGCAATTCTCCTGCCTCAATCTCTTGAAATATATTTAGATATATATATGTATTCATTTATTTATATATTTGCCAGTGCTGGGGATTAAACCCAGGGCCTCATCCTCTACCACTGAGCTACATTCCCAGTCCTTTTTATTTATTTTTTTGAGATAAGGTACTCACTAAATTGCCTGGAATGGCCTCAAATTTGCAATCGTCCTGCCTTAGCCTCCCAATGAACTGTGATTACTGTGCCCAGCAAATTTAATTATGTTTCTATAATGTTATGTTTTTATATTGTTGGCAACATAAATCACATTTGAGTCTAAACTTGTACTCATTACTCCTCCTCCACGCCCTTCGCTTTCTCTGCTTCCCAAAGTCTTTACTTTTGGCTATTGCATTGTCATCACTTATTCAAGGAAGACTTTTTAGAGTCACAAAGCATTGCAAACCACATAACATTATGTAAAAGGCAATTACCAGGGTTGTGGTTCAGTGGCAGAGCGCTTGCCTAGCACATGTGAGGCACTGAGTTTGATCCTCAGCACCACATTAAAATAAACAAACAAAAGACTAAAAAAAAAGGCAATTACTATTACCACTGCTTCCAACTACTCCTCTTCTCTATTCACCAAACATTTATCAACATTCTCTACATAGTAGCTTTCAAATCTATCCCCCTGTAAAGCTCAGAATCTATTTATAATATCCTAGTACTAACAGGCATGTCAACTCTTTAATTTTCTATTTAGTCTATTATTGTTATCTCAAATGACCATTTTACAAATATTTATTTTTGATAACTAATGTTTTATTTTAAAATTTCAATTTTTATATAATGATATTTCCAATGAGGCTCCCTCCTGAAAAGCATGGCGGGGTGGGGGTGGGGGGGAAGAGTCCAATTCACACCTCATGGCCACAAGAGGGAGCTAACATTTGGTCCACTTGGTTTACTAAAGGCATCTTCTACCATGTATCCAGTGCTACAGAATAATTTGCATAACCATCTTCAAGTTGGTTCAATTATTCAAATAAATTTAAAAAGCTGAATACTGCATCTAAATCAATCATGCATCAAACCCTCTCCAAATTTTAATATTCAATTTGTAGCTGAACATGATGGCCAATGCCTAAAATCCCAGTTACTTGGAAGGCTGAGGCAGGAGGATAGCAAGTTTAAGGCCATCCTGGGCAACTTAGCAAAACCCTATCTCAAAACATAAAAAGGGCTGGGATGTAGCTCAGAGTGCTCTTGCCTGGCACACATAAATTCAATTCCCAGTACATCAAATTAAAAAAAAAATCAAATTGTTAACAACCAAATCAGAAAATAATACAAATTAACTTTCTTATGGAAAAAAATTCCAAAATTTGTAAATAAGTCTCCTAAAATAAAATATTTTCAAATATATTTGCATTTCAAAATTGTCAAGTTATACAATTAAAAAAAGAAAGTGAAGTGTTATATTTTACACATAATATAAAACAAATGGAGATTTTCATATGTAAAGTGAAACAGCATGCAGAATATATAAGATAACTAATTGGTATCATAAAAAGTAAATGCCCTTATAAGGAATATATAAACAACTTTACAAGTTATCACAGAAATTTTGGTTTCAAACCTTCATAAAATAAAATATTTAAAACTACTTCTATTAGGATCTAGTAGATAGGAACTTTGGTTTTTTCTTCTAAGTCAATTCTGTTGGTGAACTTTATTCAATGTTAGTATGACAGCTTTAGTTGTTAATTCAAACAATAAACAGATAATTCATCTATGCAACCCTTCAGAACAATTAAGCATATTTTAATGCTTATTACATTAGCATGTAATACTGTAAACCACTTGTAAAATTATACGAGTTGAATGGATCAAGTTTTAGTAGTTACTGATATAGTGTAAATCCAATAATTAAGATTCTAAGCTGGGTGTGGTGGTGCATGCCTGTAATCCCAGTAGCTTAGGAGGCCGAGGCAGGAAGATTGAGAGTTCAAAGCCAGCCTCATTAAAGTGAGGCGCTAAGCAACTCAGTGAGACCCTGTCTCTAAATAAAATACAATAGGGCTGGGGATATGGCTCAGTGGTAGAGTGCCCCCAAGTTCAGTCCCTGTACTTGCTCTGCCCCTCAAAAGATTCTATTAATTTCAGGGATATTAGTTCCAAAGGGGAAAAAATGTGGAAAACTATGAATAGAGGTAAAGAACACCAAGAACTTGAGCTCATTAATGCTACATATAAAAGATGATAAAAACAAAAAATCAGGCCTTGTGAGCATGACAAAGAGAAGATTACCTGGAACCTCTTTTCAGCAGCAGATTAAAAAAAAAGGAAAAAGATTACAACACAAATTTGAGTTTAAAACACTCATAAAATACCTAAAGTAGTAAAGTTTTTAAAATCAATTTAATGAAGATAAACTCTTCTGATTATATGAAAGGCCTGTTGCTTCAATTTTATTACTGCATAATAAGATTCAGTTATGACATTAATGGCAGGGAAATCAGAAGAAAGGTGAAAAAGTAGAATGCAACATGTTCTAATATTATAAACTTTAAAGCTTGCCATTCTTATTTTTTAAAAAATATCCTTATTTTGTTTATTTATTTTTATGTGGCGCTGAGGATCAAACCCAGTGCCTCACATGTTTGAGGCAAGAGCTTTACCACTGAGACACAACCCCCAGCTCTCTTATTTTTTTTTTCTTATTCAGATTGTATAATATGACTTTCAAACAAAACATTTAAGCTTATTTTTGTTCTTAAAATGGGAAATAAAGGGCTGGGATGGTGGCTCAGTGGTAGAGTGCTTGCCTAGAAGCACGCACAAGGCCCTGGGTTTGGTCCTCAGCACGACATAAAAGGGTAAATACATAAAATAAAGATATTGTATCCAACTACTACTAAAAAATAAATATAAAAAAATGGGAATAAAATCTTAACCAACTTAAAGGGCTGGTAGCACTGGAACTTCTTTGAAAGAAACTGCCTGAGGAGCCCCTTATTTTGAGCTAAGAGATTTCCCCAGTCAGCAAATTCACACAAAAAGAATGAATAACTCAGGACCACGCTGGATTTGGGATTTTTCTAGTAAATATTTTTTTAAACTTCCCTTAATAGTGTAATAACTGTAACAGAATTGGAAGTCATTTCATCCACCCTCTCTCTGAAATCAGGAGTCTTCTTTACACATTTAGAACATGGCTTTATAAGCACTCATGACAAATGGTCAACTAAAGTGCATGAATCCTGCTTGTGACAGGGTGTAAGACAGCAATTATATCTCTACTTAATTTCTTGTTTTGAAATAAGTGATCCGCAGATTATTCTTCATATTTAGTGGCCTCCCAACTTTCTTTCATCATGTGTTTTCTACTACACCACTGTCAACTCTCAGTATCCCCTTCAATGCAGAGATTGATACTGATGAAGCTAGGGTATGTATGAGGCTAGATCTGTATACTTCATTGCTGTCAAAATAATATAAGACTATGTGGGCCTCCTTAAAGGGTGTATCATACTCTGAACTCATCTTTGCACATTACCTTGCTTAAAACACAGAATTTCACAGATAATTAATTCATGCCATCAAATATTCAGGAGTGCCTACTATTTGTGAGTATGTATAATCTGATCTCAAATCTACTGTTTTCATCCTTATCTCCCAACATTTTTCTAGTGTTAATTTTTTTACTTCTAAAATTTGACTATTAATTTCTATAATGTCCCATTTCAGAAGCTCTCTGAGGACATTTTCATCTCACTGAAGGTAGCTATAAAAGCACCCCCTGAGTCTGTCTTATTCAGGCCATTTTATTAAATATACAAATATACTATATTAGCCTATTTTAAAGGGTAGAGTAAATGTTTATTAAATGAAGATAACAGATTTATAAACTGAATAATCTCTCACTGATAAATATGTATAGCTGTTTTTTTATGAGCCTCTGAAAGTTAAGGAAAATGTAAAGTTATATAGAACATTATTGTAAAATTAAATAATCACAATGAAGACCTTCATAATACCAACCATTTACTGTATCTAAAAATATAACTCCCTTGTTGGATTTGTCCTATTTCATTTTTTAATTGTTTATTGACAAATATAGTTAATTAGTTCATAGGGAAAAAACTATAAAGATCAAAATAGAATGAAGAGTAAATATTTGAGTGAAAACTGTTCTTTCATAAAACACTTACCTTACTATACCCTGCCTTTGAAAGGAATTAAAGGAAAAAAGAAGGGAAACACATGAAAATTATAAGGAATAATTATAGCAGTTTAGTAAATATAGTAAAAGTAACATATCAATAGAAACATAAGGAAATACAAAAATGCCTAAATTTTATGTCACATTATTTTGAATGTTTTTATTAAAAATATTGGGAATTTGACCAAAATGAATTACTTTAGATAGATAAGATTTGCTACAAAAACATTTAATAAAAGAAAAAAAAAACAAAATTATTAAAATTACTTAGAGAAAAAAAATCTACAGAAATATCAACCAGAGAAGTTATTAGTTGTCATCAAAACAATTTCCATTAAAGAAGATAAGGTATTTGATATGTGTTTGTTTTAATCATTTAAAAATGTTTTGTTTCACATTTGATGACAATAATAGATTTTATTTAAAGTACTGAAAATTATTTACATAGACTGTATTATCTCCTTAGTAATATATTAAAAAATGGCCCAAAGAAATATGTCTTACTTTTTATCCCCTTTGATTCTATCATTTTGTAAGAACAACTTCTCTTGTGATTACATTAATGATCTCTGTCTCATCATTTTTATGAGAATTTAGCAGAACTGACTTTGTAAAAAAAATTGAGAACAAAATGTGAAACAATTTCAAAAAGTAATCTGTAAAAAATTTAACTTCAAAAATCTTTGCTGATTACAGTTACAACAGTGTTACTCATTCTTCAGGAACAGGAAAATAATTTCCACCAGTCAGAATGTGGTCATTTCAGCACTGAGGAAGGAAATTTAAATTGAAGTGTTTTACCAGGAATGATGGCATACAGATTCAAATTAGGTCACATACCAAACTTCTCTAATAATTTTTTTCTTTTAAAAAAATCAACAGAACATATGGAAGAGATTTATGAGAATGTCTACAGTTCTTCCTCCCTATAAAACACTTCTCACTTCTCATTACTTGGGATGTTTGGTTTTCATTAAGTAATAGTAGTAAGCATTATTCTGCAATATTCTACTTAAGAACATTCACATTTACATATTTATATGTATTCCTCTAATTAATAAAGAAATACATAGTGCTCATTACTTTGTGAATATTTAATTAAAAAACAAAGAAAAACAGTGTTTCAGTATTTAACTATCTCCTCAGGTTACTCTGTATTTCATTCCAAGGTGAGGATGCCAATGGTGAAGACCTACTATCTTAATTATTGATGTATATTATTTCATATCAACCTTGAAATAATCCATAAATGAGGAATTATAGTGCTCATTTTGCCACTTAGGAAACTGAGGTTCAGAAAGAATGAAGACTTTTCAAGGTTATACAACTGGTAAATGATAAAAATGAGTATGTTAGCCCAATTATCTGGCTCCAAAATCCATGTCCTTTGCATTGTGTGATGCTCTTTCTACCCAGCTGCTTCTATCTAGAATTTTATACAAGTATTTAGATTTTGTCATGATAACATTCCTACACATTCTTTTATACTTTGCCTCTTTATGCATAACAAAATGATTACTCTCTACCTTTTCCTGACCTCCCCGTACAGTTATCTGAGGTATCCTACAGCAAACTGAGTACCTTGAATAGGAGCTTAGAAGGTGTTATAGCCTCAACATTGCACCTAGACTTCCTGGGATGCTGGGATTAGTCAGCTCATCAAAATCTCTAGTTGTCCTCTCCCCCATCATTAAGGTACATCACATGCCTTTTACTTTATCCCTTTCCCTGAATATTAAATTCATAGGTTTCATTTTTAGTTTTTCCCTCAAATACTCTTACTAGTTTCTTATAATAATATTTTCCTTGTCACAGCTTTCTTCAGAAGTCACTGATGTTCTCAGCTTTCACTCCTTCATTTCTCACTTCTGTTTCTGATAATCTATTCCTTTATCATTTCTTAAAACCTCTCCACTTTTGAAGTCCATGCCATATTGCCTTTTGTGTGTGTGTGTGTGTGTGTGTGTGTGTGGGCGTTCCTGGGGATGGAACCCAGGGCCTCATATGCGCTAGACAAGTGGGCTACGTTCCCAGCCCTCATATGTCTCTTTACTGCTTTCCATCTTTGATTTAAAAACCATTAGGTTCACAGTTTCTCTCATCTAGCTCATCTAGCTCAGAGACATTATTTAAAAGTTATTTTCCAATAAAACTTCTGTGTATATATCCTTATTTTTAATTTACTGATTCTAAACCAAGATCAATAATTCCCTTTAAAAACAAGCTATACTTCAACCTGCCATTTTTTGAAAAATTTTTGAAATGTTGTCAACCCTCAATTAAGGGCATGTTGATAGATGGGCCATTAAAAAAAAGGCCATGTCTCTGCACACATGCTTCCTACAAGGTTCTGGGCACTGGATTCAATTTTATTATCTTCCCCAATGTCATCAAATATATTTAACACACTTGGCAAGTAAAAGGTTACTTTAATCATATAAACTTTCTACATATATGGCAACATTCTCCAAACTACTTGAAAAGACACTGTTACCACCATAAAGTATTTAAGGGGGCTGGGGTTGTGGCTCAGTGGCAGAGTGCTTGCCTAGCATGTGTGAGACAATGGGTTTGATTCTCAGCACCACATATCAATAAATAAAATAAAGGTCCATTGACAACTAAAAAATATTTTTAAAAAAGTATTTAAGGACAAACATTTTGTAAGAGTTCTGGCAACCAAATAAAGCAAGAATATCACTGATATTTAATATTTGTAGGAAACACATTTAGTTAAATAACGAATTTAATTTTAATACAAGTATCTTTTCTTTCATTTAATTTTAAACTTTATTGTTACCTCTCATCAGCTGAAGGTTCTTTCTGTTGCAAATGAGGCTTGGTTCCAAACATTGGGCGAATATTTGTTGATAAGGCTCTGACGGTATAAGTAATTTCATTCTCCCTTGTAACATCACTATCATAGCCTACCATCAAAATATAAAGTTATTCTTTAAGTGATAACTGAGATCAATTGTGATCTTGTAATTTAGATATAATGATGTCCAATGTCAAGTAAATTGTGCCATAATCAAATTATGGAATATGCATCCAGCAAAAATTAAGTAGTAAAATATTTTATATATAAATATATTTTTTAGTGCTGGGGATCAAACCCAGGGCCTCATGCAAGCTAGGCATAGCATTCTACCACTTAGCCATATCCCCAGCCACATAATGATGTTTTTTAAGTATCACTAAGAGATAACAGCAAGCTATAGGCCATGTGCAATGATGCATACCTATAATCCCAGCAACATGGGAGGCTGAGGCAGGAGGATCACAAATTTGAGGCTAGACTCTATAACTTATCAAGATCCTTAGTAATTCATCAGAGTCTGTCTCAAAATAATAAATAAAGCTGGGTGCAGTGGCACACACCTGTAAATCCAGCTGCTGGGGAGGCTGAGGCAGCAGGATTCCAAATTCAAAGCCAGCCTCAGCAACTTATTGAGGTTCTAAGAAACTTAGTTCCACCCTATTTCTAAATAAAATTAAAAAAAGGTCTGGGGATGTCTCAGTGGTTAAGAGCCCCTGAGTTCAATCCCTGGTATAAAAAAAAAAAAAAACCAAAATAATCAATAAAAATGGTTGGGGATGTAGGTTAATGTTAAAGTGAAGTGCCCTTGGGTTCAATCCCCAGTACCAAAAAGGAAAAAAAAAAAAAAGCTACAAGTTCATGTTAAAAAAATTATGTATACAAATGCACATATACCTTAGGATAAACCCCAAATGTTTACAGAGATTAACTTTGAGTGGTTGAATTATAAAGTCTGTGTTTATTCTTTATTGCAAAATATATTTTATATAATGAGCTAGTATTATTAGTACATTAAGAAAATGTTTTAAAATATAAAGTTCAAATATATAAAATTCATTTTAATAGTATTTATTTAAAGTATGGTTGTCTTACATTTGTAGATGAAGAATAGCTAAGTATTAATACTTGCCAGTCTGCTATTCTTGAATTATAAAGCCAATTTTTGTATAAAACTAACCAAAAACACCAATACCACAATTATTTTTTAAATATTCATTTTTTAGTTTTTAGGTGGACACAATATCTTTATTTTATTTTTGTGTGGTGCTGAGAATTGAACCCAGTGCCTCACGCATGCTAGGCGAGCGTGCTACCATTTGAGCCACATCCCCAGCCCCAATACCACAGTTATTAAAGTATTATTATTACTTTAAATTCTATAGTTTAAATCAGTGCTGTATTTTTTATATGTTTCTGTTAAAGTGTTTTAAATGACATACCTCCACCTTCTTCGGAATCTACATCAGATTCCTCACTATCACAAGGCCTTCTTTCTCGATAACTTTCCATCTCATTTGTCCATACCATTAAAGACATATCTGCACCTCCTAGGGTCACCAACATGCTGTCATCATAAGTCCAGCGAACATTTGTGACATGTGTGCTATGGGCCACATACCTCTTAAATTTTCCAAATTTTCCCTAGAGATAATAAAAATGCAAACTTTTTCTGAGAAGTTTCATTATTTGAAAAATTGTAATTATATTTCTGAACTAATTATATTTTTAGTTATATTTAATTTTCCTTAATATATGTTTTGAAATCAGTCATTCCAAATGCAACATAAATAAAAACACAAGAAAATATTGAAATACCCTAGAATAAAAAAATAACAAGTGTGCTAAAGAGAAAATGTTTTAACCAATTAAATACTTTAATATTTAACCAATTAAATAAGAGTAACAATTCCCAAACCTGGTGAGGACAGGATGAAACTAGTAGTTTCACACATTGCTAGTACAATTAACTTTTTTGGAAACCAATGTGGTATACCGCATTAAAAGCATTAAAAAAATACATACATATATTTGGCACTGCTGAGAATCAAACCCAGGGCTTGCAAATGCTAGCCAAGTACTCTATCACTAAGATAAATACACAGATCCTGTATGTACTTTTGTCTCACCAATCTGCCTTTTGGATATCTATGCTAAGAACATGCTACGTATGTGAAAAATACTTATCATATTATTTACTTATAGCAGTAAAATTTAAATACCTCAACTGTTCAATGGAGTAACAATATAGTTAATACAGTATATTATATGGAGAAATATATGTATTAAAAATAATTGTTATGTAGATTTATTAGCATTGGGGTGAAGAAGGAAGGAATCTGTAGACCAGTATCCTAAACTTATTCCTAAAGGATCTACATCATTTGGAATGCTGGAATGAAGTTTCTGACTGATAACTGTCTTAATAGAATGTTCTTAATCTACTAAGGTTCTAGCTCATATATGTATCTAAAGTAGGCTCTATGTAGTGTTTTTGAATATCTGAGTTTCCCTGGAGGTTTTTATTTTTAAAATATTTTTAGTTGTAAATGAACACAATATCTTCATTTATTTATTTCTATGTGGTGCCTCACGCATGCTGGCTCTACCATTAAGCCAGAACCTCAGCCCTCCAATGAGTTTTAAGCCTGTGTCTTCATTTCAGTGCTGATCTACAAAAAATAATATGGGTGTTATGAACAGAGTATCATAATGAATTGAGTTTCTCTAATATCTCGATGATGAATGTTTTTTCATGTATTTGTTGACTGATTGTACATCATCTTCTGAGAAGTGTCTGTTCATGTCCTTGGCCCATTTATTGATTGGGTTATTTGTTTTTTTGGTGTTTAACTTTTTGAATTCTTTATATATCCTAGAGATTAGTGCTCTATCTGATGTGTGAGCGGTAAAGATTTGCTCCCAAGATATAAGCTGTCTATTCACCTCACAGATTGTTTCTTTTGCTGAGAAGAAACTTTTTAGTTTGAGTCCATCCCATTTATTGCTTCTTCATTTTAATTTTTGCTCTATAGGAGTCTTATTAAGGAAGTTGGGGCCTAATCCCACATGATGGAGATTAGGGCCTACTTTTTCTTCTATTAGACGCAGGGTCCCTGGTTTTATTCCTAAGTCCTTGATCCATTTTGAGTTGAGTTTTATGCATGGTGAGAGATAGGGGTTTAATTTCATTTTGTTGCATATGGATTTCCAGTTTTCCCAGCACCATCTGTTGAAAAGGCTATCTTTTCTCCAATGCATGTTCTTGGCACCTTTGTCTAATATAAATTAATGTAATTTTGAGGGTTACTCTCTGTGTCCTCTATTCTGTACCATTGGTCTACCAGTCTGTTTTGGTGCCAATACCATGTCATTTTTGTTACTATTGCTCTGTAGTATAGGTTAAGGTCTGGTATAGTGAGGCCACCTGCTTCATTCTTCCTGCTAATGATTGCTTTAGC
This sequence comes from Marmota flaviventris, assembly GCF_047511675.1. Lineage (NCBI taxonomy): Eukaryota > Metazoa > Chordata > Mammalia > Rodentia > Sciuridae > Marmota > Marmota flaviventris. The sequence continues at coordinate 16,168,412 of NC_092499.1, read as the reverse complement.
TATTCTGGGTCTCTTATTTTTCCAGATGAATTTCATGATTGCTTTTTCTATTTCTATGAGGAATGTCATTGAGATTTTGATCAGAATTGCATTAAAACTGTATAGTGCTTTTGGAAGTATGGTCATTTTAATAATATTAATTCTGCCTCTCCAAGAGCAAGGTAGATCTTTCCATCTCCTAAGGTCTTCTTTGACTTCTTTCTTTAGGGTTCTGGAATTTTCATTATATAGATCTTTCACCTCTTTCGTTAAGTTGATTCCTAAGTATTTTATTTTTATTTTTTTGAGGCTATTGAAAATGGGATGGTTTTCCTTGTTTCCATTTCTGTGGATTTATCACTGGTATACAGAAATGCCTTTGATTTATGGGTGTTGATTTTATATCCTGCTATTTTGCTGAATTCATTTACCAGTTCTAGAAGTTTTCTGGTGGAACTTTTAGGGTATTCTAGGTATAGAATCATATCATCAGCAAATAGTGCTAATTCGAGTTCTTCTTTTCCTATGTGTAGCCCTTTAATTTCTTTCGTGTGTCTAATTGCTCTGGCCAGTGTTTCAAGAATTATGTTAAGGGCTGGGGATGTGGCTCAAGCGGTAGCGCACTTGCCTGGCATATGCGGGCGCTGGGTTCAATCCTCAGCACCACATAAAAATAAAAAAATAAAGATGTTGTGTCCACCGAAAACTAAAAAAAAAAATAAAAAATTCTCTCTCTCTCTCTTACAAAAATAATTATGTTAAATAGAAGTGATAAAAGAGGGCATTCCTGTCTTGTTCTAGTTTTTAGAGGGAATGTCTTCAATTTTTCTCCATTTAGAATGATGTTGGCCTGGGGCTTAGCATAGATCACTCCAGTCAGAATAGCAGCTATTATGAAGACAAACAACAATAAGCGTTGGCGAGGATATGGAGAAAAGGGTACACTCATACATAGCTGTTGGGACTGCAAATTGGTGCAGCCAATATGGAAAGCAGTATGGAGATTTCTTGGGATATTGGGAATGGAACCACCATTTGACCCAGCTATCCATACTCTCCTCGGTCTATACTCAAAGGTCTTAAAAACAGCATACAGCAGGGACACAGCCACATCAATGTTTGTAGCAGCACAATTCACAACAGCTCAACTATGGAACCAAACTAAGTGCCCTTCAATAGATGGATTTAAAAAATGTGGCATATATACACAATGGAATATTACTCAGCAATAAAAGAGAATAAGATCATGGCATTTGCAGGTAAATGGATGGAGTCGGGAAGTTAATGAATGCTAAGTGAATTTAGCCAATCCCAAATAACCAAATGCTGAATGTTTTCTTTGATATAAGGAGGCTGATTCATAGTGGAATAGGGAGAGGGAGCATGGAAGCAACAGACGAACTCTAGATAGGGCAGAAGGGTTGGAGGGGTAGGGAGGGGGCATGGGGTTAGAAACGATGGTGGAATGTGATGATCATTATTATCCAAAGTACATGTATGAAGAAATGAATTGGTGTGAATATACTTTGTATACAACCATAGATATGAAAAAATGTGGTATATATTATGTGATAAGAATTGTAATGCATTCTGCTGTTATATATAAATAAAAAATAATAATAAAATTTTAAAAATGAACTGAATATCAAAATGATTTGATGCATTATTTCAAATTTATGTTTATGTTCTTGTTGGTGCTAGATTATAATATATAACTTAATTTATGTGAATTAAGAAATAAATACATCTGAAGTGGGCATGGTAGTGCATACTTGTAATCCCAGCTCCTCAGGAGGCTGAAGTAGAAAGCCCAGCCTGGGCAATTTAACAAGACTCATTTCAAAATGAAAAATAAAAAGGGCTGGGGATGTAGCTCAGTGGGGTAGAGTGCGCTGGGTTCAATGACCAGTAGAAAGAAGGGAGGGAGGAAGCAATAGAGGGAGGGAGAAAGAGAAGGTAAGCAGGCAGGCGTTTATTGGCTTTGGTACATAAATTTTACTTTTGTGCTAAACAGAAGCCTAACATTTTGCAGTAGTTTGAATATGGGAAAGTGAAATAAGAATTGAGCAATCACATAACATAACATAGACACAGAGAGCTCCAAAGAATCTGTATAGTTTGGTTTCAATAAAACATCATTAATCACATTAAATCACTGTTGTTTATTTTAATTTTATGGGGGTATTTAGTATTTAGTATTTGGTTAAAACATTGTCTCTTTAAAAGCCATACATATAGTTTATATTATTCTCTTTTTTAAAATTTCTTTTTTAGTTATTGATGGACCTTTTGTTTATTTATTTATAAATAATGAAAATAGTTAAATAGCTTAATTTAATATTGGGAATAAAAGGAATGAGTTTTTAAAAAGGAAATTTACATTATTCAATACTAAAAAAATCTGTAAAATATAATATATAACTTTAGGCACAGAATCATAGATTATAATACTTATTCTAGATAAAAATAATATGGTTCCAAGAATAGGAAACATAATTCTGAACCTTTTGTGGTATAACATTACATTTTACACATGTATTATTCCTATTACAATAGGATGAAATACTATGAAGGAACATTATCTTAATCGTTTTCATAATTATGATCATTAGGAAAGTTAAAGAAAAATACATACTTTAGCAGGATATTTAAATAACTTCACGAATCCCAAATCATCGCCTGTAGCTAGGACCATTCTGTCACTGGTGAGGCAAGAGGCAGTTACATCTGTGACTTCTCCAATTACTGGCCAAATTCCCTCACAGCATAGACCAAGCACACTTGTCCATGATGCCCAACTAATTTTTTCTACCTAAAAAGAGAAAATTACTGTGTAATATCTAAATTGACAACCAAAATCTGAACATTCATCTTTGTTATTACATGTCACAAGTGAAATTAAATATTAATAGAAAAACAAATCATTAGTTGGCATGGTTTTATAGATTCTCACAGTCTACTAGTTCTTGCAGAAAAAATTTAATATAATATTATTCAGGAAGTCCTCATTATATATTTAGTATGTGTTCTTTTTTAAAAAACATTTATTTTTAAGTTTTAGGTGGATACAATATCTGTATTTTACATTTATGTGGTACTGAGGTTCAAAACCAGTGCCCCAGTGGTAGGCGAGCACTCTACCACTGAGCCACAACTCCAGCCCCATATATGTTCTTGATTGGGCTTTTTTTTTTTTCTCCTCTTTTATTCCCCACCCCTATCCCTTGTTCAGAAGACTCCACGGACTCTTTTTTTTTTTTTTTTAATTGGTTGTTCAAAACATTACAAAGCTCTTGACATATCATATTTCATACATTTGATTCAAGTGGGTTTTGAACTCCCAATTTTACCCCAAATACAGATTGCAGAATCACGTCGGTTACACATCTGCATTTTTACATAATGCCCTATTAGTAACTGTTGTATTCTGCTACCTTTCCTATCCTCTACTATCTCCCCTCCCCTCCCCTCCCATCTTCTCTCTCTCTACCCCATCTACTGTAATTCATTTCTCTCCTTGTTTATTTTCCCATTCCCCTCACAACCTCTTATATGTAATTTTGTATAACAATGAGGATCTCCCTCCATTACCATGCAATTTCCCTTTTCTCTCCCTTTGCCTCCCACCTCATGTCTCTGTTTAATGTTAATCTTTTCTTCCTGCTCTTCCTCCCTGCTTTGTTCTTAGTTGCTCTCATTATATCAAAGAAGACATTTGGTATTTGTTTTTTAGGGATTGGCTAGCTTCACTAAGCATAATCTGCTCTAGTGCCATCCATTTCCTTGCAAATTCCATGATTTTGTCATTTTTTAGTGCTGTATAATACTCCATTGTGTATAAATGCCACATTTTTTTTTATCCATTCATATATTGAAGGGCATCTGGGTTGGTTCCACAGTCTAGCGATTGTGAATTGTGCTGCTATGAACATCGATGTAGCAGTATCCCTGTAGTATGCTCTTTTAAGGGAATAGTCCGAGAAGGGCAATAGCTGGGTCAAATGGTGGTTCCATTCCCAGCTTTCCCAGGAATCTCCATACTGCTTTCCAAATTGGCTGCACCAGTTTGCAGTCCCACCAGCAATTTACAAGAGTAGCCTTTTCCCCACATCCTCTCCAGCACTTCTTGTTGTTTGGCTTCATAATGGCTGCAAATCTTACTGGAGTGAGATGGTATCTTAGGGTGGTTTTGATTTGCATTTCTCTGACTGCTAGTGATGGTGAGCATTTTTTCATGTACTTGTTGATTGATTGTATGTCCTCCTCTGAGAAGTGTCTGTTCAGGTCTTTGGCCCATTTGTTGATTGGGTTATTTGTTTTCTTATTGTTTAATTTTTTGAGTTCTTTGTATACTCTGGATATTAGGGCTCTATCTGAAGTGTGAGGAGTAAAAATTTGTTCCCAGGATGTAGGCTCCCTATTTACCTCTCTTATTGTTTCTCTTGCTGAGAAAAAACTTTTCAGTTTAAGTAAGTCCCATTTGTTGATTCTTGTTATTAACTTTTGTGCTATGGGTGTCCTATTAAGGAATTTGGAGCCCGACCCCACAATATGTAGATCGGAGCCAACTTTTTCTTCTATCAGACATAGAGTCTCTGATTTGATATCTAGCTCCTTGATCCACTTTGAGTTAACTTTTGTGCATGGCGAGAGGAGGGGATTCAGTTTCATTTTGTTGCATATGGATTTCCAGTTTTCCCGACACCATTTGTTGAAGATGCTATCCTTCCTCCATTGCATGCTTTTAGCTCCTTTATCAAATATAAGATAGTTGTAGCTTTGTGGATTAGTCTCTGTGTCCTCTATTCTGTACCATTGGTCCACCCGCCTGTTTTGGTACCAGTACCATGCTATTTTTGTTACTATTGCTCTGTAATATAGTTTTAAATCCAGTATCGCTATACCACCTGATTCACACTTCCTGCTTAGAATTGCTTTTGCTATTCTGCGTCTTTTATTTTTTCATATGAATTTCATGATTGCTTTATCTATTTCTACAAGAAATGCCATTGGGATTTTGATTGGCATTGCATTAAACCTATAGAGAACTTTTGGTAATATCGCCATTTTGATGATGTTAGTTCTGCCTATCCATGAACAGGGTAAAGTTTTCCATCTTCTAAGATCTTCTTCTACTTCTCTTTTTAGGGTTTTGTAGTTTTCATTGTATAAATCCTTCACCTCTTTTGTTAGGTTGATTCCCAAGTATTTTATTTTTTTTGAGGATATTGTGAATGGAGTGTTTTTCCTCATTTCCGTTTCAGAAGTTTTGTCGCTGATATACAGAAATGCCTTTGATTTATGCGTGTTGATTTTATATCCTGCCACTTTGCAGAATTCATTTATTAGTTCTAGTAGTTTTTTTGTGGACCCTTTTGGGTCTTCTAGGTATAGAATCATGTCTTCTGCAAATAGTGATAATTTAAGTTCTTCCTTTCCTATTTTTATGCCTTTAATTTCTTTCGTCTGTCTAATTGCTCTGGCCAGTGTTTCGAGAACTATATTGAATAGAAGTGGTGATAGAGGGCATTCCTGTCTTGTTCCAGATTTTAGGGGGAATGCCTTCAATTTTTCACCATTGAGAATGATGCTAGCCTGAGGCTTAGCATAGACAGCTTTTAGTATGTCGAGGTAAGTTCCTGTTATTCCTAGTTTTTCTAATGTTTTGAACATAAAGGGATGCTGTACTTTGTCGAATGCTTTTTCTGCATCTATCGAGATGATCATATGGTTCTTATCTTTAAGTCTATTGATGTGGTGAATAACATTTATTGATTTCCGTATATTGAACCATCCTTGCATCCCAGGGATGAATCCTACTTGATCATGGTGCACAATTTTTTTGATGTGCCTTTGTATCCGATTCGCCAGAATTTTATTGAGGATTTTTGCATCTAGGTTCATCAGAGATATTAGTCTGTAGTTTCTTTCTTTGAGGTGTCTTTGTCTGGTTTCGGAATCAGGGTGATGTTGGCCTCATAGAATGAATTTGGCAGAGCTCCCTCTTTTTCTATTTCCTGAAATAGCTTGAAAAGTATTGGTATTAATTCTTCCTTAAAGGTTTTGTAAAACTCCGCTGTATACCCATCGGGTCCTGGGCTTTTCTTGGTTGGAAGTCTTTTGATTGCTTCTTCTATTTCATCTATTGATATTGGTCTGTTTAAGTTGTGAGTATACTCCTGACTCAGTCTGGGCAAATCATATGACTTAAGGAATTTATCGATGTCTTCACTATCTTCTATTTTATTGGAATATACGTTTTCAAAATAATTTCTAATTGTCTTCTGTATTTCTGTAGCGTCTGTTGTGATATTGCCTTTTTCATCCCGTATGTTAGTAATTTGAGTTCTCTCTCTTCTTCTCTTCGTTAGCATGGCTAAGGGTCTGTCGATCTTATTTATTTTTTCAAAGAACCAACTTTTAGTTTTGTTAATTTTTTCAATAGTTTCTTTTGTTTCAATTTTGTTGATTTCCGCTCTGATTTTAATTATTTCTTGCCTTCTGCTACATTTGCTGTTGTTTTGCTCTTCCTTTTCTAGGGCTTTGAGATGAAGTGTGAGCTCATTTATTTGTTGGTTTTTCCTTTTTTTGAGGAATGACCTCCAGGCGATGAATTTCCCTCTTAAAACTGCTTTCATTGTGTCCCATAGATTCCGATATGTTGTGTCTGTATTTTCATTTATCTCTAAGAATTTTTTGATTTCCTCCTTTATGTCTTCTGTAACCCATTGATCATTCAGTAACATATTGTTCATTTTCCATGTGATGTAGGATTTTTCCTTCCTTCTTTTATCATTGATTTCCAGTTTCATTCCATTATGATCAGATAAAATGCATGGGATTATCTCCACCCCTGTATATTTACTGAGGGTTGCCCTATGGCATAATATATGGTCTATTTTTGAGAAGGATCCATGTGCTGCTGAGAAAAAAGTATATCCACTTGATGATGGTTGGTATATTCTATATATGTCAGTTAAGTCTAGGTTGTTGATTGTGATATTGAGTTCTATAGTTTCTTTATTCAACTTTTGTTTGGAGGATCTGTCCAATGGTGAGAGAGGTGTGTTGAAGTCACCCATAATTATTGTGTTGTGGTCTATTTGATTCTTGAACTTGAGGAGAATTTGTTTTATGAACGTCGCAGCACCATTATTTGGTGCATAAATATTGATAATTGTTATGTCTTGTTGGTGAATGGTTCCTTTTAACAGTATATAATGTCCTTCCTTATCCCTTTTGATTAACTTAGTCTTGAAGTCGATTTTATTCGATATGAGGATGGCCACCCCTGCTTGCTTACGAGGACCGTGTGTGTGGTATATTTTTTCCCAACCTTTCACCTTCAGCCTGTGTATGTCTTTTCCAATCCGATGTGTCTCCTGGAGGCAGCATATTGTTGGATTTGTTTTTTTAATCCATGTTACCAGCCTATGTCGCTTTATTGGAGAGTTTAAGCCCTTAACGTTTAAAGTTACTATTGATATATGGTTTGTACTTCCAGCCATGTTTGATTATTTATCTTCTTTTTTTTTAAAATTTAATTTAGTTTGTTTCTCCATGGTTAGCTTTCCCCCCCCCCCCCCCCCCCGCCCTCTGTTTTTATAGAGGCACTTCCCACTGATGGTTTTGGTTATTGTTTTTCATTTCTTCCTCGTGTAGTGTTTTGCTTAAGATGCTTTGCAATGCTGGTTTTCTGGCTGCAAATTCTTTTAGCTTTTGTTTATCATGAAAGATTTTTATTTCGTTGTCGTACCTGAAGCTTAATTTTGCTGGATACAGAATTCTTGGTTGGCATCCATTGTCTTTCAGTGTTTGAAATACGTTGTTCCAGGATCTTCTCGCTTTCAGCGTCTGTGATGAAAAATCCGTTGTTAACCTTATTGGTTTACCCCTGAATGTAATCTGCCTCCTTTCTCTTGTAGCTTTTAATATTTTCTCTTTGTTCTGTATATTGGATATCTTCATAACAATGTGTCTTGGCGTTGGTCTACTGAGATTTTGTGTGCTCGGTGTCCTGTATGCATCTAAAATTTGTATATCCGTTTCCTTTTTTATTTCTGGAAAGTTTTCTGTAATTATTTCATTCAGCAGGCTACTCATTCCCTTGGTTTGAATCTCTGTACCTTCTTCTATCCCGATGACTCGTAGGTTTGGTTTTTTTATGTTATCCCATATCTCTTGGATGTTTCTCTCGTGATTTTTAACCAGCCTTTCTGAGTTGGCTAGGCTCTTTTCAAGATGATATATTTTGTCTTCATTATCTGACGTTCTGGCTTCTACTTGCTCCACTCTGTTAGTGATACTCTCAATTGAGTTTTTAATTTGGTTTATCGTTTCCTTCATTTCTAGAATTATTGTTTGATTTTTTTTTATAATCTCTATCTCCTGATAAAGATGCTTAACTTTTTCTTTTATCTGCTTATGTAATTCATTTTCAAAGTGTTCTTTCACTGTTTGGATTTGCTGTCTCGTATCCTCTTTAAGGTTCCATTCCATCTGTCTAAGGCATTCCTTGAGTTCTTTATATGACCATTTTTCTGCTGACTCTAGGTCCTCCTGAATATTTAGGCTGTCCTTCATTGTTTGTACCCCTTTTCTTCCTTGCTTTTTTATGCTGCTCATGTTACTTCTTGTTCTGTTTGACTGCTGAGTTACTGTTTACTCTTATAAATTTATTTGATGCTTGGGAGGAAAGATATTAGAAGGGAAGGGAAGAAGTTATTAAAGAGAATGAGAGTAGGCAGGTAGAATTCAAGGAAGGGGGAATAAGAAAATTGAAAAGAAATGAAAAGACAAAAGAAACAAAAACAAAACACACACAAAAAAGTTAGAAAATAAAGAAAGAAAAGAAAAAAAGTTTTTTTTACAAAACTAATAATGATAATAAAAATAATGAAAATTAAAATTAAAAAAATTATAATAAAAATTAAAAAATTAAAAAAAATTAGAAACTTTTAAAAAAGTTAAAGAACAACAAAAAAAAATTGAAAATGAAAGAAAAAAATAGAAAAAGAAAAAAAATGATAATAATAATAATAATAAATGCAGTCATAGAGTTCGATTAATTTCTCTTCCAGTAGGTGGAGCTGTGCCCACTGGGTCAAGCTTCTCCTCTCACTAAGTGGGAACCAATCACTGTGTAGCAGCTCTTCCTCACAGACTGGGCGGGTCTCCAATCCTGAGTGCCTAGGGCCTTCTCTTGTGTTTCCTCAAGCCAGGCCGCGCTCACCTGTGACGCTCACCACAATACTGGCTACACGCCATGTCTGCTGCTCCTGGGAGCCCTGTTGCGCTGGTTTCAATGCAGTTATCTCCTCCGCCCGTGACGTCAGTTCTCTGCCAAGGTGGTATCACATGTAAATGGTGACCGTTCGTTCCCTTTGCCGGGTGACCAATGCAACGGGTGGGTCCTGACTGTCTCTCCCAATCCCCGTTTCAGTCCTGTGGCCACTGCCTATGAAGGCTCGGTTGGTTTTTACCTCTGAAAGTTCCTAAGGGCCAACCAGTTATTTCAGCGGGATCGTTAGTGCTGAGTCACGAGAAGCAGGCGAACCAGAGCTTGAATGCAGCCGATCTGGGCTCAGTGTGTGAGTTCTGAGGGGCCCAGACTGTACACCCCAGATCCACGTCAGCTCAGCATTGCCTAGTGATCCTGAGCAAACAGCATTTATACAGTTTACAGCTCCCTATGCCCGCGCAGTTGAAGAGGTCAGAGACTTGATCTCTCCCCGCCCACTGCCATGTTAGATCTCCTCAATGATATTCATGTTGCCCTTACAGCTTCCTGGCATAAGCAGGTTCTTGGGATTATACAAACTGCTGCTTCTGTTTCCAGTCCAGATTTCTAGAAATTAAACCCTGCCGCCGTCGCCTCTTCCCCCGGGCCACGCTCAGGGGCGCCCTGCTCGTCCGCGACCGTAGCTGCGCCGCCGACCGGTGCCCAGCCCCCGGGGCCCAAGCGGCTGCCACCGTGGCTCTCCGGCTCCCTCCTCTGAAGCACGGGTCCCCTCGCAGGGGCATGCAGAACGACCCCAGAGCAGGCTCTGCCCGAGGGTGCAGCGGCGAACAGGCGACCCAGGCGCTCAAGGCTGCGGTCCAGCCTTTGGAGGACAGGGCTCGGCACGCAGCCCAGCTCCAACCTCTAGGTGCGGCTGCCGGAAAATGTAGCCACAGCCATCAAGACAGCCGGCAGAAAGCAAATGGCAGCTCCCGCGGAGTGGATTTTCGGCACAGAAACCGCAGCCCAGCCAACGATCCCAATCCACAAACAATCCCTGTATAAAAAATATTCAAAAAAAAAAAAAAAAAGGCGGGGCGCACTGAGCTTTCTTTGCCTAGGGTACTTACAATCCACTGCTGATTACACATTCACCTTTTCTGCCCGGAGCGAAGCAAAAGAGGAAGCAGATGGGAGCAAAGCGCCCGCGGCTCTGGGCGGCAAAGCGTCCGGGAGCCAAGCGTCTCTTTTTCGATCTCTTTGTTCTTCCTGCTGCTTGGCAAAGTGGTCTGCTACAGATTAACGGTGAAAGGAGCTCTTACACGCTGTACGAAATCTCGATTAAAGCCGCTGCTCTGAGCACCATGCTCAGGACTTCAGCAACCCCCGTGAGCAGCGGCCATCTTCCTTGATTGGGCTTTTTATTGTTTTTTGCTGTGTTGGGTATCAACCCCAGAGCCTCACACATGCTAGGTAAACACTCTACAACTGAGCTACATCCCCAGCCCTCACTGTGTGTTCAAGATGCTGAGCATACAGTGATAGTGAATAATCGAGGAACAGCCAGGCACAGTGGTGCAGTAATTCCAGGTACTCAGGAGGTTCACTAGTTTGAGGCCCACTTGGGCAACTCAAGGAGACCCTATCTCAAAGTAAAATATATAAAGACACATAGAGGTCTAGGGATTTAACTCAGTGGTAGGATGCTCCTGTATTTATCCTTACTGGCAAAAAAAAAAAAAAAAAAGGAATAATCAAGAAACATAACAGTTCATGTCTAAATTTCTATTATGCATTATGTTTTTCAACTGGTACAATCTTTTTTTTTTAATTTTAATTTTTTGTTTTAATTAGTTACACACAACAGTACAATGACCTTGACATATCATTTGAATCAGATGGGATATAATTTCTCATTTTTCTGAGTGTACAGGTTGCAGAATCATATTGGTCATGCAGTCACATATATTAATAATAATGTCTGTTTTATTCTACTATCCTTCTTATCCCCCCAACCCCTCCCCTCCCCTCCCATCACTTCTCTCTATTTAATCTAAGGAAATGCTGTTCTTTTTTTTTTCTTTTTTTCTCACATCTTCATACATGTGTTTTGTATAAAGATGAGGGTCTCCTTCCACCTTCCATGCAATTCCCCTTCTCCCTTCCTTTCCCTCCCACCCCTCTTCCCTATGTAGAGGTAATCTTCTTCCACTGCTCTTCCTCCTTACCCCATTTTGAGTCACCCCCCCTTACATTAGAGAAGACATTCAGCATTTGTTTTTTTGGGATTGGCTAACTTCACTTAGCATAATCTGCTCTAATGCCATCCATTTCCCTGCAAATGCCATGATCTTATTATTTTTTAGTGCTGAGTAATATTCCATTGTGTATATATGCCACATTTTTTTTATCCATTCATCCACTGAAGGGCATCTAGGTTGGCTCCACAGTCTAGCTATTGTGAATTGTGCTGCTCACGTTTCTTTCCAGCTCTGTGTGACTGTTGTGTTAATATTTTCCCCCTATAAATCTATATTGCTCTTGTATAGTTCTAAAATCTCTATTTTGTGGAGAAAAACAATGTTAACAGTTCCCAATAATACATCATCTATGAGCAAGTTTTCATTATTAATACATTTATAGTTAGACTCTATGTCTACAGATGTTGACTTCAATTATTATTTAGAATATAGTCATTAGTTTCATAAAAGGCATACTATTTCTGGTGGTGTATAGAGAACTCAGGGTCAGGGATAGGATGCTATGTTAAGGGGGAAAGGAGTGAAGGTATGGGATTAATCTAATTTAGCAACTTTGGAGTAGAACTCTAATGAATAGACAGGGGTAATTTATGGAAGAATGTATAAATTCAAACTCCTTATCTGTATTTAGAAAATTATCCTACGTATAAATAGTAAAAGTTAGGAGGTTGTAAGTGGGATAGAGGGAGGAAGAAAAAAATAACAAGGAAAGAAAGAAAGAGAGAGAGAGAAAATAAAGGGGGGGGTGAGGTGGGGCCTATGCAATTCCTCTATATTATACTATTCTGGTGATTCAGTTCTTAAAGTCCAATTTCATGCAAAGTTCTAGGTTTCACATATGTTGAGGTTGTGAGGACCAGAGGGGGAAGGGTAGAGGAGAATGGATGAGAAGAGCGAGAAAAGAAAAGAAAGAAAGAAAAAAAAAGTCTACGGCCATACCACCCTGAACGCGCCCAATCTGTCTGGTACAATCTTTTAAAATTTTTTTCCTTTTTTTTTTTTTGTGTGTGTGTGGTGCCATGTGCATGTGAGGTAAGAACTCTACCAACTGAGCTATTTCCCAAGCCCATACATTTTTCTTTTTTAAAGCCACTTTTATATTAAATTTACTGAGCATGTTTTCCTAGGCCATGTCTAAAACACCCAAAACAAAACAAACAAAAAATCCAATATTGTCAGGCAAAAAAGTAAAGACACTTAATTTTTTTTTAAAAAAAGAGAAATCTACTAATAAGCATCATAGGCATATGGGTTCCAAAGATGTGGCAGATGTACAGTACTTCAAATCAGATGGTATGTCCCTTACTAGTGACTAGTGGGTACCTCTTTTCCTTTGAGGAAAGTGATTCTAGCATAGCTAGAATACCAGCTTTATTCTTCTACTTAAAACAGTATCTGTTCCTTTACCTATCTTAGGTGTTTCATAGTTATACGCATTCTAGCCAAATAAAATAAACACACCCCAAGAATATCATTCAAATAATGTGAGAATGAACTTCACAGTAACTAAATGATGAAAAGTAGGCATAAGTTTTCCAACCACTTTTACTCATATGAACACCACTACAAGCACCAGTGTCCTCCTACCTCCACATTGGGGATGGTTTGTTTTTTCCCTCTGGGAGCTTCAAAGAATAACTGTTCTTTAGCACCAGTGTTGACCTGTAAAAGCTTTCCTTAAAAAAATAAAAAATATATAGAACATACTTATATCATATAAATACTTACATCATTAGTATAATGTTTCAATTTTATGGGAAAAAATAAGCTTAAGTATAAAAAATCATTTTCCTCTCCAAATCAAAATATTTTAAGATATTGTATTTTCTTAATCTCCATATAATTAAATTTATAAACAGCTTAATTTTTTATTTATGCAAATACATAGAAGCTATTTGTTTTTAGGCATATTGAAAAAATCTTAGAAACAAATGTTGAAATTTTTTTAAATGCATGCAAGTATTTTGTTTAGCAATACCTAAGAGAATCCTTAATTTAAAATATTAAAGTTGAAAATATAAAAATATAACCCTTAAAGGTAGCATTTAAAATATTTAACATTTATTTTAACTTATCAAACACTGTCATAAAATACAAAGATACTCATTAAATTATGCTATATAATTATGGTTATTTTTAGGAAATGCATATTAACTAATAGGAAAAGGAGGTTAAAATACTCATTAACATTTATATTTCCAAATTTGAAGTTTGTCAAACTTATCAGATAATAACTAGTACATTACCTAACTAAAAATCTTTATGTACAATATATTTATATTATTCCACAAACTAAACAACTTATTACTGTACTGTCATTTGAATGACATAAGGTAAAGTACTAAGAAAGTTACAGCATTCCCTTTTAGATATAAAATAAAGTAGTGGAAAATAATTTTGAGAATACAGTTTATTTTTCACAAGGTTTTTGATTCTAACAAGATCCAAACAAATCATGTTTAGCTACACTAAATCAAATTTTAGTGTAATAAAATTTATTTATAAATCAAACTTTTATTAAATATTAAACTGTTTGAAGTCTTACCTCTAATATCCCAATCAATATGGGTTATGCAACTTGTAGCTCCTTTGCATATTCCCACTCGTTTACTACTCATTACATTATATATATCTATAAAGCTGTCATGGGATGCCACAGCCAGATATTTCCCAGATCCTACAACAGAAACATATTTTGGCATTTTCTACTTGTGGAAATGTTTTTACACTCTGCAACTAGAGTTAATTTTCTTAATATCTTTTTGGAGAAATCTTAGGTGCTTCATAAGTTACCTAGTATTGAACAGATGTATTAAATGATAAATGATTACATTTTCAAGTACATTAATAACTAACAAGGGGCTGGGGCTGTAGGTCACTGGTGGAGTGCCTGCCTTGCATGTGTGAAGCACTGGGGTTGATCCTCAGCAAGACATAAAAATAAATAAATAAAATAAAGGTATTGTGTCCATCTACAATTTTAAAAAAATAACATAATAAAGTAAATTTTAGTGAAACAAATTAGTTCAGTGGAGAGCAAACTGTCAAAATTATATATGATGTAATTTTGGTATGTTTTCATGACCAAAAAAACTCTTTAAATTTAGAAAAAAAAGATCTAGACCAACATAAGTAAATTTTGCTTAATATTGTATTGTATTATAATATATTATAGTAGGTTTTTTAAAAAACTGTATTATAGTAGGTTTTTTTAAAAAATGTTGTTAGTTATAGATGGACACAATATCTTTATTTATTTTTATGTGATGCTGAGGATCGAACCCAGTGTCTAATAGTGTGAGGCAGGAGCCCTACCATAGAGCTATAGCCCCAGCCCTATAATAGGTTTGTAATAAATAATGACTGCAAGAAAACTGGTATGTATGAGTAAAATTAATGCATTTTCTTCCTTGTGGTGCTGGGGATTAAACCCAGGGTCTCTCACATGCTACGCTACATCCCCAGCACAAAGTAATACAATTTTAAAAGCACTAAGAATATCAAGAATGTCATGAAAACAGTCAAGCTCTTTTTATGTTACAAATGAGAAAGGTGAAGTTCAGAGTAGTGTCCTGGCCCAAGTCATATGGAAAATTTAGTAATAAGAATTAGCACTAAGCAAGATATTTGCATAATCAAATACAGGGCTTTTATTTCTTACTGCTCCTTCTAGTCAAAAAAGTAAAATTCCAAAATAAAACAAGCTAATATAAACCACACATTGATACATTTACTCATATTCAGACCAAAGTTAATAATCAAATAAATGCAATCTTACCAGGTGAAAATCTAATATCTGAAATAATATCTTTTCTGTGGTGAAAAGACACAAGATCCTCTAGAGTATCTGCATTTGCCATTAAGAAACTTCCATCATTGAGACCTACAGCTAAAGCTTTTCCATCAGGAGAAAAACAGCAACATCTTCCACCTGGTAAAGGAAGAAAAGAGTATGTATTAGGAAATTTTCTTTTTTAAAAAATACATGCTTGAAGGACCTTTAATTTCAAAGAAGATGCCTATATTTATTATGGCTTCAAATCAACATAAAAAAGGAGTCAAGAGATGCAGATGAAGTTTTCTATGAAAATTCCAGTAAGAAATTCTAAAAAAAAAAAAATTAAACTCATTTCTAAATGTAACCAAACTGAGTACTGATATTTGTCTTAAAAGAAATTAAGCTGAAAAAAAAAGTTGAGATTGCCTGTCTGAGCCAAGTGCTGGGAGGGGTTACAGGAAGGTGTCATCCTCCTTTCCTAGTCCCCCAGGCACTATGTTTTCAGACAAGGTCTGGCTTGATCTCCCCCCCATAAGCAAATGGCCAGCAAACTCCAGGGAATCCAGGCATGGTTGCTTCTTCCCTGCAGCCTTGGCTAACAAGGCAGAGCAGTGGGAAAACCATGCAGTTCTGTGTGGGGAGGCAGTCCTGGGTGAATGTTGTGCCTGGGTGCATGTGATGGCCTACAGGAGCCTGATATTTGTACTGCTATTTATTTTTGTGAAGAAGCAATCATGCACTTGCAAATGAACCTACAACGGGACCCCATGTCCCTGTGGGACACAATGTTCCCAAAGACTTAAAAGAGGAGAATGACACTCAACTCTTCAGTGTTCAGAACATCAAGTATGAATCCCAGCAACTTGCAGACACAAGTCTGCTACAACTGGAAACCCAGGTAAATCAAAGTTGCTACAACTATTTGTACAGGATGAAACTTTTGGATGCCATCCTTGCCTCTGAGATCCCATTTCATGCTGAAGGCTGGCACCACCGTTCCTTAATGGGCAATAATTTCTGCTCCTCCTTGCTAGATCTGTGAAACACTATTACTCCTTTCAAAGTTGTATGGAAGACCCTCACGGATACCCTGCTGAATAGCCAGGCACTAGCCTGCTGTGAGACAGGGGTGTTTAGTTAGAGTGAGTACCTGTGCCATCAAGAGACCCTAAGTGAGCTGGCCACCATGGTCAAGGCAAGAATTGGGAACTTACCAGCACCAACCATCAGCTGGAGACCTCATTCCCCTGAAATCTCCCCAGCTACCCAGGTGACATAAGTCCCTCCCCTCCGGTCAGAAGAGCAAATGTGTCAAGAATTTCCTGGAATTGAGGAGCTTTATGTGGCATTTATACACAATGGAGTATTACTCAGCATTAAAAAATGACAAAATCATGGCATTTGCAGGGAAATGGATGGCATTAGAGCAGATTATGCTAAGTGAAGCTAGCCAATCCCTAAAAAACAAATGCCAAATGTCTTCTTTGATATAAGGAGAGCAACTAAGAACAGAGCAGGGAGGAAGAGCATGAGAAAAAGATTAACATTAAATAGGGACGAGAGGTGGGAGGGAAAGGGAGAGAGAAGGGAAACTGCATGGAAATGAAAGGAGACCCTCATCGTTATACAAAATTACATATAAGAGGAAGTGAGGGGAAAGGGAAAAAAAACAAGGGAGAGAAATGAAGTACAGTAGATGGGGTAGAGAGAGAAGATGGGAGGGGAGGGGAGGGGAGGGGGGGATAGTAGAGGATAGGAAAGGCAGCAGAATACAACAGACACTAGTATGGCACTATGTAAAAACGTGGATGTGTAACCGATGTGATTCTGCAATCTGTATACGGGGTAAAAATGGGAGTTCATAACCCACTTGAATCAAATGTATGAAATATAATATGTCAAGAGCTTTGTAATGTTTTGAACAACCAATAATAAAAAAAGAAAGAAATAAACAACAACAAAAAAAGGATGCCTATAACACATTGGAGAGCACTTTGATGGAGCTGAAGGACTCTCACTGCAGACTGAGCCAGACAGATGTGATATACGAGGTAGGCTACCTGCTAGGCAGCTCTCAAGAAATCTGGCTCAGTAGACCCAAACTGTGTTAGACAAAGCTCCTGTTGTGTCCAGGGTTCTTAGAGCTTGTGTATAAAAGGTCATTCTCCAACCCTTTCTTATAGGTTTTTTTAAGAACATCAGCTACGATTTTATTTCTCCCCAGTAGCATTTTTTTTTCTGGATTTGAATTCATATGTCATTCTTGTTTCTATCAAAGCTTCCTTAAACAAAAACTTGTTTTTGGCCATAGTTCCCCTACTCGGTTCTAGACCATTTAATCCCAAAGAGTAGAAGTAAGGTGTCTTCCCCATTGTACTCAATCCATTGGTAACCTCTGGGTTTAGGTTGTCTCAGAGTTGTTTGGTGGAAAAGGCAGACAGGAACTGGGGCTGCAGGCAGTGAGGAAGTGTGTGTTATGTGCAACAACTTACCCTGGCACTCCACTTAAACCAAGATGTGTTGAAACTTTAACACAACTTGCCTCATATGCAAGGATCTGCCCTTCTACCTCCATTCAATCTTCTTGTGAATACACTGAATAAAAGAGAATGTTCTGATACCTGATATGATCTATTCCAACATACAAGATGGTATACAGGAATGGTTTTCCCTAATAAGGCAGTGTACTGGTCTGACTTTAGTTGTTGAATAAAATGAACTATTAAAAAGCAACAACACAGGGCTGGGATTGTGGCTCAGCAGTAGAGCGCTTGCCTAGAGCAGGTGGGACCCGGGTTCTATCCTCAGCACCACATAAAAATAAAGGCATTCTGTTGTGTCCATCTATACCTAAAAAATAAATATTAAAAAAATGCAGCAATACAGAAATTAAGTTGATGAAAAAGAAAAAGAGATTTTACCTATTAACTAACAAATGCCAATAACATAAGTGGAAACTTTTGGGGGTGGGGGGAGAAGACTGCTATCTTAGTAGATTCTACCCAAGAAATCAGAAATTTAGGAAATGAGGCCATCTTTTAAAATGCTTTAAAATGTTTTTTAAAATTTGAAAATAGGTTCTGCCTTTTCTTTTTTAAAGACAAACCCTTGGGAGTTTTAATTCTATTTTGTACTTGCCCTATGGGGCCTCCACTGCTTTTCTATGGGAGACACTCTTAATTTAACAGATGAGAATATTTTGAAAACAAAACAAAACAAAATAAAAGGGAAATTTGACAATAGGTAATTATTAGTTAAAGATAGAAAAATCTAGGTTTCAAAACTACGCAAATGATATTAATATTATTGTTAGTATTAATTTTTTTAAAAAAGGTTAGTACTACACTGATAAATACAGAACAATGGGCTTACTCTGACAGCAAGAGATGCAGCAAGCATACAAAAACCCTAAGGCTTTTGAACCTTTCATGAAATAAGATGGAAGAGGGATGGGGTACAGCTGTTACAGAATGAGAATAAGTAGTCATCTAATTAACAAGCATAAACTGGCAATGAAGAAATGTAGGATGTAATTTGAGATCTGAGAGTCGAGAGATGACCTGGAGCAGGATGACAGCAGTGGAAATGATGAGAAGTGGTAGGATTTGGACATGTTTGAAAATACATATGAAAGAACTTTAACCAACTGAGTGTAGAGTAAGTGGTGGTTTCTGCTTCAATGGTGATGCCATTTACTGGTATGAGAGAAACTAGACAAGGTACAAGTATTCATTTCTGTACCACTTTGGGTAAGGATGCCTAAGAAGTTCAATTGAAGACAGCAAAGAGCCAGTTTGACATATTAATTCTTCTCTGGAGATCAGGGGGTACAGGCAAGAGATATAAAAATATGAGGCAACAGCATATAGATGGCAGTTACATCCATGAAATAGAATAAGAACTTTTTCTTAATTTTATTGCTGCTTAGCTCCAAATTCACTATTTTAATCCCATTATTTTTTACTGAAACTGAATCCTATAAACATTTTTCCCTTGCCAACTGATTTGATTTGTGCTAGTAAAGGTACTAGAGGGACAGTGCAAGGCCAAAGCAGAAGGAAGGAACTTTGCTTCCTTCTGGTGTCTAGACATTAGCAGATTAATGTTTTTTTTTTTTTCCTACCATTATAACAAAGGATTTCCTAGACCAGTTGTGACACATGTCCTCTGGCAAATTTCTTTACCACTGGTAGGTGGTTCAGGGTCCTGTGGCATGCATGCACTCTCCACAGAGAGTGGTATAGGAGTTTGATCTTCAAGTTCATTAGCCTTAAATATAGTAGCTGCTTTCTGCAGTTGCTCCTTATACATCTCTTAAAATATTTTTAAGCCTTCTACTAGTTAACCACCTTATATTAGTTAACACATCATAGTCTTTGGGCTTGAGCACAGTGCTGAGTCCTTACCAGTAGGAAACGGGATGCTGATAATCCAAGGCATGCACTGGTGTCACAATTAATCAAGTTACTAATCCTGCCGTTGACTGTAATAAACTACCTATTAAAGTTAATGCCTTGGAAGCCCAAGAGGCTGCTGCCCTTGACCACTATAATAATGATGACTACAAAGACAAGTAAAAAGACAGTGTTGTGAAACAGATTCCTCTGACTGCATGAAGAATCTACAGAAAGACGTAACGAGCTCAGGTCCTTAAATTCCTAGCATGAATTGCAGTCTGAGAAAGCTTCCACAGCGAGTATAAAAGAATACCTGACATTATAGTCACTAAAATCTAAACACAAATTTCACTGTCTGCAGATATAGAATGTCAACTGAATTATACAGCTTCACTAAATTTCTTGTATGAAAATTAGGGAGCCAGTGCAACCCTTATGGAAAGCAGTTTGGTTGTGATTAAAAAAACCTATAAAAAATGAGAGGGTGGGCCAAACTTGATCCATAAGTTGATGCTTGTTGTAAAGGAATAAATCTAAAAGCTTAGGAAGGTAGGAAGTTGCTGCTCCTTTTTTTTCAGTGTTGGGGATCAAACCCAGGGCCTCAAAAAACTTGGAATGGAACCACCATTTGACCCAGCTATTCCACTCCTCAGTTTATACCAAAACAACTTAAAAATCAGCACACTACAGTGATGCAGCCACATCAATGTTTATAGCAACTCAACTTACAATAGTTAAACTATGGAGCTAACCTAGGTGCCCTTCAACAGATGAATGGATAAAGAAAATGTGGTATATAGACACAATGGAATATTACTCAGCCCTAAAGAATAATGAAATTATGGCATTCTTAGGTAAATGAATTGAACTGGAGAATATTATGCTAAGAAAAATAAGCCAATCCCCAAAAGCAAAGAATGGATGTTTTCTCTGATAAACAGATGCCAATCCATAATGGGGGAGGGTTGGGAAAAATAGAGGTACTTTGGATTAGGCAGAGAGGAGTGAAGGGAGGGGAGGAGACATGGGGGTAAGAAGGATAGTGGAATGAATTGAACATTACTACCAAATGTACATATGATTACACAAACAGCATGATTCTACATCATGTACAACCAGAGGAATGAGAAGTATACTCCATTTTATGTATGATGTGTCAAAATGCATTCTACTGTCATGTATAACTAATTAGAACAAAATTTTAAAAAAGAAATAAAATTAGGGCACCAAAAGGGCACATCTCGTTGGACTTAAACAAAGGTGAGATCTCAAACTTCTGTTTTTCTGAGTCTCACCTGCTTTCTTTCCCTGTGTTTAAGAAGTCTGACCTTTTGGGGCAATTGCCTTGCAAAGGAATGCTCATCTTTCTGAAGAACTAGCATAACTACCCGTTGCCACTAGACTCATAATTTGGGTCAAATCTCAGCATGCTGTAGGGCAGAGATGAGTAAATTTTTATTAAAGGAATAGACAGTACATGTTTTCAGTTTTGCAGGCCATATAATATCGGTCATAGCTACTCAACTCTGTTACTGTACTGTAGTGCAAAACCAGCTCCAGACAACACATAAGTAAATGGGCATGGTTGTGATAAAAAAAAAAACTATAAAAATGAGAGGGTGGGTCAAACTTGATCCATAAGTTGATGCTTGTTGTAAAGGAATGAATCTAAAAGCTTAGGAAGGAAGAAAGTTGCTGCTTCTTTTTTTTTTTTTTTCAGTGTTGGGGATCAAACCCAAGGCCTCATGCATGCCAGGCAAGTGCTCTACCACTAAGCTACATCAACAGCACAGGGAGGTATGAATGTTAAAGCAGATTTTTCATTAGCAACCTCATACCCACCCACCCACCAACTATATCTACCCCTTCCCCTAAAGTCTAGAAATAGTTCCTTCACTAAGGCAATGACATATTAAGGGCAGCACCTGCATCTTAGCAAGCCCTGTAACTGTTCTTCTATGTAGGTCAGGAATGATCATAGGAGAGGTTGCCATTGATATGGGCTCCCTGATTCAACAGGAACCTTGAAGAAGCAGAGGCCAAGTGGCAGCTCTTAATCACTAAAGCCAAAATAGATTCTTTTACAGAAAAGGATGGGAGGAATGTACTGATAATCAGAATACTTTAGTCTGTAGGGATTTCTGTTGATGGCTAATTAAGCACATTTCTGTATGAATGAAATAGGTAGGCTACCAGATTAACAATTTATTTAACAGAAGAAACTTCAGATGTGGTGGCTAAAAACCTGACTTAAATTCCCACAATGGAGAACCATAGATTCTTAACCAGTTTTCAGACCTAAGCCAATGTTTATACAAGGAGCCCCTTACTGAGGGGGAGGCTAGAATCCAGTAGAACTATCATAAATATATGACACATATCTTCTCCCAAGGGAACTGTGGCCACTTAAGAGAATGGCCGCAAATTGGAAAAAGAAAATATCCAAAGTTTCAAGGATTACTACACATAAAATCTGAATTGATTCTAATTTTTAGGACACAAAATGATGTTATTTTCTACCATTGTGAAAGATTATGGGGATCATATATAATAGATGAAATCTTAGGTCAAGTTTGAATCACAGTAGGACCCACCCAATTCCTAAATTACAATACTTGGCAACTGGTAGACTCTTCCATGCTACTGTTATAATCCATGGGCTAAAGGTCACTATGATACAAAGAACTGGGTGGAAGCCTCTGGAGATTCCCTTCTCTACCAAGACGATAAACCAGAAGCAAAATATTGAGCCCAAGAATTATAAAAATCAGTAACACTATCAAATACTTGAAATATGCAGGAGTAGGGATATCTATCATATCATGTAAAATTGCCTGTTGGGTCTATATTAAAATTAGATGAATTTTAGATAATAACTGAATAATAAATTTAATCAGGTAGTGACTCCAATTGAAACTGATCCTCCAGATGTACCATCTTTACTGGAACAAATTAATGCAGCTCCTAACATTTGGTGTGCAGTCATTGCTACTAGACTCATTGCCTTGGTTAATGCTTTTTTTCTCCTTACCAATTTGAAAGGACCACCAAAAGCAGTTTGCTTTTACCTGGCTTGTACCTGAGTATACCTTCAAAGCCTTGCCTCAGGGTTATTTCAACTCTCCTGTTCTCTGCCATAATATAGTCCACAGAGATCCTGAGGGTCTTGACATTTCACAAAACATCTCAATGGTCCACTACATTGATGACATTATGCTGAATGGATCTGGGAAGCAGGAAGCAACAAGTACTTTAGATGCCTTAGTAAGACATGTGAATCAAGAAAGTGGCTGATAATAACTCAGCCACCTAGGCACCAGCCACATCAGTGATGTGTCTGATGTCTATTGGTCTGGAGTATGTCAAGATATTCCCTCCAAGGTAAAAGACAAGTTGCTGTACCTCCCATCACCTATCACATGAACAAAAGGAGCAAAACACTCTGTTAGCCTCATGGAAGCAACATATACTACATTTCAGAGAAGCTGCTTCTACCCACCTAACAAATAATTTTGCAAGTCACTGAAAGGCTTCCAGCTTGCAGTGAGCACCAGAGCAAAAGAAGGAAAGCTGATTTTTCACTTGGGAAGAATGAGCCAGCAGATCCAATGACACTCAAAGTATATGTGGTACATAAGGATGCTATATGGAGCCACTAGAAAGCTACCCAAGGAAAATCATATTGAAGAACCACAGGATCCGAGAGCAAATTCCATGCTCTCCTTTACAGATAATTATTTTCCTTTTGAGAAGTAGCTTCTAGATTGCTACTAGACCTTGTCAGAGAGTAAATGCCTATGTCACTATGTATCCTATACTTCCAATCATGAATTGGAAGTACATGAGCAATCAAGCCATGGTTTGAGTGTGCACAGTGGCAATATATCAAGTGAAAATGATATACAACTAGTCTTTTTTCTTATTTGTCCTAATTGTTTGTTTGTGTGTGTGTGTGTGTGTGTGTCAGTGCTGGGGATAGAACCAAGGGCCCTGTGCATGTGAGGCAAGCACTCTACCAACTAAGCTATATCCCCAGCCCTTTTTTGCTGTTGTTCTAATTAGTTATACATGACAGCAGAATGCATTTAGATTCATTGTACACATATGGAGCACAACTTTTATCTGGTTGTACACGATGTTGAGTTGCACCATATTTGCAGTCATACATGTACATAGGGTAATGATGTCCATATCATTCCACCATGTTTCCTACCCCATGTGCCCTCCTCTCCCTATTCTCCCCTTTGCTTAATTAAAGTTCCTCCATTCTTCTCCTACCCCCCATTATAGATCAGCAACCACTTATCACAGAGAACACTGGGCCTTTGGTTTTTTTGGGATTGGGCTTACTTCATTTAGAATGATATTCTCCAACTCCATCCATTTACCCGCAAATGCCATAATTTTATTCTCTTTTGATGCAGAATAATATTTCACTGTGTATATGTACCACAGTTTTTTTTCATACATTCATCTATTGAAGGACATCTAGGTTGGTTCCATAGTTTAGCTATTGTGAATTGAGCTGCTATAAACATTGATGTGGCTGCATCACTATAGTATGCTGATTTTAAGTCCTTTGGGTATAGACTGAGGAATGGGATAGCTGGGTCTAATGGTGGTTCCATTTCAAGTTTTTAAAGGAATCTCCATATTGCCTTCCAGAGTGGTTGCATCAATTTGCAGTGCCACCAGCTATGTATGAGTGTACCTTTTTCCCCACACCCTTGCCAACAATTATTGCTTGTATGCTTGATAACTGCCATTCTGAATGGAGTGAGATGAAATCTTAGTTTTGATTTCTATTTCTCTTTTTTTATTAAATTATTTATTCTAATTTGTTATATATGATGGCAAAATGCAATTCATTTCATATTACACATATAGAGCACAATTTTTCAAGTCAATACACAAAGTATTTTCACACCTTTTGTGTCTTCATACATGTGCTTAGGATGTCTAACTCATTCCACCATCATTCCTACCCTCTTGCCCCTACCCCACTTCTCCCTCCCCTTTGCCCTATCTAAAGTTCCTCCATTCCTCCCATGCTCCCCTTCAATTGCCATTATGAGTCAGCACCCTCATATCAAGAAAACATTCAACCTTTGGTTTTCGGGGATTGGTTTACTTCACTTATTATTATATTCTCCAACTCCATCCATTTACCTGCAAATGCCATGATTTTATTCTTTTTTAATGCTGAGTAATGTTCCATTGTGTATATATACCAAAGTTTCCCTATCCATTCATCTACTGAAAGGTATCTGGGTTGGTTCCACAATTTAGCTATTATGAATTGTGCTGCTATAAACATTGATATGGCTGTGCCCCTATAGTATACTGTTTTAATGTTGTTTAGGTATAAGTTGAGGAGTGGGATAGCCAGATCAAATGGTAGTTCCATTCCAAGTTTTCCAAGGAATCTCCATACTGCTTTTCATATTGGCTGCACTAATTTGCAGTCCCACCAGCAATGTATGAGTGTGCCTTTTCCCCCACATCCTCACCGACACACACTGTTGTTCGTATTCTTGAGAGGTGCCATTCTGACTGAATGAATATTTTTTTCATATGTTTGTTGATCAATTGTATATATTATTCTGAGAAGTGTCTGTTCAGTTCCTTAGCCCACTTATTGACTGGGTAATTATTATTTTTTTTTTGGTGTTACATTTTTTGAGTTCTTTATATATCCTGGAAATTAGTGCTCTATCTGATGTGCACATAGTAAAGATGTTCTCCTGCTCTGTGGACTCTCTCTTCACATTCTTGATTAATTCCTTTTCCAAAAAGAAGCTCTTTAGTTTGAACCCATCTCATTTATTAATTCTTGGTTTTATTTCTTGCACTTTAGGATCTGGTTAAGGAAATCAGGATCTAACTGACATGGTAAAGAACTGGGCCTACTTTTTCTTCTATTAGGCACAGGTTCTCTGGTATAATTCCTAGGTCCTTGATCCACATTGAGTTTTGTGCACGGTGAGAGATAGTAATTTAATTTCACTTTGCTGCATGTGGATTTCCAATTTTCCCAGCACCATTTGTTGAAGATGCTATCTTTTCACCACTGTATGTTTTGGGCACCTTTGTCTAGTATGAGATAACTGTATTTATGTGGGTTTGTTTCTGGTCTTTTATTCTTTACCATTGGACTACATGTCTTTTTTGGGGCCAATATGATGCCATTTGTTACTATAGCTCTGTAATATAGTTTAAGGTATGGTATTATGATGCCTCCTGCTTCACTCTTCTTGCTAAGGATTTCTTTGTCTATTCTGGGTCTCTTATTTTTCCAAATGATTTTCATGATTGTTTTTTCTATTTCTATGAAGAATGTTGCTGGTATTTTAATTGGAATTGCATTAAATCTGTATAATGCTTTTGGTAGTATGGCCAGTTTGACAATATTAATTCTTCCTATCCAAGACATGGGAAATCTTTCCATCTTCTAAGGTCTTCTTCAATTTCTTTCTTTAGTGTTCTTCATTGTACAGGTATTTCACCTCTTTTGTTAGATTGATTCCCAAGTTTTTTTTTTTTTGAGGCTGTTGTGAGTGGGGTAGTTTTCCTAATTTCTCTTTCTAAGGGTTCAGCACTGATGTATAACAATGCATTTGATTTATGGGTATTGATTTTATATCCTGCTACTTTGCTGAATTCATTTATTAATTCTAGAAGTTTTCTGGTGGAGTTTTTTTGGATCCTCAAAGTATAGAATCATATTGTCGGCAAATAGTGATATTTGAGTTCTTCTTTTCCTATGCATATCCCTTTAGTTTCTTTTATTTGTCTAATTGCTCTGGATAGTTTTTCAAGGAGTATGTTGAATAGGAGTGGTGAGACAGGGCATCCCTGTCTTGTTCTAGTTCTTGGAGAATGCTCCCAATTTAGAATGATGTTGGCCTTGGGCTTAGCATAGACATCTTTTACAATGTTGAGGTATATTCCTACTATCCCTAGTTTTTCTAGTGTTTTGAACATGAAAGGGTATTGTATTTTATATCAAATGATTTTTCTGCATCTATTGAAATCATATGATTTTTATCTTTAAGTCTAAGATGTGATGAATTATGTTTATTGATTTATGTATGTTGAACCAACCTTGCATCCTGGGATGAACCCCATTGGAACATGAGATTTTCCTGAATTTTATTGAGAATTTTTGCAACTATGTTCATCAAGGATATTGGTTGGAAGTTTTCTTTCCTTGATGTGTCTTTGTCTGATTTTGGTATCAGGTTGATGCTAGCCTCATAGAATGAGTTTGGAAGGGTTCCCTCCTTTTCTGTTTCATGGGATAATTTGAGGAGTATTGGTATTAATTCTTCTTTGAAGGTCTTGTAGAACTCAGCTGAGATTCTGACTGGTCCCAGACTTTTCTTAGTTGTTAGGCTTTTTTTAAAAAAAATATTTTTTAGTGTTTACGGATCTTTATTTTATTCATTTATTTATATGCAGTACTGAGAATTGAACATGTGAGGCAAGCACTCTACCACTGAGCCACAACCCCAGCCCAGTTGGTAGGCTTTTGATACTGTCTTCTATTTCATTGCTTGAAACTGATCTATTTAAGTTGTGTATGTTCTCCCTATTCAGGATGGCCAGATCATATTTTCAAGAAATTTGTTAGTGTCTTCAATATTTTCTATTTTATTGGAGTATAAATTTTCAGAATAGTATCTACTTATCTTCTGTATTTCAACAGTATCTGTTGTGATATTTCCATTTTCCTCACAAATTTTAGTAATTTGAATTTTCTCTCTCTTTCTTTTCGTTAGAATGACTAAGGGGTTGTCAATTTTATTCATTTTTTCAAAGAAAAAAGCTTTTTATTTTGTCATTTTTTTCAATTGTTTCAATTTCATTGATTTCAGCCCTGATTTTAATTATTTCCTGTCTTCTACTGCTTTTAGTGTTGATTTGATCTTCTTTTTCTGGTGCCTTGAGCTGTAATGTCAAGTCATTTAAATGTTGACTTTTTCTTTTTTAATGAATGAGCTTAGTGAAATGAACTTTCCTCTTAGCACTGCCTTTATAGTCAAAGATTAGTCTTGGAAAGATCTGGAAGTTGTAAGTAATGTATGTAAACAGGTGGCTCAAAACCCTTTGACAATTTCTGCTACAATGCCGTATCCTTCTCTCAATCTATACCTATGGTCTCATGGATGTTCCTTATGATCAATTCACTGTGGAAGAAAAAATTTGAGCCACACTTATATTTCTCTATATATTGGCACCCATAAGAAAGCACTACAACCTTGCTTGGAGATGACCCTGAAGGATAGAAGTGAAGGTAAAACCTCCCAGTGAGCAGCACTTCAAGCACTACATCTAGTTTTTCACTTTGCAGTCAGAGATAACAAGATGTGCAGATTTGTATTGATTCATTTGTATTTGCTAACAGATTGGATTAACAGTTAGGGACTTGGAAGAAACAGGAGTGTTAAGATTCGACACAAGGAAATCTGGAAAATAGAAGGATAAAGATCTCAGAGAGGGCATAGGCAGTGAAATTTTTTGTATCCAAAGAAATACTTACCAAAGGAATCCACTACAGAGAATGCTGTTAATAGTAAAACACACAAAGTGATATGCTCTAAGGATATCAGTCAGCCTCTTTTCCTAGTCACTTAGCACTTGCTCAGTGGGCTGATGTTGGCAAAGATAGAGCTTGAGCTAAAAAATATGGGCTTCTCCTTACCAAAGCTGATCTTACTGTGCAGTGTATAATCTGTTAATAGCAAAGACCAATGGAACTCATAATAGGGATACAAATCAGTTACTTGGTAACATGTTGATTATATTGGATCACTTCCATTATGGAAGGGGCAAGGATTTATACTCACAGGAGTAGACATGAATTCTGGATTTGCCTTCTGCCTGTAATGCTTCTGCTTGCTCCACCATCCGTGAAAGTCCTTAAATCATCATCACAGTATTCCATACTTTGATCAAGGAACTCATTGCACAGTGAAGGATGTATAGGATTAGTCTTATGTCCATGTATTTATCTGTTTTTATCACAGATAAAGATGCTAACAGAAAGTCAAATGGCTTACTGAAGACTAATTTACCACCACTTGGGAAATAATACCCCAAAAGACTGGGGTTCTGTCTTTATAGGCTTCAGTATAAGCTTTGAATGATAAGCTACTATATGGTGCTATGTACCTCACTGCCAGAATACATGCATCTGGACATTCAGTGGTTCTTCTATTATATCTAGTAACCAACTTGTATAATTTTGTTTCACATTGTAGAAACTCTGAGTGGTGATGATTTATAGCCTAAGTTCCCAAGCGCCAGAGGAATGCTTCTACCAGACGACATAAGAATGGTTCCACTGAATTGAAAGATGAGACTGCCATCTGGCCATGGTGAGCTCCTTATGCCACTAAACCAACAGGAAGAGAAAGGGGTTATTACAGTTCTGGCTACAGTGATGTATCAGGGGAAACTGAGTAATTGCTATACAAAGAAGGCAAAGAGTACTATGTCTGAAACTTAGGGGATCTTTTGGGATGCCTGTTAGTCCTTCCATGATCAATGGTAAAGATGGAAAATGATAGCAACCATGAATAAAAGGTAGAGTTATTAAGATTTCAGATGCTTCAGTAATAAAGGTTTGGGTCTCCCCACCAGCTAAATAATGTCAAGAACGTGAAGTTCTGGCTATGGACAAAGAAACTACAGAATAGGTACTGTAAGAAAGAGGTTATTGATATCAACTACAGCTTTATGACCAACTACAGAAACAAGGAGCAGAGCAACGTTGTATAAATGTTTATATATATATACACACACACACATATACACACATATATGTATGTGTGTGTGTATATATGTATATGGTATATATATATATATACACATACTTAGTGTGTATGTGTGTGTATATATATACACACACACATGCACTATTTAGTTTTTTCCTTAATATTTCATAACATTCGTTAGAAGTTAGCTTCACAATTTATTCTTTTTTCTTGTAGTACTAAGGATTGAACCCAGTGATACTCTGAGCTATATCCTCAGCCCTTTTTATTTTTTATTTTGAGACAAGATCTCACTAAATTGTGGAGGATGGCTTCTAACTTGTGATCCTTCCACCTCAGTCTCCTGAGGGTCACTGGGATTATAAGTATGCACCACTGCACCCAGTTTTATAATTATTCTTTTTTTTAATTTTTTAAAGATGTTGATAGACATTTATTTCATTCATTTATTTATGTGGCACTGAGAATTGAACCCAGTGCCTCACACATGCTAGGCAAGCACTCTACCACTGAGCCACAACCCCAACCTACAATTATTCTCAATGCAATAGAATATTCAGTAAGATTCTGACTAAATTTGACAGTAATTACTGCAGTAATCAATGGATATAAAGACTGCTGGGACTATATGTCTTCTCTATTTGAGGAACATGTGAGAACTTCTTCACTTGAACCAAGGGTAACTGCATCTCTGGCTAAAAACATAACGTTGGTTCTGTGAATGTACTGAAGATCAAATGTGTGTAGAAAGGAGCATGTGGATGCTGATTAGCCAAAAGGGCAGACTGTGCCAGTAACTAATTTATTGATGCTCAGTTCCAATTTTACTATTTGGACCTCATAGACTGTTTTGCTTTTGCCTGCTGACTGATACTAAATTTGGCCAGTAGAGGGTGCTAGAGAGACACTATAAAGTCCAAACTGGAGAAGGTGACTCCCTCTTATTTCTGTGCTGCTTTACATACATTGCCAGGATACTGGTGTGTAGGAAGCCTGCTAGCAATATTCACAGTGGAATCTTCATTTGAGTTCTCCAGAAAGTTTCTCCACCATGACAGTAATGGTCCTAATGACTCAGTTACAATTTGCAGCCTCCAGCAAGATTCTCCACCAACACAGCAGAGTCCTCACAGTTCAGTGGCCTTTGCCCTATGTTAAACTCTTCACCAACCAAGTGGTCCTGCCCATTCAGCTCTGGTCTGTACCCCCAGCAGGCTTCTTCACCATATACAGACTGAGCCTTCTGGTGACGGCCACACCCTTTCCAAAAAGGTCTGAATATTCTTTAAATTCTTTGTTTGCTCTTCCTCAGCCTAAAGGTAGAAGTTGCTTTCTATGAGAGCTACCTCTACAGCCTTTTTACAGTAGTTACCACCTTTTATTAGTTAATAATACTTTTTTAAAAATAAATTTACCCTTTGAAATGAGTAATGTAGTTTCTGTCTTCTAACTAGGCAGAAACTTTTCTAATCTCTAAAGTGTGATTGTACATATGGAGGGGAAAAAAGGCTAGGGGAAGACCGGAAAATTCACCAAGAGAGCAAAAAGAAGAAGCAGAGCCAGCAAAGGGAATAAGTTAGGAGCCAGTGAAATAGACGGGGAAACAAAGGTATGCATGAGTTCCAGAGAAAAATGAAAGAAGAAATGATCGCTTATATCAGAAACTGCTATGAGGTTAAGTAAGGTGAAGACCAACCAAGAGACTGGCAGGAAGTTCAATAGACAAATAGAGATAAAAGCCTAAGTGGAGTGGCTTGTGGAACAACTATTTTGAAGAGTTCTGCTTCAAAGGAGAAGCAGAGAAACAGAATAATACTGAGATCAATCATCACAGTTGCATGTTTTATTCAATTCTTATTCTGCTGGTTGGGTGCGGATAAAGAACAGGTAGAAAGTTGAGTTAAAGCAAGATTAGCATAGCAGGTATTCTTTTATAGCTGAGCTCATTAAAAAATAAGGAAAACTCCCCAGGGATGAAAAATAGAAGGGCATCAGGAATGGTGGTACATGCCTATAATCCCAGCTACTTGGGAGGCTGAGACCAGAGGATTACAAGTCTGAGGTCAGCTTGGGCAGCTTAGTGAGACCCTATCCCAAACTAAAAGAAAAAGGGCTAGGGATGTAGATCAGTACTACAATCCTCTTGCAAGTTCTAGGGAAGAATCCTTCCTTGACTCTCTATAGCTTCTGGTGGTTCCCAACAATACTTGGTATGCCTTGGCTTACAGACACATTATTCCAGTCTGTGAGTCTATCACCATACTGTGTTTCTCATATGTATCTATATGACTATGTCTTCACAGTCATTAACTGTAATGGCCATTCTAATCTTATGTGACCTCATCTTAACTTGATTATATCTAAGGAAACCCTATTTACAAATAAGGGCAACTATTGGGAGTTAGGACTTCAACCTAACTTATTCAGGGACATAATTCAACTCACAACAAATGCAACAGCAAAGAGCTATAATTTCCTTCTATAAATCATAAATCTAAATACGATGAAAAATCAAACTGCATTCTTTTAAATAAACATTGCTTTGCTATCAAGAAAAGGGCTATAGTCCCCACATAAAAAAGTTATTTAAAAAGATATTCTCAAAGCTATCAAATAAGAGATGGTATTATTTGATGACAAAAAAAGTCAGAGGATGCAGTGCTGTGGTACACTCTTGTGGTCCCACTTACCCCAGAGGCTGAGATAGGAGGAGAGGCAAGACTGGGCAACATAGCAAAATTTCATCTCAAAAACAGGGGTTTCTTTAAAAAAGAAAGAAAAAGCCAGGGGAAATTTAGAATGGAATATATTTATCATTATACTGTACTCAAACAAATATATAATGTACTCAGCAAGCACCTTTTAGATATCTGAGGAAATTTACACAAAATTAATTACTTTTGCAACTCTATGACAATGTCATTAACAAATATCTTCCAAATTCTCTAGTTTATTGAAGTATAAATTTTCAAATTAGTTTCTAATGATTCTCTGGATTTTTTTTTTCTGTGGTAGTATCTCCTTTTTCAACTCTTAATTTTATTGATTTGGGTTTTCTCTCGCTTTTGTTTAGTTAAGGATTTATCAATCTTTTTTTTTTTTTTTTTGTACTGGGGATCGAACTTAGAGGCACTCAACCACTGAGTCACATCCCCCACCCTGCTTTGTATTTTATTTATATACAGTCTCATTGAGTTGCCTAGCACTTGATTTTTTTTCTTTTTCTTTTATTTATTTTTCATGTATTTAATGTGTTTTGTTAAATTTTTATTTATATATGACAGCGGAATGCATTACAATTCTTATTACACATATAGAGAATAATTTTTAATATCTCTGGTTATAAACACAGTATATGTACTGTGTCTTCATACCTATACTTTGGATAATAATGATCATCACATTCCACCATCATTAATAACCCCATGCCCCCTCTCTTCCCCTCTAACCCCTCTGCCCTATCTAGAGTTCATCTATTCCTCCCATGCTCCTGCTCCCTATCCCACTATGAATCAGCCTCCTTTTGTCAAAGAAAACATTCAGCATTTTTTTTTTTTTGGGATTGGCTAACTTCACTTAGCATTATCTTCTCCAACACCATCCATTTACCTGCAAATGCAATGCTTTCATTCTATTGCTGAGTAAAATTCCATTGTGTATATATGCCACATTTTTTTTTATCCATTCATCCACTGAATGGCATCTAGGTTGGCTGCACAGTTTAGCTATTGTGAATTGTGCTGCTATAAACATTTATGTGGCTGTGTCCCTGAAGAATGTTGTTTTTAAGTCCTTTGGGTATAGATGAGGAAAGGGATAGCTGGGTCAAATGGTAGTTCCATTCCAAATATTCCAAGAAATCTCCATACTGCTTCCCATATTGGCCGCACCATTTTTCAGTCCCACCAGCAGTGTATGAATGTACCTTCTACCCTACATTCTTGCCACCACTTATTGTTGTTTGTCTTCATAATAGCTGCCATTCTGACTGGAGTGAGATGAAATCTTAGAGTGGTTTTGATTTGCATTTCTCTAATTGCTAGCGATGATAAACATTTTTTCATGTATTTGTTGATTGATTGTACATCATCTTCTGAGAAGTGTCTCTTCAGGTCCTTGGCCCATTTACTGATTGGGTTATTTGTTTTTTTGGTGTTTAACTTTTTGAGTTCTTTATATACCCTAGAGATCAGTGCTCTATCTGATGTGTGAGGGGTAAAGATTTGCTCCCAAGGGCTAGGGATGTGGCTCAAGCGGTAACGCGCTCGCCTGGCATGCGTGCGGCCCGGGTTCGATCCTCAGCACCACATACAAATAAAGATGTTGTGTCCGCCAAAAACTAAAATAAATAAATAAATAAATAAATATTAGAAAAAAAATTTAAAAAAAAAAGATTTGCTCCCAAGATGTAGGCTCTCTATTCACCTCACAGATCATTACTTTTGCTGAGAAGAAACTTTTTAGTTTGAGTCCCATTTATTGATTCTTCATTTTAATTCTTGTGCTATCTGAGTCTTATTTAGGAAGTTGGGGCCTAATCCCACATGATGGAGATTAGGGCCTACTTTTTCTTCTATTAGATGCAGGGTCCCTGGTTTTATTCCTAAGTCCTTGATCCATTTTGAGTTGAGTTTTACGCATGGTGAGAGATAGGGGTTTAATTTCATTTTGTTGCATATGGATTTCCAGTTTTCCCAGCATCATTTGTTGAAGAGGCTCTTTTCTCCAATGCATGTTCTTGGCACCTTTGTCTAGTATAAGATAATTGTAGTTTTGTGGGTTAGTCTCTGTGTCCTATATTCCATACCATTGGTCTACCAGTCTGTTTTGGTGCCAATACCATGCCATTTTTGTTACTATTGCTCTGCAGTATAGTTTGAGGTCTGGTATAGTGATGCCACCTGCTTCATTCTTCCTGCTAAGGATTGCTTTAGCTGGGTCTCTTATTTTTCCTGATGAATTTCATGATTGCTTTCTTTATTTCTATGAGGAATGTCATTGGGATTTTGACCGGAATTGCATTAAATCTGAATAGTGCTTTTGGAAGTATAGTCATTTTGATAATATTAATTCTTCCTATCCAAGAGAAAAGTAGATCTTTCCATCTTCTAGGGTCTTCTTTGATTTCTTTCTTTAGGGTTCTGTAATTTTCATTATATAGATCTTTCACTTTTTTCATTAAGTTGATTCCCAAGTATTTTATTTTTTTTTGAGGCTATTGAAAATGGGGTGGTTTTCCTCCTTTCCCTTTCTGTAGATTTGTCACTGATATACAAAAATGCCTTTGATTTATGGGGTTGATTTTATATTCTGCTACTTTGCTGAATTCATTTACTAGTTCTAGAAGTTTTCTGGTGGAACTTTTAGGGTCTTCTAGGTATAGAATCATATCATCAGCAAATAGTGCCAATTTGAGTTCTTCTTTTCCTATGTGTAGCCCTTTAATTTCTTTCATGTGTCTAATTGCTTTGGCCAGTGTTTCAAGAATTATGTTAAATAGAAGTGGTGAAAGAGGGCATCTCTGTCTTGTTCCAGTTTTAGAGGGAATGCCTTCAGTTTTTCTCCATTTAGAGTGATGCTGGCCTGGGGTTTAGCATAGATAGCCTTTATGATGTTGAGATATGTTCCTGTTATCCCTAGTTTTTCCAGTGTTTTGAACTTAAAGGGGTACTGTATTTTGTCAAATGCTTTTTCTGAGTCTATTGAGATGATCATATGATTCTTATCTTTAAGTCTATTGATATGATGGATTACATTTATTGATTTCTGCATGTTGAACCACCTTGCATCCCTGGGATGAATCCCACTTGATCGTGGTACACTATCTTTTTGATATGTTTTTGTATTCAATTTGCCAGAATTTTATTGAGAATTTTTGCATCTATGTTCATTAGAGATATTGGTCTGAAGTTTTCTTTTTTTTTGATGTGTCTTTGCCTGGTTTTGGAATCAGAGTGATACTGGCCTCACAGAATGAGTTTGGAAGTGCTGCCTCTTTTTCTATTTCCTGAAACAAATTTGAGAATATCGGTATTAGTTCTTTAAAGGTCTTGTAGAACTCGGCCATGTATCTGTCCAGTCCTGGGCTTTCCATGGTTGGTAGACTTTTGTTGGTGTCTGCTATTCCATCACTTGAAATTGATCTGTTTAAATTGTGTATATCATCCTGATTCAATCTGGGCAAATTATATGACTCTAGATATTTGTTGATGCCTTTGATATTTTCTATTTTATTGGAGTACAAGTTTTTAAAATAATTTCTAATTATCTTCTGTATTTCTGTAGTGTCTGTTGTGATATTTCCTTTTTTATCACATATGTTAGTGATTTGAGTTTTCTCTCTCCTTCTTTTCATTAGCATGGCTAAGGGTCTGTCAATTTTATTTATTTTTTCAAAGAACCAACTTTTTGTTCTGTCAGTTTTTTCAATTGTTTCAATTTCATTGATTTCAGCTCTGATTTAAAAAAAATAAATAAATGACAGGGCTGGGAATGTGGCTCAAGTGGTAGTGCGCTTGCCTAGCATGCGTGGGGCACTGGGTTTGATTCTCAGAACCGCATAAAGACAAAATACTGTGTCCACCTAAAACTAAAAAATAAATATTAAAAAAATTAATGACAGTGGAATGCATTACAAATCTTATTACACATATACAGCACATTTTTTCATATCTATGGTTATATATAAAGTATATTGATACCAATTCATGTCTTCATACATGTACTTTGGATAATGATGTCTATCACATTCCACCATCCTTATTATTTCCTGTCTTCTGCTTTTGTTTTTGATTTGTTCTTCTTCTTCTAGGGCTTTGAGATGTAGTGTTAAGTCATTTATTTGTTGACTTTTTCTTCTTTTAAGGCATGAACTCCATGCAATGAACTCTCCTCTTAGAACTGCTTTCATAATGTCCCAGAGATTTTGATATGTTGTATCTGTGTTCTCATTCACCTCTAATATTTTTTAATCTCCTCCTTGATGTTTTCTGTAATCTATTGTTCATTCAGCAGCATATTATTTAGTCTCCAGGTGTTGGAGTAGATTTTATTTTTTATTTTATCATTGATTTCTAATTTCATTCCATTATGATCTGATAGAATGCAGGGTAGTATTTCTACTTTTTTATATTTGCTAAGAGATGCTTTGTGGCAGGTATTTGGTCTATTTTAGACAAGGATCCATGTGCTGCTAAGAAGAAAGTATATTCTCTCATTGAAGAATGGAAATATTCTATATATGTCAGTTAAGTCTAAATTACTGATTGTATTATTGAGTTCTATAGTTTCTTTGTTCAGCTTTTGTTTGGAAGATCTATCTAGTAATGAAAGAGGTATGTTAAAGTCACTCAAAATTATTGGGTTGTGGTCTATTTGACTCTTGAACTTGAAAAGAGTTTGTTTGATGAACATAGTTGCTCCATTGTTTGGGGCATATATATTTATAATTGTTAAGCCTGTTGATGTATGGTTTCCTTGAGCAGTGTGTAATGTCCTTCTTTATCCTTTTTGATTGACTTTACTTTGAAGTCTACTTTATTTGATTTGAGGGTGGACATCCCTGCTTGCTTCCACAGTCCATATAAATGGTATGGTTTTTCCCAACCCTTCACCTTCAGTCTGTGAATGTCTGTTTCTATGAGATGAGTCTCTTGGAGGTAACATATTGTTGGGTCTTTTTTTGTTGTTGTTGTTCAATCTGCTAGTCTATGTCTTGATTGGTGAGTTTAGGCCATTAACATTCAGGGTTATTATTGAGACATGATTTGTATTCCCAGCCATTTTTGTTTATTTTTGGTATTTAACATGACTTGGTTTCTCCTCTGATTAGATATTCCTTTAGAATAATCTCTCCTTCTGCTGATTTTCATCATTGTTTTTCATTTCCTCTTCTTGAAATATTTTGCTGAGGATGTTCTGTAGTGCAGGCTTTCTTGCTGTAAATTCTTTTAACTTTTATTTATTATGGAAGGTTTTTTATTTCATCATCAAATCTAAAGCTTAGTTTTGCTGGTTATAAGATTCTTGGTTAGCATCCATTTTCTTTCAGAGCTTAGTATATGTTGTTCCAAGATTTCCTGGCTTTGAGAGTCTGGGTTGAAAAATCTGCTGAGACACAAATTGTTCTCCTCCTATATGTGATCTGATTCTTCTCTCTTGTGGTTTTTAAGATTCTATCCTTATTCTGTATGCTAGACATTTTCATTATAATGTGCCTTGGTGTAGATCTATTGTAATTTTATACATTTGGTGTGCTATAAGCCTCTTGTATTTGGTTTTCCAATTCGTTCTTCATGCTTGGGAAATTTTCTGATATTATCTCATTGAAGAGATTGTGCATTCCTTTGGTTTGAAACTCTGTGCCTTCCTCTGTCCCAGTGACTCTTAGATTTGGTCTTTTGATACTGTCCCATAATTCTTGGATGTTCTGTTCATGGTTTCTAACTTTCTTCACTGTGTGATCAACTTATTTTCCAGGTTGACTTCAAAGTAAAGTCAATCAAAAAGGATAAAGAAGGACACTACATACTGCTCAAGGGAACCATGCACCAACAAGACTTTAACAATTATACATATATATGCCCCTTTGTGTTCATTATCTGATGTTCTTTCTTCCAAGTGATCTAGTCTGTTGGTTATGCTTTCTATTGAGTTTTTAAAATTTGATTTATTGTATCCTTCATTTCAAGGATTTCTGACTTTTTCCCCAGGGTCTCTATCTCTCTCTTGAAGTAATCTTTTGCTACCTGTATTTGCTCTCTTATCTCATTGTTGGAGTGATCAATTTTTGCCTATATTTGCTCGTTTAGGTCATTCTTTAATTCACAGATCATTTTAATTATGAACCTTCTGAACTCCTTCTCTGACATTTCATCAACTTCGCTGCTGTCCATAGGTTCTGTTATTATAGTGTCCTAATTTGTTTGGGGCACTTTCCTCCCTTGTTTTTTCATGTTGTCTATGTGTCTTCCTTTCTTGTAGTGTGGATATGAAATATTACAGTCTCTTCCCTATATTCTTGTAGTACCTGTGCAGATTGTCTGTATCTCACCTTGATGTTGGGCTTCCAGACCCTGCTTGTGTCCCTCAATGAATGCTACTACATCCTGTGTCTGGGTCCTGTGTAAGTTGGAATGGGTGGATCTTGGCTGCTGGGCTTGACCTCCCCTGGTAGTCTGCTGGTTGGAAGGGGCAAGGGGCCAAAGGCTAGGCTCTGGTGGTATCTGCCCCGCCAGGGGATGGGTGAACCAGGCCTACTGAGAGCCTGGATCCCGCATGGGCCAGTGTGGGTGGATCTCCTTGACTTTTTTCTTAAATATATATATTTTTTTAGTTGTACTTGGACACAATACCTTTGTTTTATTACTTATTTTTATGTGGTGCTGAGGATCGATTCCAGGGCCTTGCACATGCTAGGCAAGCACTCTACCACTGAGCCACAACCCCAGACTTAGTGCCTCACTTTTGTTGAGGCTGGTTTTGAACTTTCAATCCTCCTGCCTCAGTCTCCTGAGATGCTGGGATTATAGGCATGCACCACTGCACACAGCTAGGATACAAGTTTTTAATGGGAACTATCCAATGTGTAATTATACACTAAAGTTACAAAAGTCTGGCAAATATTTTTCTTCACAGGCATTATAAACATTAAATCATGCATATTTACACTTTTGCTTATTTTAACTGGCTTCCATAAACTTGTTTGCCAGAAATTTTCCTAAGAACAGTCTATTTTAACCATAATGACTTATTTTTATAAAATGTTAACGCTCACAACTATGATACTTGTATATACATTTGCTAAAGAAAAGAGTATTTGCTTACTGATTCTTTCAGAAAGAATACAGAATCATGAATTTTGCCTTCAACTTAATTCAGAGATCTAGTCATAGAAGAAGCCACTAATACTAGCAGACAATTTTATTTTAGCATTGATATAATACATAAATCCAGATTCAGAAAACACAACAAATCTTAAGCTGAATAAATAAAAGTAAACCCATATACATGCACAATGCTATTTAACTATACCTATATAACAATTAAAGAAAGTGGCAGAAAGCAGAATGCTTTCAACCAAAAAAGTCAGAAGAAGTTCTATTAGTATTTAAGAATGAGAGTAAAATATCAAGATATGTTCAGACTAGTGGTATACCATGGGCAGGATGAGGATAAAAATTCACTCCATGTGCAATACATAGCCAATTGAGAAGTTAAACACAACAATAATAAATGTGAATAACCATCACTGTGTTTTGGACCATTCCCAGCAGCCTGCCCTTAGTATGTCTCTGGTTCAGATCAAGGAAACTGAGGGAATTTTTAACAAACCTTCATTAGAGAAACTCTAAGGATATATTTTAGGAGGAAGAAAACTATAAAGTAACAAGTCTGAGATGCAAGAAGAAAAGATGAACAAAGAAAGTATAGGTATAAATAAATCTAAATAAATAACGACTGCATAAAAGAATAATAATGCCAACTGAAGGTAGTTGTAGGAGGAAAAAAACCAACAGAGAATGAAACTGCTGGACATCAGTAATTAAAAAATGGGGGAGTAAAGTGACCAGAACTAGACTATTCTATAGATTGTGATATTCAGTTTTTGAACTGAGTGTACTTGTTAAATATTTAATAATAACTCTAAAAGAAGAGAATAAACACTAAGTTTCAAGTCAATAGAAGGAAGTAAAAAGAAATTAACAGAATGAATTATAAATTCATGCTACCTAACTCCAATCTGGCCTTTACTATGGCTAGACAATCCTTTCCTTCATCTATTGGCTCTATCACATTTCTTACAGTAACTTGTTCCCAACATTTCCAGGGAAAGTCCTCCTATGGTTATCTCCATTCTAGAAGATAACATTCTCTACCACTCAAAAGAATTTCAGAGCTCTCTGTAAATCTCCATCTGCCCTAGGTTAATAACAACTTTTTTACCAACAACTGAACCATTTCTCTCTATATACTACCAGTTTCATCTGCCTCTTACAAATATACTCAGTTTTGTTTTATCCTCAAACAGCCTTCCCTTACCTCTGCTACCTCTTTTAAAGTGAAGGCCTTCTTTCTTAGTTTCCAGTTCTAAATTACATATAATCCATAATTGCAAGGGGGAGAAAAACTTAATTTCCATTTACTTCCTATATTCTGTCTTCTAACATGTCATTGAAAAATTAGCTGGGTTTAGGTATGATCATAGAAGGTTCCATAATGCAAAGAATGGGCATAATTAATTTTCTTTATGCGCACCATGAGTAAGTAGACACTGAATAAATATTTTAAAAATTTTCATGTACCTAACTATCGCTTTTTTATATTTATAAAGGTTAGAAAATGGCTATAACTTAATCTATGTTCAAGTCTGAGAGCCTCTTACCCTTTTTCAGTTTCCGGACAGCCAACATACAATGACTAGGAGAGAGATCCCATATTCTTAAGGTTTTATCATCACTTACAGTAGCACAGATCGGCAGATAAGGATGTGTAGCCAAACCCCATACCTCTCCTTCCATGTGTCCCTATAAAGAAAACAGTATCAATTTAACCTAAAAATATATGCATGACAGGAGCTCTACACACCTGGTTACCAGTAAAACTGATATTAAAAAATTAAAAACCCAACCATTTAAAGTTTGGAAATGGTTTTGAGGAGATACAACAAATGAAGAAACATTTATTCATAAAAAATCTGCTAAAATTTGGTAAGAACAGTGAGAATCTATGGTATTTAAACTGAGATCCAGTGCTTTGTCCCTCCTCCCAAAACTTCATGCTGGACTGATACAAACAAGAACACCTGGCTGTCTCCACCGTTCCCAGCAGAAGAGCTGTCTACCCAGTGAGGGTACCAAGTCAGGCATTCCTTATCTTGTCTAAGCTGTCAGTTGTGGAGGCTGAATTCCTGGTGAGCAGACTGACAGGCAGAAGTTCCCTTCTCCCCAGCCCCTACTCCATATGGAAACTCCACCACTGGTGTCCTAGTGGAAACCCAAGAAAACCTAAGAAGACCTTAGACTATTGCCCTTTCTCTCTTTACCAAACACTCAGCCTTAAAGCCTGTCTTATTCTCAATTCAAGAGCCCTGACTCAGATATTTTCCCTGAAGGGAGAAGCAAGTCAAAACAAACAAACAAACAAAAACAAAACAAAACAAAGTAAAACAAACGAATTAAAAAAAAAAAAACCTCCTAATCTCAAAAGAATTGACTTTATTTATAGCAAAGCAGAGAAAAGTTAATGACTAGGAATTCTCTCAAAAACAGTGGAGGGATGGAAGTGTCAGTGTATGCCTGTGATCCCAGCTACGCAGGAAGCTAAGTCAGGAGGAATTGCAAGTTCAAGCTTGGGTAACTTACTGTAAACCTGTCTCAAAATAAAAAGGAATGGGGATGTAGCAAAATAGTAGAGCAATTGACTAGCATGTTAGGCCCTGGGTTCAATTTCTAGTAAAACAACAACAAACCACCACCAACAAAAAAACCCACAAAAAAACTGTGGAGGTTGTGATGAAAAGTAAACAGAAGGAGATTTATAGAATCATATGACATATGAATCTAAACTAGAGACCACCTAGTTTGTCCAAAGGAACCAGAGAACTCTCAGAAGTAGCTAGGAGGATCTTTGTTGAAGTCACTACAAACCTAGGGAAATGCTCCTTTAAAGGAGTCAAATTTGATTGGTTTAGTCTGTGGAACAATTTATACTTCAAGAAAGTATTGAAAAGAATAGAGCAGTCAGTCAGTAATTAAAGGAGTTTAACAGTTAAGTGTGGTCAAGGCAAGAGACAAAGTACAGGTAATACTTCCTACATGATTTTATAAAGCCATTTCACTCTGATACCAAAACCAAACATCACAAGAAATCTACCAAGACATCACAAGAAATCTACAGACTAATATCCCTTAAAAAGGTGGATTCTAAAACCCTCTACAAAATCCTAGCAAACTGAATTAAACATATGGAAAGATTTTTATACAACTAAGAATGCAAGATTGCCAAATTCAAAAATCAGTTAAGATAATATGTCACATTAATAGAACCAAGGACAAAAACCATATGATCATCTGAGTATACATGGAAAAAGTGTAAGATAAATCCCTCCCTACCAATGTTTAGAAAAAACTAGGAATAAGAAGGTTTCTCAACCGAGTAAAGAGAATCTATGAAAAAGCCGTGGTTACCTTATACTTAATGGTGGAAAGCTGAATTCTTTTTCTCTAAGATTAGGAACGAGACAAAGGTGTCTTTTCTAACCACTTAAACATTATACTGAAAGCTTTAGCCAGGACAATAGGGCAAGAAAAAGAAATAAAAGCCAATCAGATTGAATACAAGGAAATAAAACTATCTCTACTTACAGATGACATGATCTTATATATAGAAAATCCTAAATAATCTACTTATTAAACTATTATAATAAATGAAGTCAACAAATTTATTGGATATAAGGTCCTATTATAGGCTATATTATAGGCTATGTACGAAATCAACTGTATTTCTCTACACTAGTAATGAACAATCTGAAAACAAAATTAAAAAGAACTGTATAATGGTATTACAAATAATAAAATACTTAGAAATAAATTGAACAAAATAGGTATAAGACTTGTATACTGCAAATCACAAAACCCTTCTGAAAAAAGAAAAGGTCTAAATTAATAGAGAGCTATCCCATATTCATAGGTAGGAAGACTTAATCCTGTTAGGATGAATCCCTAAACTGATCTACAGACAGTGCTGCTACAATCGTCATATTTTTTTTTAACTATTTAACATTTACATTAGGTATAAACATTCCCACATTTTTAATTACTATAGTTTTATATTATCTTTTTTATTTTTCCTGGAGAATTTCTCAAAGATTTCTTGATCTTCTTTTCTCCTCTAGATGATCTTAAAAAATCTTTCTAGAATTTGTGAAAAATCTCATTAAAGTTTGAATTGTAATCATATTGAATCATATTGAATCTATCATTTATTTTTTCTTGGATAGTTTAACTACAAAATTCTGGGTTACTATGTAGTTGTTTTATATGAACAGCATGTTTTTTTTAAATATTTATTTTTTAGTTTTTAGGTGGACACAATATCTTTATTCTATTTTTATGTGGTGCTAAGGATTGAATCCAGTGCCCTATGCATGCTAGGCAAACACTCTACTATTAAGCCACAACCCCAGCCCTGAACAGCATGTTTTATGTCATATTTTCAAACTTGTTATTGCTGCTACATAAATACTATTGATTTTTATATGCTGATTTTGTATCTAAACATTATTTCCAACAATTTTTCAGTTTATTCTTGATATACAAATTTGTTGTATCTAAAAATACCACCGTTGTCCATT
Source organism: Marmota flaviventris (assembly GCF_047511675.1). Lineage (NCBI taxonomy): Eukaryota > Metazoa > Chordata > Mammalia > Rodentia > Sciuridae > Marmota > Marmota flaviventris. Next base: position 16,124,645 of record NC_092499.1, on the reverse strand, counting down.
TATTTCTAGCACTTACACTTTTATTGATTTGTTTTACTGAATTGGCTAAGGTTTTACCCATATTGGACAAAAATGGTAATGTGGCATCTTCCCTTGTTCCTGATTTCAAAATAAAAAGACAATGAAATCTTAAATTTATAATAAATACCCCAAATAATGAAATTGGGTGGGTGTATAGCTTAGTGGTTAGAGCACATGCTCAGCATGTGTCAGGCCCTGAGTTTAATTCCCAGCCTCCCCCGCCCCCCCACAATGTATTAAAAACAATTTTAAATCCCAGTGGCTTGAGAGGTCAAGACAGGAGGATCTTGAGTTCAAAGCTTGCCTCAGCAATGGCGAGGCACTAAGCAATTCAGCAACACCCTGTCTCTAAATAAAATACGAAATAGGGCTGGGGATGTGGTTCAGTGGTTGAGTGCCGCTGAGATCAATCCCCAGTACCAAACAAAAACAAAAACAAAAAAATTTTAATTGGGAGGTCATTTAGGCTGGGATAGCTTCAGTGCTTTAGGTGCCTATGTAAGATAACCAAAGCCCCATGTACAAAATAAAGTGAAACTAGATACTTTACCAATCAGAAACAGCCAACTAATCTCTAATTAAGGTTTTCCCACTCTAACCAATCAACTAGATCTTTGTTGTCCACATTGTCTGTAAAAGCTCGCTGCCTGTGCTCCTGCAGCAGATTCTGCTGAACCTCTTCTGGTTTCAGATGCTGTCCAATTCACGAATATTTTAATGTTCAAATACACTCTGCTAATTTTATTTTGCCTAAAGTATTTCTCTTAATAAATATCATTTAGTACTTAATTTTTTTTATAATTATGAAACTGTGGTTTTTTAAAATTCCATCTCTGAATTCATCCATCAGAGGGTACTTGTGCTAATATTTCCTAAGATATCATAAACATATTAAACACAGAAAAATGAGTGTATAACCATATGATAAAATTTTATTGCTAAAAACATTTATTATAACTCCATTTTTAATTTCAAAGGCATTTATAAACTGAAATTGAGTAAGATAGCATTAATTTAATGTTTTATCATTTGCATATTTATTCTTTAATGTCATATTAATAATATAATAAAGCATTAAAGAATGTGCAGTGTTCTCATCTATGTGTACTTTTTGCTGTCTTAACAAGAGTGAAGTGGAGGTTAGAAGAGAGATAAGTGAGTATTAAGAAAGAAAATAATTCTTTTTCAGAGTAAAAGGCAAACCAAAGTTTGATTACTATATAGAATTGCATAAGGACAGTTTTTCATCAGGATAGAGCCAACCTCACTATGTTTTACAGTGTTGATCTATTTCCCTCCTTACTTTTCAGAAAAATATAATACACTAAAGAAATGTACATGTAAAAACCTTACATGCCACTCTATGGAAATGTTAAGGGCCATATGACCAACAGCTATTGCTGGTATGTTTATATTTCTACTACACAGATTTTTATATTTCTGATTTTCTGTTTTATTATTGACATACTTTGACTAATAAATGTTTTCAGCAATAAAATTTTATCATACAGTTATACACTCATTTTTAAAAATATTTTTATTTATTTATTTTTAGCTATAGTTGATATGTGTATGTGGTGCTGAGGATAGAACCCAGAGCCTCCCATGTTCGAGGCGAGTGCTCTACCACTGAGCCGCAACCCCAGCCCTCATTTTTTTTAAGTTAGAAACTAACAATGACTCATCTACAGAGCTTCACAGAAAAATAACTGCCTTATGTTAAACAAACATATCTCAAATAGATAAAATTAAATCTGAAATAAATGTGCTGGGCTAAATTCTTAACAGCCAGTTTTTCTATTGGTTTATTTTGTGATAAGAATTAACTCAAAATATTGGCAATTATTCCATATGAGAATATGAATATTTATTTACTGATATTAGTGATAACCAAATTAAAATTTTTCTTTACATATTAACAAATATTTCCCTAATTAACATTATTTTTCACCACTGTCAACTTTTCTTATGTAATGAAAGAATAAATTCTATGTAAAGAGAAAAAAAGCATATTAGTATTTCAAAGTACCTGGACCAGAAGTGTTACTGGGCCACTTTTATCCACTTCTAATATTTCACCATTCTTTGTGCCAACTAAAATATGACCATGGCCTAATGATATGGCACGTATAGATGGGTTATCTTCCAAGAGAAGACCTGAAATGTTAAAATGAGATGTTATTATATGTATGAAGTTATTAATAAAAGGACGTATTGTGACACTACTATTTTTTAAAATATTTATTTTTTTAGTTATAGGTGGACACAATATCTTTTATTTTTATGTAGTGCTGAGGATGGAATCCAGTGCCTTAGGCATGGCAGGTAAGCACTCTACCACTGAGCCACAACCCCAGCTCGTGACAGTTATTTTGACAATGAACCCATACAAGGTTGATTTCTCCTGTATTTCAAGAATTCTAATAATGCACTGTAGTTCCTTCAATCGATTTATTAATTTCAAAAGAAGTACACAAATATAGTAGAATTTTATTGTTTTTGTTGTTGTTGTTTTAAGGTACTGGAGATTGAACTCAGTATTCCACATATGCTATGTCAGTGTTCTATCACTGAATTATACCCTAACCCCTGACAACTCTTTCTTTACTTCTGTGTTAGCCCTTCCTCATCAATCTCCTGCCCCTCTTAGAACACTTACACTATTCTGATTAGCAATTTTAATTCAATGTAAAATATATTCTTTCATGTCTACTGTGTCCTACACAGGCTTCAGTGATATATTAGTAAATATGACAAACCTAACTCCTCCCCTTTATAGCATACAGTGAGGAAAACAGACCCTGTGTTAGGAACATATTCAAAAAGGAGCATATAGCAAGGAATTTTCACCTTTTTGTGGGGAGGTGAGGATAGGGAAGTCATCCTAGAAGAACTAGTGTTTGAGATTTGAAAAATGAGAATGTAATTAGGAAATGGAGGAAGAGGGAAGAATAAATTCTAGGCAAAACTAATATGCCAAAAGTCTGGAGGCCAGACAGAGCGTGGCATAGTGCCTTAACGGAAGAAGTGCATTGAAAGTAAAGGCAAAGGGAAGAAGGGCCTGTGAGGTAAAGTAGCAGGGTCAACAAAAAGCCATGATGAAAAAAAAAGCCAAGTCAGAAAACAAGTTCCTGGCTGATGATAAATATGATGCTCACATGGAAATTTCCTTTGAAAAATTAAAAATATTAAAAGTTAATATTGATAAAATTGTACTTGGCTAATATTTTATTACATGTATCTCAGAAAACATATTTTTGAAAGAATAGCAATGATTCTGGTATCAAGTAAGTCCCAATTAAATCTGATGCCCATTGAATAAAGAAGGAAAAATATATTCCATGTGGTCCACCTCAATAATCAAGTTAACTAATGAACAATTGATCTCTTTTTTTACAAATAAATTAAATCTCAAATCACCTTTGGATCCTGGGGCCAAAGCAGCTCTTTTTATAGCATAGGTCTTGAGACATCTTTCAAAAGAGTCATCCCAAAGAGCTACTATACCATCTTTTCCTCCAGTTACAAATCCCTATGAAAATAAAATATTCAAATTATTAAAGATTTAAATATTTTAAAAAATAATAACCTCCTTCATATTGGAAAACTCTAGAGGAAAGACTACAGACAAAAGTTACAGCTTGCAAATAACAGGAATTAGATAAGAATCCATAACAGCTTTTAAAGAATTGACATTAAATCTGTAAAAATACTTAAAATAATAAACATTCTACTATTAGTATAGGATACTAATAATACTAATACTAATTTGGAATTATGAGTTAGATCACCAATTTCAGAAAGTCACATATATTCTCCTGGAGTCTTTTTAACTTCAGTCTTTACAAAGAAGGAATAATACTGGTATCCACCTGATAGGATATAATGATTATATGTAAAACAATTTTTGACAACTAGTAAGGGATTAATAAATATTAAGTTAAACATTTTTTCAAAATGTTGACCTATTTCAATCTGTGTTTATGAAGTTGAAGAAAGGAACAAACCAAGGTCAAAAGACCCTGTCCCACAGACTATAATTGGGTAGTCCAGCCAAGAAGAACAGCAGGGTTCCTATACTTCTGAAAATGCTCTATATGCCATGATCAGATTGTGTTTAATTTGAAATCTCTTTAAATTACTTACTTTTTCTAGTGCATGCATACTGAACACAGGCCCATCATGTGCTTTAACTGTTTTTACAAGGAAGACATCTCTCCAGATACACACATCTCCTGTGGATGTTCCAGAAAAAGCCATCTCTTCAGTCCATCCATACACTGCACACATCATTGTGTCATTTTTCCCCAATGTGCCTATGTAGCCTTTTCTTCCAATCAATCCTCCCCCTGGTTCATAAAAAATATTACAAAAGTACCACTTTCAAAATATACACAATTATAAAGTACAGTTTCTTTTCTACTATTGTTGTTTGAGTAGAAAGACATGTAACAGTAAGAAGAATTAAAAAGAGAAATATGGATCTCTTAATCAGCAATTCAGATACCACCTTGCATGGTGTATTTTAGGCCATAGTTTTTTTGATAAATAAGACATGGCCTAAGTCAGTATTAATAAGTCTTCAGCATTTTTGATAATATTTTACAAAATTTTTAGTATGACATATTTAAGAATACAAAAGATATTTTTTGTACCAACACAACAAACACCTGTATATCCTCTATCAAAATACAAAAATATACCAAACCAAGTGACATGTCATGCCAATCCTATATCCCTTCTTCACATACTACTATTCTGAATGTAAAGTTGATCATTCTCCTGTATTCCTTTATACATCTTATTATGTATTTATTAATTCTTGAGTCATGTGTCATATGATTTTTCACATTTCAAAATTTTCTATAAATATCATCTTGTATGTTTTCTTTTGCAACATGCTTTATTCACCAAGGATTTGTCAGTTTTATACAAGTTGATTTTTACTTCTAGAAAACATTTTCATAACTATGGATTTATTTCATTACACAAACATTCGTTTATTCATTTTTTATTAACAAGTATTTAAGTTGCTTCTCATTTTTGCTATTGAAAACAAATCTGCCTTAAACATTCTTATAAGGATCTCTTCTACACAATTGTAAGAGTAGCTCGAGGAATGAGTAGGAGTAGTCATAGAATAATGTGCAAAAGGAGCAATTTAAATAAGAGTAGCCCCAGCTCTTCTTTGTAAATTTTTCTCCCAGTTCAATATACCAACTTCCACTTCTAGTAACTGTGAAAAGAGTTCCTGTTGTTTCCCACATTTAGGAACACTAGGTATTGTCAAAAAATGGAATGTGAAATATCAAGTGAATTTTATTGTGGTCTTAATTTACATTTCTGTTAGCATAAATGAATTTGATCATATTTTCATATTTTTATTTGTTATTCATCACCTATTGATATCTTTTGTCCATTTTTTCCAATTGAACTCATTCATTCATTTATTTAAGACATACACATGCCATACACTGTTCAAGGCACTGGAAGTAGAGCTAAGAACAAAACAGACAACAAAATTCTCTGGTTTTGTGAACTTTATATGGACAGTTAATGAATATGACAATTAAGTAAAATGTACAATAAATTAGGTAATGATGGGTGCTTTGGAAAAAATGTAAGCCTAAAAAGGATATAAGAAGTTTGAGGAGTCCATTGTAAGGGTGTGAAGGGAAAGCCTTATCATGATGGTGGTATCTGAATGTAGAATTGAAGGAGGTAGCAAGAGCAAGCTGAGTTAGAATAGTGTTTCAGGCAGAAGGAACAGCAAGTGCAAAGGCCCCAAAGCAAGAATGTGACTAGAATCTTTAAGGATCAATCAGGAGAGAAATGAAGAGTAGCAAAGAAAGTAAGAGATTAAAGACAAGAATTATATGATCATTCAATAGATACTGAGAAAGCAGTTGACAAAATACAACACCTCTTCATGTTCAAAACACTAGAAAAACTAGAGACATACTTCAACATTGTAAAAGCTATCTATGCTAAGCCCCAGGCCAACATCATTCTAAATGGAGAAAAACTGAAAGTATTCCCCCTAAAAACTGAAAGTATTCCCCCTAAAAACTGGAACAAGACAGGGACGTCCTCTTTCACCACTTTTATTCAACATAGTCCTTATTGCTAGCTAGAGCAATAAGAAAGAAATTAAAGGAATATGCATAGGAAAAGAAGAACTCAGTCTACCACTATTTGCTGATGAAATGATTCTATATTTAGAAGATCCAAAAAATTCCACCAGAAAACTTCTAGAACTCATAAATGAATTCAGCAAAGTAGCAGGATATAAAATCAATACCCATAAATCATTTCTATACATGAATCCACTGCAAGAGAAATTAGAAAAACCACCCCATTCACAATAGCCTAAAAAAAAACCACCTTCAGAATCAACCAAACAAAAGAGGTGAAATACCCCTACAATGAAAACTACAGAACACTAAAGAAAGAAATTGAAGACCTCAGAAGATGGAAAGATCTCCCATGCTCTTGGATAGGCAGAATTAATATAGTCAAAATGGCCATACTATCAAAACTGTTATATAGATTTAATGCAGTTACTATAAAAATCCCAATGACATTCTTTATAGAACTAGAAAAATCAATCATGAAATTCATTTGGAAAAATAAGAGAACGAGAATAGCCAAGGCAATCTTTAGCAAGAAGAGTGAAGCAGGAGGCATCACAGACCTTAAACTATATCACAGAGCAACAGTAACAAAAATGGCATGGTTTTGGTACCAAAACAGACATGTAGACCAGTGGTACAAAATAAAAGACACAGAGACCAACCCACATAAATATGACTATCTCATACTAGACAAAGGCATCAAAAACATACATTAGAGAACAGAGAGCCCATTCAACAGATGGTGCTGGGAAAACTGGAAATCCAAATGTAGCAGAATGAAATTGAACATCTATCTCTCACCTTGCACAAAAATCAACTCAAAGTGGACCAAAGTCTTAGACACTAGAACAGAGACCCTGCACCTAACAGAAGAAAAAGTAGGCCCAAATCTTCATCATGTTGGCTTAAGATCTGACTTCCTGAACAAGACTCCTAAAGCACAAGAAGTAAAATCAAGAATCAGTATGTGGGCTAGATTCTAACTAAAAAGCTGCTTATCAGCAAAGGAAACAATCTATAATGTGGTGAGAGAGCCCACAGAATGGGAAAAAGTCTTTACTACAGGTACCTCAGACACAGCACTAATCTCCAGGATATATAAAGAACTCAAAAAGCGTAACACCAAAAAAAGATAAATAACTCAGTCAATAAATGGGCTAAGGAACTGAATAGACATTTTATAGAAGAAGAAATACAACCAATCAACAAACATATGAAAAAATGTTCATTATCTCTAGTAATTAGAGAAATGCAAGTAAAAACTACTCTTAAGATTTCATCTCACTCTAGTCAGAACAGCAATCATCAAGTTTACAAGCAATAAAAAGTATTGGCAAGGATGTGGGGGAAAAGGTACACTCATATATTGTTGGTGGGACTGCAACTGGTGCAACCACTATGGAAAGCAGTATGGAGATACCTCAGAAAACTTGGAATGGATCCACCATTTGACGCAGATATCCCAGTCTTATACCCAGAAAACTTAAAAATCAGCATTCTACAGTGACACAGCCACATCAATGTTTATAGCAGCTCAATTGACAATAGCTGAACTAGGGAACCAACCTAGGTGCCCTTCAACCTGGATAAAGAATGGATGGATAAAGAAAATATAGTACGTATACACAATGGAATATTACTCAGCCTTTAAAGAAGAATGAAATTATGGCATTTGCAGGTAAATAGATGGAACTAGAGAATATCATTAAGTGAAATAAGCCAATCCCAAAAAACCAAAAGCTGATAAGCGAATGCTGATCCACAGTGGGGCAGGGGGATAGGAAAGAATGAAGGAACTTTGGTTTGTATAGAGGGGAGTCAGGGGAGGGGTGGGCTTGTGGGGGTGGGAAGGATGGTAGAAAGAGACAGACATTATTACCCTATATATATATGTATGATTACATTAGTGGAGTGACTGTGAACCATGTACAGCCAGAGGAATGAGATATTGTGTTCCACTTGTGTATTATGTGTCAAAATGCATTCTACTGTAAAATTAATTAATTAATTAATTTTTTTAAAAAAGAAAGAGAAACAATACTAGGAGATGGGTCAGAGGGTGTTTTGCAGGCCACTATAAGGATATAGCTTTTACTTTGCATGAGATGGAAAATATTTGAGTAGTAGAATGATAAGATCTGGCATATGACTTATTAAAATTAATTTTGACTTCTGGGTTGAGAACAGATTGAAGGATGAGGGGGATAAAAAGTTATATGTCTATTTCAATCATCTGACTAAATGATTAAGGAGGCAAGGACCAGGGTGGTAGCCTAGAAGATGAAAAGTGGTCAGATTCTGAAAGTATTCAGAAAACCAACAAGCAGAGTCATTAATAACACTTCAAGAGCAGTCAGATGACGTGGTGAAGGTTAGATTTCTCTTAAGAGAAAGAGGAGTAACTATAAAGTGAAAGCACATAACTGTTTGGAGGTGCTTCAGTATATAGGAAACAAGAGAGACTGATTAGCAACTAGAGAACAGAATTGAAAGGTTTGTTTCATTTATTCAAGATGAAGAAATGGCCGGGCATAGTAGCACACACCTGTAATCCTAGTGACTCAGGAGGCTGAAGCAGGAGGATTACAAGTTTGAGGCCTGCCTCAGCAACTTACAAAACTGTGTCTTAAAATAAAAAATAAAAGGGCTGGGGATGTTGTTCAGTGGTTAAGCATCCCTGGGTTCAATCACAAGTACCAAAAAAAAAAAAAAAAAAAAGATAAGGAAATAATACCAGACTTACATGCTGAAGGGAAAGTCAGAAAGGAAAGAACTGGAGTGGTGTCCTTGAGTAGACGAGAGAAGGAATCTAGTGCACAGGTAGGGCAACTGCGCTTCATTACAGCACAGACTATCTGTCTAGAATGGGGTCAGCAAACAACTGGTTATGGGCCAAATTCTGTGGCCATCTATTTTATTTAAATTCCACTGGAGGAGGTTAGCACTAGAGCCACAGAAAGCCTGTTTGATTTGCAGCTGCAGCTAACAGCTGTCTAGAGCCTGATCTGGTCACCAACTATACGCTGAAGACTCTGCTAATGGCAACTGCTAAGCACCTAGCAGTGGAATAAGTCCAGTAGTTTCCCCCATCTTTGGCCAGTTGCCTAAGTTCAGAGGGTCAGGCTCTCAGAAAGAAGACACATTGGTATCTATGCTTCATTGGGACACATAGCTTCAGAGTGAAGCTGCCCATGGCTACTTCTCCACCTGTTATGATTTGGATCTGGAATGTCCTTAAAAGTTCATATGTTAGAAGCATAGTCTTTAGGGATGCAGGGTTCATAAGTGAGGCTTTCAAGCAATGATTAGATTATAAGGACTCTGACCTCATTAAATGGATAAACCCATTGATAGCTGAATAAACTACTAGGAGATAGTTGGAGGAAGTAGGTCACCAGGAGCATACCCTGCAAGGGTTCATCTCCTCCTCAGCCCCTTCTCTCTGCTCCCTGGCTGTCATGGCTTGAGCAGATTTCCCTGCCTTACCTTCCACTATGATATTCCAGATTAATAAAGTCGGCCACCATGGACTAAGTAAGGCCTCTGAAACTGTGAGCTAAACTAAACTTTTCCTCCTCTAAGTTTTTTTTTTGTTGTTGTTGTTGTTGCTGTTTTTCAGTTATTTTGGTCACTGTCAAAAAAAAAAAAAAAAAAAAAAAGCTGACTAACACCATACCCCAACCTACTAGGCCCATTCCCTACAATAGTATAGTTTTGAAGAGTATATTTCCAATTCATAGCAATTGGGAACAAACAGGGTAATCAAAACAGGACAATTTTTTCCCTTGTTCTCTAAGTACCTACGAATATTCTTCATTTTTGTCCTTTTCACCTGGAGAACCTAAAATATTTCCTATCTGATCATTTGCAGAAAGTTTTCACTCCTGGTTTAGATAACTGATAGTTAGGTTTTCTGATACATATAATATAACATGTTCCTATTGCACAAGACCATGTCATTAACACTTAAAAACTTTCAGTGGTTCCCTGTCTTTGGAATAGAGTTAAAATACTTTAGGGAGAAACCAATAATTCATAACTTGGAATGCCCAGTCTAGATTTGGGATAAGTGGCAAGAGAGACTCCATTTTAACCTCAGGTCTGATTCACCTTCTTCAACTTAATTTACCTAAAAGTATGCATTTAGAGTGTTAGACAATACTTAGAATAAGAAAATAGGTACTAATTTCCCACTTGGCTAGTGAACTCCATGGATCAGAACTCTAAAAGTGATGAAGGTTGAAATGTGCACTAAAACCCTAACATTTATCCTTATACGGTTCAGGTTCAAGTTCAGGTCAAATATATGTGTAATCAAATTTAAGGAAGAAAGTAACTCAGTTATATATCTTTTCATTTTAAGGCTATTTACTTTCTTTAAAATAACAAATTCATAGTTTTTGTTTTTAAGAGAAATGCTAAATAATATTTGCTGGCTATTTGCAATTTCAAGTGACTAAGAGGTCCAAATGAAAATTTTGTTCAATCATATGGAAATGAAATTATAAACATGAAAATACTTTTTCCTTTGTAAATGCATACACTATGATAAATCTGTGATAAAATATTAACTCCAAATCAGAAGAATCAATTTATTTCCTATGTAGAATACAACTTGAAAGGTACTTGAACTTGGGAAATGTCTTCACTAAGCCTATTCTTCCTCCTACATTTACATATTTTCTGTGAAAGATTTAAATTCATTGAGACATCAATGTGACATTGTTGGGACTTTATAAATGTACTCATTCTATCTGGAAAAGAAAAAATATTTTTTATTTTAAGATGTGAACTTCTATATTTGTAATTTACAGTTACAAATGACTAAATTAAAGGAACATTTTGTTTCTATATCATATAAAGAATTTTTACATAATTTTTCATTTTTAGTTTAAACTATAAATCATGTCTTTTAATAGAAGAAAGGAGTCTAGACAACCAACTGATTAATCTCATATGTTAATTCCTTTTGCAAATATGAATATTACATAAATGCATCTTTGTTTAAAATGCACCAACACAACAGTAAGTCACTTAAAAATAAATCTATCTTGGAAAATTTTAGATTTCCAAAAAAGATGCAGAGATAACATAGTGTTCCCATATATGCCTCCATCCAGTTTCCTCTAATGTTAACATCTTCTATTATTCCAATTCCATTGTCAAAACTAAGAAACCATCATTTTTGATATATTACTATTAACTGAACCCTAGGTTTCATTCAGATTTCACCAGTTTTTCCACCAATGTCCCTTTTCTGTTCCAGAATCCAGTCTGGGATACCACACTGCACTTAGCTAAATTACTTTTTAAAATAACAATTTCTTGGGCTGAGGTTGTGGCTCAGCGGTAGAGCGCTCACCTCGCAAGTGCGAGACCCTGGGTTCGATCCTCAGCACCACATATAAAAATAAACAAGTGAAATAAAGGTGTTATGTCCAACTACAACTAAAAAATAAATATTAAAAAAATAACAATTTCTTAATTTTCAAAGAAGTAAAATGAAACACTTCCTTACCTGCTCTACGCCAAAATTTCATGTGTTTAATTCCAGCTGTAATCAGTTTATCAGGCATGTAGGGGTTCATCTTAACAACAAAAATCTTATCTTTACTTCCTCTGAAATAAATAAAAAAATTTTAGCTCTGAAGACAAAGCTATCCTGTAACAACCTTTTCCCTGATCCATACTCTATCTTTACTTCTCACTTTACTGAATGTCTATTTCCCACTTGTCCTTTGGGTTTGGGCTGTGAAGACATGCATTTGTATATTCACTTTATGTGTGTGTGCGTGTGTGTGTCTGTGTGTGTGTGTTTCTCTTTCTCTCTCTCTCGGCAGTACTATGAACTTAACCTGGGGCTGTTATACCACAGAGCTACATCCCCAGCCCTTTTTATTTTTTGAAACAGGAGCTCACTAAGTTGATCTGGCTGGTCTCCAACTTGCATCCTCCTGCCTTAGCCTCCTGAGTGGCTGGAATTACAGGCATGTGCCACTGCACCTGGCTTTGTCATTATTTTAATATGTCAACTCTGTTCAACAGGTTGTCAAAAGATAGAAACAGTGAAAACTTCTTTTGAGTAGCACCTATGATACCTACAACTGTGCATGAGGAACACAGCTTATGACATAAATGAATTAAAGAATTTAAGTAATATTTCATTAAAATTTAACATAGTTTTTCCAACAATCTTTAATCATTTTAGATAATTAACTTTTCAATTGTAAATTATATAATTTTAGTAAAACAATTCTAATTTTCATCTTAGGAATTTAGGTTTCTTCATAGGAATATTTCTGATTCATCATAATAAAAAAATTAAAAATAAAAACCAAGATATTCACTATAGAAAATTTAGAGTGAAGAAAAATAGATTAAAAACTGCAATAACTTCTTTATGATAGGTATATCTTTTTTCACTTAAATATATAATATAAACATTTTGGATGTTCACTGTTTATGTTATAACACTGCTGTCTAATAGGCTATTATATAGAATTCACTCTACCTGTAAATGGATAATTAAAGTAACTATTATTTTCAGAGCCTTATTATAGTTACAGTAAGGAAAGGGGTCCAGGGCTGGGGTTGTGGCTCAGTGGCAGAGCACTTGCTCAGCGTGTGTGAGGCACTGGGTTTGATCCTCAGCACCACATATAAATAAATAAAATAAAGATACATTGATAACTAAAAATATATTTTAAAAATTCTCATAAAGACTCAGCTTACAAAGAAATTATAAAATCAATTATCTTTTACCTAATATTATTTATTCAAAGATAAAAAAGATGGTAGCATATTTGCTTGATTTCAAAATTATTTTAAAGTTTTTAATTCCAAAATAATTCTAGTATTTTGTCATATCAAGTTACTTCCTTACCTTGCCATTGAAAGTTTCTCTCCTTTCTTCCAGTCCCACAGTACAATGGTGTGGCTATCATCTATTCCAACTGAAGCCAAACGTTTCCCATCCGCTGTGACAATTAATCAGAGTGATATACTTACGGACCATTTACATTCAGAAGACAAACATTTTGTACGTATTCTAAAGCTAAATGTTGTCATTTGAATGTAGTTTCCCTACAAGTTTCAGGTGCTAGAGGCTTGGTCCTCAGTGTGGTGGTACTGAGTTGATAGAACCTTTCACAGTTGGGGCCTACCTTGAGGTAAAAACGTTATAGGGGGCTCTGCCCTCAGTAAGGAATAATGCTGGTCTTTCAGAGTGAGTGAGTTCCATGATAATGGGTTGTTATAAAACAGCAAACTTGACCCCTGAATCTCTCTGGCTTCCCATCTCACCACGTGATCTCTCCTTCTTGCTTTCATTCCCACCATGATGCCATCTATCATGTTGTGACACAGCCAAGGGGGCTCTCACCAGAGGCAGAACCAATGGGTCTACCTGTGACCTAAATTAATTTCTTTTTTATCTCACCTGACCTTATGCTTTATCTGTCCAACTAATTGGGATGGGAAAGGGAAAGAGAAAGTGATAAATGTATGAATTGATGAATAGGCTAAAGACTCTGAGATAATTGTTACAGTGTTTACACATATCAAAACATCACACTATACCCATGATCATGTACAATTGTTACAGGTCAATTAAAAACAAAACAAAATCTGCAGGGAAAAAATGAAAAGGAAAGATAAATTAAGAAAGGAGGGGAATAAAAGATTTGATTCCATTAAATTCACCATAAGAATTCTGTTGTGATAATAAGAACTCAGTAATCATGAAAAGCTAAATGAAAAATACACAGGTTACAATATACTGTCAACATTAGTATTACTGCTTTTAATGAAAGTCAATTATTTGTTATTAAGCAACAAGTAATGAGTATATTAGATGAATCATTGAGACAAATGAATAATGAGACAGGCTGACAGGCTGTGTTTATACACAGGTTATAAGGCTTAGACTATAAGAAAATGTTTTCTATTTTGCCACACGTTTGTAAACCTCAATTAGTTCCTCAATACTTCCAGTGGCATTTTTATTGTTGATCCACTTAATCTGTTATTCATTTTCTTGTTTCTTGACTATTAGTCTCCTTGAAAGTATATATATATTTTCTCCTAAATCTCACTTATGGTTAACTTGTCACTTCAGTCAGAATAGCAAAAAAGCACTAATTTAATATAGAATTCTCTGTTAAGGATATTTTCTTCCCTCTTCCTACTCCACACCCTGGCTTTCAGTATAGACCTATCTTTAGTTGCTAATGTTTAAACATACTGAAAAGTGTAAGCATGTTCTGAAATTATAAGGTGGCCTGAAATTGTCACTTAATAGAAATGTCTTAAACAAATATTTCAGTTCTAATTTCTTTCATTCTTAACCTTTCACCATTAGCATTTTCAAAGTTTATTCTGTAACTATAAAACATTAAGATGAAATCAGAAGTTTGCCCAAAAGGAGAGATACATACCATTTAGTGTAACTGAGTTGATTTTAAGTGTTGATTTTAATAGAGTTTAAAGGGTAAGTTTTTAACAAAGTTTAAAGGGTATTAAAATCATACTAATTGAACTATAATTAGACACTAGTCAATGAATCTATACTTTCACTGCTGTGTTTAATTAGAACAACAGTATGCACATTTGAAAAAAAATTGTGAAGGACATAGCTAAATCACAAGCTTAGGTAACACTGATTCAGATTAAAATTCTACATATTGCCTCTGCATTTGGATCATTCTTATTGAAATAGAAAATAGGCTTACCTGAGAAATCAACAGCACAGACACCATATTGGTGGTAGCCCTTTAATATTGACAATGGTTTAATAGTCTCTGTATCCCATATGTGAATTGAGGGATCCCTACCCACCTAAAATAGAATTATAAAAATCAATATATGCAATAAAGTTAATCATTTTTACATCTGCTAAAAGTAAATAAAACAAGATATTTCACAGCCTTTGTTTTATTTACTATAGAAATTTATCAAAAATATAAAGCAGACTGGATACATGACTGGATTTTTTCTTAATATTCATTCAAAAGCCAATGAGGCTAGGCTCTGTGTTTCTAGGAATATTCTAGAACTATATGACTCCTATACTTCTTAAAAAATGATAATAAATGCTTGTTAAGCACTATTATTGGCAGGATTTCTATGCCAGATACAACAAGTACTAAGACATTCAGATATCTTTTCATTGGGAAAACAGAAAACTTTCAATTAATGAGATTTAAAAGGTCCTGAAAAAGAAAACTTCATGAATAAGATGGTACTAGAAATTGGGCCTTCAGAAAAAGCAGGACTTGGACACAAAGAGAAGCAAGCAAGCACATTTTAAACTAGGTGTAAGCAAAGATTCAGATGGGATTAAAGCAATAAGCATATAAATGGGACTCTAAATAGATAATATCACTCTGTCATTTATCTTTAAAAAAAATTTTTTTTTTAGTTATAGTTGGGCACAATATATTTACTTTATTTATTTTTATGTGGTGCTGAGGATTGAACCCAGTGCCTCGCACGTGCTAGGTGAGCGCTCTACCGCTGAGCCACAACCCCAGCCCTGTCATTTATCTTTTAACTTGGTGCTATAGCTTGGATCTGGAGTGTCTCTCCCAAGGTCCATGTGTTAAAATTTTGGTTGTCAATTGGTGGTACTATTGTAGAACCTTTAGAAGATGGGGTCTAGTGGAAGGAAGTTAGGTCACTGGGAGATGCCCTTAAAAGAGTTACTGGGGTCCCAGACCCTTCCTCTTTTTTGTGTTTGATTTTGTTTTGTTTCTTGGCAACTTTGAGGTAAGCAGCTTTGCTCCACCATGATGCTCTGCCTTACCACAGACCCAAGGTAATGAGGTTAAGCAACTGTATACTGAACATTCTGAATCTGTGAACCAAAATAAATCTTTCCTCCCTTAAGTTTTTTTTTTTTAAATCTCAGGTATTCTGTCACATTGATAAAAATCAAATTAACATACTTAGTTTATGGTATTCACTTATATACAGGTAATCTATCATTTTTTAATTATTCCTCAAATTCAAGTAATTGTTCCTCTAGCTTTAAGAATCATGATATATTTGTATATCATGACAACTCCTGAAATAACAGGACTGTTAATTTAATTATAGTACATTTTGTTTTATATGAAGACATAACATAAAACAACACTAAAAGCAGACAATATTTCACTAAATTATTCAGTTAAACATTACTAGTGGCTTTTAAATTTTGCAGGTTTTGATACTTCTGGTGATTTTACAGTACTACTCTTACCTGGTTCTCTGGTCTTCTCGACTCTTGCTATGTTTTTTCATCACCTGTTTCTTAAATGCAAATCTCCCTCAAGAGTTCATCTTTAATTCTACAGGCTTCTTATTCTAAATTTTGCCTGAGGTATCTCTTTCACAGTTTCAGTGGTTAAATCAACAAGTGTCTCCTAAGTCTTACTCTCTAATCATTATTTTTTCCTGAATTTAAGACTTACATTTTCAACTACCTACTGGACATATCATCTACAGATGATGATGATGATGATGATGATGATGATAATGATAATGATTAATAGTAATATACTTGCATTCACTGAGAACTGACTTATGTGCCAGAAACTGTTCTATATACCTTACAAAGGTTAACTCATTTCACAATCACAAGAACCCTATAAGATAGGTATTGGTAGTATCCTTATTTTAAAAGACGAGGAGCTACTTGGGAGGTTGAGGCAGGAGGATCAAAAGTTTGTAACTTAGTAAGACTTTGTCTCAAAATAAGTAAAAAGAGCTGAGGATGTACCTCAGAGGTAGAGTGCCCCTGGTTCAATCTCCAGTATCTCTCTCTCTCTCTCTCTCTCTCTCTCTCTCTCATACATACACACACATCCCCAAAATAAAATTAATTAAAAGTGAAATTTTAAAAAAAATTAGAAAACAGGCACAGAGATGTTAGTTAATTTTCCAACAGATAATAAATGGAGAAGCATGGTCTTGAACATCAAAATCAGTTTGGCTGAAGAACAGACAATATTTTTGGAGTATACCTGTGATATTTTATTTAGGGATACAGGGAGATTTATCAGTCAGGTTTTCACCACTATGGCAAAATACCTGAGATAACAAACTTAAAAGGAGGAAAGGTTTCTTTTGTTTCATGTTTCCCAATCCATGGTTGCTTGGCCCCCTTGCCTCTGGGCCCATGGCAAGGCAGAACATGTGAGGGAGTGCAAAACAGAGGAGGCTGCATACTTGATAGTGGCCACAAGGTGAACAAGAAAGACAGGAAAAGCCAATATCCCTTTCAAGGGCACACCCCCATGAACTAACTTCTTCCATGAGGTCTCACCTGCCAAGAGGTCATTCTTTATATTCTAGTCTCCAAACAAAACAAAACAAATCAAAACACTCTTTAGATTTGTTAAATTCCAAAACATCCACATGGAATCCTCCAGAATCACTTTTCTTTTTAATAAAGGGTTCAATTTCAATCAGTTTTAACACTTTTTATAAATTTATAGAGATGTGACTGGTTGACTGTAATATAACAGAGGTAAGAAATGGAAAATGGTGGGAGAAGTTGAAAAGGCTGTGTAAACCTGTGTTCTAGGAGATAGACCTTGAGTCTGTAGTGCCTAAGGCAGAAATGCTGTTGTGTAAGCAAAGGAGCTATGGCTTGATGGGTATGAAGGGATGTCCAGTGTCATACTGACATTTTATTTAATCTGACCTGAATTCCATTAAATCCCAGAATCATGGTAGTAAGTGGCCACTCTCTACACTGTCTTCATTCCAGCAATATCAGAATAATGGTTCAACTTCTTTGCCAAAGCACCTGGGTATATAACTATGCTTCAAGAGGAACCCTTTATATAGCCTAAAGGCAGGTGATGCCCCTCATGCCCCCACCTATCTTTTTGATTAGTTCTTTTACTAATGTCCATCATGCACTCTAAGATTTGAATACTGTGGGCTATTCACAGTTCTTTAAATAAGCTGCGCTTTACCTCACCCCCTAATTTTACAGATCATATGACAGACTTAGAATGCTTTCCCTCTGCTAGTAAACTATGCAGCATAAATGTTATACTTCCAGGTTTTCCCTGATTCTACTGGGCACAATTCATTAGTCCTTCTTCACTACACTCTCACCAGATTCTACATTTAAAAATGAGGTGATTTTGCCTCCTAGGGGACAGCTAGCATTGTCTAGAGACATTTTTGGTTAGCATAACTCAGGCAGATGGGTTACTGGCATTTAGTGAGTAGATGTCAGGGATGCTGCTCAACATTCTGCAATGCAGAGGTTAGCTTCCCACAACAAAAAAATTTTTTATCTGGCATAAGTCATCAATAGTGCTGAGGTTGAAAAATTCTGGTCTGTAATTCTGACATGGTATTACAATTTTTCTTGCATGTATGTCTTCTTATTTATCTATATATTTCCAGCACATTTCCTGGCAATATAGAATGTGCTTGATAAATGTTTTTGAATAATGGAAGAAACAAAGGAGAAAACAAAAGGAAAAATGGTAGGGGAGGAAAGTAATGGAGAAGCAAAAGAGCTCATCAAGGCACAAAGGGCAGGAGGAAGGAAAAGAAAGAAAAAAGGGTTGAGTTTTCTTTCCTCTCAGGGAAGCTATATAGGATGATGCATGTTGCCTCCCTGACCCCTACAAAACTGAGAATGTAAAAGGGGAGCCAGGCATGTTGGCACATGCTTGTAATCCCAGTGACTCAAGAGGCAGGAGGATCACAAGCTCAAAGCCAGCCTCAGCAATTTAGCGAGGTCCCAAGAAACTTACTGAGACTGGTGGTTAAGTCCCCTTGAGTTATATCCCCAGGAACAACAAAAATAACAAAAAGGTTTTTTTAAAGGTATATTTATACAGTGTATAAAGTCTGATAGACTAAAGGCTTTAGACTTTACTACTTAACAGCTGAGTGATCTTAAGAAAATTATTTAATTTCTCTAAAACAGAACTTTCTCATTTGTAAAAGGAAGAAAATGATTTTACTCTCATGGAGTTGAGGAGGGAATACAATGAACTTACAGTCAGAAACTAGTAAAGTATTTACAGAGTAAGAATCTACAGGGCTGAGGTTGTGGCTTGGTGGTAGAGCGCTTGCCTAGCATGTTCGAGGCACTGGGTTCAATTCTCAGCACCACATATAAATAAATTAATAAAATGAAGGTCCATCAACATCTAAAAAATTTTTAAAAATCTACAGACATTATTCTTTCCCTTGCTTCTCTAAGATATCTGTGTAGACATGTATCAACTAAGACTTTTCTCACTGATTTCTACTTCAATATTTGTGCTTTCTATCCCTCCCCCACAAGGCATAGACACCTTTATTTAAGACAGCAGATATACATTTAAGGGAGAATATGGACCATCTCAAAGAGTAAGAGATACATTCTAGGGGTTTCCAGCTCTTCTTTTAAAGGAAACTTGGTGAGGGGAAGGTATAGGAAGAAATATAGGAATGGTGTCAATCAGGTGATCTCAAGATGGTTTCTGGTGATCTGGTCAGTCTCAAGATCCCCAGACTGCCATGGTCCTCATCTTATCAGGTGACAGTGCTGGAAAATCCCCTAAATTATAGGTTCTTCAAGAAATAGGCAGAATTAGTATTATCAAAATGACCATACTTCTAAAAGCACTATTCAGATTTAATGCAATTCTGATCAAAATCTCAATGTCATTCCTCATAGAAATAGAAAAAGCAATCATGAAATTCATCTGGAAAAATAAGAGATCCAGAATAGCTAAAGTAATTCTTAGCAGGAAAAGTGAAGCAGGTAGCATCACTATACCAGACCTTAAACTATATTACAGAGCAACAGTAACAAAAACAGCATGGTATTGGCACCAAAACAGACTGGTAGACCAATGGTACAGAATAGAGGACACAGAGACTTACCTACAAAATTACAATTATATTAGACAAAGGTGCCAAAAACATGCATTGGAGAAAAGAGAGCCTCTTTAACAAATGGTTCTGGGAAAACTGGAAATACATATGCAACAAAATGAAATTAAATCCTTATCTCTCACCATGCACAAAACTCAACTCAAAGTGGATCAAGGACCTAGGAATTAAACCAGAGACCCTGTGTCTAACAGAAGAAAAAGTAGGCCCTAATCTTCATCATATGGGATTAGGCCCCAACTTCCTTAATAAGACTCCTGTGGTGCAAGAATTAAAACCAAGAATCAAATAATGGGATGGATTCAAAGAAATAGTATCTCTCAATGAATTTACTGGGAGGTTAACTAACAGTACACAGGAAGATTTACAGATTTTCCAGGAACTTGTGATTGACAGATCTGGAAGAGAGATTGAATTAGTCCAGGAAATTTACATGGAACTTCTGAATTAATCATTTACATTTCCAAAATTATCTACCAAAACCTAAAGAAAAACAACACTATAGTTTTCTTTGCCTTTCTAGTTCTCTTAGTTCTTTAAATAGCTCATGTTTCTTTTCTGCTGGTTAATATGAACGCTTTTTATATTTCCCCTTTTACTGTCAGTGAAATTGCCAGTCATTTATTTCATTTATAACATTTCTAAAAAGTTTACTGTTCCCCAAGTGTCAGTTCTTTTTCATACTGGCAAATTGAAATATTCCATTCTCGCCTTCCTTTCGTTAAGAAGTCCACAAAGATCACTATTTCTATGTACAACAGGATTGATTATGTGCTTTCTGTCTTGGTAAACTTGAATAGCTTGCTATCATGATTGCAAAATATAAAGCACTGTCATTCTGTGTTGTAACAGAATGTTTGTTAAGTATTTTATTATTTTAAGTAACTCAATCTAAAGAAACCAATTTCTAGTCTTCCATCTTTTCTATAATTACTCACAAATTTAAAAATATACATATCCTGACAGAAAGAAAATCAGGCAGTATTCTTAGTTCCAAATTAAAATTCAAGAAATAATAATCAAAAAAATTTTTTTTCAGGACTGGCGATTGAACTCAGGGCATCACAAGTGCTAGATCATCACTCTACCTACTTCCTCATCCCTTAAGATAATAATAATTAAAACAACTATACTATAAGGACAACTGTAGGGAAAAAGTTGAGGTAAACTTCATAATATGAAAATAAAATCCCATTCAAAACAATTCTTTACTCTCCATTTCCTAGAAAAAAAACTCTCTCTCTCTCTCTCTCTCTCTCTCGTGTGTGTGTGTGTGTGTGTGTGTGTATATACACACATGAATGAAGTAGACTAACCTAACTCAGAAAAGGTCTAACCTATCAGGCTTTTGGTCACATAATCTTTCAAAGGACCTTACCTGGCCTGTAGCCACATAGTCTTTCAAAGGATGAATAGCCAGACAAAGAATATCATCATCATGACCCAAGTAAAAACGCTGTGTGTTCTGTTGTCTATTGTAAATGACACCCACTGCTGCCACATGGTACACAATTTCACCAATTTGAGTATAAAACAGATTACTTCGACAGTCGTAACCTCTGTAACTAATATAGAAAACAAATCATACAATTAGTTTTGGTCTTTGATCTAATAGGTAATTTTGGAAATAGGTAATTTTAGGGTCATTTAATTTCCAGTTTTAAAGAATGCTGAACAATTAAAAGAAAACACCACCTTCTTAGAGCTATAAGCATTTATGAACTGCTCTGATTACAAATAGCTAATCCAAACCATAATACTGAGCAAAAAACAGCAAGGTGCTGAAAAATATATCTAGTATACTATTAATTGCATGTGTATAATATTAAATTTATAAAGACAAAAACAATTACTTTTTTAATAAATAAAAGGGTATAGAAAATAATACATATCTGTTTATAAATGCATTTTTATTTATCAAACTAAGTAACAGTGATTGCCTGAAGGGAAATGATGGTTGGGAAGGCAGAAGTGAGAGGAAGGTTTTAAACCCCTTTTATGCATAATGTTGAACTGTGAAAACATATATTTCAAAAAGAAATTTAAAAAACAATTTTAAGTGGCTGTGGCTCAGCAGTAGCACACTTACCTGGTGAGTGAGGCACTGGGTTTGATTCTCAGCAGCACATGTAAATAAATAAGGAACTATCAACAACTAAAAAATTTTTTTTAAAAAAAGCAATTTTAAAATATTATGCTCAGGAAAAAGTAACCAAATCTTTTTAAAAATATTATTTATTTATTTATTTATTTTTTAGGTGGACAACTGTGTCCACCAATAAGTAAATATATAAAAAGATACTGTCTTTACTTTTATGTGGTGCTGAGGACCGAACCCAGTGCCTCACGCATGCCAGGCGACCGTGCTACCACTTAAGCCATGTCCCCAACCAATAACCAAATCTTAAAATGTCAATATAATTCTGTCTGTAGCAACCTTGCTTTGTGCTTCAAAGAAACCCAATTTATAAAGCACAACTGAATAGAAATATTGCCTGTTTTACCAGTGGAGAGAAAATAATCTTAATAAATAAATCCTTTCTCAAATTCTTGGAAAGTATTATCAGTCTGATAAGAAAATGAGGGCTGGGATAGGGGTAAATAGAATCAGATTGGAAAACCTGTTGCTGACAAGCTGACATATGAAACTTGTATTGCCAAGTTCTGGATTCTCTTAGAATCCAGAAATTCTAATATTTTATTGAAATTAATACACAAAAGCCAAAATGCTCAGTCAAAAAGAAAGACAATATTATTTTAAATTAGTCACATTTAAGGAAGATGATTATCTCATATTTTTAAAGACAAGATGTCCAATTTAATAATACTGAACTTCCATAAGACAAATTTATTTTTAATAACTTTTAAATATTTATTTTTAACACTTATTCAGTGCTTATTATGTTTCAGGCACTATTCTAAGTCAACAATATCACAGCTTTATTTGCTCCTAATCAGAACTTTAGGAGGTATTGTTATCTCCATTTTACAGAGAGGTTAAGTAACTTGTTTAAAGGCACACAGTTAGTAGAGCTAGTCAATTGTGTGACTTGGAGCAAGTTACACAATAAGTGTGAACTAAAATTCAAACACAGAAATGAAAAACAATTGTTTCATACCCATGAACAAAGTGTAATCGGATACTATTTCCTGGAGCCTGTTCTCTTCTTTTAGAAGTAGCACTTTTTTGTTTTTCTTTGCATTGTTCTTTAAGCTGAGGTAGCTCTTCTTTGTAAACCTTTAAAAATGTATATAAGTAGGAAGACATTCATAAAGGTGCTCATACCCCTAACATAACTTTTAGACATATGGTTACTCTTAATCAACTTTAGCAATTGTCTTCAATAGGAAGGTACTTTTACAAAATGTACTTCTTTAGAAAGAACAAACTCACATATTTAGTGTTCCAGGAAATTTTTATACTTAAGAGAATATTTCAAAAGGAATAACTGGGGGTGTACTGTTTCAAAAATCTTAGGCTAAGAGAATACAGGCATACTTAGTATATCAAGCATTTAACATAAAAGAACAGTTTATACAAGTGTGCTTTAATGTTTAAAGTGAGAAAACTGAAAGAGTCATACACTACTAGAGAATTTAAGCCACAAAAGATAACAGATACACAGCATGGAGCATGATAAAGACGGAACTGAAGTTTCCAGGGGAAAAAAATTGCTTGAATAGAAAATTACCTGCCGACGATAGGTGAGCTGTGTCTCTTGTTCAATTTCGGAATCCAGTTCTGGAACATCAGACAGGTCTGAATCTGATTCATCACTGTTAGAGTCAGCCAGACTTTCTGTAATTTTTGAAAATGAAATGTCATTTGTTCAAAGAAGATTTATTTTCAAAATAGCAATGTAAGATTAATGATTGAGAGCTAGGTCAATTGACATGGAGACAAGCCATAGAGCAATCAAATGAAATTACCTATTCAAGTGACACAGATGTGAGTAAACTGTACTACAGATTATCTTCCTCTCCACTCATTGCAAACTCAATAGCTCCTTTAAATCCCTTCACTGGCTCCCCCAATGACTATAAGTATATATAATATACTTATATAAGTGCATATAACCTATAGTTTCCATGAAAATAGCTAAAAAATACTGCACATAGCAAAAGAATTGACATTATATATATATATATATATATATATATATATATATATATATACTCTTTGTTAAAAAGCATACATAAAATCTAAACACCCATCTCTGATTTTATTAACATAACCATTTCTTTACTCATCATTTGACAAACTGCAAACAAAAGTACTTTATATCCCATTCTTTGATATCTGACTTAATATAGATCTAAGGTTTAATTCAAAATTTCTGCTAATAACAAACTATACTATGAATTTATGAAACTAGATTATACTTCAATGGTAAAATTGTCATCTTCAAGTTTTTGAAGAGTTATTTCATGGGGAAATTGTTTAGGTGATTCATACTACTCACCTTGGGGTGCTATGTGAAGAGCATCTTTTAGTTTTCTTTCAGGAATAAATTTCCACTGAAAGACAGAGTGATCTGCTCCACCAATAGAAATAACCCACTGATAATCATGTGACCATCTGACATTAGTTACATGAGCTGAATGGCCAATGTATTTTTTAAACTTGGCCCCTATAATGAAAATATATCTTTAAATTATGCACAAATTTCAACATACAAAACACTACTGCAAATAGCAAATTTCTATACATAAATCATTGCATCATCCTTCCATTGTCTTAATTATGATTAAATGGAAAAAATGCTAATTCAAAAATGGGTAGAATGAACAAATAAATGTATTGATATCGAGAGATGTAAACATTATTTCCTCTACTACTTCACAGTATAATTTGGTAGAAACTACAAAAGCTGTGAGGCATTATCTTACTGCTTTTAGAAAAGCTGGGGATCAATTGTTTTTGCTTTAAATGGACACAATATATTTATTTCTTCATCTATCTATCTATTTATTTATTTTTTATGTGGTGCTGAGAATCGTACTCAGTACCTCCCAAGTGCAAGGCAAACGCTCTACAAAAGCTGAGCTATAACCTCAGCCCAGGATCAATTGTTTTAATATTAGGACAGCTGACTATTTTGTCCTGAGGCCTTCGGTCTTAAGTGAAGGACCAATCTGATTCATATCTACCCTTTTTCTTTCTCAGTCCAAAAGATATTACTACTAAATTGGGCACAGTGGCACATGCTTGCAATCCCAGTGATTTAGGAAGCTGAGGCAGGAAGATTGCAAGTTTGAGGACAGTCTCAGTAATACAGCAAGACCATCAGCAACTTAGCAAAATCTCAGCACCACATAAAAATAAAGATATTGAGTCCGACTACAACTAAAAAATAAATATTTAAATAAAAAATCTTGTTTCAAAACAAAAACTAAAAAGTACTGGAGACGTGGCTCAGTGGTAAAGCACCCCTGGGTTCACTCCTCATTACTGAATTGAAATAAAATGTATTATCAAATCAGATACAACCTTTTCCTAATCTTAAATTGGACAATATAACAATATAAAAGAGATTTTTTTCTAGTAATAATGCTAAAGTATTCAAGTATGTGAATTCAATAAACATAGAATCTTAAAATACCTCTACTAATTATTTAAATATGCAATAGTAATATCCTATCTTTTCTTTCACTTACCTAGCTATAGTCTCAAGCTGACTCACAAGTGCCTAGAAATAAAAATCATCCTTACCATAAAATAAATTACTAACAAAAAGGAAACAAGAGAGCTGGGGTTGTGGCTCAGTGGCAGAGTGCTTGCCTACATGTGAGAGGCACTGGGTTTGATTCTCAGAACCCCATATAGATAAAACATTTTTTTAAAAAAGGAAACAAAGAAAAACAATATATGTTCTTGAAGCAAGGAGAAATCTCTTACACAAAACTAATTTTATTAGACTTTGGTTAAATATTCACATAGTAATTCAGAAGACTACTACATATTTAATTTCATTATATAAATGAAGTAAAATTATTAAGCAAAAATAATACTGTCTTCACATTTGCAAAAGATAAATTGTCAATGAAGCCCATTCAATTGACTTAAAAAACTCAGAAAATTATAGTATTTTGTTTTTACATGGAGGTCAGTGTATGTGAAGCAATTAATGGGAGCAATGTCTAATGTTAAAATCATAATTATTACTGAAGCTCGACAAGCAGACAAGTATCATCTTAAGAGTTGTCAGGCATGGTGACTTTCATGTCCTGGCTATGTGGTGAGATCTAGAAACAGGGTACTTTATTTATTTATTTATTTATTTTAGCTATTGTTGGACCTTTATTTTATTTATTTTTATGTGGTGCTGAGGATCGAACCCAGTGCCTCACTCTTACTAGGCAAGCAAGCAATTTACCACTGTGCTACAACCCCAGCCTGAAACAGGGTACTTTAATTGCTAGATATTTAGCTAGTCTTTATTAATATACTTAGAGTTACATATGGAAGAATTTGTATGCATCTGAGAAGCTGACATCACACAGGCAGAATCAATAACATGGCAAAGGAGACAGGATCTTGAACTCATTACTTCACTACAGAGGCCCCCAGTAGAAATACCAGCCTCGGCTTCTGAGAAATTTGAGCCTTTAAGTTTGATATCAGTGGACTACATATCTGATCAAACTATATTAGCTGTTCCAATAATCTGCATTCTAATGTTTGTCCAATAGCTTTTATCAACAAGCCAAGTAAATCTCATTATAGCATCTACTATAAGTATGGATGTTCTAGAACATTAACTGCACCTAATATAAAGATCCATGCATAGAAAAGAATTCTTTGACAATTAAAGCTCAGAAGAAACTTGGATTTTCCTAAGGAATAAGAATGAATTTTTAAAAAATCCACAATGAAAACTATTTTGTGCCCTGATTCATTTTATTTTTGTTTACAGGAAGCTCAGAATCAAATTTGATTTGATTCAAATCAAATCAAATTCATTTTCTTTATCTTGTTTTAATGTGTACTTCTATTTATATTTCCTCTGGTACTGATTCTTTAATTATTTCAGTATTAATAGACTTGTTATAAATTGATTGAAAAACTTTATGAAACAATGCATGGAACAGATGAAAGATTACTAATATAGCATTTCATTCAATGATCCCCAGATCTGTGAATAGAATGATTGATATCATCATTTTAGAAGACATCCAATAAAAAAGGATACATAAAGTATAGAGGAAACAACAAATAAAAAATCATTTTTTACATTATTGAAAATCAATGTCAAAACAAAAAATGCTAAAGACTGAAGCAAAACATGCTCATTCATCAAAACCAACAAGTTAGTAAGTTCTGAGTTTATACACTGGACTACTTCCTTAGATTCTTGAGAAAATAAAATAAAATTTCTCCCAAAATATATGTATACGATAAGCTAAATTATTAAAGATAATAAGTGATAAGAAAAGTATAACCATCATTGCAATTTAACTACATGAAACAATTCAGGAAGTGGGAGAAAAAAATTAAAAAAAAAAAAAAAAACAGGTCTTGGGGATGAGGTTGTGGCTCAGTGGTAGAGTACTTGCCTAGCATATGTGAGGCACTGGGTTTGATCCTTAGCACCACATTAAAAAGTAAATAAATAAATAAAGTTACTAAAAAAAAAGAAGAAACAGGTCTAGTCCATTTGTTATAATGTATAAATTCAAAATAATTTCATAATAAAAACTTCATGACCAAAAATAAATGTAACATATGACAATAATACAGAACTTGCAAAATAAAGGCCTTTACCAAGCAGTATACATTTTTAAAAATATGAAATCCTGTTACCTATTTCAAGATTGATTTTCTGCAAGAACATAAGTCTTTTATAAGAGCTTACTTAAAATATTTAAAAGAAGAGATACCTTTTCTTAAACATGGATATCGGAATAATTTTATAATTCCATAGTCATCAGCTGTAACTAAAACTTGGCCAATATAATTTCCATCTACTGAATTTATATCATTGATATCTGAATATTTGGGCCAAATTCCATTTACTTCAAGGCCTGAAACACATGTCCATGAAGCCCAATGAACACCTTTGAGTTCTTCTTTACTTGTCACTTCTTTTCCCCCTAAAAATAAATCAGTCTGAATTTAAGAAGTTATTTCACTTATTTTTTTACTCAAGCTTAAATTTTACTGATAACATGGTGATCTCAAATTTTAAATATTTCCCACCCCAATTAGAGGAGACTACGGGAAAAAGTAAGTGTGGTTAAGGAGAAAACAAAATGCAAGAAGCTTTTTAAAGAAGCCACCAATGGAATTATACTAATTCAGAGACATACATAGATTTAACATGATTTATGGCTTAGCAGGTTCACTATGTGAATCCTATTAAAATAATGACACAGATTAACCACAACAGGGTGAGTTATAAGAGAAGTAAAAGCTATGAGAAAGTGGCTATGAGAAACCTAAGACACATAACTTACAAAGAGAACTAAAAAATACCAAAAAAGGTAGGATTGGTGGAGAGTAATACATTTACATCTGGTAAAAGAATTTTAGGACTCAGTAAATTTTCATTACATATAGATCACTAATGAAAAACTTTTGCAGAAAAACAGTAATTTATGTGGCTCATCTTATTTAATAAGTTCTTGGAAGATAGGGACTAATTAAACATCATATTAACTAAAGTACTACAAGGTTAATATTTTAATGATTGTTTTTATTCTTCTATTTTTAAATCTTTGATTTAGTTTGTTAGCTAGATTATTAGTATTTGCAAAATTTATTTGAGGCAACCACAAACAGATAAATAATTTATGGTTACACATTTGTAGCAATTATATTTACTTAGTTTCACCCAAAAGATGACATTTGACTCTAATACACAGTGGAATTTTACCATATACTGGTCACATGGTGTGAAATTTAATATAAGTCTGTCTTCAATTCTTCAAGTAAAGGAGGTTTAATTAAGAAACAAAAGAATACAGAATGGTGGTTTCTAGGGACTGGGAGAAGTGGTGGGGATGGGGAGATCTTGGCAAAGAGTACAAAGTTTCAGTTATACAGGATGAATAAATTCTGCAGATTTAATGTATAGCATGTTGATTACAATTAATAATATATTATTGTATAGTATACTTTAAATCTGCCAACAGATATGGTATTAAATGCTCTTACCACAAACAAAAAATGGTAACTCTGTGAAGTGATGAATATATTAATTATCTTTATTGTGGAAAACATTTCACAATGTACAGCATATGTACATAAGGACATCACACTGTACATTGTAAATATATACAACTTTTATATGTCAATTGTATCTCAATAATCCTCAGGGGGGAATCCTAGAGAATTTCAACATAATGTGGTAGCCCCATAGAAAAGAAATGCTTGAAATGTTAGCTCAGTTCATCCTTGATTTCCTATGCTCAAATGAAACTTATTTGCTACTTCTTGTGAAATTCTAAAATATTTTATAGACACTAAAAATCTACAAACTATATATGTTTTACTAGAAAAATTTACCTGGCATCCTATAAAAAAGTCTTTTCCCATTTCCATCATTTGTCTGTAAATATCTACTATCTGAGGACCAGTCCAGATGAGTGATGAAACTAAGTGATCCAACACATTCACCAACTTTTTTATAACGCTGAGCAACTCCATAAATATCAACTGAGCTGTCATTGCAGCCAACAGCAAGGTAAGTTCCATCTGGTGAATATTTTAACTCATGAATTGCTTCCTTCCTATCTTTAATATGTACAACTTCCGTCATATCTCTGTTAAAAAGAAAAAAATGAGACCATGTGAACAATGTCACAGCAAAATTCTGTTTTCAAAAATGACCATAAGGCTGTACCAAATGTTTATAAACTATAAAATAAATGTAAATAAATACTATTAGTTCAGGAATAATTATTTTGGGGACAATAACTATATGTCAGAAGTAGAGAAAAATGGGGCTGGGTTGTGGTTCAGTGATAGAGCACTTGCATAGCAAACATGAAGCCCTGGGTTTAATCTTTAGAAGGGAGGGTGGGGAAGAGGAAGAGGGAGGGAGAAGAAGACAGGGAGAGAGGAAAAGAGAGAGAGAGAGAGAGAAAGGAAGAGGGACTGAATTTCAGTTCATAAATTATCTGTACATTGTTTAGAGATTCCTACTAAATCTGGAGCCATACAATAAAGGAAACAGGATTTTTATGATAAAAGTTCTTTGTAAATACTGAGTTCATAAAAAAACTTAGCTATAAACACTATAATTTTCAAATACATTTTTATAATGAGCCAAATATGTAAAATTACATTCAGGAAATAAATAAAAAATATGAAAAGAATATGTTACTTCAGCAATATTTTTGAATATATATCTTTATATGGCCATAATTAGTTATTTTTACTTCAAGCTCTCACTTTTTTAATAGAACACAAATTCCTCCCTTAGGGATCATATCAACCAGTGAAGTTTAACTTTTTCTTCAATGATGCCTTATAAACAAGTTTCAAAAATAACCCAGGTATTGGTAACAGCCTTAAAAACAAATAGTTTATCCCTTCTAATTTCCAAAGTTTTTAGAACTGGTGAAGAGGATGGGAGGCAGAGAGAGAAAAAGGGTAAATGATAGTTCTAATTGGTGCCAGGAACTTTTCTTCTTATAAATTTTGCATCACATATCTGATATGCTCCATCTAGACAATTTTAGAAATAGAACTGTTTCTCAGTTTTTAAAGTTTCTAAATGGACAATTTAAAACAATCAAACTCAAATTTCTTTACTAATGCTGAGTACTTACTTTGTTTTAGCATTAAGGATTCAAACTTAGCTTCTATGAAAGATAGATATGAAGTTATTATGATAAAAGGTGATAACTGTTCAAAGGGAATTTGTGAAGAAATTGAAAGAAGGGTTATAAAGAATAAAGAATAAGGCAGGAAGGAGCCAAGGAAGGGTGAAACCTAATATGAGCATAAAACCTGAGGAACTGGCAAAGTCTGAGAGAAGTTTTCTAGGAAGAAGATACAGCATGAGCTGAAGTTTGAAAGTATTCAAGTGTGTGGCACATTTGAAGAATAGTGGGTAATGTAATGTGGATATAAATATAAACTGGCAAAGTAGAAAATGATGGGATTAAAGAGATAAATTGAGGGAAACCTGTTACAGATCTGATATGTTGCAAAGGAGTTTGGATTTTAACATGGTGTTAACCATATAAAGAAAGAGATAAAAATCAGCCCCTTAAGTGCAAAAAGGGAACCAAAACAAAACAAAGAAAAACCAGTGTATGTGACACAGAATGCCAGCAATTTACCAAAAATTCATTTCTCCATCTTCCTAGACTGAATTTCTCAGGTTCCTTTGCAGTTAGTCTAGCCACCATGAGATGTGAAAGGAAATCAGGTGAACCATTTTAAAGCCATGCTTTTTTAGAAAGCAGACATACCCTCTTTAAACACTTTTGCCTGTCCTGCTGGCAAAATATAGATATGACAATGAATCCTAGGGACTGATAAAGCATAACACAATGAAAGGAGCCTAGGTCTTTGAGTTGCCTAGGAAAAGAAAGTCACTCATTGACTTCAGGCTGTTAAAAGTGCAAGAATTAATCTTCAGTTAAACCTCTGCCATTATACAGCTGGGACATGTAAATTATAGCAGTTAGTGATTGCCCTAACCAATAAATATTAAAAAGAGAAACAGAAAAAGAGCCCTAAGATAGACCAGATATTGTAATGTTTAAAGATTCTATACTTTAAAAAAAATTTCCTGGTTAAAAATCACTTTTGCCTAGACCTTATAACTTGCCAGGTCCTCTTCCTAAGCATAGACTCACATAACTGTCTCTATCTTTCCTAGACACTCCTTCAAGTTATAATTAAATCCATGCACCTTATTTCTCTTTGCTTACATCTATCCATCCACTCTGTAGCTATATAGAGAACAATTTATGGTAGAGCATGATTTCTTTTAAGAAGAATGTCCAAGGTACTATTTGATAGTTTTTACTTTTTATGCTTCCCTTATTAAAAATGTCATAATTTTCACAAACCTTAATTAAAATGTTTCTGAAAATTCTTCATAATGATTTCAGTACTTTTCAACCATATTTTTGTTCTAGAGACTTTTGTTACTATATCCTTTCCCTTATCTACTAAAGCATGAACGTACACACACAATATAAAACAGCAGTGATGGAGAGAGAGATTCTGGTTGACGGATTGATTTTACAGTATGTATTATGTTGCTATGAATACAGAGTTTATGTAATTGTGAATTATATGACTACTGTCCCTTATAAAGAAGTTTCTCTAATTTAAAGAACAAAATGTTATTAGATAAAAGCTTGTTAATTAAAAGAATTCTGGGAGCCGGGGGCATATGTCAGGGATAGAGCACTTGTCCAGTGTGCACAAAGCTGGGTTTGATTCTTAGCACTGCAAAACAAAACAAAACAAAAACTGTAATTTGGATGAAGACTTTTGGGGAAATAATAGGTGAATGCTGTGGTTTGTTTTTAAAAAAAGATGGAGGTAAAAGTCTGGGAATACTTATGAATTAACATAATACATCATCAAGATACACAGTGTTGATAAGGGAATATAACAAAATAATCATTCCTAGAAGAGGGAGTCTACAGTGACATTACCAAATGAAGTGGGGTAGAGATCCATGATGTCTAAACTTTATTCTGGGACTTAGCTCAGCAAAAGATAGAAACTGGGAGGTAATGGATCCATGGTCCAGCAGAGGTAACACTGTATGAAAGAGCTGATTAACAAAATAAAGTATTCAAGTTCAGTTTGAGAAAGCCATTGTAATTGTACTAACACAAGGGAGCTGTAGCATGAGCTGAGTCTGGTGAGGAAAGTAGAGGAAAAATCATGAAAGGCCTTGTGGGTCCTGTTAAGATTTGTGGCCTTAATTTGTGAGTTTAAACTAGGTTAGATGCTTTACGGAGATATGGCTTTGCCTTGGTATATCACCTTATACCCTAATTTAAGAACAGTATGTTATGAATAGGTATATAGCTTAATGATAGAGCTCTTTTTAAATTTTTTTATTGTTCTAATTAGTTATACATGTTAGTAGAAAGCATTTCAACTCACTGTACACAAATGGAGCACAAGTTCTCATTTATGACTGTACATGATGCAGAGATACACCATTCATGCACTTGTACATGTACACAGGGTAATCATCTTCATCTCATTCCACCATTCTTTCCACCCTCATACCCCCTCCCCTCCCCTCTCCTCACTCTCCTCTGTTCAATTCCAAGTTCCTCCATTCTTCCCTACCTAGCCACACACCCCCAATATGTATCAACATCCTCAAATCAGAGGAAACATTTGGCCTTTGGTTTTTGGGGATTGGCTTATTTCACTTAGCATGATATTCTCCAGCTCAGTCCATTTACCTGCAAATGCCATAATTTCATTCTTCTTTAAGACTGAGTAATATTCCATTGTGTGTGTGTGTGTGTGTATGTGTGTATATATATATATATATGTATATATATATATATATATATATATATATATACACACCACAGTTTCTTTTTTTTCCCTTTTAACTCCTTTTGTTAGGCATCAAAAGAATTTTAATATTTGCCTATACATTTAAGAATGTCATAGCACAGAAGGATTATTTCCTAGTTATTCACAAGTTTATGTAATATATGCAGTTTGTGTAATATTTCCAGTTGAAAATTCTCAGTGAGACAAAACAACAGTTCATGTCAAGAAATTATTCAAATTAAAGCATAATTTAATTATTTTTCCTTGTTAAAATACATATGTAACACAGAACTTCCAAAAAACATATAGCTAGGTCTAAGATGAAAATAAATACAGCATCAACTGTGAACAGTGACTGGTATGTGTAAGTCATTGGTGGCCAATCATTTTAGGCTATAGATTTATAGATTCTTGAGTTTTTAAAAATTTTAATTGCTTTTATTTTTTTAAATACATGACAGCAGAATGCATCACAATTCTTATTACACATATAGAACAAATGTTTCATATATGTGTTTGTATATAAAGTATGTTCACACCAACTCATGTCTTCCTACATGTACTTTGGATAATGAAGTCCATCACATTCCACATTCCATCATTGCTAATCCCCTGCCCCTTCCCTTCCCCCCACTGCCCTATCTAGAATTCGTCTATTCCTTCAATGCTCCCTCTCCCTACCCCACTATGAGTCAGTCACCTTATATCAGAGAAAACATTCAGCATTTGTTTTTTTTTTTTTTTTGGGGGGGGGATTGGCTAACTTCACTTAGCATTATCTTCTCCAATGCCATCCATTTACCTGCAAATGCTATGATTTTATTCTCTTTTATTGCTAAGCAATATTCCATTGTGTATATATGCCACATTTTTTAAATCCATTCATCTACTGAAGGGCATCTAGGTTGGTTCCACAGTTTAGTTATTGTGAATTGTGCTGCTATAAACATTGATGTGAATGTGTCCCTGTAGTATGCTGTTTTTAAGTCCTTTGGGTATTGACCGAGGAGAGGGATAGCTGGGTCAAATGGTGGTTCTATTCCAAGTTTTCCAAGGACTCTCCATACTGCGTTCCATATTGGCTGCACCAATTTGCAGTCCCACCAGTAATATATGAGTGTGCCTTTTCCCCTACATCCTCGCCAACACTTATTGTTGTTTGTCTTCATAATAGTTGCCATTCTGACTGGAGTGAGATGGTATCTTAGAGTAGTTTTGATTTGCATTTCTCTAATTGCTAGAGATGATGAACATTTTTTCATATATTTGTTTACTGATTGAACATCCTCTTCTGAGAAGTGTCTGCTCATGTCCGTGGCCCATTTATTGATACTACAGTTTCTTTATCCATTTATCTGTTGAAGGGCACCTAGGTTGGTTCCATAGTTTGGCTATTGTGAGTTGAGCTGCTATAAACATTCATGTGGCTGCATAACTGCAGTATGCTTATTTTAAGTCCTTTGGGTATAAACTGAGGAGTGGGATAGTTGGGTCAAATGGTGGTATCATTCCAAGTTTTCTGAGGAATCTCCAAACTGCTTTCCAGAGTGGTTGTACCAATTTGCAATGTATGAGTGTACCTTTTCTCCCCAATCCTC
This sequence comes from Marmota flaviventris, assembly GCF_047511675.1. NCBI lineage: Eukaryota > Metazoa > Chordata > Mammalia > Rodentia > Sciuridae > Marmota > Marmota flaviventris. The sequence goes on along the minus strand of NC_092499.1, from coordinate 16,089,501 downwards.
GCCGATATTTATTGTTGCTTGTCTTCTTGATAATTGCCATTCTGACTGGAGTGAGATGAAAATCTTACTGTAGTTTTGATTTGCATCTCTCTGTTAGAGAAGTTGAACATTTTTTTCATATATTTGTTAATCGATTATATGTCTTGTGAGAAGTGTCTGTTCAGTTTCTCAGCCCCTTTAGTGACTGCATTATTTGTTTTCTGATGTTAAATTTTTTGAGTTCTTTATATATCCTGGAGATTAATGCTTTATCTGATGTCTATGTGGTAAAGATTTTCTCTTATTCTGTAGGCTCTCTCTTCACATTATTGTTTCCTTTGCTGAGAAGAAGCTTTTTAGTTTGAACCCATCCTACTTATTTATTTATTTATTTATTTATTTTTATTGGTTGTTCAAAACATTACAAAGCTCTTGACATATCATATTTCATACATTAGATTCAAGTTGGTTATGAACTCCCAATTTTACCCCAAATACAGATTGCAGAATCACATCGGTTATACATCCACTGATTTACATATTGCCATACTAGTATCTGTTGTATTCTGCTACCTTTCCTATCCTCTACTATCCCCCCTCCCCTCCCCTCCCATCTTCTCTCTCTACCCCATCTACTGTAATTCATTTCTCTCCTTGTTTATTTTCCCATTCCCCTCTTACATGTAATTTTGTATAACAATGAGGGTCTCCCTCCATTACCATGCAATTTCCCTTTTCTCTCCCTTTCCCTCCCACCTCATGTATCTGTTTAATGTTAATCTTTTCTTCCTGCTCTTCCTCCCTGCTCTGTTCTTAGTTGCTCTCATTATATCAAAGAAGACATTTGGTATTTGTTTTTTAGGGATTGGCTGGCTTCACTAAGCATAATCTGCTCTAGTGCCATCCATTTCCCTGCAAATTCCATGATTTTGTCATTTTTTAGTGCTGTATAATACTCCATTGTGTATAAATGCCACATTTTTTTTTTATCCATTCATATATTGAAGGGCATCTGAGTTGGTTCCACAGACTAGCAATTGTGAATTGTGCTGCTATGAACATCGATGTAGCAGTATCCCTGTATCTCTTTTAAGGTCTTCAGGGAATAGTCCGAGAAGGGCAATAGCTGGGTCAAATGGTGGTTCCATTCCCAGCTTTCCCAGGAATCTCCATACTGCTTTCCAAATTGGCTGCACCAGTTTGCAGTCCCACCAGCAATGTACAAGAGTACCCTTTTCCCCACATCCTCTCTAGCACTTGTTGTTGTTTGACTTCATAATGGCTGCCAATCTTACTGGAGTGAGATGGTATCTTAGGTTGGTTTTGATTTGCATTTCTCTGACTGCTAGAGATGGTGAGCATTTTTTCATGTACTTGTTGATTGATTGTATGTCCTCCTCTGAGAAGTGTCTGTTCAGGTCTTTGGCCCATTAGTTGATTGGGTTATTTGTTTTCTTATTGTTTAATTTTTTGAGTTCTTTGTATACTCTGGATATTAGGGCTCTATCTGAAGTGTGAGGAGTAAAAATTTGTTCCCAGGATGTAGGCTCCCTATTTACCTCTCTTATTGTTTCTCTTGCTGAGAGAAAACTTTTCAGTTTAAGTAAGTCCCATTTGTTGATTCTTGTTATTAACTTTTGTGCTATGGGTGTCCTATTAAGGAATTTGGAGCCCGACCCCACAATATGTAGATCGGAGCCAACTTTTTCTTCTATCAGACGCAGAGTCTCTGATTTGATATCTAGCTCCTTGATCCACTTTGAGTTAACTTTTGTGCATGGCGAAAGGAGGGGACTCAGTTTCATTTTGTTGCATAAGGATTTCCAGTTTTCCCAACACCATTTGTTGAAGATACTATCCTCCCTCCATTGCATGCTTTTAGCTCCTTTATCAAATATAAGATAGTTGTAGCTTAGTGGATTAGTCTCTGTGTCCTCTATTCTGTACCACTGGTCTACCCGCCTGTTTTGGTACCAGTACCATGCTGTTTTTGTTACTATTGCTCTGTAATATAGTTTTAAATCCAGTATCGCTATACCACCTGATTCAGACTTCCTGCTTAGAATTGCTTTTGCTATTCTGCGTCTTTTATTTTTCCATATGAATTTCATGATTGCTTTATCTATTTCTACAAGAAATGCTGTTGGGATTTTGATTGGCATTGCATTAAACCTATAGAGAACTTTTGGTAATATCGCCATTTTGATGATGTTAGTTCTGCCTATCCATGAACAGGGTAAAGTTTTCCATCTTCTAAGATCTTCTTCTACTTCTCTTTTTAGGGTTTTGTAGTTTTCATTGTATAAATCTTTCACCTCTTTTGTTAGGTTGATTCCCAAGTATTTTATTTTTTTTGAGGATATTGTGAATGGAGTGTTTTTCCTCATTTCCGTTTCAGAAGTTTTGTCGCTGATATACAGAAATGCCTTTGATTCATGCGTGTTGATTTTATATCCTGACACTTTGCTGAATTCATTTATTAGTTCTAGTAGTTTTTTTGTAGACCCTTTTGGGTCTTCTAGGTATAGAATCATGTCTTCTGCAAATAGTGATAATTTAAGTTCTTCCTTTCCTATTTTTATGCCTTTAATTTCTTTCGTCTGTCTAATTGCTCTGGCCAGTGTTTCGAGAACTATATTGAATAGAAGTGGTGATAGAGGGCATTCCTGTCTTGTTCCAGATTTTAGGGGGAATGCCTTCAATTTTTCACCATTGAGAATGATGCTAGCCTGAGGCTTAGCATAGATAGCTTTTACAATATCGAGGTAAGTTCCTGTTATATCCCTAATTTTTCTAATGTTTTGAACATAAAGGGATACTGTACTTTGTCGAATGCTTTTTCTGCGTCTATTGAGATGATCATATGGTTCTTATCTATTGATGTGGTGAATAACATTTATTGATTTCCGTATATTGAACCATCCTTGCATCCCAGGGATGAATCCTACTTGATCATGGTGCACAATTTTTTTGATGTGCCTTTGTATCCGATTCGCCAGAATTTTATTGAGGATTTTTGCATCTAGGTTCATCAGAGATATTGGTCTGTAGTTTTCTTTCTTTGAGGTGTCTTTGTCTGGTTTAGGAATCAGGGTGATGTTGGCCTCATAGAATGAATTTGGCAGAGCTCCCTCTTTTTCTATTTCCTGAAATAACTTGAAAAGTATTGGTATTAATTCTTCCTTAAAGGTTTTGTAAAACTCCGCTGTATAATCCAGTCCTGGGCTTTTCTTGGTTGAAAGTCTTTTGATTGCTTCTTCTATTTCATCTATTGATATTGGTCTGTTTAAGTTGTGAGTATACTCCTGACTCAGTCTGGGCAAATCATATGACTTAAGGAATTTATCGATGTCTTCACTATCTTCTATTTTATTGGAATATACGTTTTCAAAATAATTTCTAATTGTCTTCTGTATTTCTGTAGCGTCTGTTGTGATATTGCCTTTTTCATCCCGTATGTTAGTAATTTGAGTTCTCTCTCTTCTTCTCTTCGTTAGCATGGCTAAGGGTCTGTCGATCTTATTTATTTTTTCAAAGAACCAACTTTTAGTTTTGTTAATTTTTTCAATAGTTTCTTTTGTTTCAATTTCGTTGATTTCCGCTCTGATTTTAATTATTTCTTGCCTTCTGCTACATTTGCTGTTGTTTTGCTCTTCCTTTTCTAGGGCTTTGAGATGAAGTGTGAGCTCATTTATTTGTTGGTTTTTCCTTTTTTTGAGGAATGACCTCCAGGCGATGAATTTCCCTCTTAAAACTGCTTTCATTGTGTCCCATAGATTCCGATATGTTGTGTCTGTATTTTCATTTATCTCTAAGAATTTTTTGATTTCCTCCTTTATGTCTTCTGTAACCCATTGATCATTCAGTAACATATTGCTCATTTTCCATGTGATGTAGGATTTTTCCTTCCTTCTTTTATCATTGATTTCCAGTTTCATTCCATTATGATCAGATAAAATGCATGGGATTATCTCCACCCCTGTATATTTACTGAGGGTTGCCCTATGGCATAATATATGGTCTATTTTTGAGAAGGATCCATGTGCTGCTGAGAAAAAAGTATATCCACTTGATGATGGTTGATATATTCTACATATGTCAGTTAAGTCTAGGTTGTTGATTGTGATATTGAGTTCTATAGTTTCTTTATTCAACTTTTGTTTGGAGGACCTGTCCAATGGTGAGAGAGGTGTGTTGAAGTCACCCATAATTATTGTGTTGTGGTCTATTTGATTCTTGAACTTGAGGAGAATTTGTTTTATGAACGTCGCAGCACCATTATTTGGTGCATAAATATTGATAATTGTTATGTCTTGTTGGTGAATGGTTCCTTTTAACAGTATATAATGTCCTTCCTTATCCCTTTTGATTAACTTAGTCTTGAAGTCAATTTTATTCGATATGAGGATGGCCACCCCTGCTTGCTTACGAGGACCGTGTGTGTGGTATATTTTTTCCCAACCTTTCACCTTCAGCCTGTGTATGTCTTTTCCAATCAGATGTGTCTCCTGGAGGCAGCATATTGTTGGATTTGTTTTTTTAATCCATGTTACCAGCCTATGTCGCTTTATTGGAGAGTTTAAGCCATTAACGTTTAAAGTTACTATTGATATATGGTTTGTACTTCCAGCCATGTTTGATTATTTATCTTCTTCTTTTTTTTTTAATTAGTTTGTTTCTCCATGATTAGCTTTCCCCCCGCCCTCTGTCTTTACAGAGGCACTTCCCACTGATGGTTTTGGTTATTGTTTTTCATTTCTTCCTCGTGTAGTGTTTTGCTCAAGATGCTTTGCAATGCTGGTTTTCTGGCTGCAAATTCTTTTAGCTTTTGTTTATCATGAAAGATTTTTATTTCGTTGTCGTACCTGAAGCTTAATTTTGCTGGATACAGAATTCTTGGTTGGCATCCATTGTCTTTCAGTGTTTGAAATACGTTGTTCCAGGATCTTCTCGCTTTCAGCGTCTGTGATGAAAAATCCGTTGTTAACCTTATTGGTTTACCCCTGAATGTAATCTGCCTCCTTTCTCTTGTAGCTTTTAATATTTTCTCTTTGTTCTGTATATTGGATATCTTCATAACAATGTGTCTTGGCGTTGGTCTACTGTGATTTTGTGTGCTCGGTGTCCTGTATGCATCTACAATTGGTATATCCGTTTCCTTTTTTATTTCTGGAAAGTTTTCTGTAATTATTTCATTCAGCAGGTTACTCATTTCCTTGGTTTGAATCTCTGTACCTTCCTCTATCCCGATGACTCGTAAGTTTGGTTTTTTTATATTATCCCATATCTCTTGGATGTTTTTCTCGTGATTTTTTACCAGCCTTTCTGAGTTGGCTAGACTCTTTTCAAGATGATATATTTTGTCTTCATTATCTGACGTTCTGGCTTCTACTTGCTCCACTCTGTTAGTGATACTCTCAATTGAGTTTTTAATTTGGTTTATCATTTCCTTCATTTCTAGAATTATTGTTTGATTTTTTTTATAATCTCTATCTCCTGATAAAGATGCTTAACTTCTTCTTTTATCTATTTATGTAATTCACTTTCAATGTGTTCTTTCACTGTTTGGATTTGCTGTCTCAAATCCTCTTTAAGGTTCCATTCCATCTGTCTAAGGCATTCCTTGAGTTCTTTATATGACCATTTTTCTAATGACTCTAGATCCTCCTGAATATTTAGGCTGTCCTTCATTGTTTGTACTCCTTTTCTTCCTTGCTTTTTTATGCTGCTCATGTTACTTCTTGTTCTGTTTGACTGCTGAGTTACTGTTTACTCTTATAAATTTATTTGATGCTTGGGAGGAAATACATTAGAAGGGAAGGGAAGAATCCTAGGCACTCAGGATTGGAGACCCGCCCAGTCTGGGACAAAGAGCTGCTGCACAGTGAATGGTTCCCACCTACTTATTGATTCTTGATTTTATTTCTTGCAATTTAAGAGTCCTGTTAAAGAAGTCAGGTCCTAAGCTGACATGATGAAGATTTGGGCCTACTTCTTCTTCCATTAGGTGTAGGGTCTCTGGTCTAACCTTGCACAAAACTCAACTCAATGATAGAGCTCTTTTAAAAACACATATATATTTTTTTAGTTGTAGATGGACATGATACATTTATTTTATTTGTTTTTATTTTTATGTGGTACCAGCGATTGAACCCAGTGCCTCACACATTCTAAGTAAGCGCTCTACCACTGAGCCACAACCACAGCCCTGACAGAGCTCTTAACTAGCATGCATTCTCTTTCCAGCACTACAAAGGGGTAAAATCAGTATGTCAGATTCTAATCTATTCTATATTTCTCCAACCATAACGTAAATATTCCTGTGAGTACAGCTGTATTCATGAATCCTGCTTTATCAAATGGAGAATAAAAAGCAAACCAAGCATAATGACTTGGTAAATTTAGGATTTTGTGAGTTACAATTCTGTGGTTAAGGCATTTAACAGTTAAAATAAGCATCCCAAGGATCTTGATAGCAATATTGGATTCAGTTGTGAAACTACAACCTTAATTAGAGATAAGAACTTATTCACCCAGTTTGCTGCATACAATAACTGAAAGGACAAGTAAATGTGTAACTGAAAGGGCAATTAATGTATAAATTATTAAAAATCACTACTTTTTAATGCATACCATAGCATATCAGCTATATGATAGGAATTCTAATTTTTTATATACATTTTAAATTCTTGTAAAGCTTCTATAATTTAGCATTCAACTCCAATTCCAATACTTCTAATACTTTAAATTATTTCAAAATAAAGAAAAATAAAGTTGATCACAGATATTACTCATAGTGTCCAGTATTTCTATTTATGATTTCTAACTTGAAAGACTAAATACCAGCCTCCAAATAAATTAACCAATGAGAAGAAGAATAAGTGTCCAATCTTAGATGATTATAGTCAGAAAGATTCTAGAATTAATGATCAAATAAATTTCAAACTTAGAACTGAGAACCTAACAGGAAAGTTTCATAGTCTTTTTTGGGGGGGAGAGGGGTACAGGAGATTAAACTCAGGGGCACTCAACCACTGAGCCACATTCCCAACCCTATTTTGTATTTTATTTAGAGACAAGGTCTCAATGAGTTGCTTAGAGCTTCACTTTTGCTGAGACTGGCTCTGAACTTGAGATCCTCCTGCCTTAGTCTCCTATGCTGCATGGATTACAGGCCTGTGCTACGTGCCTGGCCTCATAGTCTTTTATCTCAGTTTAAGAAGCTATTTTGACATGATAAAATAAGGCAACACACCAGTTGCGTCGTGCATTCCTGTAATCCCAGTGACTCAGGATGCTGAGGCAGGAGGACTATGAGTTCAAAGACAGTGTTGGCAACTTAGCGAGGCCTTAAGCAACTCAATGAGACCCTGTCTCTAATAAAACATAAAAAAGGTCTGGGGGTGTGGCTCGGTGGTTAAGAGCCCCTGGGTTCAATCCCTGGTACCAAAAAAAAAAAAAAAAAGGCAACATGAGATATTTATAGGGATATGGGGAAAAGTACTAATTAACATTTAAATTTTATATACTTAAATTGCAGTTTAAAAACCTAGTTTAAAAATTCCACTTATCAAAGGTACCTAGAATAGTCATGTTCTATCTTTCTTAGAGAAAGAAAACTGAGTGGTGGTTGTTAAGAGACTCGGGGGAGGAGGAGATGAAGAGTTGTTATTTATGAGTTTCTGTTTGGAAATGTTCCAGGACAACCCAGTATGTGTATGAGAACAGGCACCAAGGTGCAGTGAAGCTGAAGAAAGAGAGGCAGACAGATCTAGGATTGCACAGAGTGTGATTTATTGGGGGACTTAGTCACAGAAGCATGGTCCTAGGCAGCAGCAAAACAAAATAGATCCTGCAATTTGGGCCAGAAAGAGAGGCACATACATTGTTTAGAACAAAAATTACTTCATCCAAGCCAGAATGTACCTGGTTATCCTAAGCTAATACCAAAGAGCAAGGCACACTTCTGGTGCCAGGGTATGATTTAAAGCTCCACACATAACATTCTATAGGTTTTGTCTATTTATAGTATGCTGATAAATTATGCAGGAAAAATCAGCTGGGGTTACCCTGGAGGCAATCATGACAAGTATAACTGGGGGTGACTGCAGTTATGTCACGATGAATCCGACAGAAAGAAGAAACATTTTAGAGATGGATGATGGCAATAGTAGCATAATGTGATGTTCTTAATGCCACTGAATCACACATTTTAAAAACGTCTGAAAGTTAAATTTAAATTAGTATATTTTACCACAATAAAAAATAATTTAAAAGAAAAACTGTAGCATGTCTCATTGTAAAATCTATTGCAGAAAGAGGAATCAGCATGCATAGAAGCTCAGATGTATAAAAGAACACGATATATCTGAAGAAATGAAAGAAGTTTTGTACAGATGAAGGAAAGAGCCCGAGATGTAGAGAAACAGGCTGAAGACAGAGGCAAAATCATGTTAAGGACTAGAAACTTCATTCTAAGGACAGCACAAAATCTTTCACATACTTTGGAAAGAGGAAGAATGTAAACAAATGTGTTTTAAAAGGAATCACTATCACTGTAGAGGGAATAAAGGTCTAGAGGGAAGAAAAACAAGAGGTGAAGAGACCAGCCAAGAGGCTATTCTACCAGCTCAGTTCAGAGATGACAAAAGGGCACAATGGTGAGAATGGAAAGAAGATTAATATGAGGACTATTCAGAAACAGACTCTCTAGAATAAGAAAGGCAGAGAAAAGTGAACTAATGGTTTCTGAATTGTATAGCTGGGTAGAAAATCATTGAGCCAGCAAAGAAAGATTTCATAAATACTTACCCTTGCCAACATATGTGTATCTAGGGGAATTTTTCTTATGTCTACATAGAATTCAAATTGTATGTATCTACCTATAATTCAATACAACATGTAAAATGCTTTAACAAATTATTTAAAATTTCTAATTATCCAACGAAGAGCATTTTTTTTTTGGGGGGGGGACCATAAAGCTGTAAGTAACAACAACAACAAAAACCATTCACCCATTTTCAGAGCCTTGGGGTTGTTTAATGGTAGGGAATTATTATTGAAAATCAATACTACCAAAGAAAGAAAGAAGTCAAGACCCAAACTTTATTGCTCAAAATTTCAGCCAAAAATCTGTTAAGCATTCTTAACTTCCCAAAGATTTTCAATTTATTTAGTTTTCTGACAAATTTCTTTTTTATAAATATATTTTATATTTAATGAAACTAATATCTGAAACATATGTTAACAAGAAGTGTGAAAGAAAGGATAAATAAAATCAATGTAAAATATTCTCTCTCAACGAACACAAAATTACTGTTTCCATTTCTGCTCTAATACCATACCTTACTCTAAGAACAGTAAATGAACCATCCTTCATTCCAAGGGCAAGATGGATTCCATCTACGTTTACAGCTGCACAACGAATTGGTTCCTCCATATTACATCTTGCTATTAATGCATGATCTACTAGGCTCCAAATCCTGTAACATTTGATTTAAAATTAAAAATAGTAGTTAATTAATGTGTACTTTAAAATAATGATAGACTATGAAAAAAATTGGTTAAAATAATCATCTCACTTTAAGTAATATGAATCTAGACTTTTCTTTGTGTGTGTGTGGGGGGCTGGTGATGGCTAACCCAAGCCTTGTGCATGCTAAGCAAGCACTCAACCATTGAGTCACATCCCCCAGCTCTCTAGATATTTCAATTATCTTTGCTTTGTGCAAGGAATTCTTACTGTGAAAACAGGAATATTGTTCATGCTTAAAATGACAGAGGTTGATAGAATTTTTTGTTCTTAAAAATGATATTAATTTGTCCTAATCATTCATTTTAGGTAGATGAATTGTAAATGACCAAAAATAACCATCTCTCTCTCTCTGTATATAAAGATATTTATACATAACCTTAAATTGCATATATAGCCTTTTAAATTTAAGTGCAACACTTAAAAATATTCAATTCAAAATCTGTTTCAGACTACATGGTAGAAATCAACAATGAAAAAGGTATTGTTTGAAAAATGAGGACTATACTTTCAAAAGACAAAATACTAATCCAAAATACTAATGAAAATTAGTTAATTTTTTAAATAAGTCATAATAAAATTTTTCACATCACAATTTGTGGAATACAGCTAGAATAGTAATGAGGAGAATGTTTAGGAGTTTTAACTGCATATATTATGAAACAAAGGCTACAACTTAATGAATAGGCATCTACCCCAAAAGGTCTGAAAAATATCACTAAAACTAAATAGTTTTAAAAATGTTTTTATAGCAGTATTCTTTTTAAAAATGTGTTGTTTAAAGAAAAAATTATTTTTCTACATTATTTTAATAACCAATTCCAATAATTGGTCTGCACATATATAATCATATTGCTCATAATGACGTTTGTTTCTTCCTTTCTAATTCCTCTGCCTTCCTCCCTCCTATCTCTCCATTTCCCTGGACCTGCCATCTTCCCTCTCTATTTGAACTTACTGTGCTGATGCAGACATCTAGTCCACAGCTGAATGGAGTAGTGAAAGTGGGCACCATTGTCTTTTTTCTGACTTCAAAGTTAAAGTTTCAATGTTTTATCATTAAGTACTGTATTTGCTGCACAATTCCTACTCTCTTACCACAGATGTCAGCAAACCACAGCCTGTGGAACAAACCAGGCCGCCTTTACCAATTTTTGTATAGTCTGAGAGCTAAGAATGGATTTTACATTTTTAATGGTTAAAAAAAAAATTTAAAAAGATAAAATTTTGAAACACAAGAAAATATATAAAACGTGCCTATAAATAAAGTCTTATGGAAACAGTCATGATCAGTTATTTAGATATTGTCTATGACTTACATATCACTACAGAGGTAGAATGTAGATGTTGCAAAAAAAGAAAGACATTCACTTTGTACTACTTGGTGCACTACAAATTGCAGGTACAATCATAACTTGAAAGAATTTCAAGTGCAATGTCTACTACATGGCAACATTTTATTATTTTTATTACCATAGTGCACATCTATCATGTTGAGACAAGTGTAAAGAAAGTAATTTTGAATGTTGCATTTTTTTAAAAAAAATTTAGTTGTAGATGGACACCTTTATTTGATTGATTGACAATGATTGATTTTTATGTGGTGCTTAGAATGGAACCCAGTCCCCCACACGTGCCAGGCAAGTGCCCCACCACTGAGCTACATCTCCAGCCCCTGAATGTTGCATTTTTAAGGAACAATGGATTACAAATGATACTGTTGATTAGATAGCAAAGCACTGTGTTTATTATGTAATTTTACAAGTAATAGTGTTTATTATGTAATACTATAGCTGTTAGAAGCACACAAATTAATATTACCAGATTGAACACTCATCATAATACTTTCAACTAATGGGAAAACAATAGTCAAAATAGTATAAAATTTAGAACAAAATCTCTCATCAGAGAAGAATTTCTTTGCAAATCTAAAATTTGAAATGAGGTCCCCACAAAAGTTAAGTTTCAAATAATGGCTTATTTGTTAGTCAAGCAAGGAAAGCTGTTCATTAGTGATGAGTGAAGTAAATAATTTTAGGATGCAGCAGCAGAAGAATTGTGTCCAGAGAAAATACAGTAAGTGAAAATTTAGCCTTTTTTCACAAGAACTGTAGCTCAAAGGGTTAAGAATACAAGGAATGTGTCAGTAATTAATTTAAAAACTGAATAGTTTTTCCTTGAATCTGGATAAGTTAACAGATGTTAACCAATTTTGCCCACTTGTTTATTTGAGAAGTCAATGCCAAGTTTAATATGACTAAAGAATTAGCTACTATGAATAGTCTGCATAGAACTATAGGCAAGAATATTTTCAAAAACACTGAGAAAACATTAATTCAATACAACCTAAACTGGACTCTACTAAAAGGAATTGTAGTTGATGGTGGTAAAAATATGGAAAAAAATGGCTTAAATAAATTCATGAAGATTCTGAAAATATAAAGTATTTAAAGTTTGTGGTTATTTACTATATTATTCTTCAGCAGATACATTGCAAGAAAAAAAAAAAAAGTTTTAAAAAACTCTTCCATGTGTTTTTGTACCAAAAGTGTTAATGGTAAACTTCACTTGCTCTTGTAGATATATTTTTAGTGCTATGAATTTTTCTCAAAAATAGAAGCTGAAAAATCCTCACTTACACTACCTCATAGCTGTTTGATGGCTTAGCGTGATAATGCTAGATAGATAGTTTAGCCATGAGCAGGTAATAGGAGGAAGGACAATGAAGGGTTGTAACTTACAGGGAGGAAATCAGACATGTGCACCAGAGAGTCCATGAATTATAGGACTGGGTATCACAGGGAACCTTCTCAAAGCAGACAAGCATCTGGAAAATGGGAGGTGGTATGCCAAACCTCCTCCAGCCATAGTTTATTATAACCATTAAGCAAACTGTTTCAATATATATCATGCATGCCTATTCATCGTGACCAGATCTTCATGACCCCCCCCACTCCTTGTCAAAGGTTATCACTAAAATCATGTCACACCCACCCCTGTGACTAGGTCATCATAACCCTCACAAAATAAACTTTCTGAGGGCTAAACAAAGGGGTAATATACCACTTAAGAGGGTATAAGAGAATAAAATCAGAACAAAGGGACACAAAGTACTTAAAAATCTCAACTCTTGTCCTCCCTGGAGGTGGTCCCTTTAGTGCCTGGGAACATCTGTACTCTCACCCTTTCTAATAAACTCCTGCTTGTTCCTGTGTGATTCTCATGAGATTATTTCTGAGGATCCCAAGAACTGGTGCCATGAACCCCCATGGCTGCTTCAGCTCCACAGGTGAGTCTCTTTATTTTTATTTTTATTTATCCTTTTTACTTTTTGATAGCTTAAGTAACACAGCAGTAAAACAAAATCAATTACATCTGTGTAGAGAACCAGGGATTTAATTGTAAACTTTGATAATGTTCTGTATCGAGAACAAGAGGAGTGTTTTTCCTCCTTTACCTGTGTCTTAGTTTGGGCCTCTGTAACAGACTATACTATAGTCTGGGTGGCTTAAACAACCACCCAGAAGTTCTGTGGCCTGGGAAGTGCACAGTCAAGGTGCTAGCAGGTTCATTGTCAGGTGAGGGCCTACAACCTGGCTGCCTTCTTGTGACATCTGTAATGGGCACCTTTAAAATTGGGAATCTGAAGAAGTACCCAGACACTGTCCTGACATTTTGTCCTAATATGTTATTTTTTCCTTCCCAGTTCATATCAAGCCCCCAAAATCCAGAGCCAAGGGATGGGCAGAACCAGACTTCCTATGCATATGCATACCTTTTGCCTCTCCCCTTTCATTCTCTCTCTCTATATGATCCTAAAACTGTTGTCAGTACAGGGAATACAGATTTCTAGAGCAGTTGTCTTGCTGGTTTTTAGACAAACCAAAAATAAATTCATTTCTTGTTTCATCATCATTTTTGTGTTTGTTAATTAGATGTGGCCAGTGGTTGAAACTGGTCTGTTGGGACTCCCAGAGTCAAGCCTCTGGCTGGGGTCCCTGGGTAAAAAAAAAAAAAAAAAATTACAATAAAATTTTATTGTTATGTCTCAGACCCAAAACTAAAATTTTTCTGAACCAAAGAACTGCTCTCAAAAGAACTGTTCTCAAGCACAATTATAAAACACTGAACAGCTTTAAAAATTAGCTTTTGATGTAGACTTGATATTGTTTTTTAATAAATTCAACACAATTATAACACAAGAGCAGTACTTATATGTGAAACCTCTGTGCTAAAGTAATTTGGATAACAAATAATGCTATGTAAATAATAATTAGCATCAAAAGTTAAGAAGTGATATCTCCATTCCCACACAAATCTGCATCTGCTATAAACAGACAGACAGACAGACAGACAGGTTAAATATGCTTAATCTATAGTTCTGGCAATGTATATAGGACTACCCTCCTATATACATTTCATTTCTTGTTTCATCATCATTTTTCTCTTTGTTAATTAGATGTGGCCAGTGGCTGAAACCGGTCTGTTGGGACTCCCAGAGTCAAGCCTCTGGCTGGGGTCCCTGGGTAAAAAGAAAAAAAAAATTACCATAAAATTTTACTGTACTCAAGATCTCAAGAGAAAGTACCACAAGAGAAAGCCATAAACAAAGTTCAAGTTTATGCAAGCGAAAAAAATGCCCTCAGGGCAAAAGTGACTTTGGCTCTTTGATGCTCCTAAATTTTCATTTTGTTTTATAAAATGTTTGAACAGTTCCTTACTATCTTGTCAGTTTTTTAAAGCCTTCCAAGGCAATTTACACTTTAATGAGCATCTCTGGTGGTTTTCATTAGAAGAATCCTTTCCAAACAAATTGTCACCAATAATAGAAACAGAAATATGAACAATTACTTTCTAAAGGACCAATTGCCCTTTTTTCAGCAACTATACAGCAGCTGGTAATAGCAATTCCATAAGGAAAGAAACTATTAAAACAGTTCCTAGGGACTGGGGTTGTGGCTCAGTGGGAGAGGGCTCGCCTCGTACATGCGAGACCCTGGGTTCGATCCTCAGTACCACATAAAAATAAATAAGTGAAATAAAGGTATTGTGTCCAACTATACTTAAAAAATAAATATTTAAAAAGAAATAGTTCCTAGCAAAGCACATGGATAAAGGGCAGCCCATATAGCAAGTTTCAAGAGAGCTATGGCACCTTCCATCCCCATAAAATAGACTAGCATAATGAGAGTAAATGGCATGGCTGAGTAGTATATTGTAAAGACAAATTAGTAGTTATCAATAATTAGTCTGGATGCCCACTCCACCATTTAAACCAAAGAAAACTTTACACACATGAATGGTTAGACCTAAAAAACAAAGGCATTAATGTAAACTAGATATGGTAGCACATGCCTGTAGCCCCAACTACTCCAGAAGCTGAGGCTAGAGGATCACTTGAGCTCAGGAGTTTGAGACCAACCTGAGTAATATAGCAAGATCTCATCTCAAAAAACAAAGAAACAACAACAAAAACACCACTAATGTGCAGGAAGAATACATAGGATGAACAACCCTAATCCACAATTCCAAAATCTGAAATGACACTGAAAACTTCCATATATGACCTCAAGTGATGCTCACAATGCAAGTGTAGTAAAAAATACTATATAAAATTACTAGGGCTGGGGTTGTAGCTCAGTGGTAGAGTGCTTGCCTCACACATGTGAGGCACTGTGTTCGATCCTCAGCACTACATAAAAATAAAAATAATGTGTCCATCTACAACTAAAAAAATATATATATTTTTAAATTACCATCAGGAGTTGGGGATACAGCTCAGCTGGTAGAGTGCTTGCCTCACATGCACAAGGCCCTGGGTTCAAGCCCCAGAACCACCAAAAAAAAAAAAAAAAAATTACCATCAGCCTATATGTATAGGTGTACACGAAACAATTAATTTTGATGTAACAGGGTCTACTTCACACTTTGTGTGTGAACCTTGCTGCTCCTTCATTGGAGACTTATTTTAATAAAAACTGTGTTTTTGTTATTTTCCCACTTCTTTTTCTTCCTCTTCTTCTCACCTGCCCTAAACACGAGGAAGCAAGATGAATATTCTTCCCATCTTAGGCTGTTACAGTGTCCTCCAGCTTACTGAACACAAGAATGAAGGAATGTGTGCCAGCAAGATTTGCAGACTTGGAAACTGGTGCCAGTAGGTCTGAGCAATGGCTAACTCCAGGCTACCATGTAAAAATGAATTGTGTGTACCCTTTTATAGGTACATCCAGAATTTCCATTTAAAAAGCTCTTTGTTCCCTTTTACAAGGGGGACAGTAGCTTTTTAGGTTGCAACTCTCCTTATTTTCAAGCAAATTAATAAAACTCTTTCCTTTTTCTCAAAACCTTGTCCTTGTTATTTGTATTGGCATCAGGGATAAGGATGAAGCTTTTGGTAATATTTAGACATGGGTTCCATTCTCAAGGTATCTCATTATGTATATGCAAATATTCCAAAAATTCTCAATAGAGGAACTATTACCTCCAAAAAGTAAAAATGAGTTATTAGATGTGAAAAATCTAATTACAATGTTTTATACTCCTATAAACGGCCACAATATAAAAACAGATACATAGTTAGTTTTGGTATTGAAATTTCACAAAGAAAGGTTGAAATTTTTTTTAAAAAAAGTCTAAAGTTTCACTGGGAAAGTAACAGTGGAAAAAAAAGGTTGAGAAATATTGATCTCAACAATGCCCATCAATCCTTGCTAATACCAAAAATGGAGGAGGATGAGGAAGAAGAGGAGGAGGAGGAGGAGGAGGAGAAAAAGAAAAAAAGACTATATATTACATACCATCAGAGGAGAGCTAGTTTTCGCTACCTAGGAAATATTCTTGGTAAAAATTCATAACTGCATTTCATTAGACCTCTAGATCTACCTATCAGTTTATAGGACACAGGGAACAGAGAATGTGTTAAAGTATTCTCTGGGTCTGCAATTAGCCAAACCTAGAACATGGAAAACTCTACAGAGTAAAGTCTTTCCTCAACAAATGAACTGTAAGAAAGGGGGGAAATGAAAGAAAAAAAAGCTATTGAATAAGAGACTTAACAGACATATCAATAATTGCAAGATATAGACTTTATTTGGATCCTAATTCTAAGAAAAAATAAAATTTACATGAGACAATCAGAATTCCTACATTAAATATTTTATTATGTTCAAGGAATGCTGTGTGAAAAAATTATAATGATGTTTAGAGTTATGTTCTTTTTTTTAGTTGTTGATAGACCTTTATTTTATTTATTTATATGCGGTGCTGAGAATCAAACCCAGTGCCTCACACATGCCAGGCAAGTGCTCTATCGCTGAGCCCCAGCCCCAGCCCCAGCCCCTAGAGTTATGTTCTTAAGATACAAATTGAAATATTTACAGATGAAATGGGGGGAAGAAAGACAAATGACAAATGAGAAAAGATATCTCAACTTATACCAATGACCTAGTTCTCAAACATTAGTGTACAATGTAGTCATTTTGAAAAAGACCCCCTTTTAAATTAAAAGCTCTAAACTGTTTTAATTTCAGAACTTCTTCATCCTGGGAATGCAGTCTTGTGGCCTAACTGGGCTCTTGAGAACCCAAGATTGTGACTGCTTCTGATCAATATACCTAGCTAAACCACACGTGTATTTCCTCCCTTTTATCCTACTGTACCCTCTTTCCTCTTATAAAAGCTTTCTGTGCCCAAGTCTCAGGAGATGGAAATCTAAGAAAGAAAAGCCAGCTTTGAATAAAACCTATTTTCCCTTGCCAGTCCATTTCCTAAGTTTCAGTGAAATTTTATGAGCAGTAAAGTCTTTCCTTTCTGTTTACATTTTGGAAAGTGTTATGGTTTAGATGTAAGATATCCTCCAAAGCTCATGTGTGAGACAAAGCAAAAAGATTTAGAAGTGAAATGATTGGGTTAACCCAATCAGTGAATTAATCCTGACAGGGATTAACAGAGTGGTAACTAAAGGCAGGAAGGGTATGCTGTCAGAGGTGGTGTAGGAAGCATAAGAAGCTGTGCTTTTGATGTTTATATTTTGTGAGCTGAGAGCTTAGTCTCTCTCTCTCTGCTTCCTGTTGCCATGATCCCAGCTGCTTTCCCCTGCCACACTCCTGCTATGATGTTCTGTCTTACCTGAGCCCCCAAGGAATGGAGTGGCCATCTATGGACTGAGACTTCTGAAACCATGATCTCCAAAATATACTTTTTTCTTCCTCTAATTGTTTTGTCAGGCCTTTTGGTTGTAGCAACAACAAAGCTGACTAAAACAAAAGGCTTACTAAACTGCTGAATTTCTGATATCAGGTCTTGGAAAAGGCCTGATAATTTGCATTTCTTACAAGTTCCTAGATAATGCTGATGTTGCTAGTATAAGAATCATACTTTTTGAGCTGGGGTCAGGACTCAGTGGTAGACTGCTTGCCTAGCATGTGTGAGGCACTGAGTTCAATTCTCAGCACCACATATAAATAAATAAAGGTCCATTGACAACTAATTTTTTTTTTTTAAATCATACTTTGAAAACTACTGTCATAGACAAAGGGCTATTTCTTCAATATATAGACAGAAATTTTTAGATTCTATCTTAAGTCAATTAAAGAAAAAAACTAGTGAACTAATTAAAATAGGCAAAGAGCTTAAACAGGTCACAGAAAAGGGAATACAAATGGCCTTTAAACATAAACATACTTAACATTTCTCAATATGAAAGAAATATGTATTTTCAAATCTAATTTTCCACCTTTTCAGTAATAATTAGTGCTGGCAAGGGTGTGGGAAAACAGGCACTGTTATATATTGGTAAGTGTGTAAATTTTTGCTGCCTCTATGTAAGGCATTTATCAAATTTAAATTGCACATATCCTTTGAACATTAAGAATTTATCATAGAGACATTTATATATGTACAAAATGACAAATGTATGATATTTGTTGCAAACACTGCATTTATTAAGTACACAAAACTAGAAGAAAGTAAACTGCTAACAATAATGGATTCGTTGAATAAATTACAGTATATTCATACAGTAGAATATCATATGGCTGTTAAAATGATACATGTAGCTCTATATATCCTAATATGGAAAAAATGCTAGATATATTTTTTTTAGTTGCTGATGGACCATTATTTTTATTTATATGTGGTGCTGAAAATTGAACCAAGTGCCTCACATACGCTAGACAAGTTCTCTATCACTGAGCCACACCTCCAGCTGCAAATGCTAGATATTTTCAAGAGAAAAAAAAATCAAAATCTTTCTAATGGTTATAAATTCTATAATTTGAAATACTTATTAATTATGTTCATTTGATATACTGTAAGCCATAAAACTTAATTCTAAGCTTTGAGTGTTTTTTTAAGTTTATTTAAGGACAGATTCCAGTCTATACAATTACTTTATAATTTGCTTACCTGACTGAACGATCATCACTTCCAGTCACAGCCAAAGGTTTAGTAGGATGAACAGCAAGTGCCCAAAGTTCACCTTCACAATGCCCTTGCATAATTAGGAAAGGTTTGTTTCTTTCATGCACCACAATTTCAAAAATTTCACTGTCTTGTGTTCCAACTAAAATGTGGTCACCTCGCCAACAAACACTCCTCACAGACAAACCTAATGAAACGTATATTTAATATCAATATTGTATGTTATACCAAAGCTATAACAATATAATGCCAGTATTCCTAATTGAAAATTAATTTTTGTATCTGTTATGCCATGGATGTAAGATAAAATAAATATGGGAGTCCCTTGATCCACACTCTTACTTTCTTCACTTGTCCATATTGTTTTCTATATGAAATGACATTTCTCTTTTTTATATACCTAATTTCTACCCATCCTTCAAGACACACACTTGGCTTCCTTTTTCCTTGTCAGACAATTCCAGGTAGTCTGACTATTTCCTCAGCCAAAGTTTTATAGCACTAACAATCTGCACCATTCGATAAGTAATTACTCAGGAACTATTTTAATAGAATTGTATTGCATCTCAAAAAAAATAATCTAACACTTCTTGTTTATATTGCATTTCTTCAATCTGCTCAGAAACGGATTCATTAAGAAGATAGAATTTTACCTTTGGTTTTTTTTGTTTTTTGTTTTTTTGCATCTTCCACAATTCCTTTTTTAACCTTAGGAAAACAGTTTTTCTTAGTTTTCTCATCTGTTTAATATGGCCAACATAAAGACACTCTGTACTTAACAATACTCAAGAATAGAATTTTTAAAAGCATCAAATTTTTTTAAGCTTCAAAATACAATAATGTTCAGTAAAACTAATGAAAATAGAGTAATAGTCAACATTCACACGTTTACCATGTACCAGATATTCTTCATTTTCATATATTAACTCATTTATACTATGAGATAGCTATTCTTATTATCATCAATTTATAGATAATGCTAAATAATTAGCCCAGGGTTACATATCTCCCAAATGACTGGAGTATTTTTTAAACACCAATCAGTGTAACTTCCAATCTTAGTCTTATAGTAGAATGCCACATTAGCAAATAATATGTTAAATTTTATAATGAAAAATCCTATCTTATTACATCAACTTTTTAAAGTCCCGCAATAAAAAAGTTTCCCAGTTGCTGACAAGTAAATCTGGATAAAGAAAAAACACATTTATGTACATTTAAATCATCCTTAATAAAAGTTCCCCTAATCCCGAATATATTTTATTTACAATAGTTTATTTGCTAAATAGTTATTATAGCATTTTAATAATAAAATATTTTCAAAATCCAATGTTATCAAAGTAAATGACTGTCACATCTCTCTGTAGGTTTTATTAGATATAGAAAATGACAAACCCCCAAAGTAGGGAGACCTGGGAAAAGGGGAGTGAGAAGGAAAGCCATACATTGAGAACATTGATCCTTTCCCAATATCTTTCCTGGTGATAAAACAAACCCTGAGGAAGAGGTGTCCATCATACCTGGAAAGGCAGTCTCTTGGAAGAGGCCAAAGCATTAATCCTTCTGTAAACAAATCCTTTCCAGATACCAACCACTGACCCCAGGCCCTTCATCAGGTCCAATACAATAAATCCCAGAAACTGACCACTGACCCTAGACTTCCTCCCATTTGCCTCATAAAACAGATCCCAAATTCCTAAGCACTAAAACTGACCCCTTCACTGATTGATTGAACAAACTCCAAATTCCTGGGTGCCCAAAGAAAATTGATATGCTCATTAGACCATCTCTCAGAATAACCTATAGAAGCCCAGGCCCTTTCTTTTTTCAGGGGCTCATCCACCAGAAAAGTGGGTCCCACCATGGCATCATTTTGTTCCTGCATCCCCTGCTCCTGTGTGAAACTTCATTCCTGAATAAAGCACTGAGCTGATTTGTGAAGTGTATGTTAGTCCCAGTCTTTTTGTGCTAACAGGTTCTATTAAAATAGATACGAGATATACAAAAGAATCTTTGTTGTAACATTGAATCCAAAAGTCCTCCTCAATGGATTTCAATTAAATGTATACAGTGTGAAGAGGAAATTAAAGTCTTATTCATATTTATAAAACATACATTTATGATAATTGAAAGAAAGAGACAATCCTTGGCACATTTAAAATTTGTCTAATAATGAGACATTTATTTGTTTTATTACCTTTGTATCCCTGGTCTGTTTCCCTGAGATCAATCACAGTAATTGGTTTAAAAGTTAAATCCCAAAGACGAATACAGCCATCTCTACCACCAGTAGCAAACCCTTCTTCACAAGCATTCATGCTAAAAATTCCTGCCTGGAAGAAAAAATAATTTAACAAATTAAGCTTCCTAAGAACATCTATCATATAAAGATAGAAACCCATCTAGCCATATTTTAGTATCATATAGGAATAAACAATATCAGAAAATAGAAAAGAAAGTCTAGAAATATATCCTTAGAAACCGAATATATAATTAAGATGGTATTTGCAGACATAATGAAAAAAATACTTAAACCTCATACTGTATTTACAATGAATTATAGAGGAGAAAATTCTAAATGTAAAAAACAAAAAAAATACGTTTAGAAAAAGTTAGAATAGCAGGCGCAGTACACTCGCCTGTAATCTCAGCAACTTGGTAGGCTGAGGCAGGAGGATCTGAAGTTTAAAACCAGCGTTAGCAACTTATTGATGCTGTAAGCAACTTAGCAAGGCCCTATCTCAAAATAAAAATAAAAAAGAACTGGGGATATGGCTCAGTGTTTAAGTGTCCCTGGGTTCAATTCCCGGTATATGTGCGCGCGCACACACACACATACACACACACAAACACAAAGTCACAACAACACTTGTATGATTTTGGGTTATGAGACATTTTTATTTATAGTTTTTAGGCATGGCAGTTCACCCACAAGCCATTAATAAAAAAATTTAAATTTTGCGGGGCTGGGGTTATGGCTCAGCGGTAGCACACTTGCCTGGCATGTGTGAGGCACTGGGTTTGATTCTCAGCACTACATATAAATAAATAAAATAAAGTCTATCAACAACTGAAAAATATTTAAAAAAGCATTTATTTAAAAAAATTTGAATTTTTCATATGAAGAAAGATATCATAAAGATAGATTAAGAAAATATCTGCAACGTGTTTGACTGAAAAGGTAAATAATCCTAATGTACAGATGGATAAAGGAATAAAAGCAATTCAAAAACACAACCAACCAAACAATGAAAAGAGAAAAGTCAATTAACAAAAAAGGAAAAAAAGTGGTCAGTAAATATTTGAAATTTCAGAAACAGCAACAAAATTCAAACAAGAATCTACCATTTTTTACCTAGAAAATAAATAATATTTTACAATACTAGTCACATTCTGTGCCGTTGAATACAAGAAGGAAACTAGTATTTGGTAGTAAGATGGTAAGAATGTGAGTTGCCATGCCTTTTGTGGAAAAAAGACTACTATTTTTGGGTTTTGAGAATTTTACTTAGAGCAAATTATCATGCTTTGGACCTAACTTAAATGTTCCCCCAAAGGCCATGTGCTAAAGGCTTGGTTCTCAGCTGATGGTGCTGCAGGAGGTAGAGGAAACAGTGAAAGGTGGAGTGTAGTTGGAGAAAATAGGTCACCAAACGGTGTGTATGTGTGTGTGTGTGTGTGTGTGTCTCTCTCTCTCTTTCTCTCTTTCCCAGTCTCCATGAGGTGAGCAGCTTTTTTCTACCATGTGCTCCACATCATGATGTTCTACTTCCCCATAGGTCCATAATCAATGGAGCCAAGTGATCATGGATAAAAACCTCTGAAACCATGTTCCAAAATAAACCTTGCCTTCTTTAAGTTGAATTTCTAAGGTATTTTATCACAAACAGAAACAGGCTAATACACACATCTTTTCAAGTAGTCCTTTATTATGTTCAGGATGCTTTTTTATTTATTTTTCAGTACTAAGGATTGAACCTAGGGCCTCACACACTCAGCTACATCTCCAGCCTTTTAAACATTTTATTTGGAGACAGGGTCTCACTAAGTACCTCAGCCTGGACTAGGACCCATGGTTCTCCTGCCATATTCTTCTGAGTAGTGTGTCCTACCACATCCAGCTTATTTGGGGCTTTTCTATTTGAAGATCTGACTGATAACAATGTGGCAGCTCTGTGCTATCTATATCTAGCTCCCTTCACTTTGTGAGGAGGAACCCAACTGCTGAAAAGCTCAAATCAAAAAACACTCAAGTTTTGGGCTGGGGTTGTAGCTCAGTGGTAGAGTGCTTGCATAGCATGTATGAGGCACTGGGTTCTATTCTCAGTACCATATATAAATAAATGAATAAAAGTCCATCAACAACTAAAAACATTTTTTTAAAAACCACTCAGTTTTAAGAATGGATTTTTCTTATTTGGTACTTTATTTAAGTTAAAAGCTCAAGAGCTACAAAAATGAAATCCCTTTGACATTTATTTAAGGAATCAACATTATTTTTTAAATATTTATTTTTTACTTATAGGTGGACACAATAACTTTATTTTTAATTTTTATGTGGTGCTGAGGATCGAACCCAGTGCCTCACGCATGCTTGGCGAGAGCATTCTACCTCTGAGTCACAACCCCAGGCCTCAATGTTATTTTTTTTCTACACCTGGACTGCTCCTGGTAAGTTATCTTTAAGAGCACTAGCCTTATTTTACTATAAGTGCTTATAGTTAATCTAGAATACCCTAAGGTTAAAGTCAACAAGCTTTTCTTTAACACTACTCTGAGAAAGACACTGCTAAAGCAATAACTTTGAACAGGATACTAATTATACTAATTTAATAAATATCCATGAATCAAACTGCATAATATTTCTTCCTTGAAATCTTGGGGACAAATTAATTCAGTTAAAATAGCATTTTCAAGAAACTGATAAGAAACAATGTGCTACATTATGCAGTCTGTGGTTTTAAAACAATAAAGTAGTTAACATCTCAAAGTGTTTAAAATATTTATACTTACAGTATGGGCTCCTTGTATTGTTCGTATAAGATTGATTCCTTTCCACACATATATATCCCCATTGAGTGCACCAGAATATGTTAATTCATCCCGAGCACAGGCTAGGCACAATATTGTCTGAAGGTCACCCGTTTTACCAAACACACCTCGTTTTGGGGTCAGAGCATTTCCACATAAACTCCAGAACTAAAAGGCACACAATAAAATCAAATTACATATAAAGTAAAACACTTCCAATACTTCAATGTTATATTAGAATGGCAGATTAGAAATTACTTAAGAAATTGCCTTATGATTCAATAGTATTCAATGTTCACATCCTCATCCTAGTGAGTCAAAAGCTATGTTATAATAGTAAGTCACTGGTTTCAATCTTTGTAAGAGAAAGAGGGTTGAACTAGATTATTTTAAAAATATACTATTGCTTTCCTTTGATATTGAAAAAAAAACATGAAATTTAGAATTAAAAGTTTTGGGAATGAGTTAGCAATGAAGATAAAACAACATACACAAATGGTAAAAAGGACCAAATCTAATGTTCAATTTCTGATAGAAACAGCAAAGATGGGGGGATTGTACATTGCTCTCATTGGTATTTTCAAAGCTGAGCAAATTTCTTCCTCAAAAAGCTTAAAAATAAGATAGATACTCATTTGGAAAGATTTAGTCATCCTTGGGAGAAGACAGAGAAGTCAAACATGAATCTTCATAAAAAGATTTTTTTTCTCTATTATGTAGATTTTAATAAATTTTCACAGTATGCAAAGAGAAAAAATTTTAATGAGTTCAGGCAGGGATGTATATATTAAATAGTTCTATATAGAGAAACGAGGCCCAGAGAATAAATTAAGTTTTAAAAAAAGTAAATTACTATTTCAAATAATATAATTTCTAGTATTTTATATACATCTACTTTAAACCTGACACTTCAAAGAACTAAAAATTATGATACTTTTCCATTCAAACAACTAACAGATGCCTTAATGAGTTGAAATTTAATGACTTTTAAATTTAAAAGCGCCATAATTTCTGTTCATAAGAAAAGCTGGTCTCTTCCTTTTAGCAAGTCCCACTTTGAATGTATTATTTTCTTCAAGATCAGTTATTGCTAACCACGGTTTCACATTATAATCCACTGAGGAAATTATACATTTTCCCATAATTTCCCTGGCCCCCAACAAATTGAGACAGAATTTTTGAGGAATAAAATCCAGGTTTTCAAATGCTTTTGATGCTCAGCAGGAGTTAGGAACCATTGTTCTTGAATCTAGACCAGTACTATCCAACACAACTTGCAGTGATGGTGGAAGTACTCTCTGTAACGTACACATGCTTTCCATTATAATAACCACTAGATACACATGACTCTTGAACATTTGGAAAGTGGCCACTAGTGTGACTGATGAATTTGAAATTTTATTTAGCCTTAATTTTATTTAAATAGCTGCAAGTGGCTAGTGGCTATTAGACAGTTCAGTTTTAGATCATCTCAGGTAGTTTCCTCATACATATTATCTACAAAAAGAACAAACTATTCATTGCCCCTAAGAAAGAAAAGGAAATGTACCTCATAATATAGTTTTTGTTTGTTTGTTTGTTTTAGTTTGAGAAGATGAGCTTTTTAAAAAGAAATCTAAAAGCGGGGCTGGGGATGTAGCTCAGTTGTAGAGCATTTGTTAGCATGCATGAAGCCCTGGATTCCATCCCCAGAATTGCAAAAGAAAAAAAAAAAAAAACTGAAAAATGGATCTTTTAGTTTTATTTATAATATAAAACAGCAGCAAGATTTTTCTTCATAATTAATTTTCCATTTACTAAGCAGTTAAAATATATCAAGTACTTTGTTAAACATTATTTTGTTCATCAAAAATAAATGTGTTTGTCTCACAGTGCTTACATCATGTGCCTTAAAGCCTAATAGAGCCTTTGCTGTTAAATATTTGTTGATAATATATAAAGATTTAATACTACCCATCTATCAAGTTATTACCAGATTATCAAAACCAGAATTATAGGAGCAATAAAGACTCATTGGAGGGCTGTAGAGCACTCGCCTAGCACGTGCAAGGCCCTGGGTTCGATCCTCAGCACCACATAAAAATAAAATAAAGATATTGTGTCCATTTACAACTAAAAAATAAAATATTAAAAAAAAGACTTATTGGAGAAAATGTGGATGGAGGTGAACATATCATAAAGAAGGTTGGAACACAGATTCTTACTTATTTCAAATTATCTGATTTTAAGAACTGTTACATAAGACAGTGGAAAAAAAGCAAGTACTTGCAGTTTGCACTGGTGATTTAAAAGTTGCTATAGACATAGGAATGAATATCATCACTGACTATGGACTTCAAAACCTGAACTATAATTACAAAACAAACCCAGAGCTTGCATAAGCAAAATAAATAGTGGCTATCAAGGCTAAAGTCAAATCAGAAAGCAAACATAGAAAATGAAAAAGAACACTTTCAGAAAGCAGACCCTCATTGGGCACTATTATAAGCACTTGAACATATGCTTCCTTTTAAATCATCAAATCTTTGAGGATGGTAAAAACAGTTACAGTTTCAAGATGGGAAAAGAGCTCAAAGAGGTTAAATGACTCACCCAGGTTAAACATCTAATACATGACAGTCAATTCTATCCATGTTGTTTCTACCATACCACTCTAGTCCTACAAATGAAAAACTTAGCTCACTTGGTTTCCTAGTCTCACATTTTACTTTGTGAGGGAAATCTGAAGAAACAAGAATACTGTAAATTTACCTCATAAGATTATAAACTCCTTATGGAGAGTGGTTCATTAATTACCTATTCATGCCTACATCCCTCAGAATACTAGAAGTAATTAAAAAATAAATAATTAATTGAATATAAGAACATTAAAAAGTTGACATTTTCAAAAAAAGTACTGTCAAAATTCTAAAACTAATCCTAAATTGTTAATAATGTGATTCATACTTAATAGTAGAAAACTAAACATGACTATTATAAAATAAGACCCTTCTAGTACCTTGATATGTTTTACACCACAGCTGACAAGTTTATTTGGCTGGTACAAATCCCAAGAAATATCAAATATCTGTAAATAAACCAGATTCATGGTTAAAATATTTATTTCCAGAATCATTTAAGAATACTGTCCAAAAGATCACACTACCCAAACCTATCAGAAACCACAGCAGCCTCAATAAATCATGATCAAAATCCCACATTTCAAAATCTTGTAAGAACTAAATTAAATATGAAAATGATAAGAAATAAAACTATTAGCTTCAATGAATTTTATAAAGCAACTATTGGAGCAAAATTCAAAACTACTTTTTAAAAAAAATTTTTAAAGAATTTGGGGGTAGGCTGAGGTAGAAGGATCAAAAGTTTGAGGCCAGCTGGGCAACTTAGTGAGACCATCTCAAAACACAAAATACAAAAGAGCTGGGGATATAGCTCAGTGGTAGAATGCTTGCCTGTCATGTGTGAAGCCCTAGGTTCAATTCACAGTACGAGGGGAAAAAAAAGAATTTTTCCACAAATAACAAGAATGGCTTAAATTATGTAGGTGCCTGCATAATTTTTTTAAAGGGGTGAGATTCTGAATGGAACATACACTTAATACTTACACAATAAGAAATAAGGAATATTTTTATAGCTTTTTATCACATAGAATTACTTTCATAAAGGATCTAAAAATTTATTTCACAGCAGTTTACTTTTATTTTTTAGTTTTCTTACTGTTTATGGGTCAAATACAATTAATTTACATATACTTAAATTTTGCAGGTCTCCAGGCTTGTTCATATCTAAGATCCCACAAAGTTTAAATACATACAAAGCAAAAACTCAGATGAAATAAAACATATACTAGAAACACATAATTAAGAAATAGATGAAAGAAAATCATTTGAAAAATAATTCAGTTATCCTGCAATCTGAGGGTTTTCACCATGTTTTTTTGACTCCTGTTATCATCTAACTTAAAATGTTTGCTATCTCAAAACATTTTAGAAATACTTTTCAATGATAATTTAGAAAGAGACCATAAGTTAATGTTTAACAACTCATCATGATATAGATTACATGAAAAATATATTAATGCAAAGGACTACAAAATGCTTTTTAAAATCCCATTGACAATATAATCTTTAAAAATTGGTCTATTTACTAAATCCAAACTGCTATTATGTGAAATTCTTTGATCTAAGTCACTCAGAAAACATAGTTGTCTAATAAAATATATCTAACATGTTAATAATTATCTAAATTGTGTGTGTATGAATGAGAGACACCATATAACATGCTCCTTTGAGATTTGCTGAAAACCAAGTATATTATTCAAAATGCAAATGTACTTAAATTTTTCTGCACAACTTTTACAGATTCAGATTTCTACAAAACAGAATCACTGATTATGCCTTGTTGCTGCTTCAGGCAAGGATTTAACCACACATACACTCATAAAATTAGAGATTTTTTAAAATTTATAGAATTTTTGACATGTCTATAGAATCAGTGTAATATTTAATTATGAAGCTGACAAAATATTCCTTATATTAACCTTACATAACTTGGGATAGGGAATCTACATTTTAACTAGTTTCCAAAGTAAAAAATGGTTAGGGTTTTAAAAATTTATAATAATATTTTAATTTTTCTTACTTTATCACTTTATCATTTTTGCAGTGCTGAGGATTGAACCCAGAGTCTTGCATATTCTAGGCAAGCTCTTTACCACAGAGCTACATCCCTAGCCCATACACATACATAATTTTAACACATAATTACACAAACAACATATTTTTCACCTTAACTATAATCCATATGAAATATATTACTAGTAAATGAAACTAAAGAGACCCTAGACACAAACTCATTTAATTTTAAAATTGATACTTCAATAATGGTTGTTTGCATATGTATAGACTCATCAGACTGTGCACATTAAATATATGAAGTCCTTTATAAATCAATTATACTCAATAAAGCTGGGTTTTTAACAGAAAAATGCACAGCTTTTACTGAAGCAAACACTGGGTTAAAAGTTTTGTGCTTAATGCCACACATATTGACTCGAGTCCTATAATACATTTGCATTCTAAGATTTTATGGGTATTTATAATTGTACAATCTTTAAATTTTTAAATTTAAATTTTTTATTTTTAAACAGCTTTACTGGGATCTAATTCACATATTATAAAATTTACTCATTAAAAGTGTATAATCCAATGTTTCTCAGTATGCTTGCAGAATTTTACTACAATCAGTTTTAGAACATTTCATCACCTAACAAAGAACCTCCATAATTATACGATGATTCCCATTTTTCTTTCCATCTTCTCCCCTCCCCCACAACTGTATAATTTTTAAGAGTTGGAAATTTTCGATGAACTATGACCTATCTGGCAATAACAAAACAGAAGAATAAAATTCCCTAAACTCTCTCTTGGCTTTTTCCTGTCTAGTACTCATTAGAAATTCCAAAGGAGAATACTTACTCTATCTGTGTGACCAGGAGCCATAGACAACATTTTTCCCCTTTTCCAGTCCCAAACACAAACTGCATTCTTTGAATCCAGTCCAACTGAAACCAGGCGCTGGATTATGTCCAAGAAGTCAAGGAAGGAATAAAAAAGGCAAACAAATCAAAGAACCACCAAATTATAAATGGTAAATAAATTCTACTCAGGGGTTTAATAAACATCAAACCTTACACATCTATATTTCATAGAGCCCATAGAGAAAAGGAAATACATTTCAATATTTGCACATACATATACTTTTTTATACCAAGAAACAAAGAGACAGTTTGACAAAGTATCCTAAAGATAACTCATGCCAAAAACTAAAAATAGTAAAAAAATGTAATAAAATCATTTTAGATATACTGCTGAGAAGTTAAAGAATTAGGAAAACTGGAAACAAAACAAAGGGATCCCCGGGAATCCTGAAAGGTAATACAGCACCTATATTATTCCATTCTACAGGTATCAGATGAACCCTTGTACCCGATTTTTGTGCTGCATATCAAGGAAGAACAGGAGATAAAGTCTAGAGCCTACCTAATATGGGAATTTGAACTGACCTCTGACTAAAGCAGTGAACATACAATGAGAAATTATCCCTTTTTAAAGAAGGGGTAGTGATGAAAGAAGGGGAAGAAAAATCTCCCTGAACATTCGTAACCAAAAGCTGCCTTCACATTGTTGTATGACTTATATTCACATTAATCATGGATCACTTAAGTGAGAAATTTCATGCAGAGTGGTCCTAAGGGTTGGTTGTGTCTTTGAGCAACTTCAATACATGAAATAGGCAAATATAAATTCTGTATTAGGAAATGTAACTTTCAATCTATCCCTCAAAAAATTCCTACTGGAAATTCAATTAAATTGAATAGAAATTCAATTAAAATAAACTAAACAACCCCACAAACACAAGGAAATAAGAGATCATGAGCTGAAACAATCAGCAAGATCAACCTTTCAATATACTTCAGATATTGGAATTATCAAACAAACAATATCAAATAAGCTTAATGTAAATAGAGAAATTAAATTAAGGCTTCAAAATGTCTGCATATGAGCAAAGATTAGGAAACTATGAAAAGCATCCAAGGAGATGTGATCAAACAAGTGAACTTCAAGGAATGAAAAAATAAAATTAAAAACTCAATGGAATAGCAGATTAGAAGGACATGAAAATATAGTTGATAAGAGTAGAAGTAAGATGGAAAGAAAAAGAGAGAACCATATTTGACCGTTATCTCACTCCTCAGTATATGCCCAAAGGACTTAAAATCAGCATACCACAGTGACACAGCCATATCAATACTTATAGCAATCTAATTCACAATAGCTAAGCTGTGGAACCAACCTAGGTGCCCTTCAACAGATGAATGAATAAAGAAAATGTGATATGTATACACAATGAAATATTACTCATCCATAAAGAAGAATGAAATTATGGCATTTACCGGTAAATAGATAGAACTGAAGACTATCATGCTAAGTGAAATAAGCCAGTCCCGAAACACCAAAGGCCTAATGGTCTCTCTGATATGTGGTTGCTAACACACAATAAGACAAGGAGGGAAGAATAGAAGTTCACTGGATTAGACAAAGGAGAACGAAGGGAAGAGAGGAGGGCATGGAAATAGAAAAGACAGTAGAATGAATCAGATATCTTTCCTATGTTCATATGATACACAACCAGTGAAACTTCACATCATGTTCAACCACAGGAGTGGGATCCTAATTATACTAAGCTATACTTCATGTATGTATAATATGTCAAAATACATTCTACTGTCATGTATATCTAAAAAATAATTTTAAAAAGCTAAAAAAGGCATATGAGAATATAAAAAAATGAGAGAGAATGTGAAATATGAAAGACATCTAGCCAAGCAGGAGTATCAGGGTCTGAACTTGCTCCCCTCCATAAACATCTAGAAACCGTTCAAAGTATATAAAATGAGATCTTTTCAGACATTTGTAATTGGAAGTAAAGCACTGTGCATGGTTGGAAAGGGGGAAAACAAGGAGAGTCCTACAGTTGCCTCAGCTTTCACTTGGGAGGCAATTTTCAGAGCACATAAAGGTAGAATCCAACAGAACTCAGTATATTTGCTGATTTAAAGGCACAGCCTGGAGTTCAGAGAAGCCAAGATAACTAAAATTTGCAGTGCAGAGAAAGAGCTCCAGAAACTCTGTAAGTGAGATCTGAAAACACCATTCTCTGCATGCATAGGATACATTCCACAAGACCACATACAGAAGAAATTCTAGAAAAAGATCAATGGGGAATTAAAACCAAAACAATTCTGAAATCCCAAAGGATCAGAAATCACTCAAATTCCCAACAGCTAGAATGAAGATATATCTCTGAATTCATGAGTATTCATCAGAGACTCCAGGAGGGTGACACTTCAAGTGAAGTTTAGTCCTAGAAGAAAAGCTATTCTCGCTCTGCCTGCTTCCTCCAAAAGCAAGCTTTTCACAAGAATTAAACTGATCCAGAAGAAATTTAATTTCCTACCAGAACCATGCTCATATGTCTTAAAGGGATACAATAAAACACAATTTTGGGGGCTGGGGTTGTGGTTCATTGGTACAGTGCTTGCCTAGCATGTGTGAGGCAGTGGATTTAATTCTCAGCACTCCATGTAAAAAAAAGAAAAATGAATAAAATAAAGGTCCATTTCAACAGCTTTAAAAAAAATAAATAAAGCACAGCATTTAAGATGTAACATACACAATGACCAGAATATAATAAAAAAAATTACTGGCATGTGAAGAAATAAGGAAATATGACCAATCACCAGGAGGAAAGAAATCAGCCAACAGAACCAGAACCAGGAATTATAAAAACTAAGTGCTGCATTATCTGAAATGAAAATTCACTCTGAAGAATTAATAGCAGCTTAGACAATGGTGAAAAGAAAAATGAACTTAAAATACATAGTAACAGAAATCATCTAAAATAAAGCCAAGAAAGAAAAAGGAAAAAATAATTTATAGAGCCTCAATTACCTTTAGGAAAATATCAAATGTCTCACATACACGTAACTATGGTTCCAAAAGGAGAGGGAAGAGAGTGGAAAAAAGAAAAAAAAAACTGAAAAAATAATAGCCAAAAGCTCTGAATTTGATGAGAACCCTAAATCTACAAATAAAAGATGCTGAACAAATCCCAACCAGCTTAATTATTAACACAGGGAAAATATATGTATTAACACATGGTAAGCATATTCTGAGATCAGAACTAAAGAAAAAATCTTAAAAGCAGTTAGAAAATAAGAGAGTTTGATTTGAAGAACAAAGATTAAAAAAATATCCTAGTCTTCTCATCTGAAATGATGCAAGTCAGAAGACAATAGACAAATTCTTTAAAATGCTGAGGGGTAGGGCTGGGGATATAGCTCAGTTGGTAGAGTGCTTGCCTCACATGCACAGGCCCTGGGTTCAATCTCCAGCACCACAAACAAACAAATAAATAAATAGATAAAATTCTGAGGGTTAAAAACAAATCAACAGAAAATTAGCAAAATTATCTTTTGGAAACTGAGTCAAAATATTCTTTAAGTAAACAAAGCTGAGAAGCTGGCATGTGGGCCTACAATCCCATCTACTCAGGAGCTAAGGAGGATCTCTTAAGAAGTTTTATGCAAGTCTGATCAGTATAGCAAGACTCAGTCTCTAAAAAGAAAAAAAAAAGAAAAACCTGAGGAAATTCATCATTAGCAAATCAGAACTTGAGAAAATGATAAAGGAAGTTTTTTTCAGGCAGAAGAAAAATGATACCAAATAGAAATTTGATTTACACATATAAGAGTCCTCCAAAGGTAAATATGCAAATAATACTTTTCTCATTTCAAAATTTCTTTTGAAATGGGTTAAGGCAAAAATGACAATAGTTACTATGTGTTTTGCAAAATATGCAAAAAGTAAAATTAAAGACAACAACAGCACAATTAACAGGAGTAAATAAAGAAAAAGCAGAATATGCTTTTCTATGTCCTTTTAAGTACCCATAAAATTTCATGAAGATTACAAAATTTTGGATAACAAAGTATTCACAAATTAGATAAAATTAAAATATAGAGTATATTTCCTGACAATAACAGAATTAAGTAACAACAACAGAAAGTTATTTAGAAAATTCCCCAAATATTTGAAAACTACACGATATACTTCTAAGTTACTGAAGGACCAAAGAATAAATCACAGAAAAAATCTAAAGAATAACACAAAACATATATTTTGAAAATTAGAGGTTTAGAGCAGGGGTTAACAATATATCCTCAGGCCAAATCCTGCCTATACCCTATTTTTGTAAGTCATATTTTACTGAAATACAGCCACATTCATTCTTGCACAGATTGTCTATGATTGCTTTCACACTACAATACAGAGTTGAATAGCTACAACAAAGACCATATGGCTCACAAAGCTTAAAATATTTCCTATCTGGATTGTTATAAAAAATTTACCAAACTGTGGTTTAAAATGTAGATTCTAGTAGCAGACTATCTAGGTTTGAGCATCATGCCTTACTACTTGGGTGACTTTGGGCAGTTATCTAGCCTTTCTCTACTTTACTTTTCTTACCCATTAAATGTGGATAATAAAAGTACCTCATAGGGAAAATATGAAAAATTAACATATTATACATAAAGAACTTAGAAAAATGCCTGACTTATGGTTAATGTTAAGTAAGTGTTCACAATCATTATCACCAGTAATTTACCATAATCATAATAAGTTTAAGAACCCATCAACTCTACCTGTCCAAATGAGAAATGCCATCTAGTATCCAGTTAGAAACAGCTTCTGCAAA
The DNA here is from genome assembly GCF_047511675.1 of Marmota flaviventris. Taxonomy (NCBI): domain Eukaryota; kingdom Metazoa; phylum Chordata; class Mammalia; order Rodentia; family Sciuridae; genus Marmota; species Marmota flaviventris. The sequence goes on along the minus strand of NC_092499.1, from coordinate 16,055,216 downwards.
GTAGAATTACTGTTTAAATCAAATGGGCAGAAAAAATAAATCACACAAAAGGAATATAGAATACAGTTTATCATGACTCTCCATCATATCAAGCTAGGAGAAATTACAGAGAATGAGAGAATATGTTGCTCATCAGAGGACTCTAATATTTAGAACCAAAGAGTATCAGAAAATATCTAGCTAAAACAAAGGTATCTACTTATTGCTATAGCACAGTGTGTAAAGAATAAACTTTCACCAGACAAACATAAAGTGAGAAATAGTCCTTTTTATTCATGCCTCTTCTCTCTGGCTCAGCTCATCATACACACATGGAAACCAAAAACTCTGAAAACTTCATGTATCCAAATAGAGCTTTAGGGATAAGGATGTGGCTCAGTGATAAAGCATTTGCCTAGCATGGGTATGATCCTCAGCAGGTGCATTTGCACACCCACATCCAAACATCTAACTCTGTACAGGCAATAACAAACTAAGCCTGGGAGCTCTTCTTCTGTGGCTTTGACAAACATCACAGCCAAAATCAAACTCCCTAAGCATAAGTCAAGCAACAACAAACAAGAAGGGGTAGAAACAACAAAGCAAACACCACCTCCTCTTCTAGCTTTCTATACATTTTTACCTTATCATCTTTTCTCACATTTAATCTAGTTTAGGTAGGTAACAAAGAGGTTGAAGAAAGTTTTCCAGAAAAAGTAACACAACCCACATCTTCAAATATAAAGTAAAAGACAGGTAGAAAAGACCAAGGAACCGAGACCTCAAGATCCTAGTGCTTTCAAAAGAGAGAAGGGAAGGGGAATAGGAAAAGGAAAGACAGTGAAATGAATCTGACATAATTTTCCTGTGTACATATATGAAAACACTACAGTGAACCCCACCATCATGTACATCCACAGAAGGGTCCTAATTAGAATAAGATATGTTCTGTTCTGGTATAATTATGTAAAAATGAATTTTACTGTCATGTATAACTAAAGAGAACCAATTTTTTAAAAAAGGCCAGTAATTCAATGTAACTGAGGAAAGGAATATCAATAGGGAAGTGGCAAGAGACAAGTCTAGAGAGGTATATTGGTAGCTAGGCTTTATTGTCAATTTTTTTAGAGTTAAAATGAAGAGACAAGTTTAAATGTATAATATGAAATATTTTCACGGGGCTATAAATTCTATAGAATACTATAAATTCTATAGGGGAATATATTCAAGGGGACTATTCAGAGTTGAGAGAAGCAAGAGCCACTGTTAACTGGTATGAAAATTAAAGTCATGGGTTCATATAATCATTAAGGGAAAATAAATGATAGTATGGGCAGGCTACAGATTTCTGAAGAACACTGACATGTATTTTCATGTTCTTCTGAGACAGAAGGAAAGGCTCTTTAAAAAATAACTAAGAAGTAATCTACCCCATTTCCCAAATTCCTTCATGATCCTATCCCAAACAAAATCTTATTTGTGCCCTTTAATTGAATTTGAAGCAGTATGCCAAACACTCAAGTAAGAAGAAGCATCCTACAATACAACCTTGAAATAAATTCAAATAATAGACAACTGAACTTCTATGGAAGTTCTATGGAAGGCCTTCCTATCTGTGTTTATAAGAATTAAACATTATAGTGTTACAGAATGAAATTATAAATTTTACAGATAATACAAAGTTTATTGTAGCAAATACTGGCCAAATCATATTTAAGGCCATTAGAAGTTAGGACCTGGCAGGACAATAGAAGAAAAAATTCAAGAATAATAGACTATGCACTTGAGATATGTCTACATAACAAGAGATTAACAAAAGGCCCTTGGGGAAAAAGTCATGATCCCTTTCCCATGTATACATTAATTTTGCAAAAATTATGTACTAAAAGTCAAAGATAAGCTGAAGCATTTTATTTTGTACCAGACTATAATTAACACAATTTTGGTTAACTTTATTCTCAGTTAATTCTATAAATTAGCAGAGTTGTAACTATAACGTATATGTGGCTAAATATGAGAAATGTGTTCTTATGAATTATGGTGATACATTCAAGATAAAAAAATCAGTTCAATTTCTCATCCTCCTACTTCTTCTCCCATGTATTATGAAACTTTAGTCTCTGAATGAGATACATATAAAAAGCCTTTTCAGGCCCTAATTATCCTCAATGAGGCAGACAGCCAGTATTAATGTGGATATTCAATTTATTTAGAAGAAAGCCCCTAGGAAAAGAACACTCAGCATTACCACCAACTAGGAAACTTACTGATTGGATAAATCCTAAATGATCACTTACGGTTTCAATCTAGCAGAAAATGCAAAAATTAGACAACATTCCCTACTTGGTATCCCATAAACAGTTTATAGATATAAACAGATATGTTTGCTCAAATATATTTTTCAAGTTAAAGTATTAACATAATTTCTTAATCTTTATTTGGCAGCATTTCCTTACATTTTAGCTTTGACTATACTTAAAATGGATGAATTCCATTTGAAATATAAGTAACCACCTCCTACGTTCCATGTTTGGGAGGCAGTAGAGCATTCCTGTTAAAAACATGAGCTTTGGAATATGACTGACCTGGGTTCCCGCTCTGGCTCCATTTACTAGCTGTGTAACCTGGGACAAGTTATTTAACCTCTCTAAGTCTCAGTTTCTTTATCTGTAAAATAGAGATAATAACAGTATCTATTTCATGGGGTTGTTATGAAGATTAAATGAGATAATGCAGGCCTAGCAAAATGCCTGGCACTTAATATGTGCTCCACATCTTTTTGTTTTTATAAGCTTAAAATTTTAGTAACATGTTCTTATGAATATCTACGATGATAAAATACATACATCCAAGATTTTCTTGTAAGTTGCTCAAATAAGCAAAATTAAAGGCCTTCAACTAGTAAAAGTTGTGGAAGTGATTTCTCGTTGGATTTCCTCAGCAATGCAATATATTACATTTTAAAAGGGCAATTTTAAATTAAGAAGAAAACCTTTACACTTAAAGTACACAGATGCTTATAGTTAAAATATCTTGAATTTCATAATACCTTAAATGATAAATAATTTTTAAAAATCACTTTGTAGATTTGCTTCATAATATTTTATACTCCAGTGAAGTAGGAAAGAAATAAGTATTATTCTCTTTTCTTTTAAAAAATGAAACTCTGATGAGGAGATTAAGGGACTTGAAAGACAACAGCAAAATGGGACATAATTAAGTTTCTGGAATTGCTAAACACTACTATACAGCAACATTAAACCTAGAAATATACTCTTCCCCAATACAGGTTTCAGGTAAGTCTTTATAGATCCCTTACCAGAAACTTACCTGTTATCAGAAAGTCATATTAATCTATGCAAATCAAGCTATTCCTCTGAGTAATATATGAAATATCTACTGGATATTGTTTCTAAGGGGAAAGAACACACTACAATCTGTTTTTGTAAAATCTAGACTTAAAGTAATCCTAAATGATTCATAAAAACTAATTTTATGAATAAAAAAATGTGTAACTAAAATTTTTCTAAAAGTTAAAATGATTTTAAAGTCCAATTTTAACCTAAAACTTTCAAAGATTATAAATTAACCACATCTGAAAAATCTGCTTCCTACCATGTTTCAAATGTTTTAGGTGTAATAACTTCTACACAGCATCACACACACAAAAAAGCCCTTGACTTGTTTAACTTTAAAAAATCACTGACTGGAAGTAGAGAACAATTTGGAAAAAAAAAAAAAACTAGGCAGTATAGTGGTAACTGCATCCTTTCTTTTGAACTCCGATTTTATATAAAAACAATTGTCTCATTATTTTCAATCAAAATGCAATTATAAAGATAACCTTAAAGTAACTGAAAATTAAAATACGTATATCACTACTTAGAGAAACTTAATTTTCCCAAAACATCTTCCATTTACCCTATCAAAATACCCAGCTCGAAAAAGAGTTATGTTTAAAATTTTCTATAACAATTGTTATTCCACTGAATTAGAATCTCTTTGGCTTTCAAGGTAATAATTAATTTGACTGAGAAAGCTCTTCATATGATGTTTGTTTTTGTCTTTATTTTTCTTACATAAGTCTATCCACTCCATTTACATCTCCACCAAGATAAACAAATACTTCTCATCAATTGCTTTTCCATTTAATATTTATTGTAATATTCACAATTCATAAACAGTATATATCACATTTGTAGTATACATTTTTAAACGTAATTTAGAAAAAGGGAAAAAATTATCACATACCTGTCCATCTAAGTCAAATGCTAAGCAAGCTATACCATGTGTATGAACATCCTTTAGAACTGATATGGTCTGCACAGTGTATGAATCCCAAACACAGATATAAGGCTCTTTCCCAACTTGTCCTGTTGCTACCAATACTCGTTCAGGATGCAATGCAAGACTGCAAAATAAAGAATTAATATATAAGTCAATAAAAAAGCTTAAAAGAGCTTTTGTAGTATTTGGTATATATAATATTCATATATATCAATGTGAACATTAGATAGTATTCATTTTAAATAATTTGGATTTAAAATAAATAACTTCTGTAAAAATTATGCCATTATTACTTCAAAAATACATATTTGACAGTTAATGATAAACTATATTTTTCATTCTTGTAATATAATATGGCATGTATAAACTTCAAGAAAAGCACTCTCCCAAGGGAGGAACTAAACAATGGCAACAAATTAGTAGCAACACTACCATTTGCCATTTAGCTACTTGGTATTCATCTGTTCTTAAACCTCACTTCATTTTGCCATTCCTTTTGTTGGATAATATTGGAGCAAATCTTAAGGTCCAAAAACTGCATTCAGTAGCACTCTTCATAAATTACAAATCCCACTGTAAGAAATAGATAATTCACCCATAATTCACAGAAAGTAATCTATGAGTCTTTAAAAATAATAAGAAGATCTGCCAGGCATAGTGGCACATGCCTGTGATCCCAGCTACTTTGGAGGCTGATACAGGAGAATAAATTCAAGGCCAGCTTCAGCAAGACCCTATAACCCAATCAATAAATGAACAAATGAACTGAACAGACACTTCTCAAAAGAAGAAATACAAATGGCCAATATGAAAAAATGTTCACCATCCTTGGCAATCAGGGAAATGCAAATCAAAAACTACACTGAGATTTCATCTCATTCTAGTAAGAATGGCAATGATCAAAAATCCAAAGAACAGGGGCTGGGGTTATGGCTCAGCTTAGAATGATGAACCCAGCCTAATTCCACCTTAAGATTGGGAGCCATCTCATCACAAAGTCATGAAAAGTGAATTTCTGTTTTACTATAAATTACTGCAATTTCTAAACTTGTTTGGAATTCCTGCCCATGCCTTGAACTCACCCATGCCTGACTTTCCCTGACCAGATAACAACCCTCTCTGAAACCTCAGTGGCGCCTCATAAATCCTGACTCCCCCTGACCAGAAAACAGCCCTCTCTGAAACCTCAGTGGCGCCTCATACATTATGATGTTGGGATTTAAATTTATTCCCTACCTTAAAACGTTAAGCCATGGAGGTCATTAACCTACTATCTGCCTTTGTATTATGCTTGTCAAAATCCTGTTATCTGTGAGTTCTCAAGACACCACCCTTTGCAACTTTTTGTGCCAGAAAACTATGATCCTAGAGAGTTGGGGTACTATTCTCTAGCCCAGGGTTTTCGAGAGAGACAGTCCTGGCCAGAATTACAAGCTTGCTTTAAGAATGTGATTTAAAATTGGAGTCGGTGGACTTTTCTTTGCATTGTGGTTTAACAAAAGCGCTCGCCCCGCATGTGCCCCCTGAGTTCAATCCTCAGTACCACATAAAAAAGTAAATAAATAAAATAAAGATATTGTGTCCAACTACAACTAAAAAAATATTTTTTAAAAATACAAATAACAATAACTGCTGGCAAGGATGTGGGGGTGGGAGGGTACACTTATGTATTTTTGGTGGGACTGCAAATTAGCACAACCACTTTGGAAAGCAGTGTGGAGATACTTTAAAAGGCTAGGAATGGAACCACCAAATGACCCTGATAGACCACTCCTTGGTATTTACTCAAAATAACTAAAATTAGCATAGCATAGTGATGTATGCATACCAATCTTTACATATGCAAAATTCACAATAGCCAAATTATGGAACTAGTTCTATTGACCATCAACAGATGAATACATGTGTATGCAATGGAGTTTTACTCAGCCACAAGAAGGAGATTATATCATTTACTGATAAATGGATGGAATTTGAGAACACCAACCTAAGTGAAATACACCAGACTCAGGAAGTAAAGTACCAAGTGTTTTTTCTCATTTGAGGAACTAGAGAGAAATGAGTAATAAAGTGGGGGTTGGGGGTAGAAATCATGAAAATAAAAAGGAGACCAGTGGAATAGAGAAAAGGGATCAAGGGGAAGGGAGAAGTAGGTGAAGAGATATCATAATGAATTTGGCCAAATTATGCATGTATGAATGCATCACAATAAATTCCACATTTATGTATAATGATAATGTACCAATTTTAAAATAAATGGAAGAGCAGTAGAATAGGGGAAAAGGATCAGGAAGGGGGAAGAGAGGAGGGAAAGGGGAAGTACTGAAGACTGAGAATGAGCAAACTATTAAATATATTTATGATTATGTCAAAATGAACTCCACTATCATGTATAACAAAAACATAATGCAATAACAAAACCACAAAAATAGAAAAATAATAAAATAAAATAGGCTGGAGATATAGCTTAGTGGTAGAGTGCCCCTGGGTTCAATTCCCAGTACTACAAAAAAAAAAAAAAGAAAAAAGGAAAAGAAAAGACAAAGATCTAACAATCGGTAGGATTTATGACAATAGCAGAAGGCAGGAAACAAAATAAATTCCTACTTGATATACTTTTCTATAAGTAGAAAACAGAATATCAGATTCACCTTTAGATGAAAAAAATTACTCCCAATATCAGTGTAGAGGAACTGCAGGAGAAAAGTGAGGTGGGTATTAAAATGAAATCATTATTAGGGAAATAAAGAAGTGGAAAAAGACTCTTGGGTATCTGGTTTGCACATCTGTATGGTTTGGAGTAGAATTTATCAAGTCAGAGAATACTAAATGAGTCATCAGTGTAAAAGATGATGAGAATTCAGGGTTGGTTCAACATGAAAATTCAACGAAATATATTGACAAAATAAATGTCAAAAAAAATATTCATATATGTTCAACAGACACAGAAAAATGGCTTGACAAAATCCTGCTTCCTTCATGATAAAAACACAACAAACTAAGAATTGAAGGGGACTTCTTCAACTTGATAAAGAGTATAAAACTCTACAGCTAGAAACATATTTAATAATGAAAGCCTGGAAGCTACTTTATTGAGTATAGGAACAAGACAAAGATGTCAGCTTCTGCTACATGGTACTGGATATTCTAACTAGAACAATTAGTCCCGAAAGAAACAAAAAGGAAAAGTAGAACCATCTTTACTTGCAGATAACATGACTTTGTATATAAAATCCTAAGAAATCCACAAACAAAAAAGAGAGAGCTAATAAACAAGTTAAACAAGGTTGTAGGATATAAGATCAGTATAAAAATCAATTACCTTTACACACTAATAAAGAACAACTGAAAATGAAAACAATGTAGCAGGGTCCTAAGCACCTTAGCAAGATCCTTTCTCAGAACAAAAAATTAAAAGGGCTCAGAACGTAGCTCAGTTGTAAAGCACCCCTGAGTTCAATCCCTAGTTTCCCCTCACTAATAATAATAATAACAACAACAACAATATCAAGAAGAACCAAATGAAATACCTAGGAATAAATTTAATGAAGCATAACATTTCTACTTTTAAATCTACAAAACCCCATCAAAAGACATTTAAAAATACTTAAATGGGAAGACATCTCCCACTAGGATTGAAAGAATGTAATGTTTATCCCCTCCTCCCAGGCTTGAAAGAATGTAATATTCTTTTCCTTTTTTTTCTTTATTTTTCTTGTGTGCTAGGCATCCAACCCTAAGCCTGGAGAATACTGGGCAAGTATGTGGCTCTATTACTGAGCCACATCCTCATCCAAAATAATGGAAAGTTCTTAAGATGGTAGAACACAGACTCACTTAGAAAGCACAACCCTGAATTTGCATGAGAAGGGCTATCTCTAGAGAACCTCAAAGAACATTACTACAAGTTTATACCTAAATTACAGGAGCTGTGGAGAACACTATAAAAAGTTTTTGTTTTTCCTATGGTTAATACATGACTTTACTCTGAAGTGATAGTAGTAAATATGGTTTAGTGTTTCTTCTCTCAAAGTGATGCTGATACTGGGAACAGCATAAGACTCACATTGAGTGCAACTATCAATAATCAGATATTCACCCACCTGGGGCTCTTAAAAGAAAGAAGCAAACTAAATAGTCCCTTGTATAAAAGAAGGGTGATAATAATCCCAATAGACAGGAAGACATACAAACAGAATGAAAAGCAAGATAACAAATTACCCCAAGCAACCCACAGCACTTCAACAACTGATCCTATTGAAACAACAATGGAGAAAATGTTAAAGGAAGAATTTAGAAATTTCATAGTTAAAACAATCTATGAGCTAAAAGAAGATGTAAGAAATGAACTTTTGGGGCTGGGATTGTGGCTCAGCAGTAGAGCGCATGCCTAGCAAGGGTGGGACCACATAGTAAAGATATTGTGTTGTGTCCATCTACAAAAAAAAAAAATTCTCTCTCTCTCTCTCTCAAAAAAAAAAAAAAGAAATGAACTTTCAAAATACAGGAAGTAAAAGATTGTTTCAACAAGCGATAAAGACTCTGATAAGAACCAAATGAAAACCCTGGAAATGAAAGACTCAATATATCAAACTGAAATTCAGTTGAAAGCATCACCAATAAATTAGACCATACAGAAGGCCTTGAAAACAAAATACACAATCTTGAAAATAAAATCAAAAATAAAGAAAAAATATTAAAAGACCATGATTAGAATGCAAACTAAAATAATGCACAACCTTTTCAATGAAATAATAACACAAAAATTCCAAACCTTAGGAAAAGATAAAAATGCAAATACAAAGGCATTTAGAACCCCAAATAGGCAAGATTAAATAAGATCCTGTCCAAAACACATTGTAATGAAAATGCCTAATTTACAAAATAAGGAAAGAATTTTAAAAGCTGTAAAGAAAAAATGGCAGGTCACATTTAGAGGTAAGCCAATTAGGATTTCAACTGATTTCTCAACCCAGACCCTCAAAGCCAAGAGAGCTTGTAGAATGATATATACCAAGCTCTGAAAGAAAATGGGTGACAACCAAGATTTCTATATCCAGAAAAACTGTCCTTCAGAATTGAAGATTCTGTCTTCCATGATAGGCAGAAACTATAAGTATTAATAAAACATAGTCAATGAAATATTGCATGCAGAAGAAATAAAAAATAAAAAACAGAATCACCATAGGGATGAATCTCACTGGAAGCATAGTCAACTAAAGGAGATTTGAGTCTGAATTAGCATTAGAAATAAATCAAAATGTCAGGAAATAACATCTCTCTATAATAACACTGAATAAAAATGGTCTAAATAATCCAATCGAAAGACACAGATTGACAGAATGGATTAAAAAACAAGACCCAATCATATGTTGTTTATGAGAAGCTCACTTTATTGGCAAAGACATGCACAGGCTAAAGGTGAAAGGATGGAAAAAGATATAACATGCAAATGAAGACCAAAAGCAAGGAGGGGTAGCTACTCTCATATCAGACAAAGTAGACTTCAAGCCAAAATTAATCAGAAGACACAAAGGTCACTTCATATTGGTTAAGAGGATCACCCAACAAGAAGTAATAAGGATTGTAAATATTTATGCCCCAAACAATGGTGCATCTACATACATAAAACCAGCACTTTCCAGTAAAAAGAATCAAAAAGACCAAAGACAATAATACTGGATGATTTCAACACACCATTCTCATCATTAGATAGGTCATTCAGACATAAGCTAAGTAAAGACTCACCAGATCTAAAAAATGCTAGCAATCAAATGGACCTAACAGATATCTACAGAATATTCTGGCAATCAACAAACAAATTCACTTTCTTTTTTCAGTGGACTCTACTCTAAAATAGATCATGTTTTAGGACACAAAGCTAGCCTTAGCAATTACACACAAAAAAGAGAAATAATTCCTTGCATTCTATCAGATCATAATAGAAAGAAATTAGAAATCAACAAGATAAATAGATCATTCTAACACCTGGAGATTAATACACTCTTAAATGAAAAATGGATTGTAGAAGAAATCAGGAGGTAAATTTTAAAAAAATTCTTAGAAATAAATGAGAATAGAAATACAACATAGCAAAATCTCTGGGACAGTGTTGAGGTAGTTCTAAGAGTTTATAGCATTGAGTTCCTACATTAAAAAATAGAAAGTTACCAATGAATAATCTAATGTTACACATCAACAGTCCAAAAAAGAACAACAAACTAATTCCATAATCAATAGAAGACAGGAAATAATTAAGATAGGAGCCAAAAATTAATGAAATTGAGAAAAAACAATACAAAGAATCAACATAACAAAGAATTGGTTCTTTGAAGAAATAAGCAAGATTGATAAAACCTTAGAGAAAGTAACCAAAAGAGAGAGAAGACCCAAATCAACAAAATTAAGATAAAAAGGGGATACTACCACAGACACTTATGAAATCTAGAGAATCATTATAAACTATTTTTAAAATTTATACTCCAGTAAACTGGAATATCTGGAAGATATCGAACAAATTCCTGTATAAATGTAACCTACCCAAATTGAACCATGAGGATACAGAAAACCTAAACAAACTAATATCAAGCAATGAGATTAAAGCAGCTATTAAAAGTTTCCAACAGGGCTGGGGATATGGCTCAAGTAGTAGTGCACTCGCCTGGCATGCATGAGGCACTGAGTTTGATCCTCAGCACCACATAAAAATAAAATAAAGATATTGTGTCCACCTAAAGCTAAAAAATAAATATTTTTTAAAAAGTTTCCAAAAAAAAAAAAAAGCTCAAGACCAGACATATCCTCTGCTGAATTCTACCAGACCTTTAAAGAACTAATGCCAACTTGGGAGGCTGAGGCAGGAGGATCCTGAGTACAAAGCCAGCCTCAGCAGATTAGCAAGGCACTTAACAATTCAGCAAGACCTTGTTTCTAAATAAAATGGGGATGTACCTCACCAATTCTCAATACCAAAAAAAAAAAAAAAAGAAGAAGAAGAACAACAACAACAACAAATGCCAATCTTCCTCAAATTATTCCATGAAATAAAAAGGGAGGGAACACTGACAAATTATTTTTATGAAACCAGTATTATCCTGTTACCAAAACTAGACAAAAATACATATATAATTTGGTAAATATCATTCCAGAAGACTTCTAGAGCTTATTAACTTATTGAGAATTTTCATATCTATATTAATAAGGAACAATGTTATATAAGTTTCCTTTTCTTTTAATGTCTTTGCTCAGATTTTATATTAGAGTAATTCAGGACTGAAATTGGTATTATTATTATTTTAATGTTTGAAAGAATCACTAGTGAAACAATTTATACCAGGAACTAACAGATACAGAACTCCCTTGTGTTATCTTTTTGTTGAGTTTGATAGTTTATATCTTTCAAGGGAATATTCTATTTCATCTATGTTATGAAATGTATGTGTATAGAGTTGTTTATGGTATTTAATACTCTTTAAATATCTTTGGATCAACAGTGATATTTTAAATATTTGTAATTTTTGTCTTCTTTGGTCAGTGTAACTACAAATTGATTAATTTAATCAATCTTTTCAAAGAATTAGCTTTTGGTTTGATTTTTCTCTATTGCTTTGCTGTTTGCCTTAATTTCCATTCACTTTTATTACCTCCTTTTTTGTTTCCTCTCAGGTTATTTGCTCTTAATTTTCTGATTTCTTAGAGTAAAATCTTAAATTATTGACCTGAGATCTTTCTTTTCTTCAAATATATACATTTAACAATATAAAAATCCTTTGAAACACTTCTTTAGCTGAATTTCACGAATTTTGAAATGTTGTGCTTTCATTTTTCTTCCATTTAAAAACATTTTCTGACTTCCCTTCTGTCTTGTGTTATTGACTTTCTTTTGGGGGCTGGGGATGTAGTTCAGTGGTACAGCAATGACTGCCTCGCATGCATAAAGCCCTGGGTTCAATCTCTAGCACTTTTCCCTGACAAAAAGATTTTCACTGCAATTCCATTATGGACAGAGTACACACTCTATGATTTTCATTCTTTTAAATTTGTTGAAGTTTGTTTTACAGTATATGACACGTTGTAAATGTTCCAATGGCACTTAAAAACAATGTGCATTCTAGAGTTATTGGCTCATGCTGTTTGCTGTGTCATGAATAATAAAGTCCTTATCTCTGATCCTGAAGTTTCATGTTTGCCAGTATCCAAGAAACAATAAATCTAATTTATTAATATGTAGGGAGGATAAAAACATTCTCCCAACTGTATTGGTTTGCTATGCTTGATGTGAAAAATTACCTCAAATTTTGTATCTTAAAACAACACAAATATATTATCTCACAGTTCTGTAAAGCAGAAGTCTGGTTATAGTGTGGCTCAGTGGGCTCCTCTGCTTATAGCCTCACAAGGCCGAAATCAAGTAGTCAACATAGCTGCATTCCTTTCTGAAGTGTCTGCAGATGAATCAGCTTCCAAGTTAATTCAGAATGTTAACTGAATTTAGTTCCTTGTGGTTGAAGGACAAAAGACTTCCTTCCTCTACTGGCTAACAATTGAGAACCTCTTACTTCCTTGAGGGCATGTGTATTCCTCCTCACATTTCCACTTCCATCTTTAAACCAGCAATGGCACATTGAGTGAGTGTCAAGCTCCAAATCTGACCCCTGCAGCATGTCTTCTCCAGCTAAACAAATGCTGGGCCCATGTGGATAATTCAAGATATTCTTGCTATCTTAAGGTCCATAATTAATTATATTGCAAAGCCACTCTTGCCCTGCTTAATGCAACAGGGAAAGGGATTAGTTCCAGGGATTAGTGGGTATCTTTGGGCCCAATGTGGCTACTACCACTGTCTCCCACACTTGTCTCCCACACTGAGTCCACTAGAGAATGTTTATTTTCAATATTGTATTTTTCAGTACTAAAAAATTCATTTTTATAAAGCTTCTATTTCCTTGCTGAATGAAGACTTCTGGTGTTCCATTTGTTTTAAAAGCATTCCCCTTTATTTGTGGCATACAGTAACTACTGCTTTAAATTCTTTTGATAACTCAACATTTAGGTCATCTTGGGAAGGATGACTATCATCTTTCCTAAGTTAATATTTTCCTAATTCTTTGAATTACATCCTGGGAATTCTGAATAATATTTTATGAACTTGGGTCCTATTAAAATCTTCTAGAGAATGTTGATATTTTTATTTATTTTGGCAGGAAAGTAATCCTGTTCAGGGCATATGTTCCAACATTCCTTCCATAGCTCCCATGTTTAGTTCGGTGTTTAAATACTTTGCTGTACTACTACATGTACTACTACATGTATACCACAGGGGCAAATCTGAAACCTGGATGTTTTAGTTCCATTCTCAAAGCCTTTGATCAATTATTTCCATGCCCATGCAGCATTAAGAGTGAGTCAGGGACATCAAATATTGCCTGTGAGATCCTCTTCTTGAATTCTATGACCTCTCTCATTTTTACTCATCCTCCCCAGCTCCTAAGAGCCCCTTTTCATTGTACTGTGGCTAAACATGCAATATGTTAGCCTCTAAACACTATTGGGCATTTCCCATAACTGGGTCTACGACTAGGCAAAAAGCATTTTGCCTATTTTTAAATTGGTTTTTTGTCACCACAAGAATTCTTGAGGACTGGGACTGTAGCTCAGAGGCAGACTGCTTGCCTAGCATTGTGAGGCACTGGGTTTGATCTTTAGCACCGCATGAAAACAAATAAATAAAATAAACGCATTCTATCCATCTACAACTACAAAAAAAGTTTTAAAAAAAGAATTCTTGAACTGTCCTTAATATAATTATTTTCTCAAATATATGTTTCACATCTGTGTCTCCCAGTTTGTGGATTATCTTTTCATTTTCTTAATGGTAACTTTGATGGAATAAAATAATTTAATTTCTCAAAGAGGTGTTTTATTTTGAACTAATTTTATAAAAAGGTTACAAATTGTACAAAGTTCTCCTTTCTTTCATTATTTAGTTGTGTGTTTGTTTGTTTGTTAATTTTGAGGGAGGGTCTCTCTCTTGCCTATGCTGACTTCCAACTTGCAGGCTCAAGGATCCTCCCGCCTCAGCCTTCCAAGCAACTGGAACTACAAGCACAGGCCACCAAATCCAGTTACTGTTTTCTTATGTCTCCATCTCACTTTCCTAATATCAACATTTCACATAATCACAATGCAATTATCAGGAAGAGAAAAATTAACATTAGTATAATAATATTCACTAAACTATTATCCAAAATTAACTAATTTTTCTACTAATGTCTTTTTTCTGTTCCAAGATCCTATCCAGGATCCCATGCTACATTTAGCTGATATTTCTTCTTAACATCTTCCAGTCTGTAACAGTTCCTTAGACTATTCTTGTCTTCCATGACCTTGACATTTCTGAAGAGTTATTTTATAAAATCTCTAACTATGGACTCATTATCTATTTTCTCTGATTAGAACAAGGTTATACAATTTTGGAAAGATCCCACAAAAATTATGTTTGTCCTTCCTAGTGCTTAATATGTGGTTCCATATGTTAATCTGTAATATTACTGATGTTGTTTAATACCTGATCCCTTAGTTAAACTTGTGGCTGCTACTGTAAAATTTCTACAAAGTTCTCTTCGTAGTATCTTAGAGAAGGTACATTGAGATGGCAAATTCTGCTTTCCCTCAAATTTTTACAAACTAACTTTAGCATCTATTGATAAATCTTGGCCTAAACACTTACTACTACAGCATTCATATAACGTGATCCTCTTATTTCCGTCATTTCTTCTAGAGTAATTAGTTGGAATTCTACTATATGGAAGAACTGATTTTTCTCTCCCATTTATTTATTTATATATTTATTAAATCCAATGTGTGTTTATAGATCTATCAGCTTCAACTTATTGATTTTTAAAATCACCAACTTTTTCTGGGTAGAGTGGATAGTAAATATTTTATGCTTTGAGGACTACATAATTTCTGTTACAACTATTCAACTGGGTTGTTATAGTCAAATTGGCTATAAAAAATATGTAAACCATACATTTTCATTAGGAACAACATCTTCTCCAAAGGGGTGAAAACTGGTTCTTATATGCATGGTGGTCTTACTCTTTTATTTTATAAAGCACAGATATTCATGCAGTATGTTAATTAATAGACTGTATATGTGTGGTATTAAAATTTCATCGTGAGTGAAGGCATATAGGAAAAAATACCTAAGTACTTTATTTCTCCTTAGGGAAGCAATAAAGAAAATGAGGTTGCAAAGTACTAATGAAACAAAAACTCATGATTCCCAATAAAACTTCATTTACAAATACATGTAGAAAGCCAGGTTTACCCCAGTCTTTTGTTTGTGGACTCTGGTTTTATTCTATGGGCTAAAATTTTATACTATCCATTATTTACTTTGTAGCTCAAAGTATTCCATTTTTGGCTCTCAGGAAATCCCTGAGATTGATTTTCATATTCTTTCAATTAGCCACCACCTTATTTTTTTTGAGCACTCACTTTCTTGCACATAAAACATTCCAGTATTTTTTAGATAGCCCATAATAAACTAATTCTCAAGGAAGACCTGATTCCTTTTGTTAGAGAACTGGGTTTATTGAACAAGATCTGGCAATGAGATATGATCATTGTTATTGGAATGTTAGTACTTCTAGGCTGCCTTAGCAACCAAAGCAAGGAAACACATATATGCATACTAATCAAAGTACTTATTTTCTCTGTACATTTAAAAATAATTCATATAAATGCCTTTAGATTCTAATCCAAAACTACAGAGTTCATCTAAAACTTCTATCTTATTTATAACTTTTGCCTCTAATAGTAAGAAACTAAGTTCTCATAGTATATAACCTATGTACTTATTTTAGTATGTCCAGATATTTCAGAATGGCTAACTCTAACAAGAAATAATTTTACTAACTAGATTATAGCATTCTGTACAGTTATTTTTCATCTTTATTCTTATAGTATCCAGTCAACTTTTCAATTATTTAGGTTACTCTTTATGAACTGAGCAGAGGAGACAGAAGAGAGCTTATAAAACTTCAGATGGAATTTGTTTCTTTTCCTCTTTCAGTTTTTCTTTTTTTTAGTTTGGTGTTCTCTAAGTATTGCTTAGGCTTTGGTTTGTATAGAAAGTTCATAATCATGAAGCAGTTTTGTAGTTTAAGGGGAAGATTTAAGAGACTAACTATACATATCTGATACTATCTTCAGTTACTGAAGTCTGAAAATTACTTTAATTAAGTTCAATGTATAATTTAAATTTTATAATTCATGATTTTGTGTGTCCTATTTCCCATACATTTTTTTCCTAGAAATTTTAATTTTAGCTCTCACATTTAAGATATATGACTCAATATCAATTACATTTTTTAAAAAAATATTTTTTGGGGAGTCCACATGGCCACAGTATCTTTATTTTGTTTATTTACTTTTATGTGGTGCTGAGGATCCAACCCAGTACCTCACATGGGGGAGGAAAGTGCTATACTACTGAACCATACCCCAGCTGCCTCAATTATATTTTATATTGGTGAAACATAAGTTGGGGCTTATTTTTTCTCCATAATGAATACTTAGTGGTTTTTGGCTTTTCTTTTCTTTCTTTTTTTTTTTTTTTTGTTCTGGGGATTGAATTTAAGGGGCTTTACCACTGAGCTGCATCCCCAGGTCTTGCTAAATTGCTGCAGATCTCACTAAATTGCTGATGCTGGCCTCAAAGTTTGGATCCTCTACCTCAGCCTCTCAAGGCATGGTCTATCATGCCCAGCTAACTGTATTTTTTGAAAAGACCATCTTTTGAGCATACTTTATATATTCACAAGACTCATCCAGCACTAAGCAAAAATATTGAGGTAGGTGAGGGCAAGAATTTCTGAAATAGGCAAAAACATGTGGGATCTAATGCACAAGTAAAGGGACTGAAATAGAAGATGTATGATTGATGAATAGGTGGAACCTGAAAGTTCTCTTCTAATAGCTCCAATTTTCTTTAAGAGAATGAAAGCATGAGTGCTTTTCACATATCTTTAAAGTCAACTTATAGTTACGTTATATTCTCATATTTTCACATATCTTTAAAGTCAACTTATAGTTACGTTATATTGGTATACTGCTGAACATATAGAGTAATGCAACAACACATATGAATTAATTTGGGAAAGGGATGATAGAAATAACTATTTGAAAGCATATTCCTATTTTAAAACATTTAAGATTAGCCATCCATATTGTGAAATATAACCATCATATGAAATATACAGAAAAATAAACAGATTTTTTTTGTATGTGGGAAGGGATGCTGGGGATTGAAATGAGGGTACTTTACCACTGAGCTACATCCCCAGTCCTTTTTATTTTGAGATAGGATCTCACTACATTGCTTAGAGCCTAACTAAATTGCCAAGGCTGGCCTTGAGTTTGTGATCCTCTTATATCAGCCTCCTGAGTTGCTTAGATTATAGGCATGGGCCACTACACCCAGCTTAGATTCTTTTTAAAGCTTTTTTTCTATTAATATGGCTGAGTTATGGAAACTTGATTAGGTGTCAGCAATGTCATCAAATGCTGCAATATATATTGTTATTTCAAGCATTTAATTTCTAAATCTATCATAACTATAAATAATATATGAAACACAAAAGGGGCTGTAGTCATCTTCATAGATTTTCCTTCTTATATACAATTATGTTAATCAATGTCTCTCTAAATTTATCTCATACATCTCAAATGAGCATTTTACCGCATTAGACAATTCTATTAAACACTTAGCATTCTTCTGTCAACCTTCAAGTCCCTTCTTGACTACAGCTCTAAAATGGACCTCTGCCTTGCAGCTGATAAGCCTGCCTTGTACTTATCAAAGGAGATACTTCATACTTACCACTAACCTAACTACAACTGTACTGGCTAATTCTGGCTTCCCTCTTGTAAAATGAAAAGAAATTCCTTGAACTTGTCCCATTATTCTTACTTTCAAGTACTTTAGTCTTATAATTAACTCTTCTGGAATTATTGCTTCTTCATTACTGAGTCATTCCTAGTAGCATTCAGATATACCTACTTTTAAAAATAACTCCCTTCACAATTCACCTATAACACCCCATTTCTCTGCTTTGCATTTGTAGCAAAACATCTGAAAAAAAAGTTGTCCATTTTTTTTTTCACTCCCTTTATTGCCTCAACATATTCCAAATAGACTTGTTCCTTCTCTTTCACTGGGTTCTTTCAAGGTCACATACAATCTTGCCAAATCTAATGGTTAAGTTGTATATCTTTATTTTCCTCCACTTTTTCAGAAGTATTCACACAACTGACCACTACTCTTTCTTTTTTGGAATACTTTCCTGTCTAGGCTTTCCTGATTCTAATCTATCAGCCCCTC
Source organism: Marmota flaviventris (assembly GCF_047511675.1). Taxonomy (NCBI): domain Eukaryota; kingdom Metazoa; phylum Chordata; class Mammalia; order Rodentia; family Sciuridae; genus Marmota; species Marmota flaviventris. Next base: position 16,036,561 of record NC_092499.1, on the reverse strand, counting down.
CTGTCTCCTTTCATAGGTCTTGCATCTTATACCCAACCTTTGACTATCAGTGTTTTGGCTATCTTCCCTTTCTTTCCCAAGTGAGTTCATCAAATACCATGGTTTTCAATGCATACACACAGTGATAACCTCCAAATCTAATCTCTAACCCAGAGCAATGAATGTAGCACTCAAATTTCTCTTTACACTCCCAATTTGCTCCTACTCACCTTAGTAAATGGTATCACCATCTACTCAATTGCTCAGATAAAGAATCTAGAAGTCCTTGCCACTTCTTCCCCGCCCCCCCCCACCCGCTCATTACATGCAGTCCAACACCCTCATCTCTGCCACAATCCTAATCTGAACCAGCATTCGTTTTACATCAGGACTCCTTTGGTAACCTTTGATCACCCATCTTTCTTCCATTATTGCTCTCCTTTAGAGTTTTCTCAACATAGCCAGAGTAATATTTGAGAGCAATATAAATTTGACCTTCTAATTTACCTGGTTAAAAACTCTCCTATAGCTTTCTATTGATCTAGGATATGATCCAAAGTGTCGAGGAAGACATTTACAAGGCTCTATAAAAGACTTCTATCATTTTTCTCTTGGTTCACTACACTCTAGTCACACTGGCCTTTCTGTCCCTTAAAAAGGCCAAGCTTATTACACTCTTTGCCTAGAATGATCTCCCAAATCTCTGCCTCATTAATGCTGTAGGTCAAATATATCTAGCTCAGAGAAGCCTTCCCTAACTCCCCCTAGTCATCTAAACATATTCTATTCATTACCCTATTTATCAGCTACCTAATACTATTATTATAAATTTACTGTCTTACTTTGCCACTAGAATTTATACTCCAAAAGGAAAGAGACGTTGCTATTTTTTGTTGATATTAAAACCTGAGGACCTACAACAATTACTGGCATATGGTATGTATTTAATCAAAATTATCCTTATGTGCAACTATTTTCATGGTATCATCTTTTATAGCATCAAAAATTTGAAAACTACCTTAATGCCAAACATCTAAGAAATGGTTCCATAAGTATGGTACACCCACAGGACAGACTCTCATATAGTCATTAAAAATAAGTATGGGTTGCCTCACACATGGAGGGCCTTCAGTTCAACTCTCAGTACTGCTGAGAGAATTTAAAAAACAAAACATGTATGGGGATTTTCACAATACTGAGGAAAGCTTCTGTTATAATGTTAAGTAAAAAACACAGAATTCAAAATTTTATACATATTGTGACCTCAACTATTTATGAATACACGTAACAAAAAAAATGCTTAAAAGGGAATAATCTAAAACACAACAGAAATCTCCCTAGATTTCATGATTTTTGGTAAACTTCTTTCTTATTTTTAATGACTTTCAATTTTCTATAATAAATTACATATTAATAATTTAAATAATAACAACCCTCTAGTAAAGAACCTAGCAAGCCTCTCATAATCCCTATTATGTAGATCTCAAATTTCTAGTCTCTTTATATGGCTCTAAAAACTGCTTTTTTCAATGCATGCCAGGTTCCACAAAAAATTTCTGCCACCATATGTGGTTTCTATATGTTAAGTACACTATCCATAGTTAACTAACAATTAGTAAAATCATACTGCAACCAAGTAATGATAACCAATCTTTCACCTTTGTAGTTAGTTATCAACTATGCTGCAAGACTTAGAATGGCTTTTCACTTTCCACTTTTGGTTGGGAATATGCCTGCTCCCTAATGAACCCTACTTCTTATAAAGACATGGGCACTAAAACAGTCAAACCTGGTTACATCATTATTTATACTGAGTAAAAACAGCAAAAAATGAACTGCCTATGGCAAACGGCCTCACCAGTCACCCACATATTGAAATGAATTATGTAATACAACCTTCCACAATAGAGGCTGTTAGTTGCTTCTTATAGTATTATATATTCTGACCAAGAAAGTATATCCTCTTCAAGTGATAGAGATTCTAATGGATTTGGGGTAGGGAATGATGTCTTCTTTGGGTGAGAAGTTAAGTAGATATATGATTCCCAGGAACAGGGAAAGCAGAAGGATTTCCTTGACATGGAAACTGATAGCAATTGTGAAATGGTTTTTCTAACTGGTGTGAGAAACAAGACTAAGTTGTACACTTCTCTTACCACCAGTTTATTTCTGGGTCTTTCATGTCAGACATTCACTGTTCTTCCATACATTCCATATTTGCAATACACATGGCTATGACAGCATCCTTCTCAGGCCTCATCCAGAGGTTCACATCATCCATACTTTGGCATGAAACAACCCAGAATTCTCTCCTCACATCCAAACTATCTCTGTTTTATCCCTAGATTACGCACACATTGGATTAAACTAAAATCAGGTATTCTCCCCATGGTTGCAAAGAACAAGGTAACCTTTGGAGTGAAATCTCAGTTAACATCTTCTATAATCACCATCTCTTACTTAGTAATCCAACATAATATGTGTTGCCTGCCCCAAGGGAAAAAAATTAAGAATTTCATTTTATCATGAAACACCTGCTGATAACTCTCCAAATATCTATATATTAGTGTACAATGTCCACTTTCAGTCCTATACCTATCCTCTCATTGTAGCAGTCAACCAACACAAAACAAATATTTAGCGTTTTCTACCAATGCTTACTACTTCAGGTGTATGTGCATGTCAACTGTTGTAGAGTGGGCACTATATTTTACTCGGTCTTTTAATAACATAATCCACCTTTAATTTATATTGGCCAATAGAGTATGATACTGTAGATAGGATCCATAATTAAGACATTTATTCCAGCTCTTGCTGTCTTTAGCCAATATGACAATGCCATATGCCATCCTATAATCAGAATAGAGTCCAGCGTAGCCAAGGCAACTTGTTTACACTGGCTAGGAATAACCCTTTGTCAGAATATTAATTCCTATTGAAGACACAGTGGAGAATACTTGCTAGACTTAAAGGCGAGCAGTCAGTTGCTTCATGCTTGGTTAATGGCAACATGTAGTCACAGCCCTACAAAATAAAATATTCCAGCATCTTTCCCTGAATGCACATAACCCTAGATTGTTATTTTATCTTTTTCTCTCATTTTTTATGCCAGGGATTGAAATCAGGGCCTCAAAACATATGCTAAGTACATATTCTTCAGCCCCCAACCCCAAGGTGCTATTTCAACTCTCCAGGCATAAACTCCACTTGAGAATTTCATAGAGTGGGGATGATCTGTCCTTCTCATGGGTATTTATGTGTCCCATCAAATGTTAATATATCAGATGTTTGGTCTATTTATGATTAGAGATTCTGGCTCCAAGAGAAAAATTTATTAATGTAAAACCTCAGGATTTTTATAACCCAAACCATTTAGCCAAACCAACTGCATCTACTTCATGAGGCTGTTGAAACCATCACACCTGAGGCACTGGGTTACAAAAGACCTCATCTGATACCATTCCAGATACAAACAATCATATACATATTTTGATCTTCCAGGTCCCCAGCAAATGAGCTTTTGTCTGGACTCGTGAGGTAGTGTATCTAGATGTCTTTTGATGTTTTCAGCCCTGATGATACTGAGTAGAACCATCAACAGAAAACTGTACTAAGAATTTCTTTTTTAGTAATAAATCTCTAAACAGATGTCAGCATGGGATAGAGGGGCTTAGACAAGAAGTCTAAGGTACTGAAGAGAGTCCCGGTAATTGGTAAATTAGCCACATTGCATAAGACAAAGTAAATGAATTGGGTAGGCCCCGTTTTTCAGATTAATTTCTTAAACATGGATTACTACTATGTAGTTTGCAGCCTTAGCTACATATTTGAATCATCTGGGAAGCTTAAAATTTAAAAACTGAAGGAAACAACAACAAAGAAACTACAACTGGGCCCCATCATAAACAAATTAAATCAGAATTTCTAGGAATGAAAGGTGGTTTTATTTTGTTTGTTTTTAACTGTCCAAGTGATTCTAGTATGTAGCCCGGTTTGGGGATCAAGAATTTAGAGCAAAGGTTCTCAAACTTCAGACTATAGCAACATCACCTGGAGGTGATTAAAACCAATTGCTTGATCCACACCTAGAGTTTCTGATTTGGTATGTATGGGTAAAACCTGAGAATCTGTACGTCTGATGAGTTTCCAGGTGATGCTAATACTGTTAGTCTGAAGATGACACTTTTGAGTAGCAAGAATCTAGGGCTGCCAGTCATATGCCATTTTTTTTCTTAATAACCAACTGAAGTTGGAGTTGCAGAAATAAATCTTAAAAATGCTAGTTCTATGTATTAATAATGACTCATTTTGAGTTCTTTTTTCTCCCCCATTTTCCTGTCAGGAAATAACAGACTCCTGGGGAGTCTTGTGATTATAATCGCAAAACAGCTATACTTCCACTAAGATGAAGTGGTCCACATCTTACCTTATGCAGTTGATCACTCCTTTGAAATACATTTCACTTGCCTTCCATGTCCCGATCCCCGCCACCCTCTGTTTTTTCTCAGGACACATTTTTTTTTAAGTTCTTCAACTCTACATTTAAATGTTGGAGTAACAAAGGAATCAATTTTTTTTTAGATCCTTTCTCATAATACTTGCTCCTTTAGTGACCTTTAAATGATATATACATGCTGATAACACCAAAACTGACACTAAGCCAGCCCAGATTGCTTTCTTCAATTATAGACATGTATGTTCATCTGCCTAATTTTCAGCCCTACTTCATTGTCTATTAGGTACCACAAACTGAACACTTCTTAAATAGAGCTTCTGATTTCCCCTCCTCCCAAAACAGAAAATTTACTCTTGCCAATTATTCCTACTTCAGTAACTGGTAACTCCATTCTTCTAGTCATTCTTACCAAAAATTCTGGGATCACCATTGACCTTTCTTTTCTCTCACAATTTGCATCTGATCCATTAGTAAACCATACTGCCTCTGTCTTCAAAATATATCCAGAATTTGTCCTTTCTCATTACTTTCACTGTTACCACCAAATCTCTTGGCTGGATTTAGATGTTTCCCTGCTTCCATCCTGCCTCTCCACCCATCAGTCTGGTTTCGATATAGGAACCAGAATAACTTTGTTATAAATTATAAGTCAAATTGTATCATCAATTTCAATTAATTTTTCAAATAATTTCCAGTCTCAGGTGGGAAGGCCAAAATCCTCTAAACAGTCTACACAATCGGCCCCCACCACCATAACCTCATCAAACCTCATTCTTTACTATTGACCCCCAAGTTCACTCTACTCCAGGCATACTTACTGATCCTCAAATATACTAGGCCTTTTACGTCAGAGCTTTTGCACTTGATAGTCCTTTTGCCTAATGTGTCATTCCCTCCTAGTTACACACAGTAACTAGGTACTTCCTCACCTCGAAGTCTCAGCTGTACAGGGAGACCTCTCTTGCAAGACTGTTTGAACTCTTCTCAATAGCCTTTTATCTCACTTTCCTGCTTTTTCTCTCCTTGGCTCTTAGGAAAAACTTTACATAGGTAAATAAATATATACATACACACATGTATAAAATTTACCTGGTTAATTCCATATATGTCCTCCAAGTAGATATAAACTCTCTGAAGGTGTAGAAGTTTGCTCTAGTGCTAAGTACAAACCCTAGAGAGTAATACTCAATAACTACTTGCTGTAAGAATAAGAAAGTAAAAAAAAAAATAGAAATGTTACAGATGCCACTTATGAGTGTTTTAGTGCCATATATTCAGTAACCCTACTACTGATTGATTTCATATCCGAAGGAAATGAAATCAACGTGTCCAAGAGACTCTTGGGTTTATTGCAGTACTATTCATAATAGCCAAGACATGGAAATGATATAAATGTCTTTCATGAAAAACTTAAAGATGAATTTTAAAAATGTGGTACATATACAAAATGGAATACTATTTAGCCAAAAAAAAAAAACCCCACAAAATCCGACAACATTTAAAACACAAAAGTACAGCATGAATAGAACTGGAGATGATAATTGCATTTTAACTATTTTATTATTAAGCAAAATAAGCTGGGCACAGAAAATGCAAATATCATGTGATCTCATCTATGGAATATAAAAAAAAGTTGAATTCATAGAATTTGAGAGTAGAATAGTGGTTACCAGAGGATAGAGAAAATAGAGGGGAGGGAGGACGGAAAAAGGTTTATCAGTGGGTATTAAGTGATAGCTAGACGAGAGCAAGAAGTTCTTGTATAGATTGCACAGTGGGGTGATTATACATAATGACAATGTACTGTATGTTTCATAAATCTAGAAGAAAGGATTTTGAATGTTTTTACCATAAAGAAATGATGAATGTTTACATGTTTAACCTTATTTAAATATTAAATAATGTATATATGTATGAAAACATTGCATGGTACCACTTAAATATGTACAATTTTTGTGTTTTTATGTATCAGTTAAAACTTTAAATTAAAAAGAAAGCATTTTAAGAAGCGAGTGACCAACTGTGTCAAATTAATAAAAAAATCAAAGATGAGAACTGATAACTGGGCACTGGATATGGCAATATAGAGGTCATTTGTGATCTTGACAAGAACTATGACAGTGAAACAGAATACAGCCAAGGATAAAAGTAACTAAAAGACAGTACAAACAACTCTTTCAAAGATTCTGGATTCAAAGACCACTACATACAATGTTACTTTTTCCCAGAATTCTATACCTTCATACATTTCTTCTGATGACTATTTCTATCCATTTCCTTATATAAATTCTTCATTCTCTAAAAAAAAAAAATGAGAACTGTTATGTCCCCATGTACATACCATAACATAAGTATGCCAGTGATATCCCTAGCACATATATTATTCTAATTGATAATGTACTTCATTGAATTTTTAAACTCTGAGATTATGTCAGGGAACTTTGCACAAAGAAGATGTGCAAAAATATTTCTTTGATGAGTGAGAAACCTTGAAATAACAGTAAGTTTTTAATAGCTTCTAAAAGCTCATTCCATATGTTTTCCATAATACATATCCAAGATCTTCCATCTTATTAATTATTGGCATATTTCATGTAAGAATTACTAAGCAATAAAATAGTTAAAATGCAAATCTAAAAAATTGGCCTTCTTCCTAATTAAACAATAAAAATATAGTCAATACATATTTATGACAATCTTGATTCTTATTCTAGATTATTCTTTTTTTTTTTTTTTTTTTTTTTTGGTACCAGGGATTGAACCCAGGGGCACTCAACCATTGAACTACATCACCAGCCCTTTTATTTTTTATTGTAAGACAAGCTCTCACTAAGTTGCTTAAAGATTCACTAAATTGCTGAGACTGACTTTGAAATTGGAATCCTCCTCCCTCAGCCTCCCAAGCCACCAGGATTATAGGTGTGTGCCACTGCACTCAGCTAGATATTTTCTACTTTTTGCCTCAATTTTATGCCTTAAATTATGCAGCATTTTAAAAGTAAATAAGCATAAATATTTTGATATCCAGACACATAAAAGGAAGTCTTACTAAACAGAATCATTACAAAGCTGTAAAGCTAATTCACCTAATTCTATTTACTTAAACATGGGGCATTTTATTAAATCTGTATACAGTTTAATACTTTCTGAATTACTACTATAGATTATTCAATGCTTAATAAAATGTTGGTATCAGATTTGAGGGGAGAATTTATGCTCATTTCTCAAACTGCTTATGTTAAGAATACAGGATGGCAGTGTGTTTCCTTACCAAAAGCATCTGAGGCACTTTTTAAAGAGCAGATTCCCAGCTTCCACCCTAGAGAGTTCTGAGAGTGCATCTGAAAGAAAAGCTGGAAATTTGTGAAAAGCTCTTCCAATTATCCTTTTTTTTTTTTTTTTTTCAGGGGTGGGTACTGAGGATTGAACCCAGGGGCACTCGACCACTGAGCCACATCCCCAGTCCTATTTTGTATTTTATTTAGAGACAGGGTCTCACTGAGTTGCTCAGCCTTAGTTTTGCTGAGGCTGGCTTTGAACTCAAGATCTTCCTGTCTGACTCCCGAGCCACTGGGATTACAGGTGTGTTCCACCAAGCCCGGCTCTCTTCCAATTATTCTAATGATCAGCCAGGTTTGAGAAATAACAAACATAGACTACAAGAAAGTTTGCAGTGATTCCTGCCAGATCTTAAAAAATTGCTAATGGACCCACATAAACACAAAAAATATTGATCACATTAATATCTATTCTGAATTACGTTTTCAAGTAGACTTTTGTTGAATGAATGAAGTTCCCTATGTCATAAATACTGAGCTGTCACAAAATATTTTTAATAGATTACAGAGAGGTTTGATCAGTTTTAATTCTTAAGAATACCATGTACCACAATTAAAGAGTTACAACACCAACCATTTTGTCTAAAAAGAGCTATACCTAAAAACAGTGAATTATAATTATTATTCTAACCTGCAACCATATAGTATGATATACTTTTCAAAGTATTTCAGATGCACTGTCATTTATACTCCCGATCATTCTGTGAAATACGTTCACCATGTTTTAACAATAACAAAAAATGCACTCCAAAATCTATTTCTACAAAATATGTAAATAATGAGTCCTGGTCATCCCTATAAGGAAACCAGAGGCAAGTTAACATCAATGGTCTTCACTGATATAAATTATCTAAAAGCTTTTGATAATACCTGCTACAATAAGAACAAACTTACAAAAAATGGTGATTAGGCAGTAACTAGGAAAATAAATTTTAAAAGCTATCACATCCTCTGGGAAGACAACTGACAAAAGTATACAGTCCAGGCTACTGATGTGTATCTTTATGATAAAACTAGTACTAGTCTAGTATATTTTATAACAGTCTTAAACACGTTGTGAACACACCATAACTAGAGAATTATACCAATATAATTTGAATATATAGAAAAATAACTCAGAAAGTCCTGTATTATTTCTGATATGCTGATGTCCATTTCCATATATAAACCAGTTACTGGAATAAATACTAGTAAAGGATAAGTGACTGCAGAAGTATAGTATATACAGAGATATGGCAAACAGAAGACAATTACAAGTAATGCAGAAAAAATGATGAGAAGTCAGATGGCACCATCACTGGCAATCCTAGATGACAGGAAGATTATAGGAGAATCACTAAACAAATGAAATAGTGTCATGATTCAATCTTTACAACCAATACAGCACTTAACATTTTCAAACCCTAAGGACAATGACCTGCTCATTTTGGAATAAACTTAGACTCAAATTAAGTCATATTGGACTAATAAGTTTTAAGTAAGTTTTAAGCAAACATGGAAACAAAGCTAATAATGAAAATAGTATTTCACTAATCCTTATATTACAGTAACATTGTTTTTCCACAAAGCATCACATTTGTGAATGCTACATCTTCTGCTGTTATATAATTGAAAATTACTGGAATAGTTTCTTATAAGTCAAACACTGAATTGAAAAAAATTCAAGTTTTAAGATTTGCCTGATCTATTTCACAAGACACCTTTAATAGGTTTATTCTATTTCACAAACAAAAACGATCTCCATAATTACTATGAAATTTTCTGAGCCCTTTGACTGATTTCTAAATTATATTCCCAGTACTATATTAAATTTGTGCCACCAATTTCAATATGCTATATGACTCAGATTTTCCTACTTCATTGTAACTTTTCAGAAAACTTAATTGCTATAAATTATTTAGTTATGTATCATTTGCATAAATCAGGCATGTATTTAATTATGCAAAATTATAGTATGTTTGTCATTTTGAAATATTTTGAGATATAAATACTGTGCAACTATTCCAGAAGATGGCAAAGGCATTACCTTCCTTACAGTTTATTGACCAGTTCTAAAAATTCAAGTAGTGTGATATATAGTAAAGCCTCTAATTACTGCTGGAAGAATAAATGAGACATAATTTACCCCAACAAATAAATCATATCTAGTTTTGGAAGGCTTTAGTATCATACTTCTCTCATAATCAACAAGGAGTAAAAATTCATGTGCACTACAAAGACCTCAATATCCTTCACACCAGCACCACTTACTGAATTCAACCTAACTGACGATATCTGGAGGAGGAATTTAGTCTAGACTGCTTGATCTAGGTAAAGCTAGGATGCCTGGTGCTCTAGGTGGCAGAATACATGGAAAAGGGGAGGAGAGACTTGAAAAGATGGCGGGGGGGGCTGGAGTAAACTCTCCTCTGGGGGTGAATAACTACATAAATAATTACTATGAGTTCTGTTTTATTAGTAATTTGGATTGTTATACTAGTTTTGTAACCCTAATCACTACTACTACAAAAAAAAAAAAAAAGAAAAGAAAAAAATACTAACTTGAGGAAAATGAAATGTCTTGTCAAGATCCTTTCCATAGCAATACATTAGGTACAATCTGGAAAATTTTCACTTTGATGTCTTTTTAAAAAATATTTTTAAAAAACACTCTTTAGTCCCTATTCTACAATTTCAATTTTTGTTTTTAGTTTTACTCCATCTTGTCCTACCTTTGGTTTGTTCTAGTACTCCTTTTCCCTCCTAGACATTACAGATATACAGAGATACAAAACAGAACAACTTAAGCAATTTAAATACCACAACTTATTGCCTACAAGACATCAAACCAAGATAGTGGATGTAAATCCTGTGAAACATACATAAAGGAATAAAATTAAGCTACCAAACTCAAACACAAAATCTCTGTTAAAAACCCAGAAGCATGGCTGGGGAGGCTGAGGCAGGAGGATCATGAGTTCAAAGCAAGCCTCAGCAAAAGCAAGGCACTAAGCAACTCAGTGAGATCCTGTCTCTAAATAAAATACAAAATAGGGATGGGGATGTGGCTCAGTGGTCCAGTGGCCCTGAGTTCAATCCCCACTATACCCCCAAAACAAACAAACAAACAAAAAACAATAAAGAAAAAACCGAGAACCAACACATACACATTCTCAAAATCTTTTTTAATATATAATTCTCCATAAAGGACAAGAATTGTGCTTGAGGCAATAATCAATAGCCCAGAGTAATTGCTGAAACTCCTAACTTTACCACAAAAGTTCTACTGAGATATTAACTGAAAATTCCGTTTAAAATATACTGCTTACTAAAGAAATGTAAACAAGCACTGGGGCCAACTTTAAGATACTGTTTAAGAAAGAATAAAACTATATATACACATCCAACACCTGTGACTTAAATAAACTAAAAAGGAAAGTAAGTTTATTGAGAAGTACCTTAATAAAGATGAACCAAGAGAACTGGAAACCAGTGGAATTATTTGCTTATGAGACCTACCCAAAGCCGCCTTTGGGTACGCAAATTTTAACCTCCAATGAATTGCCTGAGGTTGGCTGGGTTTCTTTCCTATCTGCTCATAATTGCAGGCAGTGAAACCTGAACTAATAATTATGGCCAAGAGGTGAATGCCTTCCAGCGTGCCACCCCGGGGCACACCCCCGGGCACACCCCAGGACCAGCGGACAGCTAGCGGTGCTCTGCTGAGTTCTCTATTAAGGATGTTTCCCCCGGCTCTTGAAGAATTCGTTTAATAAAAAATCTCTCGGGGACTTTTTAAAAAACAGAAAAGTGCTAACAAAATAACCTTTTCGCAGTTTTCATAATTTTGATGGGTGTATGTTGCAAAGCCATCAAACCGAACTCCCGGGAGAACCTGCGGACCTGACCTTACAGGGTCGAGAAGGTCCCTAGATAGGAAGAGGGGGAAAGCAGAGCACCTATTGGGTGGGCTCGGGACCCGACAGCTGCAGGTCCCACTCGCAGGGACGTCGCCCGCAGCAGCACCGACAGGTGCAAACTCGAGCGCGCGCTGCAGAGCCCCCCGCCCGTACCTGATGATGTCGTCGCTGTGGCCCCGGTAGAACTTCTGCCGGTGCTCCCGCGGGCTGTACACCACGCCGACCCCCGCCACGAAGTACACGATCTCCTTGGCCGCCGTGTAGTAGAGGTTGTTGCGGCACTGGTGGCCCCGGTAGCCGTACACCCACTCGAGCCGCAGGTGGCAACTCGGGGCGCTCCGGGCCGCCATGTCGCGGCGCCCACCCCGCCGCTCCGGTTCGGGCCCGCGGCGGCCGCGGGAGGCAGCGGCCCCGCGAAGAACGCCCTCCCGCGGGCGGCCGGCACTTCCCGCCCGCCGCGTCCTCTAAGCTGCGCCCCGCAGGTGCATCTCGCCGGTGTGGCCGCCGCCGCCTCAGCCCACGGGCGGGAGGACAACCCTCGCCTCGCGGAACATGCTGAGGGCCGCGGGCGCCGCCGGCCGTCAAGTGGGTGCCTCGAGCCCTCCGCCCGCCTCGGCTCGCCGCGTCTGCTCAGCCCGCAGCGCCGAGGCCGTGAGAGGAGCAGAGCGAGGGGCCCGCCTCCAGCCCGCAGCGCCGCGTCTCTCTCAGCCGCCGCCCGCGCACCAGCTTGCGGCCCGGGTCACCTGCGGCGCTCGCGCTCAGCCGCGGCCTCGTCGCCACAGCCCGGCGGGCCCGTGCCGCGCGCTCCCGAGCCGAGCTGCGAGGAGCTGAGCGGCGGGCGCGCGGCCCCGCGCTCGCCCCGCCCCTGTCGCGCTCGCCCCGCCCCGCCCGGAGCCGGGAGAGGCCGGGAGTTGCCAGGGCCGCAGCCAGGGTGGAGGTCCCGCGCGGTCGCTTTCCTAGCTAGCCAGCATCCCGAGCCCCAGTGGCCGGTTCCCACCCGCCTCTCAGGCCCTGGGCGAACCCTCGGGAACCCCGGGTTCCTGTTGCCCGGCGCCCTTGCCCAGGAAACGCCTGCGGGTCCCTCCTGGCGCCTGCACCCGACCTGGGCGGTCTGTGCCTGGGAGTTAACACCAAGATGCTAACTTCATTCTTTTTGCTTTTCTCTGGCACCTTGTGTTTTTCTTGCTGCCAGGTAGTGATATTTGATTAAATGGGAATAAAATCGGACTTCCTAAGCGTACATTTGACACGTCAGGTCCAATTTCCTAATAAATAGCAAAGATGCCTGGACTTTTAAAAAAAATTGCTGTTTTGGATATCGCCCATAGCCTCTTGATTAAATGATATCTTGTGGGGCATATCATATGTCCTAATAATCGCAAGTCAGATGGTTTAAATCTTGTGATCAAGTAGAATGTCGGAGAAAAGATGTTGGCTATTTAAATTTAAGCAGTATAATTAGAAAAGATTAAATATTTTGTTGCTATAAGTTCATGATACATTAATTACTGGTTACATGTAATTTTTATGAGATGGGGTTTAAAATATTTTCAGATTTTTCAGCACAATGTGTGTAGATCCCATGATACATATTTAAGACTCAGATTAATAACAGATTTAAATAATTTATTTCCTATTATCATATTTTCCATTACAATTTTTAATGACCCAAGGGTAGAGTGTGAAGTAAAAACATTCTTAATTAAACCATCCTCAGATGACAACTGAAGACCAAAAGAGATGGCTGAGGCACAAAGGTAGCTAGAAAATGAGCCAGTAATGAATATTCAAGGAAAAAAAAAAACAGTTCTTACCCTCACAGCTTTATATAATCTATTATTACTAAGGTCATATCAGAAAGTTCTATCAGGCTAGATGAGATACCAACATCCAGAACCTTAGAAAATAAAATAAAGATGTGGGGTAAAGAACCAAAATGTTCCTCAGATCTACAAGTGGACATCTGTTAGACATTTAAAATAAAAGATACAATATCCCTTCTGGTCATCTATTTCTTGAACTGTGAATTCCTAATATGGAGTTCTATATTCTATATATTTTAAATAGTTTCTAAAATTCAAGCAAATAACAAATTATTTGCTGGCTACTATTATGTACTGGCACTGTGCTAGGCATTCTTAGGTCTATAAGAAGAAACAGAACAAACTATGTAAGATGTAAAAGCCAAAATTAATGCTATTAATTCTAGTTAGGTAATACAGAAAATTTATGAATTATAATATTTTAATAATGTCAATAAAATAACTCTATAACCATACCTTTGATCAGTCTGTTTTATGTACAAAGCCAAGCACTGTGCCTGACACTATAGTGGATGTTCCATACATATTCACCAGCCATTAAATATAAAACAAGGGGCTGGGATTGTGGCTCAGCTGTAGAGTACTCGCCTAGCACGAGGAAGGCCCTGGGTTCAATCCTCAGCACCACATAAAAATAAATAAAATAAAGATATTGTGTCCAGTTACAACCAAAAACTAAATATTTAAATTATATATATATATATATATATATATATATATATATACTAGTTATATATATATAAAACAAAATGTCATGTTGTCATAATATGATTCCTCTTATTTTATTCATGAATACTTGGACCTTTCATAACATGAGCCTTTTCTGATATCCAGTACTGTACTGGTCAGGACTCTGTTTGTACATGACAAAACCACTAAAGATGAATTAAGATAAAAATAAATCTTAATATCTCATAAGATTGAAAAGCCCTAGAATTGGCATCAGTGAGCCTAGGCCCTAGAACTCAAGTGATGCCATCAGAACCAAATAACCAGAATTCATTCATGTCTGCTTTGGATTAACTCCATTGCCAGACAAGCAAAATAGCTGCCACCAACTCCAGTTATACATTCTACCCCTCAGCAATCCCCATGAAAAGAGCTTTTTCTCCGTGGTTCCTGAAAGAACTGTTGGGCAACTCCCAACAGTTCCCCTGGAGACTTCAGACTTCAGCCCCCTTGGCTCTGATTGGGTGACTTGAGTTATGTACCATCCTTGGATCCAGAGCCACAGAGTAGTGACAGGTGCACCAAAGTCATGGGAGGGGAGAGAGGGGGAGTGATCCAAACAAGGAAAATTAAAGTGGTATCATCAGAATACGGAGGAATAGATGTCAGCACTTATTTGAATGCTTCATTATCCCATCTTCATTTACCAAATCAAAAATACCTGCAGTTTAATTAAAAATAAAAAACAGGTGTTGGTAAATAAATGCACCTTTAAGACAAGACTCCTAGCCAGATTGCCATCCAAAGAGCCTCCTCTGAAAAAAATCCTGAAGCTCGCACCAGATGTCAGGCAGAAAAAACAGCAGATGTTCTCTACCATTAACCATATTTCCACATGCCTATTAGATTCCACCTAAAACCTTCAACAACTGGTATGTAATCCAAGTCCAAGTATCCAAGCATCTTCTCCTACAAATCTGCACATCTTACCATCCTCTCTTTTGTATTAAAAACATCAGTATTACCTCGTTAGGCAAATTAGAAGGGAAGACATTATCTTTGGTTTATCACTACTTCTAACTCCCCATGTCTTCCTTATGAGATTCTTCTGACTCTACTTAGAAATATCACTAACCCTTACTCCTGTTTATATCCTCCCAAAACCTACTGCTACTGTTCAGTTCAAATTCTCTTTTCCCTAAATTTGAATTATCTGTTAAAAAAATCACATATCTGATCATGGTACTCACTCTTTTTTAAGAACCTTTTCTAGAAGCAATTTAGTAATAAGCATCTTAAACCTCAAGATGTTCTTATCCTTTGACTCACTAATTTCTCATCTGGATACCTATCCCAATGCAGATCAAGATTCATGTATCAAAATATTTTTTATAATTCTTGCCTACCATACAGAAGGTTTTGGGTTTAACTCCCCAGATCACAAAAAAAGGTCTAAGCAAATTGATTTGCCAATATGACAAAATATTATAAAATCATTGACAATTAGGTTTCAGACAAATTTGGGGAACACTGAAAATTTCTCATAGTAGAATTTTAAAAAATGTATAAAAGCAGAATACAAAAAAAAATACAGAATGAGCTCAGTTGTATAATACAATGAAGACTGTAGCAAAAGACACACATTAAAAGTTTTGTAATATTATGGGTAATTTAAAAACTTTTCTGGGTGTATTTTCTAGGTTCTTTTAAAAATACATAAGAGGAAAGAATCTTTTTTTTCTCAGAATTTGTCACGAGAAGAGAATTCTGTTAGGAAAAATACCTGAACGAGTGCTTGGCACAAAAAATGAGAGCCTAAATGAGCTGAAGGTGGGCAGAGCTGTTCTGCATAAGGAATGAGGATGAATTCCTAGCTCCAGGAAGATGAGGGAGGAATAAAGTCAGAGAGATGACAAAATTACGAGTCTCTCCAAAGCCTCTCAAATCTTGAAGTTTTTTTTTTTTTTTCAATTCATGAATTGGTAGGTGGATTTTTAAAAATGGAAACTGGAGAAATGGGGCTTCTCATCTGAGCTGATGTAGTAGGAAGCAAAGCCACAGGAAAAGAATCGTAACATTATGGAGGAGGAAGAGGGGAAGCCCTGGATTCTGACAGGAGGTGAACTTGGAGTTCAAGCCATACTAGATTTTCAAGTGGTAGAGTAGTCCAACTGATATTTCAATCACACACACCCAGTGCTTCCGTAATTAGGAAAAAAATAATGAAAGTAGCTTTAAACAAACATTAGGCAACTTCTAGTTGACCACAGAATAAAGGATCAGCTACCCATAGTGACACAAAAAAACGTCCAACTGTTACTCGTGTCCTGGGTCAGAGGCTGGGGCTGGACCAGGTCCAGCTACTGCTGTCTGAAGAGTCCAGTTAACAGAGACAGAGTTGGTAGTGAAACAGGAAAGGAGTTTATCTTGGTTCAACCAGACCAAGAGATGCTTGTCTAGAAAAATTCTCTCCCATACATATGGGAAGGACAACAGTGGAAGCTAAGACAGACACACACACACACACACACACACACACACACACAAGCTGTGGTTTGGCAGCAAGTGTGGTTCTGCAGGGTCCTGCTTGTATCCTTCTAGGGCCAGGGTTTGGAGGGCAGTTTCCATTCAGTTTCTGTTGCCAGTCTGAGATGACTGAGGGAAGCTGGGACATAGCTCTCAGAAGGAATTTGTCATGCTGATACCTTGATCTCAGGTTTCTCACCTTCCAGAGCAGCAACAATAAAATTTTGTTGTTTGAACCACTCAGTGGCAGCCCTGGCAAACTACTCCACACCTCTTCTCTGTAGCTTGCTGTGACATCCTCATCCGCACTCTCCAGAACTAGTTAGGTTTCATTTGGGTTCTAGTACATTTTATAAAATCATACATACCTTACAGCAGCAATGATCATATTGGATTTAGGAAACTATGTATTTACACTTCTAGAATATGTATGCTGTTTATGCTTTTAGAGTCTCTAATCCTCTTTCTTTACTTAATCAAAATCTTAACCTGGGGGGCTGGGGTTGTGGCTCAGCAGTAGAGCGCTCACCTGGCATGTGCGAGGTCCTGGGTTCGATCCGCAGTGCCACATAAAAACAAATAAACAAAGATATTGTGTCCAACTAAAAAATAAATATTAAAAAAAATCTTAACCTGGTTTCTCAAGAAAACAGCATGCAACAATGATTAAGGCACTGATGTTATAATGGGAAAGAGTAAACCCAGAACAGTAAAGTTGAAGAAAAGGAAATGAAGAGAGGAAAGATCCGAAGCAATTGAAGTGACATTACTGCCTGGCCACTACTGAGAAGAAACAGAACAGGTGTAGCCATGTGGCATGTAGGATTTCCTTCATGGGATGATAGGACAATCTGTGTCTTAGAGTAATCCATAGGAAAGAGAAAGGAGGAGCCCAGCATAGTGGGGCACGCCTGTAATCGCAGTGACTCAGAAGGCTGAGGCAGGAGGATCACAAGTTTGAGGCTAGCCTCAGCAATTTAGTGAGACCCTGTCTCAAAATAAAAAATACAAAGGATTGGGGGTGTGGCTCAGTGGTAGAGTGCCCCCTGGGTTCCATCCCCAGTCCTAAAAAAAGAGAAAGAGGGGGGGATTTATTTGTCCTGCTCCCAGTACTATTTTCCCAACTGGCTGAACTTCACCTGATGGATAGGTTAAGTTAGTGCCCATACTTTTGCATTACATCAACCAGTTTCTTCTATGGTCTCTCAATCATCAGTGCCTAAACTTCAATTCCCACAGGATAATATACCAGGAGGACCAGGTGATACCTACAGACTCAGTGAGATGCATTACAGATGAATTCCAACTAAGCCTAGGGAACCTAAATATTTTAGAATGAGCAATGAACCTATCTAAACTTTGTCCTGAAGGGAGATGTCATCTTTATCATATGTACAACAAGTAAAACTGTCCCCTGCTCCAGAAGGACACTGTCTTTATCATCCGTGATTATTCACTACAAAAACATACTTGCAAGACAGTCTGGAATAAAAGCAGCTGGTGCCTCTGCTCACAAGACAGGCAGAAACATGAGAGACCCATGAAATATTGTCTCCTAACACAGACCCAACACACTGCAGCAGTGTTAATTTCCTGACTAGAAATGCACCTGATCAAATGTAAAATTTATTTTTTGCAGCAACTGAGATTTTTGTTTTTGCACTGGGTTTTGAACTCAGGACTTCACACATGCTAAGCACACATGCAATCTTCCACTGAGCTACACCCTCAGCACCACACTGAGAATATTGAGTTAGTCAAGTAATGGAGCATAGTATAGCAATAGTACAGATTCAAGATGGTGGATTAGAGAAAGGCTGCATTCCTAGTTGTTTTGTGGGTCAGGATTCAAGCAGTGGGAGTACTGCTTCTCAGTAAAAGAGGGATTTCACTAAAATTCAATATTGGACAGTCATAGAGTCACAGAGACTCAGAAATTTGGGTACATTAAACAAAGAAGAAAGAGTACATCTGTACCAAGCCAGTTGCAGTACCAGCATCAGCAGTGCTGGTTTGCCACAGAGGGGAGGGATAACACAATGGACAGATTTGGAATGGAAAAACCTAGATCAGAAAAGCAGCCTGAATTTAGTTGGTCCAGAGGCTGCACTGTGAACCGGTGTTTGAAAAGGGCCCCATGTTTCTCAACTGGTGGTGGAGAGCTGAGGTGGACCCATTTGGAAGCAGCTTTGCTGTGGAGCTAGAAGATCATAGCAAATACTGCCATACTGTCCCAGCAAACACCTACTGTGCAGCCTAGGATGTTCTTAGCAGAACATGAGTAAAACAGACACAGAGAAGATTGTACCCAGGAGAATTCAAGCTAGAAAAGTGAAGGAGAGCCCAACTCACTTCCTTTGAGTCTGGCAGCACACATGACCAGCTGAAGTGGGCTGGGAATCTGAACAGGTGGCTGTGAATACTCTCAGAGACTAAGCCTGGGAAGCTGTGCTCATGGCCAGCAAAGTGTGTGGAGGATTAGCTCCCCTCTCCCATGAATAGAGTTCTTGGAGGCTCCTGAGATTCAGACTTCCATCAGAGATAAGCAAATGCCAGGCCCTGGGGCAATGTTGACCTAATCTCTCTGGAAAAAAACACCACCCAACCAAGTTCCTAAGGCTTGATTAGACCTAAGCCCCAGCAACAGAACTCCCACCATAGAATCTTGCAGCAGCCCCACCCTGAGAGTGCATTAATCTGGTCTGTGTAGACAGAATTCTAAAGGACAGTACTTCCTATCCCATCCTACCTTATACAGGTGAGAAGAGAGGCTGAGATTTATTACAACCAGCATCAGTCTTAGGCTGATTTTGGGAAATAATAATAGAAAATTTTCTAAAACTTGAGAATGAGATGAACATCCAGACATCCAGATATAGGATGTATTGAGAAACAGACAAGATCGAAAAAGAACCTCTCCATAACACATATAATTAAAGTGCCTAACAGAATTTTAAAGGCCTCACAAAAATATAGGTCACATTTAGGGGCAAACCAATCAGAATAACTTCCAATTTCTGATCCAAACTCTAAGAGGCAGGAGGGCTGGGAACGATGTGTTCAAGTCCTGAAAGAAAATAACTGTCAAACAGGATTGGTATATCCAGCAAAGGTACCCTTCCAAATTGAAGAGGAATAAAAAAAATTCCAAGATAAACAGAAAGATAAGTCATAAAAGAATTCATAACTACAGAACTGGCACTATAGAACTTACTTAAAGAAATACTCCACACAGAAGAAACAAAAAACAAACCCAAGAGCTCACAAATGAACAAATCTCATTGGAAAAGTTTCTAAGCAGATGAGAAACAGGACCAAATTAAACATTATCAATAAATCAAAATGGCAGGAATTAATAAACATCTGTCTCTAATAATATTAAATGTAATTTGTCTCAACTCTCCAATTAAGATATTGGCTGTCAGAATGGAGTAGAAAACAAAACCCAACTACATGTTGTTTGCAAGAGACACACTTTACAGGCAAAGACAGCCACAAGCTGAAAGTGAAAGGATGGAAATAGATATACCATGAGAATGGAGCCCCCAAACAAGCAGGAGTAGCAACTCTCATATCTGCCAAAGCAGTCTTCAAAACAAAATTAATCAGAAAAGACAAAGAAGATCACTTCATACTGATAAAGGGAACACTCCAACAAGATGATATAACAATAATAAATATTTATGGCCTAAATATGGGTGCATCTAATTACATAAAAGAGACACTACTCAAGATGGCCATCATTATCCAAAGTATATGTATGAAGACACAAATTGGCGTGGACATACTTTATATACAACCAGAGATATGAAAATTGTGCTCTATATGTATAACAGTATTCAAGAGTTGTGAAATATCATATAGTCACACACATAATTTTCTACAGAAGGAGAAAAGATAGTGAAGAGAAACAAAGACATGATTGAGGAGATAAGAGCTAAAAATTTTCTAAAATTAATCAAAGGTAACAAACATAGATTCAAGAAGCTCAGAAAATCTTGAATAGCATATCCATAAAGCATAACAAATGCACAATCATAGACATCATGGTCAAACCACTGAATATTTTGGGGAAAAAACAACATAGACAGAGGAAGAAAGATCTGAAAGATTCTATTAAAAAGCAACCTGCAGGCTGGGGATGTAGCTCAAGTGGTAATGCGCTGGCCTGTCATGCGCAGGGCACTGGGTTTGATCCTCAGCACCACATAAAATAAAATAAAAGATGTTGTATCCACCGAAAACTGAAAAATAAATATTAAAAAAATTCTCTCTCTCTCTCTCTCTCTCTCTCTCTCTCTCTCTCTCTCTCTCTCTCTCTCTCTCTCCCCCCCCCCCTTAAAAAAAAAAGCAACCAGAAGCCAGGGATGGTGGTGCATGCCTGTAATCCCAGTCACAGGAAGCTGAGGCAGGAGGATTGACAATTCAAAGCCAGCCTCAGCAATGGCAAGGTGCTAAGCAACTCAATGAGACCTTGTCTCCAAATAAAATACAAAAAATAGGACTGGGGATATGGCTCAGTGGCCAAATGCTCCTGAGTTCCATCCCCAGTACCAAAACAAAACAAAAAACCAGAACTAATAAGTGAATTTAAGAAGGTCACATACAAGGTCAACATATAAGAAACAAATGAAATTTCCTAATGGTTATTTTAATTCAAATCAGTTTGTTAAAAGTCTTTGATTAGCAATAGCATTAAAAATAATTTACAAACAAATAATCAACTCTGCCTAAGTAAAATTCCTCTGAAGATCTAAAAGCTTTAGTCAGTCTAATTTGGATGAAAATCACATATGAGTTGGGGAAGTATTTCTCATTCTGAGTCTTTCAGATCATGAGAAATCTGTGATATTAATTTTTGAATATTAAAAAAGCAATTTTTATGTTTCTCAGCACAAGCTAAAAATATCAACTTGTTTTGGAATGGATTTTGATAAGGTTTTTTTTGCATTCTTCCTTCAGTCTTTCTTTTCTTTTTTTCTTTTGCTGTATTGGGATTGAAGCTAGGACCACTCTATCACTGAGCCACACCCCCAGCTGATTCTATTTATTATTTTGAGACAGGGTCTCCCTAAGTTGCCCAGGCTGTCCTCCAACTTGTGATCCTCCTGCTTAAGCTTCATGAGTCCCTGGGATTATAGGACACAATATCTTTATTTTATTTATTTATTTTTATGTGGTGCTGAAGATCGAACCCAGGGCCTCCCAAGTACTAGGCCTACCGCTGAGCCACAATCCCAGCCCCATTAGTGTGCATTTTTGTTTAAAAATATATTCCCTTTGACATTACAGTAGAAAAAACTTCCAAGTCCAAAATAATGAAATTAACATTGATATCATACCATTATTTGATCTATAAACTAATATTCTTTACAGGAAAAAATTAAATTAAAATTTAATTTAATCAAGTATCTTAGTCTCATATTGCATTTAGTTTCCATGTCTCTTTTAATCTGGAAAATTTTCCAAATCTTTATCTTCTATTGTCATGACTTTTAAAGGATGAATATCATTATGTTTAAAAGAATGTAGATAATTTACTTTGCAGATTATTCCACCTTTGGGTCCTGTTTGATGTTGCCTCATTACTAGATTCAGGTTGTTCATTTTGGACATGAAGCAGCACATCATAGCAAGAGGCTAATGAGATTTATTTGCTCTATTATTGGCCATATTAAATCTGATAATTTGGTTAAAGGGTGCTTGCCAGGTTTCTTCACTATAAAGTTACAGTTAATTAGTATCTTGTGAGGAATTCATCAGAATTTTTAATATATAATTTTTATTCATTAGCATAGGGAAAGAAATTGATAATTAATACTTGGAAAGATGTTCATAAGGAGTTTGGGGGGTATAGTAAAAAGACTATAAATTACCAATTTAGAATATTGTTCTTTTGATCTCTGATTGAGTGATGAAAATATATGTGAAAATATTTTTAGCCTACTCACCATGGTCATTAAACTCCAAAGAGAATTTCTATGAATGCTGAGAACAAAAACTCTCACTCCTAGAGTAAATGACCATTCAACAGACAATCAACTTTTTGGTTATATGTTGAAATTATTTTTTGAAAGGTCACAATGAAACATTTTGCACATTGATAATTCACTACAGATAAACTCATCTAGCAATGATGACCATAAAGCTAGCACATGCTATTGACTCCAACAGCAAAGAGAGGATCAAGACTAGGAATTATAGGAAAAAGAGAGATGTATTTAAATTTATGTAAAATTTCTTGGGATGGAAGTTTTTTGTTTGGTTTTATGAGCAACTTTAGGTATAGTATTCAATTAAATAATCTATACTATGTAGTGTTAATTTTTATCAAGTGCTAATGGATACTTGGATCTTTAAACTTAAAGTGATCCATAACTTGTATTTAGAATATTACTGAGAAGAAAGTCATTTATTAAATGAATATTTTTTGAGCACATAATATGTGTAGAACATATTCTAGGCACTGGAGATATAGCAAAGTCTCTACTCTTGGAGCCTACATCAGGGGGGAGAGGAGATGGGAGAAACATCTGATAATATGTACAAGTATACTTATTAAATATACTAGGTGGGGGCTGGAAAGGTAACTCAGTGGTACAGTGTTTGCCTAGAACGTGTTGTGACGCCCTGGGTTCAATCTCCAGCACACACACACACACCCACACTCACACAAACACACACAGACAGTGTTAAAGGATATCAGAACCTCACAGTAAGGGAACACGACAGATTTTTATTCAGGAACCATTTGCAATAGGGGAAAAGAGATGTTGTCTCAACTCCAAAAACAGTAAGAATAAACAGGGGATTTATAGCCAAGGAGTAGGTTGCTAGGGTTGGGGTTGAGGATAGTGGGTAGAAAAATCACAAGGATGGGACATAAAGAGGTAGAGAAATTCTTACTAAACTGACTTAACAGGATTCTTGATGAAGGCAGGCCAGAATAATCAGATATTACCTAGGGGATGGTGGGAAATAAGGAATTGATCAAATATGGAAGGTAAGGGATTCTTTCAAAGCTCACTTAGCAGAATTCTTGCTATAACTGGACTCTGCAAGGATGGAATGGAAGCCCAAGATCAAGGCTAACTTTGAGAAAAGGGCTCAAAGGAACCTGATTAAAGTCTGATCAAGAAGACTCTTTGTTAGGAATCGTAGGTGCTCTGAAGAAAAATGTGGCAGAGAAATGAGACAGGAATGGTTCAGAGGGAAGACCTCATCAATGAAGTCACATCCAGTGGGGACCTTTATGAAGTGACAGATTGAAGCAGATGGATATTTGGGGAAGAGTGTGGCTGTCAGCCAACAGCAAATGTATATAATGCCATGCCAAGTCAAGGACCAGCAAAAAGCCCAGTTTTGCTCAAGGATGGGGTGAATAAGTGGGAGGGAGTGGAATATAGTCAGAAAAGTAGTCAGCAACCTGGAGCACTTGTAGGTTTATGTAGGAGATTTGTATTGTGATGGTACAGCATTCCAGAACCTATTATTTATTTATTTATTTTAAAGAGAGAGGGAGAAGAGAGAGAGAGAGAGAGAGAGAGAGAGAGAGAGAGAGAGAGAGAATTTTTTAATATTTATTTTTCAGTTTTTGGTGGACACAACATCTTTATTTTATTTTATGTGGTGCTGAGGCTCCAACCCAGCGCCCTGCGCATGCCAGGCGAGTGTGTTACTGCTTGAGCCACATCCCCAGCCCCTGGAACCTATTATTTATTTTTTTAAAGAATAGTACTCTAGTCAGATTAAAGACACCTTCTTATTCATTGCCCTCCTCTCATACATGAAAGTGTCTTTGTTATAGATCAGTGTAAAAGGCAGGGATTAAGAATGTATTGTACACTGCATTTTAAAAATCAGAACTTCTATTTTGCATTTTAAATATTTATACCAGGATTCCCTCTATACAAATGCTGTATGATAGGGAGATATCATTGTTTTAGCTAAAAAGACTAGGCCTATTCTTTTTCTTTTTTGAAAATAATTTTTA
The DNA here is from genome assembly GCF_047511675.1 of Marmota flaviventris. Taxonomy (NCBI): domain Eukaryota; kingdom Metazoa; phylum Chordata; class Mammalia; order Rodentia; family Sciuridae; genus Marmota; species Marmota flaviventris. The sequence goes on along the minus strand of NC_092499.1, from coordinate 16,011,878 downwards.
AAAAAAATCTGCTATGATTCCTTGCCACTAAATAGATAACAGGAACTCTTTCATATCACATTCAGTTACATCAGGATGGATCCAGAGGTAGTGGTTGCATAAATAGAATTTGTACCAACAAAATTCTAAGCTTACTTCAATTGTTGAAAATTAATTCGTTTTCAGACTTCAGAATCTGATTTTCAGAGTACAAGAAGCTTGACAGAAAAAGCAATTGAGCATAATCAGCTCTCTTTATGTGCTTAGTTTAAAACTGTTTAGGCTGTTGTATGTGATATGAATGAGAAGGACTTGATAAATATTCTTATGAACACCTAGATGGATCACCTTAGTGAATGTGTAATTGCCTACGAAACACAGTCTTAAACAAGCAAATTCAGAATCAAAGGGGATGTTTAATAATTGTACCTTCACTTTCTTTAGATCTTTGCCAAAATAACAGGTGGTAACTTCATTGGGGAGCTTCAAGAGGAAAATGGATCTTGGCAGATGGTCAGTAATTTGAGGTTAATGCAATGCAGCTCATACACAGAAATTGAGAGGCCTTTTTATTTTCAAGAAAGTCACTAGTTTTGTAAGTTTTTGATTTGGAATTTGCTATGCTGGTAGCAGAGTATTAAGAGAATATCTTTCATCAGATAAATAAAAGTGATTGTTCAAGGATTTGAAATGCCAGTAATACTAAATTGTGACCATTGTATGGCATAAAACATTTTTTCTATGAATAGATTTTCACATAAATTTGAAGGTTTGAGAAAAAAGGTGAAAATTTGTGAATAGAGCTATAGAAAATTTAATCTGTACCCTACAAGTCATAAATACTGACCTTCACATCAATGGCACAAAAGGGATGAGGCAGAGACAATATTTGTTACATATATTAGAATGAACATGAAACTTTGATAGTTTTCTGAGTTATTGAATCAAAGTGTCCACTTAATTACAGAATGCAAAATAAATATTTCAAAATCCCAAATTTCCCATGTCATGAAGTTTTCTAGAAACCACAGTTATCTGAAATTGTGGAACATTAATTTTGGCTCTGCCTTTTCAGTACCAAACCTCTTATTCCAGAATGTACTGAACAATATTAAATAAGAATAGTGTTACCATAATCTTGTTCTAGATTTTACTGGGTGTTCTGGATTTTACTAAGAATGCACTGTTCAGTATATTGTTGGTATGGTTTAAGATAGGAAGAGATATTCTTGTCCTACTTTACCAAGAGATGTAATTTCCCCTCCCACTCATGAGAAGAGAGAGACTTTGTTATACTCATTAATGTATCCCCTATAGATCCTGTAAAATGCATGACATACATAGGCACTCAATAAATGTTGTTTGAATGAATAATGAATCATCTAGAAGGCTGTTACCAATAGGACATGTAAGTTGTCAAAGAAATTATGTAAAAACAGTTTATTTGACAAGAAATAAAGAAAAAAACTTTCTAGGAACATGGGAATTATAATCAATATCCTCTACTGACCATAGAGTGGAAACAGTGTGACCTCACTTCCAGTGCTCTTTCACTAACAACTCTTTATGTATAAACACCTTGGGGGCAGGAGATCTGTCTTGTTCATTTCTGCATTTTTTACTACCAAGCATGGGGTCTGGACAAAAACTTGTTGAGCAAAAGAACATCTCTTTCTATACTTTTTGTTTTTCTTTTGGGTTAAATTAAATGGCTAGAATAATTCAAATTTAACATTTAGGAAAATTTAATCTTTGCATTTAAAGGTACATTATCTTAGGTATTTGATTTTAAACCGAATTAACCTAAAGAGATATCTGGTTGCTTGAGAGCAAAAGATAAGGATCTGTGAGCAGAGATATAGCATTGATTGAGAAACTGACCCTTTCAAAGGGATTAAGTTGTTTCTCTGCTTCCTTTTCTCTAGTAGTAAAATGGTCCTGGTAATTGTCATTCCTTCACTAGGAATTGTTACATCTAATGTTTTTCCTACTAGCATATCTTTTTAAAAACTGGTTTCTGTTTTATTAGTTAGAAATGATAAAAATGCAACAGTCTATCTATAAATTAATAAAATTAACTGTAAACACATTTACATGATACAAAAATAACAAATGTTTATAACCTTGTAAAGGCACCTCTTATGCTCCATTTGGACATGCTTAACATCCTGTAGTTTGCTAAATATTCCACGATTTTCTTCATCTGTTTGATTTTGTGAAAAAAAATATTTTTTGTAAAAGGAAAAAAGATTATCAGCATTCTGAAAGAAGTTAACATGAATTACTACTAAAATATTTCAATGCCTCTTTTTTTCATGTTGATATATTTATTTTCTTATTTATGAAAGTCTTTTTTTCTCTCTTGGAAACTGACAATAATCTCAGTATATACAAATCAATTACAAGTCATCATGATGGTTCATTCATAGCTGCCCATTTGAACTGAAAACAAAAAACCCAAACAAACCCTTCCCCCAAATCCCTAGGTCACCCATCTCTAGAGATGGAATTTAAGCATCTGTACTTTTGAGAACTCCCCAAGCATTCTACAAAATACCTGACCAGCATTTTTCAAAACTGTCAAGGTTGCTGGCACAGTGGCACACACCTGTAATCCCAGTGCCTGTAATGTCAGTGGCTTGGGAGGCTGAGGCAGGAGGACTGCAGGTTCAAATTCAGGCTCTGCAATTTAGTGGGGCCCTAAGCATCTTAGTGAGATCCTATTTCAAAATAAAAAATAAAAAGGACTGGGGATATGGCTCAGTGGTTAACACCCCTGGGTTCAATCCCTGGTACCAAAAAAGCAAACAAACAAACAAACAGTCAAGATCATTATTAACAAGGAAAGTGTGAAAAATTGTCTTGGACTAAAGGAGGTGTAGGAGATGTGATGACTAAATATAATGTGATAACCTAAACGGGATCCTGGAATAGAAAAAAATGATGTCAGGGGAAAACTACTGAAAGTCCCCTAAGCTATAGCATTTGCTTAATAGTGAAGTGCCAGTGTTATTTCCTTAGTTGTGAAATCATTCTATAGCAATGTAAAATACTAACAATAGGAAGAACTGTGTGAGAGTACATGGAAACTTGATATTATCTCTGTAACTTTTCTGTATGTATCAATTATTATAAAATAGTTTGTTTTAAAAATCGGTCTGATATGGATCCAGGATGGAGAATCACATAGGAATCTGCTTACATGGTTTCAGATAACAGAAGGCCCCCTCAGTTACCAGTAAGCCTTCTCAAAACCTGATCTTCACAATGGAATGCTGCATTAAGACCCTTAAGACAGATTACAGTTCGAGAATCACTTCCAGGAAAACACAAATGGGCTAGCTATAATAAATACAGCTGTAATAATCATTATCCTGATAGTTACTTCCAAGATACAAAAATTTTTACAAGGATTGTTTAGTAACTAGGAGAAAATCCACTTCTTAGTTTATAAATTCAAGTTTCATTTTGATATCTACAAAAAATTATCTTGATTAAATATAATAGCTGCATTATGGTTTCCTAGAGATTTTAGACAATTGCAAGTGATTTATCTTTGCTAGGAGCCTTGCCAATCTGTTATCTACAGTGATAAAGGAGATTTAGATAGCTCAGAAAGTTCTGCAGTATTAATTTTTTCTTTCCCCCTTCCACTGTGGTAGGATGGAAGCAAAGGAAAAAGATCCCCTATTCTTCCATGAGGCCTAACTTGATTTAGCCTGGCTGCACTTTTGTCTTTCTAAGCACTGCCATTATATATCTATCTTTCGGAAGAAATCAGTGACGAAGTGCCTGCCTAGCATGCACAAGGCCCTGAGCTGGAATATTAGCACCAGAAAATAAATCACTATGTACAAACAAACAATTGACAAATTGCTTGTTCCTGGAAATGATGTTTCAATAGCTCCTTTTAATTATTTTTGGCATTCATTATCTACTTGGGGGGGATCACAAATTTATAATTGATAATCTTTTTTTAAAATATTCATTTTTTAGTTGTAGTTGGACACAACACCTTTATTTCACTTGTTAATTTTTGTATGTGGTGCTGAGGATCGAACCCAGGGTCTCGCACGTGCGAAGCGAGCGCTCTACCGCTGAGCTACAACCCCAGCCCATAATTGATAATCTTTATGCATCTTCGAATTAACAAATATTAACAGCCTGTAGCACCCATATTACAGTCAGAGCTCCCTGACTCCACGAGACTTTAGGTAAATAATTTCTCTTCTCCAAGCCTATCTCAGTTTCTCATCTGTAAAAGGAGTGGATCGGATCAAGCAATCTTTAAAGCCCCGGGTAGCTCAACATTAAGATTCCGCGACAAGGACCTGGAGAAACGGCAGAGTTTTAGGATTTAGGGAGGAGGAGGATGGAAATGCCACCCAGGGTCGTCTCCCGGAACTTTTGGGGACAGCCGGGAAAACTGAGCGTGGGTTGCTAGGCAACTGCGCCTCCTAGGAGGGTGGAGGACCCCAGGCGAGGTGTCTAAGTCACAACCGCTATGGGTCTTACTTTTCGAAATTAATGAAATCTACAGCTTTTAATAGTACACATTTTCTTGCAGCCACGTTGGGGCAAATTCTGATGCTGAGTTCTGCTCGCCGTTTTCTATTTCCCGTTTTCAGGCGCGCGGCGGGCACCTCTCCAGGAAGGCCCAGCCGCTGCGCGTTGCCGGGTAGAGCCCGACGCTAGGCGCTCTGCGCTCCGGGCCTTTCCTTGGGCTGGCCCTTGGGTGCTCTGCGGGCAGGTCTGGGCCGCCATGGGCTCGGAGATGGAGCCGCTGCTCCTGGCCTGGAGCTATTTTAGGCGCAGGAAGTTCCAGCTCTGCGCGGATCTGTGCACGCAGATGCTGGAGAAGTCCCCTTATGACCAGGTACCGACCGGCCCCGTCAGCCAGAGCAGCCTCGCGCAGAGGCTGAGGGCTCTGGGCATTCCACGGCCCCGGGGAAGGGAGGCCGGGGAGGAAGGCCCCAGGTTAGGCCGACCATGCGGGCCGCAGAGGCACTTGGAGCCAGACCCCTTGGATCCATGGCTGACAAGTTCCTGCTCTCGGCGTCCCCCGGGATCCCTAGTTTTGTGCCTTGACTGCTCCCTCTGCAAACTTCAGCATCCCTTTTCTTTAAGTTACCCAGAATGAGTGCCCTGAATTTTCTCTTGTTAAGTAACTTAGATTTTCCATTTAGTTGCTTCTGGACAAACTCTTAAGCTCTCTTCCAGTATGGTCTCAACAACAACAACAACAACAACAACAAAAAAAAACAACAAACAGCAAACCCCGTGCAAACAAATATCTGTGACTCTCCACCCCCTTTTAACCCAGTTGCCTTTTCGTTTGAATCAAAAGTGACCTTATCACCTCATCTTTAGACAGTTGTCCAAAAGTGGAGGAACTTTTGATTCTGGACCATGAGTTCAACTTGAGGCAAATACGCAAGATAAAGGAGAATGTATGAAGGGGAAAGATACATTTATTATTAAAGAAATTACCTGGGCAAAGAAAACTGTAATTGTAGGAGGGAGGGATAGGACAGAAAGTCTCCCTAGAAGACGGAATGATGGTATTGGTTAAAAGGGAACTTGAATAAATAATGAATGAAAACGGTAATAAACCAAGTGTGTGAGGTACAACTGATGGGCAGGTCACTCCTGGAAAAGAAAAAAGAAAGAATGAAAGAAAAAGTAGATTTATGGCAGCTTGTTAGTGAGTGCTTCTAGTAAATGTGGAATGTACCTAGACAGTTCTGGTTCCCCAGCTTTTCCTCTAGTTGTGTTGTCTTGGTGTTTTTTAAAAAAAAGGAAAGTGGAGGGGAGGTGTAAGTGTGCCTTAGCTTCCAGCTAAGGATGAACACTGTTGAGAGTATATCTCCTCCAAGAGTATATCTCCTCCCGAACAACCCATATTAGTGGCAATGCTAAGCTAGGTTCTGTTCCTGGTAATTGACTTTGGTAAATAGGAACAAGTTTCTGCAGACAAGCATTTTTCCAAGGGTGTTTCTTGGCACAGTATTTCCACAAATCCTGGGGGGAAAAAAGATTCCATAATCAAATGTGTTTGGGAGTTGTGAGAAAACGTTGACACTTACTTTTGTTAAGACAGAGGGTTGTCAAAAACTTTTGATGTTCCATGCATTGTTTTAAGCACAATGGTTTGCAAGAACTTTACTTGCTCTTTCCATTGTTCCATTAAATTAGGGTAGTTTCCATTCAGTGTTCCACTGAACACTAGTCCCAAGAGCTGTTCAGTGAAAAAAGTTTCTTCATTACATGCATTTGGGAAATGTATATTCCCTTCTTAGGGATTCAAGATGCATACTAAAGGCTCTGAGTTGTTCTGAAGAAAATAAACCTAATTTTGCCTAAGTTTTAAAATTTATTTGATGAGTGATTCCTTTTTTTGACCAGGGCAAGGGTCAAATGTCTTTCTTATTATCCTGAGGAGATGCTGTCACATTGGGAAATATTGTTATGAGTAAAACAGCAATGTTTATTGATGTCTAAGACCCTATAATCTTGAGTCCGTAGAGACATTCAGCACTGCACCCAGGAATTGAGATTTCACTTGAAACAGGCATTGTGATCAGGATTTTTTATGTGTTCATTTCAATTATATCAAATGTTTAGTATTTTCAGACATAGATTCTGTAAATTACATGTATTTCTAATGCTTAGATTAATCTTGCAAAGTAGATAAAATAAGAGTAGTAGCTTAACGATGTGGTGCAGAGAGTTTTATTATATCATCTCATTTAATCCTCAACTGTTTTTGGGAGTTGGTGCTGTTTTCTCCACTTTAGTGAACACTAAAGCACAAAGTGAAGTAAATTGTCCAAAATTACAAAGCTAGTAAGCCTACTGCATTTGCATGTGGTTTTGTCTCTGTTCTTTTCCACTGGTCTTCATTCCTGTTTTGGTGTCAATACCATGCTGTTTTTGTTACTATAACTCTTCAGTGTAATTTAAGGTCTGGTATTGTGATATCTTCTGCTTCACTTTTCTTGCTAAGGATTGCTTTGGCTATTCTGGGCCTCTTAGTTTTCCAAATGAATTTCATAACTGCTTTTTCTTTTCCTATGAAGAATGTCATTGGAATTTCTTGTTTTGAGTGTCAGTTTTAAAAAAAATTAATGTAGAAAATTCTGCCTGGATTCTTTCAGGTTTTTCTAGTAGTAATTGTTATCACTGGTGTTTCTTATGGTGCTTTTGTTGTTTCAGTAGAGGGTGTCAAATGGTGGGGATATTCCCATCTATGAAGAGTTTTAACAGAAATGTGACCAGAGCAGGAGTAGCTAATCCTCAGACCCCCCAGTTGGCTCTTTACCTTCTATGCTCTTTTAGCCTCATGGGCATTTATTGAATTTCCACATTTCAGAGTACTTTTCCTTTATAATGATTTGAATTACCATTCCTGTGCCACCAAACTGATTTTAGTATGAATAAGTTATTTTGAAGCTGTGCCCGTGCACATAGAGGAGCAAGGAAATGAAAATATTTCTTTTGATTGTCACATGGATTCATTTTTGCTTTTGTTTTTTCTCTTCCCAAAACATATGCTAGCTTTTATTTTCAATAGTGTTATTTTTTTCACTTTGGTTTTGCTTATTTTTCTCCCAGATGAGGAGAACCTCTCTAAATTGATCTGTTATGTTTGAATCTTCTTGTATGCTGAGCCAGTGAGCTTCAAAGAGAGAGTGTGTAGACCTGCTTTACATCAGCCTAGCTAGTTAGAAAGATGTGATACTTGATGAATACTATGTTTTCTTAGAGTAATCCATTTTTATTTGGCTGTAAAAGGACTGATGGGTAGGTTGAACATAATAATATTGTGTTTGATCATGGGGATGGGTTCTTGAAGAACATAGGTCCTGGACTTTTTTCCCGGTCACAAAATTGTGAGGGCAGAGGGAAGGCTGTATCCCTAAGCATGAAGAATGTTAAAGCTCAAATCTGCTAAGAATAAAGACGAGGTTACCAGGTTAATTCATCATACTTTTCTCTTTTTGATAAAAATGATAAGAATAACCAATTCAGAGAGCAGCATTGCCTGCCCCCCCCCAAGTATTATTTAAATCATGACTAAAAAATGGCAAAAATTTATTAGATATAAAAGGGGAAAATGCAGACAGCCCTCTGTACAGTGATATGACCTAGAGGGAATGCTCGCTTTCTCAGCTCATGTCGCTCACCCTGATTAGTTGCTTAATCTGATTACTGTTCTCTGTGTTCCATATGTCAGATTCATGACTGTAAAACCAGTCCTGATTTTTTTTTTTTTTTTTAGCTCCATTGCAATCAGACAGTTCATGAAAACATGGAGGGTTTTCAGACAGTGGTGTTTTTAAAAGACACTCATTTCATTAATGAGATAGATTTCTGGTAGATTTTCAGATTGTTAAAATCGGTGATTCTGAGGGTGGGAGCATTAATTAGGTATCGGAATAGGGATAAAAGCTTTTTCTAGTGCACCTCTTCGTCTCCTGCTGTCCATCTCTACTTAAAATGAGAGACATTATGGAGGGGAGGAGGTTCTTATATAAATGATTTGAAGGTGGAGAAAAGGCTGAGAGCCACTGGCTTAGATGAAAAAGAAACCAGTTCTCCCCAGTGAGCTCCATGTTAGTTAGCTGAGACAGCAATTAGATGTTCTACACCAAACATATCTTTCTGTACAGTTTCTTAATTTGTTTCCTCTTTGGGGCCATGGAGACTTAGCCAGACTTAATACTTTGATTCCATACACTTTCAGGCAGTTCATTTTAAGGATTTTTGTTACTGCTGAATTGTACAGATTACATTTCCATTTGGCTACTTGGTCACTTGATCTCTCTAGCCTTCTGAAATCCATCAATTTCTCTGTTCTCTTACAGGTATCTCCTTTCTGTTACTACTTGGAGTCACAATGAGGCAAGTCACTTGCCATGAGTGACTCCATCTTATGGGAACATTCTGTAATAAGCAGCACATGCAACTATGCTGCAAACAGCAAGTATTTATCTCCCCAATTAAGGAAGCTGCTACACACAGTAAATAGAATATCCCAGAAAGTTAGAACACTGTCCCGGAAAGAAGTTTTGTTAGCTACAGAATAATAACATTGTGCTGATGAAAACAGATCTGCTTGAGTTCCCACTTGTTGGTATAAAAAAAGGATGAGAGGCCAGACCTGAGTAAAGCTTGGCTCACTCATGGTTTAAAAGACTCCAGGAGGCAGTTATTCTGGTTTAAAGGACTCCATGAGGTAGTTTTACTTTGTGTCATTATCTCAACATATTGTTGTGTCTTACCTCAACATCTACTGGATTCTGAACAACTCTGCAGACTCATTAACCAGAGTAAGTGTTGTTGGCAATTAGGAAGTTTCATTCAGAAATATCTGGAGGGTTAATTCTCCAAAGTAATAACAACAAACTAAGAGAAAGCTGTACTCTGGGGAGGAAGGAAGGACGCAAACTGCTGTGAGCAGAAGTGGATGGTAATGGGGACTTGCTGGTTCTAGGCAGTGGCCTCTGCTTCCCCTGTCCTTAGCCACTTTGAAGGAGATTCAAAGTTTTAATTTGATCTGCCATTACGGGGAATGAGTTCTGAGTTCTGAGAAAGATGAAAAAAATGGTTAAGTGCTTGTCTTTTAACCTTATACTTAAGTATGCTAGTATATGTGAAAGAACTCTAAAAATAATGAAATATTTTTTAAAATGTAAGATTTTATTCGGCCTTAAAACTATCCCAGAAAGAAGATATTATTGCTCCAATTTGAGAGGGTAATGAAGGTTATATGACTTGTTCAAGGTTATATGACTAAGTGGCTTCCTGAGGATCAAGCCCAAATCCTTTGAGTCCAGGATAAGGCCTGGTGCTTTCTATTTAACTGTATTGATACCCATAGAAATATTCACTAGGCTAAGTGAACTTAAGCTATGGTTTCCTATATGGGTGGACTGTATTAAATCACAAAACTATAATTGAGACTCAAAGATGAAGGTCTGGTAGTTTTTTTTAAAAAAATTTCCCCCTATCTCCAAACTGAAACATCCTGACTTTTCTTCTTCATAGTCCTGCTCCAGATTAATTCTCCAGCCAAGCCATGACCTATCTTTGGTCTCCCCACATCCTACAGCAACATGTTGTCAAGGACAAGGCCTGGTGCTTCATATTTTTTTTAAATATTTTTTTAGTTGTTGATGGACCTTTATTTTATTTATTTATATATGGTGCTGAGAATTGAACCCAGTGCCTCATACATACTAGGCAAGTGCTCTACCACTGAGCTACAACCCCAGCTCTGGTGCTTTCTATTTAACTGTATTGATAGCCATAGAAATAGGAATGAAGACCAGTGGATGACCTTCCTATCGTCTCACATAATCAGCAAAGCGCATGCTCTTGACCCAGGATATGGAGGTTCAGATACTAATTCTGCACCTTGGCTTTAGCATTTTCTCAGCTGTAATGGAGATGGTCATGTACCTCTACCAGAAAGGGTTGTGTGAGGGTTTTCTTTAATACATGGTAAATAACCATAATTGTTAGCTGCTATTGTCTCTATGTGGCTAATGTCAAATTGATGTTTATTTGGTAATAAGTAGGGAGCATTACAGTATAGAACACGCATGTGTTGGAGACCCTGGGCAGATTCAAAGGGGATGGGGTAAAGGCAAAATGAGGAGGATTATGTAAGTTATTTTGAAACAATAATCTTTGGCCACAGGATTAATAATAAGGGTGTTCAGGGATCCATAACAAAAGTGGTGTCGATTCAAGGTTGAATGGACAGTTACTGGACAGAGGTCCTTTGTAGAAATATTTCCTGTCTCAGGTATCAGTGGTCATTGTTCAAGGCTGTGGTTCTGGCAGACTCTTTTGTCATAGTTCTTGTTATCAGGCATGTGTGCATGAGATCCCAGTTGTTATAACCTTCCAGCTTTATTTATTATTTATTTATTTTTGTTAGGCCTTGGTATAAGTTGACCCATCTTGATTCTGATTGCTTTTATCCTGGAGTTTTTTTTTTTTTAAATATTAATTTTTTAGTTGTAGTTGGACACAATACCTTTTATTTTTATGTGGTGCTGAGGATTGAACCCAGTGCCTTACACACGCTAGGTGAGCTCTCTACCACTGAGCCACAACCCCAGCCCCTACCCTGTAGATATTTGCATGTAGGATTTGTCATGTTTACATTTTTCTGAAAGGATTGCTGGTGATTTAGAAAGCATCTATAAGGAAAATATTCAGTGAAATTGATGGTGAAATAATGTTGATATAGATCATAAATCACAGGCATTTGATAATTTCTAGGATAATCTCCTTTGTCTCTGATTCCCTTCTTATTTGCCATGCCTTCTGCTTTTCTCCCTCTTCTTAATTCATGTATAATTTGTTTGGAACTATAAGTTTTACATGTAACACACTGTCTTATACTTTATGTGTCTTCCCCAGAGAAGGTTTCCAGTGCCTCATGGGTGCGAGGGACGCTGGGATCATGCTGTGGGAATTGCATGCCTTCTGCCTCACACCTGTTCAGGCCCGACTCCATTTTCCATCCACAGAGCCCCTCAGCTGTCTCTACACCTCCCTACTCTAGGTCCCTCATTTTCTTTTCTGACCTTCTTATTTCACATCATTCCCCTGCCTGTTATTCACCTGCACACAGAAATATTCCCAAGGGGCAGAAGAACATGGGAGTGTTGGCCAAGCCCTTCATCAGTGCACAGATTCCTGTGAGGCTGAACTGGTGGTTTCAGTTTAGGCCACTGGAAGAATCTACCAGTCCTGAGCAGAATAACAAGCATCCTTCAGATTTTACTTACTACTAGTGGCTTTTGTCTCCTTTAGTTATATTCTTTTCCTTTCTGAGCATTATCTACAATCACTTCTGATAAATGCCCCTCTATCCATATTGGGCTTGTTTTGTATCTCTCCTAAAGGTACTTTTTAAAAGTTATTTACTTTTTAGTGTTTTACTTTTTTGTGGTGTTGGAGCTGGAATCCAGGGCCTCACTCGTGCTAAGCACACATCTACCACTGAGCTACACCTTCAGCCCCCACCTAAACTTTACCCTCTAGTCCTGCCTTGTTACTTGCAGCTCTTTAACAAATATATATTTTTTAATCTCCAAGAGGCACTGACAAGAAAGAGCTCTTGCTTCTTTCAACCGTTTGCATGCCCTTGTGCAAATTACTTAATACCTGTGAGTTTGATCCTTACCCCGTAAAATGGATAAAAATACCTACTTGTTTCCTTCAGAGAGGTTTTTATGCTCAAATAAGATAATGGGCTATACAAACTTGGAGATGAACAGAAGAAAGAAAATACAAAGTGTCACTCTCATATGCCTATTTCCTTAAGGATGGACTGTATTTAGGAAATCTGCACTTTTTCCATATCCTTAGGCGCACTGGAGTTGCAAACCTCCAGTTGCTGTGAGTTCACTAGTTGCCATCTTGTGTTTGTTTCGGTCAATTGCCAAATATTCTCTAACTCCCATTCTTCACTGCCTTCACTGTTTCCAACCTTCCTTATTTAACCTTTTCCTCTGATGTTCCTGCCATATTCCTTGCTATATAAATGATTTATATAGCTCACACATTGCTTACTCAGATAATATATAAATATTATATATTATATTTAATTTTTAATTGCAAATGAACACAATACCTTTATTTTTATTTATTTATTTATTTTTATGTGGTGCTGAGGATCTAAACCAGTGCCTCACACATGCCAGGTAAGTGCTCTACCATTGAGCCACAACCCCAGCCCTCAGATAATATGTTCTTTTTTTTAATTAGTTTTTTTAGTTGCAGTTGTACACAATACCTTTATTTTATTCATTTATTTCCATGTGGTGCTGAGGATCGAATCTAGTACGTCACATATGTGAGGCAAGCACTCTACCACTGAGCCACAGTCCTAGCTCCTCAGAGAATATTCTTAAAATGTATCTGGGGTGTTCTTTTGGGGGTTTAGAACCATAGGAAAGCATGGTTCTCCCTTTCTATTTCTTTTTTTAAATTTTTTATTTTTAGTTGTAGATGGACACAATACCTTGATTTTGTTTATTTATTTTTATGTGGTTCTGAAGCTCGAACCCAGTGCCTCAAATGTGCTAGGGCAGTGCTCTACTACTGAGCCACAAGCCCAGCCCGCCCTCTTTCTATTTCTTAGTAGTTTTCCAAAGAAAACATGATACAGATGAAGTGCTTAACAGATGCTGCTTCCTAGACATGCAAATGTAGATATATTATAAGTGAATTTGTTCTGTTTGCTCTTTTTTTTTTTTTTTTTAAATTTTTTATTGTTGGCTGTTCAAAACATTACATAGTTCTTGATATATCATATTTCACAATTTGATTCAAGTGGGTTATGAGCTCCCATTTTTACCCCATATACAGATTGCAGAATCACATCAGTTACACATCCATTGATTTACATATTGCCATACTAGTGTCTGTTGTATTCTGCTGCCTTTCCTATCCTCTACTATCACCCCTCCCCTCCCCTCCCCTCCCCTCTTCTCTCTCTGCCCCCTCTACTGACATTCGTTTGTCCCCCTTGTATTATTTTTCCCCTTCCCCTCACTTCCTCTTGTATGTACTTTTGTATAACTCTGAGGGTCTCCTTCCGTTTCCATGCATTTTCCCTTCTCTCTCCCTTTCCCTCCCACCACTCATCCCTGTTTAATGTTAATCTTCTTCTCATGCTCTTCGACCCTACTCTGTTCTTAGTTTCTGTTTGCTCTTTTTAACCAATGATTTTCTATTTAATTTGGATAGTAACTTAAGATGGTGAGTTCGTTAGCTTCTAGTACTAATGTGTATTCACAGTCTATTTATAAAAATTTCACAAAGAATTTTACATTTTGAATTAGTTTCTTATTAATAGTCATAGAAAGGTTTATATTCTTTAGTTTTCCTTTTCCTCCCTGACTAGAGCCTGAATATTTTAATATTTTTGAATATAAGGAAATGTTTTCTTAATATATTTATAAAATTATCATTACTTTCTGAGCTATTGTCTTCATTAAATAAGATGTTGAGATACCTTCTCTTTGTGCTCTGAATGAGGTTACATTCATTAGAACTCTCTGATCTGCATTGGTTTTATAGAACTCTTGAGACCACTTGGGAAGAAAGATTAAAGTTAATATTTGGATTTTTATTGAATGAAATAGAGTTCCTCTACAGATGCCTGGGTAGTCATTCCGACTTTTTATTTTAGGAGTTACATTTCTTAAAAATGTTTACTGCCTTCTTAATGCTTTCCAGGAACCCGCTCCTGAATTTCCGGTGTCTCAGGTAAAGGTTTAGCTATAGCTTTTAGTTTAGAGAATATTTTAGTTAATGATTGCTTAGTTGTTGCTGTAGAGTAGAAAATTTGCTGTATAGCTACTTGGCTTGTAGATTAGAAAATAAGCCTAAGCAGGCATTCTGTACTTTCTTATGTAAATAAATGTTTACATTTCCAACTTTTGTATATGTGAATAGCCTTGTAGAACCAATGTGCTCTATTCATTAAGACTTAGGGCTTTAATAGAAGTGTCAAGATTGAACAGAGGATGAAAACAATAAAGACTGAGGCAAAGGGAGGCATGGGCGTAGGAAGGGACCTGGAGTCAGCACGACCACAAGTGTCAGGAAAGACATTATGGTTAGGACAGTAGGTCTTAAAGAGAGTGGGCCAGCTCTGCCTGGAAGGTCTGAGTCTTAACTGACCTGATGGCTCTAGGAGGGAGGAAGCTGCCACAGTGAGAAAGGAAGGAAGGGACAATGGCCAGACAGCCATGTTGACCAAACCAATGTGGTTAGATTTAGCCAGAGAGACCTGCTAACTGGACAAGACAGGGAATCAGGAGGAAACTCTGGGAGAAGAAGTCTGGTGTGGGGCCTCCTGCCAGTCCATGCTTTTATCCACGTGGGTTCCCAGTGAGTCTGGGAAAAAGAAGAGCTTCGAATCAGAGAGCTTAAATGTGGCCAGGTGTTTGCCCTGCCAAGTGAGAGAGAATGCTCCCAGTGTGTTAGAGGTAAATAAGGGATTTGAGCCTCATCTGAAGTTCACATGTGTAATGACCAAGCCTTTTAGAACAGCAAATATACAAAGTATTCTCATGGAGGTTTGTATAGTACTAAACACTGTAAGTAGGTTAAGTAGGTTAAAATATAGCACTCTGTTCTTTGAAAGGATGACATTTGTCTTTTGTATGTTCATAATCTTGGTTTACAAACTGATGCTTGGGGAAACTTGTTTTGTTTTTTTTTTTCCATGATACAAGTTATTCAAGAAGGATCTAAATTATGAAAAGACAAAGTTTTTGTCTTCAGTAATTTTGTAAGATTTTGATTAAAATTAAATTGAAACACCAACAATATGCATTGTAGGTATGACTGGAACACTGTAAATGGCATTTAAAAGTTTCTAAGTGGCACATAGGCTTCATGTAGCACCTAAATTTCTCTTCCTGGTCTGTTCCTGTAGACTTAATTATCCACTGGATAATGATCTAAAAGGGAACAAGGCTGGCTGGATTCTTTTGACCTTACTATTCACACTTAAAATGTTTTTTCTTTTTTGCACATGTTTACAACTTGAAAAGAAATGAGGCTTTACAATATCACTTCAAAATCTTGTGCCTAATTTTTTGTTTGCATAGAGTAAGCAGAGTGTAAAATATTACTACTGATTTATATGATATCTGAATAGATCAGAGATAATATTCGTTTCATATACTTATTTAATAATAATCTATCAAAATTATCTCTTACATACCTTAAAACTCCCTGTCTTGTATGCTGTATAAAAAGAAACAGAATAAAGCATTTTGCTCAGCCAGTAGTTTTGACCTCTTCATGTTTATTTTCATAACTAAAATCTGATTACTGGGGGCTGGAGTTATAGCTCCATGGAAGAGTGCTTGCCTAGCATGTGTGAGGCACTGGGTTTGGTTCTCAGCACCACATATAAATAAATAAAATAAAGGTCCACCAACAACTAAAAAATATTTTTTTAAAAATATGATTACCCTCACAATACATAGAACCAGTAAGTTAATATATTTCCTGATGTTAGCTGGCAGGTATATGTCTCAAGAGTAATGTCCTTGGGGCTGGGGACGTGGCTCAAGCGGTAACGCGCTTGCCTGGCATGTGCGGGGTGCTGGGTTTGATCCTCAGCACCACATAAAAATAAAATAAAGATGTTGTGTCCACCAAAAACTAAAAAATAAATATTAAAAAATCCTCTCTCTCTCTCTCTCTAAAAAAAAAAAGTAATGTCCTAGAGACTTAACTCAGTAGGTGAAGGAAATGGGATTGTTTTTTACAGACATAAGGGAAATAATTGATATGATGATTATTCATGTAGTTTGGGAGAAAGTTTTGATTTGTTAATATTTCTAGTACATAAATATGCAACTATATTTACATAAATGACTATTTTTAGTTGCACGATGCTACCATTTATTAGTGTTTTAAGCATAGCTAATAAAAGAAATTTATAGTTTTATTCAGATTCAAGGGGCAATTTGAGATTACTGTGTGTGCTTTATTATTCTTAAAAAAAACAGGCAGAGGATTTGGGGCTGTAAAACATACTTGGCTTATTTCCAACATAAAAAAAAATTATTATTTTTTAAAGCTAAAGCCCCATCTGCTGTTTTTATTAAAACCTCAAGAATAGTTCATATTGCCAGGAGTAGTTCTTTGAATGCAGTCTTGATATTTAATCAAGCAGTGATATGTGATTTTCGAGGTCATTTTTTTGGTAGGACAGAAGAATAATCAGGAAGATTAGTTTTTCTCAAACTGATAAAATTTTTAAAGATTTATTACAGATCTTTAAATTTAAAATATTCACATTATTAGATCCATTTCTTTTTTTAAATTTTTAAATTTATTTTTATTTATTTTTTATTGGTTGTTCAAAACATTACAAAGCTCTTGACATATCATATTTCATACATTAGATTCAAGTGGGTTATGAACTCCCATTTTTACCCCAAATACAGATTGCAGAATCACATCGGTTACACATCCACATTTTTACATAATGCCATATTAGTAACTGTTGTATTCTGCTACCTTTCCTATCCTCTACTATCTAGATCCATTTCTTAAGAATTAGATTTTAAAAATTGAAACAAATATAGATCTATTATGTTTTTGAAAAAGTGAATAGAACTCTGAGAATAGAACAAGATGTTTCTGTTTGAATTCTAAAGTATTTATTCATTTGATGGGGAGGGAATAGTGGATTTGCTTTTCTATTATTCACTTTTTGCTTAATATAAAAATGTGCATCTCTTGAATATTAAGAGATTAGCAGGGGCGTGGATGTAAGAAGTATGGTAGAATAGACTATGAGATAACAGTGCAAACATTAAAATAGTTCAAAATAAAGTATGTGCTTGGGTGACTAATAACTGACTGTATAAATGATACCTAATTATAAAAACTTGGCTTTTAAAGAGCTGAATTAACTAGGACTCTAAATCATAGTTTGAGAGCTTCTTTAGCTCCTCATCAGGATAGAAAACCCTATAACTTGATGTGCCATAAGTCATCATCTGGCCTCTGCTTTTTGCTCCATCCTTGTTCCCTGACTGCTCCTTTTGTGCAGCCTGATTCTTCAACCATACTCTATTCTTGAAGAGTTTGCAAACACACGTGAGCTCCCGAACTAGCCTGCCTTTGACCTCGTGGCCCCTTTTCCTGGCCATAGCTCCACACTCTTCCTCTTATACACTTCTGTCTGCCTCCAGGCCGCTAGGGGTCTTTCCTCTCTCCTTCCATGGTATATTTCTTTTTAGTTTTTATTTTTATTATTGCATCTTCCCATTACACTGGAATTCTTTGGAGCTAAAACTAGAACTATGACTTCTTCTTTGTATTCCCAGACGTGGCCCTAAAGTAGGTATTCATGAAAACCAGCAGAACCCATGTCCTGCTTTATTGTTTCAACAGAAAGTATTGCAGTCCTTCTTCCTGTCCACCAGAGTCCCGAGCAAAGGACATCCTTTTGAAAATTTAAAGCTATCAGATACTTTCAGGGCAGCTGCTGTGGAGTTTTAAGATAAATCAGAATGGCTTATTTCCATCTTTGAAGTAAAATTAAACCATTAGTTCAAGCCAGTGATGACTTCCCTGGCCCCTGGGAATAACTATATAAGATCTGGCATCTTTCCTGATCTTTTATGAGTGAAAACCTCAGATCATTTTTATCTTTGGTGGCTCACACAGCTAGAGGCAGTTCAATTGGAATTGATTTTTTAAAAGAACAAATTGGTTCTTTGAGTCCATGTTCTATTTATTCAATTGTATAAAATTCACACAAAACATTTGCCACATTTTGTTAAAAGTTATTTGATAATTAGCAAATCACATCCAGAAAAGCACAACCCCCAAATTTTAGGAACTGAAATATATTGTGAAGACAGCCTTTTTTATTCCCATTAAAATGAAAGCATAACATTTTAATTTTCTTTTAAAAAATGTTCATATGTGTATTCACATAACTTTAGTTCACAAGGGTCTCCACTCTCCAATTTCTGTAAAATCTGTTTCCTCTAACACACATTTGTCACTGTCAAGCACTGCTTTGCTCTGCCGTTCAATCCACTAGATGATACGTTCAGGAAAATTAGGATCCATGTTGGGTTTTTTATGCAAGGAATTTTTGGACCTTCTGTAGCTCTCAACGGTTCCTATCTTGGCTCCTTTGCCTTCATTCACCCTCCTTCACAGCCAGATCCCTAAAGAATATTTAGTCCTCATCCCTTCCCAAATGTCCCTTGCTGCTGCTCTCGCTAGATTTTAGAGTCAGGTCTGTGCTGCGGCTTCAAGAGTTGCCTTCTTCCTTTGAGAGTTCTCCATGGGACACCTACCTTATCTTTCACTACTTCTCTAGTGAAGCAAGAAGGTATGGTTTCTGGTAAAGCAGTTTTGTATGTTTAATGGGAACTGAATTTCTCAAACTAACGCAGAGCAGATAAGATATTTTCTAGGTCAGATTCCTTAATTACCTTTTCCATGTATTCACCCCCATACTAGCAGGTTTTCTGCTGACTAGATTACAAAATTACCAGTGTTGATTAGTTATTAGGAATCAAGAGAAATTGATCTTGGCTTAATTCAAACCAATATTTCTCGAATGTCTATTGTATACAGAAACCATGGGATAGGTACTATTGAAAACTCAGAAGTGAAAAGGTAAAAAAACTTGCATTCTGGGGCTGGGGATGTGGCTCAAGCGGTAGCGCGCTAGCCTGGCATGTGTGCGGCCCGGGTTCGATCCTCAGCACCACATACAAAGATTGTGTCCGCCGAAAACTTAAAAATTAATAAATATTAAAATTCATTTAAAAAAAAACTTGCATTCTGAAAATATAAAAAAGGATAAGCATATGCCCAGATAATTGTAGTCAAATATAGTATCACCAGACTAGAGGTGTTCAGAGAAGATTTTGAGAAAGACAAGAGGACTATGGGTTTAAGTTGTAGAATTAGGGAAGGCTTCAGGAAAGTCTTGGCCCTGAAAGAGGAAGGCAGAAAGAGCACAGTGGTTGTAGCTTTATTAATTTGCACTCAAGTTATTATTCTATAAAACTTTTTTTAAGGATCTTTCTTTACTTATAAAAAGAAATGTTAGGAGAATATTTGTGAGGTAATTGACATACTAGTGGTTTCTTGGTTAATAATGACCTTGCCTTCTTTCATTAGTTTTTTGATATAGCCTTTTAAATTAGCATAATGTGTTAAATGGTAAACATGTTCAATAAAAAGTAAAACAGTACAAATCATGGCTAGCTTCTGTAAGCTATCTAGTATTTCTAATGCTATTTTAATCCATATTTTATTTTTCCGTGGTTTTTAGGCAGCTTGGATTTTAAAAGCACGAGCCTTAACTGAAATGGTATACATAGATGAAATTGATATAGATCGGGAAGGAATTGCAGAAATGCTTCTGGATGAAAATGCTATTGCCCGAGTTCCCCGTAAGTATTGGTTCTCTGGTCAAATTAATGGAACGCTATTAGGAGGAATATTACATATATACAGGATGACATGCATACATATTTCTATGCTTTATGTCAACCTGTCTGTATATAAACATTGTATACATGAAGCATATATGTGTGTGTGTGTGTGTGTATGAAAAAATTAAGTACAGGGTTTCTGTTCTATCTTAAAAAGCAAAGGTTTTCCTTCCAGTATTCAGTTATATTATATCTTAAGGTGTAAGATTGATGTATAATAATTTTCCAGTAAAAGCTATTTTATGCATTTAAGATGTTATAAAATATGTCCTCCTTAAAATGTTTATCAACATATTAGAAGATTGTTTATCTGGGAACCTAAGCTTCCAAATAACAGAAGTGTTCTAAAATAATTTTTTTGAAAACAATCACTTAAAAGCATCACTTCTTTGTTATAATGAAAGATGATTTGCTCTGATACATGATGTGAGTTGATGAGATGATATGTTTGTTGGGCAGTGAATGTCTGTTGGAATTGTCACAGGGCCCAGTCCCCAGCTTGCAGATGTAAGTAGTGCAAATGGTATTAGATAATTACCATGACTATGGTGGTCTTGCTGGTAATTTACTAGTAGTTACAGTTCACAGTTATAATTTAGAAGATAAGAACTATTTTAAAGCTCCAAAAGGAAGCTGGGGAAAAAAAAACACGTTTCATGTTAAAATGTCTTTCTTCCCCATTACTTTAATATTTTAGACTTAAAATACCTAAATTCTAGATGTGGTTGGTAAACGATCTTTTACTGAGAGATGTTTGTATGAAAGATAATTAACCTGTGAGTATAGGACCATCATTTTGAACTTTGGAGCCTGCTAGTCTTGAATTTGAATCCAGGCTCTACTAATGGGTTGACCTGTTTACTTAATTCTGTCAACCTTTATTGAATGGATGGATTCGTACTACCTACCTTACAGACTTAATGAGAAGAGTTAATGTGATAGCATAAGTAATATGAAAGATACTCCTTGGATATTAATCTCAAACTCATTTCTCTAAAATACGTTTTCTGCCAATAATGTGTTTTTTCACCAGGACAGCACAATTCTGAAAATTAGATTAGCTGACAGTTTTTATAGATTAATAGATAATATATAAATTGAATTTGCCATCTCATCCCCTAGGCCCTGGAACATCTTTGAAACTCCCTAGAACTAATCAGACAGGAGGGCCTAGTCAAGCTGTCAGGTATGTACTTCTGTGTCATACCCTCTGCCACTAATGATTGACTATACTGTTTGAGAGTCTTTCCTTAATCAATCATCTTTGTATTTTAATAATTTACAATTTTTACAGGCCAATCACTCAAGCTGGAAGACCCATTACAGGTTTCCTTAGGCCCAACACACAGAGTGGAAGGCCTGGTACCATGGAACAGGCCATCAGAACACCCAGAACTGCCTATACAGCACGTCCCATCACCAGCTCATCTGGAAGATACATCAGGCTGGGGACAGTAAGTTCTGTCAGCTTTCCCATAGTATTACCCAAGTAACTTTATTATATTATTTTCTACTATTCTTACAAAGAAAAATTGTATGGAAATTTTGAAGGGATTCTTTGTGCTTATGTTGCCTTTATAATTTTTATGCACATTAAAGTCAATTTGTATTTCAAGAAAAGATTTCAGATTTCTTCTTCTATCATTTTTTTTTCTCCCTCATAGGCTTCCATGCTTACAAGTCCTGATGGACCTTTTATAAATTTATCTAGACTGAATTTAACAAAATATTCCCAGAAACCTAAATTGGCAAAGGTATGTACTTAAAATGATTGTAAATTATAAGATAATGTTAGAAGTATGATGATAATGACAATGTAGGAAATAGATAAAAATTTGTGAAGGAGAGGCCACAATTTAATTGAAATAGAAACGTTCAATTACTATAATATGTAAAAATTCTCTCAGTCTTAAGGAAAGTCAACCAGAAAAAAATATACCATTATTATAGAAAATTCTTTTTTCCAAATAATAAAGAACAGTAATTTTTAACAAAGAAAGCAGATATGCAGTATTTCATCATAGGATGAAGCTTAGAATTTTTTTTTTTTTTTTGGTATGTGTGTGTGTGTGTGTGTGTGTGTGTGTGTTACATCTTGGACCATTCTCAGAAAAATAATTTTCTCTCTTTGTAGGATTATAAAGCTTTCAAAAGGATAATACAAATATGTACTTTTAATTAGCAATGAATCAGGCATATCAATAAAGATTACTCAATCCAGACAGTGGGCAAGTCAACTGTGTTGGTAATTCTAATTACTCAGAGATAAAATATTCCTTTAAAAAGAAAATTAGAAGAAGAGGGATAGAAAGTAAGAGTGGGAGGGAGAGGAGTGTAAAGGAGAGAGAAAGAGAAAAAAGAAAAAAAATGAAAAAGAGAAAGAAAGGGAAAATGTGTGTGACTTTCCAGTGTAAAACATTTGGGGTTGGGCTTGGAATAATTTGGAGACAGGAGTGCTTGATGCCTGGCCCAGTTTTTAGCTTGAAGTCTCTGTGAACTCTGTGTGCAGTGATGCACTCATTCCTGATCCCAGTTCTGAGGGTGTTGAACATATTTCCCAAGTATCAAATGTCCTGGGGTAAATAAAAATGGACACTAATTGTATAGATTTGAGGTTTCCATTCTAAAAAGAAATGCCTTTGGTAGACAGGTAATCAACCTATAATATAAAGTCTCATGATTTTTTTTCTTCAATTCTTTGTTGGATGGCAGTCTAGTCAACTGCATTTGGCAGAATGGTAAAGCTTTACTTATTTTCCTCTCCTTAATGAGGGTGGAGTGTTAAAAACATATCATATAGAATATCTGTTTCCCTATCTTGTTCATCCATTTGTTTGAGGTGACTGGCTGGCTAGTGCAGTCAGTGGAGGCATTTCCCACATTAAATTAAGATGCATGCGGGATAGACCTGGCCTAAGTGCTAAATTCAACCTGAACTAGAGTTTGTGCTTTTTTTTTGGTATGTCACAGAAATAATGCCACATTTTTCTGTTTTTGGTCCCCAACTTGCCTTGGCTCATCAGGACTCCTTTCTAATATTAGTGTATTTCTTGGGATATCTACAGAGATGCTTTGACAGTCTTGAGAGTTGTAACCTTCTTTTCATGACAGTGGTAGTATCAACTACACTCTTAATTTTTGTTTGTATTTGTAACAGAACAAATGAAAGGATTGTTATGATTTTTTTTTTTTTTTAAGAGGATCTTGTCCTGATTTCTTTCTTTCTTTTTATTGGCCTCTAGGTCTTCTCTGTTAATAACCTTGATATTTCTCAGGGGCACTAGTCTCCTTGCAAGTATAAAATAGTGGCTATATGGACCTCCCAGAGTTTGAGTGAATTGGTCTGCTCTGGGACCCCCATGTAATTCCAGTGTGCAGTTAGGCTGAGTAGCCCTCTGTTAAAGAAACTGTGTGTTTTGAGTCACACAATTACTATAAATGCCATGTAAGTGTAGTTTTAAAAATTAATTTGAAAAAGCCCTTACTTTGCACTCATTTCTACTTTGTTTCAGAAGGAACTTCCAGATTTTCCTTCTGTAAATTGCCATTATCTAGTCACAATCACTACATAAGATATATAGAGAGTATTAAAAACTGTTTTATTGCAATCCTAACTTTAGTCTAAGAAATAAAATGAACTTTTCATTTGTATCTTTCTAATAAAATAGTTATGAAATATGCAAGAAAAAAAGATCAATTCTTTGAGCTTTTTCTAGTTTGTAGTCTGTAGGAACAGGAATCACTTGCAAATAGAAAACTTGTAAAATGGGAGATTCTAACAAATGATGGCTAGATCCTTTACTTATAAATCCCAGGCACTTTAGAGTGTTCTGGATTTTTGGTTCAATCTATATTTGAGTTTTGTTATAACCAAAGAGTGCTTTTATTTAAATACAATCTAATGTGTTTTTGTCATTTTTTTCTCTATAGGATTTGTTTGAATATATCTTTCATCATGAAAATGATGTTAAGACTGTAAGTCGTGAATTCATGCTATTTTCTTTTATTGTAGTTTTCTGACTTTGGGGGTTTAGATTCTGAAATGTTCATTTCTTTTCTTGAAAAAAATGGGATTATTAAATATTGGAGAGTAACTAATACTTTCAAATCCACTCTAAGTTTCAGTGGGAACATTTGTATAAATATAAAAGTGGTAAGAACTGTGCCTGGTTCATAGATAATGTAGCTCTTCTCTAAAGGGGCAGATATAGATAATTGCGAATACAGCATAGCATGCTTGTGTTAAAGTTTATTCTTTACACAAATAGTCAGCACTGTTGATCCATTTCTTGTTATTCTGTATAGTGTATTATTGGTTTACTAATATGTATATTTTTGATTTCTTTATAGTGTGCCCCTCTCTCTCACCTTTAACGTTTTATGATTGAAGATTTTAAACATTCCAAAGTAGAAAGAATAGTATAAAAGTCCCTTATCACCCATCATCCAACTTCAGCAATAGTTAATCATCCTGGTAGCTTCTCAACAAAGAATTTTGAGGTTATATGCATGCAACTTTTCAAATTTATTTAAATTTTTATATGAAATTATGTAAATGATAGAAACCTTATGAATTTCGTGAAGTTAGATGAAGTTAATTCTTCACTATCTGGTAGTATTTTTCTGCATTTTCCTTTTAGTTCAGGGAAAAAAGTTTTTATATCCATATGTTAAATATTAAGGAAAATAAAAATGTTTTCCTTAATTGCATTTTCTGTGTGTCAACCATGATGCCATACTACAATAGGA
Source organism: Marmota flaviventris (assembly GCF_047511675.1). NCBI lineage: Eukaryota > Metazoa > Chordata > Mammalia > Rodentia > Sciuridae > Marmota > Marmota flaviventris. The sequence continues at coordinate 15,987,123 of NC_092499.1, read as the reverse complement.
GAACTAATTAAAATATGATACTTTATCTTTCCTCTGTAAGACAGGCAATCTAGCTGAGGAAGTAAAATTGACAAAAATGAAACAATTAAAGAAGCAATTTCCAAACTGAAATTTTTACCAAGTATCAAAGGGAAAAATTCAGAAGGGGTGATATTAGGGAAGATCCACAAACTAAGTGGAATTTTATGGAAAGAGGGGAAAAGAAATGTAAAGAAATGGCAAAAACGAGAAGAAACTGGAATGAGAAATAAATAGGCCTTATCCTAAAAAATGAGAGCACCAAACAGACATTTCAAAGAAAGAAGAGAGAGCACTTGATGATAGGTTTAATATTGGGGACAAAGTAGAGATACAGTTCAAGTCTGCTACCTAAAGATGTTATAAGAATGATGGTTTTACTAATTGAAGTGGGATAATTAGGGGACATGGTCAGTTTGTGAAGAAATTTAGTAATTCACTTAAAGATATTTTGATACCAGTGGTGACACCATTGCGTGGGTCGAGAGATGTGGTACTAAAATGTAGGTGAGAACCTGGGCCAGGTTTAGTATGGGAGTTACTAGGATGAAATGTTCATAGATGTAGTCACAGGGAAAAGGGAAAAGTAAGGTAGGGGCAACTGAGAAACCATGCACATTGCTCTTAATAAAAGTCAGCTGTTAGAGGATTTCAGTGTGATGATGTATGAAATCATGCATCATATAAGAGGTACTGTCTTCAAAAAACGTTCTAATATGATTGCATTTCATAAATGAGTAAATCTCTAATTACTAGATTTTTATAAAGCTATATACACTATTTTTTTTGAAAATTAATTCATTATTTATTGTAATGGAGCAACAAGAGTGTGCTAGCCTCTATTCCAGATCTAAGATCACACAGAGGGGCAGGAAGGCAAAATATTGATTCTTTTGGATATTATATGCTGGTTGGGCAAGGAATAGAAAAAGCAAATTCAAAAATATGTAATGTGACTTGTGGTAATAAATACAATAACAACAACAAAAAAGCAGGAAAGCATGGGAGGGAATAGTTACTGACGTGAGGAATGGTGCTGTTTTGGATGGAGCAGAGGTGGTCAGTGAAGTCCACTGAAAGCACTGAAACCAAACCTGGAGAAGGGAAGATGGGAGCCATGCATCTATGTGTAGTAAGAGCATTTCAGTCAGGGAGAACTTTCCCTGCAAAGGTCTTGGGAGGAGCTTGTTTAGATTGCTTAAGGCAGAGCAAGGAGGCAGTGTGCCTGAAGCGAGGCCTGAAAGGAGAAATTGCTGTAGGTGATGAGTGCTGAAACTGTAGGTCATAGGCCATGGTGATGGTGTGGACATTAGTAAAGTCATCCTGAGGATGTTTCCTACCTCTTGTGGAGGAATAGGAGTCACATTCAGAAAAACAGGACTGGAGTATAGTTCAGTGGTTGAGCATGTGCTTAACATGTATGAGGCCCTGGGCTCAATCCCTGGCACCAGAAAAACAAAAAAACCTCAATCAAAACAAAAATAGCATTTATGCCCTGCAGGACCGAATTTGTGTGTGTGTGTGTGTGTGTGTGTGTGTGTGTGTATGTATGCATATATATGCACATACATATATATGTGTGTGTGTGTATACTATTTTTGCAGTGCTGGGGATCTAACCCAGAGCCTTGTGCTTGTTAGCTAAGTGCTCTATCATTGAGCTCCATCTGAATTTATATTCTAAACAATCTAAGGACTAGAAAATTTTAACCTTTATGTGTTATGTGATAGTATCATAGAATGTATTTATAGAACTTCATAAATATTAATTTTTAAAAATTTGACCTTAAACAAAGAGAGCAGTGACTTTCAAACTTTTTATGTAAGCAGCAAATTGTTTTTATTCAAATGAAGTTTTAACCACATCCCAATATTTAAAGCAGACACAAGTGGTGCTTCAAGTGTGGCAACTAGAACTTACTTACTGGATTCCTCTTGCTCCATCTATCCCAAGAGCCCTTCAAACCTTAGGCCTGTTATACTAAATAAGGCTCATTGTCTGAAGTAACTGGAGAATTTTAAAAAAATGGGTTTCTGTCTCTATGTTAGACTTCCTGAATCAGAATCCCCATGGGGACATCTGGTGAATCTGTTGTTATTAAGAACTCCATTGGCAGTAATAACTTTCAGCCAAGATTAGGAACTACTTGCTATAGAGTACAATTTAAAAACTATAGAAACATTAGAAAGTATTTCTTCTAATGTAGGAAAATGGAGCTGAGGATGTAGTGGGGGTCCTACAACAAGGAGGCTTAGCAGACCTTGAAGGCCAAACAAAGTTCCACATAACAAAAGGAGGCGTGTCCAGCCCAATGAAAGAAATCAGCGAATTAATAGAAAAGAAGCAACAATAATGCCCTCAAGTATATCTAAGTAACAAAGAAATGGTACAAAATACTACTGTGAACTGGAAATTCCCATTTATAATTTTTTATTTTTATTTTTAGAAATAATAAAGGACTCAGTATATTAGAAACAAGCAGTGCCAAACACAATTTTTGACTTTTTTTTTGTGATAGCTTTCTATAATTCATTAAATGATAATATTAAGAAAATTTGTATAGAGACTTCCTTTTAGACATTTGATATTACTAAGGAAGTGAAAAATTTTAAACTACCAAACAATAGAATATTTCATCGACTAAGCTGGATTTGTGAAACAATTGCAAAGTAAAAACTGATATATATATATATATATATATATATATATACACACACACACACACACACACACACACACACGTGTATATATAAATACATACTGATATGAATTATATAAACTTACCAATATGTGTGTGTATATATACATATATGTGTACACACACACACACACATATATATATATATATATATATATATATATATATATATATATATATAGTTTAAAATGAAAATAGTGGTACTGTTAGATTAAGATGTATTCATGCCTCAAATATTTGTCACATTCCCGCATTGCATCAGCACCTTGATGACAATAGTGAAGGAAATAGCTGCTCCTTATGACACTAAGGGAGAGTGAATCTAATTTTACCTTTTTTCCCCCTCCCAAATTTAACAATGTTATAACTTTTTATACATAAATTAAACTATAAATTATGGACAAGAATAAATTAAAATAATTGTTTTCATCTTCTTTCCTCTAGTAACTATATCATGGCACATCTAATGAAACAATTTGTTTTGCTTTTTCTTAGTGAAAAGCGCAAACTGTTGATTCCTCTGTTTTCGTTTTTATTCACAATTCATTTACTGAGTTATTAACTAATTGACTTATTCTTTAAACAAATAATTACTGAGTGCCTACCAGTTGATCCTTTTACTGGTGCTGGGAGTTCTGAGCAGGACCGATGCCCGTGGCTGTTCTCTTACTCTCTCACTGGCTTGCTACATTATAGTGCTCTTGTGGATCAGCTTGTTCCATTAAAATGTCATTTTTAGATTTTACCACAAATGTTATTTTCTGAATGGAAGAAGGATTTAGATAATGAGCACAAAGCATGCTTCCCCCCCCCCCCCCCATGTATTTTGCAACATGAACTGGAAAAAGAAAAAAGAAATTTTTTTTCTTAATGTGCTTAAGAAATCAGGAGTGCTTTTATGTTTGTTACTTTGGATAGCCTCCAATTTTTTTAAATAAAGTATTTCACATTCATCATTATAGATAAATATAAATAATACTGTGAAGTGATATTGAAATATAATAAATAATAACCTTTATTAATAAAATCTTTGATCTTTAATCAAACCTAAATTTGTCTTGAGTTCTTGGTACTTTCTTATTTGGCAGGGGCACTATGGACAAAACTAAAGTGACATGTGTTTTGGTGATTCTATATTTATCTAAACACATACGGGGAGAATGCTATATATACCTATAGAGAATCTTCAAAGTGGTATTTAAATATTAATAAAAAGTAAAATACAAAAAATGTATTTCTGCCTTTGAGTTTTTAATTACTCTCTTTCCCCTACTCTCTTTTTGGCCAATATTGGCCGTATTGACAAATCTAAAATGGCATATGGGTTGATGATTCTGAACTCTTTATTTCCATATGCTCTTTAATTTCATCATCCTGAAGTTGTCAGAAGCATAACGATAGTAAAAGGATGACTTTTAAAACTTTCCAGGTTGGACATACTCACAAACTTCATCTAGCTCTACCAAGGTTCCTTGTATAGTTAGAGATTTGTAAACCTATGACTTAAAAATAACAGGCTAGTCCTTTGTTAACATATAGATATTAGTTTTATTAAATTATTCAAATATTTTAAAATGTAAATGTAGTTAATCATTTGTAGAAATTGGGAAAGGCTCTAAAAATATAGGTCTTCTGTTGCCACTTTAAAAGTTTAATGCTAGTAGCTTTTAATTATGAATCTTTTACTATGACAATTTTGTTTGGTTCTTAAGCTGTTTTCAACAAATAATTCTTAAGTGCCTATTGTGAACACAGTGACATTCCAAAACATAGCAGAGATGTAAAAGAAAGGTATCTCTCCATAGGGAGCTTAGGGTCCATCTGAAATTGCCACAAATGTTTTCTCTAATGCAGCCTGATTTTTCATGTGAAGTATGATGATTAAAATTAATTTTAAACTCATTTTTATTCTGAATCAATAATTTATGTTTTTGCTTAATTGAATCAGCACAAACACATTGGTTTTCCATGAGATGACTTGTTTCAGGACCATATTTGAATGCAAATTGTTGTTACAAACACTAAATCCAGCCTTGGGATATGTTAACATTTTTTGAATAACATCTTTTGCTAAAAATAGAAGTTCTGTTTATATTAAATATGATAGTGAACATGACTATTTGATGGAAAAGGTCTTTATAAAGATTGAGTTAAAATTCAATGCATGACTGAATTGAACTGATTTAAAATATATTTTCCTAGTAGTTCCAAGGATAATGCTAATTGAAGTTGTACTTATCCCTTCATTTTTATTTAGGGGAGGGGCAGAAAAATAAGCATATGAAAGTAGTATGTAGTTTATTTTTAATTTCCATAGCTTTCAAGTGAATGTGTTGATTTTTTTCAAGTCCATTAGGGGCTCAGCATGTCAACAACATTTCTTTGTAAGTGGTTTGTATATTTAGAGATCTCCCCTGGAGCAAGAGAAGATAAAGAACACATGGAAAAGTAATTAATTTTGCAGTAGGAGATTGAGGGCACTCTTCTGGCATTCATTTTAGAAAAGAGTTAATATTAAGAAGTGTTTGGTAATAAGGCAGGCATTTTGAGATAACAACTGAAAATCTAAGAGTAAGTTTAACTGAGTTGTTGGATATTATTGTTATATTAACACTAGCTACAGAATAAAAAAAAATTCAACCTTGAGAGAATAAGATTAAAAAAATCAGAATTTTCATTTCATAACTCCATCTTCTAGTCACAAAATCTTTGTATGGTCTTCAAATTTTTCTCTTTAATTTTTTTTGTTAGTTGTACATGGACACAGTGTCTTTATTTTATTTATTTATTTTTATGTGGTGCTGAGGATTGAACCCTGTGCTTACATGTGCAAGACAAGTGCTCTACCACTGAGCTACATGTCCAGCCCATTGGCTTCAAACTTCTGAGTTATAAATATGTATAAAGACTAATTTGTTTCCTCTTGGTCAAAATGGTTTCCACTTTATCTGAATAAAAACCTAATTCTTATTTGGTCATCTCTTGTCTGACCGGTGAAGGTAGTTAAGGAGGAGATCTTCCTCAGTTTGCAGCAAAGAGAAGTTTGATCTTTAGAATTGCTAGAAGCTAAGGTGATATCAGAATAATGGAATAATGGTTATTGAAGGTAGTGATTACCCCCATTAACTCCTTTTACTCTTCTTCATAATTCCATTCTCCAAACTTTCTAGCTGCTTACTTGGTCTTTCTCTATTTCTCTACATCTGTCTTTAAATTGCAGACAGTGATTACACAAGTCTGATATACCAAAGTGTTGACTGCCACTATGTTTGGAGGCATTTTGAATTATTAGACAGAAAATAGTGGGGAAAGGGTAAAAACTTATGGAGTTTTTAGTATCAATTTTGTGGCTTGTATGTTCAAACTGTATTCCAATATATTGTACATCTGCTTCTCTTTGATCAGTGTTTCTAACTCATCTGCTGTTAGCCTTCTGATCTGGAACTGATTATTTAGGGAAAATTGGTGGAGCCATCTGGAAACATGAGCAACTGTCTGACTTCTAATGCGTGTTTAGATTGCTTATAATTATATGGTTTATTTCATTATTTATCTTTCTGTTTATTGTCAGAGAAGAAAATTCTAATGTAAAATGAATTGTTTTCAAAGGCTTTGGATCTGGCTGCCCTTTCCACAGAGCATTCTCAGTACAAGGACTGGTGGTGGAAGGTGCAGATTGGGAAATGTTACTGCAGGTAAAACTTCGATTATCTGTGAAGGGTTAGAAGTGGCAATATGTTTTAGAATGTCAAATCTGACACCCCCTTTCTGGATAGATTTCCTCATGAAGAAATAAGAACTTGACTTGAGAAAGCAGTTACTTAACAATCACATGGTAGCAATAAGAACTACAGCAGAGAGAGGCAGACTTTGAGATCATCAGGTCCAACTTCCCTTTCTGAATGAGGAAGCTGAGGCCAGAGAGTGGCTGTGATTTTCATCAGGGACTAGTTTGGGGCTAGAACTGAGTCTGTTGAATCAGCTCCTAATCTCTTGGCTCTTAAGTCTTTTCATTTATACTAATGCTTCCCATCTGTAAGGCACTTTGTGGTTAAGAGTTTGTTTGTATGTTATCATCTCACTTAAATTTCAAGCACTCTGAGTAGTTGATGTAATTAGTAATTTTCTCAGATGAGAAAAATTGAGCCTCACAAAGAGAGAAATTTGTTTAAATTCATATAGCTAATAAGTGGTAGAGCAAAAATTTCTGGTCTATTTTTTGATGACTATTTTCTATTTCCACAATTCCATATTGTTTCTGTATAACCTGGATATTTTTACGTTCTCTTAATGTGCAAATGTTTCAAAGCAAACTGAGAGATCAGAAAAGCCACAGTTAATTTTATGAAATATTTGCATAGCGATTCATAAATAAAATCACTTGTTGCTGATTTTGAAATTCAGTTAGCATTTGGGAAAATAGAGACAGATGAACAATTGTATTTCATAAAGGTAAGTATGTCTTTTATTGTTCAAAAACAAGGTGGAGTTCAGTTACTGTGAATACCCTGCAATATTTATAATCTTTAGTTGTCATTAAAACACTATGGGGAAAAGAAGAATATAAAGGGAATAAAAAGGATTTATTGTTCTGCTGTTGAAATTAAGACTACTTTCCATTTAGGCAACTCACACAGAACTCTAAAGTGTTTTTTCCTACTATTAGTTGAGGAAGTGCTTTCTGCCAAAAGGTGATTTAGACTTTCCAAACACTTAACTCTTATGAATACAATTCTTAAAGACAATCTTGAAATCTTGAGCTTCTAAGCAGAACCTTCAGAAATCTTTAATAATTAAAGGAAAGCACAACTCTGATTTCTTCTGCCACCCATTCATGTTTGGCATTTAAATGAGCATACCTTGTCATATTAAATTATTGTACTTGCTCATCTTTATTATGTATTTGGTATTCATTCACTTGGTAAAATATTTAATAAGAAACTGCTCTCATTAAGTGGGGTCACAAAGATTTATTAGATTGTTTCTTCTTTCAAATGATTTAGACAGTTAATAGTTATAAGTATAGTTCTTATTACGAGAGAAGCAAATGCAGAATGCACTGAGAGCCCAGTCAGACCTCTGACTTCAGCCCGAGAGGCCAAGGATAGATTATGAGTATGTAGCCTGAAATTGATTTCTCTCCCTTGTCCTGATCAAGCTCTATACTGATTCTACCTTTGCAGTAGCTCTCAAAGTCCCCCTTACTACTCATTCCCATGCCAGTGCTTGAATTCTGGCCTTTAGTGTCATTTGCTTGATTGTAGCTTCTTACCTGGGTTGTCTACCTCCAGTCTCTTGCCCCATCTGTCCTTCCTAAATCCAGTGAGAGTAACTCTTGTGAAAAAACAGCTCTTGTTGGATTCGTTGAATGACTGCCCGTTACTTCTAGAGTGAATTCTGAATTTGAAGTGTGGCATCACGATCTTGTCCCAGTCTACATGTGTGCCCCTGTTTTTCATTATTCCCATTATTGTGTCCTTCTCAATTAAACCAAACTGCTCAATATTCCCTTAGCATGCTGTATGCTTCCCCACCTGTGTGCTTACATCATAGTTTACTAACTTCTAGAAAAACACTTCCCCACCACTACTCTTTGATTATCATTACTTTTAAGAACCTGATTTTATTTCCTTCATTTTTCCATCTCTTCACCATCATGAAATGTGCATGCAGATGTTGCTTGACAATTTTGTTGAATGAAATCAGAGAAGAGGTTGGTCCCTGGAAGGAACTATCTCTTTGGACTGTAACTTTCTTATATTGGCCTGATTTATGAATTTGGTATTTTCGTTAGTCCTAGACTTTCTTTGAGCATGGCCTACTCCACTTTTTTTTTTGCACAAGAATCCATGTAATAAACTCCTTCCTGATAGTTCTAGTAGAAATTATCTCTTAAGGATGCAGTAATGAAAAAAATGATCCATATTTTTTCTTTCTTTGGCTTCCATGTAGTTCAGTATTTCTAGTTCCCTATTTATTTGTTTTTCAATTTGATTATCCTTCTATCTCTATTGATTAAAAATAATCTATGTTTTCCTATTGTTTTACAGGTATCTTTTTATTGTAATCCTTTAAAATCATTTATTGTAATCCTTTAAAAATCATAAAATCTTCATAAAAATATGTGGACTCTCATGGATAACTGGTGCTTACAGAATTTAATGACTGTACTGAGTCACATGATTAGAACTTGCATGCTCAGTTGATGTTATATTCTAAATTACATTGTTTTTCAGAATTCAGAGCATTTTGATAGCATTTTATACATATTCTTTGTGAAATTTGTGGAACCTTTAAGAGGTAGAGGCTTTTTGCCACATTGCGTGTCTTCTGACTTTAGGCTAGCCTTTTGGGGTCACCTTTAATCTCTTTAATCCCATCTTCCAACAGCTATTTGGGTATCAGCCATACCAATGCCTGCGGTTTAGGTTATGAAAAATGATCAAAGCTCTTCTTTCAAGCCTTTGAATGAAAGTAGCACATTGGAATATATTGTGCATCATTTTGATTTTATTTCACAAAATAAAACATTATCATCTCTAAGTTCTTAGGTGGCTAAGAATGAGTAGTTATGAGAAAGTTTAATAGTTCTGTTAATAACAGGTTGAGTGAAAGCTAAGTGAGTGTTAGTGGCTGATTTAGTGGTAATAACATGTTTCCCAGGCAAAGGAGTGGCCACTGGTGTCAGGACAGTCTCATTTAGACAAGGTGCAAATATCAGATTCATAGACTGGGACAATCAGTGTCAAATACTTAATAAAGGGGAAAAAAGATTACTAGAATAATAAAATTGTATAGTTGTATTTCTCAAGTAGAAATTATTGCTTGCATTAAAATAGTTTCAGGATAACTGAAAAATGGGCTCTGATCTTAGAGTAGAAGATGTTTTCAAAGGAATATCATCTTTCAGTTCTTCCAGGAAAATGGAGACTCTAAGCATTTATTCAGGTCACTTGCCATATGTTCATCTGATCATAAGCTCTTTGGGCAGTGAACTGATATGACCTGGCTTACTGGCATCTCTTAGTCCTGCTGCGACTAGGCTGCAGACAGACTCTTTACACACCATTTGGCAATTAGATAGCCAGTGAGTATGGGAAACAGGCAACTTTTTGCTAAACTCTGTTAACATTCATATTAACATATGTGTGTTTGTGCAACACTATTTTCTTTGGCATATGTTTACTCTTATAGATGGAATTTGTCTCTATTTATATCCTCAGTGTTTGAAAAATGATATAGTATTTATTTTTAAGTTGAATGTCTGATTTTTTTTTTTTAATGACTGTTTTTAGGTTAGGAATGTATCGTGAAGCAGAAAAACAGTTTAAATCCTCTCTGAAGCAGCAGGAAATGGTAGATACATTTCTCTATTTGGCAAAAGTAAGTAAATATTGAGTGAAATCTTTCTTTTCAAAATTCTGGCCATTGCATGGAAAGAGTTGCCAGTTCCTTCAGGAGTAGTTGGCAAGTTAATATGTTCAGATTTAACTTGTTTTTCTTTATAGCAAGGGAAAAATAACATATGGAGGGTAACTACCTCAAGAGAAACTGATTGCCATGAAAAATAAGATAACCCCCTTGGAATATTGCTCATTAGAATGGAAGAAAATATCATAAGCTCACCACCCGTGTGTAACAGGCCCCAGAGAGGGCTCTTTTCTATAACACATTTGTCTCATGCTTGAGCAGATTGTAGAGCATAGGGACTGCTTTTATGTAGGTGCTTAATTACTCAGCTCTACTGTAAAAATAAAAATCTTACTTCCCCTTTATTGAGCACCTACCTACTCAGTGCAAGTCAATGGATTAGATTCATTGTACATGCAATTTAATTTAATTCTTACAATAATCTTGCAAAATAGGTTTCATAATTTCCTTTGTACTCCTAAGGAAAAAGAGACTTCAAGAGGGTAAGTTTTTCAGAGTTGCTGGACTATTAACAGCCAGTATTCAAACACAGGTCTTTTGAACTCCAGAGGCTACCCACTACTACACTGTGCCCCTCATAGTCACAGCAGAAGTGAAGGACCACCTAGAATTTTCAATACAGATTGAGCATTCCTAATCTGAAAATCTGAAATCTGAAGTGCTTCAAAATCTGACACTTTTTGAATGCCACAAGCAGAAAACTGCATACCTATCATCCTGTGATGTATTGTAGTCAAAATCCAAGTACACTAAAAATACTGTGTAAAATTATCCTCAGGCTATGTGTACAGGGTATAGATGAAATATAATTAATTTCACATTTAGACTTGGGTTCTGTCTCGAAGACAGCTCATCACGTTATGCATATATTCTAAAATTTAAAAAAAAATCTGAAATCTGAAACACTTCTGGTCCCAAGCATTTCAAATTAAGGTATACTCACATTATACTAGGATATTGTTTCTTGACCTTCATCAAGGTTACTTTGAAAGAAAAACATTTGATTTAGTAGTGGTCATGACATCTTGCTTTATCTTTAAGAATTTTTCAAATTAAAAGTATAGTAAAGAGGATTCAAAAGCTACAAAAGGAAGCACTAGCTTTTTGTATGACATCTTAGTTAGCCTACAGTGGTTCGGATGCCACCCAAGGACTACAAGAAGAAAGTTGGCCAAGAAAAAGACCCAGTGAACTAATCTGAGGGTGAGGCCAAAAAGAAGTGGTCCAAAGGCAAAGTTTGGGACAAGCTCAATAACCTAGTCTTGTTTGACACAACTTCAGATTCTGTAAGAAAGTTCCCAGTTATAAGCTTATAAGCCCAGCTGTGGTCTCTGAGAGACTGAATATTCATGGTTCCCTGGCCAGGAGTGCCTCAGTAAAAGGACTCATCCAACTGGTCTCAAAGCGCAGAGCCCGAGTTAATTTATGCCAGAAATACCAAGGTGGAGTTCTCCAGCTGGTGAAGACGCTTGAAAAAGGGCAACCAACTGCCAACTGTGTATTTGAAAAATAAAATTTATTAAACCAAGAAGTAAAAGGGAGTGCTACTGGTTCCTAAATATGATAATAAAAGCACACTAAAGAGAAAATGAAAGTTCCACTATATGAATTTGCTGTTCTGATTTTAGTATGTTTACAATGGTTTTCAAAAATGTTTGGAGCTCTTTGGTATCTAAATTTATCTTCTATATCTTATATATTAAATTCTTAACTTTCTAAGCATCATAGTAAACTTTTCTGGAGGAGAGCTTGAAATTAAGGCTCAGATTATACTATTTGACTGTCATCTTCTTAACTTCTTAACTGACAATTGTTGGCCACATAATTGAAAAAAACTTTTTAAAATTATAGTTAAGTACATGGTTTTATTTATTTTTTTTACATGTTTATTTAAGTTCATTATTGTCTGTATGACTATCAAGGAGTAAACCTGTTTTTTTCACTATATGAAAAAATGCTTGCTATACAATAGAAGTCAACCAGATTTTAGGAACAACATTGTTTTTAAAAGTTTTTGTCAGTTAAAGCTGGGTATGGTGGCATTTGCCTGTAATCCCAGTTATTTGGGAGATTAAGGTGGGAGGATTACAAATTTGAGGCTAGCCTGGGCAATTTAGCAAAACCCTGCCTCAAAATAGAGCTTATCAAATATTTTATATTAGTATATTAATTGTATTGTTTATCATATTTTAAAAATCCATTCAGAAGTTTATAAGATAAAAATTTTACAGTTTTCATTCATATCCATCCCTCTACTCATACTTTAGTAATAAACATTATGAATAGTTTTAGGCCTTGTTCAAAGCACAGCCTAACCATTCAGAAAAACTGGATTTAAAATCATGAAGACAAGTATTAAAATATTATGTTTCTATACATAAAAAACATAATTTTCTATTTTAGAAATTCCTATTAAGTCTAATTGCTAATAAGTGGACACCCTCAAGTGCTAACTTACTCAACCCCCTCACCCCATGCCTCACAAACCTGTCTCCTTCTACTTTGGAAGGGTCTTCTCAAAAACCACCCTCTCTACTGTTGACTCCTCAGGCCTTGCTTCATGGGTCATCCGCTCCTTCTCTCGCATCTTTAACTTCAGCCTCCTAATTAGTTCCTAATGCCAGCTTATGACCATGCCCGTGTCTGTTCTATTAGAAGGATCTCCCCTGGATCCTTTCCTGTCTAGTTACTGCTCAGTCCCTGTGACAACAGTAAGCCTATAATTAGTATTTGGTGGAGAAATGAATGAATGAATGTTTTATGTACAACATGTGGAGATAAAGCTGTCATTATTGGAAATTCTACATATTTATGAAAATTTTTTTACTTAATATCTAGAAAATAAGTTGTCACTAATGAATAATTATAAACTTGCTATACAAATACTCTTATTTTAAGAGCTGATTCTTTTATTGAAATGTATCTGGATTTTAGGTTTACATCTCATTGGATCAACCTGTGACTGCTTTAAATCTTTTCAAACAAGGCTTAGATAAGTTTCCAGGAGAAGTAAGCCTGCTTTGTGGAATTGCCAGGATCTATGAGGTAAGGTTCGTAGTATTTTAAAAGTTGATATAAAATTGAGGTTATGTACTAACTAAATAGGGGTTAAGAAGAACAGTTTATAAAATTTTGATTGTTGGCCTGTGATTCACTGGTAGAATAAGAGATTTTAGTGTATGCATTTAGTCAAGCTGTTTTTATTATGAGGCATTTCAGATTCACAGAAGAGTATAGAGAATGGTACATGATACTGATTTAAATTATTTTCCTTGTGGACCTGTTGCCACACCTCATTTATCAATCTTTCCCCAAAATCTGTAACCTCAAATATAATGTTTTCCCATTTATGATGGGGTACATTGGGTCTTTCTACTCTTTTCCTTTAGCCTGTTTGTCCATCTTTGTACCAATATGATATCAGCTTAATTTTTATATCTGTATGATACTGACCATCTGGTAGGGTTCATCTTTATCAGAAGTGTCTTTGTACTTTTCCTTATTGTTATAAATTTTAGAGTCATTTGTCTTATTCTATGGTAAGTTTCACTTAGTTATCTTCCCTGCTACCTAATTATTACAGCTTTATCCTAATTCTTGAAATCAGATTGGTAAATTCTACCACCTTGTTTTTCTTCTTCACAGTTGGTTATTTTTGACTCTTTGCTAGACAATACTGGTTTTAAGGTTGACTTACAAGAACAATAAAAATACCTTATAGGCATGTTGACTAGAATTACTTTGAATATGTGGAGGCCGAGCAGATGCATTGCCTTTCTTCCTTTCTCAAGCATTGGTATTTTTTTTTTTCAGGAAGTTTTTGTAATTATCCCTTGAAAGAGGCTGTTGCGAGGGTCCCCCAAACCACACTGAGATTCAATGATTTACTAGGGTTCCCAGGACTCAGCAAACAATTATATTCACAGCTATGATTTACTAGAACAAAAGAATACAAAAGCAAAATCAGTAAAAGGGAAGATTGATGGGGCAAAGTTCAGAGGATGACTGGTTACCAGCTTCTAAGAGTCTCCTAGTGGAGTCACACAGGTCACACCTCTTCTAGTAAGCTGTGATAACTCGATAAGTGTTGTATGGCAGGGAAGCACACAAGAGACTCAGTATACGATGTCACTGTTGGGTGCTGATCTTTTAGACACTTCTGCCTACCAAGTACCAGAGTTCCAGACTCCCACAAGTAAACAGGTATTCAGCGAAAACCACACTGCTTATACAAGAGTTTAGGTGTAGCAAACTGCTCATGTTATTTGGAGAAAGTTTATACTGATGTAGGGAACCAAGTGAGTTCCCAGGCATGATCCTTTCCAAGGATAGCAGAGCAGATTCAGGGCTTTTCTGTACAGGTGTATTCCCAGGTATAACTGTGAATGGAGTCCCTATTTTTTTCTCTTATAGTTTCTATTTGATTATTTCTGGTGAGTAGGAATGTAAAAGTTGATTTGATTCTACTATTTAAATTTTATGACCTTGTCCATAGATTCTCTTTGATATTCTAAGTAAATAAACTAATCATTGTGTGCAAATATAGTTTTGTTTCTTCAGTTATTCTTATTGCTTTTAAAAATATATCATTATGCTTAGAACTTCCAGTACAATACTGAACAGATGCACCTCAGTTCTCTTTACATTTCTTGAAAATGCTAGGTATGAGATTTTAAAATTTTGCTGAAAAAGAGTTGTAGGTTGTAATAGTTGGTATATCTGGGTCATAGTGTAGGATTGACATTTATTTCTTTTTTATACTTTCCAAATTTTCCATGATTGTGTATTTTACTTTTTAAATGAAAAATATTGTTTTTAATTACCTATAAAATGTATTTTCCTTTTGAAGTATAATTTTGATAGATATAATTTTGATAGATACATAGAAGATTTGGATCAGTCAATATAAATACTTGTATCAATATTTTTGTTTACTTATTGTGACCCTAAATTGAATATGAACAAAGCTTTGGCCAAGAAGCTTAGAAAAGATATAAAATGGAATCAGTTTTCGAAATCAGTGAAATTCATGCTGCTTTCATTGGTGATTTCCCAATGCCATTGGCACCCTTGGACCTTTTGGCTTTGCCTTTTGTACTTCTCAGTCCTTTTTCACACCTTGCTTTTTAGAAAGTGAGTG
Organism: Marmota flaviventris; assembly: GCF_047511675.1. Classification (NCBI taxonomy): domain Eukaryota; kingdom Metazoa; phylum Chordata; class Mammalia; order Rodentia; family Sciuridae; genus Marmota; species Marmota flaviventris. The sequence continues at coordinate 15,971,836 of NC_092499.1, read as the reverse complement.
CTAGCAGAAAGGGCTTCAGGACAATTGCATCTTTAACATGTGGTTGCTGTTCAGAAGAATTTCTCCCAAGCCTGACATAGTGACTGTTGCTATGGCTGGGATAGGGAGTGGCTCTGGGGCAGTCTTTATCAGCTGCCTCTTTCTTTTGCTGTTCTGAGTTGAGTTTAAACTTCAGGAAAAAGGAATTAGAAAGGGAAGCATCCTAACTGCAGGGACAATATGTTGTCCTGTAGGTAGGGTGATCAAGGGCTAAGCACAGATGTGAAATAGTTGGGTGCAGTATTTTCCCTTGGATGTGCACAGTTCATTTCCTTTCTGCTGAAGCTGACTACACCAAAGGCAGATTTCCAGCAGATTCTTTTCTCTTACATGAGGATGGATTTAGAGTTAATTAGTGGAGTTTGTTCCGTAGTCTTGTGACCTACACTGCATGTGCCTTTAGGGACTTTTATTATGTGCATCTTGCTATTCTCTGGAGGGAATTCTCTTCCGTTATGTTCACTTCTTTTTTATTTACCACTTTCATGTTGGTATTATATCTTTTAAATGTTGCCTGTTTTAAAATGAACATGTTGTACTGCCTTCGGTTCACTGCTTGTTTTGTACAGATACTGTTAAAAATTGATTTCTCTTTGCTAAATTGTTTTTTGGTGGTTTTAATTTTTCTTGAGGCATTTTGTTTGAGAGACTAGCCCTTATTTTAGTTGTTCTTTATTGAAAGGGGTTTGAGATTAGAAACCTAATTCTTAAAAGGTTATTCTGGTGGCTTTCTGAACTTCACTGTGGTGAAAATTACCCTGGGAATGTGTAAGAAGTACAACCCATCCTCTTCCTACTAATCAGAAGTCCTGGAAAGTGAGACTCAGGTGTTTATTTGTATTTTTAACAGGCTCATTAGGGGGATTCTGAGGCATAACAGAGTTTGAGAAGCAGAGCAACACTTATTTCCTTATTTGCAGTTTCACTTTAAATAATTAAGACCTAAGTATAGATAGATAGTGTTTTGTGAATTGGTTCAAAAATAACTGCTAGAAAACCACTGAGATTGTATTAAGTTTCTCATTTACTTGAAGTAACATTTACATACTTAAAAATGTTATTTTTAAATCTACATTAATGAAATCTAGTGTAATTTAAACAATTCTGATACAGGAATAAGTTAATGGACCAAAATAGTCTGTATTTATTCATACATGTGAAAATTAAAGATGTGATAAATATTGCCTATGAAGCCAGGTGGATTATTGGATTATTAAATAGTTTAAAATTACTGTGGATGAGTAATGATTTCTTTTACTAAAAAAATCCATTACTACTTCTAGGTGCTGTGGTGTGTGGGTGTAATCCCAGCAATTTGGGAGGCTGATGCAAGAAATCTTAAGCTCCTGCCCATCCTGGGCAACTTAGTGAGTTAAAAAATTTTAAATAAATTTGAAAAAGGATTAGGAATGTAATTCAGTGATAGGGTACTCCTGGATTCAATCCCCAGTACCAACCAACCAACCAACAAACAACAACAACAACAAAACGAAACAAAACAAACAACAGAAAGAAAAAGTTAAAATTTCAAAAAGTGAAACTGTGAAAGTTCCAAAAGAAAAAACAGATGCATTATTTGTATAAGTTGGAATGAGGGAGTTTTTTTAAACATGACAATCAGAAAGACTTAATAGGAGAGACTGATAAGTTTGAGAAAATAAAAGTTAAGTTTACTAAATAGCAAAAACAAAAATTTAAATAAAGCCAAACTTTGGTTTTATTTTACCTTTTTACAAATCTCACACGCATATAAACAAATGTCCATACACATGCCCTCATATATGCTTATTTAATCAAGAATGTAAACACTATGGAAAGTAGATGCTTCCTCAGAGAAGTTTTGGATCAATGTATCTTGTGGCTTTTCCATAGGCTTTTGTTTTCTTGTCAGCCTTCCTAGAGATAAGAAATCACCTCCCAGAGATGAGACAACAGCCAAGCTCCAGCTCCCCCAATGTACCCTGCACACCCCCACCCCTGTGGTGCTGGGGATCAAACTCAGGACTTCACACATGCTAGGCAAGTACAGTACCACTAAACTATGCCCCCAGCCCTTCTAGCTGCATTTTGACTACACCGATAGCTTTTTATACTTAGAGCTTGATGATATCCATCTGGAGGAACTTAATTGATCCATGTATGATCCATGTGTGTTTATGAAGACAGGGCTTTTCTGGTTTTTGAACTAAAGACAATATCAGCACGGGTTCGTGTCACCTGGAATGAGAAAGCAAAGTTGGTGCCCAGGGATCCTTGAGCCATATGTCTGCCTCCAGATCCAGGCAGTTTCTTACCCAACCCCCTCATGTACTACTGTAGGTTTGAATGTGTCCCCCCAAAGTTTATTTGTTAGAAACAATCCCATGCAACAGTGGAGAGGTGGGGCTTTTAAGAGGTGACTAGGCAAAGAGGGATGTCCTCAAGAATGGATTAATTGCTATTATTGTAAGTGGGTTCCTGATAAAAGAATGAGTTTGGCCTTTGTCTGACTGCCTGGTCCCCACCACTCCATGCTGCCCCATGTGATGCCTTCTGCCATGTTATAATGCAGCAAGAAAGCCCTCACCAGATGTGGAGCCTTGATTTGGGACTTCTCAGCTTGCAGAATCAAGAGCCAAATAAATTTCTGTTCATTAAAATTACCAGTCAGTGGTATTCTGTTATATCTGCATAAAATGCCACTGATAAAAAGATAAAAGATAGGATAGCATAGAAAATGGGCAAAGGAAGTAAATTGGAAACTCATAGAAAAAGAAATATCTGATGTGTTCAATTTCTAACCTCTGTCGTAATTAAAGAAATAAAGACTAAAACAACAGTGATATGCTGTATTTCGCTTAATTGGGTTGGCAGAGATGAGGAACTTCTGTGGTATCAAGGGTGTGGAGAAAAGGCTCTACACATGAGCATTGCTGGTGGGAGTGTACTTTGATACAGCCCATTAGGAGGCTGTTTGCAATTGCCATGACACTTTAAAATGTGCATGGGCAATTTTACTTCCAGGAATTTTGTTTAAGAGTCTTTTCATACAGGCACACAAAGATATATACAAATGATTTTATAGAATATTAATTGCATAAACTAATTTTTGTCCATCAGTCAAGTATGTAAGTATTCTAAAGGGAAATGGAAATAAACTAAGGTTCATCAAAAGGGGACTGGTTAAATAAATTATGGTGTATGTATTGATGGAGTACTGTACAGAATATCTACTTCATATAAAATGTAATAAAGTGAATTTCTATGTTTTGATATAGAAAGAGTGCCATGACACTAATTTAAACTGTGTATTGGAATCTACAGAATGATTTTGTATGTGTCTTTATATGAACAAAATTTCTTGAAGGATACTCAAGAAACGATTAACAGCTTCTGTCAACTAGTATTTGGACTTCTTTTAATTTTGTACCCTTTTGTAGTGTTTAAATTTATTTAGCATAGGCAAATTATTTTATGTTTATAAAACTTAATTGAAAAACTACATGTGAAGTTGCTAATTTCAAATCTAAAATTCCTTGAAATTACATAAATTAATTTCTGTGCCCATCAGTCCTCCAAATTGAGAACCAACTGAGGGATAGCCACGAGATTTAAACAAATAGAAGACAAACCATTAACTTCATTGAGAGTGAAAAATTATTTCTTTATATAAAGGCACACATACAGTTTATACAGGTTTTAGCCATAAACAGAATCATTTGATACATTCTAATATGCAGCTTGTTTTTTCACTCTTGGTGTTAACTTTATTCATTGACTTTATTATTGATAAAAACAGAATTGGCAGAGTGGCATTAGATCTCTGACCAAAGGACTTAATAGTCTCTCTCAGTTGGACAAATCTATCATGTATGGAGACGTGATTGGACAACCTACAAACCTTCTCCATTCAGGAGAGTCCATTATTTTTGTAAGAATATTAATAGTTTTATTACATATTATATGGAATGAATTAATAAATATTTTCAAATATAACCTTCATAAACAAAACTTTGGGATTCTTAGCAACTTTTAAGACTTTGAAGGGATCTTAAGATCAAAAAGTTTGAGAACCTCTGTTATTGTGGAAACGTGAGAAATTCAGACAATTTTAGAAGTTGTTTAATTATGATTTATTAATTTTCCAGTATCTAGAAGCACTAAATTTAGCACTAAGGAAAGGTACACCACGTGGTCTTGGTTGCAAAGAAATTATCAAATTTTATAGATTCTAAAAAACGTATGTTTTCCACATTTTGACATCTCTGAGATTGGGGTGCCTCTTAGAGTAGGTAGCATCTTCTAATGGTTTGTGGCCAAGTGGCAGTTGTCATGTAGTTGTCACAGTCTTATATGGAAACTTGGTAGTTATTCTTGGCAGCATCGTGCTTTAGATAGTGAACGTGGTAATTGGTGAACGTGGTAATTGTTTCTACTTGTTGCCTGAAAGCTCTTGTTGACACCTGCTGGTAAGATCAAGAAAGCACAGGCATCAGCACAGCAAAATGAGGGTCCATAGCCTGGAAGAAAATCTTGGGAACATAGTGGAGCACACTTTTAAGAAATGTTGCGAGTAGCTTTTAAATGTTCTCTGCCCAAAGAAATGAGGAGTATATGAGATGATGCATATATGTTAATTAGCCTGATTTGTACATTCCATAATGTATACACGTATCAAAGGATCACATTGTACCCCATATAAACACACAATTATTAATCATCAGTAAAAATAAAATTTAAAAAAGAAAGAAAAGCTGTATTGCCAATGTGAGACACTGTGTGGAAAATCCTGGGCCTGGATGACCAGATCAGAAAGGGAGTCAGAAGACTGACTCTGAACATGAGGAAATACTATGTCCAACTTACTTTGCATATCTACTTCATATAAAGAAGGCAAAAGAATGATATGGGGATACAGTTTAGATCTGAGTATCAAATAAAATGTCAAAATGGGTATCAAATAAAAATTCTTATGTTTAAAGAAGCATTGTATAGTGCTGCTTAGAATTGGTGGAGTCACTTAGATTTAATAAAATATGATTAAATTCTCACAAAAAAATTGAATCCTAATAAGAATTTAAGTGCATAAGTCATGATAAATGTCGTGTAAGTTGAGAGGCAGAAGAGAGCCCTGTGCAGTGAGGGCACAGCGTAATGAATCTTAATGAAGGGTGTGGAACCTGAACTAGACCTTGAGAGTGGATTTGAGATATGTAGCATTCATTGATAATGCTAGATTAGCTCAGCCCAGCCTGGGCCCCATCTCACAAATGATGATGATGATGATGATGATTCTAATAATAATAATAATAAATGCATTTATGATTATCAGTATTTAGAAAGCATATATAAAAACTGTAGAAGGTGGCTTCAGCTTTAATTGTGTATGTATTTCTGAACTTTGGGTTGCCATTGTTTCTTTCCTGAATTCTTGGTCTCTTTACTGCTGCTCTTCCCTATTTGGGTTTGTCCTGTGCTTACCAAGCAAATTATTCTTTAAAATGTGAATACAGTATGATTATGTCACTCCTCTGCTTTTAATTCTCTAATAACTTTCTCTCAATTTAGAAGGAAAAACATCTGAAGCTCCTCCCATGCCTGACAAAGGCCCTGACAGCCTCTTCAGTCTCCTGTGCTACTCTCCCTCTTTCCAGCCTCACTACATTTGTGTGGTTTTTCTAAGTGCTTCCCTCTCTGCAGCATATATTTGCTAGTTTCTCTGCCTGAGTGAGCTTCGCCCAGGTGTGCTCAGGTCCGAACCCTCACTTCATTAGGTCTCTGTTCAAATAGCCCCTCCTTCAAGATGATCACCCTTCTGAAGCGCGACCCTCCCTCCTTCCTCCCTCAGTCCTGCCCTGTTTTGTTTTTCCTCAAATCATTCATCCTCACCTGACATTATATATCCATTTGTTTGTCTTCTCCACCAGCTGTAAACTCCTTAAGGACAGTGACTTCATCTGTTTTTTTTATATTTTATTTTTTAGTTGTAGCTTGAAACAATACCTTTATTTTATTTATTTATGTTTATGTGGTGCTGAGGATTGAATCCAGGGCCTCTCACATGCTAGGCGAGCACTCTACTACTGAGCCACAACCTCAGCCCGACTTGATCTTTTTATTCCTGTCATGTCCCTAGGGCCTAGAATAGAGTCTAGCACATGACACACTCTCAGTAAACGTTTGCCGAATGAATAAACTTAAATTGGTGAGACAAAAAATTTCTTGTCCAATATTAATACATTATTGCTCTTCTGTCTTGAGCAGGAAATGAACAATGGTTCATCAGCAGCTGAATACTACAAAGAGGTTTTAAAACAAGATAATACTCACATGGAAGCCATTGCATGCATTGGAAGCAACCACTTTTATTCTGATCAACCAGAAATAGCTCTTCGGTTTTACAGGTATGCTTTACATTCAATCTGTAGAACTACTTTCATGAAATATTGGCAAAACAGTAATGAAGATAAATGAACTATAATGTGTATATGAATCTAAAAATTCCATTACTCAGATGCTTTATGAGCATTAAAGGGACAATCGATAATTTGAAAATGCTCAGATGTTGGCACTTTGAAGAAACGTACCCAGATGATTGTGTTTTTGACTCTCTGTATAAGTTAGCCATTTCATCAACAAACAATAGCATTTAAGTTACTTAAAATGCTTCTCATCATCACTGCATCCGTGAATACCACTGAATCACAAAGATACGGAGAGTTAAACAGTGAAGAAATTTGCAAGGAACAGTGGATTCTGTGTTCTGAACCTTGATGAGGACCTGAAACAGAATCATCTGCTTGTGAAATGTTATCAATTTGTTTTTCAAGTATTTTTTTTTTCAAAGTCTAAGTAAAATATGCTACTGGTTCTCTTTTGAGTTAATACTTATTTTATCCTACATGTGACATCTAAAATTTTTTTGTGTATGTGTGCCAGGGATTGAACTCAGGGGCACTTAACCACTGAGCCACACCCCCAGTCCATTTTTATATTTTTTATTTAGAGACAGAGTCTTGATGAGTTGCTTAGGGCCTCACTAAGTTGCTGAGGCTGGCTTTGAATTCATGATTTCCTCCTGCCTCAGTCTCCCGAGCCACTGGGATTATGGGCATGTGCCACTGTGCACAGCCTACAATTCATTTTTAAATTATGACTTCAGCCCTTGGGTAATATGAAGGAGAGATGACTGGCAGCTGCCAAAGATTCTTTCCAAATACATGTTGAGAACATAAAATATACGCATGCTGCACGGTGCATGTGCAGCTCACCCTACTCCCTACCCTCAAAATGGGTCATGGGTTTCTCAGGGCAGCTGGACTGGATGTTCATTTGCTTCTTTGAATTTTCTTGTCCTTTCTCACTTAGGATTTTTAATGCCTAGAGTCAAAATGGGGTTCTTGAATTGCGGTGGAAAAGCTAAGTGGATAATGTAGTGGTCTGTTGATGGTCATGGCTTCCTCAGTGGAAGTCAGTGAGCCCAGTTTAACCATGAAATACAGATGGCCAAAAATAGGATGCAACACTGAAAACTTAGAGGTAAAATATAGTCTCCAAATTAGATTAGAAGGTCTTGTGAATGCTGGTGGGCAACAAGGCTCTATAAAGCTGTGTGGGTTTTACTTTATGTGGCTATTTATTTCTTATTTTTGTTCTCTAACAAAGCTTTTGGGGAAAAATATAGAGAGAGAAGTCGTTTTAACTATTATGAAAGCTATGCTTTTATATTTGTTTTAAACATTATTTTTCACTTACAATAATACCTTTCATTTCTAATCTTTGCGGGGGTATTACTAGTTATAAGGTTAATTCATTTCTAACTTTGTAAAAGAAGTCTTAGCATTGATAAATTTGGTGTGACACAACTTTTCTTTGTACTGTTTGAAAAGGCGACTCCTGCAGATGGGCGTTTACAATTGCCAGCTTTTTAACAATCTGGGGCTGTGCTGCTTCTATGCCCAGCAGTATGATATGACTCTGACCTCATTTGAACGTGCCCTTTCTTTGGCTGAAAATGAAGAAGAGACAGCTGACGTCTGGTACAACTTGGGACATATAGCTGTGGTAGGTTGTCTTTTGATACAATTTCTGTAATAAAAAGTGTAGGCATGAATTAGTTTGAAGAAATTTTCAGGTGTTTATTATAAATCTAAGTGTGATGATGGTCTCATGTAGAATCTGAGAGATTTCTGGGAGTCACTGTAGCTCATTTTCCACTTACACAGAATTCACATATGACCCCTATGATCAGTGTGTGTTGCTTTTTCTGTGTCTTGGGGAAGATTTATAGAGGAAGGAAGGGAGAAGGTGGCAAGAGGAAGCATGTGTACTCAGACTTGTGAACGTGTGCTTCTCTTTCCAGGGAATAGGTGATACGAATTTGGCCCATCAGTGCTTCAGGCTGGCTCTGGTCAACAACAACAACCATGCTGAGGCCTACAACAACCTGGCTGTGCTGGAGATGCGGAAGGGCCATGTTGAACAGGTCAGGGAGAGGCAGTCAGTCTGCTTTCTTCACAGAACAGCCATCATTTGTAGCTATTGTTATGTAATTTTAAAATGAACTCTAGAGTCTGGTAGGCCTGGATTTGAATTTCAGCTCTCTCATGTATTAGCTGTGTGACCCTGGGCAAGTTACTTCCTTTCTGAGTCCAAAATAGAACATTTCATTTTATTAGGACAACATGTTCCTTCATGGTCTTCCCTGTGTTAGTGAACTGTTCCACAATTCACCACCCTGACCCACCATCTAGCTGTTCCTGCCCGAATCCTGGGAGCCAACCTTGACACCTCTTTTCTTCCTTGTGCCCCCTCACACCCACATCATATTCAGCAGGTCCTGTCAGTCCTGCCTAAAAGTCCCATCCTGAACCTGGCTTCTGTTCCCCACCCTACTACCATCTCTTGCCAGGACAACTACAAGAGCCTCCCGGCTGGTCTTTTCCCCCACTTACATCAGCAAGTAAATGTACCCTATGATTCATCCTCGTCAGAACAGCCCACATGATTTTTTATTAAACAATATTATTTTATTACTACTTTTTTTGCATAAGATTCTCCAGTTATTTCTCCTGAATTTGGAAAGAAAAAATCTGGCTTGCTAATCTGAACCTGTGAGACTCCACATAAACTGGCCTCTGCCTTCTCTCAGACCATGTCCTTGGCCTCTCCTTTTCCACTAACTTCCAGGCATGTTGGCTGCCTCGATGTTCTGCAGATTTGCAATGCTCTGTCTTCTTTTAGGGCCTCTGGAATGTTCTTCCCTTAGGTCTTACAGTGACATTTCTTTTTGTCACTCAGGTCTTAAATGCCACCTCCTTAGAAAGACCATCTCAAACACCATCGAAAGGAACCCTCGGGGGCTAGAATATTTCCTACTTTTCATTTTTTACTTCACAGTGCTTCTCATTGCACCAGATACTGTCCTACTTTACATGTAGAATGTAGACGGTCAGCTGCATGAAAGAGGAACCCTATCTGACGAGTCACTGGTGTGTTCTCAGCATTAGGAAATGCCCAGCACCTGTCGTGTGCTTAGTCAGTATTTGTGAAACAAATGGATGATCTTTAAAAGTAGAGTAATAACAATGCCTACCCAAAGGTGTTTCTGTGATGATTAGATCATGCATGTAAAGCACTTGGCACAGTGGTGGGTGGATTTGAGCACGTGATCTGTGCTTAATCAGTTGAACTATTATTTACATATATAAAAAAGTTTACAATGCAAAATATACTCCTACAATATTCATGGTTATTAAGGGTAAATCTTACTCTGCCACTTTAGAGAGGAGGACATAGAGATTTGAGTGTAAGTAACTTTACTCAGGTCACAGACATGATGAGCTGTAAACATGGGACACAAACCTACTCTTCGGAGCACAATGACAAAAATACCAAGGACTGAAGCATTATTTCATAAATGCTCCCAAAATAAACAAGTTGGATTTGTATTTTATAAGCATTATTCTCAAGTGGTACGCTTTCTATTGGAACTTGGCCCATGTTCATGTTAGGCAAGTACTTCCTGTGATTGTCTCTGCCCCCATCTTGGTCATTGTCTTTCCCTCCTACTTACTGTAGTTTCTCAAGGATACAATTAATTTGAAATGTTCTGGTAAAAGATTTTATACTAACCCCACTTCATTATTTAGAAAATTACTATCCAGCACCCTATGTGAACTGATATCCTCTTATTTTCCATTTAAAAAAATACATGAATTTGTTGGCAGGTCATGGATATGGGTTTTGGATTTAGCTACAAGTTGGAGTGTCACTGAGTGGGTTATAGTCTTAACGATGCATGTATGAGCATCATGTGCCACTCCGTGCTCTCTGCAATATGTGATTCTGTAAGGGACAAAAAATGTGAATCTTGTGTTTTGCATACTTTAGAGAACAGAAAGCTTATCATTTTTCATTGCTAGAAAACTTGTTAGCAGCACCATAAAGGCTCACTCACTGTCATCCAGCACAAGGCTGTGGGCTTTGAAATTCATTATGATTCTTGGTCTTTTTGTTGTTGTTATTGCCTTAGGGTACAGATACTTGGAGCCTGTTAAATCAGTTACCACCAACAAAACCTGGATTGAGAAGACTTTTTAAAGCCTTGAGATTACATTTTAAGTTGTATGTCAAACTGAAATGGAAATGGTATGAGACAGTGGTTCTCAAATAGGTTTAAATCTGCTCTAAATTTTCAGTTCTCTTATTTTCTCTCTTAAAATGTTTACTGTTAACATAATTTTGGTATGACATCAGTAGTTAATTATATTTCAATATAAGTCTCTGTATTTCATGAGGAATGACATCTGTGTTTCTCCAGCACCATGTTTATTAAGGTCCTATCCCAGTAAAGGCTTCTTTTACCAATAGAAATCACAGATACAGAACTGCTGTATGCTTATATGCCTTTTTTTCTTTCTTTTTTTTCACAGGCAAGGGCACTTTTGCAAACTGCGTCAACTTTAGCACCTCATATGTATGAACCCCATTTTAATTTTGCAACAATATCTGATAAGGTAGTCTCTTTATTAATTTATTATATTATACAATATTTCTTGTCTTTAGGTTTAAAAAAATTACAATAAACAAGAAAATTATAACCTTATGTTCCTGAACAGAAGGTTGATTTTTCAGTTTGGAAGAAATGAATTTTTTAAGTTCTTATTTATATACACAAACATCTTCACTTAATAAGCTTTAATTTTTCTTTGGATATTGACTAAACACCATTATAAATTGCTTTTTAAAGCATTGCTTTTTAAAGCATAAAATCTTTTATGCTTTAAAATTTAATATTTAATCATTGAAGAAATACCATAATAATTCTTAGTTTGGGAGGTATTTGTAGAAGGCTTTTACAGCAAGGAATTCCTTTTTATTATTTGTAAATCATATTGCCACCAAGTCCTGATATGATTGCTATAAAATTAGGAATATTAGTGAAATTAGAGATATTAATTATAGACAATATGGGGAATGCAGCTGTGTTGCAGTGAATTCCAAAAGCTAAAAGAAATTATGCACCATTTTTAATAAAATGAAAACCAACAAAAGGCATATCTTACCTATTACTTGAAAACTCTCCTTTAACATGGAAGGTAAATCAGTCTTGAGAATGAGGAAATGGATAAAAATGTTTGTGATGTAAATAAAAGTCTTTATTGACCAAAGATGTAAAAATATGTTGTTTTTTTAATAATATAAATATGAAGCCATGCACACTCATTTCTGTTTTGAAAATAGAATAAGCTATTGTTGATGTGTTGAAATGTTTTGAGTGATTGATAAGTTTACCAGCCACTGTTCAAGGTGCTTTACATACAATTCTCAAATTCTCCCATCCCCTATGTGCAGTATCCTTACTTACTCATTTTCTCATGCAACCGATGTTTCACTTATTAAAGCCTCTGCTATGTATCAGGCCCTGTCATTGAAGTAGAGGATGTAGCAAGTAAATTTATCCTATGAAGCTTATGTTCTAATGCAGCCCAAGCCTCATGGAGGTTAAGAGCCTCCTACCCCCAGTCACATGAGGTGGCAGGTTTCAGATTCACACCCAGCTCCAGTGGTGCCCAGGTATTTCACTGCACTGTGCTGCTGCTTAATTAAGCCACAGAGAACACTTGATTATTCGCTTTCGGGAATATCAGCGCATTATAATAATTCACATCTCAAGGTGTTTCTTTAAACAGAAGACCATATTTCTGTAAGAGAAAATGGTATATTAGAAAGAAATGTTATGATTTTTAAAAGGAAACAATTCCTTTTTAATACATATATATGTTACCCCCAAAACTTCCAGAGTTGAACTATCTAGATTTTTCATGTGCATATATCCAAAAGTTGTCCTTTTAGAGGTGAATACATGAATCACGATACATTGAGACAAATTCCAGTAGCATATTTTTGTGTTTTTCTTTGGGCTGGACTTTAACAGAGTTTATTGAAAATGAACTTTTTTCTTTTTTGTAAACTTTTAAAACCATACATCTTGCCAATATTATTGTTAGCACTATTTAAAACCTCTCAGAGGCATATTATTAAGTCTTAAATATAATAATTTTTACTTGAATTTCCTATTTAAAAGATAATACCCTAATGAAAATATGTATTTGTGGTACATTATAGTTTTCCTTAGCTGTATAAAACTGTTTGTTTGGGCATACGAATGTCATTTTATGTTTATAGTACTATCAATGACAGGGAAAGGAACAAGGGTTTCTGAATTCATAACTAGATAGCTGTAATGGAGCATAAATTATTTATATAATTGGTTATTTTATCTTTCTCAAATTCCTCAAAATGGAATTATAATCCAGGTGAGAGAGTTCTAAAATTTAAGTGGCATATGTGAGTAATTTGCTATTAAGGACCCTTTGAGTTTCTACAGCATGCAGACAGGATGTCTTTTTTTTTTTCCCTTCTATATTTATTTATTTTATTTTTCTGGTCTCATACTGCTCTTCTTATGGCATTTTTTTACAGATTGGAGATCTACAGAGAAGTTATATTGCTGCTCAGAAGTCTGAAGCAGCATTTCCTGATCATGTGGATACACAACATTTAATTAAACAATTAAAGCAGCATTTTGCTATGCTCTGATTGTTCTTAGCCCAAATATATTTTTATGAAGAGACATTACACACGGGGAAAAAGTACTATGTATGTATGTATCTGTAATATAATATAAATTATACAGGCCTAGTGAAGGCTGTATTTGAAATAAGAGTCGCAGACTTTGACCAGAGTTTATTCCAGAATGTATAATGAATACTTTATAATAATAATTTTGTAAGGTAATATTATAAATTATCAGATTTAAGCATTTCTAGTTATAATGCATTATATGGTAAATGATTATATATTTCCAAACAATTTGATGCATTTCCTCAAATTTTTATAAATATACATTTTTAAAGTCCTTAAGGATTAGCCATTGTATGGCTTAAGTGGTCTGAAATCTGCCTTTAAAACTATACTTTTATGGTTAATAAGATGTGTATTTATCCTAAGTAGAGACTTTATTTGGAGCTTAAAATTGTATTTCAAACTATTTTTTATCAGGTACTTTGTGATATATATTGTACATATATATTATGCTTTAAAATAAATCAGTATATAAAACACCAAAATTTTGTCATTTTCCATGAGTTTTCATTTTATTCATCTCAGATGAAACAAATTTTTCAAAAGTTCAGATAATCTTATATAGAAAGTCAGTATTTAAAGTCGTATTTAAATGATGTGCCACTAATTTTGTTTTTTCCTAAAAGGCTATATATATATGGGATACCATATTAAGATAAGACTATCAGGATTAGAAATAAGAGTCATAATACTAGGAGTCCCACCTGTATTCAATCCCAGGAAAGGCTATATCCCACTACCACAGTATTATGAAGTCCTAGGAAAGTGCTGGAACTTTTCTCAGCCTTATTTAGTGGAAATCTCATTAAAGTGTTCACATGAGGAAATGTGTTAAATCACTTATATTTGCAGTATGTTCAGATTTGTGTAAATAGTACTCCTTAGCTGACAGAAGCAATAACAAATAAATTGAATACAAGGACCTGCAGATGGATAAAAGACCAGAAAGGGCTTCAGGGAATGTGAGCAAAGTCCCTAGTAGAACACATAAAGGCAGGGGGGACCTGAGCGAGTCACACAGCTGGTTGGTGGCACAGTTACAACCAGAACCAACAACTTGTTTCTCTACTTCAGACTTGAAATTTTCTTGGATCTCAATGATATGTAACATGCTTATTTAGCTCTCTAAAAATTTCCTCAACCACTATCAAGTCATCTGATATGATATTCAATATTTAAATTCAAATTACATGCAAGTCAATTCTTATTTAATTTAAAATAAGAGCTAATAACAATGGCTAACATTTATTGAGGATGTTGAATACCCTGGACACTTTATGTGAATTAATTTTTTTTTTTAAAGAGAGAGAGAGAGAATTTTTTTTTTTTTTAATATTTATTTTTCAGTTTTCGGCAGACACAGCATCTTTGTTTGTATGTGGTGCTGAGGATCGAACCCGGGCCGCATGCACGCCAGGCGAGCGTGCTACTGCTTGAGCCACATCTCCAGCCCTATGTGAATTAATTAATTAAATTCCTTCTGTGGTCCTATGCAGTGCTGTTATTATCCCATTTTACTAATAGGAAACTGAGGCACAAACAAAAAATTATAAAACTAATAAATGTAAGAGCTGATGATCAAATGTAGGCAGCACGGCCTCCTTAGTATGAGCTGTGAAGCATTGTGTTGAATCGAGTCTCGGTGTTTCTCCTATAAGTAGAACCACTATCATTTTAAATGAGCATTGTGTACTTTAGTAAAAGTGAATAATAAGGGAATAGTTACATAACAAAAATAAATGATTCCATATTCCTTAGATGATATGGAGAGATTTTTGTCTTGAATTTATGTTAATTCAGTGCGATCACTGATGCAACGAATGAGTCAGGATGGCTAAGGGCAGAATGATGGCAGAATGACATAATTTCACTGCACCAGGAGCTGTGGGTGCTATAAAACAAAATTACTTTTTGTTTAATTCTTGGCTTCTTTTTTAATATTTCTGTAGAAGGACTATTAGCAATTGCATTCCACCATGGCTAAAGATTTAGGTGTTCAATTTATAGATATGAATTGTTCAACCAGAATTCACATCATTGAGTTTACTCCCTGTTTTGCCTCAATTTACTACCTGTCTTTGCATTGCTATGACCAAAAACCCTAAAAAGAAAACTTAGTTTATTTTGACTCACAGTTTCAGTTCAATCCATGGACTGCATAACTATGGGTCTGAAGTGAGGCAGAACATTATAGCAAAATGGTGTAGTGGAGAAAAGCAGTTCAGCACATGGCAGTCAGGAAGCAGAGAGAGTGCTCTGTTAACCAGGGACAAAATCTATACCTGAAAGGCACAACCCCAGTGACCTACCTCCTCTAGTCACAAGTTGCCACCCAATTAATCCATATCACATTAACATATTGTTCGGTTATAGTACTCACAATCTAATCATTTCACCTTTGAACATTCTTTTGTTGTCTCACACATGAACTTTTGGAGACACTTCATGTCTAAACTATAACATTCTGCCCCTGGCCCCCCAAATCTTGTGTCTATCTCACAACGCAAAGTTCATTTAATCCATTTCCAAGAATCCCCTAGTTTAAACAATTTAGTATTGCCCAAAAGTCCAAGTCTAAAATCTCATCTGAGACTCAAAGCACAGACTAGCTGTGAGAGTAAAGATCAAAAGCAAGCTACATACATCCAATGTATAATGACACAGAATAAATATTTTCATTTCAAAAGAGAGAGGCATAGAATGAAGGGATGAGATCAAAGCAAGATCAAAATCCAGCTGGGCAAGCAAGTCCTATAGCTCAATAGCCAGCATCTGGGGTATATGGCATTTTGAAGTCTTTCCAAAGGACTTGAGTAGCTCTGCCCCCTCTAGTCTTACTGGTTGCAGCCTACATGGCCTCTCTCTTGGTTTGTCTCTGATTCCTGCACCTTTCTTCTGCAGTCTACATTACTGGAATCTTAACTCTGGGGTCTTGGTTCCAGCTTTGGCTTCACCTTTAGAGCTTCACTCATCACTCTTTCAAGGACAGCTTGTAGTGACTCTGATGTTGCTACACTTTGTCTGGCCTCACAGGTATTCCTTTGAAATCTTGGTGGAAGCTTCCATGACCCCCTGACTCCAACATCTTCATTCCTGATGAACCAGTACCATGTGGTCGACACCTAGATCTGCCACCATCTTGAGCAGTAGTCAAGCCTCCTGGGACCATGGCTGTAATAGCCTGAGTGACTGGGTGGCTGAGTACAATGAAACAACATCCTAGGCACCCCTGTGCAACCAGGGTGCCCCCTTGTCTCTTATCAAAGGAATTTTTGCTTTTATACCCTTGAGACTGAGATGGGTGTGAGCTTGCTAATTCCTGAGGTGCCCTCAAGCCATCTTTCCTATTGTGTCTAGGTAAAGTACTTAGCATATCTTTAGTGGATGTACTCTCCTTAACAGCCACACCTTCCTTTGCCCCAGTTTTAGTTGCACTTTTCTGACCAAACTAGAAGATTTTCATATTCTTCTGCTCTGCTTTCTGCTGATATCACAGTGATCTTGGCTAAGAGCTGCCAGCAATATTCATGCAATCTCCTGAAGGCTGTGTTGCAGTAGTACAAGGAATAAATCTTACATTCTTGTTTTAGTATGTTTTGGTTCTTTTGGAGACATCTCAGGATGGCTTTACTAATGACCACACCATCACCATGGCCTATGACCTACAGTTTCAGCACTCATCATCTGCAGCACTTTTTCCTTTCAGGCCTCGCTCCAGGCACACTGCCTTCTTGCTCTGCCTTAAGCAATCCAAGCAAGCTCCTCCCAGGACCTTTGCAGGAAAGTTCTCCCTGATGGAAATGCTCTTACTACACATAGCTGCAGGGCTCCCATCTTCTCTTCTCCAGGTTTCTGTTTCAGTGCTTTCAGTGGACTTCACTCACCACCCCTGCTCTAGTCCAAAACAGCACTGTTCCTCATGTCAGTAACTATTCCCTCACATGCTTTCCTCTTTTTCTTTATAAAGTTCACATGCCTCAGCTATTTTATTGTAGTACAACAAAACTGACGGATACAAAGATGTATAATAAACCTCAAAGAAATTATTAAAATAACGAAAGAAAGAGCTGTACTAATAAGGGAAACAACATAAAATTATATAATATTTGATTAAATGTTGGTAGAAAAGAGGAGAAAAGTCAAAGAAGCAATAATACAAATTGAAAACAGAATAATGGTGAATTTAAACCTCACTATATCAATAATTATATTAAATGTAAATAATGTAAATTAAGTGCAATCATCTCTGATGGGGAACAAAGTTGAAGTTGACCGGTATACTGTTTTATTGTGGGTGTATGAATATGTAAAGATCAACTGCTGTTATGTATAATATACCCAAAAAAAGAAAAAAGAAGAATAAGAATTAATTATGCTGAACCCACACATACAAAAGGTAGAGATTTTCACATTGGATAGAAAAGCCAGACCTAAATACTGGAAAAAAATGCATGTTAAATATAAAAACATGAATATGTTAAAAGTATTAGAAAAGATATATTGAATGAAAGGAAATCTGGAATGATGTATTAATATCAGGCCAAACAGATGTCAGAACAAAGAATGTTATCAGGGATGAAAGAACATTTGATGATAAAAGGGTTCAATTTATCCAAAGGACATGAAAAGTGTAAATGTTAGTGCACCTAATAACGAGCTACAAAATACTTGAAGCAAAACAAATCAAAACAAAAAACAAAGAGAAATAGATGAATCCACCAACATGGCAGGAAATTTAAATTGGCCTCTTTCAGTAAGTGATAGAGTAGGCAGAAAACCAGTAAGGGTACAGAGGCTTAACTAACACTAGCAACAAAGTTGATTTGATTGACATACAAATATATTTAGAACATTCTATCAAGAACTATAAAGAATACTATATCCAACAACAATTTTCAAGTGTGTATGGAGCATTTACCAAATTAGACCACATTTTGGGTGATAAGGCCTGCCTCAACAAATTTGAAGCTACTTAAGTCATACAAAATATGCTCCATGACTACAGTAGAATCAAATTAGAAATCATTAATAGAAAAATATCTTTAAAATCCCCAAGTGCTTGGAAATCAAACAACACTTCTAAAGAATGCATGAATTAATAAATAAATAAAGAGGGGAATTAGAAACTATTTTGCAAAGAATAAAAATGAAAATATGTTAAGTTTGGGTTATGGTTTGTAGGTGCTTTTCTCTATGATCAAGAGCAAGGTTAGGTTGCTGGCTCTTCCTTCTTCTATTCACAATATACTGGCGCACTACCATTGAAATAAGGCAGAAAGTAAATAAATATACACTGTTCAGTTTGGACAAGAAAAAATAAAATGACTTTTTTTTTTTTCACAGAAGACATGATGATTTATGTAGGAAAATCCTGTGGAATCTACAAAAAGCTACAAAGATAAAACATGAGTTTAACAAATTTGTAGGATACAATTATCAAAATAAATCAATCATATTTTCATATATTCACAATGGACAGTGGATATTGAAATTATAGAAATAATACTATTAACAATGACATCAAGAATATAGACATTTAAGGATAAATTTAACAAAATATATGCAAGACATCTGCAAATTATTGCTGAGAAAAATTAAAGATCTAAATAAATGGAGAGATATACCATGTTCATGGGTTGGGAGAGTCAAGGCTGTTAAAATGTTATTACTCAAATTAATCCATAGATTCATCAATGTTTCAGTCAGAGTGTGAAACTTTTTTGCATAGCAAATTGATAGGCTGTTTCTAAAATTCACATAGAAATGCAAAGAATCAACAAATCAAAACGGAGTTGAAAAAAAAGAACATAATTTATACTAACATCATCTGATTGCAAAGTGGATTTTAATGCTACCATAAAATCAGTACAGTGTGGTGTTGGTGTCAATATAAATAAATAAGTCAATGGAACAGAATAAAGAGTTAGAAATAGAACCAAATATATGTGGGAAACTGATTTTTGACAAAGGTGCCAAGATAGTTCATTTGAGAAAGGATAATCTTTTCAATGTCCTGAAAATTAGCTATCACCTGCAAAAAAAAAAAAAAAAGAACTTTAGTTCATATCTTGCACCATATTAAAAAAAACTAACTCCAAATGGATAATAAATGTATAACCTGTAAGTAGAAAACTTTTTAGAAGAAAGCATAAAATAAATATTTGTTAAGTTGGGGTTATGTTATGGTTTGTAGGTGAGGTGGCCCCCAGAAGCTGGTGTGTGAGACAATGCAAGAAAGTTTAGAGATGAAATGATTGGGTTATGAAAGCCTTAACCTAATCAGTGCATTAATCCACTGATGAGGATTAACTGGGTGGTAACTATGTAGATAGGGGATGGCTAGAGGAGGTGGGTCACTGGAGGGTATTCCTTGAGGTATATATTTTGTCCTTGTTGAGTGGTGCTTTCTCTGCTTCTTGGTGGACATGTCCTGAGTTGCTTTCCTCTACCACACTTCTGCCATGATACTCTGCTTCATCTTGGGCCCTGAGGAATGGAGTTGGCCATCTGTGGATTGAGACCTCTGAAAACATGAGCCCCCAAATAAACTATCCCTCTTCTAATTGTTCTTGTCAGGTCTTTTGGTTGCAGCACTGAAAAACTGACTAAAACAGGCGGCATGTGTTTTCTTAACTACAACACCAAAGCACAATCCAAAAAAGAAAAAAAAATCATAAATTTGACTTCATGAAAATTAAAAACTTCTGTGCATCAAAAGACATTGTTAAGGGCTGAGGTTGAAGCTCAGTGGTAGAGTGCTTGCCTAGCATGTGTGAGGCACTGGGTTCAATTCTCAGCACCACATATAAATGAAAAAAATAAAGGTCCATTAACAACTAAAAATATATTTTTAAAAAAGACATTGTTAAGAGAATGGAAAGACAAGCCGCTACCTGGGAGAAAATATTTGCAAATACAACGTTATATCTGATAAGTGATTTGCATGGAGAATATGTAAGTAGCTTTAAACTCAATTTAAAAACCAATGCCAATAAATATGGTCAAAATAAATGGATACATCAGCAAAGAGGCTATATGGATGGCAAATAAGCACATGAAAAGATGCTCAATGTAATTAATCATCAAGAAAGTGCAAATAAAAACCAAACTAGAATTGCTGAAATTTAAAAAATGGACCATGGCAGGTGCTGGTTAGCATGTGGAACAACTAGAGAGCATGCATTCAAGAAAAGACTTGGACTTGAATGTTCATAGCAACTTTATTTGTAATAGCCCAAATCCAAATGTCCATCAATAGGTGAGTGGACAAATAAATCGTGGTAAATCCACACACTGGAATGCTATAAAAAGGAATTAACTGAGCAATAAAAAGGAATTAATAATACACAAGATGGATCAATAGAATATTGAAAAATCAGGCTGAGTAAAAGAAGTGAAACAAAAAGCAGTACATATTCCATCGCCCCATTTACCTAAAATTCTAGAAAACACAAACTGATCCATATTGACAAGAAGGATCATTGGTCTCCTGACTGTAGGAAATACCAGGAGGGAAAAATCAGAATGCGGTAGGAGGAAACTTTTGAGGGTTATGGATATGTTTATTATCTTAATTATGATGATGGTTTTACCACTGTAGACATGTCAATCTTATCACATTTTACTGCATGTAAATATATGCAGTGTACTGCATGTTGATTATACCTTAATAACATTGGTTCTTAGAAAAACAAAAAACTCACAGAACTCTACACCCTTACCAAAAGTCAGTATCTTGTCCACAGACCAGTTTTGCCAGGTCAGTGGGGTAGGTTGTGGAGAGGCCAAATAAAGTGCCTGGAGACAACTTGGGAGACATATGGTTTATTGGGAAAAGTTTACAAGGGACCAGTAACTGCTCCAAAAAGAGTTTGGCAGTGACAGGTGGCCAGGTAACACCTCTGTCCCTCATGGAACTTTGCTAAGCAGTGCCTTCTCTCCCTCACAGTGTTGTGTCCCGTGACACAAGTGACACATATCCTCTCCACAGTGCCCTCTGTTCTGCCCCCACCCCCACTGAGAGAAGGGTTTCCTATGTTCAGCTGAAGAAGCAGTAACACCATCTACATTAGCTTGCTTATTTCGCTTGAATGCCCAGCGTCCCAAGGAGTAACTGTCCCGTCATGCATGCAAAAGAGCTTTCTACAGATGACACTAACTGTGCTAGTTCACAGCGTGTATGGGAGAGAGTCAGTGCCCTTCAAGGAATTGTGTCTGGACTTTCCAGCCAGGCTAGCTCTCACTGTTTCCTTAAGTTGGTGAGGTTTTTGGGAAAAGAAAGGGGCATTCACGGACATGATGTTCCATTTTACTATGTGTAGTTTATTTCTTAGTACACCTGATTATTAAAAAATTCAGATATTCCAGTTAACCGAAAGTACCATGCTATTTTTACAGATATTTTAGGTGCTATAAAAATTTAAGAGCTCTATAATTTTTTTTTACATGAACAAGCACTGAGAATATATGAGGAAAATTTTTGGATGAAGTGCCTTGCCTTGAAGAATCAGTAGGGTTTTGACAAGAAAGAAGAGAGAGGCTATGCAGAGGCATTTGAGACAAAGCTGAATAGGTTCAGGAGACATTATTAGAATGTGAATTTAGCTGAGCAATAGCAGTAGGAGGAGGTTTGTTATGAGAACCAGCTGTGGTGGAGTAGGGAGGGACTGGGATGGAAAGTTTGGAACCCAAGCTAAGAAGTTTAAGATTTACCTAAAGTTTGAGGGGAAAGGTATTTTTTTCAGCATTGATCTGGAGATGATACTTAAAATCAGGTTGAGAATAAAAGTTGGATGGAGATTCTCGATCAAGCTTTCTAGGAAGAATGTGACAATGAATATATTTGCAGTAGATGATAAACAAAATTCCTAAACCACAGAGCATATGTAACTGATCAGATAATTCATGCCACACTTCTGCTTGGTTACACCCTTTTCTCTTTCCCATCTGTGCTGAAAAGCATGAAAATTTGCCTAGGTAGTCACAGCTCATGCAAAGAACAGACTCTCACAGATGGTGCCTCACTAATTACAGTTTGCAACAAATAGTTTTCACAATAAGATTGTTATCTTTTTTTAACAAATGCAGGACTAGTAGTTATGTGATGTTTTTATATTTCATCAAACAGAAATTGTCAAGAAAGAAAAAAATGTTAATATTTACCCTATGCTATAGTTTTCTCCATTGCAAAACTTGTTATGACATTCAAATTAGCGTTTGGGGATGTGGTCGCCCTGGTCCACGCTCAAGTTGAGAACCACTTTACTAAATGGTCTCTAATGCCTAAAGAGAATATCTGTCAATACATTTCCAATGGAGGCATTGTAATGGGAGAGAGGGAAGGATGTAGGCCTCCCCTATGGGACCTTCATAAAATATTTGCAACAAAAGTATAGAAAGGGAATATCATAATAGTAGGTAATTACTGGGTCTCAAATGTCTATTGTATATGATCTTCACAACTCTACAAGTTATTTATTTTTCTTCCCATTCTGCTGGCGCTAACTTCAGAAAGGTTGTATAACTTGTTCATGGTTGCACAGACAATAAGTGGCATAGTTGTATTCTGCATTCTTACAGTGGGATTATTTTGTTTTTTGTTCTTTTTTTTTTCCACTAGAAAAAAGTTTCTCAAAGAATCTGATCAAAAGAAATACATGTTGTCAGTACCACACTATGTTCTTGATACTGATTTCTCACAGTGAGGCTTCTTGAGTTTTATATCCCCCAATCTCATTAATTACCAGTCCTTCTAGCTATACAGTGACACTTATTAGCAGGAGCAGGTAAGGAAACAGAACTGGGGAAGGAAATCGGAGGTATCCCAATCACCATCCAAGAGATCACTGTAAGCATGAAATTTGAATTTAGAGTCTCCTGGTTTTTTTCTTTTTTAAAAAATATTTTTTAGTTGTAGTTGGACACAATACCTTTATTTTATTTATTTATTTTTATGTGGTGCTGAGGATCCGAACCCAGGGCCTCACACGTGTAGAGTCTCTTGTTTTTGTCTACTTAAAATGGTCATGTAAATCTTGCCATGATCCCCAAGCAAATCTGTATTTGTTTTAATAAAAACAACATATTGCTCACATGTTCGTATGTAGCAGCTACTTTAGGACAAGGGTCAATATTTTAGCTCTTAGGTTTTCCTAGCAGTCCTGCATGCCATGCTTCTCAGTTCTACGTAGAGGAATGGAGTAGGTGAAATTGGTTAAGTTTTGCATCTTCCTCTCATGCCTACCCCTTTGGCTTCTCTAGCTTTCTTTCCTCCTGTGCAGGCGCAGGAACTCAGCTTGACTTGACTGAAGCCAATCCGAGTCATAACGGCCATGAATGCCCCTGAATAACCCTGACCTGGTTTCCCCACACAGTTTCCCAGCTCACCATAAATAGACAAAGCCTTACCACCTGGACCCTGGTGCCAACTGCATCAGGAATGTACCTGACTCGTTGATTCTTACTTGCCATCAACTAGGTATATCCTGGCTCAGAGGAAGTCATTTTTGTCCTGGTCATTACATAAACCAAATCGCCTCTCTTGCTGCCACCCAAATTATGTTTCATTATGTGATAAATTGCACTCGGCTGTTCTGGGTCTGCCTGCCTCTTCCTCCGGTCGCCTGACAGCCGACTCTCACACACTGGAACCAGGTTGTTCTGGAACAAGGGGGCTCAGGATCCCCACTCCCTGCCCAGAAGTATCTCCTATGCTGAATCCTTGTTTCCGCTCATCAAGATTTTCCCTTTCAGTGTCTCTGTCCTGGGTGACCATGACAAATTACCATCTTTTCAGGATGGTTTTACGTTCCTCTCTCTAGGTGAAAGATTTTACATTTTCACAGGGGATATCATGCATCATGGCAGACTTCTGGGAGAGGTATTTGGGGCTAGATATTTTGCCTCATGTCATCCCTTGACTCAAACTGTGAAAACAACTGCCTCCCAGAGATACTCTCCTTGCAAATCCCACAGAAAAGAGAGCAGCTGGCAAAGTTACCACAGCAGAAATACAAGGTTTTAGATACCATTTTTTTCAAATAACTTTTCCAGACTCTCACTATTTAAGGTTGCTTGGAGGTTGTACTTGGTGGAGTTTAATTTTCAATTTTAATTTATGGTTTGAATGTGAGATGTCCCCCAAAAGCTCATGTGTGAGACAATGCAAGAAGGTTTAGAGGAAAAAGGATTGGATTATGAGAACCTTAACCCAATCAGTGAATGACCTCCCTGATGGGGATTAACTGAGTGGTAATGGAAGGTGTGAGGAGGTGGGTTTGGGGGTGTATCTTTGGGGAAATGTTTTGTGTCTGGCGAGTGGAATCTCTCTCTGCTTCCAGACCACCATGTGAGCTGCTTCTCTCCGTCACACTCTTCCACATGATGTTAAGCCTGACCTCCAGCCCTGAGGAATGGAGCCAGCTGTCTATGGGCTGAGACCTCTGAAACTGGGAGCCTCCACATAAAATGTCCCTCCTCTGAAATTGCTCAGGTCGGGTCTTTGAGTCTCAGCCAATGCAAAAGCTGACTAAAACAGGGGAATCTAACAACAATGAAAGTGTGAGTCAAAGAAAGATTGACCTAAGCCTATATTAGTCTCCAGGTTCCTAGGAGACCAGAAAATTGTGGCTATACTTGGTTTACCCTTTGAGTAAGCCATTGCTCATTGAGTTTAAATCTGTTCCTGGTACGTCCTGTTGAAGCTCTCAGGATCCAGTCTCCCAGGAGTAAAAGTGTTAATTACATTTTCAAAGCTGTAAACTCCACCCAATGTTTTTGGAAGGCAGTGGGAGCATGAATAAGTGTTTGGAGACACTTTCTGCACCGGTTTTTGTCACACATCCTCTGCTGCCCACATGGTACCGCGTAGATTACACCTTCGGGGCCACGTGGGGAATTTTCTTTGTGTAACCGTGTGTACATGCCTGCACCCACGTGTAGGTGAACGTATGGTGGAGGGAATCATTCTTTTTGAGTTCTAAATTGCAAGTGAATATGCAGATCCTCAAAGTTGCTCTTTCAATACCGCTTGAGAAATCAGCCTTCTCTTTGCCTTCAATGTAGAGGCGAACTTCACAGTCTTGGGGTTTCATATTAGCTGCATCGATGTGCCACGTGGAACAGACATGCTTTTGGAGGGATCAGCTCTCTATCCAAAGACACTGTTTTGACCTGTCCCTACCCCTCCCTTCCGCCACAGCTAATGGGACCAGGGATAGCAAATTCTTTGGCTGGGCGGCACTAATTTGGTTTTGTCAAATAGTAGTTGCACAACCAAAAGGTATAGATGAGTCCAACGAGCTCTGGAGAAGAGTTGGGGAATACTTTGTTTAGTTTCTCTACTGTTTTGGAAGTTGTGGTTTGGGGCTTAATTGACCCCCAAAGGCTCATACATTGGTGCTGGGAGGTGGTGGAAACTAGGAGTTGAAGGAAATGGGTCACTGGAAGTGCTTCCCTGAAGAGTAAATTGGGATCCAGCCCCTTCCCTCTCTCTGCTTCCTGTCTACCATGAGGTCAGTGGTTTTACTCTACTCTAGGCTCCCTGCCATGACATTCTGTCTCACCACAGGCCCATAAAAAACAGAGCCAAGTAACATGAATAAAAACTTCTGAAACCATGAGCCAAAATCAATCTTTCCTTCTTTGAGTTGACTTCCTCAGGTATTTTGTCACAGCAACGGAAAGCTTACGAACACTGAAATTTTACAATCCCTTTCGGTGTCTTTTCTATAGCTTTCTTAATATTTAGGAAGTATACCTAATTTAAGTCTATATTTAACTTAATGTTTTCGCCCATTTCCTAAATTATTCAAAATCCTCCAGTGTCACATGTTAACATATTCTATGCCCAGTACTTTAATTTCACTTTGTTTTTTCCTTTCAAAACAGTATTTAGAGCTGGGGATGTGGCTCAGTGGTAGAGCACTTCACTGGCATGTATGAGACACTGGTTCAATTCATAGCATCACATATAAACAAACAAACAAATAAATGAATAAATGTCCATCAACAACTCAAAAAAAAACATTAATTAGATACTATTGTTGCTAATACTTGTTTAGATTTACCTATATGATTAGCAATTTCCTTGTTCATCTTTCTTCTCGAGATGAATGACATCTGGTCATGAATTCTCAAGGAGATTTAACTTTCATTTGGAGTATGATCCATGGACAAATAAAAGTGGATATTCTCTGTATGAGGGATATCAGATGCTTTTCTTTCTCTAATGTGAAAAAAATCACTTAATTTTGTTTGTGGTTCGATACATCTGTATAGTTACTGCCTTTTGCCTAGTAAATTTGTCAGGTTCTGACAAATTTCCCTCCTCTGAAATTGCTCACAGGGTTTTGATCTGAGTATTAAATAAAAGTCCCTATATGTACACATAAAACATTTAGCTCTGTGCTTCCCATTAGGGCCGAGTGTGCTAGGCTTCTCTTCCCTTCCCTTTTCCTTCCCCTCACGATGGTCGAAGCCTTCAGTGACCTTCCATTCTATAATGTCATGGGACAGAATCCAGGATAATAGTTTCTTTTCTTAGTATAATTTTATTTGGGCCTTTCACAGTGCTTGAAGCTAGAAGCCTGAAGCCCAGGTATCAGCAGCCCTCTGCCCCGCTCCCCAGGCTCTGAGGAAGAGATTTCCTCACTCTCCCTGAATGGTAGACAATCCTGGACATTCCCCACTCCCCCCTGCCTTTGCCTCTCCTTTTCTCATGAGAATGCCAATCATTGGTGTCAAGGCCTGCCGTGGTTTGAGTGTCTTCCCTAAAAGTTCATGTGCTGAATACAGGCTTGGCCTCCATGTGGCAGTGTTGAGGTGGGAGAGTCTCTAAGAGTGAGGCTGTTTGCAAAGTAATTACATCATTGGGGCCATCACCCTCAACAGGGGTTCATGCTGTTCTCCTGTAACAAGTTCTCTTTTGTTGATATAAAAAGAGCAAGGCTGGCCCCTGAATCCCGCTGGGCTTCCTGTATTATCACATGATTTTCCCTTCTTACACACAATCCCATGATGCCAGTTGCCATGATATGATGCAGCTACATGTCTCTCACCAGAGGCTCAACAGATGGGACTACCCAATCATGGACTTGCAGCCTCCAAAATTGTGAGCTGAATGAAACTTTTTTTTTTAATTTAAATATCTGATTTCAGGTATTTAATGACAGTAACAGAAAATGAACTAATACAGGGTCCACCCTACTCTAGTATCACTACATCTGAACTAATTTTACCTGCAAAGTTCCCATAACCAAATAAGCCATATGCTTAGGTCCCAGGTGGATGTGAATATTTGGAGGACACTCTTCATTCACTACTGGGGTGTGGTGGTCTAATTGTCTGAATGAAGTCAGTCACTCTCATCTTCTTTACTGGGATCAGCAATCTCTGGAAGAGGATGTTAAAAGGTAATGGGAGCATAAAGTCTTTGCAGATGGTGTAAGGTAGAATGCTACTCTGGGCCTAGTGGGCCTTAGTAAGAAGTGTCTTTCAATAAAGGAAATTGAAGATTATTTTTGAAAATTGAAGAGGCACTGGCTGCACATCACGAAAGACCCAGAAGAAATTAATCTCCTCGACTTTTCTTAATGTCCTTGATAAACAGCTCTGGCTCAAAGGAAGACTACACCACCTCAGGGACCATGTTTATGTCAGTCCATGTAGTGGTAACAAAAACCTGTGGGGAGAAATCAGGGCCATTACCTATACAGCAGAGTATCATAGAATTGGGGCCTGAATCTTTGTCTGTGGTGACTGCATAAGCTCAAAGTTCTGGGGGCAGGAATGATTGAAAAGAAAAGGGATATTGGCTGGTAGTTGGAAGGCATCGTCTGGGGAAAATATCCTAAGTGTCATTTATTATTCAGTATATGTGCCAGGCAC
The DNA here is from genome assembly GCF_047511675.1 of Marmota flaviventris. Taxonomy (NCBI): domain Eukaryota; kingdom Metazoa; phylum Chordata; class Mammalia; order Rodentia; family Sciuridae; genus Marmota; species Marmota flaviventris. Next base: position 15,943,783 of record NC_092499.1, on the reverse strand, counting down.
TGGATTAGCTTGTGTAGCTCTCCTAAAGTAAAGCTTAAATATAGACATCAGATCTTTGGTTGTTTACTCAAAAAGATGTGCGTAAGCTCATATGAAGATGACAGCGTGGCTTCAAGCAGTGGGCTAGCTAAAGCATGAGGTACTGATGTAAAATAATTAGGCATTATACCTCAAGTTAAAGAGGCCACGTCAAACTTTGTATGAGGCTCAGAGAATCAGACAAAATCAGCATGAAAGATGTTACTTAAATCTACTCATCTGGGGTGATTCCTTAGCCAGGGTCACATCAGGTGTTGTGGAAAGAGCAGGAGAAAAGAAACAGTAGGCTTTGTTAGATATCCAGGAAAAGGCATTGCTTTGGGGATTTATGTAAGAAACTATTGATCAAAGGACAAAAGTTGAAATATCTTCCACTTAAACAACTCTACACATAAACCTTAATAATTGTGCTTCTCAACTAGTCACTTGCCAGCATGGATGATTCCTTTATCTCAAAAGTATATTCTTTGGTAAAAGTTCAGGGATGCTCACAGAGGCAAAGGGTTTCTTTCTTTCCCTAAGCACTTGGTAGAATCCATTCTTTTGACTCTATTTGGGGGGGGGCGGGGAACACAGGCTCCAAGCAGCAGCTGACCAGTCATCATGGTTTGGAGGAAGAAGAGTTTGCAGAGCATTTCATCCTGTAAATTTCAGATGAAAAAATTTGTCCTAAATTTTAAGACCACCCCTGGCCCGGGGAACCAGGTCTCTGGGCCACATCAGATGCCCTTCGTGAATGGCCATCCTGCCTTACGCGCTGGGTACGTTCTGGGATGGAACAACCTGGACCGCTCATAACTTTTGCAAAGCCTTTGCCTTTTAGTTTGGCATTGTGCTGGAATATGAGCAAGAATCAAGAAGCAAGTGGGACAATGAGAGGAAGCAAGAATTCACCATAAAACAGGCAGGGCATTTCACAGAATTTGAAGGCGGTGACTGAGTGTGCTTCATTAGACCAGCCTCTTACAGGTGGTGTTAACAACCAAAATGAGAGTTCTAGCTGTTTACTTCTAAAAACACAGTAAATTAAACCTCAAGTAACAGAATTCTTGTTAAACCTTCTTAACAGAATTCATGATAATGGAGAATTGGATTTTCTAGTTAAGTAAAGATAAATAAGAAAATTGTTGTCTATTAACCTTCCAAACTGACATTTCTAATACACATTTATGAGTTCGTTCACTTTTTTGCATTACTGAGTAGTGCATCTCTTAGGGCCTCGGGATGGTCATTGTACCAACAGGAATAATCATAACGAGCAGTCAATATAGAAATGTGTTTAATGTATACTACAATAATCATGTGTGATAAGTCCTTTAAAAAATGTCTTTTTGGGGGCTGGGGTTTTAGCTCAGTGGTAGAGCGCTCGCCTAGCATGTGCGAGGCCCTGGGTTTGATCCTCAGAACCACATAATAATAAATAAATAAAATAAAGGCATTGTGTCCAACTACACCTAGTTTTTTTTAAAAGTCTTTTTGTTAAAGTTTGGTATCAACTTGCTTTGTTATTATTTCAAAAAGCTCTCTTCCTCTAATCTACCACTTAAAACATAAACAAAAACCCAAAATACCAAAATGGAGTTTAAGATCTAAGAAGCCAAATCCAAATACTAAAAATCAAACAAAAACCCAATAAAACAAAGCTGTTGGACAACAACATTTGAATTTCAGTGACCTTATTTCAAGTTAAAACTCTAGGACAGCAAAACAATTTGGGTCGTTCTGAGAATTCTGCCTGGTGAGACCATCAGAATCTGTAAGTAATAGGAAAAGAGGATCTCTTAGGTCTTTCCAACCTGAAATTCCACGATTCAATATTCTTACCTTTTAAAAACTATAATTTTTTCTAAAAGATATAACTGACATATAGGGTTGCTCTTTTTCAAGGAATAATTGGAAATAGATTTAATTTAATTCCAACAGTTGATTCAATTCCACCCACTTCTGTGCAGCTCAATATAACTACAGATGTAATAACTTAAAACCTTCCACACCAAAATGTGCATGCATATACCCTTCAGGCAAAGTAGCAAAACTTTTCATAACACCTATATTGCTTCATATCATGACAGCTATAGAAGAGTAGGAGATACAAAATCCATTTCTTATACAATTTTAAAACCTAGCTAGGAGATTGCATTTTCTTTTTATAGAAGAATGGAAGTCATCTCCCTAAAAATCACGATTTCAAGTTTTCTTGAAAATTACTGATTATTTTCATACGAAGCAGTTGGGAATGTACTCTTTCGTGCCTGTATATTTTCTTAATATTCAGGGGTTGGTAATTTTGTATCAGCTATTCATTCACAAGCATTCCAGGTGTTCTGTATGATAAAAGAGACCCAGATGAGAAAGTTCCATAATTAGGCCTAGGGCGTGCAGCTTAAGCAGAACACCCTAATGGCATTAAGTCCTCCTATCCCACAGTTAGCTGTGAATTATTGACATTTCATCAAACCCATAACTTTGCTAGTCACAAACTAGTGACATTTCGCAAACCTTACTCAAGAGGAAAGCTTTTGTGTGTACTGTGTTTCTCATGGTGTGATGTGAAAGTACCAGAATGAGCACCTTCTTGAAGAGGGGGAGTTTATTAAAAATTCAAACTCTGGACCCTAAACCCAACTCTATATAATCAGACCTTGGAATACCTATTTTTGACACACTCTGTAGTTGACTTTTTAAAATTTTAAATATATATATATTTTTAGTTGTCAATGGACTTTTATTTTATTTATTTATATGTGGTGGCTACAACCCCAGCCCTGTAGTTGACTTTTTTGTGCTTATTCAGGTGTTGGAACTGGCTAAAGAGGGGACATTGGCTCATATCTGAGTCGCCATCATGGTAATGTTATGAATTGCATATGGAATATCTGCCCCCCCACACACCAAAGCTTCTATGTTTCTACAGAAATATTCGGAGGTAAATGATTGGATTGTAGGAGCCATGACCTAATCGGTCCATCCTAGTTTGAATGGACTGACTGGGTGGTAACTATAGGTGGATAGGGCATGGCTGGCATGGGTGGGTCACTGGGGGAGTGCCCTGGAAGGGTGTGTCTTCCCTGAGGACTCTTTCCCTCACTCTCTATTTCTCTGCTGGAGTCAGCTTATAGCTTTTCTCCACCACACCCTTCAGCCATGATGCTTCCCTGGACCCAGAATCAACTGGCTGGCCATGGACTGAACGTGAAACTGTGAGCCAACTTTTCTCCCTCTAAGTTGTTCCTGTCAGTTATTTTGGTCACTGAGATGAAAAGCTGATGAACACAAAGAACCCATTACCTGAACCTATATTCCAAATCTTTTCATGTTTATTCTCTTCTACTTCAAATGATAAATGACAAAGAGAAACCCCAGAAAGATCTGGTCAGGAAGCCATCATTTATTCATTAGCACAACTCCAAGTCCAGAAGCAGCCTGACATGACAACTTTTCTGTCTTGCTTATGGTCCTTTACAGACAGGAGAGTGATGAGGTCATGGATCCCCTTCAACAGACAAGAGACGTGTTCCTCCTTGAGTGGCCTTGTCAAGGTCATGCCGTCATCCTGCCAGCCTTGCCAATGTGAGCTATGTGGGGTGACCGCTCAAGGGAACTGCTGTGTGCTAAATGAATCCCAGTCCCTCACCTCATCAAGCAAAAGGATCCACAAGTCAGACAGCAAATCCAAGGGTTGGGGGAGGCAGGGAGAAACGTGTTCAGAATAATTTTAGGAAGAGGAGAGATGGGTCACTTTTAGAACCCAGTATCAAAATGTGAGAAAGGAAGAAAAAAGAGAGAATATGAATTTTCCATCTTCCATTTTCTTAGATTAGCTCTTGGTAAACCAGTTTGGAAGAAAGCTCAGGTGATGGGCCTTCGGTTGCCATGGCGATTACTCAGCTGTGCTCAGCTGCCTAATGCGGCTCTGATTTCCCCACAGAAGCATGCACAGGGTCAGCAGAGGACACGAAATGCTTATTCTAGACTCCTGGGGACAGAGTTGGACTCTGCCTGGCGTGTGACTGGTGTTTCTTTAACATTCATTCCATTCCTGAAAATATTAGTGATTATTTTAACATAAAATGAACTCTGGCGGGCAGGAGACATGATTTTATGTTTACGTAACCCAGTTATGATTTCTATCTTTATTCTGACAGGATTAGGGATGTGGACTCAGTCCTTAGAGATCGCCCCACCATCTCAGGAATGTGTGAACAGTGGGCACAGAGGCTAGGTTATGTGACAAGCTTTCCGGAGGAGACAACCTGGACCCCCAGATTGCCCCTGAGGCCTCCCTCCTTTCTGTCCAGGGAGCCACCTTTGGTCCTGTACCTCTCTGCTGTTTCGCCCCCTCTTGGGGTATGTCCCTGTCTAAATGCTGGCTCTGGGCCTCTGTGCACAGGGGCGGTGCCCAGGCATCCCTCCTCAGGAGTGTTGAGGCTCTGTCCATGGAGGATGAATTTCACTCCAGAATCCACCGAACTTTTCACCTTCATCATTTCCTTTAGTCCCCTCAAACTCTTCTCTAGTAGGTGGGGAGATGGGACATCATTTCCCTTTCAAGCTTTTCCCAAATGTTTTGTCTATGCCCCATCCTTTCAGTTGCCTAGAGGCCTAGAGTTGCAGAAACTCAGGGAGATCTTTCTCTACCTCCTGCCCTGCTTTATTTCTCCTCTGAGATGTTCATTCATTTATCCAACAAAGATTTCTTGAGCATCTATTAAATGCAAAGTGCTCATCTAGGCTAGGAGGATGTAGTAGTGGACAAACTATGCAAAATCCTTGTGATGGTGTGGCTTATGTTCTAGCAGAAGAGGCAGAAAAAAAACCACTGATACAGCTCATCCCCTGACGGGTAAGGACCATATGTTGTATTGGACAACCTAACAGGCACGGTCCCTAAGCCACACTGCTTGTTGTTTAATTAAACAGAAGGGGGGAGATGCTGAGAGCCATAGCCAAGTAGGAATGACACATGGCATTTTTGGTTGAAAGGTGACACCAGCAAGCCATTGAGATGATAATGATTATGTTAAGATGTGCATTCAATTGGAGATTAGACCCCTGCTGTCTGCCTAGGCCTGCTACTTTGGAGCTCTCATGGGACTCCCGGAGAGTTCCCATTGGTTGGGGAAGTGCGGTAGGAGGGATTTCCAGAGGAGGGATTTCCTGTTGGTGTAGTGTGTCCCGGGAGAAGGCCCCGTGCGTGGCATATTCGCGGGAGTTTTAGAAATAAAGTTTGTTCCCGCTTGAGTGGCTCGTGATTTTGTGCCCAGCCAGACTGTAGCATTACACGTGATCATATGCACATGTGTATTAGAAGTGGGTACAGGCTAGCGTACACACTAGGGGAAAAATAGCTCAAGGGGGGAAGTGAGTTGCAATTTTAAATAGAAAGGATCAGACAAACCTCATGGTGAGGGTGACATTGAGCCCAGACTTCAAGCAGGTTGGGAGTGAGTTAAGTGAGTATATGAGGAGGAGGAAGAGTGTTCCGGGTCCTAAGATAGGAGGCTGCTTGATATTTGTCCAATGGACCAGCAGATCAGGACAGCTGGAATTGAATGAGGGAAAGAAAAGTAATGTGGAGAGCTGTGTGTGTGTGTGTGTGTGTGTGTGTGTGTGTGTATAAGGGGTTGACAGGTCGTTAGGGTCTCTTACACGCCATTTCTGAGTTGAGCTAGGACCACTGGGGAGTTTCCATTAGTAACATAAACTGACTCAGGTTTTCAAAGGACCACTCTGGCTGCAGTAATGCAAATAGACCACGAAGAAGTAAAATGGAAATAAAGAGACGTCAAAAATAAAATCAGATCAAATTAAAAGTTTTTTAAAAGTTCATTGTTACACAATGAAAGAACGTACAGATTGCAACCCAGGAGGTTTCAAACGAGGTGGTAAAGCTTGTCTTAACAGCAGTGACAGTGCAGTCTATAAAGCATATGAGAGGAGGTATTTTGACCTTTTTCATCATTGGCTGTTAAACGTCATCATCGTTTTTAGGATGAGCAGCGGTTTGCACTGATATGTCAATAGCTGATTGGTTTAATTTCACTGAATCATGCTGACAAGGATGTAAGGCTGACATTTTGCGTTATGATTAGAGAGAATGTTTCAGGGACATCAGGATGACTTGCATTTGGGTTACATGGCTGTGGCTGGCTGGCCGTGGGGTATATCTAAACTATGGCCTATTTTCATCTTTCCTTACCAGAAAATCATTGCAGCAACCAGGCATGAGATGCGCCTGGACATTATGAGAAGAGGTCAGACTCTGGGATGAAGGGTGACAGCCCTGCCTCACCTGCTCTGTTATTCTATTTGCTAAGTTTCTTCTTTTCTCTGCTGCTAGAGGCAGTTGTCATGAACCCGGGTTTTATAACATGCAATAGGTTCTGCAGGAGCTTTGTTATATGACAAGCAGAATACCCTTCAGGGATAATGCGGATAATCATTTGCGCTACGGCGCTTCCTGGTAACATGAGTCATTTTTTAAAATGCTATCTAGTAACTCAATTTTGCAAATGGCCTTACAATTAGATTCGGATAATCTGAACATTATGAAATCCTGGAGGACATGGCCCATCACATGCTGCTCACCTCCTTCCTAAAGAATGTTCCTTCTGCCTTCCACAACCATCTGTCTCATAGCTGCTCCATGTCAGCTCAGCCTTTCTCTCTGGGGACCTCCTGGGACTTGAATTAAAACTTGGTTATGTCCTGAGCATGTATCAGAATCCACCCTACACAACCATGTGGCTCTTGTGCTCGAGTCTCAACTATGGGAATAAAGGGGGTATTGAGGTGGGGGTGGGGCTGGGTTGCTGTCTTATCACTTTTCCAGCTACTTCTTATTAACATTCATCCTGAACACTGACATCTCTGCCTGGGAGCTGTCTAAAATATAGTTACAACTGCTATGTGCTTGGAAGAATATTACCTCTTTATTTCTAGGATTTCAGATTCTTCCAGTAATAATGAAATATCTTGGATTTTTTTGTTTTGGACTTTGTTTTTTCATATGTCTTTTGTTTACTAGGTGTTTAGATCAGGGTTGCAAATAATTGAAACCCAGTCTGGCTAATTGGAGTCGAAAGTGATTGTAGGAACAGATGCGAGATAGAATGCAGAAGTGACTGGAGAACCAGGCTCAAGGGACAGGCAGAAGCCAGGGGAAGGGTGGAGGGACGATGTTCCACTCTGCACCACTGTCCTGCTTCCTACTGTGGTTGTTTTTTTTTTTTGCCCCCTTGGGCCTTGTTGTGCAGCTGCACTCAAGCCAACTCTGACACCACCACAAATAATCTCTATATTACTTCACTTTCACTTCTTTACCTCCAGATTCAAAGATTGGACAATTGTACCTGGTGGGCCCAACCTGGGTCACATGCCTGGGTGGTAGCTGCCAGGGAGCTGGGAGGGATCCTTCATCTTCCTCTGGCTTCTGCTGTGATAGGTGGGCTGCTATTGTCCACCTGGTTTGGGATCCCCCAGGTAGAAGAGGTGTTTGGATGATGGGCAGCTATGGTATAGATAGTCACACCTTATAAATGGCTCATTTGCCTTCAGTAAGGTAGGCACCACTGCCCGTATGTCGAATATATGACTCTAAAAGTCCAAGGCAAACTTGAACTGTCTTTAGTTCAAGTCTAGAACAACTTGGGCCCTAACATGTGTCATTAAATCCCATTGATTCTTTCCTTGGGCTTTTCCATATGCTCTACTTCTTCTCCACCATCCCATTTGCTCTAAGACTGTCTCAGAAAAGCCTGAGTTGGCTGGGGACTTAACTCAGAGGTAGAGTGTTTGCCTACATGTGCAAAGGCTCTGGGTTTGATCCTCAGTACTTAAAAAAAAGCAAAAAAAAAAAAAAAGCCCTGGGTTGTACCTCCTGTAAGGCCGACTCTTACTATCCAGGTCTCATAATGGCCTGTAGTTTCTGCAGACCTGTCACAAGTATAATCAAATACATATGTAGTGTTGTCTTCTCCCCAGCCACAGGGGGGCTCCACAGGGCAGGTACCATGCTGTATTCCCAGTGCCTAGTACAGTGTTGGGCATACAGTAGATGTGAATGTATGGTGAGAATTGATTTAAATGAATGAATGGGTGAGTGACTGAAGCAAGAGTCAAGCTGTCTTGGGTCCATAGCTACCTTTTACCACAAATCACTGAATTCTCAAACTTCTTTTAAAAATTATCAATGGTCTGCATTATAGTTCTATGGGATGTCTATCTGCTGCCTCAGATTTGTGACAGCATGAAAAAGTATCAGTGTTTCTACCTTTGGGTCACCTCTATATCCCAAGCATACTTCTGTATGCCTCACACATAATAGGTGTTAAATAAACAAATGAATGAATGAATGAATGAAAAAGGAGTTTCAGCCAGGTGTGGTGGCGTACACCTTATACCTGTAATCCCAGTAGGTCCGGAGGCTGAGGCAGGAGGATTGCAAGTTTAAAGCCAGCCTCAGCAACTTAGCCAGGCCCTTAGCCAGATCCTGTCTCAAAATTAAAATAAATAAATAAACGGGGCTGAAGATGTGGCTCAGTGGTTAACAGCCCCTGGTTTTAATTCCCAGTACCACACATACACACACACACAAAAAAAAAAAAAAAAAAAAAAAAAAAGAAAAAAGAAAAAGAAAAGAAAGAAAGAAAAAGAAAAAGAAAGAAAGAAAAAAGAAGGTTCACAGTTCCTCTCATTCCTCTCCTGACAATTAGAATACAATCCTTCCTTCTGGAGAGGGAGGATCCTTTCCTGTGGGGAGAGAGAGGCTAAGTTGATCTGAGGAAGGAGAGAGGAGAGGGTTTGGGGGAGTTGTGGGCACTGAGGGAAGGGAGAGCCAGAGGATTGGGATGTAAGTGGATCACTGAGGTCCCCTGAGCTTTGGATCCCTTTTGATGCCCTTGGAGAGACCGAGTGTGGAACAGGTCTCCTGGGGCTGGCCTGTGTTGTCCAGCTGTGCTTCCTGAATACCACACCACTTTGAGACTCAACCACTCGGGTTTCTCACCTTGAGCAGGTGACAAGTGAAACCCAAATGGCCATCTTCCCCACAAGGAGCTCCTGACGTCTCAGCAATCCTAGTCCTTCCCCTGGTTTCCGAAGCCTTGAAATTGGAAGTCATCTTGGGACCTTCATCTTTCTTTAACCTCAGTGACCAATCTGTTATGAAATCCTGCTGATTCTTAATGATGTCTCTTGACTCCTCGTTTGTCTTTCTTAATTATGGCATCTTCTTCGTTTAGACCCTAGTCACATACTGTCTGGAATATGTAAAACGCCTAATTGGTCTCCCTAATCCTATTTTCTTCCTTCCCCAATTTACCTTACAGTGTTTACCAAATCCATGTAATGACCTGGCTCAGGCAGATCCGAAACAAGGACCCCAGATGTCAAGGACCCCCTCCTTCCTTCCATCAGCTCTCTCGCTTTACCTCTGCAGGTCCATCTATGAACATCATGCTCCCATCTCAGTCTGCTTTCTTTTTCCTTTGATTAAAACCTTTCAAGAGCTGCTCATTCTGTGCTGGAATAAGTTCTGATTTTTAGCATGGCACGGCATGCAAGACTTTCCTGACCTATGCCTGAGTAGAGGTGGCCTCTTTCCCAGAGTGTCAAACTCTTTTCTTCCTCAGTGCCAATCACACATGCCATTCCATTTTCTCAGCCTCAAGTGCCCATCTTCCTTCTTCATTGAATTCTACCATATTCTTTAAGATTGAGTTTATTCATTCATTTATTCTGTAACCATTGAGGGGCTAATTATGCCACACACTCCTGGATGCAGAGAACAGGCCAGACAGGGTTCTTGCTCATGGATCTTCCATTCCCAAAGGTGAAAAGTAACAATTGGTGGGAAACAAATACAAGAGGTAGGTAACTACAGATAATAATATCAGTAAAGAAGTAGAACAAGATGTTGTGCTAGAGAGCAGAGGGATGGGGAGGGTTGTTTTTCACCCAGGAGTCTTGGAATAGGTGCTATTTGATCTGAGAGCTGAATAAGAGAAGGAACTGGCCATGCAAAAGGGGAGAAGATCATTGCAGGTAGAGAGAACAGCAAGGGCTAAGGTCCTGAGGCAGAAGAATTTGGTTTACCACAGAAGAAAAGCCATGGTGGCTGAAATACAGCAAATAAAAGGGAAAATAATATACATGAGGTCAGATCCTCTACCGAACCTTCCCTGAACACCTTTTGTTAATCTTTGAAGTGAAATTATTATTTTTATTATTTTATAACTTAAAGTATATTCTTATTTTTTAGTTGACATATGGTAATGACACACATTTGTGGGGTACAGGGAAGCAGAATTGTTTGATCCTGAGTAAATCCGCCATAGAATAAGCCCAGCTGGCCTCCCATCACCCTCACATCAACTTGCCCTTGTGAGTCTCTGGTCATTGTTTCATGTATTAGAAATTCTATTTCTTTGTTAATTAAAGAGAAGGCATAAGTGAAAATTGAAAAGACAACAAGGATATGCACAAAAATCACAGGATTCTCTGTTATGTCACTCAGCTTCCCGTCATTGTGACTGTAACACCCGACAAGAGCAACTTGGAGGAGGAAAAGTTTATGAGTGCACAGTTTTAGTCCATGGTCAGCTCGCTCCGTTGCTCTGGGCCTGAGTTAGGCAGAACATCATGGCAGAAGGGTGTGGTGAAGAGAAGCTGCTCAGCTCCTTGGGGAAAGAAGCAGAGAGAGAGAGGAAGAGCCAGAGTCAAAATACATAATCCCCGAGCACATCCCTAGTAACCCACTTCCTCCCACCATGCCCCAACTGCCTATAGTTACCACCCAGTACAGCGGTCCTTGGAAATTATGAATCCACCAGGTGGATTAATCCACTGGTTAGGTTGCAGCTCTCATAACCTAATTATTTTACCTCTGAACATTCCTGCATAGTCTCCTAAGCTTTGGGGGGAATACCTCATAATCCAGACTATAACATGTTGTTCATATTTGAAATTTTGGGGACCCAAAAGGCCTCCAGATGTTTCCCTCTGAAGAGTCCAAAGTCTGTTCTACTGTGAATTGCCATCCCAGTGGCTTAGTCTATTCCTGCTGCTATAACAAAATCCCTGAGGCGGGGTAATTTATAAAGAACAGAAATTTGTTTCCACATTTCTGAAGTCTTGAAGCCCAAGAGCAAGGTGTCAGTGGGTCTGATGTCTGGTGAGGGTTACTCTCTGCTCCCATGATGGCAGCTTGTTGCTGCACTCTTCAGAGAGGATGGCTTTTGTGTCCTCCCATGGCAGAAGAGCAACATTGGCCTAAGAAAGTTCCCTATTGCCCTGTAATAAGGCACTAATTCATTCACAAGAGTAGAGCTCTCAAAATCTCTTTCCAACCATCACAATGGGGGTTAAGTTTCAGCTTGAATTGTGGGGGGCATATTCAAACCATAGCACCTAGTTAACATTTGGTTGCCTAGTTTTTTCAAGTAAATTATAAATTTCTTGAAGCTTATCGTTTTGTGTATAAACTTTGTCTATGCCTGAAAAATGCCACAAAATAGCAAATGCATTCTTAGTTTAGTAATGTGGGCTTCTTTTTTTTTTATGGACACAATGTATATTTATTTTCTTGATTTGTGTGTGGTGCTGAGGATTGAATCTAGTGCCTCATATGTGTGAGGCAAGTGCTCTGCCGCTGAGCTATAACCCCAGCCCCGATGTGGGCTTCTTAAGTCTTTAATTAATTAATTCAATTTTGAAGACCTTTGCTTACACTGGCAGAAGAATTGTGTAAACATGATCACCATGGGGTTTTATGACCACCCAGTATTTTGGGGGAAATTTCCTAACATATAATACCCACCCGGCCAAGACAGAGATTAGTCTTCCCTTTTCAGCCTCCCTTGCAGCTAGGTTGTTGACATCTTAGCTCATCTTGACTTCTCCTATCAGACACACCCATGGGACATTTTAATTTGGAGAAAGTGATAGAAGTAAACAGTTGGCTCCTAGAATCCATGTTTTATATGACAGAGGCAATGTGGCATCAGCTTTCAAGAACAGAAGTGGGGGGGCTGAGGTTGTGGCTCAGTGGTAGTGAACTCGCCTCGCATGTGCAAGGCCCTGGGTTCGATCCTCAGCACCACATAAAAATAAATAAATAAAGTAAAGTTATTGTGTACAACTACAAAAAATTTAAGTATTTTTAAAAAATAAATAATAATTAAAAAAAGAAGAAGAACAGAAGAGGGTGCATTCCAAGGCAGATCTGGAGTCAGCAGTGGGACCCACAGTGTCTGCCTTTAGTGAGGAGGTCTTTCCTGGTGCTGCCCTGTGGCGTGGACTCTCAAACTAACTTGAGCTCTCCTGAAGTTCTGTACATGACCTCAAATCCTTTAACAGCTGCTAGAATGCCTTCTGTTTTTCTCAACTAAGAACTCTAACTAATGCAAGCTGCGTAGAGGAAGCAGGGCTACTTAGTATTAGGGTTGAAAACAAATCAGTAACAAAACCCAAAACCTCTACAAGTTATAATCTAAGCCAGGGGGGGCCATGTCAGCTTGTTTATAAAAATCCAATTTACTTACCATCTCATGGAAAGCAAAACTATTGAAATAGTGTTGCTTTAAAATGGAAGGTGGACATTTGGCAATTAGAAACCTGTCAAGACACTTTGACTGTAAAGTACCCAGTGGGATGTTATATAGCATTTAAAACAAGGCTACTCTCTTACACTTATACTGGCACACTGCTTGGTGATATTAAATCCTTTTCCAATATGAGCTATTTTCTATCAACCTCTGATCTCCAAAACATGAGTGAATTTCTCAAAATTGAATCCCTGGGACCTGAAGAGAGGTTTTGAACTACACTGTCAAGATGGTAGTCCTCTGTGAACAATTCAGTTTTTCTCTCGGGACCATTTTATACTTTTATACTCTGTTCTTCATTTTTAATGTGATGATAGTACTAGGCATGATCTAGTTCTACCAGTGGATGGATTCCAGTTAACATCAACTCTGGGTTAAATCTGGAACTAGAATTAATCCTCCCTTAGTTTTATCAATAACTTTTAATAGTGATCTCCCCTTTTTGGTTTCACTTTCTACAGTTGCAGTTACCAGCTGACAACTGCTATCTGAAAACAGTAAATAAAAAATTCCAGAATAAAAAGTGTATCCATTTAAAATTGCATGTTGTTTTGAGTAGTATGATAAAAGCTTGCACTTTCCAGCTCATTCCAACTAGGATACACTTTGTTTGATATGACCACACTGTATACACTACCCTCCTGTAAGATACTTAGTAGCCATCTAGATTATCAGGTCAACTGCTAGGATATCACAGTGGTTGTGTTCAAGTCATCCTTATTTTACTTAATAATGACCCCAAAGAGCAAGAGTAGTGATAATGGTGATTCAGATACACTAAGAAGAAGTCACAAAGTGCTTTCTTTAAGTTAAAAGGTGAAAGTTCTCAATAAGAAAAGAAAAAAAAAATAATGTGCTGAGGTTGCCAAGATCTACAGTAACAATAAATCTTTGATCCATGAAACTGAGAGAAAAGAAAATGACATTTATGCTAGTATTGCTGTTTCTCCTCAGACTGCAAAGATTGCAGCCACATGAGTGGTAAGTGCTTAAAGGATTCAGGACCATCTGTGGTTTCACACATCACTGGTGTCTTGGGATGTATTCCTCAGGGTGAAAGGGGGAGTACTATAAATGAGATCTTATTGGTTCTGTTTTATACATGAAGAAACTTAGTGGGAAAGTGATGTCATTTGCCCAAGTACTTGAGCTGAGAAATCAATGTAGTGGATCACCAAAAGCAATTAAAAACATAGACTTTCTTTTTTTTAAAGTCAGAGCATGTTGTCTTTCTTAGGAGTGTTTCATGAAACTGTAGTTTTAGTGTTTTTTTTTTTTTTTTTCATACATGCAGATGTAAGAATTTGGTAGTGATGGTTTTTGTGGTTGTGTGTGGTACTGGGGATTGAACCCAGGAACTCACACATGCTAGGCAAGGGCTCTACCACTGATCCACACCCCAGCTCTTTAAGAAATTTTGTTTTGAGACAGAGTCTCACTAGGTTTCCCAGTCTGGTCTCAAATTTGCTATCCTCTTGCCTCAGCCTTCTGAATAGCTGGGATTACAGGCATATACCATTATGCTCATTTTAAAATATTTTTTTTTATTGTGAGTTGTGTGGAAAGCTGTTTGGAAGCTGATGATATTGGTTCAATCCCTTCATGTTACAGGTAAGGAAACTGAGGGACACAAAGATTAATTGGCCTAAATTACTCAGCTATTTAGAAGTTAAGATAAGATCAGCAATGAGGTTCCCACTAGTCTATTTTTCTGTTCCAACATAAAAATGGTCCCTGCCTTTCCTGCCATATATAAATGTTATGGAATTTAAATAAGATAATTCAAAGGCTTTTATAAAACCATAAACTACCATAAAAACGGAAGATACATTTTGTATAGGCCAAAGTTATCAGTGAGGAGACAGATACTTGTAGGTATCTAGGCAGCGGAGAATTCCTCATAGGAACTAGGTAACAAAATTACTGGAAAGGGAGGGGGAACAACACTCAGGAAGGAAGGATGCTATTAAGAGCCCAGAAAATGCAGAAGAGCCCCTGTATTCTCTGATGGCTAGCCACCGATGGAGGTGGAAGAAGACCTTCCACTTTCTCCTACCTGATGCCTTAGGGAGTGTTTCTCATCAGCAGAACCAATGGAGTTTTCAGGCTCTGCCTCGGGTCTTCTGGAAAGAGCATACCAAGATGGCAGTATGGCTCAGGACCACAGATGAAATCCAGCACAACATTCAGTGTAAGTTTTCTCAGTCCACACTGGTGCCCTATTATCAAAAGCAAATAATATTTCTCTGGCTCTTGCCTCCTCCACAGTTACGAGATCTAAGATACCCTGCCATTGTTCCTATAGCCTGTCTATAGCAGTTGGTAAAGACACTGTGTGTCTGCTGTTGGCCTCTTCTCTCAGTCCCTGTCTGGTGGTATCTGCTGCTTGTGGAGTTTGGGGCTGGTGCCTGCCTGGAGTGCCAAGAGTCGGCTTTTCTATCAGCCCTGCTGCTAAAGGGTCTGGCACCCACTAAAAGCTCTGGATGCTGCCATAACATGATTATCCGGCCACCAGGCTACTGCTGTCCTCATCCGTAACAGCTGGGGTCCACATTATGTGCAGCAGAGATGGCAGCGGCAGCTACCAAAGCTGTCTGAGCCACCAAGTTCCCCCATGAGGCAGTGCCTTCTCTACAGCACCAAGTCACCACCCAGCCACCCTCCTGGGTTCCATTACCAGACCTGTAGTCCCCATATCACCCTCCACGGAACTGTTCTGGAGAAGTCTGTGTTTACTTTCCCCCAAACTTACCCTTATGCATGACTTTTCTTTTCTTTTTAAGTTCACTGCTTGTCTGCAGGGATAGGATCTTGGGAAGCTGGACTCAGAACAGTACACTCCTTAATTCAATCTTTGATCAATGAATATTTATGGAGGCCTAGAATTGCCAGCCCCTATTCAAAGCTCTGGAAAGTAGCAAACAAAACATGCAAAACTCTGGCCCTTGTGGAGGTTATTGTCAGGTAGAATATCAACATTAAAGGCAAATCATAAAAAAATAACAGATAATCTTGTATCATGAGCAATAATACATTGTAGGGCAATTAATGTTACATTTCAGAATAGGAAGATAGAGGGGTGTGTGGGGTGGGATGTGGGGAGGGAAGACCTCCCTGATAAGGTGCCATTCAAGCTGTGCTTTCTATCCATTGGTTGTTGTAACTGTCCACATCCAATCTTCTCAGTGACCCTTCAGCAGCCAATCTTCAGGGGGTGCTGCTGGGCACAATATCCCACTGGCTAAATAGAATATTCATTCCAACACCACAACATCATGACCCCACACCCTTGAGCGTCTCTTATATACCAGGCCCTGTGCTTTGCACATGTGATATGATTTAATTCTTACACGGAGTCTATGAGGGAAGTGTTACTATTTCCATTTCATGATAAGAAAAGGAAGAGAGAGAGAGGGCTCATTGCTCAAGGTCATATACTGCTGGAATATATCAGGCGATCTGGCTCCAAAGCCTAAGACTTTAAGGCATATGGCAGGAAGGTAAAGGGAGAGAAAACCATGGGAATGTTCAGGTAAAGAAGTTCCAGATAAAGAGAAAGGCAAGTGCAAAGACCCTGGGAGGAAAAAGCTTGACACTGGAGGTCAAGAGGGAGGCCAGTGTGAGTAGAAAGCAGTGGGGAGGTGTTATGTGCTGAACTATGTCCCCCTTAAAGCCTTGGGTTGAAGCCCCGTGTTAATCGGTGCTCTTCAGAGAAAAGGAATACATCTAGACAGGAATGCGATCGTTTCTGAACACGTATAAGTATATGCACATACATATACAGAGACATCTATATCTAGGTATAGACACATGAGAAGAGAATTATTATGGGAATTGGCTCACACAATTGAGGAGACTGGGAAGTCTTGTAATCGGACATCTACAAACTAGAGAACTGGAGAGAGCTGGTAGTATAATTCTTAGGCTGAATTTTATATCCAAAGGCCTGGGAACCAGGAGACCCAGTGGCATGACTCCCAGTCCAAGGACAAAGGCCTGAGGTCTGGGCCAGGAGCAGGGAAGGATGAGGGAGCTACACCACTGGGTGTAGGAGAGGAACAGTCGGGAATCGTCAGTGAACAGATGGTATGTAAAGCCATTAGGTTGCATGAGGCTACCTAGGAAATAACTGCTAAATTGTCCAATGGTGGTGTCTTCCAAATTTAGGACATTGGCGAAAACAAGAGGATGCAGCAAAGGGTACTGAGGAGTGGCCAGTAAATAAGAAGGGGGCCGAGAGAGGGGTGGTGTAGGTATTTTTGGTTCATTCCTTTCTTCGTATTTAATTGATCATAAAGTCTGGTCAATTCCAGCTTTTCAATAACTCCTTTGCCTTATTTCTATTCTTAGGGTCATAGTTCAGGCTTTTATAATTTTAGTTGGAATTCTATGATTGCCTCCTAACTATCCCCCTTCCAACACCATCTTTAATCTTGCTTCCCATCAGTCTATTATTTCTGCAAAAGAGAAAGCTACCAGAAGTACTAAAGATAACTAAGCAAATATTTATACTTTCATCATCCAGAATCGTCATGTTGGCATCATCATTTATAAAGTTAATTTCAGTTCTAGGTCCTGTTTATTTACTGACTCCTATTGCCTTTCCTGCTCCTGCAGAGGCCATCACCATCATGAATCGAATGCATATGTCGCCTTCTTACCCTGTTGTGTTTCCCTGGAAGCAGGACACACTGACTTTGGGATGGGTTGTGTGACTGTTCTCGGGTTGAAGGAATCTGAGCAAATGGAAAGCATACTGGGTATGACCAGGTTTTAAATGTGCTGTCATGGTTTAATTCCAGATTGAGGCTGCTCTTCCAGCCCCAATAGCAGAATGAGAAGTCAGGTGACTTTGAGCCCAGCTAAATCCACCATAGCGATCCTGACAGAGTTGCACGGAGACTTAGCTAAACTGCAGCCCTCAAGTAATGTATGAAAAACAAATGTTCGTTACTGTAACCCACTAAAATACTGGGATTATTTGTTACACAGCAAAAGCTGGCTACTTAGAAATATTTATGCCTGTGAAGTTTTAAAAAGTGAATAGAAATGTACCTATTGTATTTATTTTGCATATTATATATATACATCTGTGGTGTGTGTGTGTGTGTGTGTATGATCATAAGTAATTTGCAGTTCTATTCAATGTGTGTTCCATGTTATATACAAAATGGTTGCATTGTGTATATATTTTCCAACATCCTAATTTTTGCACTCAAGATTTATTTTGGATAAATCACCACGTGGATGTAGCAGATCTAGTTCATTTCATTTAAGTATGGTTAGAGAAATCTTTCTAAGTCATTAATTTTGTCATGTCACTTCTTTGACCTGAAGGGCTGACAGCTGAAGGCAGCCATGATCAGCACTCCCGGAAACTGGGGGTCACAAACCTTTCTGAAAGGGGATCTGGTTGGGATGTCACAGTGGACACCAGACTACCTTTGTGCACTTGGATTCATGCTTCATATTCATTCTGCAAGCAGCTCCTCCCACCTCTGAGGGGAACTACAAGAGAAATTTGAGACAAACTAGAGCCTCTGATGCTGCAGCTGGTCAAGAGTCACAACTGGTATTCACCATCTCTCTTCTCTACTACCCACTGAAGATTCTTTTCACCCTTTGCCAGTGCCCCTGCTGATCTGGATAGCCTGCCTGATGGAGCCACCCAGAGCTTCATCCCCAACGGCTCTGTGCCTGGTTACCATCCCTTCTGAGACTGAACTTGCTATATTTGTACACTTACTGTCAAAATGGGGCAAGTACCTAGAGGCAGACATGAATCATCTGAGTGACAGATATATTCCTCCTTCATTCCATCTCATGGCAGCAACCCCAGTCAGTTCTGCACAGAAAGATGCAAGTGAAAACAGGGAGGCGAGTATTGAATCAGTTTTGTGACTCTACCCTCAGATAGCCAGCCCATTACTTTTATTTCCTTTCCATTGTTTAAACTAAGCTTGTTTTAAAATTCTGGCTTATGAGCGTATGTGTATAGAAACATGTGAAAAAAATATATAATATATCTGAAGCTCTAGGAAAACAGGAAGACCATAAAAAGCACCCAGAATCCCATCCAGAGAGAAATGTTGTTAATCTTTTTTTTTTTTTTTTTCAGTGCTTGGGATGGAACGAAAGGTTTCGTGCTTGCTAGACAAATGCTCTACACCAGCCCTTTTAATCTTTTCACAATTCTTTGTAGTTTCTTTCCCTACATATTTCTTTGATTACTTTAAAATTAAAAACTCCATATAGACATTTAAAAAATTAGTATCTTGTGTCTTTTTTTTTTGAAAATTTATATTGTGACTATTTCCCAGCCCCTCTATCTCTTCAGTGTATTCAAAGAAGGACAAAGAAATTAGGCTGATTGTGGTTATTTCTCGAATGCATCCTGAAAGTAATTTTATGGTTAAAAAGTGTTGACTTTGAAGTCAACAATGATTTATCTTTAGAACGCAGAAAGAAGCATATAGGATGCGGGATTAAGAAAATAATAATGACTAATTAAGAGTAAGTGACTCATGTAACTCTACAACATATTACAAGTCTGGTTATTATTACTGTTACCATCAACTGAGATTCAGATCTGAGAACTGAAGTTCAAATGTAGATTTCCTGACCTAAAATCCCACCCTCACTATCCCTATAAGAGGGGCTTTGACAAGTTTGCTGGGCCTGGAGGAAGAAGGGTTTTTTGAACAGACAGTGGACCCAAAGCCCCTATGGCCATGTGTGGCTTCCCTCTGGGTTCCCCGACTGAGGGGCCACAGGGAAAATGCTGTGTGGCCCACAAAGGGCAGGATGCTCACCCTCCAGTGAGTGGGTAATATGCACCTGTCATTAGAAACCCTAGGAGCTGTAGGGCCATAGGAGTCTGCAGAGCATCCAACAAAGACAGGCCAGGCCAGAGCTGTCAGGGAAGGTTGGCATCTTCATTCAGAGGACTCACTTGAGGTCAACCACTCTGACCTGCAGGTGAGTGAAAGAGGATGTGTCCACACCCAGGCATGGGAGCTGGAACCCCTTAGGGGGTAGCCGGCATCACAGGGACACATTAATAGGCAGCAGGAAGACAGCCCTGGCTAGGGTAGGCAGCACCCCTGTCCCTGAGAAAGGAGGTAAAGGAAGCTGGTAAGGGCAAGAAGGAAGGGGACAGTCACCCACTTGGGAAGGGTTACCCAGCCCCACTGTGACATGGGGAGGGAGGCTTGTTAGAAAGAAAGGAGGTAAAACAGTTGTACAAAACAAAGTCGATTTCAAGGTTCACCAAAAGACATGTACCACAAAGTTCCTAGCAGCACTATCCAATGTACTCCCAAACTGGAAACTATACGAATGTTCATCTAATTAGGGTGGATAGATCAATCATGGTATAATCCCACGGTGAAACCTCAAGAACATGATATTGAGTGAAAGCAGACACAAGGCCAAGTGTTCTGTAAGATTTTATCTATGTGAAGTATCAAGATAGTCAGAACTCTCCTACACCCTTAAAATAAGAATAGGCTTAGGATGGGAAGAGCAGCAACCAAAAGGGACTGTATAATTTGTGCAGGTGGCTACATTTGTGCATTCCATTTTACCTAAACTTGTATAGGAATTTATTGGGTTACAAATATAAAAAGAGCAGGAATGATAACAAAATAATCCAAGCCACCATAATGAAGAAATTTAATTTCATTCTTCTTCCACTCGTGGATAGGAAAACAGCACATTTTGGGGACCATTTAGTTTCCATGAAGTTACTCCAAAAAGCATTCTAGCCCCAGTGATCACAGGAAAAGTTTCATGCTGTCAAATAATTTACAATTGCTCCAATCCACTTCGGAAGGTTCAGAGCGATGGGCTGCGGGGCACGGTTCTAAGCAGCTTTGAAGTCTTATTGCATTATTTCTATGTAATGCAAATTGACAAGGTCTCTAAATTAGGCAACTAACTAGAAAATGAGGTCTGAAAGCCAGATTTAGTAGCAGCCAGGATTCTGACCTGAAAGACTTATCTGTCTGTGGCCAGGGCATGTGTGGGGAGTACATTTTTCCATGCAGGGAATCTGGATGGAGAAGATTTATTCTTAAATGGAGAAGTCAGAGAATAAATCTGGACATTGAAAAGTCTTCTGGGTTTCATTGAACAAATATTTATAAGGTGATTTTTATGTGCTAAGCTTTCTAACGACTCACTCTATGAATAATGATTGATGGCAGGCGCTATTATTGTCATCCTCATTCTGAAGTGGAGGAAATGAAGCACAGAGAGGTTAAATGACACATGAAAGGCCACACAGCTGCCAAGTGGCAGAACCAGAATCTAAATCCAGATTGATTCCTGGATCCTTGTTAACACTAAGCTTGTTGCTTATCACCAAATGACAGCCAGACTCTAAAGATGGGGACCTTGGCTTTACTCACTGCCTTCTGTGATGGAAAGAGTGCTAAGAGGACTCTTCCTTCTCCCTCTGTCCCTGCCCCCCAAACATTGTCCATATTGCACTGTTGTTAATGCCTGAGCTTCTACCATTAATGTTTCGTTTTTGCTTTGGGGGGGATCTTTTGGAAGGGGGTTTTGAGCACTCTCCTTTAAACACCAGAGTTCCTTTAAAAAGTGCAGATACCCCTATAGCAGGTCTGGGGATCAACATCTGAGGGTAAAACTTCACCTAGTTTTCTGGGAAGGAAAGACTGAGAGCACAGAGGGCCTTGAGGGGAGGAAGAGATCCTACTCATAGGTGGTACCTGAAGGTCAAGTTCACTGACTTCTCTGTTGTGTATCAAAACGTGGGTCAGTTGCCAGCCAGGGAAACATCCTCCCTCCATTCATTCCCGATGTTGGAGTTGTTGATCATGTAAGAGATTGTTCTAGGGGACGAGGTATTATAATCTTCATTAGCCCTTGTATCTTACTCATTTTAACTCAGAATCTTTTCTCATATGATCCTCCAGGGTCATTATCATTACTCCCAGTGACCCAAGAAGAAAGGGAGAGACTCAGAAGCCTCGTGGATTGTCCAGGGTCACACAGCCTGTGAGCCTTCAATCAATCTCAGTGGAGTAGCAGAAGAAAAGGGAATTATTGAACAAGCAAGTGATCTTTTTTAAACTATCATAGGCTGGGCATGGTGAGGAGCACCTGTAGTCCCAGCTACGAGGGAGGCTGAGGCAGGACGATTGCTTGAGCCCACTGCTCGAGTCTCAGGCCAGACTGCACACTATAGCCAGAACCCATTTCCAAAGACAAAAGCAAACAGCAACAACAAACCTCTGCCCCTCCAAAACCCAAACAAGAACAGCAAAAATTGTCATATAATACACACAACGTGAAATTCCCCATCTTAACCACTTTTTAAGTGTATGGCTCCGTTGTGTTAAGTACATTCACATTATGTACAACCAAACTCCAGAACTCGATGTCTGGCAAAACTGAACCCTACCCTCATTAAACAGCTTCGCATCTCCTCTCCCTTGAGTCCCTGGCAAACACCAACCTACTTCCCATCTTTATGAATTTGACCACTCTTGTTATGTAATATGTCTTTTTTGTGACTGGCTTATTTCATTTAGCGTAGTATCCTCAAGGTAGAGCCACGTGACAGCATGGGTCAGGACTTCCTTCCCTTTTCAGGTTGAATGATATACCACTGTTGGTGCACCCCACATTTTGTTTATCTATTCATTTGTCAATAGACACTTGGGCTGCTTCTTCTTTTGGCAGTTGTGAATATTGCTGCTAGGAACGTAGGCGAACCAATGTCTTTTTGAGATCGTGCTTTCAATTCTTTTGGGTCAAAAAGTTCCTTTAAAACAAAGTTTTAATATGACACTTGGCAAGCCCACAATGAGAAAAACCTTAGAGAAAGCATTGTGAAAGTAAGATCCGTGTGATTGTGATGAAATTGAGCCTCTAGAGATGAGACCATGAGATTCACCTTCCCCTTCTGCACTGGCTATCCGCCCACCCCCCCTAAAGTGCAGTTCTCACCCTTGGACTTTCTGCTCTTCATAGTAGAACTGAGCAGTGCCTATAAAACCTAGTTCAATGTCCTTTTTTTTTTTCTTTAACCTGTCTATCTGAAGAGATGGTCCAAGATTCCAAGTGCTGCCCAGGACTTCTTGGCTGCAGCCTTGTCTAGAGGACCAATTCTTAACAGTCTGTTTTCAGCCCAGTCATACCTCTGGCCACAGAACACAGTTGGGGTCACAGCAAGTGACATTCCCTCAGTAAAGATCCAAAGAGCTCAGGGTACATATTAGCAGTGCCAAAGGGCCACCATCCAAGTGAGCAATATCATCACAGGAAAGAATGTTGGACCAAACTTGAAATTGTAAGAGGAAGAGAAAGAATGCATTGATTTTGCCTGACTCATATTATTTATCATGGGCAAACTCTGAAGACTCCCATTAGACACACTGTGCCCCAACACAGCTGTTTAGGAGACAAAGTCACACTTCTTGATCTCGCCTTGGCGTCGTAGCTTGGCAGGGAACAACATGTCTTTTCAACATCAGAGACTTAACAGAGAAGCCTGGCTGTCAAGGCGCAGGCTGGCACAGTCGGGATGGAGAGGGAGGAGCATGGATGGCTGGGTCCCTAGGTGGAGAAAACTTATGTGCACATCCTGCTGAGAGCCAGGAATGCCTCTGTGACTCACCAGGGTCCTCTGCCTGTCTGCATGGACACGTGAGTGTGGCCTAGTTTGAATGTAGACTCCTAGGGGACAGGGATCACACTTTATTTCATCCTGGGCAAATCAATTATTTTGTCTCATGACAAGATCCATCTTTATATGATCTCAGCATGCAGGTGGCCTTGGAAAGGACACCGTCTAGAGAGCATGTCGCTTTTGGTTCAGAAGTCCAAAGCAACCACTTGAGTGGATGTATTGATCAAGGCCTGGTCTTTGATGTACAAAGACTGCCAAATTTAGGCTGGGGCTCCACATCTCCTTTCCCTCCAGCTTTTTTCATGTCTCAGAAGTGGATCATCAGGACTCCTCTGCAGGCAAAGGAAAGCCTACGACAATGCCAAGGAACCAAGGCCAGGGGCATTGTCTAGTTCTGGATCAAAGGAGCCAGGGTCCGATGCTTCCTCCCTCATCAGAGGAGCTGGGAGTTGGGCCCTCCGCCCCATCTCTTCGTCTCTCCTACTGTTCTTTTTTTGTCATGGAAATACAGTTCTTTGGAAGCAGAAGATGAAATACCGTGCTGAAGGTACCCGGTTCCAAGTGTCATCTGTGCAGCAGCAACAGGACCATAACCCCCTTCCATGAAATCACTGGGGTTGTTTCACGGCCTGGTGACTGTGGCTCTCATTAGTCTTCTAATTTAACAGAGATGGCTGACGGGCAGTTTCAGAATGTGTGTCACCAACGGCTCTGCTCAAGCAAAACAAAAGTAACCGTTCAGGCCAGGGAAAGAGGAGGCTTCTACAAAAAGTGAGATTTAAATTAAAAGTGGGGGAAAAAAAGGATACTTTGAGAAAGGGCACTTTATTTTTAGAAGGGAAAAGGAATTAGGAGAAGATAATGGTTGCTGTGGCAACGGAGCGCTGCATATATTCTATAGGCCCTGCTTTAACAGTGACGCAGGGAATGAAGTGGATTCCCTGGTGACTTTCTGAGAAAATACAGAGGGAAATAAAAAGGCTGCCCAGGAATAATATCTCACATTAGTCCAACTGCCATTTCACTGCCATTTTATAGGCTATTTACTCCCTAGCCCTGTATTCACTTAAAAAACCCATTTTAATGTTTGGCACAAAATCCCTACTAAATGAGAGTTTCATTCCGTTTTTCTTCACCAATCCTAATTGTGCTTTCCAAATTGAACCAAGAACAGCAGACCCAGGAGCGTGGCTTGGAAGCCCACAATTCTCAGTCAAAAAGGTGGGGAGATTGCTGGAAGCAACCTCCGAAAGCATTTGAATTTACCTAGAAGGATCCAATAAACTGGTTGCTAACATCTGGAGAGTGTCCACGAATATTCAAATTTCTGTGTTCTTTTGGAAATTTAGAAAATCCGACCATCCCGCACCTTCCTTTTCATGTGGCAAAAGTCAGCTAGTTGCATCCCAACAATTTCCCATTCGCCTAATACGTTGTAGACGATTGCCTGTTCTCTATGGGCAATTTGGGTCTGGCATCTGCAACTAGTTACAGCTGAAATCTGTCTTCTAGATCAGTGCTTCTCAAACTTTAGGACACACCAGAATTACCTGGAAGGCTTGTTAAAACCCAGATTGCTGGACCATCTCCAGAGTTTCTGCTTAGAATTTGCATTTCTAAAAATTCCCAGGAAATGCCCATGGTCCTGGTCTGGGGAGCCACACTTTGAGACAAACTGTCCTAGGTTCGTGGTGCCTGGACTTTAGTTAGCAAATACTTCTTTTTGGATGATGTGCCTCAGAGAGATTATATATTAAGTTTAACATAGTGGGAAACATTTTTATTTATTTGTATATTATTTCCTTTATTTGTTTCCTTTGGAGGAAGATGGCCATATTTTGGAGGAAAAAGAATCACTATGCTCTAGCTAAAATGATGTCAGCGAGGCTGCCTTGCAGAGAGACAGACAAGAAATGAGAAGGGAAAGGAAGGAAGAGGGATTTACAGAGTAAAGTTAGTGGGAGGAGGTGGTATCCTTGTCCTGTGGCTCCCAAATACATATGGTGTGAGTGGATTATGTGTATGCATGTAAATGGTGACGAAGCCCCAGACTGAAGAAGATAAAGATGGTGCAAACTGTCTTCCAGAGAAGGGAACAGAGGTACTGTTTGTACAGCACACAAGTCAGGGGTGAGGGCACCAGGATCCAAGATGCTTTTGCAAAGGCCTCAGACTTTCTGAAACTATGAAAGTAAGAGACACACATCAGCTTTCCTCAGATCTCCGCGGAGCAGGGGTGTCTCAGCTGACACCTGGGTTCCATGAGAGGTGTTCTGTCTGTATAAAATGTATAATTCACTTTGCCTACTTTAGCCTCAAAGCGGTGGATGGCAAAGAGTTTCTAAATCTCTCTCCAATATGAGGTAACCCCTGGACTGTGGAGTTCTAGCCAAAAGCAGCAGCACTTGATCATTGAGATAATCTGCGCAGGTTTACAGGAGAACTCTTTGTTGGTCTTTTTTTGAGATACGGATGATGGTTCTCTGACATCCATTATTTCATCTCAAGGCCTCTGGTGATCTAAAGATGCTGGGAATACCTCTTGGGCTGGTGTCTGGTCTAACACAGAGGGGTGAGAGGAAGGCTCAGTGATATGGGTGGGTCCTTAGAGGGGCCATGTTTCAGTTCTTCTCCAGAAACATTCAAAATGGACATTTTGTTTTATTTCCAACATGTATTATTGAGTCTACATAATTCCACATAGAAAAATATAGAGAGAGGGTAACATTATTCATTGCTCTCTCCTTTATTGAGTACCTACTGTATGTTCAACTTTTATGTATAGTTTTTAATAGTCACCAACCACCCTGAAAAGTAAGAATTTTATCTCCATTTTACAGGAAGAAAAATTTGCTCAGAGAAGCATACTAACTTTTCATTCCATTGTTAAGTGGTGGACTGGGATTTGAACCCAAATTGGACTGACTCCAAATTCTCTGTGCTTTTTCTGACCACCCCACTGCTCATTATTTCTCAAATGAAAAGGATTGCCTTTATTTCATTTCTACAGCGTTTGAGTATGATAATCAACATACTCATTCACTTACCTATCCCTTAAGCCCCAAGAAAAGCATTAAAAAAAAGACTTTGAACTAATTCTTTTGAATGATAGCGTTGCATTCATAAGCTAAAAGAGGCCCTAAAGGAGTCTACTCTGTAATGATACTATTTGAAAATGGTTGCATGTCCCCAGTCCTTTTGTGATTTTTCAGCCAGCAGTTCTAGCAGCACATAGATGGGCTTTGCAAATAAGCAAGTTCCAGTTGGCTCCCAATGAATTTAATCTCTCAATTTTACTTCGTTGTTCTGATGTGCTGGAATGAGATTCAAATGAGATGCAATGATCATGGCCAATTTTCCTTGTCCCTCTCTTGTGTTAGCCTTTCTCACAGCTGGGTTTCATTTATGTGCCCATAAATTCCCTCCCCTTCCCAGCATAGGAGGATGAGAAACTGGGAAACTGAGCTAAACTCCAAGTAGCAGCCAAACCAGCCTGTTCTGCCAGTTTTGGGGGAAGACTGTTGTCATTTTGTTGTGAGGTTTCTATGGAGAAAGCTCTCCAGCATTGGGCATTCTGTGAACCACAATTCCCAACTAGCTGGCGTTCCTGCCGATCTAGAATGAACTATTAGCGGATGCTTAGTATGTTGGTTCTGGGGAAAATTATGAAGGAATCCAGTGGTCGCTTACCTAGCTCTCTGGCCAACAGTGTCCCTCTATACCCACTCTAGACCTCAAGGTCACTGCGTATGCTGCTAAAATGATCTTTCTAGAATCTGAATCTAAACAAGACATACCTGGCTTCAATGATTCGGCTCTACAGCTTTACATGACAGCCCATCTGACGTTTTCAGGCTCATCCCAACACTGTTCCTGCTTCCTTGTGCGGTGGAGAAGCTGAGCCAGAGCATGTCACTTGATATCAGTCTTCCTCTCCACCTGTCATGCTGTGCCGCTGTGTAGAAAATGAAGCCCTGGGTGCCTATACTGGTCCCTTGCAATGGGCCCCTGGCTCTCTCTCTAGTCCCATTCCCCACAGCACCCCCAGCCCCTCTCCCAACTCCAGCCAGCCTGGCTTCTGCCCTGTCTCAGGAGCTTTGTGCTTCCTGGTCTCTCAACCTTGAGCTCCCTTCCCTTCTGTACTCACATGGTCCACTCCTTCAGCCCCTTCAGATTATGGACCAAATGTCCAAGTGGACTTTCTGGATCCTTTCATATGAGAATAACAATTCTTGTCATTATTTTCCTTGTGTCTTGTTTTAGTGTTATTTTTTCCCTATCACATCTGAAATTAGATATTTATTGCTTATTTTCTTTATTGCTTTCTCCTGCATGAAAAC
This sequence comes from Marmota flaviventris, assembly GCF_047511675.1. Taxonomy (NCBI): domain Eukaryota; kingdom Metazoa; phylum Chordata; class Mammalia; order Rodentia; family Sciuridae; genus Marmota; species Marmota flaviventris. The sequence goes on along the minus strand of NC_092499.1, from coordinate 15,916,139 downwards.
ACACTCACTACGAGGGCAGTGTGCCTTAACTGGAGCCTTCTGTGTATCCCATAGCAGGTGCACACCTGGTGCTTTTAAAACATACCAATGTCCTCCCATTCCACCCTCAACTTGCGATAAGCACTCTAGGAAGTCCGGAGTACTTATAATCTCCAAGCTTGTCAGGCAGTTTCACACCACTAAACATAAAAAAATGATTTTCTAAAAGAAATTATTTATTTATTCTAGTTTGCTATATATGACAGCAGAATGAATTTTGGTTCATAGTACATATATAGAGCACAATTTTTTATGTCTCTGATAGAGTAGAGTCACACCATTCGTGTCTTCATACTTGTACTTGAGGTGATGATGGCCATCTCATCTCACTGTCTTTCCTTCCCCCCTGCCCCCTCCCTGCCCCTCCCCTCCCCTTTTCCCTATCTAAAGTTCCTCCCATGCTCCCCCACCATCCCCATTATGGATCAGCATCCTCATATCAGAAAAAAACATTTGGCATTTGTTTTTTGGGGATTGGCTTACTTCACTTACATAATATTCTCCAACTCCCTCCATTTACTTGCAAATGCTATTTTATTCTCTTTTAATACTGAGTAATATCCCATTGTGTATATATACCAAAGTTTCTTATTCATTCATCTACTGAAGGGCATCTAGGTTGGTTCCACAATTTAGTTAATGTGAATTGTGCTGCTATATACATTGATGTGGCTGTGTCCTGTAGTATGCTGTTTTTGAGTCCTTTGGGTATAGACCGAGGAGAGGGATAGCTGGGTCAAATGGTGGTTCCATTCCCAGTTTTCCAAGAAATCTCTATACTGCTTTCCATATTGCCTGCACCAATTTGCAATCTCACCAGCAGTGAATGAGTGAACCTTTTTCCCCATATCCTCGCTGACACTTATTGTTGTTTGTATGCATAATAGCTGCCATTCTGACTGGAATGAGATGAAATATTAGAGTAGTTTTGATTTGCATTTCAACATCTCTAATAGAGATGTTGAACATTTTTCATATATTTGTCGATTGGTTGTATATCATCTTCTGAGAAGTGTCTGTTCAGGTCCTTGGACCATTTATTGATTGGGTTATTTGGGTTTTTTTTTTTGGTGTTAAGATTTCTGAGTTCTTAAACTAGAACAAGATAGGGATGCCCTCTTTCACCACTAATATTTAACATAGTTCTTGACACTCTAGCCAGAGCAATTAGACAGATAAAAGAAATTAAAGGGATATGGATAGGAAAAGAACTCAAATTAGCACTGTTTGCCAAGGATATGATTCTATCCCTAACAGATCCAAAAAATTCCACCAGAAAACTTCTAGAAGTAATAAATGAATTTGGCAAAGCAGCAGGATATAAAATCAACACCCATGAATCAAAGGCATTTCTATACATCCGTGACAAATTCTTTGAAAGAGAAACTAGGAAAACTACCCCATTTACAATAGCCTCAAAAAAACCAACTAACCAAACAAAAAACTTGGGAATCAAGTTAACAAAAGAGGTGAAAGATTTCTACAATGAAAATAACAGAACACTAAAGGAAGAAATTAAAGAAGACCTTAGAAGATGGAAAGATCTCCCTTGTTCTTGGATAGGCAGAATTGATATTGTCAAAATGTCCGTACTACCAAAAGCACTATACCATTTTAATGTAATTCTCATCAAAATCCCAATGACATTCCTCACAGAAAATATAAAAAACAGTCATTGAGCAAGCACTTTGCAAAAGAGAGATTCATCTGGAAAAATAAGAGACCCAGAATAGCTAAAGCAATCCTTAGCAAGAAGAGTGAAGCAGGTGGCATCATTGTACCAGACCTTAAACAGAGCAATAGTAATAAAAACAGCATGGTATTGGCACCAAAATAGACATGTAGACCAATGGTACAGAATTGAGGACACAGAGACAAACCCACATAAATACAGTTATCTCATATTAGACAAAGTCACCAAAAACATATTGGAGAAAGGATAGCCTCTTCAACAAATGGTGCTAAAAAATGTGAGAAATAACTTGCACAAGTACTTACATCAAGATATAGCACTGTTCTAGCATTGCTGAAGACTCTCCATTGCTGAAGTACTCCCTAAGGATAACCACTCTGTTGATTTCTATCACCACAGGTGAATTTTGCTACTTGACTTATACATAAATGCAGCCATATAACATGTATCCTTTTGTGTCTTCTTTCTTTCAACATTGTATGTAAGCACTAAAAGCTTACTCTTTTTTACTGATGAGTAGTATTCCAAACAAATGTGACTGCATCACATTTGTTTATTTGTTTTCCCATTGATTGACATTTGAGTTGCTTGTAGTTATTGTTTATTGTGAATAAGGCTGCTGTGAATACTAATGTACAAATCTTTACGTGGACACAGCACTCATTTCTGTTCAGTGTAGAACTGCTAGGTCACAACATAAACATTCAGATCCAGTAGGTATTGCCCCAATTTTTCTGAATTGTTTTCTCCAATTTATAATTCCACCAGTGACAAAAAATTCCCATTGTTCTGTATTATCATCCACTTTGATGTTGCCAGTCTTGAATGTTATGCATCTAAAACTATGAAGGTGTCTCTTTGTGTTGGTGGTATTTCCCTGAGATTTTATTTTACATTTCTACAATGACAAATGATGTTAAGTAACTTTCCCATATTTACTGGTCATTTTGATATTCTTTTTTGCAAAGTGCCTATTCAATTCTTTTGCCCCCCCCCCTTTTCCCTATTTCTTATTGATTTATAGTCTGGACACAAACCCTTTGTTGGCTGTATGTATCTTTTCCAGTCAGTGTCTTGTCTTCCTCACTCTCTCAATTTTTTTTGTTTATTTGTTTTTGTCTGTATTTAATATTAATTTTATCATTGTTTTATAAAAGTTAACATTTCTGTCTTATTTAAGGTGTCTTTGCTTACTCCAAGGTCACCAAAGACAGATTCTTATCTTTTTTTCCATGTACTTAGTTGTTTATATTTTCATCGTTCTATGATCTACAATGAATTAATTTTTGTGCATGGTGAGAGGTAGAGATCAAGGGTCAATCCCTGCCCCTCATATGGATGTCCCATGACCTAGCAACCATCATGGAAAAGACCACCCCTTCTCTACTGAATTGCCTTAGGGCTTTTCATGTAACTCAGATGTCTGCATAGGCCCTGCCTATGCCCCTTCCTACTTTTGGAGTAGGTCTCATCTTTCAAGATTCCTGGCCTTCAGCATGCCACTCACACTGCTCTTGGTCTAAGGCCTTGATGAGCACTGTGTCTTACATGTACTGATCTTGCAAGCCATGATTGCTTGGCTTGTGTGTTTGCCTTCACCACAAGAGTCACCATTTTCATCTTCAAAGCCAGTGTCAAACACTGTGCCTAATGCAGATGATCAGTAAAAGTTTATTGAAGGAATAAGATTTAGAGCTTTTGAATGACTAAAAAAGGTCCAGTTCCCTTCAGTGTAATTTTAGAAGTAATCTGTTCTAAAAATGTCATTCTTTGAAAGATTGGTATAAAATGTCCAGTATATGGTGCAGCCTGGCTGTATACAGGGATCATCTGTAAACCAGTCACTTAGAGAATAAAAGGGAAAGCTTATTATGAGTGCAGAAGGCAGGAAGGAAAGAGCCAGGTGTTTAAATCAGATATTCCTCAGGACATTAAACAGAGAGAATCTAAGCAGTTACATATGCATTAGTGTCTTAAGTTCCTTCCACAGGAGTCCCAATGTCCAGAGAGGCATTTACACAGTGTGTTTGTTAAAAGGTTAGAATTTGGGATTAGATCTGATCCCTTTTAGGCCAAGCACATGACCTATTGTGTCCTTAATTTCTCTCAGCCTCAGCTCTGTCATAGGTAAAATAGATTGTTGTAAGCCTGGAATGAGATTATGTATGAAAAGCACACATATCCATTGCTTTGTATAGTGAGCCTCCATGTATGGCAAAATTTAGGGGAGCTCCTTCCCCAGCCCTTCATTCATGGTCTGCAAGGATGGCAATTTGCCTTTCAAAGCAAAGAGTTATTACATTTGTAGGCTGAAAATGAAAGTACATAGAAGTTCTGTACAGTTATGCCAGCATAAAATAAAGTTTGAGTTCTGCTGCTCTTTGGGTGCCATTTGCTGATACATGTCTCATTCCCACAATAGTATCACTGTGTGAGAAAGGGGCTCCCATCCTTTGACATCAATTATTTGGAAAAAAAAAGGAATTGAATGGCTTGAGTGTAGCTATGATGAGGTCTTCCAAAACCCAACATTATTAAAAAATAATTTAGAATTTAAATGGCAAGTCTACTGAATTACTGTACAAATTTTCATTTTTAAAAGTAAATATCAGTCTTCATAACCACCTGAAGCAAAAAAATATGGCAATATAGACCATATCCCATGCCATGAAGCTAAATTACCAAATTTAAAAAAAAAAATTGAAATTAAACTCAGTGTATACCACAAAGGACTCAAACTAGAAAATAGAAAGATAAAAGAAAATCTCCGAAACCTAGGAAAATAACACATTTCTAAATAATCTAAGGGTCAAGTATTTAAAGGGAAGGAAAATAGATACTGAACTTAGTGAAAAATAACATTTAAAAGTTTGAAGAGATACCAGGCATGGTGGCACATACGTGTAATCCCAGTAGCTTCAGAGGCTGAGGCAGGAGGATGGAGAGTTCAAAGTCAACCTCAGCAAAAGCAAGGTGCTAAGCAACTCAGTGAGACCTTGTCTCTAAATAAAACACAAAGTAGGGCTGGGGATGTGGCTCTGTGGTTCAGTGCCCCTGTCCCCTGAGTTTAATCCCCAGTACCAAAAAAAAAAAAAAGTTTGTAGAATACATCTAAATTAGTACTTGGAAATTGATAGCATTAAGGAAATTGATGGCATTAAAAACACATTAGAAATTAGGAAAAGGCACAAATCAAAAATAATTTCTACCAACTGGGTCTTGGGTGTTGGGAGGGTTGGAGTTTTAGAAGCAAATAAACCAAAATCAAGCAGAAGACAGAATGAATGAATATCAGAGCAGAGATTAACTATATTGAAAACAGAGACAATGAGCTTCTTGCTTGAAATGATAAATAACATTCACAAATTAGTAATAATATTGATGAAGGAAAGAATAGGTTAATTTTCAATATCAAGTATTAAATGGAATATTAGTTATGACAGACCCTGAAGACATAAACAGCATAATAAAGAAATAGTGTTGCTGTTGTTGGGTACCTGTTCTGCCCCCAATGGCTCAGTATTGACAGCTTGGTCTCAGTTTGGTGATGCAGGCCAGTAGAATCTTTAAGAGGTGAACTAAGTGAAAGGTTATTGGATCCCCATTTGGCATCAAGAATTTGCAAGAGCATGCCCACTAAGAATATGCACTTCACTGATAAACCCAAGAAGTTGCGTGAACGTATGGATTGATGGAGAAACATCAAATGACAAAGTTCAACACCTATGAATAAAAACTCTTAGAAAAATAGGAATAAGCATGTTATATGTTAAATTATGTCTTGTAGAGCATTTGTATAGGTTCTAGCCACACACCTAGAATAAGCCCTTTTTTCAGAAATGGCAATATTTTGATGTAATTATCTAAGATGGGGACATAATGGAATAGGGCAAGCTGTTGTTCCAGTGTGAGTGGCGTCCTTATAAGGAGAGGAGCGTGGGCTACTGGCCCAGTGGGACTTGTGACCTTATAAGGAGAGGAGGGCCGGCTGCTGGTTCAGTAGCACCTTTGCCCTTATAAGGACAGGAGAGGGGCTGCTCATTTGGTGGGCCTTGTGCCCTTATAAGGAGAGCTTGTTGATTCACAGGGCCTTGTATCCATTAATTATTATCTCCTCTCATATCTGTTTGACCTCTCACATGAAATATTTAATTTCCATCCCTGTCATTTTTGGTGTCCTACAGGTATTTCTGTGCAGTTCCCCCTGGCATTGCCTTTAACATGAGCCAGAGAGACAACTCTGGTGTGAAGCTCTAGCACCATAGCTTCAGGACCAGAAAATGCTCTTCTTGCATATCTCTACGCGTCCCCCTCAGTTACAGCAGTAACACATATGCATCGTGTATAGGACTGTATGGAGAAATCATGATGAACATTTAAGCCTCCCTCTCTCAGCACCACATGTGTTCCTACTGTGCTCTAAGGTGTCTTAGGGAACAGAACACTCTGTTATAGTATCACCATGTGAGTGAGGTGCTACCATCCTTTTCACACCAGTTATTCCAAGTTCAAAGAAAAAGGAATCGAATACCTTCAGGGTAAATGTGTTGTAATGTTTCAAAGCAAAAAGTTATAGATTTGTAGGCTGAAATGAAAACTACATTGAAGTTCCACCCAAATATTAATTGCTAAACAAGTAACTATCAGTCTCCAGAACCCACTAGAGCAAGAAAGGCCTGGAGTCCTTCCTTGTTCCCAGTCTGCAAATGGAAGCAGTTCTGGAGGCCCCAAAGGGAGATGACCCCTGGGAGTTATGGCCAGGCATGACTGGGTGATGACTTGCTCTGATGTCACAAGGAGCCATTGTGAACAAGTTTCAAAGGGCAGGTATGTAAGAGAGTGGCCACGGCTGGGTTTTTGTCCACAAGTACAGGAAGCTCTTGGTGGTGACCTGTCGGACTCCCAGCTAGTTAGTGTGTTTGGTGGTTGGTGGTTGGTGGTTGGCGGTTGTTGGTGGTGGTCTTTGGATATTGGTTCTTTGGTTTGGTTTTGTTGTTTTGTCTTGTTTGTGTTTTTGATTTGGATTTGTTGTTTTAGTCTGTTATTTTTTTTAAGCTAGCATCCTTGGTGGTGTTCCTGCTTAGGATGGATAGCCAGAGTAGTGAGACTAGTGTAGTGTCGCAGAAGCCCAGCTCCTGCCACGAGGCAGTCCTGAGGGACCACCAGTACGAGGTCCTGAGGGACATCGGGTGTGGCGGGTTCGGCCAGGTCCAACTAGCCCGCCATTGCCCCACAGGAGCAGAGGTGGCAGTGAAGGTCCTGCCCAAGACAGTGCAGAACCTCCCGTTCCTGTCCGAGCCCGATACGATGAGGAGCCTGAAGCACCCCCACGTGATTCAGTTGTTTGAGGTGGTGGAGACGCCCCAAAATATCTACATGGTGATGGAGCACGGAGGTGGGGGCCAGCTCCTGGACCACGTCCCCGAGGGAGGCCTGCAGGAGAAGGAGGCGCGCAGGCTCTTCCGGCAGATAGTGAGCGCCGTGGGCTACTGCCACGACAGGGGCATCGTGCACCGGGACCTGAAGCCAGAGAACATCGTGCTGGACGCCAGAGGCCAGGTCAAGCTGATCGACTTCGGCTTCAGCACCACTGTCCAGCCTGGGAAGAAACTGCACGAGTTCTGGGGCACCCTCTCCCCCTTTGCCCCCGCGATTATCCTGAGGCAAGCGTACGAGGGCTCCCCAGTGGACGTCTGGAGCCTGGGGGTCATTCTGTACTTCATGTTGACAGGGCGGTGCCCCTTCACGGGGCCCACGGCTAAGAAGATGCTGAGGCAGATGGTGCGGGGCGCCTACTGCCTCCCCCACCGCGTTTCTGTGGCAGCGCAAATCCTCATCCGCCAGATCCTGACCCGGGACCCCCGCAAGCGGCCCACGGCCAGGCAGATCCTTCAGCACCCCTGGCTGGCGCAGGGGGAGCAGCCTGTACCCCGGGTTTATGGGGAAGCCCTCCCCAGACACCCGGACCCCGAAATACTGACCGTCATGTTCGATATGGGATACGATCTGCACAAGACCTGCGTGTCTCTGGCCAAGAGGAAGTTCAACGCAGCCATGGCCACCTACCTCATCCTGGAGCACCAGAAAAGCCAGGGGGCGGGCGTGTTCCAGGGGACCGCTGCGCCCCCCAGGGTGAAGCCTCGCCCTCGCCCCCGCCCCCGCCCCGTGGATCCTTCCAGCTCCCTGCTCCTCCCCAAGAGGTGTCCCAGTGAGCCTCCCCTTCGCCCCTTGCCCTGTGAGCCTCCGTTGCAGGAGGAGGCCCAAGTGTCAGGGCAGAGGCACATCAGAATTGCCAGCCAGCCTGCCATCCATTTCCACTTTCCGCCTGCAAGGACCCCCGCATCTGATTCAGCCTCCCAGACCGACTCTGGGCAATGCTGTGCCAGCAGAAAGTTCTGGAAGCGGGTGGTGGGGAGGATTGCTTCCTCTGGGCTACAACTGTGCTGTTGCATTCCACGTGTCAGCAATAAGGTGGCTCCAATGTAAGTCCAGAGACCTGCCAGATACACCGAGGGCCTCCAATGAAGGGGAGGGCACAGCCCGAGGACCTGGGCCCTGTGGAGCCTCACTCCTCGTGTGGCCCTTGGCTATGTGGACTCTGAAGACCTGCAGGAGCAAGATGTGCCGACTGCCTCAGGTTCCTGTGCCTGGGTTTCAGCTGAGAGCACTTCTGCCTCCACCAGGACATCAGGACCCTTCTCTGTCCCCATCTGCAGAAGACATCAGACTGTCTCCCTGGGATGCTTCGCCTACCCTGCTCCTTTGTCCTTTCTCCCATTTTTTTGAGATGTTAAAATTTGTTTCAAATTGTTTAATTAAATGATTATGTAAGAAATCCTTATGTTAACTCACAATGGTGGGGTGTGGCTAGGGAAGAATAGAGGTACTTTGGATTACCAGACAGAAGGGAGTGAAGGGGGAGGGGAGAGGGGTCTGGGAGTTGGAATGATAGGGTAATGAAGTCCAACTATGTGCATATATATTACACCACCAGTGTAACTCTCCATCACATACAACCAGAAGAATGAGAAGTTATACCACTTCTGTATGTATGTATGATGTGTCAAAATGCACCAGTCATGTGTAACTAATTAGAACAAGTAAAGAATGTGGAACAATCAAAATAAAATTTAAAAATAAAATTTAAAATTTCTAATACCATCATCAGAGGTGATGTCTTAGTTTCTGGAAGATCTCCACCTATTCCCCAGAAAGATAACAAAGATTCTTTCTCCTTTAGCTATCTCTCTGTCTCATTTCTATCATAGAATAATCATCCTACAATCTCCTAAACTTTAGAGGGTGATTTGTTAGCAAAGCTCCCTCTTCTCCATTCTTTGGCCACACAATAGTCTTTTTCTCCTAACCCTTGTGTCTCATTGATTTTTCTTGAATTGAACTTCTTGAAATTATGTTGGGTTACAGCCTGAGTGACCCTGCCCAATGGACATGCTCTTTGTGCTAGTCTCTAGACTGAGCTCTTAGCACAAGTCATCTCATTGATGCTCATAGCTACCCTAGGGGTATAATTGTCCCACTTAAAGATGAAAAAAGAATCATACAGCTGACAAATGGCAGAGTTGAGTTTTGAATCCAGGGATCTGCTTTCAGGACCAGCAGGTTCAACCACTGACCATCAGTTGCTGGGCTCTCAGGGACAAGAGGGTAGAGGGGAACAACCTGGCATTAGGAGGCAGATAAGGGTCTGCATTCCTTGCTCCTAGCTGTGTGAGCACAGACAATCTCTAGCCTCTTTGGGCCTCATTTCCTCATCTGAGTGGGAGAGGAATTGTTTACTTGGATCCAGGGAGACAATAATGCAGGTTAAGAACATTCAGCATATTCAAAGCAGTTACTCTGTGCCAACCCTGGGGACACAGGGGGGTGAATAGTACAGACATAGCCTTCCCTTCTGATGCTCAAACTATTGGTGGAACCAGAAAAGGAACCATCTGGGGTATTGCAGTAGGTCCTGGGAGCACTGAAAGGGGAGTCAAGGAAGGTTCTATATGAGCTGAGGAGTTGGGGCACCAGGAGTAGGGAATGTTCCAGAAGGAGAAACAGCATGGTAGAGATCTGGTAAGAAGAGAGTCCACAGTGCATCAGAGGCTCAGGGTGCTGAACAACATGAAGACCACAAGAGCACAAAGGACTAAAAGCTTGAGCAGTCCTCTGACCTTAGGTTGCAGCGGGTTGTCATTCTAGGGTAGAGGACAGAACCAGAGGGGCAGAGGTCAGAGAGTTTGTGGGTCTTGGAGGGCAGATGGGGTGAGGCTGCAGGAGAGGCTAGACCCAGGTCAGGAAGGGCCTTGAAGACCACAGGAGGACTTTGTTGGACCATGGGGAGCCATTGAAGGTGACTGAGCAAGGGAGAGCCAAGATCATCATCATGCTTCAGGCAGATCACTAATCAAGAAGAGAAGCTCAGACGTGGAAACTTCACCTTGTCCCTTTAGAGAGGAAACCAGACTCAGAGAATTCTGTGACTTTCCAGAAATTTTGCTACTTGCCCACATTTGTGATGTATCTATTGTAGAGGACAGACGAGGCAGGGCACCGAAGATAGCAGGAAACAGTTTTATTTGGCTCAGAAGGCACGGCTTTCGCTGTAACCCATTAATCCCCTGAACCCCGAGTTCAGGTAGTTTCAGAACTTTATACCCAGCATGTAAGGGGAGGGGCTCACAAGTTCCCAGTCTGCAGAAGTTCACATAAAGGCAACTTTTTCTTTCACTGTTCTTGGCAAGTTAACCCTTCAAGGACAACACCTGAGAAGGGGAGAACTTCTTCTCTCCTTTCTTTCCTCCCCCTGCCAACTTCTCTTATCTTAGAAATGTAGACATCTCTGTGAAGCCCTGCTCCAGGCCAGAGGCCTTGTTAAAGGATTTGTCTTGTTTTTTTTTTTTAATCACACTTTGCATTTGCAAACATACTTCTACAAACTACTATACTGGGTAAATGTTTGTGGAAAAACTAGTAAAGGGGTGTCTAGCACTTGGAGTGCTGATTTCTTCCAGGCCAGTGGCCAAGTAAAACAGGGCAACAGGAAAATAGGAAGTTTAACTACATTGAACTCTTTTGTAGAGACTTGTTTTGCTGACAGTCCTAAAATCAGCCATGGTAAAGAGTTCTGAAGAAATTTTCTATGGAGAAGGCGGGCCACTACATTTCTAGTTCCTTGCAGAGATTACCCACAAGACCTAAAGCCAGGAAGAGATTGTTGAATGGCAAAGTCAAGTCAGGGGAGCTAGCAAGGGGCAGAATGCTCAGAGGTCTGCCAAGGGCAGGAAGAGCCCTGAGGTAGGGTGTAGGGAGCTGCAGGGGGTGGTGTGCAGCAGGGACACCATGATGCAGGGCGTGTGGGGAGTCACAGGGAGACAATCCAGCTTCTGTGATGTCCCTGAGGCCCTGTCCCCTCCCAGGGTTCCCTCACCTGGCCCTGAGGTAGCTGAGGCCAATGTTGTTCTGAGCCATAGGCACTCTCCACAGCCCAGGCCAGGCCCTGCACACGCAGCCCCATCTGAGGAGGAGCCAAACCTAGAGCAGGTGGCAGGACCCTGATCCCTGGCTCAGCCTGCTGCCTCCACCTAGGTCACTCCAGACCCTGAGACCCCCCCCCCAAACACATATGCAGGAACTGGATGGAGACACTGCCTGAGGGAGACAGTGGCAAGGCCTGTGTTGACCCTGAGCGAGCCTCCGCATGGCTCTGAGCCTCAGCTTCCTCACCCAGGCCAATCTCCCCTTGGCACCTCTCCCAGGTTTATGGTAAGGCTGAGAGGGGACCACGAGCAGGGATGTGTCTCCACTCTGTGGGCTGGGATGTTCCCTCTGGTCCTGGCCTGGAGAGCACTGAATTGCACCGTGGGGAAATTCTGCCTGATCAAGCATCTGGGGCTGTGGTCATGCTAAGGAAGTCTCAGCTTGCTGTACTTCTTTCTTTTTCTCTCTCTCTTAATGGTACTGGGACTTGAACCAGGGAAACTGTACCACTGACCTACACCCCACCCTTCCACTCTCCACCCCCATTTTTTTTTTTTTTTAAGATTTTGAGACAGGGTCTCCTTGAGTTGCTTAGGGCAACTCAAACTTGCGATCCTCTTACCTCCGCCTCCTGAATTCCTGGGATTATAAATGTGCATCACCATGCCTGGCTGCACATCTCTCTTTACCTCTTTTCTCTCACTTGTTTATGAGCTTTTTTAAAAACAAACCTGAGAGGTTCCAGGTTTTCTCCAAAAGACCAGAGCAACTCACTAGAATTATACCATGTTTTTGTGTTTGATTTTCTTATGCTCCAAGAAGCACTACAATTTTTTGTATTTAAAAGGAAACTTTTAGACTTCACTAACACTTTTAATGTTTATTCTCTCTACTCAGCAACTCTGTGTCTAGAAATTTATTCTATGGGTACAAACACATAAATATGAAAATATAAATATATTTTCAGATCAAGGTTATTGGAGCATAATTAATTCATAACTCTAAAGACTGAAGAACAATGTAAATGTCCATCAATAGGGGAATAAGTTAGCTAATTTATGGCACAAATATAAATGGGTACAATTCTCAAAATAGATAAGTTAATATCTGTATGTACCACTGTCTGTGAGTGTGTCCATAATGTACCGTTTAAGTAGAAAACAAAGTTGCAAAATTGTAGTGGTAGTTTTAAAAACAACCATAATTTAATTAGATGCAAAATACAAACATTAGTATGTATGTAAGTAGGGGGAACCCTATAAAAATAAACTCAACTATTTATCAGTTTAAACAGAATTTCCATAAGATAAATTGCTACCACAGAGTCACTGACTAAAGTAAGAAAGCATTTTAAAATGTTCTCAGAGTCTAAAATACAAAAATTCACAAAGGGAAGGTTTTCTCTTTCTGTATCACATATTCTGGGAATGGGTTTTGGGCATATTCTTTAAACACTTTAATAAATTAATTATTATAAAACTAGACAATACACTCAGATAACAGAGGCCTTGGAGAGACAGGTTTTAATTCAGAGAAGGGACATTAATGAGCCTGGAGACCCCTCCTGGGCTGCAGCTTAGCGTGGCGGCCACAAACTCTTTCAGTCTTTCCCTCTTCTTCCAGAAACAAGTATCCCCAGCAGAGAGTGGATGGTGGAAGAAATGTGTAGTCCAAGCGGCTCCTCTGTCTGGAAGTTCATCACCTTGATTCTTTCACTTGATTTGCACAATAACCCAATGAGCTTGTGGTCTCCTTCCATCTCCAAAGCTGGAAATCCTGCTGATGGGACTTCTGCTTCCATTGTTACATCCCTGACCCTGACTCTCCCACCTGGTTCTTGTTAAGGACTCTGTGAGAACACTGGGCCCATCCAGGTGACCCAGGATGTCTCCTTGTCTCAAGATATTATCCCACCTGCAAAGCCTCCTTTTGATATGCTAGACAACGTATTCATAGGTTTAGGGGATTAGGATGCAGACATCTTTGGGGGCCATTCTTCTGCCTAGCATGTTGGAGAAGTCATTACAAAGTACAAATGGAGGAAGAGGGAATTGCTGGAGTGTGAGTGGAGGTGGGTGGAAGAACATTCCAGAAGAGGACACAGCACAAACCAGGGCTCTGAGGTAGGAGGGAGGATGATGGGGTGAAAACTAAGAAGGTTGGTGTGTGGGAGCCCAGAGGGCAGAGCGTGTGTGTGGAAGGAGGAACATGAGAAGTTAGGGTTCCATGGCCTCGGCCCTGCCAGGAGAAGAGTAGGGATACAATCAGATGTGCCCTCTGGAAGCCACTTGGGCCACCACTTAAAATCTTAAATCATCACCATTTAACCGTACTGGTCCTTCCAAGTACATATCAATCATGTACATCTTACTCTAAGCTTTGAAGTTAATTTTAATATGGGAAATTCTAAGTATCTACAAAGGCAGAGAGAATGGTTACTGAAGGGCCGTGAACCTACCCATCTCCTAGCTACAATAGCTGGTTAAGTCACGGCCAATCTTCCAGTATCTATAGTCCTTCAGTCCAGTATTATTTTGAAGCAAATTCCAGGTATCCTATCATTTTACCCAACTTTCTTTCAGAATGTGTTTGTATAGGTATTAAAAACTCCTTTAAAAATGCATACTATCATAAGGGCTATGAAGTCACCTCTGTGGCTTGGTGTATATTTGTGGAAGCTATCAGTGCATACCCTTAGCCTTACAGAAAGAATAAAGAATATACCTTTTCCTTTTTTTTTTTTTTTTTTGCTCAGAATTCCAAAGAAGTTTCTATGTTAAACCCACACCTTCTCAGGGCAGAGGATTTCTCTTCCTGTGTCTGCCAAGCTTATTCTGGCCCAACCTGAACCTTCTTTCGCCAAACCTCAGCATCCCTGCTACAGATTGCAGAGGCCTGGGGGGCGGGGTATACCTCCAAAGCAACAGATGGGACAATCAGGCTCCTACTCCTGCCCAACTCACAGCACAGCAGAAGCTCCGGGCCAGTGCTCCATCCAGTTGCTTTCTTGGCACTAAGAAGAAGGCCTTTTCAAAATGACGAGGGAAGTTCAAGCAACCCCCATGCTGACACTGCTCATGGCAAGGACACCTGCAGTTGGGCTTCCTCCTTTCCAAATTCCTCTGCATTGCAGGATGTGAGGGTGGGAGGTGGAGAAGTCTCTAATTACACCTTTCTTACAGTCGCTTGGTTTTGTGACTATTTCAAGGAAGAGTAAAATGATGCTGAGGTCCCTCCTCTCAAGGGAAGGTTCCCTCTCTGCCACCCCCATCCAGCTCAGCCTCCACTGACTGGTGATGTTCTGTTCTCAATGTCTATTTTATGTAACGGCCTCCCTCCCACACCATGAATTAATACAACCATCATTTTATTATAGCAATGGACCTTATGGGTGCCAGGAAATAGGACCAGATTTGTCAATGGGGCTCCTTCAAATCACACATCACTACTTCCTCCTGTCCCCCCCCCCCCAACTCCCTCAGCCTATTACTGAATGTCCTTCTGGTAACTCTTTTCTCTCTCTCTCTCCCCTCACTCTTTAAATTTGTACTTTTTAAAAGTCATACATGACAGTATAATATATTTTGACATATCGTACATACATGGAGTATAACTTTCCATTCTTGTGGTTGTACATGATGCAGAGTTACACTGGTTGTGTAGTCATACATGAACATAGGAAAGTTATGTTCATTCTACTGTCCTTTCTATTCTCATCTCCCCTCCCTTCCCCCCACTTTCCCCTACTTCCTCCAGTGCAATCTGGTGAACCTCCACTCCTCCCTCCCATGCCCATTGTGAGTCAGCATCTGCATATCAGAAAGAACTTTTGGTCTTTGGTGTTTTGGGATCGGTTTATTTCACTTAGAATATAGTCTTCAGTTCCACGAAGAAATGTCATAGTTTCATAATTCTTTGTGGCTGAGTAATATTCCATAGTGTTTATGTACCACATTTTCTTTATCCATTAATCTGTTAAAGGGTACCTAGTTTGGTTCCATAACTTAGCTATTGTGAATTGAGCTTCTAGAAACATTGATGTAGCTGCATCACTATAGTATGCTGCTTTTTAGTATCCTTTGAGTATATGCCAAGGAATAGGATAACTAGGTCAAATGGTGGTTCGGTTCCAAGTTTTCTGAGGACTCTCCATACTGCTTTCCAGAGTGCTTGCACCAATTTGCAGTCCCACCAGCAATGTATGAGTATACTTCCCCCCACTACAACCTTGCCAGCATTTATTGTTACTTGTATTCTTAATAATTGCCATTCTGATTGGAGTGAGATGAAACCTCGGTATAGTTTTAATTTGGATTTCTCTAATTGCTAGAGATGTTGAAGACTTTTTCATGTATTTGTTGATCAACTGTATTTCTTCTTCTGTGAAGTGTTTGTTCAGTTTTTGCCCTTTTATTGATTGGGTGATTTTTTTGGGGGGGGTGTTAAATTTTTTGAGTTCTTTATTTGTCCTAGAGATTAATGCTGTATCTGAGGTGCATGTGGCAAAGATTTTCTCCCATTCTTCAGGCTCTCTCTTCACATTTTTGATCAGTCCTTTTGCTGTGAAGAAACTTTTTAGTTTGATTCCATCTCATTTATTGATTCTTCGTTTTACTTTTTGTGCTTTAGGAGTCTTCTTGAGGAAGTCCATTCCTAAGCCAACATGATGGAGATTTGGGCCTGCTTTTTCTTCTTCTAGTGGGCTCAGGGTCTTTGCTCTAATATCTAGGTCCTTGATCCACTTTGAGTTGAGTTTTGTGGAGGGTGAGGGAGAATGGTCTAATTTCGTTTTGTTGCATATGGATTTCTAGTTTCTCCAGCACCATTTGTTGAAAAGGCTCTCTTTTCTCTGTGGTATGTTTGTGGCATCTTTGTCTAGTACGAGATAACTCTATTTATATGGGTTTGTCTCCGTGGTCACTCTTCTCTTTAATCCACCCTCTCTGGTTTGAATAGTCCCCCTAAAACACATTGGCTGAGAGTGAGGGAGATAGTTCTCTGTTGAAGTCTGGATAATACTGTCAGAAGAAGGGGCAATGAACACCAAGAATTTAAGAACAGCTGTCCATTACAGTCCTCCCCTTGAATACTCTTCTCCCATGTACCTCCTATCACCTTCCCATCAACATAGCTCCAAAGGCGCCTGCCAACGTAAGGCAACCGCTCCATGTGCAACACAAAGCTCAGTCATCTCATTCTTTAAAGAGAGACCACCCCAAATCCTGTCTCCTTACTGCAGCCACAGCGTGTCCTGTCTTTATTCTGATACATATTCCTCTTCATCTGATCAAGTGTGATTCTCATGATCTGCAGCTTTTAAGTAAATAACACGTCACCATTCCTTGACATCAACTATAAATATAGTGGAGGAAAAAAAGACCAGAATACTTGTTATTGAAAATATTTATTTGGAAAAAAGAGAAGCAACAATAATGGTTGTGATCCATGGTATATACCATATTCTGGACTGGATAGGGGCAGTCCAACCTTTTGGGTGGCCTTTATTGATGTAGGAGAGCTGGGCTTGGGGTGAACTGCCCTCTGCGAAGGCAGTTTGAGTTGGTGGAGGCGTATCAGTGACAATTACACTTGACTGCAGGTGATAGAATACTTGGCTAATAGAGGCTTAAACAAGTATGAATTTATTTTTCTCACATAACAATATACCTCGAGGTTAAGTGGTTACCTTTTAAATAATGACTCAAGGAAATCCAGGGTCTATGACATGTGAGTCTGGTGCTCCTTTCTAATAGAGTGCTGCAGCCAGGATGCCTGACTCAAGGGGGGAACCAGGGGGAAGGACCAGCTCCAGAATATGTGTCCCTTTTTATCATAAATTGCAAAAGCTCTCCCAGAAACCATCAACAGACGCTAATTTACATCTCCAAGGGTAGGATGGTGTCACATGCCCACCTCTGGTTGGAGGGGAGGTTGAAAGAAGCTAGTATTCTAATTTTTTTTCTGTGTGTGTGAATTGCGATTCTACTAGCAAAGCAAGCATGAAAATTGCCTTAGGTATTGATAATGGGGAGTAATGGGGACATGAGGGGTGCATGAATTGAGAGAGGAGGGGATGGCGGGTAGGGAAAACAATAGATTGCTATTGCAATCCCAAATAAACAATTTCTGGCTCTAAAAATCTTTGATTCTAAGGGGGCATGAAGTTTGTCTCTGGACTTAAATAAAAGTAATATCTCAGGAGGAGATTGGGCTTCTGATTTTTAAAAAAACATCTTCCTGAGACAACAATGACAACTTGTGATTTCATCAGCAATTTCAGAAAAGGTGGAAGGAGACTTAAAGGATGCTGATATGTGTGGTATTGTGTGTGGCACAGGTGGGGTTTCTCATGGAGACACCAAGAAAGCAGAGCTGTCATCCCCCCATCCTCCCCCCAACCCCACCTTGGAGAGTTGGGGGGTTTTCTTCCTAATTTACATAACTACTGAGGCTGAATGGTCCAGAGCCTCTACCTGACTCCTGCCTCTACCCCATATTAATATTCATGGAGCCAGAGCTAAGAGAGCTTGGGGGAGATTTCTAGATGAGTCATAGGAGCAAAGTTTCATTATTTCCAGATGGCATTAGTTAGCTCACCCCACCAACATAAGCCTGAAAGTTCCCTTAGAGCCTCCAGCCAGGGGCTCCCGGGTGGTGATACTGGCCAAGCCTCTACAAGGTGGGATCTAGCAGAGTGGGCAGCAGCACACAATGGGTTGCTGTTCTAGGCAGAAGAGCATTCCCAGGAGTGGGAAGAAAATGCTGCTGTCCCAGGAATGCCCAGGGAATGAAGCTAATGGAACAGACATCTTCATTAGAAACTTGAGTTACTTTTGAAGCAACAGCTAATCTAGGTTCCCCTTCTTCTCCTTTCTGGCCATCTCCCTCAGTTAACCTGAAATAACAATGGAAATGATTAGGATTGCATCTGCTAAGGAAAACTGTGAACCTGCTGAGCAAGGATGACCCGTCCTATAAAAGAGCACGTGGCTATGTCTTCGTTGGTTCAACTACAAATATACAGCAAGCCCCAGCCGAGAGCATTACTCAGGCTGTTTCTAGATCCCAGGGCCCTTTAAATGCGTCACCTGACAGGAAAGGAATGGAAATCCTTTTACAGATTCATACTCAGGATTTTAATCTGTTTTCTATTTTTAACCTTTGGAAGAGAAGATGAGACCCTGCAAACTAAAAGGAGCCATTATCTCTGCTAAAGTAATTTCGGCTCTGGGAAAGAGAATCCAATTTAGATTTTTTTGTGTGTTATTCTTTGAATTCCTTGCAAATCAGAGCAGGTGATGACAAGAACTGTTGAGAAGCTGGGGGAAAAAGATCTGTGGGTGCTAGGAAATAGGGCCAGATATGTCCATGGGGCTCCTTCAAATGACACATCACTACTCCCTCCTGTTCCCCAACTCCTCCAGCCTGGACTACTGAATCTCCCCCCAATTACTTTGCCCTTTAATCCACCCTCTACAATTCTGTCTGCATTTTTTTTCTGCATATGGTTCTCATTTCCATATTCCTGTGCTTGAAAACTATAGTGACCTCCACACTGTCTGTAGAAAGAAATGGCCACTCCAGAGCAATGATGCACAGGCCTTCCAGCCCATTTCCTGAGCCAGCCTACCTTTCCAAGTCCTCCTCACAGCCAGTGGCCATTGCCTGGCACAGTACCTGCTACACACTTGGTCATACTGGTCCTGCAAGTGTTAACCAGCCGTGCCAATCTCTGTCCCCTGCATGTAACACGTGCTTAGACTGTTTCATATTTTGTACATTCCGGTTGTTCCCTTTCCCATTCCATCTGCTTGGTGAATGTGTATGTATTCCCAAATCTCCTACTCCAATGTCACCTCTTTCCATAGCCTGTCTGACACTCCCGCAATCCACCCTCACTTCTCCTGGCAGGATCACTTTGGGTTCCCATCCCATGTACTGCATTCCTCAGATGTAGCAGCTCCTGCATTGGATGTTAATACACTCTAGTATGCTCTCAAGAGATAATTGGGTTCCCAAGAAAATTTACTTTATCAAAAGTGGATTATAAAAACCAATCGATTCCATAAGAGATAAAAGGGGTTGAGGTGAGGGCGTTCGAGGCTTACAATAACAAAGTTAGTTTTCCTGTAGGGATTTCAATAATAACAGTGCTTTGTAGCTATCAAGAGTGTTTCATTGCAAGCCAAAATATCAAATTACTTGATCAAGAAAAAATAAAAAGATCTCATTTGCCTCACAAGCCACATTCCTGTGAGTCTTCCAAACCCCATTGTCTTTGGACTTGAGCTTCTAATTTTGCTGGTGTCACAATTCCTAACACAAAGTCAACAAAAAGACACAAGCATGAAGAAGTGGGCTAAGGAAGCATCACTCACACCACGGTGGGTCCTGGTACTTTGCTATCAGAAGCCCTCCACCTTTTCAGCCCTAGCTGTTGTGACCAAAGTTTGTTAATTCATTGACCTTATGGTCAATATCCAATCTACTTAAGAAATCGCTCTCTTTGGAGAAAGACCTCAATTTAGGAATTCGTTATCTTCCTTCTAGATGGAAGGACACCAAAAGCAAGGGTGAACTCTTATTCAATTTCATCACCCCAAGATTGCTGAATTGATGATAAATGTCTTGCACTATCTGGACATTTAGTCTTGACTTTGACTAGAGCTGGTTTATATGCTTAGACCTTTGTAGCATGAGTTGGATACAGTTCCATTCCTCATCTCAAACTTCTATGTACTGATGGCAATAATTTATTGTCATGAATGGAGTGATTTTAATAGACAATTAGCCCTTTTATGATAAGGTATTAATGTTTAGTGGGGAATATGCTAAGACCTTTACATGAATTATCTCAGCTACTCTTTCCAAAAACTCTATGTCACAAGTATTATTGCTGATCTATTATATATATGAATAAGTTGAGACCTAGAAAGATCATTATTTATGCCATGAGCAAATTAGTGGGGAATGGCATAAAATAAGCTGTCAAAATAAAACTTCTCACTTTGAGTAGATGCCCTCTAATCTTTAATTGGCTTATAATTTTCCTCTCTGAACAGAAAGTCAATTCATTTACTTGGATTTTATGTTTTGTGATTAGTTTATCTTGCAGGATTTATCTGTTTGATATTAGATATTCAGTGGATGCTTTTTTTACGTCTGGGATGGTGATGATTCGAACATTCTTAAGTTAAAATGACCATAGTTTTTTTTTCTATAGCAGAAAACCAAGGCTCTTATCATATATTTGTCCAGAGTAGTATGGGACCAGAGATGTTTTCTAAAGGAAATCTTGACCCATGTCTTTGTTGGGCACTTAACTCTAGTGATATTTGAACAGTGAAATGGCTTCATTTTAACCAAAGGATGTCAACTCTCTGCAAGAGTTGACTATTACAGAATATATTCCATGCTTAATCCATACCGTAACATCCTCCAGTACTAATCAAGGTATTCCCTTGAACTCTCTGCTACTCAATTATTATCAAAAGCTTAGTTTATAGAAATTAAATTCATGAAAGAGATTTTGAAGGAGTATTTTGCATATAGTCTTTTAGATTGCATATAAAGTATCTTAAATGATCTTGGGAAAGAATATATATATATATGTATATATATGTACATATATTCTTTAGGAATGTATATACATATACATATATATTTATATATTCTTTCCCAAGTTCATTTAAGATACTTTATATGCAATCTAAAATATATACATATGTATGTATGTGTGTGTGTGTGTGTATATATATATATATATATATATATACATATATGAACTTGGGAAAGAATATATATATGTATACTTATATATATGTATATATATACATATATAAGTATTATATATATATATATATATATATATATATATATACACATATGGGGGATATATATAAAATTAATTAATCAGGATGAATTCAAGAAAAACATTTAACTTCCTTGCACCTTACTTTCCCCTTTGATACCATGCAGTGGTTGGGTGTAGTGACCTTGATGTGTTTTCCACTGCTACTTGTTTCCAGAGGTAGTCTTAACTCTAACCCTATGTGAGAAAAATCCCACAAATCAGCAAAAGTGGTGGAAGATCCAAATGTTATTTCTGTGTGATCTGGAAATGCATGTGAGTTTATGATGTCACTGAGTCAGTGATGAATGTAGAACAGATGCCTTTCTAGCTACCATATCCCTTTCCCTATCATTACCAATTCCTATCTGGACATTGAAGTGATTCCAAGGAAGCTGCATCTACCATAGATGAGTTGAGTCACTCTTGCCATAGCTTTTGTAAGAGATGATGATGGCTTTGACCAGGGTGACACCAATGGAAATGGACTTAAGTATTTTTGATGGTTAGAAAATGGGAGATGAAGGAGAAATAAATCAAGAAGAACTTCTAAGTTTATGGCCTCAACAACCTGGTGGATGATGGAACTATTTTCGGAGACTGAAGACTAAGGGAGATACAGGTGGGTGTAGAATTAAGGGTTCAGTTTTGAATGTGTTAGGCTGGGGCTTCAGGTGGAAATGTCAAGAAGGTTGCACATGTAATTCTGGAGTCTAAGGTCAGATATGGGCTGAATATACAAGAAGTTTGGGAATCATCAGCTTGAAGATTGGAATTAAAGCTTGGGATTAGATAAAGTCACTGAAGGAGAAAACAATGTGGAGTTTCCCATATTTCCTAGCCTTATTAGATTTCAGTCCATCTCTTCTTGGCCAGTTTTCCCTACAGTTACCCTTTATTAATAAACTGAAAATTTTTTAATGAATATTTTAAAATCTGAGTTCTTATCTGCATTCCTTTTTGCTTTAGTGTTCTCTTATCCAACAATGGGATTTAATGCAGATTAAATTGAGTGCTCTCTCAAATACAGAGTCTTCTCCAAAGAACCATTCTGGGAGGTGCTACCACTCCCATCCTTCAGTAGGGCAGTCAATACTGTGGCCTACACAATCACAGTTCAAAATTGTTCATATGCTTCTGTTCCAACTCCCAAGCTCCCAGTTAATTAAAACTTCTTGAGGGGACTGAGCATAACCTGCTCATCTTTGAACTCCCCACAGCACCGCACAGTGCCAAGTCAGCACAGATTTACTGACTAAATAAATGGCCATGTTTAAGACAGGGTCTTGGGAGTTTTGAAGATTGGATAAGTAACGTATGTGCCAAGTTTTTGACCTGATCCTTGGCCCCAAGGGAAAATGTTTTGGCCCATGATATAAAACCCCAGGAAAAGCAGGGAAAGGATTGAACTTCTAGGACAACTACAGCTAGCAATTCAATGCATGACGTGATAAATATGGGAACAACAGGAAGCAACATTTAAGTTAGACCCATCCCAAAAATTTCAAGATGGATGTTGGTTATTCTGAAGGCAGCCACTCCAGTTTAGTTGGGGAGCCATTCACCATTTGAGCCTTGACCCTGTGAATGGCATTTACATGGGTAAGGGTTGGCCTTAGTTCACATATATCATTCCCAGTCTTTCTTGCCTCTGGTATCCAGCAATGAGTCCAATTTCCCTTAACTGCTTGGAAAAGTGGTAAATTATAGGGAACAAATGTCCCTTCCTGCAGCAAGAGGGACACCTGCCTAATGAATCAGTAGTTATGCAGATGGTGGGATAGAGAAGCCAAGCAGGAAGGATCTGGAGTCAGCTTGCCCTGATGGGCAATCAGTGCCAGAGCATCTTTCTCCCTTTCTAATCCTGCTGGGCTGGACCGCATGGCTTTCCACACAAATGTAGGTCATTTAAAATGCTGTCAGCAAGCTGCTGGTTTTTATTGCCAAGACACTGGAAAACCTACAGTGACTAGGAGAAATTATTTCCAAGCTGGTGCTTCTCACTTAAAACAGAGAATTCCAATTTTAAAAGCTGCATTCTACCATTCTACACCCAGGGCCATGATTACCCTTCAATGTTGCCCAAATAGCCACCAAGTTCGGATGTGTGTGTATTGGGGGTGAAAGGGAGGGAGGGAAAGATAATGTGGGACACTGTTTTTAAAGGCAGGAGTCATACACTTTGCTTTTGGATGTGTTTAAAAACATTATACTTGCTTATGTATAGAACCAAACTGTCATTTATGCCAAGACTGGGAGAACATTTGGTCTTTAGTTTGGCTGAGAAAGAAAAATATCTATTTTACTGATTGGATTTACCATTTTGCAAAAGTTCCTCTGTTTAATTCATGAAATTTAATTGTGATCATGCTGGGATTTATTACTTCTCATTAAGGTCTCCTTTGAAGAAGAGGAGAAAGACCTAGGGTTGAGAGGAAAGAGCTTTTTTCCAAAGTACCATAAGGCTTAATTTGGACTTCATTCAATCTCCTTAGTTCACTAATATAGAATTTATGACACTTAGGACAGAGAGTGGGCTGGTATTTATCTTGGTTTGATCTACGAAAAAGTGATTTTTCTCTGCAGGTGAATGATATAAATAAGGTCTGATGGAAAGAGTCTATATGCATAATAGAGTAAATATTCATTAGACACTTTATTTTACATACAAGTACTATGCTAATTCCAGTTTCTAAAATATCTGCATTAAAGAATGTGATAGAGACCACCACTTGACAGTACTTTTCCACTTTGCTTCCTTTTACTGTTGTTTATTTATTTGTATTCCAACCCCTTCTGATAAGGATTTAGTCCAGCCTCCAACAAAGGTATAGGTAAAACTGAGTGTTTTTCTAATTACTATATCACACAAAACATTGAAAAAGATTTTCACTAAATTTGAGGGATACTTTGAGCTTAGTCTATCTAAAAATATGCATGTAAAGATCATTTTGAAGAGTTCTGGGAGGTGCTACAAAAAGCTAGTGTAGCAATTTTACTAGAAATTCCCAAATAACTTTAACAGTGTAAATATTTATTTCTGATTCACCAAAGAGACACCTTTCCTAGGCAGGTCAGAACAAATAGAGTACTCATCAGGCATCACGAACCCAGGGACTCATCTTTTTGTTCTATCATCCTGGTGCAGTGGACTCCCATCTTTTGGATACCTCATGATCCAAGATGGCTACCATGTGCCAGCATACTACCCAGTCAATGAGTAGGAAGAAGAAGGGAGAGACAAAGGAGTCCTCCTCCAATGAACTGGTCAGTACACTTGAGCAGCCTTCCTAGAAATCCTACACAAAACTTATACTTGCAGCTCAGTGACCGAAACTTGTTTATGTGGTCACACTTTTCTATAAGGAAGTTCTTATTATTAAGAGAAAAGAAGAAAATGGATATGGAGCGGAACCAACCAGCCCTGGCCACAAATAGGCAGCCACACTCCTGAAACTATAGTACAACCAAAGGGCGCAAAATAGAAAATTAGGAGCAAAGAAAGTAAAAAAAAAAAAAAAAAAAAAAAAACTTATGCAATTACTATGCATAAGATTGACATTGAGCTTCTTGACAGCACAAAAGGGAAATAATTGTTTTTACTAAAGAAACAAATATCAATTCCCCAGTAAAGGCACAGCTGATCCCAGGATAAAATTCTATAACATTTCTCATATTGGCACTGGCACCACATATAAGCATAATAACCACATGTTCTGAATATTTTTAAATTTTACTCTCATTGTTAAATATTCTCTCCCTTTGCTCTCCTTATATGCATACACTCATGCATGCATATCCAATTTCTGCCTTCAACTACATAGTCACCAAGGGTATTGGAAACAGTGGAAGGCATAATTAAATGTTCTTAATAAGCTTCTGCATGGAGTGTGACGAGTGGTTCTGTGGAAATCAGTAGAAGGGATGAACCAGAAATGTCTTAGTGGTATCATCCATGTCAGACC
Organism: Marmota flaviventris; assembly: GCF_047511675.1. Classification (NCBI taxonomy): domain Eukaryota; kingdom Metazoa; phylum Chordata; class Mammalia; order Rodentia; family Sciuridae; genus Marmota; species Marmota flaviventris. The sequence continues at coordinate 15,891,109 of NC_092499.1, read as the reverse complement.
TTTGTGGTATGAGCCTGGGGGCCTTGTCAATGTCAGGCACAATTAAGTCCTGGAAGACTAACTCAGCCTCACCAAAGTGCTCTTGAGATAGAGACCAGCACCCACCACGAGATGACTGTTAGGAAGACCAAGAGTGCCCTTCCTGGCAGCACTGTGCCTTCTCTCCCTCCCATTATGACCTCTGGGAAGCCAAATCTTCATCAGAGGATGCATTTTGGTTTTGTCATGAAAAAAATCACTAACATGGGTTCAAAATCCCTCCAATTCATTTTCCTCTGTAGGCAGACTTTTGTGGAAGTCCAAAGTTTCTCATGAAGACAAGGAAGAAAAGGAAGATACACCAAACATTTAATGGCATCAACTAAGACCATCCATCACCACATGGATGAGATAGTTTTGCTAGAGATCAGAAAATACAGAAATCTTTTAACTGAGATTCCTCCCCCATAAATAGTGTCTGAATGGACATGGCCAACATCTTCCCTCTTGCTTTTGTGGCTGCCTAAATCTATTTTGGGTCACAGCATTCTTTAATGATATCACTACAATCAATCAGTATAGCTTATGTCCTGCTCACCTAAGATTTTCTTTCATGTGACCTTTCATTTCTTTTCTCTTCTTCATCAAGTGTTCCTCTCTCAGATTAACTTTAAGAGGGCAATCCATGTTCTTATGGAGGCATCATACGGAAGTTTCTAAGTGCGGGTCTTCAAATGACCTTCCCTAAATGCCAGGAACATAGCTACAGAGCTTGGAGGCCACCATTTATTGAGGGCTCACCATGTCAACCACTGATCTGGGCAGTTTTACCTACAGTTTCTCATTGTATCTGTATAGTAAATCTTGTGGAAAACATCATTTCCACCTTACCATTAAAAAAAATGGAACCTTGCAAAGTATATTCATTTCCTGGGACTGGCATAACAAAATTACTCTAAAGGTTGTGGCTTAAAGCCACAGAAATGTGTTCTTTCACAGATCTAGAGGCTAGAAGTCCAAAATCAAGACTGTTCGTAGGGTTGCACTTTCTCCAAAGACTCGACAGACCACTTGTCCCTTGCCTCTTCCAGTTTCTGGTATAGCTACATCACTAAACTTCTGCCTGCATCAGTATCTCTGTCACCTCCCTCTCAGCATGTCTTTTCTCTTTTTGTTTTAAGAACGGGTGTCAAGGCCCCCAGTCATAGCCCAGTTAAGTGGGTTAGAACAGTGTCGTCCAACAATTGTGGCAGCTTCCACAGAGCATCAGCTGTAGGTATCCCTCCTAACACACCCACCATGCATCCGGCTCTGTGCTATGTCTTGGAGATACAGATACAATTCAATCAGGCTCTCTGCTGCCCAGGGCAAGGAGAAGAAAAGCTGGTGATCAAATAAATGTGCATGGTAAGATACAAGCCTTGCAGTGACAAACTTTACCACAGAAATGGGAATATTCATCTCCAGCAGAGGCAGGACCCAGGGATGGGACTATTGGGTTCTCCATCTGATATCATAAACCAGTAGTTGAAGCATATGAAAGGGGAGCCCAGGTCAGCCTGACTCCAAAAGCATTCCCAAAGTTCTCTCTACTCCATAAATGCATTTGAGCAAGGGCAAGATTAATGAGGCAGAAGTGTGTACCCTAGATGATCTGACCTTGTCTTGAGAGGTGGATATCACACGTGTCTAAGTCTTCCTTTCTGAATATCACCTGTCTCATCTGGCTCCTGAAGATGATAAACAAAATGGTAGAATTGTCAAAAGGTCTCCTTCATATGAGTTTAGCAACTCAGCACATTGCTGCTTCCCCTCGTGATTGTGTGACTGCCTGGGAGCTGTAGCTGTCTGCCCATATCCAGGGTCTATAAAGAGGATTGGGCGGCATATTGCTAACCTGAGAAAAGATCAAATTTCAAAGCACAGTTTTTAAAAACTGATTAATTAATTTTATTTATATATGGCAGCAGAATGCATTACAATTTTTATTACACATATAGAGTACCATTTTTCATATCTCTGGTTGTATACATAGTATATTCACATCAATTCGTGTCTTCATATCTGTACTTTGGATAATAATGATCATCACATTCCACCATCATTAACTACCTCATGCCCCTTCCCTTCCCCTCTAACCGCTCTGCCCTATCTAGAGTTCCTCTACTCCTCCCATCCTCCTGCTCCCCATCTCACTATGAATCAGCCTCCTTACATCAAAGAAAACATTCGACATTTGTTTTTTTTGGGAATGGCTAACTTCACTTAGCATTATCTTCTCTAACTCCATCCATTTACCTGCAAATGCCATGATTTTATTCTCTTTTATTGTTGAGTAATATTCCATTGTGTATATATGCCACATTTTTTTAACCATTTATCTATTGAAGCACGTCTAGGTTAGTTCCACATTTTAGCTATTGTGAATCGTGCTTCTATAAACATTGATGTGGCTGTGTCCCTGTAGGATGCTGTTTTTAAGTCCTTTGGGTATAGACTGAGGAGAGGGATAGCTGGGTCAAATGGTGGTTCCATTCCCAGTTTTCCAAGGAATCTCTATACTGCTTTCCATATTGGCTGCACCAATTTGCAGTCCCACCAGCAATGTATGAGTGTACCTTTTTCCTCACATCCTCGCCAACACTTATTGTTGTTTGTATGCATAATAGCTGCCATTCTGACTGGAATGAGATGAAATCTTAGAGTGGTTTTGATTTGCATTTCTATAATTGCTAGTGATGATGAACATTTTTTCATATATTTGTTGATTGATTGTACATCATGTTCTGAGAAGTGTCTCTTCAGGTCCTTGACCCATTTATTGATTGGGTTATTTTTTTTTTTTTGGTGTTTAGCTTTTTGATTTCTTTATATAACCTAGAGATTAGTTCAAAGCACAGTTTTACTGAATGTGTACCACTTTTGCATCACTGTAAAACTGAAAAATCTTAAGTCAAACAATCATAATGTGGTGACCACCTCTGATCACTCATATAATAAATACTAAATCCAAGACTCAGTAACAAGAATGTTCAATGGAGCACCATCATGGCAGAAAAACATAACAGCAAATGACCAGATTCCAACCTCAGGGCTGAATCAGGCCCAGGAAGACAAAGGCTCATTTAGTCCAAGAAGTGAACAGAACTACCTTTACTTCATTAAACCTGATGACCAGCCCACGGGTGGCCAGTGGGCTCCATGGGAGAAGGCACGTACACTCAATACTACTGTTCACATGAACCAAGGGCTGTGTTACTAAGTCTATTGGAATTGTCCCCAAAGTCATTTATGGCAGCTCTACTCGTTAATTTGATCTTATTATATAACTAAATATTATGCAAATTTATGCAAGATGAGTGCAGAGAGACTGTTTCTATGAAAACCATGTTATATTGCCAGGAAGGACTTCCTTAAGTGGAAAGGTGCTAAAGAATCGCTGTGGAAGGAGATGTAGGTGAGGCAACTCCAAACGTATGGGAACATTTATGAGGTTTTGCACCAGGATTGTTTGGCTGGATCATTAAGTTCTCATTCCACATTAAAGACACAGAAACTGGAGACAAAGGTGATGCCATTATGGGTCATCTTTGGGTAAGACAAAGGGTTGGAACTACAGCTGTTGCAATCTGTAAAAAAAAGTGCCCTTGGGGCTGGGGTTGTGGCTCAATGGTAGTGCGCTTGCCTGGCATGCATGAGGCACTGGGTTTGATTCTCAGCACCACATACAAATAAATAAAAAAATGAAGTTCTATCAACAACTTTAAAATATATATAAAAAGTGCCCTGCTCTGTGCAAACATGGGTGAATGAATATACATGTATATGTATTTGTACAAACTAAAATGCCCGAGGCATGTGTGTTAGATTTTCTAGGACTCTACACTCTCATTAATTTTCTATGATGAAGCAGCTGCTGAGCCATTGAGAGGGAGAAGGATATACATCCATAGAAAGCAATACTCTCCAGCTGTCCAAAAGGAAAATGTAGAAGAATATTTTTGACATGAATAAGGTCATCATGATATGTTGTTACATGAAAAAAATCATGCTAAAATATGCACAGTGTAATCCCACTTACACACACAAAAAATACATGTGTCACAATAAGACATTTTTAAAAAATCTGACTTGTAGAAATATAAGCAACATTTTTTTCTTTGTGTCTTTCATATTTTCTCATGTGTCCACAATAAGTATTTTGTGGGAAAAAAAGAAAATTACAATCAATGTGCATGTTTGCTTCAAAAAATATACATGTGCACCCAGAGACTTAAGAGGATGTGATTGCCTGTGTCAGAATTCCTCTTTTAATCAGTGCTATGGTTTGAATGCTTGTATCCCAGAATTCAGTGTTGGAAACTGAATTCCCAAAGTCATATATTAGTGATATTTAGAGGTAGGGCCTTTGGCAGGTAATTAGAATTAGATAAGGTCATAAGGTTGGGGTGACCAGGATGACTTTAGTGGCTTTATAAGAAGAGGAAGAGAGACCTGAACTAGCATGCTTGCTGTGTCTCACCACCTGATGCCCTACGCTATGCTATGGTACAGAAAGAGGGCCCTCACCAAATGCCACGCAGATCATAGCATCATGTTCTTGAACTTCCCAGCCTACAGAACAGTGGGCCAACCAAAATTCTATTCTACTAAATAATCCAGTCTCAGCTATTTTGTTACAGCAACAGAAAACAGGCAAAGACAATCAGGACACAAGTTATATTGGATTACTGGTCCACTCGACTCTAGCAGGACCTCATTTTAACTGATTACATTTGCATCAATCCTGTTTCCAAATAAAGTCACATTCTGAGATACTGGGGGTTAGGACTTCAATACGTGAACATTTGGGGGGTATGGTAGAATTCATAACAGCCAAGGACTCTCCTCTTGCCAAACACACAGTGGAGTCCTAACCAGACTCAGCTCACTGTGCCTGTGATGCAGCCATCTCTGCCTCTGTCTATAGGGCCAGTCTGCTTCTTTGGCTTTATTCAGAAAGGCTGCCTTAATGCCTCCCACAGACTGCTTCATGGAGAAAAACAGAGGGAGAAGTTGCCCAGAAGCTGTTCTCATGGATGCCACGTCCCCTCTGTTCATGGGCCTTGGTCTCCTAATGGGGTGAGCCTTTTAGTGGCTCAAAGAGTTTTCAAGGGAAGCACCCTGCTCAAACACAGGGGAAGCTCACCTTCCAGCCCTGACTCAGGAAGGCAGTTCCTCGTGTTCTTCTGGCTCTTTGGGCCTGGGTCCCTCCAGCCTCCTAGGTGGCCTGCTGTGCATCTCCTCAGCCTCCCTCTCCTCCCACAGATTGGTCACAGTCTGTTTGCTTGTCTGTACAAATCTGAGGGTCTGATGGGGGGTCAGATGTCACTTCTGTTACAGTTCATTCTCTTGTCTCTACATGGCTGTCACCTCTGGGGTTGCCAGGAGGATGATCACAGTGACACATGATCTGAGCCTGGAAGCAACCCCAGCAGCTGCTTGTTCCTCCTTCTAAGGACATCTGCCCTGAGAGCCGCCACTGGGAGCCTGCTCTCTTCCTGGGGCAAAGCTTTGTGTCTCTACATCAAGTTGGCAGGAGGCAAATATAGGGAAGATGTTTGTGCCGCTGCCTAGTTTTAACATACCCAGTTCTACCAAGCAAATAGAAGCAAGCTTACATTCAGCAACAAGCAAAATCTTCTGTTGTGAGAACTGCCCCAGGGAGGCCATCAGCATTGTCATTTAGGTGGCTGTCTTCAGAATTCCTTCCATGCATTGGTGGCTCTCAGCCCCCTAAACTCTCCCCCTCCATGAAGGCAGCCTCATGTTAATACAACAAGGTGGAGAGGCCAAGGGGAGGCCAGCACATTGGGGCAGTTGTCCCAAGACCTGCACCCAGGTCAGGCTAAATGACTGAAACCAGCTCTGTCCATAGCAGCAACCACCTGCCTCTCTCCATTTTTAGAGTTTGAGGTTGGAGAAGCCAGGGAAGAGAATTCAATCGTTTTACTGAGGTATGACATATACTCAGTAAAGGACATGAATCTTACGTAGATTCTGACTTCTACCACCATCTAATCTTTTTGCCTCTTCCTGAACCTCATATCAATACGACCATAGAGCATATTGCCTTTCATGGCTGGCTTCTGCCCATTGTTAATTAACCTGTGACGTCCATCATGATGCTGCATGGAGCATCGGTTCATTGCTTCTTCACTGCTCTGCAGAATCGAGAATTTCTCTAGTAAGGACCATCAGGATGCTGGGTCTGAGAAACACCCTCAGTCCACCCCTACTTGCATGACTGTGGGGAGGAAAGTGCTCTCCTTTTTTGACAGCTGTTCAAAGCTTGAGCTGGGCTGTGGAGCAGGGGAGAAGGAACCCCATCTAGGCATCTAAATTTAAGAGACTAGCTGGTGGACAGGCCAAGTGGATCACAGCCTCCCAACAGCAGATGAAGCGACTATAGGTAGAATCTTGTCAATACAACAAGGTGGAGAGGCCAAGGGGAGGCCAGCAAACTGTAGCAGTTGTCCCAAGACATGCACTTTGCAGAGTCTCCCTCTCTGGAGGCAAAGACCCAGGGAGACTATCCTCTTGAACAACACGGTGACTCTGGGGCATGGCTTACTCAATTGGTACAAAAGTCTAATTCATACATAAGGCTGTGTGTACTCCATTACCAGTGTCAGTCACCCTCCCTGATCACAATAACCAAAGAGTGGACTGCTCCTCTTCAGTTCTCTCTTCCCCCTTAAGTTTCCTTTTGCTTTTTTTTTTCTGACTTCTCCTTTAGGATCATTTTTGTTTCTGTGCATTTAAGACAATTTGACTTTTCTGTAAATGATTAAAATATCCCAGAAGTTCATTAAATGAGATTATTTTGATCTTGAACCTTGTGTCCCTGGAATTTTCCTATCCATGGTAAGCACCCCATCTATATAAATCCCCCTTTTCTCTGCCTTGTTGATCAAGAATTAAAATAGACCTGATTATGGGCGGGGGTTGTAGCTCAGTGGTAGAGTACTTGCCTAGAATGTGTGAGGCCCTGGGTTTGATCCTCAGCACCACATAAAGATAAAAAAATAAAATAAAGGTATTGTATCCATCTATAGCTACAAAAAATATTTTTAATAGACCTAATGACCAGTAGCACATCCCTATGGGAACAGCACTATGGCCAGGTGATTATCATGTGATAGCCAGAAGATTTACTGACAAACAAATTGGTTCATATTTTTATATTGGGATGAAAAGGAAAAGAGATTCTTTGAAAGTTCAATGATGTTATGCAAAGAAGCGTAGACATTCATATACTCTCGACTGAACCACGGGTCTCTTCTGAGTAGATTATTCTCTTTTGTCTTAAGACTAAAAAGTAAATCAGGGAAATAAGAGTCAAGAAGTTAAAGAGAGGTGGAAGTGGACAACCTCCTTCCAGTCATATCAAATGAATCAACTCTATTGATCAACGGAGTATCACATGTCACAGCCAAATTGCTACCACATCCATGGGATTCACTAATTCATTTAGCATTTATTGAGAATGTACCACACAGTAGGCTCTGGAAATTCAGTGACTCTTGTCTTTAAGAGTAGACACCAAATCAGAATCAGCAATACAAGAGGTTTATTAGGAAGATTTCTATGAGGGAAAGGAGCCAGAGAGAAAGTAGAAGAGCAACACATCTGCACCCAGGTGAAACACATCTGATCCCAGAAAGAAGTGTGTCTTACTACCTTTGTGTCACTGGGAGCAAAAGATCCAACAAGAACAACTTAGAGAAGGAAAAAGTTTATTTTGGCTCATGGTTTCAAAGGTTTAGTCCACAGTCAGTTGACCTCATACCTCTCTAGACCTAAGTGAAGGAGAACATCATGGCAGAAGAAAATAGCTCAGGACATGACAACCAGGAAGCAGGGGCAGGGGTACAAGGGCTCACAGGGAAGATGCACCCTTCCAGGGGACGCCCTCACTAACCCACCTCCTCCAGCCACCCGCTACCTGACGCCCGTTGGTCTGCTCAAACCCTGATGGACTTATTAGGTTACAGCTCTCATAATACGATTATTTTACCTCTGAATATTCCTGCATTAACAGGAAATTTGGATACCTCATATCCAAACCATAACAGAAGTGTGGGGGCTAATGTTATGAGTCAACTGGACTAAGCCACAATGTCCACATATTTCGTCAAACATTATTTTAGATGTTTCTGTGAAGGTATTTTAGATGAAATCATCATTTAAATTAGTAGATTGATTAGATTCCTCACGATAAGGCAGATAAAACCCAGGCAACCAGTTGAAAACATTAATAGAACAAAGACCCAAGCAAGAAAGAATTTTGTCAGCAGGTGGCCCTTGGATTCAGACTGCAAGTTTGCCCTGCATCTCCAACCAGCTGGCTACCTTGAAGATTTTGGGCTTCTACCTTCAGATCCTATGAACCAGTTCCCTAAAATAAGTGTCTTACATTTTTTCTTTCTCATCTGTGTATGTGTGTGTGTGTGTGTGTGTAGATACATATAGATACATACACACATCTGTATACATATGTATGTATGCACTTATATACATATATATGTATACACACATTTATATACATATATATGTATACACATATATATGTATACACACACACATCTTGTTGGTTCTGTTTCTCTAAAGAACCCCAACATAGGAAGGAAGGAAGGATGGAAGTTTGGTTGTATGGGAACATCTTAGACTCAAGTGAAGTGTGTTAGTCAGGTTCTAGTTACTATAACAAAATACCTGACATAATTAACTTATAAAGAGAAAAAGATTATTTTGGCTCACAGCTTTGGAGGCTCCAGTCCATGATCAATTGGCCTCATTGCTTTGGGCATGTGGCAAGGCAGCACATCATGGTGGGAGCATGTGGCAGAGCAAAGCTACCCAACTCATCAACCAGGAGGCTGATGGAGAAGAAGGAACTGAGGACTTGCAATCCCTTTTGAAGGCATGTCGCCAATGACCTAAGGAGCTCCCAGAATGTCCTACTTCCTAAAAGTTCTATCGAACCTCTAAAGAGCACCACCCTGGGAACCAAGTCTTTAATACAAGAGCCTTTGGGGAATCTTCAACATCCAATCTATAGCAGGTGGTTCCAAGAGAGTTTGGTAAGGTCATGGGGAATTCTCAAGCCAAAGACACGCGGGAGAAGTCCTGCCTCTGCCAGGAACAGCCCTATCTTAGCATCCATGCCATACTCAGCCACTGGCTAAGCACGGCTTAGAAAGCATGGCCTTGGTCTGAACACAGTGATGGCCTTCTGAGCACAGCCCTGGACCTTGGTCAATTATGTTCCTCAGAGATTTGAGGGACAAATTATTATGGCTGTAACAGGTAATGGTCAAAACAGAACAAAATTCTTGTTGTCAAAGACCTTACATTCTAATAAAAGGACAATAATCACTAATAATGAAAGCATAGATTATATTTGTTAGGGATTTAGGCTAAAGAGAAAATTAAGAGAGATAAGTGTTGGGAGTGGATTATTTGAGAATTGCTTATGTCAAAATGAACCCCAATATTATGTATAACTGTAATGCACTAACAAAAACATAAAAAATTACAACCTTAGTAAACATCTAACTTCAAAATGTCTTGCACATGGTGGATACTAGCTCATTTAAATTTTTCATATATAATCAATTGGGGATCAATTTATTAGAGGACGTTCTTTGAGCTCCTATCTATCTGTGTCAGCAACTGGGCTGCTTTGACTGTTCACTCATACCCTTTATTATGTTCTCTGCACCCACATTGATCACCTGCACCTCCCTGTAGTTATGGCTACTTCCTTGCTCTTGGTTGTCCTGAACTGTTGGCCCATACACTGTCGCATTCACTGTGCTTTGTTAGGACTACTACCTTTCTATGGCCTGGTCTTGTGGCAACAACTAGATGTGCCCTAAATTTCCTAGGATGACCCCAATTTCAGATATTCCCTCCACTGTCTAATTGTCAGACCTCATATTCTAGTTTGTTTGGTTAGCAAATATGGACACCATTGTTTTATCTCTTTCTGGTCCTACGTAGTTCATGATGGGAGAATTGAGCCCCATGAAGTTCTATCATTTGTTCTTTTTTTTTCTTTTTATGGATTTTGTTTCAAACTGTACAATAGCCAATTGAAAACCCCCTTTTCTAGTTACAGTCTAATTAAGTCTATTAAAAGGATTTGTTCAATCAGTACACTTTCAAATATTTTGATTTTGATATGTAAAATATTTTTAAATTAAAAGTGAAAATTTTTAAATGAGAAACTACCATATTATGGTTACAAAATTTTTGAAAAATATTGGTGTGAGGAAAAAAAAGTCACCCAAATCCCAAAATCCAGAGACAGCCAATGTAATATGCTGTCATTCTTCTTTCTTTTACATTAGTAAAACAAATTTGGTTATGATACCCTTTGGCTCCCATCCTCCCTCTAGCCAGTATTTTCAACCTTGTGAAAATGTGCCCTTCCTGTTAGCCTATTTAAATTTTGGACTCATATCATTATGATGGGGTTTTACTGTACGTACACATTTTATCTAAACAGTATCAAAACAATGTGGCCCATCCTGTGGTCATTACTTAGTGGGAGCTCTGATGACATGGAAGGGACTATCATTTGTTCTTATGTACTTATTCTATTTAACTGTACCCTTCCTATGTTTGCAAATAAATCTTATATGGCTTCAAGGGTAAGTGCAAAATAGAGTGAATCAGAAAAGAAACTATAAACTGCATCAGGTATTTTAAGCAGAGGGTTGTTCCACAGGGAATTATATCAGTGTTGGAAAACTGGAAGAACAAAAAAAGGGGCAGAGAGATAAACCACAGACACTAACCAAAGGAAACATGTCTCACTGCACTCATCTGTGTCATGAGGTTCTTACCTGGACCGTTGAATCTATGAAAAGTCTTTAGTTTTAGGCACTGAGTTACACAGAGACTGATTCTTATGGAATTTCTCATAGAACCATGGAGTTTCAATAGGAACAGTCCCAATGCAAGAGTCCAAATTCATATAAAATTTGAGTTTTCACAAACTTACTTCCAAAGCTATTTGATAATCATGATAAACAGGCAACTTTGGGGAATTTCAGTTTACTAAATGGTTCCCTTGGAGCAGTGACACAGAAGATGGTATCTAAGCAGGGGCCAAGATACAAGCACCAATCTGATCCTTGGGATCAAAGGTTTTTAATGTGACCCAGGTGCTGTTGGTTTCTAGAAGCCTCTCCTGGCAATATTGTGGCATTATTTCCTGGCATCTCATAGAGAAGGCTTTTTAGTCTATGAAAATTGTTTTCACAAATATAACCCATCTCCATACAGACAGGCCATTTGAGAAGCCCAGGGAGTTGGATGATTGTATGGATTGATGGAGAAATGTCATATGACAAAATTCAATACCTATGAATAAAAATTCTTAGCAAAATAGGAATAAAGTGTGAGATGGGTTAAATTATATCTTGTAGAACATTTATATAGGTTCTAATCCCACACCTAGGAATAGGCCTTTTTTCAGTAATGGCAATATTATGATGGGATTACCTCAGATGGGGTCATAATGGAGTAGGGCAAGCTGTTGTTTCAGTGGGACTTGTAACCTTATTATAAGGAGAGGAGGGGGTGCTGCTGGTTTATGGGACTTGTAACTGAAAGGTTAATAATCTTGAGAACTGTTTGCTAATCTTGTTCCCAGAATGTGCTGTCCCCAACTGCCAAACTGCAGAATGTATCCCCTCACCCGGTTGCATGCAAACCGCCCACTCGCCCTGACCTGTCAATGAACTTCCCTCCCTGCCCTCTCCAAGGAAAGTATATAAGCTCTGCTTAAGCTGTTCTCAGGGCTCTTTGCTCTATTCAAGTGAGCTCTGAGCCCCAGCATGCTGGACCCCAATAAACCCTTTGCTGTTGCATGAGACAGTCTCTTGGTGGTCTCTTCCTCCGACGCTCGCCTGACCTTTACAGTAACCTTATAAGGAGAGGAGGGCAGGCTGCAGGTTCAGTGGGACTTGTGACCATATTAAAATCAACATCCCTTCCACTTGCATGATGATAAGTGATTCTCTTTGTCACTGTTCTTTTATAGTCTCTAGAATACCGTGTGAGTGATGCAACCAAGAATCAAAGGTCAAGCAAGGATACGGGCCTATCATGCTTAGGACAAAAGATTTTCTTCTGTCCCCTGCCTAATTCCTAATTTAAAATGCCAGCACGGAAAACTGCATGTCTATATGTAGAAGAATGAAATTAGGTGTCTATGTTTCCTTCTGAACAAAAGTAAAATCAAAAAGGATTAAACACTTGGGAATTAGACCAAAACCCTTGCAAAAGCCAGAAGAAAACAATCTTATAGACGCAGATGACAACCAACTTCCTCAACAACACCCTTTAAAGCTCAAGAAATAAAACCAAGAATTAATAAGTGGGCATTACCTTTAACATGAGCCAGAGAAACAACTTGGTGTGAAGCTCTAGCACCATAGCTTCAGGACCAGAAAATGCTCTTCTTGTACATCTCTACCCATTCCCTTCAGTTACTGCTGTCACAACATAACACGTATGCATGGTGTATAGGACTATATGGAGAAATCATGATGAATCTTTAAGCCTCCCTCTCAGCCCCACAGATGTTACTACTGTGTTCTAAGGTGTCTTAGGGAACCGTGCCTTTTGTTGCATCATCACCATGTGAGTGAGGTGCTACCATCCTTTTGAAACCAGTTATTCCAAGTTGAAAGAAAAAGGAATTGAATACCTTTAGTGTAGATGTGTTGTGGTCTTTCAAAAAGAAGATGGGAAATGTGGCCTCTGGTAAGAAGGCCATGTGTTCTGTCAAACCTTATATAGGAGTCAAACAAGCTTCACACTAAAAGAGAGATGGGAAGAATGGGTACTGGGATACAGTAGTCTGCACAAGAGCTAAAGGGTTCTCAGCACGTAATTATATTGTTGTTAAACTAAAATAGTAAATACCAGCTTTTGCACTGGTTCATTTAAATGACTGCAACATAAAGATGGCTTAGTAATTTTATAAACATCCTGGAAGCATTCTTGGTACAAATTGCCATGGGTAAAAAGTATAAAGAAGACCAGGATGGTCTTGCAGACCCTGCCAGGGAGCTGCCAAAGTGCCATGATGCTGGGTGCCAGGTTTCTGCCTTGGACCCCCTCCACTCTCTGGTGGGGAAGCCCAAACCAGCAGGGGCCCAGGCCATGGGGATAAGTTCTCCATGACATAGGGTCTGGAGGTGCCAGGAACCAGGAGACAGACAGGGAGGTGAGGGCTGTGCTGTCCCTATGTGCAGAAGCACGACATGGCCCACACACTTGCATCAGAATTTCCTTATCCTTGGGCTGCCATGCAAACCTTCCCAAGTTCCTCTGCCACAGGAAGGGGTGTTGCCAATCTGGGATCCCTGCTCCTGGTAGCTGTACTGTGGCTCCCTCAGCCAGGGGTCACCCCACCCATTCCCAGGGCTCTCCCACTCATATCCACTGGCAGCCAGCATGCTCACTGCTGGGATTACTGGATTTTTTTCTAACTTTTTAAGAAACTACCAAACTGATTCCAAATGGATTGCTCCATTAAACATCTCCACTAACCACCTAGAGAGAGTTCAAAATTAAAATTGAAATTTCTAGACACTTGAAATTGCCAGGTGTTTTTCTAAATACCTGGTGGTATTCTGTTATGATTTTAATATTAATGAACATCTTTTGATGTACATATTTGCCGTATTTGCCATCTTTTGATGTACATATTTGCCAAGTTTTCCCCATTTTATTTTTCTCATTGAGTTATGAAAGTTCTTTACCATTTTAAAGTTCTTTATGATGGAACATATTGTGCACTGCTCTGTGGTAGATCCTTGTTTTTTATGTTCTAATTAGTTACAAATGACACTAGATTGCATTTTGACACATCATACATAAATGGAGTATAACTTCTCATTCTTCTGGTTGTACATAATGGAGAGTTACACAGGTTGTGTAATCATATGCACGTAGGGTAATGAAGTCCAATTAATTCTACTATCATTCCAACTCCCATACTGCTTCCCTCCCCTTCACTCCTTTCTGCCCAATCTCTATTCTTCCCTAGTCACCCCCCCCCATTGTGAATTAGCATATAAGGATTTCTTAATCATTTTAATTACACAATTTGTCTGAAACAAATTTATTAAGAAACATCGCAGAAAAATGAGAGAAAGGACAGAAGAGAGCAGGGTAGGCGAAGCATCCCAGGGAGACAATCTGATGTCTTCTGCAGGTGGGGGCAGAGAAGGGTCCTGATGTCCTGGTGGAGGCAGAAGTGCTCTCAGCTGAAACCCGGGCACAGGAACCTGAGGCAGTCGGCACATCTTGCTCCTGCAGGTCTTCAGAGTCCACATAGCCAAGGGCCACACGAGGAGTGAGGCTCCACAGGGCACAGGTCCTCGGGCTGTGCCCTCCCCTTCATTGGAGCCACGCTGTGTATCTGGCAGGTCTCTGCACTTACATTGGAGCCACCTTATTGCTGACACGTGGAATGCAACAGCACAGTTGTAGCCCAGAGGAAGCAATCCTCCCCACCACCCGCTTCCAGAACTTTCTGCTGGCACAGGATTGCCCAGAGTCCGTCTGGGAGGCTGAATCAGATGCGGGGGTCCTTGCAGGCGGAAAGCGGAAATGGATGGCAGGCTGGCTGGCAATTCTGATGTGCCTCTGCCCTGACACTTGGGCCTCCTCCTGCAACGGAGGTTCACAGGGCAAGGGGCGAAGGGGAGGCTCACTGGGACACCTCTTGGGGAGGAGCAGGGAGCTGGAAGGATCCACGGGCCGGGGGCGAGGGCGAGGCTTCACCCTGGGGGGCGCAGCGGTCCCCTGGAACACGCCCGCCCCCTGGCTTTTCTGGTGCTCCAGGATGAGGTAGGTGGCCATGGCTGCGTTGAACTTCCTCTTGGCCAGAGACACGCAGGTCTTGTGCAGATCGTATCCCATATCGAAGATGACGGTCAGTATTTCGGGGTCCGGGTGTCTGGGGAGGGCTTCCCCATAAACCCGGGGTACAGGCTGCTCCCCCTGCGCCAGCCAGGGGTGCTGAAGGATCTGCCTGGCCGTGGGCCGCTTGCGGGGGTCCCGGGTCAGGATCTGGCGGATGAGGATTTGCGCTGCCACAGAAACGCGGTGGGAGAGGCAGTAGGCGCCCCGCACCATCTGCCTCAGCATCTTCTTAGCCGTGGGCCCCGTGAAGGGGCACCGCCCTGTCAACATGAAGTACAGAATGACCCCCAGGCTCCATATGTCCACCGGGGAGCCCTCGTACGCTTGCCTCAGGATAATCGCGGGGGCAAAGGGGGAGAGGGTGCCCCAGAACTCGTGCAGTTTCTTCCCAGGCTGGACAGTGGTGCTGAAGCCGAAGTCGATCAGCTTGACCTGGCCTCTGGCGTCCAGCACGATGTTCTCTGGCTTCAGGTCCCGGTGCACGATGCCCCTGTCGTGGCAGTAGCCCACGGCGCTCACTGTCTGCCGGAAGAGCCTGCGCGCCTCCTTCTCCTGCAGGCCTCCCTCGGGGACGTGGTCCAGGAGCTGGCCCCCACCTCCGTGCTCCATCACCATGTAGATATTTTGGGGCGTCTCCACCACCTCAAACAACTGAATCACGTGGGGGTGCTTCAGGCTCCTCATCGTATCGGGCTCGGACAGGAACGGGAGGTTCTGCACTGTCTTGGGCAGGACCTTCACTGCCACCTCTGCTCCTGTGGGGCAATGGCGGGCTAGTTGGACCTGGCCGAACCCGCCACACCCGATGTCCCTCAGGACCTCGTACTGGTGGTCCCTCAGGACTGCCTCGTGGCAGGAGCTGGGCTCCTGCGACACTACACTAGTCTCACTACTCTGGCTATCCATCCTAAGCAGGAACACCACCAAGGATGCTAGCTTAAAAAAAATAACAGACTAAAACAACAAATCCAAATCAAAAACACAAACAAGACAAAACAACAAAACCAAACCAAAGAACCAATATCCAAAGACCACCACCAACAACCGCCAACCGCCAACCACCAACCACCAACCACCAACCACCAAACACACTAACTAGCTGGGAGTCCGACAGGTCACCATCAAGAGCTTCCTGTACTTGTGGACAAAAACCCAGCCGTGGCCACTCTCTTACATACCTGCCCTTTGAAACTTGTTCACAATGGCTCCTTGTGACATCAGAGCAAGTCATCACCCAGTCATGCCTGGCCATAACTCCCAGGGGTCATCTCCCTTTGGGGCCTCCAGAACTGCTTCCATTTGCAGACTGGGAAAAAGGAAGGACTCCAGGCCTTTTTTGCTTTAGTGGGTTCTGGAGACTGATAGTTACTTGTTTAGCAATTAATATTTGGGTGGAACTTCAATGTAGTTTTCATTTCAGCCTACAAATCTATAACTTTTTGCTTTGAAACATTACAACACATTTACCCTGAAGGTATTCGATTCCTTTTTCTTTGAACTTGGAATAACTGGTGTGAAAAGGATGGTAGCACCTCACTCACATGGTGATACTATACCAAAATGCTCTGTTCCCCTATTACATTGTAGAGCACATTTTTAACATCTATGATGTTGAGAGAGAGGTAGAGTTTAAATTAATTTTCCCATACATTTCTCATTAGAAACCAGTTTCAGAGGTCTTAGTTTGTGGTCAGCTGACTCCATTCCTTGGGACTTGAGGCAAAGCAGGACATCAGGTGGAAGAAGAGGGAAGTGGCTCACATGATGATCAGTAAGCAGAACTATAAGGATCTTCTTTAGTGTGCATTTAAGAACTCCTACTCTAACCCTCAAGGTCACAAGGTAACAAAGATGTTCTCTATTTCTTATAATAGTTGTATAATTTTACGTTTTAGGTCATGAATCCACTTAGAGACAATTTTTGAATAGAATTTAATGTATAGATCAAGTATTTTCATGCTTGTTGAATTTTTTATATATTGATATTCAATTGTTCCCACATGCTTTTTTGGGGGACAGGCTATCTTGTCTTCATTGGATTCTCTTTACGTCTCTAGCAAGAGTCAATTAAGCACACACATGTGGATCTATTCCTGGGCTGTATTCTGCTCTGTTGCTATACATGTGTATCTTTTGTCCAGTAGCATTCAGCAACTTCCTAGGAATCTGTAACCCAACAGTATCAGTCTTTCAAATTTGTTCTTCCCTTCTAAAATTGTTTTGGCTATTCTTGTTCTTCCATGTTTCTAAAAAGAATGAACTTGTTAAATACTAGTACACAAAATTTTTACTTTCTGCAGGAATTCTGACTGGAACTTTTGTTGAATCTGTAGATCAATGTTCAGAGAATTGACATACTTAACAATATCAAGCCTTCCAATCAATGAACATGGTGCTTACTATTATTTATTTAGTTCTTCAATTTCTTTTCTCAATGTTTTGTACCTTATATGCAGATCTTGCACATATTCAGTACGATTTATGTATATTAATGGATGGCACGATAGGGGATCCAGCTCAAAGTTCAGAAAGGTGAGTGGGTTAGGAGGGGACTGGTGAGGCATGTAGGGTGGGTAAGTAACCAGTTCTGCCACTTCTCCCTTCCAACTAGTCCACAGTCATCCATGGGGGCAAGGTGTGTCAGATGGGAGTGAGACCACCATAGGTAACCAACAATGGGAAGAATCATTCCCCACCATGAGATGCTAGACAAACACCAAACCTGGCAGCTAGGAGAGAGCAAGGAGAGTGGGGGAGTCTCTCAGAGGAGATCTTCAGGACCTTGGAAAACTGGCCCAGAGTATCTTTCAACCACAGCCACAGGCACAAGGATTGATTCCATGCCTGTTGTGTGTCAGGTGCTGTGCTGGCTATGGGGATGTCCCTGTGTGGACTAGACATTGCCCTGGAGAGTCAGACTAGAGAGGCAGTGGATAGAAATTGTGATGAATGACAAGAGAAACACCTGGGAAAGCCAGGTGGGTCATGGTGGAAAGCCTAATTTTTTTTACTGGTCGTGAGAGGCCTCTCTGAGGAATGTCCTAACCAAACAAAGATCTGAAGGTTGAGAATAGCCACCCTTTACCACACAGGAGGGAAAGGACTTCGGGAGAGAGTGGTGAGAGCCAGGTCCTTGGGGAGGAAGAAGGCCCCATTGAGATACGGTACAGTGACCTGACACAGGTCAGGGTGTGCGGTGGACTTTGGCTTTCATTGAGAGTGATGAGAAGCCACTGAATGTTTACCCAGGAGAGAAGCATGGTCCAGTTTCTATTTTTCAGAGGTCACTTTGGCTACTGGGAGGAGTCTAGGCTGTAGAGGGGGCAGAGGGGAGGCTGGGAGGCCTTTTAGATGGTTGTTGCAAAAGTCTGGAGCATGGGATGGTAGTAGGACTAGGATGGGTGGTGGTGATGGAGAGAGGGAACTTTCCAAGGTCTCTTTAGGAGACAGGATTTGCTTTGGGAGAACTGAGGCATAGAGCCTGCCTTCCAGGGTTCAGGACAGGAGAATGGTGGGGACCTTGGTCAGTAGTCTGGACCACAGCAGGGAACAGGGTGACAGCTCATCCCTAGGTGTTAAAGGGTCTTGTCTCTAGCTCTGATCTCCCCAGGCCCCCAATCTTGACACTGGAGGTTGCAGAGCTGGTGCTGATTTGAGGGGAGCCTGCCCAGATTGTAAGCTCATCCAGCAATGTCGACTTGGACTTTGACATCTTCCTCAAACATGGATACACCAAGGTCAGCTCTTGGGGAAATGGCAAGGGGAAGTCTGCTCATCCTTTCAGCACACCTTGCCCTATAGGGCAGAGCCTCCAGCCTCATTCCAAACTGGCTCTCTGGGCTGAGGACACAGCCTAGGCCCAGAGGAGGGAGGGGACTCACCAAGATCTCACCACTAGTCAGTAGCTGATCCAGAACCAGGACCAGGCTCCTGCTGCTGTGAGGGGAAGAGGTACTCTGGTCCCTTGCTGGTCCCTTGACCCATGACCTTTTCTGTAGAGCCAGATGTGGGCTCACTTCTGACCTAGCAGGGCATTCCTAGGCTACCTTCAAAGCCCAGGGATATAAGGGCTATTTCAGAAAGACACTGGGAGAGAGGGCAAAGGAGGGAGTATTTCAGGGAGGAAATGACAGGAAGCTGCTTTTAGTACCCCTCTCCCCATCCCCACATACAGTGGGCCAGGTATAGCCTTATGCCCTCTGCATGCGAATCT
This sequence comes from Marmota flaviventris, assembly GCF_047511675.1. NCBI lineage: Eukaryota > Metazoa > Chordata > Mammalia > Rodentia > Sciuridae > Marmota > Marmota flaviventris. The sequence goes on along the minus strand of NC_092499.1, from coordinate 15,871,923 downwards.
CATTCACCCCTTATTACAGCCCTAGGGGCTGGGGGCCAGTATTAGTCCCATTTTATAGATGAAGACACTGAGGCTTAGGGCTTAGTCTCTTGACAAGGACAGGCAATTAGCACTCTTAAAGGCTGAGGATTTGAACTCAGAGCTTTCTAATCCCTTAACTACTTCAGTATATCATCCCCATTCCTTCTGGCTACAGCTCACAATTGCTCAGCAATCCGACTTCTGTATTAACCCTTACCACAAAGTCCTGACCCTCAACCTGGATGATGTAGGCTTTCAAGGTGCTGGCAACTACTCCTGAGTGGCCACCAATGCCCGGGGTACCCACACCACTTCCATGATTTTCTGGGTGGTAGGTGAGCATCAGGGAGCGGGCAGGAATCCTGAGGGTGAGGCAGCAGGGTTGGAGAACAAAAAAGCTAATGGCAGAGAGGACACTGTCTTTATCCTGAGCCTAGCTGGGCAGCTGCACCTGCCATCCCAGATCATATCCTGGGACCTGCTCTCCTTCCTTGAAGCTCCTGCTGCATTTGGAGTTAGAACCACACTGACTGATTTGGGAATTGGAGCTCAGTACTTCCCTATTGAACTGTATCTGTTCACTGCCCTTCCTCCATTCCTCCAAGCCTGGGATATTGATGTCACAAGGACATATAAACTGACAAAGATCCTCTGGCGTGATCATGGGGGAAGCTTGGGGTGTCCGAGGGTTCCTCTGACTTATGTTTTCAAATAGTTTTCTCCTTCACATCATGCAGTTCCTCATAGAGGCCTTTCTTGTCTGCTCAAGAACAGCTCCCCAGACCAACTAACTCTACCCTTTATGCTGCTCTGTTTTGTTCATGGCATGAATTGTTCTTTGAAATTGTATTACTGTCACGTGCCCCTTAATATCAGTTACTTGTTCTTAGAAATTCATTTTAGCCACTGTGTGAGCATCTAGAGTGCGCTTACACAAACCTGAGGCATAGAGGTGCAGGCCAATCACTGGACAAGATGCTATTGAGAGTCTGGTAACTCTTTAGTATTTACCCAAAAGAATTAATGTCAGCATACTCTAGGGATATCTGCATATTCATGTTTATAAAGCTGCACAGTTCACAATAGCCAAGTCATGGGACCAGCCAGGTGTCTGTCCAGATAGATGGATAAAGAAAACGCAGTATATATACATGACAAGGTTTTATTCAGCCATAGAGGGGAATAATGTTATTATTTGCAGGAAAACTGATAGAACCAGAGAACATCACGTTAATTGAAATAAGCAAACTCAAGAGAGTCAAAGACTATGTGTTTTCTCTCATATGTGGAAGCTAGAGAGAGAAAAAGAGCACTCATGAAAATAGAAGGGAGATCAGTAGGGTAGATAAAGGAGATTAGTGGGAGGGAAGGCAAGAAGAGGTACAGAAGATTGAAATTGATCAAATGATGTCACATACTTGCATGTGTAAATATGCCACAATGAAACTCATTCTGTATAACTATTATGCACCAATAAAAAAGAGACTGATAAACATGAGATGTATAAAACTGCTACTGGTGTAACAGTAGACTGTTTTACAGTGAGCTCTTTTTATAAATAGGAGTATACTTTAAAATAATGGTAAAAAGTTTAGTATAATAAGTACATAAACCAGCAACATGGTGGCTTATCCTCACAATTGCATTGCTCTACTTTTATACAACAGGCAGCAACAGAAGACTTGTTTACACCAGCAAGACCCCAAATACATGAGAAATGTGTTGTCCCATGACATTACAACATCTCTAGCTGATGGGAATCTTTCAGCTCCATTATACTCTTGTGGGACCACTGTCATATATGTAGTTGGTCACTGACCAAAACATCATTATGTGGTGCATGAATGCATGAGTTAAACATTTTGTTGTCTCCCCCACTAATTCTGAGCCCCAGGAGTGCACAGACCTTGTTCCTGCTGTATTTCCAGAGCTGAAACAGTGCTTCACAGAGGAGCATGGTAAAGATGTTGACTGAACAAGAGTGCACAGATTGAGCTGAGATTCCTTTCCAGAGTGGTTTCTTCCCCTTCCTCCCACAGCTTGCTCCCTTCCAATATTTGTAAAGTTGACTGAAGGCTAAATGCTGGGCACCAAAAGATTGACATGGAAGCTGTACTTTGCTTTATCTCCCTGCATAGCTGTTGGCTAATTATAATTCTCTTTATTCCCAAGCAGCTCCTTTCCTCTGGAGTTTGCATGCAGTGCCTTCAGAATTGGTCACAGAGAGCCTGGTTGAGCAGCCCAGCATCTCCTGCCAGTGTAACCTGGCCCAAGAGGGTGAGGGCTGAGGAAGGAGGGAAGGGAGGGGGTTGCATGGCCACTGATACCAGCGCAGGTCTCAAACCTTTTGGAACCTGGTGTTTGTCTTAAATTCATCTGTGTCAACATCACTACCGTCCTTTTCAGTCTCTCATTACCATTTTCATGATCTTCCCTGCTTTCCATAAGCCCTTGACCTTTTCTGATCTATCTCAGTCTATAAATCTATCCTGCATATTTTAAACTGGCTTATCACACCAACAGATTCTCAATCTTCTCAAACGTCAACAGGAACTTGGCAGTAATTCCTTGTCTAGTTTCCTTATGAAACAACCTTTTGGATTAGACACCAAGAGGTCATAATGTGGACTTTGGGGTTAGCTGAACTCAAATGGGAATCTGACCCCACTCTTTTTTAACTGTGTGACTTTGGCTAAATGAAGTATCTCTCTGATTCAATTTCTTGTCAAAATGTGATTTTTAAAAATATGATTCTCATGTAAGTGTAGCATAAATGAATATAAAAGCCTTATTTAACTCAACAAGGAATGAACCTGCAAGGTGATAGAGCTGTTTCAGGAGCAGACCAGAAAAGATACTTATGCAAGATATGTAGGAACAGATATTAAGTTTAACAGGAAAGGAATGTTGCAGGAAAAATCCTGATAAAACTGATGAATATCATACAGGGCCACACAATTGTTAATTTGAGGGCTACCTTTTCTACTAGATAGAAATAATTTCCATCTCTATTGAACAAAGTTGTCTGCACCTTATTAAGCTATCTCAAGCTAAGATACAAATTTTCACAGTCTTTTCCCCAATTAATAATAAATACTTAAATTAAGCAAAGTCACATTCTCTTAGACAATTAGGAATTCTGTTCAGGAATATCTACTAGATATTGATCCAATATGATATTAAAGGATACTCAACATTCTTTGCCTTTTTCCAGGTTTTAGTAATTTTTCTTAACTATTTTCTCATGTAAAATAGGGATACTGCAACATACATTGCGGAGCAAAGAGGAGATGGTGTATCAAGCCATGTGTATGAAGCCCTTTTTTCTTGGTCAACTAGAGGGATAATTTACTAAGTTTTGCTATTCATTAGTTTCTTCTGATGCATCAGTATCATCATGGAGTCACAGCATGGGAGGCACTCCTTTTGCATCCTTGCAGGCTTTGATATTATGAAGCCACCAACCTCTTCTCCTTGTTGATACAAACCAAGGGCTTAGTAGCTGCTTCCTGCCATTACTGTCTCTGAGTTACTATGTTATTCCCTTTTAGCTTTTTGTCTTCTTCAGTATCTGTTTCACAAATTTATTCACTATGTTCTCTGCTAACATAGTAAGTATGGTTTCTGTTTCCCTGAGTTGAACCTGGTTATTCCAAATGAAGAAGGAGCATGTTTCCTCAATTTCTTAAAGATAAGGAAGTTTCCTATAAAAGCACAACAGTACTTCTAAAAATTACATAAATAATCCATTCAAAACTGATACTCTTACTACTTTTGGAAAGTACTGTTGAAATTTTTTTTCTTACAAATGACACCTCTCAAAGCCCTCTGTTTGTGTTTTATCATTTGATCATCAAAGCATTCTTGCGGATTACTTATGACTCTTTTCTCACTTTAAGAAGAAACTAAAGTACATAGCATCCAAATGGCTCCCCAGCATCCCTCCAGCAACTGGTGCATCTGGGATTCAGACCCAGGAAGCCTGAATCCACTGTTTTATAAATTGTGACACATGGGTCATGGGTCTCCTTTGTGTGACAGTGTGTGTAAAAATTACAAACTTTTCAGCATAATTAAATTAAGATAAAGAAAACTTATGAGCAGTGGGAACATTCAATAAAAACCACGGGGCATCCTGATGCAGAAGACGCAGTGTCTTTGCATTTTGTGATTGTTCAGGACCATGGACAGTAACCACAACATGTGTGATGTGTGCCCCCCCCCCCCGCCTCTCTCTCTCTCTCACACACACACACACACACACACCACTTGTCTCCAGGGCGACATGAAGTATCTTAGTAATTTTCCTAATTGCAGTGTGCAGGCTGTCCTGTTTCATTGTAGGTTGTGCCCTGCAGAAGGGTTCTTGGCTAAAGGGATGAGGGTGGCCTCTGACAAGCTGTTTGACCTTGTTCTGGGAAATGACTCTTTGGAGAAGGGGTACACTTAAAATAGTTTCTGCTAGAAGTATTATGAGCTATAGGTGATCTGTTCTTGTGGTTTGTGGTCAAAAATTTCAAAACTCTATATAGAGTTGGGTAGCTGCAAACAAGACATAGCAAGAGTGAGATCAAGACAGGACTGGTTTGGGTGAGGAGAAGAGGGAAGAATAGTATCGGGGGAATTTAAAATGGAAAATCTAAGGATAAAATGTATAAAGACCATCAGGATGCAGGCCCTGCCAGGAAGCTGCCAAACTGCCATGATGCTGGGTGCCAGGCTTCTGGTGGGGAAGCCCAAGCCAGGAGGGTACAGTTCTCCATGACATGGGGTCTGGAGGTGCCAGGAACCAGGATCCAGGGAGGTGAGGGCTGTGCTGTCCCTATGTGCAGAAGCATCTGATTATAAATTGATTGCTCCATTAAACATCTTCCCTAGACATCTAGAGAGAGAAAGATTTCTAGAATCTGAAATTTCTAGACACTTGAAATTGCCAATTTTATTGTTTTTGTTTTCTAAGTATTATTGGTATTCCATTGTAATTTTATTTTCCTAAAAATATTAATGTTGAACATCTTTTGATGTACATATTTTTCATGAGTATGTCATTTTTGTTCAAAAATTTTCCCCATTTTTATTGAGTTTTGAAAGTTCTATATAAGATACATGATAGAACATACTTTGTACTGTTCTGTGGTTTGTCTTTTAATCATCTCTTTTCAAGAGTAGAAACATTAAAGTTTAATAAGGTCTAACTTATCAAAATCTACTTATTTTTTATAGATCATAAAGATCTTCATTTTAATATTATTTTTATGGTTCTACATCCATTTTTATTTGTACTAATTGGTTACACATGACAGTAGAATGCATTTTGACACATCATACATAAATGGGATATAATTTCTCATTCTTCTGGATGTACATGATGGAGAGTTATAAAGGCTGTGTAATCATATATGCACATAGTGTGGTAATGTCCAATTCATTCTTTCATTTCTACCACAATATCCCATCCCTTCCCTTAACTCTTCTATCTAATCCAAGTACTTCCATTCTTCCATAGCCCCACCCACCTTATTCTGAACTAAATATAAGGATCTTTTTTTAACAATAATTTAATTACACAAATGTATTAAGAAACATCTCAGAAAAGTGGGAGAAAGGACAGAGGAGCAGGGTAGGTAAAGCATCCCAGGGAGATAGTCTCTGATGTCTTCTGCAGGTGGGAGCAAAGGAGGGTCCTGATGTCCAGGTGGAGGCAGAAGTGCTCTCAGCTGGAACCCGGCACAGGAACCTGAGGCAGTCAGCACATCTTGCTCCTGCAGGTCTGCAGAGTCCACATGGCCGATGGCCACACGAGGAGCAAGGCTCCTCAGGGCACAGGTCCTCGGGCTGTACCCTGGTTTGTCTGGACAGCCTTCCCCTTCATTGGAGCCACACTGTGTATATGGCAGGTCTCTGCGCTCTTACATTGCAGCCACATCAGAGCAAGTCATTGCCCAGTCATGCCATAACTCCCAGTGGTCATCTCCCTTTGGGGCCTCCAGACTGTATTCATTTGCAGAACAGGAATAAAGAAGGACTTCAAACATTTTTAATGTGGGTCATGGAGACTGATACTTACTTGTTCAGGAATTAATACTTGTGTGGAACGTAAAAGTAGTTTTCATTTTCAAATCTATAATAGTTTCTTGCTTTAAAAGACTACAACATGTCTACACTAAAAATATTCAATTCCTTTTTCTTCCAACTTGGAATAACTGGTGTGAAAAGGAAGGTAGCACCTCACTCACATGGTGATACTATAACAGAGTGTTCTGTTCCCTAAGACACCTTAGAACAGTCGGAACACCTGGGGGGTTGAGAGAGGGAGGCTTAAAAGTTCATCGTAATTTCTCCATACAGTCCTATACACGATGCATACGTGTCACTTTGGGACAGCAGTAACTGAGGGGGACAGGTAGAGATGTACAAGAAGAGCATTTTCTGGTCCTGAAGCTATGGTGCCAGAGTTCACACCAGAGTTGTTTCTCTGGCTCATGTTAAAGGCAATGCCAGGGGAACTGTAGGACACCAAAAATGACAGGGATGGAAATTAAATATTTCATGCGAGAGGTCAACTAGATACAAGAGAAGACAGTCATTTCTGGGTACAAGGCCCAGTGAATCAGGAGCTTGCCCTGCTCTCCTTATAAGGGCACAAGGCCCACCAAATGAGCAGCCGGCCCTCCTCTCCTTATAAGGTCACAAGTCCCACTGGACCCGTGCCCACTCTCCTCTCCATATAAGGACGCCAGTCACACTGAAACAACAGCTTGCCTTACTCCATTATGACCCATCTTAGGTAATTACACCATAATATTGCCATTTTTGAAAAAAAAAAAAAAACCCTTATTCCTAGGTGGGTGATTAGAACCTATGCAAATGCTCTACAAGATATAATTTAACCCACAACATGCTTATTCCTATTTTTTCTAAGAGTTTTTATCTATATATGTTGAATTTTGTCATTTGACATTTCTCCATCAATCCATACACTCACGCAACTTCCTGGGCTTATCAATGAAGTTCATATCTTTAGTGGGCATGGTCTTGCAAATTCTTGATGCCAAATGATCCAATAACCTTTCACTTAGTCAGCCTCTTAAAGATTCTACTGGCCTGCATCACCAAACTGAGACCAAGCTGCCAATACTGAGCCATTTGGGGGCAGAACAGGTACCCAACGACAACACTATTTATTATACTGTTGATGTCTTTAGGGTCTATTGTAATTAATTTCCATTTAATACTTGATATTGAAAATCTGCCTATTCTTTCCTTCATCAATGTTATCACAAATTTGTGAACTTTTTTTTATCATTTGAAGCAAGCAGCTCTTTGTCTCATAGACTTCTTTTAATCTCTGATATTCATTCTTTCTTCTGCTTGATTTTGGTTTATTTGCTTCTCAACTTCCCACCTCCACAACACCCAAGATTTCCCAGTTGGTAGAAATGATTCTTAATTTGTACCTATTCCTCATTCCTAATGTGTTTTTAATGTTCTCAATTTCCAAGTCCTGCCTTAATTGTATTCTACAAACTTTCAAGTGTTGTTTTTTACTAGGTTCAATTTCTATTTTCTTTCTGTTCAACTTCCTTGACCCATAGATCATTTAAAAATGTGTTTATTTTCCTAGGTTTTGGAGATTTTCTTTTATCTCACTGTTTTCTAGTTTGAGTCCTTTGTGGTGAAAGAACACGCTGAGTTTAATTTCAATTCTTTTAAATTTGGTTACTTAGCTTCACGACATTGGATGTGGTTTATATTGACAATTGTTGGCTTCAGTGGGTTATGGAGACTGATATTTACTTGTTTAAAAATCACAATCAGTTATTTTTTTAAGTCTTATATTTTTAAAATAATATTAGGCTTTGGAAGACCTCTTCATACCTACATTTGAGGTATTCAATTCCTTTTTCTTCCAAATAATTGGTGTCAAAAGGATGGAAGCACCTCACCCAAGTAGTGATACTGTTGTGGGAGTCAGACATGAAGCACCATATGGCACTCAAAGAGTTGGAGAACTCAAACTTTATTTTATACTGGCAGGCCCAGAAGAGATCAGTTTCCAAATTCTGAGCACCCATCACTACTTTTTCACATTCTTAGGCTATCGAGTGTCATAAATTTTCTAGTCTGAAGATACATGGTAGTACATGGGGTGTCTAACAGAAAGCATGTTTACAGAAGCAGAGTGGGATAAGGTGAAGGACTGGCTCCTCTTTAAAGGCCTTTCATAAATCTCTAGCCTTGGGCTTGGAGCCTGCACAGGGGCTTTTACACTTCAAAGGAGTTGTTAGGTTCCTAGGGGAAGTCATCTACAGTCCAAAAGGTAGGGGTGGATGGTGTTAATCAGGTTCCCTGAAGAGGAACTGACTAGAAAGTGGAGGAAGACTCTCCTTTTCCCAGGCACTAATTCCTATGACAGTGTTCTTACTTTATTTTTCATCCAGGTTGTGGTTACTCATTACAGTCCTGTACCAAAATGCTCTTATTCCCTAAGACATTGTACACATAAATTTACACATAAATCTTACTAAATATGTGCAAGATCTGACTGTAAGGTACAAAACACTAGGAAAAGAAACTGAAGAACTAAGTAAATAATAGTAAGATATATACCATGTTCATGGATTGGAAGACTTGATAATGCTGTTTGTCAATTCTTTGCACATTGATCTATAGATTCAATAAAATTTCAATCAAAATCCCTTTATGTTCAAAACACTAGAAAAACTAGTGATAACAGGAACTTACCTCAACATTGTAAAAGCAATCTATGCTAAGCCTCAGGCCAGCATCATTCTAAATGGAGAAAAATTGAAGGCATTCCCTCTAAAATCTGGACAAGACAGGGATGCCCTCTCTCCCACTTCTATTCAACATAGTTCTTGAAACACTGGCCAGAGCAATTAGACAGATGAAAGAAATTAAAGGCATAAATATAGGAAAAGAAGAACTTAAATTAGCACTATTTGCTGATGACATGATCCTATACCTAGCAGACCCAAAAGGTTCTACCAAGAAACTTCTAGAACTAGTAAATGAATTCAGCAAAGTGGCAGGATATAAAATTAACATGCATAGATCAAAGGCATTCCTTTGATGTGACAAATCCTCTGAAATGGAAATGAGGACAACTACCCCATTCACAATATCCTCAAAAAAATAAAATACTTGGGAATCAACATAACAAAAGAGGTGAAAGATCTATACAACAAAAATTCAGAACCCTAAAGAGAGAAATAGAAGAAGACCTTAGAAGATGGAAAGATACACCTTGCTTATGGATAGGCAGAATTAATATAATTAAAATGGACATATTACCAAAAGCACTTTACAGGTTCAATGCAATTCCGATCAAAATCCCAATGGCATTCCTTGCAGAAATAGAAAAAGCAATCATGAAATTCATCTGGAAAAATAAGAAAACAGACATCTTGCCACACTTCTTCTCTCAGGGGGAAGCATTATAATATACTATATATATAATATATAATAAGCATTATAATATATAATAATAATATCAAATATAATGCTAACTGTAGGGTTTTTCCCCCCCAGATGACCTTTATCTCATTTCCTCCTAGTTGCTGAGAGGTTTTCTCTCTCTCTCTTTTTTTTTAATCAGAAATGGATATTGTGTTTAGTCATCTTTTCATCACCATGACAAAAATTCCTGACATAAACAATGTAAGAGGAGGAAAGGAGGCATCTTGGGAGACATGGAGGTGTGAGATGCTTGAAGAAATAGGTGTTTAAAGAAGACATCAAGAGAGGAGGCTGCTAGGGGAAGCACATTTTTCAGGCCTGATCATTTTGCTTAATGCTGGCTCCAACCATAGTTCTGAGACAGTGAAAGTGAGGATTTACAACCATAAGTCTATGTTACATTCCTGGCCCCATAATTGCTAGATTTGGATCTCAAACACAGAAGCTGCATTTAATTGAACTTTGGGCTTTAACTCAGAGCAAAAATTAATAGTATATTGAACTGAGCTATCTACAAATTCCGTGTGATCTTGGACCAGGCCTTCCAGAAATGTCTGAGATTGTTTTCTCACTGGCAAAGTAGGATCCTGTTTCTTTGCCCATTGGGTAATTGTGCAGATCAATTGAAATAGTCAAGATGATGAGCTTTATAAGATATATATAAAAAAACTAAACAGGAGTTGTTATTATGTACTTTGCTCCCTGTTTATATTTAGGAGAGCAGAACATGTGGTGGAATCCATGAAAAAGTGGGAAAATATGATTAGATTTAAAAGACTGCCACTAAATGCTGTGTGAAAACCAGAACTCTATACTGAAAGAGGCATATTTGTAATTAACATGGTACAAACACATTCTGCTTCATAAACACTTGGTTCAACTTAGTAAATAATATCTCTATCCCTTTATAAGGAAGGTTTTCTCCTCCTGATTTTTTTGTTTGTCTTAAAAGTTGACACTTCTTTAATATGAAGCATTCAAGACAATCCCACCAAACTCTACCAGGAGATGCAACCTTTCAATCTCAAAAAATCCAGGCCAAGATATTAACAAAATGCAGAAGTTATTTTAAAACCATACAGTAATGGTGAGACTATAATGGATGATGAGAAAATAAGAAGGGAGAGGGAAAGGGAAGGAAAGAGAGAGATGAGAAAAAGATCAAAAGTTTCACAAGCCTCAGGAAGGGAAGTTTAGAAGCTTTTCCATTTCAGGACAACTGCTATTTAAGACTCAAAAGCCCGCATTGAGGGTTTAAATGGATGAGTACTGAAGTGACACCATGTCACTATGGAAAACATTGATTCATTAGGGTGATTTTTCACAATGTTCTTTCCAAAGATGTAAATGTTATTTGTTTCAAACAAGGTAAGGAACAACATGGGTCTAAGTCATAACTTCCCCCAGCTATTCTTTTTTACAGCATAAATTAATGATCTTGCGGTTTGCACTGACAGATATTCAAAGGTGTTTAATCAGCTGTCTCTGACAAAATAAAGCATTTTTTTTAGGCTGGCACATTTACAAATAAAGGGGAAAAAACCAGCCTGTAATCCCTCATAAAGTGGAGCCACTGTTCAGCTCCATTTGATGAAATGACATTCTCTTGAGCACTTTCTCATGAATGCATAAACAGGGCACAGCTTGGGAAGTTCAGGTACGTGCAGAGCATACATATTATATGGGATACATTAGCCAGGTTCTACAAGGAAAGGTGTCTCAACCTTTCTGTCCCAGATAAAAGGGGGAAAAAAGGGAGATGGTATAGCTAAGGGGAAAGATCACCTGTTTGCTTCCAGTGAGTCAGGGTCTTGCAGAAAGAAAGCAATCAGTCCTGCAGAGCAAGCAGGGTGGGAGAGTGGAGGTCATGGAAGCAGACATTGCCTTGAACATAAGAGCGTCCAAGCATGCAAGGGGCAGATGATTATAATCTGCCCTGATCATTTTCTCCTTGGGAGCAATTTTTTATAAAATGCATAATAAATCCTTGAGTTAAGCTAAAATATTATTGGCAGTTAATGTACCAATGCAGCAATTACTGGACATGCCCTGTTTGCCAGAAATGGAGCCAGGAACTGCAGACTTAAAGATCATGGAGATAATCCTGCCATTGAGGAGCTCATGTTCTCATGAACAGGAATTTTCAGGGCTCTTGGTAGCAACAGCCCTGGATAAGTTAAATAGAAAAGGAAATTTTTTTTCTTTTCACTTTTTTAAAATTGCTGCATGACAGTTGTACATAATGATGGAATTTGTTGTTACGTATTCATACATGCACACAATATCATTTGTCCAGTATCATTCCCCAGCACTTCTTCTCTCCATCTTCACCTCCTACTCCCCGGTCCCTTTCCTCTGCTGATCTCCCTTTGATTTTCACGAGATTCCCTCCCAACTAGAAAAAGGATTTTTAAGAGAATATTGACTGGCAAGTATGGATAAACAAAATGTGGTAAAATGGAATACTATTCAGTGATAAACAAGGGACAAATATTGTTACATGCGATGACATGTCTGAACCAAAAAAATTAAAATGATGAAACGTTGTGGGAAAAGGCAAACAGAAAAGAATACATAATGTTTGATTCTATGTATATGAAATTTCTAGAGGAGTCAGGAAGTCAGAAAGCAAGTTGTGGTTGCTGGGGACTAGAGACATGGAAAGGGCAAATGGGCAAGAATGAATTTTCTGGGTGATGGAATTCTGAAACTGGATTGTGGTGATGGTTACACAACAACTCAAATTTATTAAAAATAATTGAACTATGTTCTTACAATGGGCACAGTACATAAACTGTATCTTAATAAAGAGACATCACAACTAAAAAAGAATATTTTCCCCCAAATATGTACAATTATTATGTGTCATTTAAAAATAAAGTAAGAGGATGCTGAGGGGCTTGCAGAATCTGTGAAGGCTGGTTGACTAAACAGGAGTGACCCTGTGAAGGCACCATTGGGCACAGCTACCACTTATACCAGTAATGCCACCAGTAGGGGACCCCAGATGTGGCCATTACTGCTGTGGTCACCCTCACCAGAATGAGGTCCCCAGGGTCTCTGCCTCTCTGTGTCACAAATTTTTGACCCAGGTTTGACCCAGAGCGTATGATTGGAGGAGAATATCAGAATTTCTCAGGTCAGCTGAAAGGAAGCCTGGAAGAGTGGGCATTAGGCATTTTCCAGTTTTTTTTTTAGTGGAACAAATACTTATAAGAAGTGGGGGAGGCACTCTGAGTATAGGAAGGGGTCAGAGGGCAGGTGGCCAAGAAGAAAGACACACATGCACTATAGAGCAATAAAATGTGTTTCAGAGGTATGTTCAACAGAAGCATGTGCAGAGAGCTTCAGGGGCAGGAGGAGGTGAAACCTGACCCATTGGGTGCTGAGATATGGGTCATTACTCCTAAGGAATATCTAAGGAAGATTTTGTGCCTTAGTGAGGAGTGTGAATGAGCCCAATGAATACACTCTAGACAGGGAAGAGTAGAGATGTTTAGTTTCCAGAGTATTGAGGTGGGATGAGGACCGATGTGCTATGTCATGATGGGAGCTTAGAGTACATTTTAATTGCACCAGTATCATATGAAGGCTTTAAGTTGGGGAATGACTGCTAACAATTTGCACATTGGAAGAACAATTTTAGCATCAATTGTAAAAGGTGAGTTGAGAGAACCAAGTCTCCAGGCAGGGAGACCAAAAGAAGCTGTTGTGATTGCTGGGTATGGGTTTGAGCTACAGTGGAGATGGGGGCTGGATTTGTGAAATCAAGGGGGCCAGAATTCACTCTTGAGTTCCTGTGGAGGAAAATCCATGACCACTCTTAAGTCCAGTCTGGGTGACCAGGGAAATGATGGTGCCACTAGCCAAGAGAGAAGTCGAGGTACAGGAGGAAGTTTGGGAAGGAGGAGAATAATAGGTTTGGTTTTGGACAGGTTGGGCAGCAGGTACCTGTAGGATGTCCAGGATGTCGTCTGTTGGGTACATGAATCAGAATTCAGGAGGAACCTCAAGGGAGCCACTGGTGATCCAGGTCATGCTGTACAGGGAGAAGAGTGAGGACAGGATCCTTGAGATCAAACATGCATGTGTAAGACAGAGACATTGGAAAAGAGGAAGGAAGAGGACAGAGCATAACCTAGAGCAGGAGACCATTCCAACAACGCGTGGTCCACCAAGCTACTTCAGTAGAGAGGACAAGAAGGAACTAAGCTGGGAAAAAAAACATGGGACTTAAAAATATGGAAGTAATGACGAACTCTAGTAAAAGCAATTCTAGCAGAGTGGTGGTGATTTCAGGAGGCTGAGAAATAGATGGGAAATGGGCAAGCTGTACAGCTGGCATGAGCCATGGCCGTGTGTGTGCGCCAGTGTGTGTCCAGTGGGGTGATCGTGTTCTAGAGCAGGGGAAAAAGCACGTGGGCTTGGAGTGGGTGTGAGAAAACAGTGTCATCCAGCCAGGAGGAATCTCTTGGAGGGAAACGAGTACCCATATTTAGAAAGAGGTTGAGAAGGAAAAGAACAAGAGATTATATTTGGAGTGTATGATTCTGTAGTGTCAGACTCTGGAAACAGTTCAAGGAATAATAAGGTCTGGGGAGGGGAAGGAGGCTTAAGTGGAGGTTGTTGAGGTCAAGGCCAATGTGCCCAGAGTTGATGACTGAACCAACAAACTGCATCAACATACACCAGCATTTTTCAAAGTCACCAATGCTTTGTCCCATTAACCTTAATCTCACCTCTTATTATTCACAAACTTATCTTTGTGCAAGCAGCTGGAACTCAGGATTTCAGAGAAATGGAAATATATCCCAGTATCATTCATTATCCAGAGATCATGTGGACTATACACAGGTTCCTGTGCCAGGGCCCCATTCCACTGGTCTGATGGACCCCAACTTCATTCTAACAGAACTAGAGTACTCTCTTCCATTTACTGGAGTATCCTAACATGCCCTGGCTTATTCTGAAAATCACAACATCAAAATATTTAGAGCTGGCAGAGGGCCCTGAAGTTCATCTTGGACACATCCTCATTGTCCAGAGTCTTACATCCTGACCCCATCTTTGCACTGGGTCCATGACATAGCATAATCCATGAGCTCTCCTAAATTCCAGCATCCTGATAGGTAAATATAGCCTACATCAGTAATGCCGTTTTGTGCCAAGATGCTTAGACTCTAAATTAAATCTTAATTAAGATTTTTTTATATATCTTTTACCTTTGAAATAATACCTTTGAAAATAAGATCATTTTTAACAGGTATACTATGGTACACTGTAGATGTGTGTGTGTGTGTGTGTGTGTGTATTAATTACAGAATATCTACAGTAAACCCAGACCCATAAAAACACAAATCATTTCAATGTTTAAAAATAAATGGAGAGCACATTATATGAGTCCTTACATCTTTCCTTACATCTTTACTGTGTGTTTCTTTTGAATGAGGACAGGTTTGGCAGATGATTTTCATCTTGTATACCAACTTGGATTGATTAGCAGTGGCTGCTGAAAGGACTCTAGGGTATTGGCAGGGTCAGTGCGGGGGGTGCTGTGGTTGATTGATACTGTCTGCTGGGCATATGAGTATTAGAGGGAAACAGTGGGAGACACAAAGATGAGCAAGGTCTTGAAAGCAAGCAAGCAGAGTGTTGGGAAGGCTGCCATGCCATGATCTGGGTGTCTCCCTGAGCTTTCCCCTCCCCTTCTACACCCCCTGCTTCTTACAACCTCTGGCCCTGCCCCATACTCTAGAGAAGCACTGTGTCCCACTCTCTTAGGAACATTTGGTAACTGGCATTCAACTGATTCTTAAACCTCTGCCTGTCTCAGTTTAGCACAACTAGTCTGGGCTAAAATTTTAGTAGCTTGAATTTTTAAAAAATTTTTTATTTTATTTGTTCTTTTTAGATATATATGACAGTGGAATGCATTTTGGTATATGATACATACATGGAGTGTCACTTATTCTAATGAGGATCTTATTCTTGTGGTTGTACATGATGTGGAGCTACCCTGGTCGTGTATTCAAACACAAGGCTGGGAAAGTTATGTCCAATTAATTCTACTGTCCTTCCTATTCCTCTCCCCTTCCTTCCCTTTGTTCCCCTTTTTCTAACCCTTTTTTAGACTTCTCTTCTTCTCCTCCCCACCCTCCCTTGTTGTGGGTTAGCATCCACATATCAGAGAGAACATTTGGCTTTTGGTTTTTGGGACTGGCTTATTTCACTTAGCATGATGTCTCCAGTTCCATCCATTTACTGGCAAATGCCATAATATCCTGTTTTTTTTTGTGTGTGTGTGTATCTCACATATTCTTTATCCATTCATCTGTTGAAGGGCACCTAGGTTGGTTCCATAGCTTGGCTATTGTGAATTGAGGTTCTATAAACATTGATGTGACTATGTCACTGCAGTTTGCTGATTTTAAGTCCTTTGGGTCTAGACCAAGTGGAATAACTGGATCAAATGGTGGTTCTATTCCAAGTTTTCTGAGGAATCTCCATATTGTTTTCCAATTTGCAGTCCCACCAGTAATGTATGAGAGTACCTTTCTCCCTACATCCTTGCCAAAATTTATTGTTACTTGCATTCTTTATAATTGGCAGTTTGAATTTTAAAACAAAGGGAAAAAATACAAAATACACACATTCTATTCCTTCTCCCATATGAATAAATTAATTCTTTTCAGACACTTCCTTCTGCCACTGGAGTGGTGGTTGAAGCACTATTTTACCCTTTCCCCTTAGTGATGAAATGGTTTCTGGCTTTACTTTCCTGCAGAGAAGAAGAACTTTGGCCACCAAACATTGGCACATTTGCAGATGAACTCTCCAACCATCTGAGCTGTCTTTCCTGCCTCCAATTATAGAGGAAGGAAACTCTCCCCATTGCTGAAGTCATCCCTCGGACTTATCCCTTTGTTATCTGAATTCCTTAGCTCCTGGTCTCTGGCGCTCTTGGTCAAGACAAAATATACAAGAGGATAACAACATAGGTGGGGAGGAAATTCTAAGCTCAGGTTGGAGATCATTGTGTTTGAGGTGCCTGTAGGACATCTACATGGAGTGTCCACTGGAAAGTCTGCTATACTGGAGTTCAGGAGGATCATCTATGAGGAAAACACTGGTTTTTGCATTTGTCAACTTCCATGCTGTTCATAAAGCTACCATGGTTGGCTTCAGGTTACCAAGGGTTTAAAACAGCTTGAAAATTTCCTGCATATTTAAAAATCAACACTCACAAGGACGTATTAGCCAGCTCTAGCACACCACTGTAAAGAGAGATATTTGGAGTCAGTGATATCAGATGATTGGCAGATGATTTTCATCTTGTATACCAAGATGTATACCATACTTGTATTTTAAAGTACTTAAAATAGAGGGTGAGTAGCATAAAGGGGGAATAGGGTCAAGGCCCAAGTCCTTAGCATCCTGTGCCTGTCTCCACCTTCTTCCTGGGGTACAAAACAAGCTAGTCATCAGAGGAATGAGCACAGACTGCACAAGCTCCTATACTCAGTATGCAGAGCGCCAGAATCAGCAGCCCATAGAAGCCGGGCTCGTAGGAAACAAAGGCTGCTCCATGGGAATCAAAGTTCTAAAACCCAGGATCAAACACTGACAATAGCAGTGACCTACAGCAGTTCCCCCACCTACCAGAGGGGTCTGGAAACCAGTCTGAGTGGCAGGAAACATTCTCAATGCCTAGGTGTCATTGGAGCAGGCTGCTACTCAACAGCTAGATGGCAGCAGGACAGGCTGAAGGAAGGGTGCATTCATGGAAGGGCAAGCCTCCTTAAGGTCTGGAACAAAGGACATTGAGGAGAGGGTCTTGCTCTGTCTCCCACTGGCTGGTCAGGACGCATGTCTTCATGCCTGCAGTGGAGACAGTGGCTTTGAGCTCCAAAGTGGCCTGTCATCATTCCCCTTAAAGATCTGCTAACTTCCTAAACATGGATAGGCACCTCCACTGAGCAGATTTGCAGAATTATCATTGGAAAGGATGCTGTAGGACTCGCATACTGTCCCCGATCCCTAGGCAAGCACAGTTCTCGTCTGTGGTACTCCAGCTGGTCAACATCTTCTGGGATAGGTGGAATCAGCTCCTCTTGGGTCTAATAAACTCTAGATTAACCATCACCATCATCACTGTGACTTCTACTATAGCTGAAGCATTTAGCATTTATGTACCACAGGCAGTACCAGGCACTGGGACAAACACTTGGCATGTATCATCTTAATTTATCCTTATGAAAACCTTAAGCTGGTCATAGTGGCTCATACCTAGAATCCCAGCAGCTCAGGAGGCTGAGGCAGGAGTATTGTGAGTGCAAGGACAGCCTCAGCAACTTAGCAAGGCTTTGATCCACTTAGTGAGACCCTGTCTCAAAATAAAAAATAAAAACGGTGCCCCTGGGTTCAATCCCTGGTACCAACCAACCAGCCAACCAACAAACAAAACAACAACAACAAAAACCTTACTAGGCTTGCTAACCCCATTTCCAGATTAGGAACCTGAGGCCTAAAGAGTTGAAGTCACATAGATCACCAGAAAAGCAAACTTAAGGATAAAATCCTGGGCCATGAGACTCTGCAAGGTCAGCTGAGGAGCTGACAGGCAGCCAGCACACCTAGAACTCCTGCTCCTTTGCAGCATTCTCAAAGCAGCAGGTCCTGTTGCCCTGGGCCTGGGCAGATGGCCTCTGCTGCCTCTTCAGGGAGAACAAATGGGGAAGAAGTGACGGAACGAGTCATGAGATGCTGACAATCAGAATGGGTTCTCGATGACAGGCGCTGCTCTGTTTTTAAGCAGAGCTCCCCAGTTCTCTTTCTTTAACTAGGAAGAACACAGGTTGTCTCCTTCAAATAGCCATTTCCCCAATAGTCTGAGTCACGTTGTTGCTTTAGGCTGTCACATCAGCGTCATGGCCATTCTGAGGGCCTCTGGCTTTCTTCAAGGTCAAGACATACTGACAGCCTGGCAGGGGAGGCAATAGAACTGGCCAAGACGTCCAAGCCTCCACGGCAGTAGGAGGTAGGCTTGGGCTTAGGAATAGTGGGATATGTCAATAACAGTAACCGGGATGGAAATAGAAATGGTCGTATGAAGAAAAAGGAGAAAAAGAGAAAATATGTCTTGTGGAACACACAGAAGTGCCAGGCCCGGTGCTGGAGCTCTCTGGTTCTTTACTGAGTCGACAGCTTATCCGGGCAGTGAATGATGGGCATCTAGGTAGTCCTGAATGGGCAGGAAAAGTACTGAATTCAGTGATCCTTTTTCTTCATGAGTTGTGATCTCCTTTAACTGATTATCATTGGAATTTTCCTCTCAAGCTGGCAAAGTGCCAGGGGAGAGAGCTGCGGACATCCAGGGTGAATGCCAAGGGTCACCTGGAGGGTATGGCAGCGGATGAGTCACAAGGGAGGTGGGAGGCGGGTGACTGGGTACCAGCTCACTGCCCCAACTGCATTAGCAACTTGGCCCGGTTCATGCTTTGCCTGCACGGTGGGCCAGAAGTGGAAAGGCCTGATTTAATTTTAGCCAACATGGTGCCCTACCTCCTCGTAACGAGAGCAGCTGACATAAGCAGAGAGGCCATCTCTCCTCCCTTCCACACGGAAGGTCATCAATTGCTCTCAAGGACGACCTCACACTGGCCAAGGTACAGTCTAACAGTTCCTAACCTTGTGGAGCTTCCTGACCCTTGGATGACAGTGATCTCTGTACCAGGATTCAATTCTATTCATTGTGATGCTTTTCAACGTCCCTCCCCATGCATATCCGCATCCGGCATGCGATTTAGTTATTTGGGTGGTTTTGCAGGGAGAAGGAACTTACTAACTAGGTAGGAAATTTCTTTCCTTATGGAAATTTATGAGGTCAGCATTCCTCATGGGAGTTACTCTTCCTCTGGTGTATTTGTGGAAAGGAGTCTGCCTCATGTTCACTCCCAAGTTGGGGCCTCATCTGAACCACTTCTCTCCAGCATTTGAATCTCCCTTGACTGAGGCCCATAGCTGTCCCTCCCCGGTGACACACAGACTTAAGACATGGAGCAAGCAGCTGCCTTACTGATCACTTGGGGAACAGTTCTGAAGGGGCTTATGCTGTAGAAGACAAGCAGATACCCTAGAAAGGGGGTCCTATCCTGAAGCCCTTTCAGGCCCACTGGCAGGACTCGCTCTCCTTTCGTCCACGTCTCCATTGTTCTAGGGCCGTCTCCCCACGTCCCAGCCTGTTCTTCCTAAGCTCTCCCTCAAGCCTCCCAATTTGTTTTCTTTTTGTTATAAAGAGGAGTTCTAGTTCTCTCTGTATCATGTCTTTGGAGTTGTGTGTCTTTTGACCTCCAAGTGGCTCACCAAGAATTTTGCTGAATAAAAGCTCTTCTAGTCTGAAGAAAATCAGAACACTTCCTGAAGTGTAGCTGCAGATGTAGCTAGAGCCAATTATGGTGGGAGTTTTCTCTATTAAATTGCCTCCTTTCCTAATAGACAACGAAGTGGATACAGGGAGATAATGCCAAAAAACATCATTCACTAGGGTCTTTTTATTATTATTTTTTCTTTCTCAGATCCTTGCTTGAATGAACCGGCTGGAGGTGCCTGTATATTTGTCCATCCTAGGCAGATAGTTCTCTCTCTAACAAACAATGCCCCATATCTCAGTTACTCAGCACAGGAGTTTATTTCTCATTAATCTGAATCTCCAATGTAGGTCAAGTGGGGGATGCTCTACTCCATGCAGTCACTCAGGGACCCAAGTTCCTTCCATCTTGTGTCATCATCTACCCCTAGGATCTCAGAGTACTCTCTATTTAGTAGGCAGATGGGGAAAGGGGGCAAGAATCACTTGCAGGAAGTTTAGATAGGTCATGGTTAACAGTAGTTGGTCATCATTTTGGCTCATGTACCAATGGTCAGAATCCAGTTATCTGGCTATGCCTCACTTCAAGGGAGAGTGGGAAGTACAGTTTAACTTTCCAGGAGGAAATGTAGAACATGGATATTGGTGATCTGAATCACATCCTTTAGGGCTAGCATCCCTTTCCTCCAACTCGGAGCCTTTTAGTGATCCATCCAAGTTTGGAAAATAATATAGGCGTCTTTCACTTATTTAAGAATGGCCATAAAACAGAAGCCTCTTGACTTCTTATCTGGATAAGCTCATTGGAATCACAAGCAAAGGTGTAGAGAGCAAATATCCTTATGCTAGAAGGAGAGCCATGGAGTCACTCTGTTTTAGAAAAGTTAAATATGGCAGCCACATAACTTTGATAATTCGGCATATTATTCCTTCTTTCTGTTTTTCTCCAAATGCAGCAGAAAATCTGCCATTTATTCTTTCCTCTTTGTGTCTGGAAGTCTTGCCTTCAAATTTTCAAGTGAGACAACATTTACCCCAAGATAAAAAAAAAAAAAAAACTAAAAGGGAAATAAACAAAATGTTATAAACCTTGTGAAATCATAGCAACTTAGTGGGAAGAGAATGAAATGTTCTCTGCTGTCTCCTGCTACTGAAGATGTGAAGGGAATATAAATAAACATAGACAGTGCAATTTGCTTTGCCGAAGCATAAAAATTATAGGGTTTCAATCTACAGAAAGAAACTGAAGAGCTTTTTGACGTGAGGTAGGTACATTGTGTGCAGTTGGTTCCTGATTCTCCTAGAAATGAAACTCCCTGGAGTGGAGAGAAAGCTTGGTACCTAGACAGAGAAAGAGATGGGGAAGTTGGCCTTTCCTTCTCACGTTCCTAGCACAGCAGGGTTTTGCCTGTTCTCTCAGGGTAACTGCTTCCCGCCCCTTTGCTCTCAAAATGATAAACTGTATAATCACGCAGGAGGCGTTTGAATACAGAGCAAATTTATTTTCATCTAGAACACAATAACAAAAATATACCTGTAAATGACATCAGGAAAATGGCTAAGCCAATCATGGTTTATCTCTAAGTAGAATGCCACCAAATGGTGACTATATGCCATGTTTGAAAACTCTGAGGACTTACCATACTGCCACGGCTCTCTAACTAGTTTCTTTGCTTCCAGTCTTGCCGTTTGTAATGTGCTCAGAACCATCCTGTGCAATGCTACAGGTCGCACCCGGAACAACTCCAGGAGATGCCATTTCCATAGACCAGGAAGGAAACTGGGCCTACGCTAGAATTATGTGCTATCTGTCCAACTGTCCTTCAAAACCCCCTAGCCTCTCCTCTTACAGAATCTGTGATGCTTAATTTCATGTGTCAACCTGACTGGGCCACAGGGTGACCAGTAGTCAAATACATTCTGAGTATTTCTGAGAAGATGTGTTTTTGGATGAGGCTAACATTTAAATCCGTGGATTTGCAAAAGCAGATTGCCCTCTGCAATGTGAGTGGACCTCATCCCATCAATCAAAGGCCGGTCTGGATCATAAGGATGACATTCTTCAGAGTGAGAGAAAATTCTTCTGCCCGGCAGCCTTCAAACTGGAACATGAGTTCTGCAGGTTTCAGATTTACCAGCCTCCATAGTCATAGGAGCCAACTTCTTACAATAAATCTTGCTCTCTCATCTGCATGTATATAATATCTCCTATTTCTCAGAAGAGCCCTAACACAGCTTTTAGCACTAGGAGTAAGTAGGGGTTTACTTGAAGACACTTTTATTTTCTCAAAATTCTGGAGGCTAGAAGTCGAAGATCAAGATATTCCTGGGATTGCCTCCAGTGAGGCCTCTCTTCCTGGCTTGTAAATGACCACCTTCTCATTGTACCCCACACGGATGTAAGACAGATGAGAATGGACACCTGAGGAATTTTCAAGATGATGGTTTATTTTAGCTGCAGTGGTCCAGAAGATCCAATGCCTAAAATCTCTGGACCCCAAGTCTGGAAATTCTTTTTTTTAATATTTATTTTTTAGTTGTAGTTGGACACAATAACTTTTATTTTATTTATTTATTTTCATGTGGTGCTGAGGATTGAACCCAGGGTCTTGCACAGGCTAGGCAAGCGCTCTACCACTGAGCCACAACCCCAGTCCCCAAGTCTGGAAATTCTTTAAACTTTATATTCGGTGGGGTGGTGACATGTCAGTGGATGAGTACATACAGTTACTCTTTGTCCCATATTCTTAAGGTAGGCAGAAGTTTTACAAGTTTTTATCAAGAATACAGAGATAGTATCTTTTTTGCACAAGTTTGATTGCAGATTTTATCACAACTTTTGTATGCAAACCTGGTATTTACTATAAAGAGGAAGCTTCAAACCATAATGCCCTCTGCAGAAACCCTGCTGACACTCTTTGACATTCTTTGAAAAATCTTGGTGACAAGAAGTGCAATTATGGGGAGGGTCTTTGGAGAAGCTTAATTATAGCAAGGGTCTTTGGGGGTAGGGATACCTGATCTGCTTCAACATAATCTTTCCTAGCTCCCAGACTTATTGGAATAGGGCCTCACTCTACAATCTCACTGAACCTTCATTGTATCCAAAAGGCACTATCTCCAAATTCAGTCACACTGGAGGTTAGGGCTTCAACACATGAATTCAGGGAGGACATAACTCAGTCCATAACTGAGTCCAAGCTCCCACTGTTCTGAATTGATCTCATGACATTTCCTCCAAGCACCATGGATTTCCTCAATGTGGGTCTTGCCCATGTCATGAAGAATACACTCCCCTCTGTAGAGAATATACCACTCAATTCCTCTTCACTAAGCTCTCTGACGTGAGTGTTGGGGGCTGAGATGACCTCCTCCAGGAAGACTTTCTGGAGCAGCCACCACAAGTCCAGGCTGGGAGTTCCTCTAGAGAGATCTGTGATGCCTGCAAGGAATTGCCACTCCCTCATCACGTGGCATTATTCCATTGTCTGTCACTCCCTGTCTTGTTTTCCAATGAACCCCTCACTCCTAACACTGAGCCTGTTGCTATAATACACTCACAATAATTGCTTCTCAAATTCAAGTTGAAAAAGTCGAATAAAAATAGTATACGTGCAATGATTATAATCACATAGGACACTTGAGTAAAGGGACAATGTTGGAAAAGAATGATAACATGGTTGTGTTTGTCAGTGGACTCTTTGCTGGTTTTCTTGGCCTTTTCTCCATTTCTTTTTCTATTTCTCTATCCCTGAAGGGTGATGATATTATTTTACTACTTTAAAAAGTACCGTTTAAAAGTAGGTGCAGCACGACACTCCAATTCTCAGTCCTGTGCTGGCTTGTTTCAAGCTGTATTCCAAAGGAACTGGTTTCCTAATGAAAGATTCTGAAAGGTGTCCTGGAGCTGCCCCTGGTGGGATTTGACCTATATGCTGTTAATTGGGTGGTGTGACCTCCCTGGAGAATGGTTCATTACTGCTCGGTGGGGTTTCAGTAATGAGTACAATTGTCACCTTGGCACATAGGAATTCTCCAGATGGCCAGCCTGCCCTGGGGAGTGAGCTACAAAGATGTCCCTTAGCTCCAATGCTGGAGGAACAGGGAGGTCTGCGTGTCTTTCATTGAGGTGAAGCTCCCTGGCATTGTTCCCTAGATCTCAGCTTCCCTCAAGGGGAGACAGGAGGCCAAACACCTGAGGATATTTCTAGACCAAGGTAATGGCATCCCCAGGTCGACAGAGTCAGGCGCCTGCTGGTGTTCATTAGCCGAGCAGCCATGCTGCACCTGTGGTCTTGGGAGAGGAGCCAGCTATGGGACCGATGTTAGAATTAGCGAAGGTGAGGGATGTTGAAGTGGGTTTGCGACAGTGGGGTGAGGGGATGAAGGGCAAGAGTAACTAATGTAGACTGAGCCCTGTGTGTGGCGAGGTCTGTGCATGTACTTCACCTTCCCAATAGTCCTTAACCACCCCTTCATGTGGCTGCAGAGTCATCTGCCCTTGTAAAGTCGAAAATGCTAGAAACCTGCTACTCTGCAGCCAGAATATTTCTCTCTCTCTCTCTCTCTCTCTCTCTCTCTCACACACACACACACACACACACACACACACACACACACATCTTGGCCACAGGGACCCAAGGAGAAGGCTGTTGGGGCTTCAGGGAAGGGTTTTCCACCCCAATAAGATAAGACAAATGAGAGGAAGTATTTCCCTCTTTCTCTCGTCGATGTAAAGCAACAACCTGATTTAAAGAAAATAAGAAATATTTTATTCTGAGCCCAATATGAGTGACTAAGTCCCAGGGATATGGATTCAAGTTATCCTGAATGATATGCTTCAAAGTGGAAGAGGTTACATGAACAAAGAAAGTCATAAATCAATACATTCAACAGATACCGAGGTGGGAGCTTCAGGCAAGAGGGCTACAGCAAAGCGGGGGAGTGTTTTCTATAGATATTTTCTACAGATCTTACCACATTCTAATTAGCGTTAGGGTTGGTAGAAGCTAGTGAGCTGCTTTTCTTCAGACTGTATAGCAAAAAAAATTAAGCTTAAAAATACATTCCAAGAGGTATACCAAATAGCTGCAAGAATGTTAGTCACTTACAAAATTATAAGGAAATAGCTACATTTCTACAGGGCCCAAGATAGCACAAGATAACTTTGGCACTAGGCTTGCAACATCTACCTTTCCACAGCTAAGAACAGGAGACATGATGTTCTATTCAACTGAGATCAAACAATCTGCAGGATCTTTAATGAAGACGCAGCTTCTTCTGAGAACTTCAGCTTCATGTACCAAATATTGCCATGTCTACGTGCAACTCCTGGAACTATGGTAGCTGTATTGTGAACATGAGGAAATAAGTCTAACTTCAAAGTCAAGAGACCTTGGTGAGGGCAGGACAGAAATGTGCAAAGAGGCTGAGGCTTAAATGATATGGGAGCTTGTGGACCAACCTAGGAAGTGCCCTGACCCTAAAATTCCTCCTATGTTAAAGAATCCTGTTGCTTTCTTATATTCTTTTGTATGTCCTATATTGATTTAATTCTCACAAAAACCCTACGATGACTAGCATTGCCCACATTTTATAGATGAGGAAACTATGAACTCAGATCATCTGGCACCTAAAATGTGCCATACACCACCCTTATTGTGTCCATCACTGAGCGTTGGGGGCTCCTTCTTAGAGCACTCCATCTTTCCTGACTATACCAAGACTGAAGAAGATTGGTGACAGTGCTTTGTGACCCAGTGCTGTGACCCTATCTTAAAAGCTAAAGGCAAGAAATGGATCTACCTTCCGGAAAACCTTAGCCCAATTTTTAAAACAACCATAGTTAAGGATCCTGTACATTTTATCCCAGTGGGGTGGAGCTCCCTGTGCAGCATTTGCCAATTTCCGTGGTGTAAATATTTCCTCCATGGCACCGTCATTTCAGGCTCTTCAGACCCCCTCTGCTGCCTGATTCCCCTTCCCACCAGTGCCTCCCTCACTAACCTGCCAGACTTTTCCAGACATCCAGATGCAGTGCTCCCTTCCCTTGGCCCTTGGCCTGAGCCCACCTCCTGGGCCTGGCTGTGGCCTGACCACAGCCCCTTGTGTCAGCACCCTCCCTCTCAACATCTAGGGGCTCCAGGCTTTGGCCATCACCATGTCAGCATTCGTGGCTTACAGCAGAACCAGGCTGCTACCCTTTGCTCCCAGGGTCTAAAGAGATCACCTGCAACAAACATGTGCTTTATTTCATGATTCCTAGATGTTCCAAATTCCCTGACCTCTACTTGGAAGCCCTTACAGACAAGCCTCTTTCCATTCCCATTACAGCCCCAGAGAGGAGTCATTTGTCATCTTTCCTGGCTGCAAATTAAAAAACTCATGGGTCCACGGGTGTTTTGCTTGGATGGGCAAAATGCATCTGAGAACCAGGTTCCAGGTCTGGAAACAGGTGGACATTCCAGGCTTCCGCAAATACCTCTCTGAGGCCACATAAGGAAGGTTTCCCAGTGCTGGGGAAATCACAAGGTAAGAGCTAAAAGTAATGTTAAGAGTCAGCGACACTAACTGGCTGTAACTACTTGAGACCAGGGACTTTTGTGTATCTGATGTCCAAAAACATCTGGGATGTGAGCTGTTCTGGAAGTCAGTACCCTGCCCAGGCCCCACAGCCGGTGAGAATGAAGAGCAGAGCCAGGACTCCTGGCCTCCCAGTGAGGGCCCTGCCTGGGACACCTCAGCTAAATCCAGGGGACTACCCAGGATGGAAGCCACCAAGAGGCTGTGATTGTAAAGATTCTAATCTTACACGAAGCTGTATGTGCTGGATCTCCTGGCAGTGCACCCTACATGGGTGAGTTTTAGACTGTAAACCTGAAAGAATGAGATATTTGTGCCAGGATCTTCATTCATTCAACAAGCTCTGACCTACTTGTTTTTCACTGCGGGATGAGATTCACAAAGACCCTGGGACTTATTTGGGGTATCTGAGAAGTAGAAGGCCTGTTTCCATGGCCACCCAAGGATGGGAAGTCTCCATGGATCCTTAGGTGGGTGGATGCAGGCCCTAGGGGGAGGGGTAGTAAGGCTGACTCCATTATCAATGATTCTGATCCCCAAATGTCCCCTAAATATGACTGTTTCTCTCTATTGCTCCAATCTGATTAGAGTTATCATCTCTCACCTGGATGACTTCATCAGTCTCCTTGGTCCGCCATTTTTACCTTCTTTCCATGTGCAATAGACACAGAGAACTTTGAACACAAGTAAATCAAAGAGTCTCCACCCCTCACCTCAATCCCAAGCCTCTTCTCATGGCCCATGAGGCTAACTGTGAGCTGGATCCTGATCCCTCCTGTCCTTTCCTCCTTGATCTCCTCCCTCCTGTCACATTGCCCTTGTTTCCAGCCCTTGGAAACCCACTTGATTTCCCTCTCCCTTAAGACCTCCCTTTGCCTGGCTCCTTCTTGCCATTCAGGTCTCAGCACAGACACCACCAGACTCTTCCCACTAACCACTCCCTGTCCGTTGCTAGGATGCTGCAGACATTATCTGCTTACTCAGTTGGTTCCATCATTTTTTTTTTTTTTGTACTGTAGGGTCCATGGGACATAAGTTTTACTTGGTCAAGTTCATCCTTGTGTCCCACACCTAGAACAGCATTGGTTCACCAGAGATAAGAGTTAAGTGATTGAATCCACTGGGTTCAGTTTTATCACAGGTTAAAATGTGTTCTGTAAATTTCACATGGTAAAAATCTTTATAGAACCTATGACATCAATAATGATAGTAATGGTAAAGAACATACATATGGTGGAGATAATGAGTTCACTAAACAATGTGCTACCTGCTGCTAACATTTTCTGGGCTGTTTGATTGCTCAGTAGACTAGTTTTGCACAGTGACACAGGTTGGAAGTCACATTTGTCACTGCCAGGTGGTGGCAATAAAAAGCCTAGGTGGGCTTCTCTTGTCTTTCTTCCCTTCCTACACTATGTTTCACTTGGTGTAGCTATGAAGTGGGTCTCTGAGTGGCTATGTGAAGCCCAGCCTTCTTCTGCCCTTGGCCCCATTGATCTATGCTGTGGACATAGCTTGAGTGAGAAATTAAGTTTATTGCATAAAGTCATTGTGATTTTGTGGCTTACATGTTACCACATCATACCCAGCCTATCCTGACTAATGCAATAGCTCAGCTCTTGCTATATGCCAGGAACTTTGCCTACGTTATCTCATTTACTCTTTACAGTCACTTTAGGTAGGTATGGTTATTATTTCTATTTTACAGATGCAAGAACTGAGAGAAAGGATGAACAA
This sequence comes from Marmota flaviventris, assembly GCF_047511675.1. Lineage (NCBI taxonomy): Eukaryota > Metazoa > Chordata > Mammalia > Rodentia > Sciuridae > Marmota > Marmota flaviventris. The sequence continues at coordinate 15,843,737 of NC_092499.1, read as the reverse complement.
CTTTCCCAGAGTTGAACAATTAGAAAGTGGTAGATTTTTTTAATTTTATTTGAATCTAGTCTATCTGACCCCGGAGCCCATACTTTTAATCACTGTACCATATTTTTAAGCCACATTCCATTTTGTGGATTAAAGTTTTTCAATAGTAAAGATAAAATACAAAAATCCATTGACATTAAGAAGTCTCTCCCTGTGGTTATCATAAGAATATCTTTCAGTTAAGCTAATTTAAGGGGATGCTGCCCTGGTCTGCTTCTCTTTGTCTTCTAATAGCACTAATTGAATAATGTGAGCAGGTCTGTGTTGTGGAGCCTTCTGCCATTATGCCAGCTAATTCTGAAAATGTATGGATCTCTCTGCTTCAGACCTGAGGCCATATTGATTCTGGAATATGCACCACTAATTGCTGAGAGCCTGATGCTACTAAGAAAATAAAAGAAAATAAAAAGCTTTCATGTCAATATTTGTTGCTAACCTTGACAAATAAACATTTTAAGCGATGGTGACTTTTCCCTCTTTTAAAGCTTTAATTACTGGCTTGCACACACTGCAATCATTTTGTCCTTGTTTGTGTTTAATAGTCTGTAATCCATTTTAATTACATTCCTTGCTTATCAAGATTAGACTCCCAAACAAGGCTAGAACAAAATTTAACTTCTGTCTTTTTTTTTTTTTTCTCCCCCTCTTCTTTCCTTATTCAGGGCCTGGAAAACATTCTGAGGTTTGAAAACATCTTAAAGATAAAACTTCCTCTTTAGGCTTAAAGCAAACAGATGTAACCATTAAAAGGAAGTTTCTCCCTGCTCTTTTCAATCTGTCCCTTGATGGAAGGAGATGGATGTCACAGTTTCCTCCATTAAAACTTAGAATGTGAAACCTGTTGAGAACTTTGAGAGGATGTGGGAGGGGAGGGACTTCTAGGATGAGAAAAGTGCTCCTTTTGCCCCTGGGTGGTGAGGGCAGGGGGGTTTGTTGTGATTCGTGATCTTGCCCATGTACGTTTGAATGCCTTTCTGTATAGGTGTTACGTTTCCATGTTTTAGTTAAAATACTGAATATGGCTGGGCTCTTGGGTTGCTCTGTCCTTTCATTAAGTCCTTCACATAAGGGCAGCTAAGCCTCTTTTTTTTTTTTTTTTTTTTTTTTGGTAACTGCTTCTGACTGTTTTCATCTTTAAGGTGTGGGTTTGTGAGACTAAGGTGCTAGGCCTGTGAAGCAGGAAGGCCCCAAGGCGTACCTGACGTGGGAGCCCCACCCAGTGGTCCAGGGATCAAGCCTTAGACTGCAAAGTAAATGTGACCATGTCTCAGCCAACTCAAAGGAAGACCCAGAACACAGACTGTCCACTAGAGCAGTCCTGTGACGAGCAGCAGTGACCAGGCCAGTGTCCCTGGCATGCTCGGTCACTGACCATGAGAGACCTTGCAGGAGTATGATTTCAGCTCTAAACCTAATGGCAGTCTTTGCAGCCGAACGGCCATTATGTCTTGAAAAGATGAGTAGCACCTCATGACCTCACAACACTCTATAACAGGAGAGGAAACATGGGGCGAGGGGTGGGGGCAGTGGAGCTGCCTTTCACTACCGCTGAGGTGTCCCCTTGCCTCATTGTCTTTGGTCATTGTGGGACCATTCCAATGCTAATCCCCAACACTTATTCTTTCTGTGGAATATCCCCTTTTTGTGTGGATAACCAAATCTTTCCTTGGGTTGGGCCTTCCCATCTCCACTACTTCAGCTCCATGGTTAGACCTATCCCCTAGCTGGAGTAAAGACATTAGCATTGGGCACATGGCCCAACCAGAGACTTGTGCCAGGCATACTGGGCTAGTGGGGGGTTATTCTGAGAGGGTGCAGGATTGGAACTGTGCAGTCATTTTGTCACCAGGAGGAGAGAGCTTGAGCAGTTAGGATCACTATGGGATGTGAGGGTGAAGCCAACGTTGTAGAAGTCAGAGTCCAGAGATGGGAAGAAACCAAGTCTCAATGAGCCCAAAATCTGTGTGTCTGCACCCAGACTTGGATACCTGTCTGTCAAAAAGTCCCCTTTTCATTCAAACCAATTTGAGTTGGTTTCGGTCCCTTTCAACTGAATTTGTTCCACCTAAAGCCCAATACATTCCACTTGGAAATACCTATTTTTCTTTTATTTACCAATGTTCTAGAGTTAACTCTCAAATCAGTCCCAGATGGTTAATTAACCTCAGCCAAATGCTTTCAAAACAAAAAACAGCATTTTTGTTTTAATTAACTCCACACAGTAAGGTTCCTCTTCCCTACAACCCCCGCCCAACCTCCAACCACCACCACCCACACACACATACTCTGCAGAACTTTCACCTACATTTAACTGAGGTCTCCCTTGGAAAAAAACACAGAGAGACAGAACCACTTCTCCATGAGGGCAGGGACTTGGGGCTTCTCAGATACCCAGAGCCTAGCACAGCACCAGGCAGAGGGTGGTTCTGTCAAACACAGACTTGACAATGCCCAGCTGGTGTCCCCAGCCAGGAGGTGGAAAGACAGACACCTTCCCACGCCCTGTCTGGCTGTGTGTGTGTGACTCATCAGGCTCCTGCAGAGAGAAGGTCATCCAGGGCCTCCCTGGAAGCAAGTCAGCAAGAAGATTGGGCAATCCAAGGCCACCTGGCGGGGCCACCAAACTTCTTAGCATCTGCCCTCCCCTGCTCCCTGCCCCCACAGCTCCTCTTCCTAGCTCCATCCTACTCCTCTTCCTCCATCTCTTTTCTTTTTCCTTTCCAAGTCACTCCGCTCTCACCCCATGACAATACTGCGAACATGGGTTGTTCCTGTATGCCTAGTGTACTCTCCCAAGGGTCCTCAGGACTGTGCTACTCCTGGCCCCAAGTCAGAACATGCGACACAGCAATTCCAAGGAAATACTAAACCATGGGAGACAGATTAACCTCACCTGGGGCGACTAGAGAGAATGCCTACATTTGATATCTCCAGGTGTCCAGGGCTTCCTCACCGCAAGGTGGCTGAGTTGCAAGGGTTAGCATTTGGAGACACACACACACACACACACACACACACACAGCCCCAGGCACTTTGAACGTTTTATCCTAGTCCCAGTTCTGCATCTCAGCTACAAGTTTGTTGCAGACACATTGACGGAATTCCCAAGGCTCCTAGGAGGTAGCTGAAGCCACGTGCAGAGTGGTCACAGTGTGACACTCCAAACCCTGTTCTAAAGGCCCTCAGAGCCACAGAATCTGGACTGGAATTCAAGTTCTCTTTCTACCTCTATGATTTTGGAAAAATCATTCAATTTCTCTTGGTCTTGGTTTCCTCATCTGTAAAACAGAACATATCATCTGTGATAAGCATAACTATTTTTCTTCCTGTGAGTATCCAAGGAATTATGGATATAAAAGCATTTTGGATGGCAAAGTTCTAGGCAAAGTGTTGGCTACTATTATTCATTTTAGATAACAATACAAATATTGCATTATCATAGATGATTAAGTGGTAGGAAAAACATTGAAGTGTGATTGCTTCCAGATTTATTCTTATCTCACTGCCTATGAAATCCTGTATTTGCCCACTTCCTTCCTAAAAAAGAAGCATTGCTTCACATTAGGAGAGAGGCCATACTAGTTTCATAATAAGGAACAGAAAGATATGTTGGGCAGGACACCCCTTTGGTAGTACTGTCACAGAGTGACAAGTTTACAATATTGTGGCTGATTTTGATTGTACTTAATCCTTGATGTTATCTTACAGATGTAAATATTGGATTTTAGTTACATTTGACTACCTTGTATATTGGACTATGAATGTAACATCATTCTTAGCCTGGACCACATGGTTTAGGGAAAATGATGATGATGATGATGATGATGATGATGAAGAGGAGGAGGAAGAGGAGGAGGAGGAGGAGAACAACAAGAGTGATTGGAAAATTCTGCCTCCCAGCTCAGGATGTTCAAGGTCAAATCTACAATGAGACAAGATGAATCGCCCAGAACGCACTGTCAATCACTTTGAGTTTTGCAGGGTGAAATGGTAGAGCCAAGGACAGTGCAGGGCTAAGGAGAAATCTCCAGTGGTCATCTAGGGCCTTCTGTTGTCCCTGAGAACTCTCCAGGTGAAGTTGAAATGAACACAGCTTGAACATTTTTAAAAATAAATTTTATGGCAATGATGAGAAATTTTGAAGGGGGGAAACCCACAATCTTACCAGCCTGTTCTTAATTTTGAGCTGCAATTCAGCCTGCTATTTTTAACCTATTAATCACCATCACGAACAAAATTTGGACAAGTCTTCTCACAGCTGGACCAAGGTCTGCATGTCTTCAGAATAAAGGAGGACATTTGGGGTGAGAAGGAAAAGCAATGACCTACCACATGTCCTCTGCCTCTCCTTGGATGTGCTCTCAATTCCACAGGGCCTCTGCCATCGCCCTCCATTTACCAAAGAAGGGCACAGCTAGCCTCAGTGGCCGGGGTGGAGACCGTGTTGTGAATGCTCAAGCTTCAGCAAGGGAAAGAGGTTATTCCCTAAGAATTTTAATTGCACTGTCTGAGCTGATAGACATTAGATCACACTCTTAGAGGCAACAGTACTTTTGACTAAGCATCTTTACCATTTTGGTAAATTCCTCTGTTCCTGTCATCCTTATCATTAGCAGGCTTTAAAATTCCCATTGCTTCAAAACTGGGAAGTGTTCAGACCACCCCTGGAGGCCACTCGGAATTCATACTCTTCTCCCTAAATTTGCTCCTCTCTCCAGGGTATCCCTCCTGGTCAATGGTGTTCTGCAAAAGCCCTGGTCAGAACCTAATCCTCACTACATCCAATCTCTTGCTGAGTCCAGCAATTCTACCTGTGAAACAGTCCCCAAATCTAATTCCACCTTGCCATTCTCATAGCGGGCTTCAGGCTCCTGCCCACGTCACTGGGACTCCCACTGGGCTTCCTAAATGGCCTCCTGGGTTGCATGTGCCTCTAGGAAGTTCACATCCTATCCCTCCCTGCTCAAAGCCTGCCCTGGCTCCCTGCTCCCCACCAGAAGCCCTCCAGCTCTTGCTCTGGCCCACCTCCTTCCCTGGCCCTGGAATCCCACTTAGTCTCCCCAACCTGCACATACATGTCCACTGCATTGCCTTTGACTTGACTCTTCCCTTCACCTGGGACGCTTTCCATTCCACACCCTTTATTCTTTCCCTTAACAAATGCAAGTCAATACTTCAATGGCCACCTTTAAACTGGCGGCTCTGTGAACTCCTTCTCTCTCATTCCAGTTAGAATTAATCTCTCCTCGATTCTCAGACGCCCTTCTCTGGCATTCTCTAGAGCATTTACAGTTAGCAACTTGTACTTGGATAGAAGTTTGTGAGGGGTATGTTCTACAAGTGAAGAAACTGGGCTGGGTGTGGGGCTCAGTTCAGACAATCACTGCCAGCCAGACCCAGCTTTGACTATCACCAGGTGGGCCAGAGGAGAGCAGAGCACTCACAAGAGCACGGACTGTCCTTTCCCATACCTCTTCTCCCTCCCCAGCTTTGGTTGAAGGAAAGCTTGGACCACAGAAGGAGTGGGTGAGGAGATGAGTGATCAGGCAGCAGGAGGAGAAGCCAGCAGCCCCCACTTCTCCCTCTACAGGTGACAGTCTGAGGCAGGCCAGACTGTCCTAAGTCAAGATTGGAGTTGTAGTGAATAGGTTGGATGGACATTCTAATTATTGAACTTGGACTCAGTTTGAGACTTAGTGACTTTGTGGTACCTTACTCAAAAATAAGCAGAGAAGTCGAGGGATCTGCTACAGTCGGCAAGGGGAAGTCACCTCTCCTGGACAAAGTTGAACGGGATGCGGGGGACAAAAAAGTAAAGATGTGTTTTGTTAGGTCAGGAGAAATGTTCATTAAACATTCTGGTTGCGTGAACATGAGCTCATTCAACCCTCACTTTGCTTAACACTGAGTTTCCCAGCGATGGTTAGGAAAATCATTTCTGGGCATATTAATGGGTGTCTGGGGACAAAATGTCTTCCCTTGAGAAAATGAGCCTGTTTATTTCACCATCAAACAAAATCAAAGTGGCTTCTTTTTCACAGGATGCATCCACAGCGTTTACTAAGCTTGTGTACGTTTTGTACCTATAAGAGGAAGACTTCACAGATGGCACTTCTTCTGCTCATTTGTTTCCGTGTTCTTAGAGTGTGCATTTAGGAGCTTCAGGGAAGGGTTTGGAAGATGCTGCCCCAGAACACAGCAATAACAGCTCTATTTGGTGGATGAAGGATGTCTTGGTTGCACCTTTTTGTGATAAAAACAGTAGTGATGGGTCCAGGTCACTGTAGCAGATGAAGATTATTAAAAGGATAAATAAGAAAATAAGTAAGTCAAGATCTCAAGCAGAAGGGTGAACCCCCATGGGGATCAGAACAATATTTGGGAATTGAAAATTCATTCAAAAGACAGTGCAGATCTTTGGTAATGATTTATTGAATATGACACCAAAGGCACAGGCAACAAGAGTAAAAATAAATAAGATGGATTCCATCAATATGAGAAATTTCTATGCACCAAGGGGCACCCTCAACACAGCGAAAAGGCAGCCCATGAACCGAGAGAACTTATTTGAAAATCATATATCTGGTAAGGAACTTGTATTCAGAATACATAAAGAGCTCATACAACTCAATAATAAAAAGATGAATGACCCCATTTTAAAAATGGGCAAAGGACTCAAATAGATGTTTCTCCAATGAAGATTCACAAATGGTCTATAAGCAGAGGCTCAGCAACAATAGGCATCAGGGAAATGAGAACCATAGTGAGATATTCCTTCACATCCACTGTAATAAAAAGGACAAATAACAACATGTTGGCAAGGACATGGAGAAATTGGAACACTCATGCACTGCTAGTGGGAATGTAAAATGATGCAGCCCCTTTGGAAAACAGGCTAATGGTTTATCAAAAGGTTAAGCACAGAATTACCATATGCCCAGAAATTCCACTTCTAGGTAGACAGCCAAGAAAACTGGAACCTATGTCCACACAAAAACATGTGCACCAATGTGCATAGAGGATTATTTGTAATACCCCCAAAGTGGAAATAGCTCAAATGTCCACCAGCTACTAAATAAGTAGACAGATGAGGCATATCCATACTGTAGGCCCTCACTGGGAAATTCCAAGGAACGAAGAACTTACTGGTACCTGCTACAACATGGACGAACTTTGAGATCAAGCTGAGGGATTCCATTGATACAAAATGTCAAGAACTGGAAAAATCCATAGAATCAGAAAGTGGGGCTGGGGCTGAAATTCAGTGTAGAATGCTGCCTAGCACACGAAGACCTGGATCCCTAGCACCAGAAAACCAACAAGAACAATAGTAAGTGGGGGAGGGGAGGAAAGCATCAGAAAGTAGATTACCAGTTGCCTAAAGCTGGAGGAGATGGAGGGAAGGAGGGAATGAGGTGGCATAGGGGAATGGCTAAGGGTTCCACAGGGTTTGGGGGAAGTAATGAAAATGTTATGAAATTTATTTGGTAATAGATACACAACTATGCAAATTCAAGCCACTGAGTTATACATGTTAATGGATGAATTGTATGGTACATAAATGATATCTTTTTGTTTATTTAGTTTTTTCTTTAATGTGGTGCTGGGGATCAAACCCAGTGCCTCATGCATGCTAGACAAGTGTTCTACCACTGAGCCACAACCCCAGCCCCATAAATGATATCTTGGTAAACTTTTAATGTGGCTAATGGTTGATAATATCCATTCTTTTCTTTCCAGTTAAGGGAAGTGTTAACACAACACTCATTAGATTTAAGATACTTCACTATAGCACTACTAAGTGTGGTCTTGTTGCTACTTTTGGCCAACAGAATGTGAGCAGATGTGTTTTGTGCGAGATCCCTCATGGCTTCTTGGAGGGAATGAACTGTTAGGACACTTACTCTTTGGTCCTCTTTTATTTTCTCCTGCAGTTGGCCTGGAATTTATATATGATGCCAAGCAACTATTTGGAGGCTTGAGTTGACCTTGAAGATGGAAATCATATTCTAAGAAAGGTAGAAGGAAATTCAGGATCTTGGGTCCTGTTGACCCTATGGAGTCTAGGGCCATACCACCCTGAGCACACCCGATGTGGTCTAATGTCCCTATGGAGCCACACCCCATCAGTCTGGAATTGCTCACCTCTCGACTTCCTTTATAAGAACAAGAAACAAATGTCTATCTCATGAAGTTACTGCTGATGGTTTTGTTTATGGAACAGATCCAAATTGTAACAGCCTAATCCTAATTAAGCCAATGTAGCTAGCACTCAGTAGGACCAAAGTCTAAAGCCCTTATGTAGTGGCACCCCCTTTCTCCACAGAAAGGTCTTAACTGGGCTTCTCCATAAATCTTTATCATGGCTTATTTTAGGACTGTCAGCAAAAGAGTCTCTACAAAAGATTTCAGTGTAGATAAACTTCCTATTTTTGTGTCACCCTGTTTTACTTGGCCACTGGTGAGGAACAAATCAGCACTCCAGGTGCTAGACACCTCCTTACTAGTTTTTCACAAACGTATCCAGTGTAGTAGTTTGTACAAATGTTCAAACAAGGCCTCTGGCCTTGAGCTGGGCTTCACAGAGATGTCTACATTCCTAAGATGAGAGAAGTTATAATTGGGCTCCATGGTACTGGCAGGGGGAGGAAAGAAAGGGGAGAAGAAGCTCTCCTCTTCTCAGGTGTTGTCCTTGAAGGGTTAACTTGCCCAAAAGAGTGAAAGAAAAAGCTGCTTCTTTGTGAACTTCTGCAGACTGTGAACTTCTGAGCCCCTCCCCTTACAGCTGGGTATAAAACTCTGAAACTCCGTGAACTCGGGGTTCAGGGGATTGATTGATTACAGCAAAAGCTGTGCCCTCTGAACCTGGCTGCAGCCAAATACAACTGTTTCCTGCTATCTTCGGTGCCTTGCCTCCTCTGTCCCTACAACACTTCCCCTTTCTCCAACATGGTGGCATTCTCTAGATTGAATGAGCTGTGGCTCTAAAGCTATAACTCATTTCATGAGTTCAGAAGACAAGATGGCCTGAAATAAAAAGCGCTACTGGGAAAGAAGAGGGAGATGATAGGGGAAGGGCAGGAGGGGAACAGATGTTAGAGGTTGATAAGTTGAGGTTTTACTTTATTCTACAGGTAAAAAGCCATGGATTACCAGGATGTTTGGGAAAGATCAATCTGTACACATGCTACCCGATGGTTAGATGAAGGCAAGCTAAATTTTCCCAGTAGGAGAAGAGAAAATAAATATAATTATGAGCTAGACCTTCACTGTTCCAGCTGCATCAAGTAAGTCACAACAAACTGTCCCCAAATAGGCTCAAAGAAGGCAATGGGAGCAAAACACATTTATTTACACAAATGTGGAGAAATCCAAGTTTCTCATTAGACAAAATACTTTTTCCTCCCATCTTATCACCACCACTGCCACACAGGATGTCCTAGAATGTATTTGTCACACCATGGGTTTCCCTTTGCTTTTTACAAGCCCCAGAAGCTTATGCTATCCTCAGAAATTGGCCAATGTGAATCAGTTATCTAAAAGTAAAGTTGGATATTTTCTATTACAACGTTTTTCTCCAGGGCTTCCAAACCCATGTTTATTAGCTGATCAGGTTCTGACAGCTTTTCTAGAAAGTGGGTGGAGCTAAAGGGTATTCCCATTTCTCAAACAGTCTACTACTTCCCTTGATTGACATGGTCTAGAATAGAATCCAGGTCTGTCCCCTGCTCCTCCACCCACAATCACTGCATCACAGTGCCTTCTTCGTAGGCCAGGAAACTCAGTATCACGCTGAGTCAAGGGAATCCACATCCCATAGGGCTTTGGCCTCTTTTTCTTCTCTGGGATGGATCTCCACACCTCCTTTTTATTGCTCCTAAATAATGCCTGTCCTCTTAATCAAGCTCTTTGGGATATTTTAAAGGCCATCAAAAATAAATAGAAAAAGTAAAATAAAATGCCATCATAATTGGAAAAATCAGTTTGCTCAGAAGACTGAATTTTATGTGGTTTATTTTGTTAAGAAATGGAATACCCCCTGAAGTTGTGTGAGCTCTGGCATCAAAACAGTCTGACAAGTCATCCATCCAGTGACTCACTGTGCCTCAGTTTCCCCACCTATGAAATGGGCACAACAGCTTGTCAAGATGATTAGGTGAGCATATGAGTGTCAAGCAGGTAGTGTAGCATTCAGTGAAGGAAATGTTCAATAAAGATTAGCTGGGAGAGGAGAAGGGACTTATCGAGTCTTTCGGTATTAAATGGCCATAGAAGGTGAGCAAATCCTGTGTGCCAGAAAAACCACATGAACAGATATGTCCTCCACATCAAGAATGACATTCTAGCCACTGCAGGTGTCTAGCGATGGAATCAGCCAAACAGAGAGACAGAATGAGTGTTCCATATCTTGAGACATTCAAGCTCAGATCTCCACCACCTCTTGATGCCACAGTGGGGACTTAGGCCTCAAATGGGGACGTGGACTTCTAAGGCTCTTTCTGTTAGAACTCGGTAGAACACATATCAGAAGCTTTAAATGGCTCCAAAGCCAAATGTTCTCTATGGTTTGTAGAACTGCAGCAGGCAACAGTCAAGGGCCAATTTCAACCGAAAACAAGTTTCCAAAGACTTCCTCCTCCAATTTAGACAGTGCATCAAATACCCTGGGAGAGTCACCTTTGGAAAGGGGAGAAAATTCAAATGAATAAATTATTCTCTCTGAAGCAGACTTCCTTCTATTCTTCAACTCCTGTCCAAGGAACCCCAGCCATTGCCATCCTCTGAGGATCCCTTCAGACCACGAGGGCTCTGTGCCCAGGACAGAGCAGTCTATGCCCCGCTGCCTGTGCCGGCTCAGGGACCGGAAACCATAGCACCAGCTTTCCACATGTTCAGAACCAGCACCTTTGACAGCTCAGCGTGCTCTCAGACATGGCTACACTGTCACCAAGAGAGGATATCCAGAAAGAACAAGTGAGACACTGGACACACCCTGGGATGTTTCGACTTGAAATGCTCTCCATGCTGATATCTGTGGAGTTATTCGTTCTTTGGGTCTGGCTGACCTCTGTCCCTGGGGAAGGGCACTTTCCCTATTTCTCGTGGTGTGTGGGGACTGCCAACCAAAGCTCCTTCACACCCGCCTGGTCACATGACAGGAGCTTGACCAATCATGGAACTCCATTCTCTGTCCATTCATCTGTCTCCAAGAGGAGGGCACCTGATCCAAGCAGAACCAATGGAGCCTTTCATGCTGTGATACTATAACTGCAACCCCCTTTCCCCCAGAGGGTAGGCTCATTTTCTAGAGTGGTAGGTCATTAGGGTCCTGTCAGATGGTTGCTGCCACAGCCATATTCCACGCATGCCATAGGCCCATGTATGGCATATAGCTGGCTATAAGTAGCTCAACTTTTGTTCCAAGTTATAAGAACTAGAAAATTTTCTATTTCTATCACTTGAAAAACTAAAGAGTCCAAATAAATCAAGGTGTTGAATCACATCTGCCCCCACAAAAGTGAAGAGGTCTTTTTTGCCTTGCGGTGGCGAGGGAATGTTGGCCCAACCCAGGGCTGAGGTAGCATTTGGCGAAAGGTAGATAATAAATAGAAAGTCACTTGGGTTTCTCATCCTGTCATTCTTGCTAGCTACCTAGTATTAGAGTAACTGCAAAAGCCAGGTTGTAGCCCACACAGGGTGCAAACTAGGTCTCTTGGCATCATATAACAGAGCTAATCTTGAAGACATAGGCTCTCCTCAATTCTTAAAATAAAAAGCCCCCCACACACACTTGTGTCAATCATGCAGCCAATTAAGAGGCCTCAGAATGACAAACCAACTGATTGTCAAGGTACATTAAAGACACAGAGGAAGTTTTTGATGGTTGGGATAATTAGACTGTCATCTGCTGCATGGCCTGATCTGCTTGCCAGAGAGGGGGATGTGGAGGAGACCTGGATAATTTTAACAGGTGGTTTAGTGAGGAAATTCCCCTTAACTCTCACCTGTTCAGCCCAGAGCAAGAATTGGTGTGCCAGAGCCAAGAAACTGAGGGATGGGCTGTGTGTGTGTGTGTGTGTGTCTGCCTGCCTGTTCCTGACATCTAAAACTGGCCAAGGTGAACTTTGACCAGGCAGCCCCATTTGTTGGGGAACCACAGTCCCCTTCTATAACACATCTGACCCTAAAAGGGCTTTATTTGAGATGGAGTTTATTTGCCCAGCAATTTATTCCTTCCTTTTCCTCAGGAAGTCCCCACACCAGGTTTTGAATCTTTGAAATCATGAATCAAATCCGAGATTTGCTTCCTCCCAACCCACACCTCTTCCCAGCCAGCCCACAGAAGTCCCCATGAACACTGATTACCTTCCTCACACCAGAGACCAAGAAAGCCCTGACTCAAACAGACCACTCAGTTCCAAGAGTCAGAGAAGAAAAAAATGGTCCCTAATTTATAGAGAATTGAGCCCCACCCACTCACACCTTCCTGGATCCTCATTGCTTTGCTGTAGGAGGTGCGAAATTAATGCTGTGAAAATTCCATGTTTATATACACATGAGGTCCCCAAAGGCAATCTCAAAAGGAATAATAAACACCCTGTAAATACTGAGATGGGGGAAAAAGTCATTTGTTGGTATCTTCTTGGGAAGATCTATGAAGAGTTGGAAGAAATACTTTAACATGCTGCCTACAACCTCTGTTAGCAGAAGCCACCTTCCCAAGAGTGTGGGGGCAATAAGGGCTTTATCCTGCTGTGGGAGGGGTACAAGCTAGGCCGGAGGGAGATTGCTTGACATGATTGAGAGGCTGTGTGGGGGGTGTGTTAGTCAGCTTTTTGTCTTTGTGACCAATCTACCCAATAAAAACAACTTAGAGGAAGGAAAGTTGATTTTGGCTCATGGTTTCAGAGATTCAGTCTAGGGTCATCTGACTCCATAGCTTTGAGCCCAAGGAGAGGCAGAACATTATGGTGGAGGGGCATGGTGGAGGAAGGCTGCTCCGCTCATCGCAGCCAAGAAGCAGAGAGAGTCTGAGTGCAGGGAGCCAGAGATAATATAATAATCCCAAAGGGCTCACTCCCAGTGGCCCTCTTCCTCTGGTCACACACCACCTGCCTGCAGTTACCGCCCATTCATCCATTCAAATTATTGGTCCATTGAATGGATTAATCCACTGATTGGGCTACAGCTCTCATCATCCAGTCTTTTCAACTCTGAGCATTCCTGCATTGTCTCACCCAGGAGTTTTCAGGAGACACCTCCTATCCACACCTAACTGGGGAGAGACAGCAGCCCCCCAAACCTATTAGCACTAAGCCTTCCCTCCTGTGTTGGTTACTTATTGCTGCCATAACAAATTATCCTCAACTTAGTGCTCATGACAGAAATGTATTTTCCTATTGTTTTCAAGGCCAAAATCCAAAGTGGTCTAAAATTGGAAGGTGGTGAGTGTCAGCTGAGCTGTGGGCTTCCTCTGGAGGTTCTAGGGGAGAATCGGTTTCTCTACCTTTTCCAATTTCTCGAGCTTCTTTCCTTGGCTCTCAACTCCATCTTCCAGCTTCAAAACCAGCAGCCCACTGTCTTGTTCTTACTGCTCCCTTTTGCTCTCATCACAGGGTCTTCTGTCTGTGGTCAAATTCCCTTGTCTCCCTCTAATAAGGACAATGATTTTCCTATCTCAAAATCCCCACTTTAATGTCATCTGCAAAGATCCTTATTCTATATCATGTAGCATTGACAGGTTGCAGAGATTAGGACCTGACATCGCTGGGGGTCATTATTCAGCCTATGACGTTTCCTAATACAGGTTGGAAAATTGTGTCATACTTATGGATTAGGTGAAGCAGGCACTCTCAGCCTGGTGGTAGGAGTTCAAATTGATGCAGGACAACTTGAAAATCTCTATCAAGAGTAAACCTACCTTTTTTGTTTTGTTGGATTCAGTAGTTTCTGCTAGGAATTCATCAATTCAGCTTCTAAGGATGCACTGTAGAGATAGACTTGAAATGGATATGCGAGCATTTCCCCAGCATTGTTTGGAACAGCTAAACTTGTAAACAACCTGAAAGACACCAGCTAAGGAAGCTGGGTGAATTCATTAAGGAGTATTCAGAGCATGAAATACTGTGTAAAGGAGAATGAGATAAATCTATGCAAACTCACATGAAAAAGTCTTCAAAATAAGGAATACAATAAGGCCCAAAACAGCAAGCAGGGCATGTTCCTATTTGTGGAGACCAACGAAGAGAGAGAGAGAGAGAGAGAGAGAGAATATGAATATGAGTTTGTATAATTAGAATATTCCTGAAGGAGACAGAGGACAGGCTGTCCCTCTGTGAACTGTGCCTGAGAGATTGGAGTATGGAGTAGAAGTGGTTTTAAATTTTTTATCATAAGCATTTATTACTTTTTCAATTAAAAATTTAATGAATAGGAACATTGGTTTGAAAGAACTGACCAATTACCAACCAGCCCAGGGCACTACACATTTTGGTGTTGTATCTCCAACTCACCTACCCTCATCACCAAAGCTAAACTACTCCCCCTCTCCATCCAACACCTTTATAGGCTCAAACTGCCCTCCAGGGTGCCACGGTGTCCCTGGGAGCCAGATTGAGTTCACCAGCTTACACATGGGAATGTGAGGTGAGGATTGAGCACAGGGGAGGGAGGACATTAATAATTTTCTCTAGCCACAGACCAAGACTGGGAGCAGAGTGGCAGGAAAAGAATTTCAGCTTAGAGTAGAGCACTTCAGGATTCCAATCCTGGTTGTGCGACCTTGGGCAAGTGGCTGAGCCATTTTGAACCTCAGTTTCTTCATCTAAAGAGAAGACTAATAAATTCAGGATTGTGGTGAAAAGCAAAATAAGAAGTGAGAATATAGGAGATGGTACTTTGGAAGCTCTAGGCATCCCAAAGTGGACCCCTTCTGGGGATGATCCCAGTCCTGCACTTGAACTGTGTTAGTAGGTGGAGGACTTAGATCTCAGTAGTGTAGACCTACAGAACTGGAGTCCAGAAAACAGCACACGATGTTCTAGAGCTTGTGGCTACTAATAAGAAACAAGGTCTCTTCACCTGTATTTTAGTCTATAAAATAGAATTCATAAGACAGAAAGTTAATATACAAAGCTTCACAGGGTTTTAATTAACCTTGTGGTACATCAAGAACCTCTTCAAGTTAAAAAAAATTTTTTTAATATAAAGACTCCGGGAAACCCATGGTTTCTCAAGGACTGATGCTGAACTAGCAATACAGCTCCAACTCACAACCAACCCTTTTTGGCTCACACAACAACACCACTGCAAACCGGCATGCCCAGAGAAAGAGAGGAAATAAATACAAATGACAGTCATGAGATGTGGAAACCAGCCAGACTGATGGGCCACAGGCTTGGGAAGTGGTTTGATGAAGCTCGGCCACACAGGCAAACGAGCTCTGGGCAGGCCCGTGGACAGGTTGAGAGCCTCCCAGGCTGTGGTGGCAGGGCCTGGGCCATCTAGCATAGCCCTGGGATGCCACAGCCTCATCACCAAGGTACATCATCCCCATCCTGGACATATGCTAAAGCAGACAGAGGTGTCTGCCAAGCTCCAAAAGAGAACAGCATCTCTTAGAAGCCCCCCAAGGTCCATCTGCCATGTTAAAACCATTCTCTACAAAGATACCTTACAAAGATAAATTATGTTCAGTTTCCTTGAAGTGAAGAATTTATTTTTCCTGGAATTGGTGTTACAGTGATGTGTCAGTCCTGCTCCTGAGTCCTGGCCTTGACATTCACTAACAAGGAGAATTTGAGCAAGTTCTTGAACTAAGGCCTCATTTCCTCACCTACAAAGTGGGTATCATAACAAATTCTCTAAATTCCAAGATGTCACTTTGCAATACTTCTGAAATACTGCTGGGTCTAATGATTAAAGTGTATATTTAATTTGTTATTGTTTCTTTTATTTCCAAAGACTCTTGTAAGGTCATGGATATTTTAAATGACTTTATTAACTCACAGGTTTATCCATATGCCATGCAGTTCACCAAATCAAATAATGCAGCTGGGTGATTTTTAGTGTATCCACAGAGTTGTGCACCTATCACCATGATCAATTTTAGAATATCACCATCCAAAAGGAAGCCCATACACTTAGCTATTGCTAGCACTGTCATCTAATTTGCCTGGCTTCTTTCATTTAGCATCATATTTCCAAGGTTTGTATGTGTTATAGCATGTATCAGTACTTCATTTCTTTTGTGGGTGTATTAATTAATATTCTATTATATGAATATGTCATGTTTTATTTATTCATTCATCAGCTGATAGCTGTTCCTTCTTTGATATTGTATGAGTACACCTGCTATGAACGTTGTGTACAGGATTTTGTGGGGACATCTGTTTTGGTTTCTCTTGGGTATGTAGCTAGGGATGAAATTTCTGGATCACATGTTAATTTGTAAACTATATTTAACTTTTTGCAGAACTGCCAGGCTGTTTTCCAAAGTGGCTGTACCCTCTTATATTTCTACCCACAGTACATGAGAATTTCTTCACATCCTTGCCAACACTTGTTATTATCTGACTTTTTGATTAGAGCCATTCTAGTGAGAGTGAAGTAGGATCTCCTTGGATGGAAATTTGCAGTTTTTTTTTTTCTTTTTAATTTTTTATTGTTGGCTGTTCAAAACATTACATAGTTCTTGATATATCATATTTCACAATTTGATTCAAGTGGGTTATGAGCTCCCATTTTTACCCCATATACAGATTGCAGAATCACATCAGTTACACATCCATTGATTTACATATTGCCATACTAGTGTCTGTTGTATTCTGCTGCCTTTCCTATCCTCTACTATCACCCCTCCCCTCCCCTCCCCTCCCCTCTTCTCTCTCTGCCCCCTCTACTGACATTCGTTTGTCCCCCTTGTATTATTTTTCCCCTTCCCCTCACTTCCTCTTGTATGTACTTTTGTATAACTCTGAGGGTCTCCTTCCGTTTCCATGCTTTTTCCCTTCTCTCTCCCTTTCCCTCCCACCTCTCATCCCTGTTTAATGTTAATCTTCTTCTCATGCTCTTCGACCCTACTCTGTTCTTAGTTACTCTCCTTATATCAAAGAAGACATTTGGCATTTGTTTTTTAGGGATTGGCTAGCTTCACTTAGCATAATCTGCTCTAATGCCATCCATTTCCCTGCAAATTCTATGATTTTGTCATTTTTTAATGCAGAGTAATACTCCATTGTGTATAAATGCCACATTTTTTTTATCCATTCATCCATTGAAGGGCATCTAGGTTGGTTCCACAGTCTAGCTATTGTGAATTGTGCTGCTATGAACATCGATGTAGCAGTGTCCCTGTAGCATGCTCTTTTTAGGTCTTTAGGGAATAGACCGAGAAGGGGAATAGCTGGGTCAAATGGTGGCTCCATTCCCAGCTTTCGGAAATTTGCAGTTTTGATTCTTCTTTTCATGGTGACTAATAATGCTGAACATTTTTGCTAACTGGCCATTTGATATCTTCTTTGGAGGACTGTCTATTCAGATCCTTTGTCCATTTTTAAATTGGGTTTTCTTGTTATTATTAATTTATAAGTGTTCTTTATATATTCTAGATGCAAGTCCCTTACCAAACATATGATTTTCAAATATTTTCCCCATTCTGTATGTTGTCTTTGCATTTCCTGTCCTTTGAATCACAACTGCTAATTTCAATGAAATTCAATTTATCTCTTTTTCTGTTTTTTTTTTTTTTCTTGTAAATTTTGTACTGGGACTAAGAAACCATTTACTAACCTAACATCATGACAATTTACTTTTTTCTAAGAGTTTTCATTCTTATTTTTAGGTTTACAATTGCTCATGAGTTAGTTTTGTATAGTGTGAAGTGGGGACCCAACTTCATTCTTTTGCAGCGGTTATCCCATTGTCCCAGCACTATTTGTTGAAAAAAAAAAATTATTCTTTTTCCATTAAAATTTTAAAGCAAATTCTGCCTAGCTCCTCACTTTGGGAGATCTAGGAGGATATGAACAACTCTTGTCCATTATGACTTTAAGGTCTGACCTACTGACCTTCCATGTAGAACCTAATCCAATAACCTCTGTGACTTAAAAAGGGCTCAAGGGCTGATTCTTATTATTTTGAGTGACGGGGACCTGGGAGAACAATCATGGAAATCAGATGAGATTCTTTGCTTGCTCTTAGGGGGATAGAGAGTCGAATGGGAAGTTTTTGTTGTTCTTGTTGTTGTTGTTTTGTTTTTCTCATCTTTAACATTATTTTTCTCTTTTTTCTACTCATGGACATCTAAACCTGGTCACAAATGACCATGTTTAACTAAATATCAACTCTTATAAAATTTAATAGGTCTTTTATATCGCATCTGTATCAAAGATTGAGCTCTTTGAGGACAGAACTAAACTTTAAATTTCCCTTGAAACTTTCACCAGATAAAATGTTCGTTCCATAACATAAGCTTGATAAATACACCTTACTGATAATATTCACCTTTTTTTTTGCAAAATGTCACGTTTGAGACTTAGCCTGTGCACACTGCTTTCTCAAGTGCTTGGTGCTGTCCTTCCTGAACAGCAGGAAGACCAAATGATGTCAAGATTCAGAGAAGACAGGACACTGAGACCTGGAGCTCTGAGATCACTGGATGCCTGGTTTCAGCTGTCCACGTGGCTGTACATCTTTCTACACCCATGAAAGAAAGTTCAAATGAGTGGGTTGAGTAGGGTGTCAAAGAGGAGAAACACTGCCCCAGCAGCATCCCTTCAAAACTTCCTGAGAAGCAAAGTCAATCCAAGAGACTCTGTCAGCATCTCATGTCACAGTACAGATCATTCCACACAGTGTCACCTGTCGCAGTTTGAAAAGAGCTATTCACAAAACATGGCATGATGACATCATGAGATGGCACTGCCACACATGTCCCCCAGGCTATGACAAATGTCACCCTTGGCTCAGAGAAGCTGCACTGTCAGCAGTCCTCTTCCCCCACGGATGAGGCATGGCAAGGCTCTCCAGTTAAGCCTTCCTCTCCTGCCCTTCAAACCTCCCCAACCACTAGATCCTGATCTGAGGGGTCACTAACATAGAAGCCAGAACACCCTATTCAATGAAAAAATGAAGAGAGAGGGAGAGAGAGAGGGAGGGGTAGAAGGAGGGAGGGAGGGAGGGAGGGAGGGAGGGAGGGCCCTTTTTATTTCCAAAATTAATTCTATGTAAATCAATTAACGAAGTCCCAAGCACACGCTAAGTGTGTGAGACACATTCACTCTTATTCTCTTATGATCACTCCTAATGGAGCCTCTGGGAAAACTACCTATGAATCTAAGTTCTCAAGTTGGACTGTCCTTTGGGTTGGTCTCTTCCCTACAGATTTCCTGTTTTATTTTATGGCACTAGCTAGGACAGCTGTGAGCTGCTTTGCACTAATGGTACCACTGTGGGCTCAGAGGAAATGAGTTACTCATCAGAGTTCATATGGGCATGTTTGTGGCTCTCAGGCAAGGTGGGTGAAAAGACCGGGTGCCCACAATATTTCAGGCGCTGTTGTAGGTTCTGTAAACACAAATGGCAGAGGCCAGTCTCTGCCTCCCAGCAGTGGAGAAGGAAGGAGAGTCGTCCCCTCTGTGAGGTGGACCACCTTCTTGGGAATCAGTGGGAGGGCTTCCCAAAGGGGGTGACATTCAAGTGGATCTAGAAGGACGAGTCATTCATCAGGCAGGGGAGGAGAGAAACACTTTTGGACTGTCTCCTGGCCTGTAATTTGAGAATGAAAAGAACAGCTTTTCCATGGGAGGCCAAATGGTGTCATGGCCAAGGTGCAGATTCTATCAAGCCTGGGGCTTATTCTTGCTCTGCCATCAAGATATTGGGAAAATAATAACAACCATAGCAGTGAAGTTTCCTGCTGGTTTTGTTTGTTTTGTCTAGGGGGGAAAAAAAGGACAATGACAGAATCTACTTGAAAAAGGAAACAGATGCAAAGCGTTGACACACGCCTGGCTCCTGCATTGCGCTCAACCCAGGGTCAGGGTCAACGGTTAGTCCTACCGCAGGGGGTTCGTGAGAACTGGTCAAGCTAAACATCCGGGATTATTACTCCAGGCAGAGGCACTCTGTTATATAAAGGCAAGGACATTAAAGGAGTGCCAGTTATTGCTTTTTCTTTTCTTTTCTTTTTTGGTGCTGGGGTCAACCCAGGGCCTCCCTCATGCTCTGCTAGGGAGCTGTAACTCTCTCAGTCCTGATGGGTTTTCTTAAAGGGACAGTCCTTGAGCGCTATAGGAAGGAGGGGTGCATGATGGGAAGGGAGAGATATTTGAATTCAATGATCACCCCACCAGAGAGCAAAGGTCTCCCTTCAACTAATCAGTTATGTGATCCAACATATGGATCCCAGAAAATCACAAGATAAAAAGTGACTGTGACTATAATTTTATTTGAGTTGAAAATTTTACATTTAGCTATGAAACACTCATGTAATTTATTATAATTACAAAATATTATAGCATATAACTTATATAAGAAATATAAATGAAATTTTAAAAATAAGAATACCCCTGTGTCCCCACATCAGATTTAACAGAGGTCAACATTGTGGGTTTTGCTCTAGATGTTTAGTTTTGGATATTTCCTTTCTTTCAGTAATAAAATGTTACAGATGCTGCTAAAGTTTCACATTTTCCCCTATGTGTGTATCACTTCCCTGAATGTTTGCAAACTTCTACTACAGGCATAGTCCCATAGTACACAAAATACAACACTGTTATGATTGAGTGTTTTTAGAATTTTATAAAAGTGACACCATACCGCATCATTTTATACCTCCACTTACCATGTTTTCAGGATAGATCCATGTTAGATGTAGATATGTTTAATTCATTTTTACTGCTTAATTGATCCCCCCTTTGATGTTTAGACTAGGCCTAGCAATTTTGTCTCTAGATATTTCCCTAGAGGAAACTTCCAATACGTTTAGAAGGTGATATGCCTGAAGAGGTTCAACGTGGTGCAGATCATAACCGTGGGAGGAAAAATTGTTGCGAATCTGTTCTGTTCATCTACTGCTACACAAAAACCTCCCAAAGTTAGTGGCCTCAATCTGTGATCATCATTTATTCTGCTCTTAAATGTTCAATTTAGTGAACCTTAGCAGGGACTAGGCCTCTCTATCCCCTTAAGCATCACTTTCTCCAAATCTAGGGATTGATGCTGGGGACCTCAGATGGATTGTCAACCAGAGCACCTATATCTGGCCTCTTCATTGACTGTTTGACTTCCTGATAGCATGGTGGCTGAGTTCCAGGAGCAAAGATCCCAAGACTGCAAGGCAGATGGGCATGGTATTTTTTTTAAGCAACCTCTGAAGGAACCATACTCTGTCATAACCAACTGGTTGAAGCAATCACAAAGGTCCACCCAGGTACAAGAGGAATGCCACAGTTATGTTTTAAGAAGAGTAGGATTATTTCACTGGCCACTTTTGGAAAATATAATCTGCCAGACCATCTAAATATCCACAGTTGGCTACATTCAGATGCACAAAAGTTTTGGTTTGTCTGCTCTTGTCGTTTTAAAAGCTGAGGAAGGGCAGATGTCTTTTCTCAAGCCATAAACATGATTCCAGGCAGAGTAAAAATATGACGTGTTTGGGAAGGTATTGTAGGCACTTGGCGTAGGGCCTTGGATATGATGAGCTCTTTCTTCCAGGCAATAAGACCATCTTTGTCCCATGGAAAACTCTCAAGAAAAGGCACAAGAGAATATCTTTTTGGAATTTTTTTCTCTTGAAAAGAATGAATAAAATCTGGTTCTACAATCCCAGGACTTGGGTAGAACAGTTACAAAACTGTATTTCCTTGAGGATAATATGTTCATTCTTTCTGGGCCCCAGAAAACAACTAAGAGGCTTGGGTGTCTTGCCTTCATTAGCAGCACACTGCTTACAGGCAGACTCAGAGCCAAGAAGGTTGGGTTTGAACGCTGGCCCTGCCCTGGCCTCTTCCTGCTCTCAGTGCAACCTCAGGTGAGAAGCTCAACTGTGATGTGCTTCCAGTTTCCTTGTATGGACCCTAAGCCTAATAATACTTATATAATATTTTTGTAAACAGTAAATGCTTCCACTTCACAAGTGCTTTAACACCATTAGCTGTTACTATGACAAGAAGTACAGATTCAGAAAGTTGGAAGTAACTTGCACCAAGTGCAGATTTAATCATGAACAGTATCCCATGAGCACCCTCAGAACCCAACCAGTAGGGCAGATAATTAACACTGCGCTGTCAAGGGAAAGCTCTCTGTCTCTATCCTTCACATGGGACAGTTGAAAGTGACAAGCTGGGAACTTGTAGGACAGGATGAATGTCACAAACCTATGGAAGGAACCCTCCTGCCTTCCTATTTTGCCAACAGGGTAGATCTTGGAGATCCTTCCTCTGATTAGATGAAGTTGCCTAAATCCCCAGCGCTCCCTAGCCCTGCTCTATAAAACTCCTCGCTCTAGGAGAAAAACTGAAGATGGCAAGCAAGAGGGACCTGAATGCTGCATCTCCTCCCAATGGTGATGAGCTTGGAGAGAGATTTGGATTCCCTTCTGTCACTTCTTAATCAGGTGACCTTGGGCGAATTACTTCTTTTTGGCCTCGTTTTTCTCAGTTATACATGGTCAAAGCCCTTACAGTTCTTTTCCGAGAGGAGTTTAGCCGGCCTGGCACAGCGTCAAGTTAATAAATAAGAACTGGTGGGGAGGGAACTTTAGGGGGCGTTCCTACAGTAACAGATGTCCCCCTCAAGGGCAGAGCACGGGAGGTGCCCTCTGCACCGTCTGCGCTAGGTCCACTTTGTACTCGATGATGTGAACAGCTCCGCCGAGGGGAGTGCAAGAAAAATGGGAGGGTGTTAAGACAAGATGCCCTCCCCACGGTCTTCTCTTACAGCACAGAGCGACATGGGCTGTGCCAGGCCGAACAGCGGCGCTTTGATGTTGCGCGGCCACACGGTGGCGCTGCTGCACCGCCCTCTGGCGGAGGCTGTGGGGCCCGGGGCGACCAGGGCGGGGGCGTCAGGGAATCTTGTGCGTCCCCTTCTGCACTGGGCGCATCCGGCACCCGGAGGGCCCTGCAATCAGCGCCTGCAGGATCGCGAGGCAAGATGTGAATCATTCCAACACCTTCCCTTCTTTGTACCCATGCTTTTGAAGCACATTCGCTAAATCAGACCCCCGAGGCTGAGCCCCTTACAGACCTTCCAGGCAAAAGTGACTTACTTTTCAAGTAGGGAAACTGAGGATGGACGAATTAGGAATCCCGAGTTTAATTCCAGCTGAAAAGTCTCTGACACGCCACTTTCCTGAACATAACAATAAAAGAGATACAACTAAGAGGAAAGGAAGGAGACCTGGGGATTTACCCTGGTGGCCGCAGCAATTTGGGAGGTCGAAGTCAATCTGTTTTGCAAACAATAACGTGAGGCTCAATATTGGACAAAGCCACACTGTCAGAGTGGGTGGTCAGCCCAGGACTGTCTCCCAGACCCTGAACTTCTCACCCATAGTTTCCTGCCTCTGTGACTTTCAAACACCTTTTTGGTTTTTGATAGTGACCTTGTAGTTTGCATCCTGACCTTGCACACTCAGGTATATATAACTGAAAAACAGTATCATTAGTGTGATGAACTCTTTTCTTTCTTTTTTTTTTTTTTTTTTGCTTGATTCTAATTTTTTTAAAAATTTTTAGTTGTAGATGGACAATACCTTTATTTATTTATCTTTATGTGGTGCTGAGGCTTGAACCAGTGCCTTACACATGCTAGAAGTGCTCTACCACTGAGTTAAGACCCAAGTTCCCCCTCCCCTTTTTAAAATTCCCACTCAATGTTTTTTCTTTCTTTCAACACTGGGTGTAATCTTGTAAAATTATATCACTACTCCCTAGTGGGTCCTTAATCACAGTTTGCAAAAACACTATTACAGGCACTGTCTGGGCTGTTCCAGTTGTGAAAGTCAATGGAAGGTTGACTATGTAAGTGGCCGAAGTTAAGACCAGGTAAAGGTGCCAGAAGACTGCATTTCTCCACCAATCACCTGGACCCAGTATGTTTGGAGCTGAGCCTGAGTCCTGCATTTCTAAGGTGCTCCCAGGGAGGTGCCGACCACCCCACACTCAGAGTGGCAAGACACTTCCACAACCTCCTCATAGAGAATGTTACAATGAAAGCAATTCTGAGACCAAAGACTTTCACAGATACAAACATCTATTAATGAATAAACACAAAATGAGATTCAGCCTGTTCTTCAGAGGTTGCTACTCTCTGTCCTTAAGCTCTTCAACAAGAACCTTGAGGAAGAGTTTTGAGGCAGAGTGTCTAACATCCATTCTCTCCTTCACCTAAGGTAATAGAATCTAAGGCAGGCAGATGCTGTTAAGCCAGATACCTCACCTCCTTGCCTTCTTCCACCCAGGGTGATGAAGTTTGAGCTAATGGATGTGAACAGAAAGGATATACACAACTCCCAGGATCTCGCCCAGCTTTTCCAATTCAAAAAAACAACTTAAACCTTATACTCCAACTTAAAAGACAAGCCAGGCTCCTGAATCTCATTCTTTTCCCTTCCCATAAGCAGGAAAATGGAAATTCCCATAACTCAGCTCGGATGCTGCAGACAAAGGAAATGCCCTAAGGAATGATAGAGCAAGATGGAAGGTACCTGGATTCCTGAATCCCTGCGTGGAGCAGAGCTGCCTGTCAAACAGGATTTCTTGCATAGAGATGGTTTCTAGTGAGAGAGAAATGGTTTTTTGAGTCACTGTGTTTGGAGGTTGAAGGGTGTGTTAGCTTTCCATTCGTGGAACAAATACCTGAGATAAATCAACTTATAAAGAGAAAATGTTTATTTTTGCCTCAGTTTTGGAAGTTTCGGTCCGTGGTTGGTTGGACTGTTGCTTTGGGGTCTGTGGGGAGCTAGTACATCATGTGGGAGCACATGGCAGAAGAGGCTGCTTACCTCAGGGCAGCAGAGAAGCAACAAGGGCACAGAGGGAGGGAGACCCGATCTTTCCCTCAAGGGCACCTCCCCACCATGATCTAACTTCCTCTCAGTAGGTCCCACCTTGCAAAGATTCTGCTGCCTCTCAGTGGTGCCACCGGTTGGGGACAAAGTCTTTAACAACCGGGCCTTTGGGGGACAGTTCAGATCCAAACTGTAGCACAGGAGGTTTTCTCTTTGTTTTAGTGGCTAATTAATACCCTAACTAATTTAGGCTCGTCTGACTCAAACACAACACAATATTCTGATGGCAGAATCAACTAACTTTTCCATCCGATCAAATAACAGAATCTTCTCTTAAGTGTCGATGAAGGCTGGGGAGAGGGAAGGTACACAGAGAACCACATAGGACCCAAGTCCTGAGCCCAAGGCATTCAATTTTAATACTGTTTTGTTTTGTTTTGCAAGCATGGAAACATGTCGGCATATATCTTTTAGCCATCCACGTACCATTAGCCACATCTATTTCACCAGCAGAAAGATCTTTTAGTAGTTCTTAATTAACAAACTCTTTGGGAAAGTCTTAGAGAACAATGTTCTAAGCTAATAGTCTTCCGTGTTTGCTACCCTGTGCCCTGGACATCACTGAAAGTTATTTTATATATAGATCTATATCCAGGTATTTAAAAGTAATTATGGATGGTATCTTGCTATGTGTTTTCTCAGAGGTTTGTTATAGTCTAAGTGGCCATTCACCTCCTTTCCTCTCTAACCATTTTCTTCATTACCTTAAAGAAATTAATCTCAAGCCTCATCTTATGTATGAATGAAATCCCAGCCCCATCTCCAGGAATCCCGAGAGGCCTACTGTACCCTCCTCAAGGCAGATCCCCATTTCTTGCTTCTCCTGACTTCTCAGGCTCCTCTTTGGATCTCATGCCTCCTGGATGTTCTCATTGTCTGACCCCCACAAACACCATTCACCCTGGGTGAGGGTTGGTGGGCCATGGGGTGGGGGGAATTCCATTGCAGGAAGATGCTGCTAATTCTTTAGAAACTTAGCCTTGACAGTCCCTGCTTTCTGAAGTCCTTCAGCCATCCTCGCTTGAGGATGTTCCCACACATGCATGAGTCTCCTCCTTCCCCGGGTTCTCCCACCTCCTAGATGGCTGTGTGCTCCCTTTAGCTTCACAGGACTGATGGTTCTCTCCCTCGACCATTCCCCACTTTTCTCTGCTCCCTGGCCCTCACCCAGTATAAACTAGGTGCCCACAATTTGTTATCAACAGTCCATGCCCCTCCACCCTCCTGGCTCCAGGGCCTCTGTTTTCTACCACCTACGCTATCAGGGAGTCCCACTCGGCATGAATAAACACACAGATACACAAACGCACACACAATTCTTCCTGTCTGGCCAGCTCACAAAATCACTTCTTTCCCCTCCCCAACCACTTGCAAGTCTGATCCAGGTATTGCTTTGCTTAAATCTCTGCTGCGGCTCTTCGCTGGACTGTGCACATCACCATTGCCATGGTTACCGGGTCCTTGGTGACCTGCCCCTGCCCCCTCCATTTGCGACTAATCTACTGCTTGCCCACAACGCCTCCCCCGCCATTCATACCCAGCCACCTCGCCTGCTCCGAATGGCCCAGCTCAGCTCCCTCCAGCCTTCGCACTTGCTCTCCTTGCCATCGATGCCTGGAGGGCCTCTCTCTCCATCTACAGTGCTGCCCACTCCCGCCCCTGGGAG
Organism: Marmota flaviventris; assembly: GCF_047511675.1. Taxonomy (NCBI): domain Eukaryota; kingdom Metazoa; phylum Chordata; class Mammalia; order Rodentia; family Sciuridae; genus Marmota; species Marmota flaviventris. The sequence goes on along the minus strand of NC_092499.1, from coordinate 15,816,954 downwards.
TCCTCCCAGACTTTATGCACCTGGGGAAGCACTCCAGCATTCCCTCTGGACCGGCTATCCTAGCACTTAAAGCTCATCCTCCGGGTTTATCTTTAATCTGTCTCCCCTTCTAGAGGGAACTCCTTAAGGGCAGGAAAACAAGCCGTGCAATTTTGTATCCTACCGAGGAGGAGCAGACAGGAGGCAGGCGCCCAGGGCATGCTGATTCAACGACTGGCTGAATGTGTGAGGCCTGCTGCTCACACTAGCAACGCAGAATCCAACTAGGGAACAGTTTGGGGGCTTTGGAGGGTAGTTCAGTGGTAGAGCATGTGCTCATCACTGGTGAAGCCCCAAGTTCAATCCCCAGCACCGAAAAAAAACAAAACAAAAACAAAAACAACAACAACAAAAAAAAAAACGCTCATTGGTGTCCATTTGTCCATCAGTGGGAGGGACCTTGGTGTTGAGCATAAGAAATTCATGGTTTCCAAGTGCAACGAGCAAACCTCACGTGCAAACCTCACGCATCATTTCACTTGTCTTCCTGTAATTTTTCTGTGACTGAAGGAAGAAAAAAACGATGAGGTGTACAGAGATTTCTGCAGAAATGGTACTCCATGAAAGATGTTGAGGAGGGCTGGAGTTGTGACCTAGTGGTAGATCACTTGCCTGGCATGTGTGAAGCCCTGGGTTCGATCCTCATCACTGCATAGAAATAAAATAAAACATCCAATAAATAAAAAAAAAAATTTAAAAAAAGATGTTGAAGAGATAAAGGAGACTGGTATCTTTCAGAGCACAAAGTGGTTTTTGAATGCAAAGAATTTCTTTGGTGGAGTTTGTTATTGACCTGTGTTCCTCAACAATGAAACATGAATATTGGTTAAGGAACAGTTTATTTTGATAAACTATTAACAAATATCATGGGAGAAAAAAGATGCTCACTGCTCCTAAGGCTTTAGTTCCTTCAGCACCCGTGGGCCAACCCCCGGTGTCCTTTTCTTTTTCTCTTTCTGGACAGGTCTGTGTGTCTTGGCCCCATGTCACCCCCACACCCCCTCACCAGAGTGTGACTTTACCCACCTTCTGTGGGAGAGGCCCTGGGTTTGTTCAGACTCTAGGCCTCAGTTTCCCAGAAGGACCCTCTAACATCTTTGGTGATCTTGGAGGGGGATCTCCTTGGCAGAGGGGTCAGGCCATTTCCAGGGTTTTTGAGTATTTCTTGGGAGACATTACTTTCCCAACCCTCTTCCAAACCTGCCCAATTCAAGATGTGGAGAGGCCACATCCGCCAGGTCAAATCCTGGTACCAAACAATGACACCTCATGGGAGCCAGCGGAAGGGCTTTAGTCACTGTAGTTGCTCAGGGGCTCAGGCTGGCAGAGGCAGAGCAGGCACAGCCTCAAGCCAGTTCTTCAGAGCGAGCTCTGTCAGTTCATTGGCTGGAATGAGTCACCTGGTCCCAGCCAGGAGACCAGGAAGTGCAATCTTGGCAGAAGGCAGGGGACTAGGAATCCGCTAACAGCACTAGTGGCTACTTAGGCAGTGAGCAAAGGACAGTCTAGAATAGAGGGCGGGGAAGGGGGAAGTGGAGGCTTTCAGAGCCACAGTGTCGACTTTGGCTGCCCTTGAATACAGCAACCAACCTCAGGGGTGAATCAAACTTGAGGAATGTGGAGGAGGGAAGGTGCCCCATGGTGCATTTCCTCTTACCCAAACATCTTGCCTCAGGACCCACTAAGGCCCAGTCAGCCTTCAAGGGCACTACCACCCCTAGAATTTATCCCTGGCAATTGCAATCAGCACCAACCTCCCCATCCCTGTCCTTTGGTCAGTGATTGTATTTACCACAATATCAACTCTAGACTTGCTAGTGGCCTCCCATCCCTTTGTGTTGGTTCTGCCTCTTCTTCCAGATGGCGAGGTCTTTGTCCAGTCAATCTCAGTGCTTCCTGTGTTCCCCATTGCATGGGGGCTGGGCTCATGTGACTCAGTGTGACTAGGTCCTCATAACATACTCCACCCTGGGAAATAATACCAACACAAAAATTATCACAAAGGGGAGCTTTAAGGATTACAAAATATGATCCCTTCTTTAATTTATCAATATGTCTAATAAATGCTTACTTTGAATCAAATCATCCTGGGACAGTGTTATCCTTACAACAAAGTTATCATCTCTGTTTAAGCAATGGTGTCACAGAGGTGACTCTGTCCAGTATCCTATATCTTTGCTCTGGCTAATATGGAGACTTCTAGTTACACATGGCTGTTGAGCATTTGGAATGTGGCTAGTGAGATTGAGGAAATGAATTTTTAACTGAATTGAGATATGCTGGAAGTATAAAGCATCAGATTTCGAAGACTTTGTATGAAGGAAAGATTGTAAACTATCTGGCTATTTTCTATTGATAAATATTTTGGAATCACAGTGTTTTAGGTACATTGCATTAGGTAAAATTTATTAAAAAGTCATTACTCTATTTTTAATTTTTTAAAGTTTTGGCTACCAGGAAATTTAAGATTGTATGTGGATTGTAACAGCTGTCCATCACAAAGCACAGCATTAAAAACCCCAGGGCAGGATTTGATAGGATTAGTTCCTTTCAAATTTTCATTGACCAAGTCACAAATTATAACATTTCAACAAAACTTACTTGAGCAAAAATTTCACAAAGTTGGCATTTGATGTTTGGAGTGTTTAATTTTTGTTTCTCTTTATTTACCTTTCTGCTTTTCTTCCAAACCTATGATTGCAAACCAAAGTAAAAACATTTCTTTTCTACTGAGCTACACCTCCAGCCCTAAAAGCATCTTATTTATTCCACAAACTGATCTTTAAATCTTAAACAGCAAGTGCTGCTCTGTATTTAACGTACATACACACAGACGCGCGCACATACACATGCACACACGCTCACACCTCTACAGGGACCAACATTTTCCCATGTGTAAAGTGACATGCCTGATTGCTAGATTAAGCAATGGAAATTAATTATTACAGTGATTACTCGGCTACTAAATATTTGAATGCTAGACCCAACAGAGCCGTCCTGGGAGCCTCCTTCTGCTTCCTGCATGCATTGGTATTGACAGGGATGCTCATGCTGATGTATTTTTAAACACCTTTTTTGGGGGCAGCACTGTGCCAGCGTGAACCAGGTGCATTTGCTTGGGTCCATCGATAGTTGTGCATCTTATGTCACATGAAAATAGACGGCCAGCTTCTGGCATCCATCTCTCTAAGCCTGAAATTAAATGCCCCCAAACTGGAAACTTTGGTCTTGAGGGTGGAGTGTCCCCAGGTGCCAGTTGGGTGATTATAGACACCAGAGAGGAGCTACTAGGACGGGCTTAGTCCCTGAAGGACGGGAGTTTTCATCTGGGATTCCAAAGCTGGGGGAGCTCTGCCAGGGACCTGTGGGCACCACCTGATGCCTTGTGAGCCACCACTTTTTGTTCTCTCTGTCCTTTGGACCCTGGACACGTGCATTCCTCAGGGAGCAGCACCTGCCTTCTTCCTTAAGGCCAGGTCTGTTCGGGGTGAGGAGGAAATATCCTTTAGAGAACAAATCCAGGTCAAGGGTAGAGATTTCCCAAAGCAGCTTTACACCGTGGGTCTTATCCAGCAAGAAAAGAAGTCACCCATTCTGCTTACCTCTTACCTCTGTCCCCATGAGGGGGGCGCACAGTGGTTAACACAGCCAGCTCAGAGGGTTACAGGAGCAGATTTGTGGGATGGAAAATATTCCTGCGGCTTGTTCTTTGGACACCTGGGCGCAGGGCTTGAGCTGAAACCACAAGGGTGTCAGCACGAGTCTCTGCACTTGTTTTTTGTGAGTCCCCCAGTTAAACCACCATTTTAGGACATCTGGGGCCATCAGGTAATTCTCCCTGACACAATTCCATTGTTTCTGCTTTAAAACTGTCAGTTCAACTCAGAAAATGATCAGGCCACATGTCAGAGAGTATTAAAAGCAGTGGCTTTAATAAAAGCCAAAAGAGAAATTCCAGTGTGCCCAGATGTCTAAGGCTGGCCTGCCCCGTGGAGAGCTTTCTTCCTTCCGTAGGTCAAGGCCAGAACTCTGTGGATCCCCTCCAAAACAGTGAGTTCTCCAAGCAGATAGACAAGCCTAAAGGTCACAAATTCACCCCCAATGAGGCCCGATTCTCTTGAAATGTATCATTGTCTATTAATAAAGAGAAATAATAATAGCAACATCTGGCACTTTATTTTCAGGTATAGTATTAAGCGCTTTAGAATATTCTTTTATTTAATCCTTAGCTATTAAAATCTATTTATTGAGTGACTTTGGACTTGATAAGCCTCCCCCTCCCCATGGAGCTCCCAATCCATTCTAAAAGCATGTACTTATCCACAGAGGACACTTAGTGCCTGAGCCACGTCCCTCTGATCACCTCCAAATCCAGCTGCTGTGGAGATGAACAGCCCCTCACGTCCAGTGTCCTCTGATTTGGGGAGGTGAGGTGGGGCTCATCCTACAAGCAGGTACCTGTCTGGAAGAACAAGAAACTTGCCTTAAAGGCGGGGGATGGGAAGTGGGCAAGGGAGGCCAGGCCTTTCAATAGGGACAATTGCCAGGCATGGTCCCTGGCATTCTTCCAAGACTCTCTGACAGGAGTGAGGCTGACTCGGCTAGCAGGGCTCACTAGCGCCCCCTTTTGGTTTTGCTTCTTCTTTTTCTCACATTCGCTCCTGCTTCCTGACCACCTTTCAAATAAGCTACTCACATCCTTGTCCTTAAGGTCTTCTGTAGGGGGACTCAAACTAGATAATTATCCCCATTTTACAGATGTGGACATGGAGGCAAATTTCCTCGAAGCGTCATAGCTAGAAGCAGCAGATCCAGATCTCAGATCCATTTGTGTGGCCCCAGAGCCCATGGGCTCACATCTAGGTGATACTGTCCCCCACCACCAAGTGCTTTGCTGCTGGCCCAAGAAAACTAGGATTTATATTGAGGAGTTGCTGAACCTGACAGTTCTTTTCAAGCCAGCCTGTTCCATCCTTGGACATTTCTAATGATTAGAAAGCTCCAACTGACATTCAGCCCATCTACATCTGTAAGGTTTTACTCATGTATCTTTGCTCCATCAGCAAATATTAATTTTATCAGGGTTCAGGGGCCGGACACTGTGCTAGTCCTGGGGCACACCTCCAACAGACTGATGTGGTACCTTTGTTGACAGAGCTCCCTGCCTAGGACTCATGAGCACGTGTGGGGTAGAGGCTTGCAGGGTGCTGTGGGAACAAGGAGTGGGCACCTTTCCCAGCAAGCTGTCCTCCACAGTAACCTCTCAAACAGGATGCAACACTTCTGCTGCAGATCACATGTCCCTGAGTCTCCTGTCCATCCCAGCCATCAGTGTGCCTTTGGAGGGGCCCTGCTGGCAGGGGGGATCCCGCACCCCTGGTGTGGTGTGTCAGTCAGCTTTTTGTTGCTACAATCAAAATACCTGACAAGAACAACTTAGAAAAGGAAACGTTTATTTTAGCTCACAGTAGCAGAGATCCAGTGTGTGGTTGGCTGGTTCCATGGCTGTGGGTTTGAGCTGGGGCAGGACATCATGGTGGAAGAGTGTGACCAAGGGAAGTGACCCTCCCAGGGCACACACCCAGGAGCTTTGGGGGAATACCTTGTAGCCAAACCATAACATATAGTCGAATAAGACCAATGTAGACTGCCCTCCCCTGAGGGAGAAGAAACTCAGACTTTTGCAAGTGTCTGGGGAAACCATGACTGAATTCTTCATCCAAGGTTAGTCTTTGGAAGACCCGGCTGGACTTTTCCTGCTACTGAGTCATTCAAGCCCCATTCCTACCCCTCCATCAGTGCATATGGCAGGCAGCACAGTCCTATGGTGCTTGAAGAGATTCCAGGGAGCCAAGAACAATATTATATTCCCTTGTGTTGCAACTGATATTCAAGGTAGTAATTTACAAGGCCAATTAGTGGGTAGGCGTCTTTGGAGTTTGCCTTATTAAAAAAAAAAAAAGCTGGTGAAACTGCTGGACTTGGCTACTTTCTTAGATTTCAGATGGTCCCATGGCAAAGCCACATATTGTTTGGCAATTAAGTTGCTGTGGCAGACGAGAATGGCTCAAAGTAGCCACAAAAGCACAGAAATGTGACCTATTTTTATATGACTTTCCCAGCAACATAAGTGGATGCTCAAAGTTTGATTTCCTCCCCTTTGATTCTATTCAGTTCTCATTTGGATTTTTCTTTTTTTTAAAAAAAATGTATTTTGGCGAATGGAATTCTAGACACTTATTCCTGGCAGTCTTGGAAAGGCTAAACTTAGATTCCTGAGAAATAAAGCCATGATCTTGAGTCGTCCTCTCTGCCCAGTTGCTGTGGTCAATCTAGGCTTCCTCTCACCCTCTTCTTTTCCTGTTGATACCAAATCCACAAGCTTTATCTCTTCCGTCCAATCGACAAGGGGTAGAAATCAATTTTAATCTAAGTTCCTTCCACTCATCTGTTCCTCCACCCATACACCCCTCTCCCCCTCCATTTATGAGTTTATTCAATAAATGTTAAGCATCTTCCTGGCACATTGGCGCACTCCTGTAATCCCAGTGGCTTGGGAGGCTGAGGCAGGAGGATCGCAAGTTCAAAGCCAGCTTCAGCAAAAGTGAGGTGCTAAGCAACTCAGTGAGACCCTGTCTCTAAATAAAATGCAAAATAGGGCTGGGGCTGGGGCTCAGTGGTCAAGTGCCCCTGAGTTCAATCCCTGGTACAAAAAAATAAAAATGTTAGGCGTCTACATCATGATGTGACAGGAACTGTGCTAAGCCCTTATGATACTGAGGCAAATAAGGAAGTCCTAGATCTCCGCTCTCCAGCCTTCCAGTCTAGCAGGGAAGTGGAGTCATGCAAATGACTTTACAAATGATGAGACAATGGGGATAGGGGTCCCTAAGGAGAGTCTGAGGTGCCATGTGAGTACCCTGAGGAGATAACATTCAACCTGGGGAGGGTGTCAGCAAAGCAGGGAAGGAATGGAGAAGGAGGGCAAGAGATTTAGGAGAAAGAGGTCAGCCTGAAGACCTGGGGCAGAGGATCATTCACTTGGAGCATCTTGCTGTCCTCTATCTCTCCTCTATCTTGCTGTGATTCTATGTCAATCTTTTGGTCAGCTGCAAGATTCTACAAACCAAGGAAGGGAAAGATGGGAATATCAAATTCCCTGGAACTTAGGAAACTTGGAAAAAAATCACACAATCGGTTCAGCTCCTAAGAATGACCAATAACACTGTCAAAAGGCACACTGTTTTAGCTTTCTTATGTAATACATTCTCTTATCCCCGTTCCTAGTCAGCATGTATACTAGTTCCTCTGTCCTGTGCTCCTGGAAGACATCACTAATCAATCATGATGCTTTTTCTCAACTTGAACCTTCAGGAACATTCTCAATTGAGTAGGCTTCTCGATTTTGACTAAAGTTGATCCAAAATATGAAACCTATTTTCTGTCCCTGTTCTTGACTCTCTGATTAGAATAGTCCACCTGGGAAGACAGTTTAAGTGACTATTTGGTTGAGGAACCAAGCTTTTTGGTAGACAAACATCCTTGGCAGGAGGATGTCAATTCTTTCTTGCAGGTTGCTATGGCTCCTGATACCCCAGTGCCCCTCCTGCCTTGGCTTCTCCTGACAAGTTTCCTTTTTATATTCTGCCTCTCTCCTGCCTGATATTTAGAGAAAAAGCTGATGGAAAGAGAAAGAACCACAGAATTACCAGGACATAGGAACCTGCTGTTGGGTGCTGCTTGGCTTTTCCTATGTGTCTATTGCTTGGGAATCGATGCTGTTGGGTGCCTCTGTACCCAGAGAAATGAGTGTACGTTTTCACAACAGTTAACAACACATGACCTTGACTTTCAGCGTGTCTCCTTTATAGCCATCAGGCTTCTGCACAGGTGGACACAACACAGGCTCCTTCTGTAGCTTCTCCATGAGATTAGGGTGTTTGACTGGCTGGTCTTCACTTCCCTTGGCTAAGTGCTCCTGGCTCCGCAGCAGGCAGGAGAGGAGGGATGAAAGTCAGAAAAAGACTTGGGGAGAATCCAAGAAGAGTGACTTCCTCAGTCGTGAGTGGGATCAGGAATCGTGCAGGTTCCTGATCCAGACTTCACCGAGTGAGGTCCTCCATCCCACTCACCTGGCTGGCTGGGATGGCTTTTGCTCCTGCGTGCACTAGGGGGCGCCAGCAGGCTTGCAATCCGGGACAGCCCAGAGAAATCCTCAGCAGCCAAGAGGAGAAGGGAGGAGCAGGGCCAGCAGCCGCTCTCCTGGAAAGTCCTGAGGAAGGGTGTTTTCGGAATGGAGCCTGAAACGGAGAATAACATCCTCATTAATTGCTTTAAGCTGTTTTCTGGGTTTGTTTTCAGAGCCGACTTCGCACTTGAGAACTGGAGCAAAGGCTAAGGTTACCCAAGGCCCTCTATTGCCTCCACACCTGGGAGTGGCCTGCAGGCAGGGCTCTTTCAAGCTGGCTGAGACTTAGGGCCCTTACACTGAGGCCACTGTTTGACCCGTTCCTGAGGAGGGGGGCAGGAGCTGATCATGTCCCTGGATACTGCCTCTCTCTGGCCCTGAGTCTACGGAAAGAGGCTCAGAGGCTCTTTCCAAACTTCCCTGCTGGCCTGGGGAAAGTTGGGTGGTTCTCTGGGTCCAGGGAAAAAACAAGAGCTGGGTTCACACACAGATTTCTGTGCCACTGGCCTACTTTTCGGTGAGACGGAGGAAAGCCAGCTGCAAGACAGCAAAGCTTTCCTCTCTTCCAGAACCTTCCACAGAGGCCCTTTTCTTCTGGTCTAGGGAACTGCAGTTAGTGACCAGTTTCCTGGCCTCTCCAGGGGAAACCAGTGGAGGAAATCAGCCCAGGGTTTATATTGGCAAATATTTCTTTCCCTAGGAAGATAGCGCGTTTAAACCCCTGAATGGAGACTGAAGTGAGTCCAGCCATAAACCATCTTAATGAACACTAATAGAGAACTGCAATTACTGTTAACTTCAAAATGCAAACAAGAACTTTAGACAGTGATCCTATCAGTCCGTGGGGCCTGGCACACATGCTGTGCACTGTTTGGACCGTTGCTTAGCAATGGAAAAAGAACTGTTCCTGCCTCTTATCATTGGAGTTAGAGGTAGGACAATGAGCTTTATTGGACTGAATAGGTATAAAATTAGTTTATTCTTTCTCACTTGGAGAAGGCAGTTGGCAGCAGAGAGAATCACTTGGACAAGGGGCGTTTCAGAGGCCGGGATAGCTCTCCTTTCTTGTTATCATCTCTCTAAATCCTGGCTGCCTTGTGTTTTCCTCCATAGATAAAGTTTGAACTTTTGCTGGGAGTGACCATTCCGAACTGTCATGACAGAAAATATCCACAAATATAGACCCGCAGTCAAGGACAGAAACAGGTGAGGAGAGTGAAGTGTTGGGAGCAGAATTTAAGGAGTGCCAAAAAAAACCTTAATGGTCACAATAAATAATAGTTTAATGCAATATTAAATGTGGACATCATTAGGGTCCATTATTTAGCATACTGTGCGTGGCCTACATTGGATTAAATCATATTTAATGTCGGATTTTTGGTTGCAAAAATCAAAATGGATGCAACCCCCCCCCACACAATATCCAGGTGAATAAAATGTCAAACTTTTAAATAAAGAAAGGATCAGTATCACAGACTAATTTTTCCCCTTTGGCCTTAGTCTCCAAAATGGTATATGTGGCATCAACACTATTTTTCTCCTGCCTCACTATTTACAACATGGAAGGCTTTTATAGCTGCTCTTGCTTCAAGAGAGTGTTGGCACTATGGAGTAGCCGGGCTCGTGGCTGGCCAGAGGGACGTCCTTATTCTGTGGGAAAGACCTCTTTCCGTAGTCCTCTGGCTGTCTCCTTCCAAGATATTAGGGAGTTAAGTGGCCTTGGGGAGGAGAACCTACCTGTGCTTCCAGGAAATACTGAAGTACAGGGAATACCAAAGACCTGGGGCTGTACTAGCATGTGCGATCAACTAGAAATTGCCAACACATTGTTCCTAAAATGGTAGGCTAGGCCTGGAGTTGACAGTGTACGGCAACATCATCTTCTCTTTTCTTATTACTGTTCATAGTGATTCCTATGTATCAAGAAACTTTAGGTGGAATCACAAAGAATTGCCAATATTGGACCCTTTTAGGCCTACGAAACCCAACATTGGTTTAGTTCATTGCATGTCAAGTGTAGTAAACTAGATAATGGACTCCAAAGATGTCCACATTCTAATCCTTGGAACCTGTGAATATACCCTAATAAGGTAAAAGGACTTTGCAGATGAGATTAAGTGAAGTATTTTGAGATGAAGTGATAATCCTGGACTATCCCGTTGGGCCGAATCATTAACAAAGTTTCTAATGCAGAGGAAGAGCGTTCTTATAAAGGGAGCACAGAAAGATCTGAAGATACTATGCTACTAGCTCTGAAGGTGGAGGAAGGGGCCACAAGCCAAGGATCGTTGGCAGCCTCTAAAACCTGGAAGAGACAAGAAGCAGATTTTCCTGCAGGGGTTCCAGAAGAAAGGCCGCCCCACGGACTCCTTGACTTCAGCCAAGTGAAACTGACTTCAGACTTCTGACCTCCAGAACTGCCAGAGAGCACGTTTGGGCTGTTCCAAGACACGAAGTTTGTAGTGATTTGCCACAGCAGCCTTAGCAAACGAATAGGCCAGGCATTATGTTAAATACTTTATATTGTCAGAGAAATATATAAAAACCACCCTCAGCCTTCCCAAGAACTTCTGTGTTTGGGTTGTTTCTTCTCCTTTGCATACTCCATTTCTCCTTCGTGGGTCTTTTCCATTGACATATACAGGTATTCCCATGGCTATTACCTTAAGGAATAAAACAAAACAAATAATAACATCCACTTGGGATGCTTTTTAAAAATCGGTAAATTAGAAATAGAAATTTCTTTGACCTCCGGCAGAATATCTCCCAAAGGCCATATTAAACACAAAAGTCTGGAAGTTTTAAAAATCTCCACTTTCATTCAGTACTGTACTGAAGGTACTAGTCATGTAATAAAACACAAAAGGAAAAAAAGGCATAAGGATTTGAATCAAAGAAGCAAAACAGACATTAATTAAAGATGATATGATTTTCATAGAACAATTCAATAAATAAAGTAAGAATTAATAGGTGGATTTAGTAAAGTCAAAGGATAGAAGATCAAAATTCAAAAATACTTTGATTTCCTATGCTGGCTAGACAATGAGAAAATGTGATTTTGAAAGCACAATTCCCAATTGCAAGACCATCAAGTAGGTGTGTGAGGGTAGGCGGGGAGGCATTGTGGGAGGACAAACCTAGAAGCAGATTTAACAAAAGGTGAACAAGTCTTTCCTGCAAAAAACATGGAATTTATCAAAAGGCATAAATAAACAACTTGTAGATTCCATGAAGTTCCAATCAACATTCCAGTAAGTTTTTCATGGAATTTGAGAAACTATTTCTAAAATTAATATATTTAAAAAAAAAACAACAAAGATTAAGAAGACCCAATACACAAAGTAGAAAGACCTGCCTGGGTATCACACTTGGTTCATAGTCATAGTAATTAAGATGACATGCATTGACATTGCAGATCAAAGGGGAAGGAATAAATTAGTTGATTTGGCAGAATATCTAATAATGGCTATAAACTTCCAAATACTGAGAAGCATAAATAAAATTACACAATACTTACAATGACTATAATGTGATATGAAAATATCTGTATTTTTTATTAGTGACAAAGTCACAGGTACTGAGACTGCTATGCTATGTTGTCCATGTTCATGACTGAATCTCTAATTTAGAGGTGAGCCAAAATAGTTATTCCTTTTTTTTCCTGTTCACATTCATGAACCTACTCAATCCTGCCTACCAGCCCATTGGAGGTCTGTGACATACAGTTAAAAACCTCTATGTAGCATTTTCTAAGATTATTTAACTTTTTTTTTGTACCAGGTATTGAACTCAGGGGTACTTGACCACCAAGCCACATCCCCAGCCCTGTTTTGTATTTATTTAAAGAGGGTCTCACTGAGTTGCTTAGCACCATGCTTTTGCTGAGGCTGGCTTTGAACTCTGATTTTTTTTTTTTTTTTTAACTTTGAACTTTGATTCTCCTGCCTCAGCCTCCTGAGCCACTGGGATTACAGGCATGAGCCACAATACCAAGCAGATATTTTAACTTTTTATCTCCTGCTTTTTAAAAAAATATATTTAATTTTTAGCTTTAGGTGGACACAATATTTTTATTTTATTTTTATGTGGTGCTGAGGATCTAACCCAGTGCTTCATGCATGCCAGGTGAGTGTGCTACTACTTGAGCCACATCCCCAGCCCCTTTATCTCCTGCTTTTTTGTCTTTCATTAATCAGAATTTATTTCTCTATATATAAATATTTACTGTCCCCTTTTTATTGACTAAATTTATTCCTTCTCCCTTTGATCTGCAAAGACAGTGCTGGATTAAACCAGACTTCTGTATAATGGATCCATCTGTTTCTGGGTTCTTTATTCTCTTCTACTGATCTGATTATTGGTCTGTGTAAATACAGTGTTGTCTTAATTACTACTTTCAACCCAAACTCCCACCAATGAGTGGGAGAACAAAACAAACTGTGCACAGACACACAGTAGAATATTATGCTACTGTGAAAATGAGGGAACTACACACATCCATCCAGAGGCATGAATCTTGTCAACCTGATGTTGAATAAAGAAAGCAAATGTCAGAAGAAAGCAAATGTTGTGATTCTATTTATATGAAATTCAAACAAGAAGTAAAAAGAATTTCTGTTTTTCAGTTTCACATGTAAGGAGGTTGAAACTTGACACTCCATCCTAACCGGTAGGAAAGAAACTGAAGAAACTGAAAAATCTTCATCTTAGATCTCTAGGAGAAGTGAGGGTATGAGGCAAACTACTGTGACTCAAAGGAAGATCCAGAGACATGGAAACACATCAGAGCAGAAACTGATGGGAACCACGCTCCAGGCATTACAAAAGACTCTCATGAAAAACTACAAGGCAGATGAAAAGGAAAAAGCACAGTTTGAAGACAGCAAGTGTCAGAACCAGATGTGGCAGGGATATTGGAATTGTCAGACTCTAATGGCTAAAGGCTCTAATGGATAAGGTAGATGATGTGTAAAGAACAGATGGACGATGTAAGCAGAGAGATGGAAGTCCTAGGAGAGAACAGAAATAACTGCTAAAGATAAAAACAAAACCCACTGTAACAGGAATGAAGAATGCCTTTGATGGGTCCACTAGTAGACTAGACAAGGCTGAAGAAAGAATTTCTGAGCTTGAGGACACAATCGAACCTCTATATCAATGGGTTCTGTATCCATGGGTTCAACTGTGGATTGAAACTTCTGGGAAAAAAATTGAGTCTTTGCTGAACATGTACAGACTTTTTTTATTGTCAGCATTTCCCAAGAAATTTAATATATCAACTATTAGCACAGGATTTGTACTCTATTGGATATCATATGTCCTCTAGAGAGGATTTACAGTATGCAGGAGATGTGCTTAGGCTATATGCACATGCTGTGTATCTGTAGACCCTGGTATCCATGGGGGCCCTGGAGTCAAGGTCATATGGGTCCAGAAGGATAACTGAACATCAACAGAAATCTCCAAAACTGAAAAGAGAACAAAGATTGTTTTAAAATGAGAACAGAATATTCAAGAACTGTGGGATAATAATAATAATAAGAGGAACACAGACATAATGATAACCAAGACCCAGGAAGCTAGGAAAAATGCCTGAACTAAACAAGCAAAAGCCAACAAGAATAACTATCCTCTGAACCGAAGCATATCATTTTCCAACTACAGAAAATCAAAGATAAAGCACTGAAGGAAGACAAAGAAAAACCAATTCACCAATGGAGGAGCAAAGATCAGAGTTACATCTGACCTCTTCAGAAACTATGCAAGCAAGAAGTGAGGTGAGGTATTGTAACTGTTGACAGAAACAAACAAATAAACGATCAAACACAAAAACCCCCACCGACCTAGAACTCCGTATCCTGTGAAATCAACCTTTGAAATTGAAAAAGAAATAAAGACGGACTGTCCCAGACAGACAAAAATGTAAAGAATTTGTTGCCAATAAGCTTACCTTGCAAGAAATGTTCAAAGAGATCTTGAGTGAGAAGGAGAATAAGTCAGAAACTCAAATCTTTGTAAAGAAAGGAACAGCATCAAAAGAAAAGGCAAAGGTGAAATTAAAACTTTTGATTTACTTATTCTTAATCAAACAGACAATTTGTTAAACATAATAGCAACAGTGTATTCAATTATGTATGCTTATGTATATATCTCCAGTAATACAGTGTACTAATCCAACTGTATCAATAATTGCTTTGAATTTGTTAATGGTCTAAATGAGTCAATTAAAATACAGAGATTGTCAGAATGAATTAGAAAAACATGAGTCAACTATATGATGTTGACAGGAAACCCACTTGAAATATAATGAAATATAGATTTAAACTAAATGAAATGAAAAACGTGTACCACAGTAACACTAATCAAAAGAAAAGGAGAGTAGCTATATTCATGTCAGCAGAACAGGCTTCAAAGCAAGGCAAGTTGTCAGAAAGAGAGGAGGACATTGTGTAAAAATAAAGGGGTCAATTCTCCAAGAAGATATAATAACCTTTAATGTGTATGCATCTAACAACAGAATGTCAAAACACATGAGGCAGAAACTGATTGGATTACCAGGAGAAATAGATGAATCCACTATCAGAGTTGGAGACTTTTATCAATCTTCTATCAGAAAATGGACAGATTCAGCAGGCAGAAAATCAGTAAGGACATAATTGAACTCAAAAACACCATCAATCAACTGGATAGGATGGACATCCATAGACTACTTCATCCAATAACAGCAGAATATACATTCTTCTCAGGGTCATAAGGAACATTCACCAAGACAGATCACATTCTGGGCCTCAAAAACACAAATTAGCAAAAAATAAATAGATAAAAATTTTAAAAAGTATAATGTCCACTCTCAGAGCACATGGAATGAAAGTCAAAATCAGTAAGAAAAATAATTGGAAATTTCAAAAATACATGGAGATTAAGCAATGCACTTCCAAATAATAAAGGGATCAAAGAATAAATGTCAAAATAAATCAGAAACGTTATTAGCTAAATTAAGATGAAAACACAATTTACCAAAATTCATGGAAAGTAGCAAAAGGTTTTTT
This sequence comes from Marmota flaviventris, assembly GCF_047511675.1. Classification (NCBI taxonomy): domain Eukaryota; kingdom Metazoa; phylum Chordata; class Mammalia; order Rodentia; family Sciuridae; genus Marmota; species Marmota flaviventris. Next base: position 15,801,678 of record NC_092499.1, on the reverse strand, counting down.
GCTTTCCTACGAACAGTGCTACTCTAGTGTTGAATGGATATATCAGAAAAGAAGAAAGATCAAAAACCAAACACATGCTTCCACCTTAGGAAACCAGAAAAAGAAAAGCAAAGTAAATCTGAAGTAAACCAAAGAAAAGAAAGAATAAAAATTACAACATACGTCAGAAAATCAATAGAGAAAATCAGTAATTCCCAAAGCTCATTCTTGAAAAGATCAACTAAATGTATCAGCCTCAAGCCAGTTTTCCCTAAGAAAAAAAGAAAGAGGACACAGTTTATGAATCACAGAAATTAAAGAGAGGACATCACTACAGACCCCATGGCCACTGAAGGGAGAATAAGAATATCTTCATAATCTAGAGGGAATGGACTAATTCCTTGACAGACAGAGTTTGTCAAAACTCACAGAAGAAGAAAGAGACAATTTAAATAGGCCGGTATTTTTAAACATATTGAAGAAAGCTCTAGGCCCAGATGGACTAATTGGTGAATTCCACAAAACATTTAAGGAAGAACTTACACTGATTTTTTAGAATCTCTTTTAGAAGACAGAAGCAGAGGGAACAGTTCATAATTCATCCTGTGAGGCATTGTCTTAAAGACATTACAGAAAAGAAAAACTATAAACCAATGTCTCACATGAACACAGATACAAAATCCTCAACAAAACATTAGCAAATCTATCCCAATGTTATATAAATAATAATAATAATAATAATAATAAGCCACAACAAAGTGGGATTTACCTAGATCTGCCAATCCGGTTCAGCATTTGAAAATTAACATGCACCAACAGGCTAATGAAGGGAAAATCACATGAACATGTTAATAATTAGAGAAACTGTATTTAACAAAACTATAACATCTCTTTATGATAAAAACTCCCAGTATATAAGGAATTTTTGGAGAAGAACTTCCTTTACTTGAAATGAATATCTACAAGGGCCCTACAGCTAACAAACATCACACTTAATGGCAGGAAACCAGAATCTTTCCCACTAAGGTCAGGAGCAAGGCCAAAGTGTCCCCTCTCCCACTCCTTTTCAGTATTATTCCAGAAGACATAGCCACTGCAGTAAGACCAGGAAAGCAAATGAGGGAACATATTGATTGGGAAGGAAGAGATAAAACCCTCTTTATTCACAAATGACTTGACTGTCCATGTAGAAAACTTAAAAGAATTGACAAAAATGACTAGGAAAGGAAGGAAGGAAGGAAGGGAAGGAGGGAGGGAGGGAGGAAAGAAGGAAAGGAAAACCACCCTCCTGGAATCAACGATAGCAATTGTAGAAAGGTTGCAGGATACAAGATCAATATATGAAAGTCAACTGTTTTCCTATATACCAGTTACAGACAGGCAGCATTTGAAATTAAAAACAGGATACCAGGGTCCACCTGCATCTCCAAAACCTAAATACCTTGTCATAAATCTAACAAAACATGCACAAGGTTTTAATATGAAAAACTCCAAAATTCTGATAAAAGAAACAGAGGATAACTAAATAAGTAAAAATGTATCCCCTGTCCCTGTGTAAGGAAGACTCGATCCTGCCAAGACCCCACCTCTTCACAGCGTGGACCATAAAGCTTTAGTCATGAAGATGGTGATATTGGCGAATGAACAGACAAATTCACCAATGCAACAGGACAGACAGCCCGGAAGCAGACCCAATTCAATAGGGTCAAGTGATCTTAACAGAGGAGTAAAGCCAATGCAGTGAAGAAAGGTGAGTCTTTTCACCAAATGGTGCTGGGATAACTGGACATCTGTACGCAAAAATGAATCTCAACGCAGGCCTTTTCATATCCATCACAAAAATTAACTCAAAATGGGTTGCATATTTAAATACAAAATGCAACACTATCATCTTCTAGAAGATAGTCTAGGGTGAAATTTAGATGGCCTGGGGTTTGGCAATGACTTTTAAAGATATAAGCTAAAGCAGACATTTTTCATTTTAGCAAAGTTCAGCTGCTCAATTCTTTCATGTGTGATACTGTAACGATGGACCCTGTCCAAGCCCGTGAATGTACAGCACAGCGTGTGACTGCTTGCCGTGCAGGCTCAGCAGCTGTACCCAAGGTGGGGGAATGTCGATAACGGAGCCATGCAGATGGGAGGGCCTGGATGATATCAGATACCTGTGAGCCCTCCTCTCAGATTCACTGTGACCCTAAAACTTCTCTTCAGAAAAGTCTCCAGAAAAAAAGCCAAAGCAAATATAATGTCAGGTCAACAGAGAATTTCCTCCAGGTAAACACGTAACAGTGTAAGTGAAGACAGGGAATCACACATACAGCCTTTGGGGTGTGGCGTCTCCCTGGGGACAGAGATAGGAGGCAGGGTCTTTGACATCTAGGAGGGGCCTACAAAGGGTGTCCAGGGGTGGTGGGTACTTCATTGTTCACCTGCAGTATTTCATCCTTCCTTTCAGGTCCAAGAGCTTGGCAGAGTTTCATTCATGTAAAAGAAAATAAACAAAAAAATTTAAAACCACGAACAAAATCCAGAAAGCAGAATCCCTCTTGGGATGAAATAACCCTTTGTTCATTGGAAAAGCTTACCCTATTTGGGGGTTCAAAAAACGAATACTACCAAAAAGTCCCTCCACTGATTTGCACATTTTAATGGTGCCATTACAAAGAGCAGAGGGGCGCGTTTCGCCTTTCAGTTCTCAAGACGGGCTTTTCCTGCACTGCTCAGAGCAGAGCCGGCTCCTCCTCTTGCCATTTTCCCCTCTGCGGCACTCAGCCTGGCTTGGAATTTGCTTACTGAAGTCTGCTCTCCCCCCTAGACTGTATGGTACTTGAGGACAGGGGATTTGTTCAACCTGTGTATCCACCTAGTATGATGAGCACCTGGCACATTATAGCTGCTCAATAAACATTTGTTAAGTAAATGATTTGTTTCAGCTATGCCCCCCCCCCCAAAAAAAAATCAGACAGACAAAAGAGATGGGCTATCATTATGTCTTTTTGCATATGAGTAACTGAGGTTCAGGGAAGTTGGTTACTTTCCAAGAATCAGTCATCTGGCGATGCTCTCCAGGATGCACGGGTACTGATGAGCAGAAGGGGATCGCCAAGCCGAGCTGGCAGCAGTGGGCTCCCAGCCCCAGAATCCTCCTGAGGCGCTGCTTCCCCAACGGCCCTTCACAACTCCGCAGCAGCAGCTGCTGGCCTGAGGTCAGGAAGGAGACAGACCCAGCAGGCACGAAGCAACAACTGCCCCTCGCTGCCCGCATGGAGCCTTGGCCCCACTCAGAATCAAAGAGCATCCCCTGGGTATATGTCATGCACCTGGGACAGTGTGGAGAGAACTGTCCCTGACACTACTTAAAAATAGCTTGTGGTCCCTGCCCTCCAGCCCTCTCTATCTTCTCGCCCTGTCTTGTTTTTTTTCTTAGGGCACATGTTAGTGTAAGTTACTTGATTATTTCTTTATCTTATTTTTTAGTTTATTTTGGTACAGGAGATTGAACCTGGGGTACTTAACCACTGAGCCACATCCCTTTTGTATATTTTATTAGAGATAGGGTCTCACAGAGTTGCTCAGGGCCTCGCTAGGTTGCTGAGGCTGGCTTTGAACTCACAATCCTTCTGCCTCAGCCTCCCAAGCCCCTGGGATTACAGGTGTGTGCCATAGCGCCTGGCCCCAAGTTCCTTGGTTATTGTTAGAGTCTCCCACCAGAATGTAAGCCTGCCAGCCCGTGCAGCTGGAGCACAGGTCAGACATCTAACTGCAGCCAGGCTGCAGTTCTGGTCTCTGGGCTGACTCAGGTACTGGTGTCTGCTGGTCGTACCACCATGGTCCTGAGAACTAAGCAACACGGTGGTGTGGAGCAGGGCCTCCCTCGCAGATGACTCCCAAGCACCCTGCTGGGTACAAGGCAGGTTCATATTGTCAACTCCTCTTCTTCAACTTGCAGATGAAGATACCACTTTTGTCTCTCAGGGCTGCCACTAGAAATGACTATACAATCAGTGGCTTAACACATGTATTCTCCCAGAGTCCAAAATCAAGTGATCAGCAGGGCCCCACTCGCTCGAAGGGTGGGGAGAATCCTTCTTTGTCTCTTGGTAGCTTATGGTGGCTGCTATCAATCCTTGGATTCCTGATGCCGTAGTTTGGATCTTGAATGTCCCCCGGAGGCTCCTGTGGTGAAGGCTTGCCCCACCCCCTGCTTGTAGTGCTATTGGGAGGCGGTGGGACCTGTCGGAGGTGAAGCCTAGTGGAAGGAATTTAGGTCAGTAGAGAACCCCTGAAGGGGACGTTGGAGTCTCGTTCCTTTCCTCTATTTTTACCTCCCAGCCACCATGAAGTGAGCAGCCTTTACCACCACATACTTCTAACATGATGACTGTGCTGCCGCAGGCCTACAGCAATAGAGCTGAGAGGACTGAAACTTCTGAAACCGTGAGCCCCAAATAAAACTTTTCCTTTATGAAGTTGATTTCTCAGGTATTTTGTCACAGTAACAGAAAGCTGACTTATCACTTCATCACTCCAATTCTGCCTCTGTCATCACATGGCTGTCTCCCTGTGCATGTCTGTGTCTCTGATCTGAATTTCCCTCTTTTATAAAGACAGTAGCCATTGGATTTGGGGGCTGCCCTAAGCCTAAATGGCCTCATCTTAACTAACTACATCTGTAAATTCCTATTTCCAATAGGGGTACATTCTGAGGTTCTGGATGGACATGAATTTTAGGGGGACACTCTTCACCCCACAATGGATCTTAAGGGAGGAGTAACTATCCCAAGGTCACAGAATAAAAGGAGGGACTGAAATTCAAGTAGAGGCCTGTTCTGCTCCAAGCACAGGCTCTTGGGTACCATCCTTCACTGCCTCTTGGTTGCCTCCATATGTGAAATCAAGTTAGAGTGTTTCTTTGCCGTGCACAAGGAGTCTCACAGCATTTCAGGAACTGGAGCCCTGGAAATCCCATTTCTGCAGGCCCAGGTCCTCCAGGATCCATGTTCTTCACACTCTTCTCTAAATTCTTGGACTTGGTCTTCTAAAGCCAAATCACTGGCTCAGTGGTCTTCTTTCCTTGAAGTTCACTAGTAGCTTTCTTGGGGAAAGGGTCTGATGTCTTTCAACTCAAGGGCCTGCTGTCTTGTCTTACACTCTCGAATATGAGCAGAGACTTATTATCCATATCCAGCAGTGAAGTCAGACAGACGCTCAAAGACTCAGTTACAAAACACCAAAAAAAAAAAAAAAATCCAATAAGACATCCAACCAACACTGTCCCACCTCTTCTGTGAGCCAGTTCATTATTCCTTTGCATTGGCCTGAAACCCCAAGTTCCATTTGTTTTCTGGATTGCTTTAGTCTACTCTGCCTGTGTGTGTGTGTGTGTGTATATATTCCTTCCCTAAGAAAAATTCTATCCAACTCAACAGAACATAATTTTCTTCTAACATCATGAGGAAGAATTTCCTCCTAATTTTAATGGTTTCCCTCTGTTGACTGCTAATCTCTTTGCCAGCTCAAGTAAACCAGCAGCTGTTTTAGGCAGTATACCTACTGCTGGTCTGGGGGCTGTCTTCCCTGTGGATTCTTGTGGCTCATTCCTTCACTTCCTCACACATGGCCTTTGCAGAGAATCTCTTCTGACCAGTGTGTAAAGAAAGCACGTCCCCAAGGCCCACTGTCAGCCTTGCTCCCCGCGGTCACCCACTCCACACCCCCTGAGTTATTGTGTGTTGCCAGGGATTTTGTCCATCCTCTTAACGGGAACACCAGCTCCACGACAGCTGGACTTTTTGGTCTGTTTTGTTCCCCCACTGTATCCCCACTGGCTAAGAGCAGTAGCTGGCACATTCTAAGTTTTCAGTAAATATTTGTGTAGATAAATGATCCCTAAAATTTAAGCAATAAGATTCAATATTGAAATTACTATCTCTTTGCCATTTCTTCCAGGAGAAGTGAAGGATGCACTTTGGCTTCGTGCCATTCACTCTCTCTCTCTGTCAACATGGTCCTCAAGGTCTTCCTGGAGAGTCTCTCAGCCAAGGAAGAAACTTTGACCGACAGTCACAGCAAGGCTTCTCAGTTTTTTGGAGGGCACGGACCCCCTCAGAACCTGATGCAAATTATAAAATTTCTTTGCAGAAAAGTACACACATTTGGAACATTCTGCATTGGATGGGGGGTGAGGGCTTGTAAGCATCCTCTCTCCTCCTCTGCCTGCCTCCCTGGTTCTAAAGTGCCTGCCCTATAGTAAATATTTGTCGAAAGAAGATCGTATATTATAAGTTCTCAGCAACATACCAAATGTATTCATTTCCCAAGTCTGCTTTAACAAATTATCACAAATTTGGTGGCTTAAGATTCAGATATTTTTCTTTGACAATTCTGTAGGTCAGACATCTAAAGCCAATCCCTCTGGCTGAAATCAAGGTGTCAACAGGGAAGGGCTGCCTCTAGAAGTTCTGGGGGAGAAGCTGTGCCTTGCCTCTTCCTGCCACCAGAGGCTCCTGTCATTCCTTGACTTGTGGCCACATCACAACTGGAGGGGTGGAAAGATGTAGTGCCTTTCCTCCCCATCGTCTGGGTCACGGCCAACATTCCTATGACAAAAGACAGGTTAACAGAGAAAGGATAACAATTTTATTTCATTATGGTTTTATAGGACCTGGGAGCCTTCAGGATGAAGACTCATGGATAGTGTTTGATGCTCAGGTTCAAAGACGGCTGTGAAATGTCGATAGGACAAAAAGGGTGTGGTCTAACGGTAATGAGTCCAGAGGGGAACCCAGCCAAACCAACGATCCAGATTCTCTTTGTAGCATTTCTTCCTCCCAAGTAAGGAGCACAGTCCCTCTGGAATGAGGGTCTTAGGACCTTCTATCCGACAAGATTGTTTGGAGAACTTCTTTAGAGTCAGCTCCCAGATGGAAGGGCAGAGGGAGGGGCAAATTTTAGAGCAATAATTCTTTCTAGTTCGTCTGGCTGCAGGCAGAAGGAGTTCTAGTTTCTATGGGCCACCTTGGAGAGAGGAATTCTAATCTCTGTGACTCGCTTTGAAGGAAAAAGGAGGGGTAGAGGACAGGAGGGCAGCAGGAGGCGGTCAGAGAGAACTTGGTTCTGAGGCTGCTTCTGAGGCCCTTCCAATGTCCTTCAGTTCAAAGTGGGCAGGGTGCCAAAGCATCATACCGTGGGGTATCCTTTCCTGAGTCCCAACACTCCACTCTGTGCTTCACGGTCACACTGCCGTATCTTCTGTGGCAGTCCAGGCTCCCCCTGACTCCCTGTTACAGCAGCACCTGTGGCTGCACGTAACGCTCATGTTGAAAATCTGGGTGATAATCTCCCCATCTCAGGATCCTTCACCACATCCATAAAATCCTTTTGGTTTTTTTTTTTTTTCCAGCTATATGAAATAAAACAGGTTCCGAGGGATTAGGACCTGATATCTTTGGGAGCCATTCATTCAGACTACTGTACCAAATAAAGAGGAACATTGGCATACGTGGACATATTCATGGAGTCATTTGGAGGTTTTCACTATGTTTTGAGTCTGGGTGTATCCAGGATGTGAATGGCAGCCCCACGTGCCCTGCCATCTACTCCATCCTCTCACCCCTTCTCCCTGAGGCTTTGTTTAGAAGTGACAGGATGAATTCAGGTTGCCTGAGAGCCAAGCATAAATAAGAGGTGCAGTGGGAGTGACTATAACCCAGTGCGTCCCTACTGCCACCCGGAGGGTGACTGACGGTGAGCCTGTCTTGCTGCATGATACCAGATTCCATGGAGAGTTCACAGGATGTAGAGCGTTCCAACCTTCCCTGGGGCCCCAGGGCGACACTGAAACCCATCTACCTGCAGTCAGCTCTGCTGTAGTTGAAGAGGAGAAACAGGATTTAAGCTCACAGCTCTAAGGCAGCCCAGGAGCGGAGACTGTGTCCCTAGCAAACCTCTTCCCGGAGAAGAGGCTGGAATTCCATTACGTGCTTTCCCACACTTGGCCTGTTAGTTGAAATAACAAAGATATCATCAATCCAGGAGGGTCAGGAGTCCCTTTTGCTTTCTTGGCAAGTTAATGTGGCCTAATATTTGTCTAAAGTCCACCTATTCTTTTAAATAACCGTATTAAGACACTTGTTCCTGCAGAGTTTTGACAAGTGTCCTGTATCTCTAATTCCTTTAAGCAATGAATCAGAGAACTGTCTTTTCCTCTTCTGTCCTACAAGCAACCAACTTTTTTCCAGAAGACTCATTAGATGAATGAAAAACAAATTCTGCCCCCAAGGATCTCAGAGTCTGGAGCAGGAAAGAAACACACAGTCAGTGGGTAGGATGTGATTTTTCTGGGTGCCTGGGACTCTGGTATAAAAGCTGTCAAAAGACAAAATCCCAACAAATTTAAAGATCTTAATTGGCTTTATTTGTGATTCGAGAATCAGGCAATACTTTAAATAGAAGTGTTCTGTTGGGCTGAGCAGAAGAGGTTAGTTTTATATTCAGAAAGAGCTAAAGAAAGCAGAAACAAAGAACAAAAAGCAGATTGATCATTTCAAAGTTGCTTTCCTTGTGAGGTGGGGGACAGGGAGAATGGAGAGGAGAAAAATCACCGATGGTTTATCAATAGGCCACTGCAGTTTTGGGTATCTATTTATTTTGGTAAGGACTAAAGCAGAGGAGACTTCATTATCATATTGACTGAAACTGGCCTGTTGGGAAAATGGGCTATGAACTATTTCTTGTGATTTCTCAGAAGATCAGATAGTGACTTAGTTTCCGTTTGGCAATGTGGATCTTCAGCATGAGTGACTTTATTTTGATATTTGGTCTGTTCTGCAGGGGCCCGATATAGGCGCCTTAACCCAAACAAGGGCCTCCTATAATATTTATTTAACCAAACTTAAGGCTGAAGGCAATAGGCAGTAAGTACCAAATATATAAAAGAGAGCTACATGCAAGCCCCACAAGGATTTCCAGAAATATGACAGAGTCCATTCCATGGCCATCAACCCCCTCTCCTTCTCCAGCACATATAAGACAAGACTGGAGATCTGAAAGAGGCTCATGGATGCAATGGATGTGGTAGGCCTGGTAGAGAAAGCCTCTTTTGCCAAATCTACCATGTATGAATCCCTGGAACCCGTAAATATGAACCTGACAAGGAAATAGAGACTTTGCAAATGTGATTAAGGTAAAGACGTTAAAGATAAGGAGAGTGTCCTGGAGACTCAAGCAAACCCAATCTACTTGCATCAATCCTTAAATTTGGAGACCCTTTCCCTTGTTGTCTGAGAGGGAGTCATGACTGTAGAAGAAAGAAAGGAACAGCTAGACAGGTATGTAACCCGGCTGGCTTCCGAGAGACCAGGGTGGAGGGTCCATGATCAAGAAATGCAGGTGACTTCTAGAAGTTTAAAAAGGCAAGACACTGGAGCTCACCCAGATCCTCCAGAAGGAACACAGTCCTGCTCAATTTTAGCCCAGTGAGACAGTGTTGGACTTCTGATCTATAGAAATGGAGAGTAATAAATTTGTGTTGCTTTAAAATTAAGCTCCTAAGTTTGTATACAACAGCAAGAGAAAATGGATTAATGGGATTTGAAGAAGAAAAGAGCACTTTGCATTTGAGGGGATGTCTTCTTCCCAACCAAATAGGAGCCCTGCGAGAACTCCTCCTGGAGAGGCTATGAGAAGGGCTGAGCTACAGAGGCTGGAAGGCCCAGCCCAAAGGAGCCAAAGGCCAGGGGCACAGGAAAGATGCTCTTTGGAGAATCAGATGTGTTCCCAGAGTCTGGGTGACATGATCATGCAGTCTGATGTCTCCCTGTTTCTAGTGGGTGGTGATGGTGGGAGGCTGACTGGACCTTGAAAAGGGACAGGGATAGGAGGAAGAGAGAAGGTGGCTCTGGAAGCAGTGCCCAAAGGGCTTTCTGGAAGGATGTGTCTTGAAAGCATTCTTCCCAAGGGCTGCAGTCAGGAGGAGGGGGGCTCATCCTAAATAGCTTGAGGGTGCAGCAGGGGAGGTGAACATAACTTCGCGGGGTGCTGCAGGCCTCAGGGAGGCATCTCAAGCTGGTGGACTGTACATGGTTGGAAGGTCCAACATCCATAAGTGAGCCCTTTGGGGAGGGCCTGCCATGCAGATCACTGCAGAGCCAGCCCTGCAAGAGACACTACTGCTCCTCTAGTCCCCTTTCCCCTTCCAAAGTCTGGAGGAACCTGTGAGAGTGAGGCAAAGAGCCAGAGAGAATCTGGGCCAAGGTCTTACTCCCACTGCATCCCTGAACACTGGCAGCCTGAGCTTGGAGGAGAGGATCATGGAACTAGGTGAAGCTCTCCTACTCAGCCTGGTTTGGCCGCACCAAACTCAGTATCACAACACATCTATCTGGGCTTCTGTAGGGGACAAGGCAGGAAGGGCCATAGACTTCTTTTGTCATTTTTTTTTTTTAATTAAAGAAGGAAAATACGCCTAGAAAATGTTCCAAAATCTGTGGCATGTTTTAAACCTATACATTTAGCAACTAGTGATTTTAATAAAAAGATAGATGCCATGTAATTGTGTTAGTCATTATATCATCAGTTTGTTATTTTAAAGCAACCATGAATTTATACTGCCCTGTGGCCAGTGTGGTTGGGTGATGATGTAACCAAATGCAAAGGGTTTAGTTCTTGATGAGTGAGACGCCTATGAGCAAGATCACAGGACAAAAGAATGGAGAAAGATTTACTCCCCACGATGACTAAGGAGAACACTGGAATCGTCTTCAAAACCGTGTGCTTCCCCAGAAGAAGGAAGCATGGGGATTTTATTCCAGGAGACTACAGGTACTCATTTTAGGGGAGGGCACAATCCTGAGCATGCTCGGTTCAGGGTCATAATTCAAGAGGAAAAGATGGTGGATCCATTCCTGGCATGCTCAGGTCAAGGTAGTGGAGCACACTGGTAGAAGGTTAAAAGGGCTGGCAAGGACACTTGAACATGGCAGACACCAGAACTTCTGGGCAAGCTCAGCTCAGGGTCACAAAGATAGCAGATGCAAATGTTTCAGACTGTGCTCAGCTCAATGTCATAATAAGCCTGGTTTTCTACAGGAATCTAAAATAAAAGAGTGACTCAGTGATCTTGTAGATCATGGCTGGTTCATTGTAAGTTCCTCCAAAACGTTTTAGCTAAAATAAAAGAAAGGATGCTTTCAAGGTCCTTTAGGAATTTTCCCCAAAAGGTGCTTGTGTTGCTTAGTGGCTAACAATGAGACATACTTAAAGGCAAATAATGAAACTTGTTGTTTTCCAATGGTGTGTATTATCCTTTATGTGTGTGGATACATACATCATTTTGAAAACCTCAGAAGTTCAAATTTGAGACATTTTCTGAATGCCCAGGTCAAATGGCCCTCCTGCCCCCAAATCCTTACCTGTAAGCAAATGGCTCTGAGGTATAGGGAGATTAAAGAAAAATGTCCCCAAACAGAAAACATCTGGAGTAGGTCTTGAGAGATGAGAATGACTTCTCCAGGTAAGAAAGGGCATCTGAGCCAGAGGATCAACCCTGCAAAGAAAGATGCTTAAAAGAGCCTGACATGCTGGCAGAGCAGTTGGTGTGTCCGCCATGCTAGGGACAGCAGAAGGAGGCCACATGAAACTGTGAGGAAGTCATTGACTCCAGACTGCAAAGGCCCTTGACCACTGAGCTAGGGGCTTTGGCTTGAGAGGAGAGAGCACAGAAGCTCAAAGCCCTTCTCCCATACCTTGCCTTATGCATCTCTTCCATCTGGCTGTTCAGCTCATCCTTTGTAATAAACTTTACAATAAATGAGTAAATGTAAGCCTCCACAGGGAGGCTCCAAAGCAGGATCAGAAGAGTTTTAGAAGGTAACTCTGAGGGCCACGTGGAAGATGATGCAGGAGGTGGGGTAGGGGAGGCCTGACCCGACAGGCCCACACTGTAGCCTGAGAAACACTACCAACCAAGACCCACACTGAGAACCAAAATGGGTACTTTTGATTTTACCTGTTAGACATTGATACTCAGTGTGAGTGGCTGCAGTTCCTTTCTGTGTCTTGAAATTGTGGGAGATCAACAATTTTCTTCTCTTGTTGGTCTTGGTGAGGGGACAAGAGTGGAATGGAGACTACAAAGGAGAAAAAGAGAGCCCAGGCTGTTTTCTCCTAAACTACTTGAGGTAAAATCCAGTCTAATTTATTCTCAAAGACCACTCTGTCTTAAGTCTGAGAAAAAATTGTGTGTGTGTGTGTGTGTGTGTGTGTGTGTTTACACAAATGTAGTGGCACCCCCTTTCTCCACAGAAAAGTCTTAACTGGGCTTCTTCAGAAATCTCCACCATGGCTGATTTTGGGACTGTCAGAAAAAGAGTCTCTGCAAAAGAGTTCAATGTAGATAAACTTCCTATTTTCGTGTCACCCTATTTACTTGGCCACTGGCCGGGAAGACAATCAGCACTCCAGGTGCTGGACATCCCCTTACTAGTTTTTCACAAATATATCCAGTTTAGTAGTTTGTAGAAATGTGCAAACAAGGCCTCTGGCCTTGAGCTGGGCTTCACAGAGATGTCTACATTCCTAAATAAGAGAAGATACCAATTGGGCTCCATGGTAACAGCTGGCAGGGGAGGAAAGAAAGGGGAGAAGAAGCTCCCCCCTTCTCAGGTGTTGTCCTTGAAGGGTTAACTTACCCAGAACAGTGAAAGAAAAAGCTGCTTTTATGTGAACTTCTGCAGACTGTGAACTTCTGAGCCCCTCCCCTTACATGCTGGGTATAAAACTTTGAAACTCCCTGAACTCGGGGTTCAGGGGATTGATTGATTACAGCAAAAGCTGTGCCCTCTGAACCTGGCTGCAGCCAAATAAAACTGTTTCCTGCTGTCTTCGGTGCCTTGCCTCATCTGTCCCTACCACACAAATAAAATTTTTATTTGTATATATTGTGTATCTGTGTGTAAGTACATAGGAAAAAACAAATCTAGTTTCACCTACTACATTCTCACAAGCCAGGACACCTTTGTGATCCCTTTGTGATATGCATGGGGTTTCCCCACATACAGCAAGCAATTCTGAGCTAATTCTCCAGCAGATACCAAGTGGATGTTTTCCAATTCAACTTGATTCTGTTATTATTTACCTGAAGGAAGCATCAGACCCCACAGGTTGAGGACTGAGTATCACAAGACCGCAGATGCTTCCTCTCACAAGATCTCCACTTCACATGTCAATCAGAAGTCCCTGCTTGTGAGCTAAGCTTCCAATTGACCAGTTATAAATCACAGTCTCTATAGCTTCTTCCTTGAGCTCAATTTAATTTGCTGGAGCAATAAATAGAACTTAGGGAAACACTTGACTTAAATTTACTCATTTATTGTAAAGTTTATTACAAAGGATGAGCTGAACAGCCTGATGGAAGAGATGCATAAGGTTAGGTATGGGAGAAGGGAACTTCTGTGCTCTGTCCCTGGCCACCAGGTTCCAGGAACTCCCTTGTGTTCAGTTATCCAGAAGCCCCCAGAACTCAATCCTTTGGGTTTTTATGGAAGATTGATTACGTAGGCATGATTGATTATTACATCCCTGGCCTTTGGTTTATCATCTCAACTTCAGCCCCTCTCTTTCCCTGGAGGTTGGGGGATGGGACTGAAAGTCCCAACCTTTAATCATGTGGTTGGTTCCCCTGGAAACCAGCTGGTTTCCTGAAGCTCTCCAAGAGTCCCCAGACATCAGTCAACTCATTAGCATACAAAATCCACTTATATTACCGCAAAGAGTACAAGGATTTTAGGAGATGTACATCAGGAAACTGGTCTAAGGTCAAATATACAGTATATTTCATAATATCACAGAATGAGTATGTGTGTGTGTATATACATGCACACATATATGCTAAAATGATTATATTGCTGGCTCTTTAAAAAAACAACAATAATTGTGGTACCAGGCCAAAGCCACTCTCCTGATCACAGTGGCTCAGAAGGGAGACATGGGAGAAAGTTGGCAGTACAACTCAACACCTGCATCTATATTACATAAATCTATATACAGCCTGAAATGCTGGGGGAGGAACACGTTCAGGATGGTTATCTGGGTGACAGAGTTTCAGGTGGTTTTCATTTTCTCTTTAATAATTTTATGTACAATTGGGATTTTTTCCCCTAATGCACATATTTTTCTTAAAAACAAAAAGAGGTGGGGTGAGGAAAAGAGCAGGCTTACTCTTGTGTTATCCATGGGAATCCCACTGGGCACCTCAGTAAACATTCGTTTCAACCAACAATTTTACTGCCAAGAATTTGTCCTAAGGAAATACTCTCTATTCTATTACAACACAATAATTGTATTACCGAATTTACAAGAATTTCCTTATTAGAGGAGTTGTTTCAAAGACTTGTAAGAAGGAGGTAGGTAGATACTAAAAAGTTTCACATTTATAGTGAAGTTGTTTTTCCCGTAGGAACTTTGGTAATAATACATATTTTAACTGCACTTTTGTTATTACACAATATAAAGCAGTTAATCTAAATTGACCCTCCTCCCATCTGAAATCACTGAGAAAATCAGAACAGAACACAGATGATCAAAACAGCTCCATTCTAAGACCAATGGTACTCAACCCTGGAAGCACATAAGAACCACTGGGGAGCTAGGTAAAAATGCTGATGCCAAGCCCCAGCCCCAGAGTCCGATCTAGCTGGTCTGGATCAGGGCCAGACAGCAATATTTTAAAATCATATCCCCAGACAACTCTAATGTATAGCCAGAGTTGAAAATCACCAGACCATTGAAATAAATGGCCACATAGCACATAATTCATAACTGCCTTTTAAAAAGCAATGCCAACTGAGCAGTCAGTACCCAGAGTCACTGTGTTCCTATGGTGCCAGTTCAACAGTTTTTTTGTATTTTTATTGAAGCATAACACCCATCCAGAAACACGTGCACACCTTTTTCTTTGCAGTGCTGCTAATAGCAAAAAACAACAACAACAAAAAAAAAAAAAACAAAAACTTAAAGACACTTTTGATGTCCATCATTAGTGGGAGGGAAAGATGCAACTGGACATATTCCTACATGGATTTATCACATGGTAGTTAACATGAATGAACTAGATACGCAACCACCTAAGCAAACTTCATAAAACTTAATATTGAGTGAAGAAAGTTACCTTCAGAAAGATAAATCCAGCTTGATGCTATTTATCTTGAGATGTTAGAAAACTATGAAACTGGAGAATGGAGGAAGAAAGAAAAAGAAAAAAGTTAGATACTATAAGAAAATTAATGGAAATGCACAAATAATATTTATAATAGTATTATTGGAGGAGGTGAAGAAAAGTACTAGGGAACAAAAAGAACTGTAACTTTATCAGTAATGTTTTATTAAAAAGGAACCAAAGCAAATATGACAAAATGTTAATATTTCAAATAATGGACACATGAGTGTTATGTTATCCTCTGAAGTTCCTTATGATTTACAAATTTTTCAGATGAAAAGTCCCTACAACAGATGGGTTGATGAATGAAATGCATAGAACTGAAGAGTGCATGAATAGACTGGATATTGAGGCAAGCCGTCTGTCCAGAACAAGGTGCAAAATTCCAAGAGATGAAATGTGGGATATAAATCAGTGTGTACAAAAAACAAACAGGAGTTCAACATCTGTCTCAGATAATCTTTATCTGATTATATTTTGTCTATCCATTCACAATCTGCATATACTAGTAATTTCAAAGCAACTATTCAGACAAAAAAGGGTCTACAAAGTATTGAAGGGAAATAAGGGAGGCATTGAGAAAGATTCAGCAGTAGGTATACTGATAAAAAATAAAAGTATAAAGAATAGAAATATGGAATAAAGAGAACAGAAAATTTTGAAAAATCAAAGAAGAAAAAAATCTCAATAGTTTAACCTCAGGGGAAGAAAAATGCACATCAAATTTCTCAAATGCAATAAATATAAAATTCTATAAGACCTAGTGTCATAAAGCTCTACAGGAAAAGAAAGATTTTTAACCTAGTGTTCTGTACTGAAGCAAAAAGTGATTTAAATGTAATATAGAAATTATTTTTAGATGAACAAGAACTCAGGAGGTTAACAATCCTTTTTGAAAGATTCTCTAGAGGATATACTTAAGCAGTTGGAAAACTGAATTGAGGAGGAAAATAGGATACAAACAACAGGTGTTATGCAGAGGAACTAGTAAATCCTTACTCCAAAAGGTCATGGACGATATGACTGTGAAGCTTAATGAACTGTTAGGAAAAAATTCCGTCCATTAAATTCCAGATTTCAATAAAAATTGGGAATGGGTAGAGGGAGTTAGGGCATAGAAAGGGAATAAAGACAATAATAATGTCAAGATATAGCGGCCCTAATGAATGCAGCTAATAGGTATTGATTAATTCTTAACCTTGACAAACATTCCAATATGTTGAGAAAAATGTTTTTTAAATACTTAAATAAAGAGTAAAAACAGTATAATTACACCATATAACAAACATATATGTATATACATATATGTTTGTATATATATATATATATATATATATATATATATATATATATATATATTCTGTTTATATATATTTATAAATATATGGTTTCAAATCACTGATGAGTAAAAATGGAAAAAAAGCCTAGTCAATCCAGCTAAAGATGAGATAGTAAAAAAAAAAAAAAACCCAAAAAACAAAACAAAACAAGGAAGGATAATAAAAGACATAACAGGATGGCAGGAATATGACCAAATATATCAGTAAATATAACCATAAACATTAAAAGACAGATGCTTAAAAATCCAGTTTTGTGCAATTTAAATACTTCTTCCTATAAGAATAATATGAAAAAGAGGATGTGAAAAAAAATATTTATATATATGATCTTCAACTAACAGTTGAGATCATGTTCCAACAAACCAACTGTAAGTTTAAAATATTACAAGTTGAAAATGCACATAACACAACGAACCCATTGAATACCATAACTAAGCCTAATCTACCTTAAAAGTGCTCAGAACACCTACTATGAGCCTATAGTTGGGCAAAACTGTCTAACGCCAAGACTATTTTATAATCAATGTTGAATAGCTCATGGAATTCATTGACTACTGTACTGAGAGTGAAAACAGTAGTTGTATGGGCTTCATTGTAAAGTCAAAAAATTACAAATCCACTGTGACCAGTTGGGGACCATCTGTACAGGAACATGCTAGCAAAAAGAAAATAGTGTCATCAGATACTAACTAATGAGGGGAAAGGGTTATATCTTATAAAGATCTAGAAGATAAAAACTCAAAGGCTCCTGTGTTAGGTTTTCGTAGTTGTGACCAAAATACCTGAAGAAAGGCTTGTTTTGGATAAAGGGTTTATTTCAGCTGCAAAGGGTAGGTTCATGTGGGCAGGCTCCAAAGCAGAAACATCATGGTGGGTGGAAGGGCCTGGTGGAGGAAAGCCGTCAGCTCTTGGAGCTGGGATGGAAAATATAACCCCACCCAGGACCTGCCCACTTCTTCCAATTAAATCCCATCTTCGAGTAGCAGTTTTCAATGGATGAGGTCAGAGCCCCCACAACCCAGTCATTGTCCAAAGGCCCCACCTCTGAACCTTGCTGCCTTGGAGCCCATGCTTTAAACACATGAGTTTTGGGGAAAATTCCAAATCCAAACTATAACAGCTCCAAACATAAAGAAAGGACAGAAGAAAGAAATGCTAATTACCCTGATTTGATCAGAGCATGCTGTATACATGTGTTGAAATATTACATTGAACCTCATTAACACATATAATTACTGATTGTTAATAAATAAAGAAGAGCTTGGATTTTTTTTAATTTAAGCTCCAGTCAGAGTTTCTCAGGCTTCACTTTTTTGTCATAACTCTGTATTTGCCTCATATATGCTCTTCCTTAAATTAATCTTTATACTTCAATAAATTTATTTTAAAAAGAAAAAAAAAGATTATATCAATAAAAAGTACAACCCACTAAGATATTATAGGTTGTGAGCCTTTTTGCACTTAATAACAAACAAGGATAAAATAATTCATAAAGATATTTTTTCTTGATCACTGGAAATAATAACATATGGAACCTAAGAAATTTAACTACTGAGAAAATTTAAAATATTCTGAAAATCTCTCAGGGGTGAAAGAAGAAGTCAATACTGAATGTACCAACATGGAAATGAATAAAAATTGGAACCCTATATAGTAAAACCTATGACATATAGTCAGAGTAACATCCAGAGGAAAATTCATAGCTTCAAACTCATTTGTCAAAAATAACATTGCGGAGGGGCTGGGGTTGTGGCTCAGCGGTACAATGCTCGCCTAGCACGTCTGAGGCCCTGAGGGTTCAATCCTCAGCACCACATAAAAATAAATGAATAAAATAAAGGTATTGTGACCATCTACAATTAAAAAATAAATATATTTTTAAAAAACATTGCAAATAAATTAATAAATTATTATTTGATTCCTGAAGCCAAAAACAAGAAAAACAAATATAAATCTAAGGAAAGTTTAAAAAAAAAAGAAATTTAAAAAAGATAAAATCAGATATTAAAGAATAGATATAGAATAGTAGCCTTGATTAATAAAGCCAGAATCTGTTTTTTTAAATATAAGCAAACAAATAATATGGATACTATGTTCTATTTCAGAAAACCCAAGATAATTACCTGAAAAACTTCTATAAATAATGACAGAAGCCAATAAGATACAATGGAAATAAACAAAAATTAGTGCATTCCCTTTACTCTAGCAAAAACCAATGAAAAAATGTTTTGGAAGATATTGTATTAATAATAACGAAAAATACTATAAAATAACTAGCAAAACTTCAAAAAATGTGCAAAGCCTATGCAAGGAAATCTCTAAAACATATTTACTGCGGAAAACTGAATAAATATGGAGAGACCTTCTATTTCTACATTAAGTACTCAAAATTATAGAGCCATCAGTCCCTTCATATGACTCTATCAGTTTAGTTTAAACCAATTCTTGTGGAATAAAACAAGCTGATTCTAAATTTTATCTGGCAGAGTTAATGCACAAGAAAACCCAGAGTTTTCTTTAAAAAAAAAAAAGCCCTACCAGACATTAAAACTTACAATAATTACATCTTTGAATTACTATGACCAAAGTGCCCAACAAAAACAACTCAGGGGAGGGAAAGTTTATTTGGGCTCACAGTTTCAGGGGTTTAGTCCATGGTTGGCCAAGTCCATGGCTCTGGTTAAGGTGAAGCAGAACACTGTGGCAGAAGGGCATGGTACAGCTCCATTGATGGCAGTCATGAAGAAAAAGAGAGAGAGGGAGAAGGGGCCACAGAGAAGATGAACCCTTCTTCATGTTCCCAGTGACCCACCTCGTCCAGCAACGCCCCACCTGCCTACAGTGACCACTCAGTTCCTTGAAACTAGCATGAGCTGATTAGGTCACAGGTCTCACAGTCCAATCATTTCACCTCTGGACATTCCTGCATCATCAGGAACTCTGGAGGAATACCTCATATCCCCCCAGCATGATGTCATTACAGAAATGACAAATCCATAGAATAAAATAGAGTTTAGAATTTGGTATATGATAAAGCAAATTTTAAAAATGATTGGAATATGATATGTCAAGAAATTTGTAATGTTTTGAACAACCCACAATAAAAAATTAAAAAAAAAAATTTTAAAAATGAGTAGAGAATAATGTGTGTTTTTTTTTAAGTTTGGGGAAATTGGCTATTTAAGAAAAATTGCATTTAGGCCTTTATTTCATATCATGTACAAAAGTAAATTTTAACTAATTTAAGGTCTAAGACTTTAAAAACTATACATTAAAAAAGAATAACAAATTAACTGCAGGGGAATAGCTACTTTTGATGTTGTTCTTTAATTAGCAAAGGAAGGCTTTCAGAAGCATAAAATCCAGTTATCAAAGGGTTAAGAAATCTTTTTTAAAATTTAAAATGTGTATACTACAAAAAATACTATAAACAATTGAAAAAGCATACACCAAGAAAAACACATTTTCAATTCTTGCAATAATTAGGAAATATATAAATCAGCAAGTTATGAAAATATATAAATCAGTAAGAAAACCACTCTCCAACAGCTAAATGGAGAATTCACAGGAGAAGTGATGATAACATGGCCAGTAAACATTGGGAATGATTTTAAGTAATCAAGAGAGCCTATATTAAACAAAAATGAAATACTAGTCTCTTCTCAAGGTGGTAAAACTTGGAAAGACGAATAATATCCAGTGCTGTTAACGGTGAGAAGACGGGAGTGCTGTCCAGGGCAAAGCAGTCCAATGGCTTAGCACCACCACGCTCAGCCCAGAAGAGTCTTGGTCAAGACATCCGGAGTCCAGTAGCATGCATGCTGGGGAAAGGGAGAAAGAAAGAGGTAGGAGGGCTTTTCCCATCTCTTCCATTCTACAGTGGAATTCATACCTTCGGAGACAGAGGAGGAACCCAGGACTCTCTAAAGAGAAGAACAGAGTGTGTCCACTGGCTGCCTTCCAGGTAAAACTCCTGCTTCTTCTAAGGTTCTAGTAATTAAAGATGGACAAGTGGTTTTGGTGCCTGCAGAACAGAAAGCAACCAGGTTCTGTAACCAGCATTGCCCTCAGATGGACCCCTTCTACCTCCTCTTCTTTAAGGGAAAAATAAATGCCCACATGCAGAGTGTCTGCAAAGGCGACCCGGACTTGATTTGAATCACCTCCCAGCGGAACAGCACCCATGCCAGGGGTCTCAGATTTTGCAGAGTATCAGGATTCCCTGCAGAGTTTGGAAGAATAGTGCTCAGCCCCACCTTCAGAGTTTGTGACTTGGGGACTCTGGGATGGGCCCCAAGAATTTGCGTTTCTAACAGTTCCCAGGCGATGATGATGCTGTGGTCCAGGGACCACACACTGAGAACTGTGCAGAGTCTGTCCTCGAGTCTGTCCCGTCAACTCAGCAATGTTCAGAGTTTGCTGATTATCCTCTTTGGAAGAAGTTATCAAACCACCCAAGCTGGGACCCAGTGAGGGAAGACTGGTCCTATTCGCTCCTAATGATCAGAAGAGTGTCTTTTAAGAAAGCCTGTTGCTCACGAGGAACTTGTAAGGGGTGAGGTGGAGGGACAAAGGAAGGGGAGGAAGCCGTAGCAAACAGGTCATCTAAGTGGAAATGCTGTTTCAGGTTCCTGGCTACAGCCTTCCCTTAACCTCCTTAGACATACAATAATCATCTCTGAACTTCATATACATATTTATAAACCATATTTTTTAAAAATTCTGGAGTTGCCAACTGTGTTGCACAGAATTCTTTAACTTTCAATTGACAGAAATCCACAATTGAATTTTTTAAAACTTAAGGATGATTTTTTTTTAAGTGAGTTATTTTTGGCTTACAGAAATTCCAGAGGTTCATGGCTTTCGACATAACAGGATCCAGAGAATCTCCTTCCTCTGTCTCTTTGTGTCTCTCTGTCTGTCTCTCTCCCTCCCTCCCTCAGGCTCTCTGGCGCGTTTTCCTCCTTTACAACGTGGCTCTTGAAGGGCTTTTCCATTCAGTGGCCTCTGGGAGCTGGACATTCGTAATTACCTTCATGGTCAGGAATTGTAGTGGGACGGAAGCTCCTCCTCCTCACATTCCCAGCTAACACTCCAGATTTGGCTTCCACCGGCTTGGATTGAACCAGGTGGTCATCATCTTGGAACCAACAGTGCCCAGGAGAAGGACTTGTACGGATTGGCCAGTCCAGCTCCAGGGGGGCGTGGTCAGCTGCACCCAAAAGACTGGGAGTGAGGGAGGGTGGCTCAACAGGGGAAAGTCACCTCAAATAGGCCAGTGAGGAACCTCAGGGAGCAAAATCAGATGGGCGAACCCAGAGCTGCTTTTATTTTGTCAGATTAACAATACACTAAAAAATAAAAATAAAAAAATCACCGCGAATTCTCATGATCATTTCCTAAAAGAAAACCAATTTTAACCATAAAACAGAGAAATATCAGAATAAATAGCTTTCTTATATTTAAATAAAGACAACTTAATGAAAAACACGATATATTTTCCTGTTTTGATCAAAATCTCACTTAAGCAGAAAATGCATGCTCCTAACCCACCCAGATGAATTGCACCTAGGGGAACATGGAAATGTTTTAATATTAATGAATTTTAAAATTGGAGTAAAAATAATAATTATCATGAATCCAAGCTGTCTTGTATTCACCTTTATGCTGATGCAGCCATACGATGTAATTCTAAACTTTTTTTTTTTTTAATAGAGAAAGAGGTCATGATGGCGAAGGTAGCTTGAGCTACCTTTTCCCATTGTAAGGAAAGTTATGATGTGGTCCCATCCCCACTGCTTTCCCCTGAATCCCCTCTCTTAGGTCTGATGTGAGGGAAAAAGCTCTGCACTTGCATTAGAACCCATGGGTTGCTCCTCCAAGGAAAGACAGTCCTAGGCCCCTTAAATGAACTGCTTTTTTAGGGACATCGAGGCAGGTGCTGGGAGGAGAGGCAGGTGGGAGAGGTGCATGGTGTGCTCTGGTGGGGAATTACTTCTCAGATGCCACAACTTTGTTCGCTGCATTCATTTTTCCTTCTAGAGCCGCTGGTGATGGACCTCTGGGCTAGGAGTGGTGGGAAGAGCTCATCTGCACCTTTAGGATCGGATCATCCAACACTCAGCAACCACCTGAAGGCCTGGGGGGAGCAAGAGGTAACTTCCTCGTCAGCTGGCAGAGAAGGGAACTTGAACCCTAGAGAAGGAATAGGCAGTGGGTGAGACCAGGCTGCAGAGGCAGGCAGGGGCTAGAGCTTCGTGGGCCAGAGAGCCATTTTAAGGACTTGCCACTTCTCTTGGGGACAAAGACGCTACCTAAATAGAAGTGTGACAGGAACGGCTTGGCCTTTCCGAAGCCCCTCTGGCTGCAGTGTGGGTGGACAGAATGGGGCACACCTGGAGGCCGGGGGTCAGGTAGGGTGGTGTGTGGGTAGAGGGGGTACACCTGGACACCCCACAGTCCTGCCTGCTGGTGTGGACGTCACAGTCTAGGAGGTGATGAGTTTTCCGTTAACCAAGTCAAAGTGTCCTTCCTAAGACACATTCCTTAGGGAATCCCACATTTATACTTCTACTCTCTCCCAACTGTTCAGTCTGGAATCCTCCCAAATAAATGCCCTCTCGACCTTGCTGTGTTTCTGGAGTCTTCTCTTCCCAGTCCAAGTTCTGACCTTTCGTGACTGTTTGGGGGGATCTGGGGTCTCTGGCCATGGTGCTGAGTCTCCTGGCTCAGCCCCGTGAGGCCAGGAGTGGGGACAGGGAAGACTCCTGGGGAGAGGCAGCTGCCTCTGCCTTGCTTATTCTGCATTTTTGGGTGAGCTGTTTTTGTTTAATGTAAGCAGAGCAAATCCATCCATAGCAAAATCAGAGAAAATAACTTGTTGATGTGTAAACCAGGATGTCACAAATAACCCTGTTTGTTTAATTATAGCAGGCTGAGTGCTGTGAGCAGGGAGGGGGGTGGCGCTGCGGGGAGGGGAATTCAGGATACCACTGCCGGCATCCCGGAGGCCTGCGGATGAGACCTTGAGGAAAATGTGAGTGCCTGGAGCCACGTGGATAAACTGGGGCACATATGGTGCATGAGTCAAGCTCAACTGAGTGGGTAGACAGCTTTCGGTGCTAATGGGAGCTTGCTGTGGAGTTGCTAGACAGAAAAATTAAATCATAGGTGAAAGGATAAAAATGATATGGGGAAATAATAAGGCGGCAAATGTAGGAAATTTTGACTTTATGAGCAATTGGTTTATGAAGAAGTTTGTTCTCCATAAAATATATTCAGGGTGGGGACCGCAGAGAACCCTAGGCATGATAAGGTCTCCCACCTCACCCCACCTACTATTGCCTCCCTTTCTGTCTTAATCTGTTTTGTGTTGCTATTACACAATACCTTAGGCTGGATAATTTATGAAGTAAAGAGGTTTAGATGGCTTATAATTCTGATGGATGGAGGGTCTGGATATCATGGCACTGGTGTCCTAATGAGGGAGAAACAGAAAAGATGACCTCATATAGAAAAGGACAAGCTCGTGGGGTGACCTTTGTAAAAACCTGCTCCCACAAGAACTAATACATTTCCACAAGACAGCATTAGTCCATTCAAGAGAAAGAAACCCCCCAATCACCTTCTACTAGGCCCCACCTGGTAAAGGTTTTACCACTGTGTATAGATTCAGTTTGACACAACTGTCCATCTTGAGTCATAAGCGCCATGGTTACTCCAGAGTAACCCGAGTTAGTTTTCCTACCTAGTTTCCCAGCGTGCTTCAAAGAGATGAAACCATTAGAGAGTCGTTGGAGCTTTATAACTAGGGATTTGACATTATCTTAAGATAAACCAGGTATATTCCAGCTAGGAGGAAGCCGTCTTCATCCGAATCCACATATATGTCCTCTTTCTGACCCAAATGGCAGGGACCCAACCCTTCTTGCTGCTGCCCAGGACTACAGATCTATCGGTAAGTCCTCCCCACAAATTACACTCAGTGCCATCCTAGACCCCTCTGCCCCTCTTTCTTTGGTCTCACGGCACCTTGGAACTGGCTCTCATGCACCGAGACCCGGTTGTCCTGGAACACACGTCAACACTGACTGACTGGGAACCAAGCTTCTGGCACATGAACTTTTAGGGACAAAGGGACTTTAAAAAGCCAGAAGTGATACAACACGGTACTTAAGATCACGGGGACTTGGATTTACATAGACTTGGGCTCAAGTCTGAGTCAGGTGCAATAGCATAGGAGGGTAATGGAAGAATAAATGTGGGATTCTCTAAGCAAATGTGTCTTGTGAAGGACACTTTGACTTGGTTAATGGAAAACTCGTCACCTCCTAGACTGTGACGTCCACACCAGCAGGCAGGACTGTGGGGTGTCCAGGTGTACCCCCTCTACCCACACACCACCCTGCCTGACCCCCGGCCTCCAGGTGTGCCCCATTCTGTTCACCCGCACTGCAGCCAGAGGGGCTCTGGAAAGGCCAAGCCGTTCCTGTCACTCTTCTATTTAGGTAGAGTCTTTGTCCCCAAGAGAAGTGGCAAGTCCTTAAAATGGCTCTCTGGCCCACGAAGCTCTAGCCTCTGCCTGCCTCTGCAGCCTGGTCTCACCCACTGCCTTCTGTAGGCCCAGGAACAGGTAGTTCCAAGTCTTACAGATTTTACACAGGCCGTTCCTTCTGTGTTACACCAACTTTGCACACCGTCCTGTGCTGGTTCTGTCTGCACACCTGACATATGGTAGGTGCGCCTCAAAGGTTTGCTGAGTGAATAAAGGACTCTCTGTTATATTCAGCGCCTCCTTCAGGGTGACTGGCCTTTCCCAACATCTGGGTCAGAAGCAGGGGCCACATTGAAGCCCCAAACTGGAAGCAACTCAAATGTCCATCAACAATGGAAGAGAGAAATAAACTGTGGCATATTTGCATAGTAAAAGCTATAAACGGGATTGCAGGTGCCCAGGAAATTTTATCTCAAAATATGGCAGCCTGATATGCAAATTATTTTAAATTAAAGGACCTTGAAGATCAGCAGATGCTGCTTTACCATATAGTCTTCTATTTGCATCAAGACCAGACCCGCCAAAGAGCACAAAATTGCCTTCCATCCCCACCCTGAAATAGCATTATGTGTTGAAGAAAAAAAAAAACAGAGGAACATAACCACACTTTGTCACAGGTTAATGCTTGTCCCTCAAGCTCACTCAAAATCTGAAGAGAATCATTTTACAAGATAATTTCTGACTCTGGGTCCATCCATTCCTCTAATAATAATTTACTACCCCTCAGAATGTGCACATTCTCCATCTCCTTCTCCCACACGAAACAGTGTCTGTCAGAATCTGAGCTTTGTTGGGTTACAGAGTAATCACACGCCTATGATCCTCCCCCTTGTGCATTAACCAATATGTGTCTTTTCTCTTATCAATCGGATTACTGTCGGCTTATTCTAATGAAACTTGCCCTTACCCTACAGGATGGACTATCTACAACTACACCCAAAAATGTGGATGAATTTCACAAATAAAATGTTGAGCAAAAGATGTTGGACATGAAGGATTATAGGCTCTGGAACTCTATTTATATAAAGTACAAAACCAGGTGTTATGGTTTAGATATGAGGTGTGCCCCCAAAAGTTCATCTGTGAGACAATGCAAGAATGTTCAGAGGTGAAATGATTAGATCACGAGAGCTGCAACCTAATGGGTTAACTGGGTGGTAACTATAGGCAGGTAGGGTGTGGCTGGAGGACATGGGTCCGAGGGCGTGCATTTGGGGTTTGTATTTTGCCCTGGTAAGCGGAATTCTGTGTGTGTGTGTGTGTGTGTCTGCTTCCTGGTTGCCATGTCCTGAGCTGCGTTCCTCCATCACGCTCTTCTGTCTTGAAGTTCTGCCTCACCTTGGGCCCAGAGCCGAGGAGTCAACCGACCGTCGACTGAACCCCTACAACTGAGAGGCAAAGTCCACTTTTCCTCCTCCGAGTTGTTCTTGGGAGGTCATTTGGTCCTAGCAACACAAAGCTGATGAAAACACCAGGAAAAGTAAACCTGCGGAGTCAGCAGTCAGCATCATGCTCACTTTATTGGGGGGAAACTTAGTGACTGGAGGGGTGGCTTCTGGGGGTGCTGGCCTGCTCTGCTTCTTAGTCTGGGTGCTGGTTACACAGGCCTGTTTAGCTAGGAGTATTCATTAAACTGGTGCTTTTTTTTCCTGTATGTATATTATACTTCAATTAAAAGTAAAATAGATGAAAAGCTAGAGACCAGAACAGAGCTGAGACAGGAGACCTGGGTTCCTGCTCTCTTGAGCAGGGTGGGTGCCCAGGTTTACTCCCCTCCACCCAGGATGGCGTCTTTCTGGGATCTGCCCCTGGAGGCCCCAGCTCCGTGTAACTGACGTGTGTTTCCTGTAAACCACCAGCCTCCAGAAGTCCAGGGGCTCCCACCTGCCCTTTGGTGAGTTAGGAGCTGCAGAGGGGACTCTGGAGGGGAGTGTGGGAAGAGACAAGGGAGGGGTGGCTTTCATGCTGCAAAAAGGAGGGTGAAGAATTTGGATCCCAGGAGATAATCCAGGGGGGATGGGGTGAGGAAGAACTGTGAGAAGCACAAAGGAAATCAAGACCAAGCTGGATGGGATGTGGTGGGGACACCCTTTGAGTTTGCATCCCCAGTTTCAAGAGTGGCCAGGAGACTTTATGACATGAATATTCAATACGAAGCTGTTACAGTTTTGCAGGGCAAGTCCTCTGGGTCCCCTTCCCCGCGAACCTCTGATAAAGCCTGCCATGTGCATACCTGTCTTGTCTGAGGGGAACTTGTCTTAGGAATCCAGGAGGAGGCTGAGCAGTGTATCTGGGTCCCTGAGGGGGAAACAGGTGAGATAGTCCTTAAACTGATCTATAGGCAGGGGCAGTGGGGATCCGTGGGGCACTGATCCTTCAGGGAATTCTCACAACTCTTGGGGATGTTCTTGGACTTGCATGGAATATAGCCTGAGAGCTGGAAGCAAATCTTATTTAGATCTTAAGGGGTAAGAGATCATGGCCGACACCAGGGTCATATGTTAGCACAGTTAAGTGGCCATTAAATGTCTTAACTCCCCACTTAGTTATAAATCCTTCTAAGGCAGAAACTGCATATTTACCTTGGTATTTCCCAAAAGTGCCAGAGCCAGTTCTTGACAATATTCTGAGGTCCTGAGGGTTAGCACTTAAACATAGGAAAACTCAGGGCACACAGTTTAACCCATAATACATGACCTGGGACAAAGTAATCAACCTGTCATTCCTCAGTTTCCCTACCTCTAAAATGAGAGATAATCCTAAGGAATCAATGGGGCAAGATGAGGGAAAGTCCTTGTACATATTAGGTATCGACACAGAGTAGGAGCTCAATAAATACCGATTCCTGCCATTGGGAATATTGCCAGAGACACCCAAGGTGCCAATCCTTGTTCTTCTACCCCTGTCCTCTTCCTCCCTATCCTCCTTTCTCTCACCCAGTAAAGACAAAGTGATTAAGTTTAAACAGAAGCATTGAATCCATTCTCTAAAAGGAAGTTTGCAGTTGCAGTCTATTTGGGGGCTTTGCTTTCATACTCCTGAAACTGTGACACATTTGTGACCTGCAAAGCTGGGCCTCGCCATGAAGATAAAGGATGTGACAGCTGCGTGGAGGGTGACCGCATTTCAAGCCCTGCTCAGGACTTTGGGCATAGCTCAGTGTGAATCACAGCAGCCTCCCCTCTTCTTCTCTCTCCCCTCTTGTCAGCTTCGATTCACAGGCTGTGTAATTCAAGTCATTAATTTTTTCCATTCAGTGCACTGCCAATTTCTTCTCATTTTGTTCCTGGAAATCTCTTGTGTGCGTCTTCTAAATTTAAAATAAATACACTGTACATAATTGGATGCTAACCAGACAACACTGAGCAATCATACTTTTCTCATTGATTCCGCAGATGTATTCGCCTCCAACATGAGTAGGAAAGGTCTCTGCGTGTTCTGGATAAAATGTTAAATGGGACAAGTTTGCCCTGGTGTTCTTCAATATCAGTATTGGCCTTTAGACTATTTCCCCAGTTATGATCTCACTGGAAATGAACAATGAAAAAGGTTCTTATACCAAAAATAGACATCCCCAAATTGTTCTGGTTGCTTCCTTTCTGAGCTCACAGGATTGAGTGGAAAGAGCTCAAGTCTCAGCTTCGAGAGGTGGGAGATCTGGCTGCACATGTGCCAGGCAGAGGGTATGTAATGGCAAATAAGCACTTACAATATCCATTTCGGGATTCTCAGCGAGCCAATTAAGAGACTGGCCTAGATCACTTTTTTCTCCAAAGCCTGGCATGCATCTTTGACAAATACTCAGGATGATTTTAGAAATACAGGATTTTGACATCAAACAGCATCAAATCTTCTGGAAGAGACAGAAACATACTCTTAAGAACCCATTTGCTCACTTGCAGTTTCCACCCTCTTTATATTTGGGGAGGCCATGCCACCAGTTCCGACCCAAGAAACGTGAGCAAAAATGATCTATGTCACTTCCAGTCTGGGACGATGGGAAACCCCTGCACAACTCACCAAAATCTCTTCCTTGCACGTGGTGACACGGGGACACCTTGCATTCCAGATGGCGCAGGCCCGAGATGGTGCAGGTCCAAGATGGCGCAGTCTTTATTAGCCTGGCCCCCTGAGTGACTGGATGGAGGAGAGTCCCCGCTATGGGACAGAACACGCAGCATGAGTGGGAAATAAACTTTTAATGTGTTAAGACACAGAAATTTTTTTAAAATATATTATATTTGAGCCTGGCTGAGATCAGACTCAAAGGGAAAAACTTACTTCCTTTGAAGTTCTACCTCGTTCTTCTGATTTTGTCAAGCAGAAACTCTGTTGGTGATAATAGGTCTTTACACTTCTGTTACTCTCATAGTTTAATTTTTTAACTATGACTTTGGGCTCAGCACTTCCCAGAAGGCAATGACAACCAATGTATTAGTTAGGTTGTGTTAACAAAACACCACAGACTGGGTTGTTCCAACAACTGAAATGTATTTCCTCGTTGTTCTGGAGGCCAGAAGTCTTCTGAGAGGTCTTTCCTTGGCTTTGGGATGACCGTGTTCTCCCTGTGTCTGCACAGTGTCTTTCCTCTGCAGGTCTGTGTCCCCATCTCCTCTTCTAATGAAGAGAACAGTCCTTTTGGATTAGGGGACACCTAATGACAGCATTTTAAAATGCAGTCACCTCTTTAACAGCCCTATATCCAAATACGGTCACATTCTGAGGTACTGGGGATGAAGCCTTCAACATATGACATAAGTCACTTTTTCTGAAGGTATGGATGTTATGGTTTGGATGTGAGGTGTCCCCCCAAAAGCTCACGTGGGAGACAATATGAGAGAGTTCAGACAGGAAATGATTGGGCTGTGAATGCCTTGACCCAATCAGTGAATTAATTACCTGGTGGGATTAATGGAGTGGGGACTGAAGGCAGGTGGGGTGTGGCTAGAGGAGGTGGGGCATTGGGAGTGTGGCTTTGGGGTCCATATTTGTATCTGGCACGTGGAGTCTGTCTCTGCTGTATGATCAGCATGTGAGCCACTTCCCTCCACCATACTCTTCCTCCATGATGTTGAGCCTCACCTTGAGCCCCGGGGAATGGAGCTTGCTGTCTACGAACTGAGATCTCTGAAATCGTGAGCCCCCAAATGGGCTTTTCCTCCTTTACAATTGTTCTGGTCAGATCTTTCAGTCACACCAGCCAAAAAAGCTAAAACGCGGTTACCACCTCCATTTGGCAGGCCATGCTAGTTCTCCAGTTAGTATCATGATGCAAACTTTTCATAGAATACAGATGTATTTAAGTCGTAGAAAGATTGATGTAAAGGAAAACACACTGTGACAGGAGATGCAAATGACTGAATTTCGGGAAAGATTGCTAGGTGATTCCTGAAGCCTGTCCCAGTTCTTACAGACTTTTTAAATGTAATTTTAATTTTATTCACTTATGCATCCTTTTAACGGAGTGGCTGTTAAATAGTGTCTCATTGGCAAGGGAGATTACAGGGTCAAATCCGCACGCAGTGCTCT
Source organism: Marmota flaviventris (assembly GCF_047511675.1). Classification (NCBI taxonomy): domain Eukaryota; kingdom Metazoa; phylum Chordata; class Mammalia; order Rodentia; family Sciuridae; genus Marmota; species Marmota flaviventris. Next base: position 15,771,059 of record NC_092499.1, on the reverse strand, counting down.
CAGAGCAGAGAAAGAAATCATTTGACTCTACCTGAAATTCAGGAAAGTCTTCCCAGGGGTGGTTACAGTACATTTTGGACTTCTCAGCCACACACCATGTCGTGAACATGCTCCTTCATCTTTGACTCAGTATTTCCTGAATTTTGAAGTAGAATAAAATGCTGTGATAGATGCTACCAAGAAGGCACAAATTTTAACGAGAGAGGAGAAGCTAACTAATAGCAGAGAAGACCAGGCCCAAATCCAGAGTTATGTTTCCCTCAGACAGATTTTAAACACATTTGCTTATTCCCCTTGATTAGGAACTTTACATTCCTAATCAGAGTCTAGTTGTCTGATGTGAAATACAGACTGGAAAAATTTAGTCATACTTGGGAAAAATTTTTTTGTTTCTGAATCAAATGTAACCAGAAGGGGAAAACCTTTCATTGAATAAACTCCTCTGAGGAAAGAGTGTTTATTTAAGAGCAAATCATTAAATGTTTTTCATCATCAGGCCCTGTCTTGGCCACTCCATTAAGTAAAACTACTTATTGAGCTCCCAATAAACCAATGGGTTGTTCTAGATGCTGCAGATATTACAGGGAGCAAGACAGACAAGTTATTCCCTCATGGAGCTGGCATTCCAGCATGGAGATTGACAATTTTTAAACATGTAAATGAGAGAAGATCAGATAGAAAGAAATGCTGTATTAGTCCATTTTGTGGTGCTGTCATGAAATACCCCAGGATGGGTACTTTTATAGGGAAAAGAAGTTTTATTTAGCTCACATTTGGGAAGCATAAGAGCATCGTATTTGCTTGGCTCTAGTGAGGGCCTTCCAGCTGCATCACAACATGGCCTATCGCCTCATTAGGAGAGTGCATGCAAGATAGAAAGATCGCGTGGTGATACAGGAAGGAAGAGAGAAAGCTAAAACAGCTGAAGTTGCTCCACAACAACCCATTCTCTCAAGAACTAACCCACTCCACAAGACTAGCGTTAATCCCCGCTGAGGGCAGCGCCCCTGGGACCCCATTACCTTCCATCAGGCCCCATGTTAAAGGCTCACCTCAAACACTACTGTGGTAGGGACCAAGCTTCCAGCACGTGGGACTTTGGGTCATACTCACACCATATCCAAACCTTCTGACAGAAGGAAAATAGAGAGCAACGGCGAGGGAGGTGGCCACAGTAGGTCGTTAGGAAAGTCTCGGTGAGAGGTGATATTTGAAGTGAGATGCCAGCAGGGTGGGTATTCCAGAGAAGGTGGGAGATGGGCATGGCCCTCAAGGTAGCCATGAGTGTGCACATTTGAGGAGCGGAAAGCAGGCCCGTTTCTGCAACCCAGTGGGTGGAGGAGACTGGTGGAGGTGAGGTCAGAGGGAAATCAGGGCCAGATCACACGTGGGGCCTTGTAGGCCAGGGCTGGGGTTTATTCCACATGTGAAGGAAGCCCCTGGAAGTTTCTGAGCAGGGAAGGGTCTCGTCTTGTTCAGTGTGATGTCTGCCCACGTGAGCACAGAGGCTAACGGCTCCCTCTGCCTGGTTCCAAAGCTCAGCGACTCCACCGAGCAGCAGAAGGACTTTAGATGACCTCACCAAGTTTAGGTTCTGCGCCTTGGCATCAAATCCAGCTCATAAGAGACAAATCTGTACAATTTCTCCATAGTACGAGTTGGCAAGCTTTTTATCTGCAAAGGGCAGGTTATTTGGTTTAATTATAACCCTCCAGGATTCACATGTTGAAGTCCTAATTCACAGTACCTTAGAATATGACCTTTGGAAAGAGGGGGCATTGAAGATGTAATTAGTTAGGACAAGGCCATACATTAGTGAGGACAGTACCAATAGGACTGGTGCTCTGATAAAAGCAGAAGTTTGGATGCACATGCACACAAGGTCATACCATGTGAGGATGAAGCAGGTGTCAGGGCGATGCTTTACAAGTCAAGGGACAACTCAGAAAGGCCAGCAGCTACAAGAAGCCAGCAGAGAGGCCTGGAACAGATTCTCCTTCACAGTGTCTATGGCCTCACAGTTCTGGGGGCTGGAGTTCTGGAATCAGGGTTGGTTCCTTCTGAGGCTGCGAAGCCTCACAGTCTCTAGGAAAACTAATACAGTGATTCTGTTATGGTTTGGATCTGGAATGTTCCCCAAAGGCTCATGTATTAAAGGCATGGTCCACAATGCAACAATGTTCAGAGGTAGGGATTCCGGGAACTGATTGGATCACGAGGGCTCTGATCTCATCTGTGGATCAACTCATTGATGGATTCATAATGTGATGGTATTATTGGGAGTTGGTGGAAACGATAGGAGGTAGGACCTAGTTGAAAGGAATGAGTCCTTGGGGACATGCCTCAGCCCCTTCCTTTCTCTATTTAACTGCTACCGTGAGCTGAGCAGTTTTCTTCTGCCACACCCTTCTGCCGTATATTCTACATCATCTCAGGCCCAGAAACAATGTTGTCAGCTGACCGTGAACTGAAATCTTTGAAACTGTGAACCAAAAAAAAAATCTTTCCTCCTTTAAGTTGTTTTCCTCAGGTATTTTGTCATAGCAACAAAAAGCTAACATTGATTCATAGTAAAAAAATTTTATGCTCTGCAGGCCAGACGATGTCTGTCACATTACTCAACTCCATTGTTGTTTTACCTAAACAGCTGTAGACAAAACACAGTCAAATGAGTATCACCATGTTCCAGTGAAATGATTTATTATACAGATGGTAGGCAGGCTGGACTTGGCCTGTGCATCAAGTTTGTTAACCTTAGTCCCACAAAAATGTCTACCTCATTTTACCCACTAAAGGCTAGGTTGTTTGATTTTACATGTCATCTTCCATGCAGATCTTGGCCTTTGTTTGGAATTTGGTAATAACGATAAGACCTAACATTTACAGAGCACTTAATTGGTACCAGGCACTGTGTTGAGAACTTTATGTGAATTCCCTATTTAATATGCCCAAGAACCCAATGGTATAGGAATTACTGTTTTCAACTCCATTTTATCTGTGAGAAGCCTGAACAATAAGCAAGTTAACTGAGTTGCCAAAGTCACACAACCGGCATCTTGCAGAATGTGACAGTGACTGTCTTTCTATTAATTCAGCAAAGCACAGAACAACAGAAAGACACAGAAGCTACTTTCCAGTGCTCCCAAAGACCACCATCAGACATTGTCTTTCCTCCCATGCTACACTTCTAGCCTTTGACTATTTTTTTTTCTTTTTCACTATAAAAAGATGTTTAATTTTCCCCTCCAACTAAGATACGCAATCCTTTCTATCTAGACAATAGTCAGCTACTGAAAATGATTTTGGAAAATTGTTCGTTTTTGTCTCATTTTTAATCACTGGAGCAATTACTCCTTCTTAATCATGAACTTCTTTTAAAATGTAACATTATAACTTTAAAATCCTCTTGGCATTGTCATTTTTACAGTGATGACAGAGCCCTGTGAGTAAACTTCAGAGGTCTGGTAAGAGCAGGTGATGATCTGTGAACAGTGGTCAGGTGTTGCTCATTCAATTCTTCAGCTTCACCTACCCACCTGTTTCTCTCTGGGCCCACTGGTGCTGTCCCCCACCAGGCCTTTTTATTTCATGGCTGGATAGTTGCAACAGTTGGTCCCTCTGCCTCTGAGCTATTTTATTTCCCATTTCTTCTGTGGGCTACTATCAGATTCATCTTCCTAAAACACTTCTTCTGTCATAGAGAACCTTCAATGGCTCCCCCATGGCCTTCCAAATCAGGTTTCTTAGCTTGGCCTCCACCCTCACAAAAATGACTTTTTCGATTTATGTGAGTAAATAGGATATTTCATTCAAAGCAAATGTGTTTCAAGTTCCAGTAGAGCACCTCTGATTTGTGTAAAAATATTCCTCATGCTGAAAATGTCAGCATCACCCATAAGAATTCAGGAAGGTGGAGAATCAAACAGAATTAATAGTATATAAAAACAAGCAGCTCCTCCACACCTGTCAATCAGTCGTGAAACGGAGGACCCACATGACGAAAGTCTTTCCTACCAGGTGGGGAAAAAGAAAATTGAACCCACAATTCAATCCACACAAAGGACATATCCCTACACAGTTGAAATGTTGCCTATGTGTATGTGTGAGCCAGAAAGCACTGAATCCATTTTTTAAACACATGTTCTATGAATCAGGCCAATACAGCTGCTATAACAAATAAGCCTCCAGATTTCCATCGCTTGGCCTGATAGCTTATTTCTTCCTCACATAACAATGAATGGGTGTTCTTGATTGGCAGACAGCTTTCTCTCACATGGTCACTCAGGGTCCCAGTTTCCTTCCCTGTATGGTTTCATCATAAGAATTTGTTGTGGACAGCTTCATCTACTAGAGGAAGAAAAATGGGAAATAGGGATATAGAAAATTAAAATGTATCTTAAATATCATTTGTAAGCTCTTATAATGGTCAGCTGCTGAGTAGATGATGTGTCACAAATACCCTGTTTTAGCTTTTCATCACTGTGACTAAAACACCTGACAAGAACAACTTAGAAGAGGAAAAGTTTATTCGGGGCTCGGGGTTTCAGAGGTTTCAGTCCATAGGTGGCTGTCTCCGTTTCTCTGGGCCTGAGATGAGGTAGCACCTCGTGGGAGAAGGGTACAGCTCGTGGCAGGGTCAGGGAACAGAAAGAAAGGGAGGGGGCTGGAGGGAAGTGCACCATTCAGGACATGCTTCAGTGGACCACCTCCTCCCGTCAAACCCCACCTGCTTCTGGTTACCACCCAGACCATTCAAACTAGGAAGGACGGATCAGGTTATAGCTTTCATACTCTAATCATTTTGCCTCTGAATATTCCTGCATTACCAGGAGCTTTGAGGGGATACCTCATATCTGACCCATATCATTCCACCCCTTGCCCCCAAAACTCCTGTCCATCTCATGATGCAAAATGCGTTTAGTTCATCTCCAAGAGTCCCAGAGTCTTGACAGTTCTATCATTGTGCAAAAGTCCAAGTTCAAAGCCTCCTCAGAGACTCAAATGTCATTAACTCTGAGCCCCTGTAAAAATCAGAAGCAAGTCATAGGTATCCAGTATACAGTGTCAAAGTGTAAAATTCTCATTCCAAAAGGGAGTAACAGGGGTGTAGGGAGAAGGAATGGAGCCAAAGCAAGACTGAAACCCAGCTGGGAAAACAGGTCCTGTAACTCTGTCTGTAACTCTGCAAGGACACATGGTGGGGAGATGTGCTCTCTAAAGCGCTTGGCATCCCCATCCCTTTGGCCTTGCCAATTGCAGGGCACATGGGCTCTCTTTAGCCTCACTGTCTCCACAGCCAAGAGCTTTCCTCAGCAGACAGTGCATATTACTGGCATCTCTTAACCCCTGGGGTTTCCATTCCAGCTTTCACTTTCCCTTTACAGCTTCATCACCCTTTCAGGGGCAGCCTGCAGGACACTTTGCCTGTCCTCATAGGCCTTCCTTGGAAAATTCAATGAAAGTCTCCAGGACCCTTTAGTCCAACATCCTGCATCCTTGCAGAACCAGCACCACAAGGAAGATGTCAAGGTCTGCCAGCTCAAAAAATACCTGGAGCCCCTGAAATTACAGCTTCAGCAGCCTCTAAGTGCCTGCATAGCTCAGCAGCCTGAAACAACTTCCCAGGCCCCCAGGGGAGCAGGGCATCCCCATCATCTCTTCTTAAAGGAATTTTCTCTTCTGTGCCCTGTAGTGTGGTCTTACAAGTTCCTGAGATGCCCCCAAGGCATTGTTCCTATTGTCTCTGTGCAAAGTACTTATCATCTCTTTAGGTGCTCTAATCTCTTCAACAAGCACAATTTCCTTGGCCCCAACTTTACATGCACTTTTCTGATGAAACTGAAAGTTTTATAAATACTTCAGTTCTGCTTTTTGCTTACAATTCTCACAGTAAACCTGATTAAAATCTGTCAGCAATATTTATGCTATCGACTGAATGTAATTTCCTCCACCCGATTAATTAGTCCATCACTTTTAAATTTAGCCTCACAGAAAGTCTCAGGACATGGACAAAATGCAGACAACTTCTTTTCCAGAATTTTGTACAAATGGTCTCTAGTCCAATTTCCAAATAGAGTCCTCCTCTAAAAACTCATGGGCCCAATTTTCACTCTTCTATTGGCATTCTGGTCTTCTGAGCTCCCACCAGAACAGCCCATTAATTTCCACTGAAAACATTCTAAAGTTTTCCCAGTTTGAATTTCTAACCCTTCCTAAAATCCCTCCTGCCAACCAGCTCCAAGGGTTTTTGAACCACACAGTCATGTGAGTCACAGCAATGACACCACTTCTAGGAACCAATTTCTGTTTTTGTTAGCTTTTCATCTCTGTGACCAAAACACCCAACAAGAATAACTTGGAAGAGGAAAGGTTTATTTATTTTATTTTTTTATATTTATTTATTTATTTTAGTTTTCAGCGATACAACATCTTTGTTTGTATGTGGTGCTGAGGATTGAACCCGGGCCGCACGCATGCCAGGCGAGCGCGCTACCGCTTGAGCCACATCATCCCCAGCCCCAGGAAAGGTTTATTTTGTGCTCACACTTCAGAGGTCTCAGCCCATAGACGGCTGACTCCATTGGTCCGGGCCCAAGATGAGGTAGCACCTCATGGGGAAAGGGTCATGCTAAGTTATGGTAGGGTCAGGGGACAGAGAGAATGGGGAGGAGAGCCACAAGAAGAGCCAGTTCCAGGACACAGCCCCTGTGATCCACTTCCTCCAGCATCCCCACCTGCCTATAGTTACCACCCAGTCAATCCATTCAAACTAGGATAGACTGATTAGGCTACAGCTCTCACAATCTAATCAGTTCACCTCTGAATATTCCTGTATTAATAGGAGTTTGGGGAGACACCTCCTATCCAAACTATAACAAACCGGCTCCCTATCTCAGTGACTTGTAACAACAAAACAAAAGGTGTTTATCTCACATGCAAGGGTGTGTGTGTTGGCTCTGGTGGCTTGGCTTTAGGCTTCTGGAGACCATGGCCATCTTTCCACCATATGTATCCTGACTTTCAAGAGCCAGGTTAAAACATTAGCCTCAGCCTTGGACAGATGCTTCTCATGGTGCTGACGATTGCTGTCAAGAGTCAAACCACTCCATATGTGCACAGATAAAACCTCTGGCCCTCACGTTCTATTGGACAGAGCAACATATTGGTGTGACACAGGAAAGGACTCTGTCTTAGTGAACCTGGGCAAGAAGGTGGAAGGATAGAATTCCCCATTTGTGCTCCATATATGTTTAAATGTTATGTGTTGAAGTTAGAGAGATCCTGAAAGAAGGTATTGTCAATTTAGTTCTAAGATATATTTTATGGTATTTTACCAATCGCTGCAGCAACATTACAAAAAAATGCAAAAGACTCTTTCAATTTTAACAGTGTTGGAACCAAGCTCAAGCTTTATTTGTGGCTCCTCTCAAAAATAAATGAATTGTGACTCATTCATAAGTGTTGCAGGAATAACGATGCTGAGACTTCCTGCCTTCAAATACTACCATTTCCAAGTCCTTCCAGAAAACACACACATACACAAGAGCATTTCGTCATCACTAAGGCTGGTTCTGGTGCTTAACAAAACTCAGGGCTGAGAAGTCCTTTCAATTCTCAGCAGTTTAAGTCTTTTTCAGTAGACACAGAAAACAACAGGTAGTCCCCACCATGAACACTTCCTTCAAACCACCTTTATGTTCCTCCTGAGTAACCAACAATAACCAAGTACTTAAAAGTCTCTCTCTCTCTGCTTTTGGTGTATTCAAATACATCAGATGTCGTGAATCCTGACTTATTAAATAAGAAGGGAACAGTTCACTGTGATCTTATGTTGAGGCCGCCCAGATGTCAGGGTGAAATGTGAATCCAAAAAAAAAGTCAAGGAGAAAGGACATTTTAAATGCCTGTTGGCGCATTCATATTTGAAGGGGGAAAATGTACTTGTTCAAATATTTATATGGCTACATTTCTAGTTCTATCAAGGGTAATGAATACTGTAAGTAGATTTTTCCACTCTAGGTTTTCCTTGTATTGTTTTTGACGCATTTCTGTCTAACTTGAATTAAAATGTGGCTAAATTAAGATAAATATAACCTGAGACTCAAGGTTGGTCACTGTAGAAATTAATGATTTCAAACAAACAAAGAGTGAAGTGAGTGGCTCAGTATCTCTCTATGGACATGTAGTAGGTAGTGTCCCATATTTGGCACATGGTCCCTGCCCTGTATATGTTCCATAGGTTCTTTACCCTCTGAGGAAGAACTGGGATTACAGTGATATGTCTTGAGACACTGGCCAGAATAATGATGTTGTCAAGTCAGCAAAATAGTAGCCTGTTGTGTTAGTCAGTGTCATGTTACTAAAACAAAATACCCAAGACAACCAACTTCTGAAGAAAAAAGGCTTATTTAGTTCACAGTTTGAGACATTCAAAGGCATAGTTCCTACATAGCTCCTAGTTCTGGTGAGGGCAGTAGGTAGCGGCACATCATGGTGGGAGCACCTGTAGGAGTGAAATGCTCCCATATCCAGCCAGGAAACACAGAGAGATAGGAAGGATAAGGATCCCTTACATCCCCTTCAAGGGCATGGCCCCAGTGACCTAAAGACCTCCCACTAGCCCTCACCTACTGAAGGTTCCACCATCTCCCAGTAGTACCACCCCAGGGACCCATTCTTGGACAAATGGACACATTCAAGATCCAGACTACAGCATCTGTCTTCCTAGACTCTCATTGGGCCTGTTTGCCTAGAATCTGGCACCTTGTTCATGCCAGAGAGTTGTGGTCCTTCCTGGGGTGTGCCATCCAATTAGTCCAAACTGAGGGCAGCCTTGCAGAAGTGCCCTCTCCTCCAGGGCCTTGGCTTCTCTCTCAGTGCTGCCAATTCCATTAACCATGCAGCCAGCACCCCGAAGACCAAGAAAGAGTGCAGCCGACGTCAGAGCACGTGGTGGCTGGGAACCATCTCCGAGTGAGCGTGCCCTCTGTGTCTTCAGGAGCAGTGTTTTGTAGTCTCTCTCTATGTAACAGACCACCCCCAAAATTCAGCAGTGTACTCCAAAGACAACCGTTTTTCTCTTTCTCAGTTCTCTGGGGTGATTAGGCAGCTCTTGTGCTGGTCATGTTTGCAGTCTCTTGTGTGATTGCGGCCAGATGGCAGCTGAGTCTGGGGGTCATCTGGGTGCTCAGCTCTAGAACACTGGGCTCCCTCTCTCTCCGTGGAGTTTTGGGTCCTTTTCTTCTCACCAGGTTTCCCCAGCAAGGTAGCTGGGCTTCTTAACCTGGCAGTTCTGTGTGTTACGGTCTGAATGGTTGTGACGCCTCTGAGTTCATATGCTGAAACCTCATCCCCACCGGGATGGCTGAAGAGATGAGGCCTCTGGGAGGTGATTAGTTCCTTTATAGAATAGGCTCCAGAGAGCTGCCTCGTCCCTTCCAACAGGCGAGGACGCAGAGAGAGACAGCACTTAGGAACCAGAAGGTCTATTGCGAGACATCCCATCTGCCAGTTCCTGGATCTTGAACTTCCCAGTCTCTAGAACCATGAGGGGAAAAAAAAAAAATTATCATTTAAAAGCCACCCAGGGCTACTGACACCTCAGGCTCATTACATTGCCACTTTTACTTGGTTCATACAGTCCAGGGCTTGACAGAGGTCCAGGCAGAGGGAGACAGAGAACTTGTGGCCATCTTTAATCCACCACAGAGGACTTGCAAGGGTTTTCATGGTCTTCTACAGCAGAGGTCACTAGTCCTACGCCTTTGTGCCAGGGCACACTTCTCATTCTTGACCTGATCTAAGTTGACATTTCTGAGCATTTGCTTCTCTGTCTATACCAGCCCACGATTTCAGTTCATCAACTGCCGCTTCTTTACCTTGGAAGGTGGCAAGACGTGTGCAGTGTATGTGCTCACGTGTGTGTGTGCACATGTCTGTGTGTGCATGTGTGTAGTCACCAGAAAACATTTAAAAAAGATAAAAGAGGTCAGTGAAGAGCTGGTGACATGGCGGCCCATCCGACGATGCCAATTCTGGTACTTCAAGCTGTTTGCAGAGGTCATGTTTGTTAGATTCATAAGGGGGTAAAAGTGAGTGATAGTGAGGCATTTTAGTCAATAATTAACATGGCCTCCTGGTCTCAGGGACTGTTTTGAGTGGAGAACATATTGCAAGAGGAAATTCCCATCTTGCCACCCTTTTTATCAAGCCTATTAAGCTAATGATTTTATTTTAACAATGGCTTCCCCACAGCCAGTCTGCCTTGGGTATAGACTGCCAGACGTGGTTACTAAACACCCAGAGACTCAAGCAATTATAGAAAATGCTATTTTTAAGTTCTCTTGTATAGTCTCCTGGGCAGTGAGCCTGCTAACATCAGCTCCACAGATTCCAGAAGCTTCTGTTCCTGCCAGTGTGAGCCTTCATTCCTTCAGGTACCTCTGAAAGTTTTTGCTTAGGACTTGTCCACAAGCCAGATGCTAAGGGGAACTGTCCTTGGCAGGGGTTGGGGACACTCCTAATCCAAGGAGGGACTCAGACTATGCAGCATGTCGGCCAAGGCCCCAGTGCTAATGAGAGCCCCCATTCTCTTTCCCTTTCCCTAATAGCTGTTGGGCTGTTTGCTGACACACCCTGGCCTGGTCCTGCCTGTGCTCTGTGTGTTCCAGGTGTCCCATAAAGGTTCTACCTGAGACAGGTGAAGGGCAATGCTCTGGGCGAAGTTGTTTGTTGGTGGCATCGCCTTCTTTGAGCTCTTTTTCCTCTGGACCTTCCCCATTGTCCTGGGGATTATCCTCAAACTCCTCGTTCTCCCCACCCCCGCCCCCAAGCCCTTCTTTATTTTGAGGTTGCACCCCTCCCCCAGATGCTCTGTGGTCCACTGATCACAGTCCCCACCACTCCCTGTTCCTCCTCCACCCAAGGCTTTGCTCATGGATTCCTACTTCTCTGCCCACATCAGCGTTTGAATTTTCCACTGGGGTTCAGGCAATTCCCAGCCACCCTGCCCAGTCCTACTCGAACGCGGGCGATGGACTGGTCAGAGAGCACAGGGGCAGATCAATAGGGTGCAAATTCAAAAAGGGGTGATCTGGGTGGAAAGAAGGATTGCTCACTTTGCGCCCCTTCCCCACAACTAGCCCCACCAGATGGCCATCCCAGAAACAGTCACCATAATTCCAACTGAGGCAATGATTCCCATCAGCCCCATCTTAGCAAATGGGATAGAGAGATTCCATAGAGGGGAGCAAAATCTGTCTTCTCTCGGTGGCCCTGGACCTACCCACAAGCATTAGTTAGCAGGTTAAGTGTTGCTCAGACGATCAGGATGAAAACATTGACGCCTTCCTGGAACTTATTTCATACAGACTGAATTCTCCACATTCCTTGCTCCCACCCACAAATAGGTCATCTGTCTGGGTGGCTAATAACCCAAGAGAGTACCTTTCATCAAACTAGAGACAGTAGAGTTCTTTTGGGCAGCTTCAGTCCCCAGTTCAGGTCAGGGCTGGATTTCAGTGTCCCTCTCTCCTTCTCCTCTGGGTGCCCACCTCTGGAGAATATTCTCCTCTGCCAACCTCACACAGCCATGGTCTGAATGTTATGTGGTTTAAATACAACTCTACATTTCTGAATGTCTCATACCTTGTCCCAGAGAGGACTTGAGACAAATATAAGAATACACAAAATCAAATTAAAGGGTTATGCATAGGGCTGGGGTTGTAGCTCAGTGGCAGAGTACTTGCCTAACATGTGTGAGACACTGGGTTTGATCCTTAGTATCACATAAAAGATAAACAAATAAAATAAAGGCATTCTGTCCATCTATAACAACAACAAAACAATTTAAAGTCATGTATAAGTAAAAATTATATTTTTTTAACAAAGGAAAGTCAGATATATAGGCTGGCATAGTGGTTCTTAGTCACAGTAGCATATTGGAATCACTTGGAGATCTAAAATCAGGATGTCTAGGTCCCACATCCCTGGAAATTCTGACTTAGCTTGGGCCATGGCTCAGGCATTGAGGTTTTTAAAAGTTGCCTAAGTGATTCTAACCCAGCTGAGAAATACTGGCCTAAGCATAAGCCTATCATTATTAAAATGAGAATACAAGCTTTATTCTGGGTTTCCCAATAGGTAAAGCAAAAAGGGAAATCTGATGAGTTTCATAATACACACTGTCTAAAAGGTGGGAAAGCTTTTTTTCTTCCTCCCAAATATGAAGGACATCACTAAAATATATATTCTTTCTCTACAGTTGGGTGTGCATCTAGTCCTTGTGTGATTTACATGCCTTTGATCATACCCTCCTTTGTATACAGGTGGAATTGCATGATCTTTGCTGTTCTGCAACTTGCTTTTCTTTTTACGAGCACATCATCACATTGGCGGAGTTGATCTAAGAGTATCTAGAAGAGGGTAATTTTTCAGAAAAATAACACTGATGTTGTTTTACCTTTATAAGTGACAAACTGAACTCCCTGCTCCTTCTCATCTTCTCTTTGCACCGCTGGCCTCTTGGTAGCATTGGCAAACCTCAGAGCAGAGGGTCTCAGAACAAAACTGGACCACCACAGCTGATATTCTGGAGTAAGAAGCCATGAGCCTCTGGGTGCCCCTGTGAGAATCAGCCTCCTATCCAGAAAGAGATCCGCTGGCAAAGTCCCTTGTTGAGGTGAGTGATGACAGGAAGCGGTGGCCAGATGGCACCACAGCCATCATTGAGGCCACGAGGGAGGTGTGAGAAAGAACAGAACATACCTCTCTCGAGCCGGTCCACCCTGTGTCCCTATGTAGGTGGACAAGGCCCTCTTCTCTCTCCCTCAGGAGTCGGCTGGGGGAGGGGGGAGCTGCCTTGCCAGCTGCCCAGCTGAACCTCCAGCGGGAACAGCACAGGCCTCTCGAAAAAATGTCACTCAGCCTGGCTTTACATGAAGACCAGAGGGTTCCCCGGAACAGCCCCTGTACCTGGTGGCCTGCGCCTCTGCTCTCATGGTTGTTCACCATCCACATAGGTCCAGCACAGAAAACGAAGCCATCCCTATATTGTGGCGAGATCTGACAGCCTCCCTATGATGAGGATAGAGAAGCCGACTGGCCTCCATGCTGGGGCACAGTGAGCTGCACACATGCAGGGCTCCTGCTTTGTCCATCCGCAAGAGGTTGAAATGCTTCCAGACCAATCAGCAGTCACTGTCCTGAGCGAGGCTCTGTGATGATCACCCACCCCCGGAAAGGGCTAGTGCTGGCCCACTGAGGACCTCCAGGCCCTGTTCCAGCCGCTTGACCCACATCTGTTCAGGGAGTTGTTCCCAGCGTCCTGCAGCTGTTACTATCCTGTGGATCTGCCCTGCTGCTGCCCCAGCGTCTGAAGCTGTGTCTGGCCCAGGGAAGACCCTCCATATATATCTACTGAGTGAATGGATTTGGGCACAAACATACTCTGGCCACCTTTTGGTAAATGGACCATGGGGGTGAACCAGGTCCTGGCTGGAGACCTGGCTGCTCTGCAGAGGGAAGGAGCTTCTAGAAGTTTCGTTTACTCTCAAGGACTTGAGACAGTATCTCTCTTGGACCACAGAACACTGGGGAGCAGCCCTGGCACCCCAAGGAGGGCTGGGCTCTGCCTTGACTTTTATCTCAAGGTTCAGGGGTAGCTGGGCAGAGACTCCAAGTTACTCCTCGACCCCCCCCCCCCCAAGGCCAAGCGGAGGATGAGAGGTGGTGCTGTGAGCCAGCTAATAACCGAGACCGGCTGATATTAACATCCCATCTGATTAGTTAAAGTTCACCCTGTGAACACTGATATTTGCCAGGAAATAGGAAGGATGTCAGCCCCTTTACCCCCCACCTTTTCTCGTCTTTTTCTTTTTTTAAAAAACAACACATTCAGAAGTGTTTTAATGGCTGTTGAAGGAAATTATTGCCAGGGCAATCAGGGCTCTCTGTGTGAAACACCTTCAATCGTCCGCAGCCCCCTCGTGAAGCGGGAGGGACATTTGGATATTAAAATGCCACTGAGCTACATCTGCCAACAAGCAGCCACTAATCATCTCTTAAGGCAGCAGGGGACAGACCCCAGGTCCTCAACTCACCAATACCTTCCTTAGGCGGGCTGTGGCCAGATGGTGGTTTCTTAGGCAAGGACAACAGAGAACGAACGAGGAGTAAAGAGGAGGAAAGGGGGGCCTGGCAAGAGGCCAGCACAGACAGACCCACCGGCTCGTCCTCCTCCTCGCTGCAGGTGAGAACGGAGCGGCCCGCCCGGCACGCGGAGGTCCAATCTTCAGTTAAGTGGCGCCTCATGTGGCCGTCTCGCTTGCAATTACATCCACAGACTAGAAATTCTTTTTTTTTTTTTTTTAAATGAAACAAAGTGCTCCTGAAAGTTGATCAGCTTCCATATGCTGGACTGGGGAGACAGAGTCGCTGGCCCCACTGCGTCCTCTTCGTGCTCCTCCACCCTCCTCTGAACCCTGAAGCTGACCTACCTGCAGGGCTGGCTTAACCCCAGCTCTTCTCTGGAAGTTAGCCCTTGGGGCAAGGTCAGGAGTTAGGAGGATGGGCAGAGGGAGGTGGTGCATTTATTCCCCAGCTCACACCCTAGGGAAACTCTGGAGACTCCTCCGCCAGGGGTGGCTTACATCTTAGCATCCGCCTCTGTTCCGATTGGGTGACCCTCTCTGTCACGCCCCCTGAATCTTGCTTGGATGCTGGATTCTGACCTCTGCTGTCTTCTCTCCCTTCAGGCTTCTAAGAAGTGATGGCCACTTCCCCATCCCATATACACCATTGCTACGCAGGTATTGCCCTGTCCCTGTGAATCTTTCATCCCCTGCCGCACCTGTGCAAATGGTCTCTTGATTTATTTTTTAAATTTTTAGTTGTACTTGGTCACAATACCTTTGTTTATCTATTTTTAAGTGATGCTGAGGATTTGAACCCAGTGCCTCATAATGCTAGGCAAGCGCTCTATCACTGAGCTACAGCCCCAGCTCTGGTCTCTTTATTTTGCTCTCCTCCAATCACCCAGTCTGAATGTGCCACTGTTTCCTGCCAGGCACACACAGTGGCACACAGGTGAATTCAGGTCTTTCTGTATCTTCTCAAAGACCTTCACTCCAATACAATGTCATCCCGACAGTCCTCTTTATGGAAAGGACACCATCTGACTCATCCAAGGTCACTCAGCTGGACTTTGTGACTATAGGTATCAGGAGCACTTCAGTCACTCTCACATTTAGGCCCTGATTACTGCTTCATAGGCTCTTTTAGACCTCATAAAGATCTTGAAATCCCCACCTCAATCTTTTCTCAGCTCTGTTTTATGAACAAAAATTTGCTTACCATTCTTTTTATTTGAGCTCAGAACATTTACCTAGATTTACCTAGATCCAAATCCTTCCAAGACATACCAAGAAACTACCTTGTTGATTAAAAGCATTCAGCAAGAATCTGCCAGTAGGGAACCTGTAGCCTTATACCATGCTCCAGTGTATAGCATGCAGTGGATACTCAGGAATGTCATGGGCACTGTCCCAGCACATGGAGCCAACATATCTACAGTTTGAGTTACAGTATGAGGTCATTTCATTGGGTTGGCAATCTGTTCATCTTATTAATACAGAGAATAACCCTTCTCACTAGGATAAAGCTCTCCTTTCCTAAGAAAGCAATCCTAATGTACGGTGGTTGAAGAAGATGGTTTCTTTTCTCTCTTATGTAAGCATCTGATTCGACCATTCCAGGCCAGCAGATCACTCTGCTCCATGCAACCCTCAGGATCCCTGGTACCTTCTATTTCATCTCTGTATCTTCTGAAGCAATGATACATGTAGTGGACTGAGAACAAGTACCAGTCCACAAACTCCTTGGTAACAGTCCACCATGAGTTGAGTTGTGACTTTGAGAGTAAGCTTTCCTACACGTTTACCACAACTTGACATTCCCATGACATCCAAGCACATGACCAAGGAACTCATTTCATTGAACAGGCTGTAGACCCAAAGTTGGTCCAGGATAGAATAGGATTGAAATGAAGTGGAAATCTAGTTCTTTAACACAGGTAGATTAAGATGCACTGGCCTTTGGCTTGTTCATATATCTGGTCAATTCTTTGCAAGACAGGGGAAGAGAATGTGGAAGAGACACACCCCAGGTCTTAAAAGGTAGCTGAGGAGTGACTCGTCTTCCTTTCACAATACCTGATAAGAACTTTTCAATATGGCCACCTCCAAGAATACAGGGAATGCTGGGAAATGTAGTCCCTAATAGCAGCACACATCCAGCCTATCACCATAGAAAATGAAGAGAATGGATTTTGGTGGATTATTAGCACTTTTGTCACATCATTCTTCCTTATCACCAATTCCTGAATACTGCATACCACACTCAAAATTAAATCCTACAAACAAGCCTTCTCAGTGGTGTTTTCCTGCACATGCTCAGCTCCCAGCTGGGATACAGAAGGAACAATATTGGACCAGCATCTAAAGACCTGCTTTCTAGTCCTTTCTATGCCACAAATTAGCTCTGGGACCTGGAGGTGTTTGCTTCACCTCTGTGCTTCAGACACAGGGATTTTCTCTTGACAATCCTCCATAACAATCAGGAATGGTGATATTAATCAGGTAAAATAATTATTGGCCAATGTTCCATACATCAACAGAAAGAGCTGTGGTGGTTGATAAGTGTCTCCAAGGGCCCACGTATCTTGGTCCATAGCTGAGAGCTACTGAGAGCTGGTGGAAACATTAAAAGGGGGCCTAGTCAGAAGGTCTTCTGGTCATCGGGGGCATGCCCTCAAAGGGACCCCCAGCCCCTCTTATTTCTCTCTCCTTCGTGTCTGGGGCAGGAGGTGATGGCCACTTCCTCACCATATGTTACACCATATGTTCCCACTATGATGAGCTGCCACAGACCCAAAGCCACGGGCCAATGGGTCATGGTCTGAAACCTCCAAAACTGTGAGTCAGAATAACCTTTTTCTTTATAAGTTCACTTAGCTCAGGCATTTGCTACAGTACCAGAAAGCAAACTCACATAAGAGCTAACATTTATTGAGTGTTTGCTACGTTCCACGCATTGTTCTAAGTGTGTTAATCCATTTAACCTTCACAAGAAGCCTATGCAGGAGATACCGTTGCTATCTTCATTCTCTGGCTGAAAAGAAGCAAGGTGCAGAGCAGGGAAGTAACTTGCCTAGCCAGAGTCCAAGATCATAGTCACTGATATGCTGCTTCCTTAATAGACAGGTAAAAGGTTTTCAGAATATTACTTGAACTTTCTGTCCTGAACTTATGGGCCATCCTGTCCATTTTCCTGTGTGATAAAAATAATTCCTTCTGGGAAGGGAACTACTTATTTTCCATTCTCTTACCCCTGCAACCTTCCCCACCTGGTATTTTCATATAAAAGAAGTTCACTGAATGCGTGTGGATTCACAACAATGATTTTTTGTTGAATGCACTGTGCTACTTGTGGTCATGACATAAATATGCCATCACCATATCTGGATTCAAATCCCCTTTCTCCTGGGAACTAGCTGTGCTGAATTGGGCAGATCATTTATTCACCTAACTTCATGGAGTATCCTGGTTCTCATTATTAAGATGGATACAATGAAGAGGAACGGTGTAGTTCTTGGAGCCAAGGTTGTCACTGGAAGCTGCTTCAGCCTCTTATGTGATGGAGTCACGCACAACACTGAGGAACATATCACTAGTCCTCACCTGCTGCAGCAGAGACTGGTGTGCCTGCGGAAGGGACAGGCCAAGGTGCAAAGCCAGGTTGCTCCCTGCATGCCACTCCACACAGTGATTTGAGCGGAGATCCCACTGATAAGCAAACACACTAACAAGCCCTCAGATAAACCCAGAGATGGAAAATTCACATTTTCTCTTTATAAAGGTACTTGGAAATCAAGTGGGAAAGAAAAGAGGAAAGGGGGGACCAGGCAAAGTGGGGAAGTAAGGGATTTGGAAGAGAGAGGGCTCAGCAAACTGGGTTGGGAAGAGAAAGGGCACAAGACAGGTAGTCAGTCCTCTGGTTGGGAAGAGCCATGTCAACAGAGGGACTCATGAGGCTTAGCTTCTTTTCTTACATATGGTCCTAGAATGTGTCTCCCCTTCAACATGCAGAACGCCTTGGTAAAGTCTTCTACATACAAATAATAATGTTAATAATATGTGATGGGTGGGTGATTCCACCCTGGGGCCATGTGATCCGGGTACAGCAGCAGTGGGGGAGGCGAGAAAATCTTCAGTAATCTGGAGAAGCACTAAGCCGGGAAGGATCAGGAAAACCTAAGCCACCACCCTCCCTCCTCACAAGAGCCCAGAAGGATTGGAAGAGCCATAGCTGGCTGTGACGGTGTGTGCGGCAGCATCCGAATCAATTTAGTTTGAATTTCAAAGGGAAAGGAAAAGCTAATATCCGAGAGAATCACATCTAAAAATCTTAGCATGTAGACATGGGCACCAACCTCCAGAACTGGAGGCAATATGACACATATTAGAGCCACTGACACTCACCCCACTACAGGAGCAAAATACAACAACCTGGGAAAACTCAACGTATGTGGAATCTGCATAAATACCAGGACTCTCTCCTGCTTCAAGAAGAAAAGGGCCAATAGAATTGGGCCATTTTGGGGAGATGGACCAGGAGAGAGCAAAAAGCAATTTGGAAGGGGGTTCAGAGTCCTGCCACCCTCTGTTGCACTTTAAAGCAGGGGAAAAGAGAGAGTGGAAGGTGAGGTCTTGGGTAGGAGATGTCCTTCCAGTCAGGTTGGGGCTCCAGCAGGACAAGGAGAGAAAACGGATGCTTGGGTTGTGTGCACTTCCTGAAGGACCTTTACGGTGGTGAGATTGATTTTCTTAAGAGATCCAAAATAGTTTAGGTAAAACGGAGGATTTATTGACTCCAATAAATTAAAAATACCAAGGGTTAATGAAGTTTTTAGACTCAGTAGGATTCATGAACTCAAGCCATGTCCCCGTCTCTGGGCTCCACTACCCTCCACTCTAGTTTTGTCCTTGGGCTCTGTGTGGTGCCAAGATGGCTGCGAATCACTCAGCACATATTTTTCATGTTCACTCCACTTCATTCAACTTCCTGATGGACTTTGGCCCTGTCTTGTATTTATCTCCTCTCTGACTTCATATCATCCTAGACTTCTGCTTTCCCAGTCCCCATTATATGGGTCTCCTTGTTCCTCAAACATTACAAACAACCTCAGGGTCTTTGTACTTGCCACCCTCAAAACTTTCCACACCTCCTTCAGGCCTTTGCTCCAATGTCACCTTCTCAGGGAGGCCTGCTCGTCTTAGAATTGAACACACACTGATGCACACTCTCTGCTCCCTATTGCCACCTCCCATCATATTTTATCCAGAGCACTATTACCAAAGAAATAGATCAACAGTATGTTGGCCTTCCTCCCGCTCACACCAGTAGGAAGCAAATTCCATGAGACCAAGGACTTTTAACAGTCCTGATCACTGCTGCATCCCCAGGCCCGAGAAAACACGTCTGGCCCATAACAAGTGCTCAATAAATCACTAAGTGAATGAATAATGAGACCACGGTCTCCAGACCTAGGAAGTGAATGGGCCCCACTCAAAAGCCAGTGATTAAGGTCAAGGGCAAGCAGTCCCCGGGTACTGGAGGGAAGGGTGACATTGACAAGAGGGTGACTGGCAGCTTGGCCTCCAAAACAGATGTCCAGCTTCCCCCCCTCCCTGCAGCACACGCAACCCTTTCCTCTCTGGCTTTTACCTCTGATTCACAACGGGAGCTTCCCGAAGCAATTCCCCCCTGTTAACGTAGCCCCTCTGCATGCATATCCCGCTCTTCCCAGTGTCAGCCCTGGGAGCAGGGCGAGAGCTGAGTCCTGCCATCACCCAGCAGGGCCCCGGGTGGATGGGGATGTTTCAGTCTTGCCCAATCAACCCTAATGCCCCTGTTCCCTCCTCCCCTCCTTCTCCCTTCCCTTTATGCCTTTTTACATGACAATCAATAAAGGCCAGGCTTTGGGGATATTATCAGAGCCCTGATTGCAACCTCTAACATTATAATCCACAGGGTTGCGAGGAGCATTAGTACATCTCGGATAAATTAATTCAGTGTATAAGTAAGCGCTTTGAAGCCGGGCACATCGCTCGGCTTTTGAAGCTTAAGCCCTGTTTAGATTACTTGATTAAAGTGGGTCCAAAGCCTCGGTGATCAATATATTTTGCTTAGGAGCAGTGTTGCTACAGAAGCAGATTTAATTGCGTCCGTGGTGCCTGTGTTGCAGGTAACTCTTTAGAATATAATGAGATATTACAGAGCCAAAAACCAAGGGCCGGAGCAGGGAGGAGGGACAGTCATTCAAGTTACCACCCTGAGAACGCAGGGGACCCATATTTGCAGGATGTGTGCATAAATAATCCCCGAAAATGAGAAACTGGAAAAAATGAAGATGGCAATCGCTGCTTATAAAATCTTGGCACGTGTGACAGTCATCTGGCTGTTTTAAGGGTGGATTCCTGGGTTGAGACCGAGGGAATCTATCAGGTCCTAATAATGCGACATGTTGAGGATTACAGGCTGGAACTTCATCAAAGTCATCATGGTTAATGAGGGGGTTGACCTGCCCATCCCCATGAGGCAGGAGGCATGTGATGGGCATCTCTAATATCAGGGACAGCCCCGAGTGTCAGCAGTGGGTGGACAGGGGTCTAGTGTGGCCGGAAAGAGAGGAAGAAATACGTGACAGTCCTCCAAGTTCTACTCCAGGGCTCAACATTTTTATATTTTATTTTGTTCAATTGCTAAAGCCATGCTATTCCACAGATGCCACTGTGCCCATTTTACGGGGTGGGCTGGCAGGGAAGGAGGCAAAGTCAGAGTTTGGGTTTCCCTGACTCTCAAAGCCGTTCTTTCTCAGCTTGGGTCTCCATTCAGTCCCTAACTACCCTCATAAACATTTGCAAGTCATTTAAGCAATCTGAAGCTTACTTTTCCCGACTGCAAGAGGAGGGAGATCCTAAAGTTCTCTCTGAATCAAAATCTTGGGTCTGGAATAACTCCGGGAGTCAGAATCATCTTTGATCTTTGCAATGTCCAGCAGCCACGGGGTGGGAGGCAGGCTTTTCAAACTCTGTTTGTCCATCGATCCAGCAGATCATGATGCCCACAGGACTCTGGGGCAGCACCAAATGAAATGTCAGACAAAGGAGACCTCTGACAAGGTGTAAATGCTACACATGAGAATTTTATTTGAAATATTCCAATCAGATGAGCCCAGATCTCCTTTCCTTTAAAGGAGTAGGAAACTATGACATCATGCCCACCCAGGGGATGTTCCATAGCCACAATCCAAAGACCAGCTGGTCATGGAAAGGAGCCCACGACCCTCCACAGCAGCAGCTCCCTCCGTCTCAGGTGTTCTCTGTCCTCCAAGATTCCTGGAAGGTGCATACTTCAATTCTAAAGGCTCTGCATGAAACCCGGAGACTCTTGTGCCTTTTTCTAAATCAAGCCCAAATGCCTTGGGGACAGGGCTGGGAAAGGAGCAGGGCATGAGGAGAAAGACCACCAACAAGCAGCTGAAGAGAGGCAAGCTTTCCAGCATCTTCCCACGGAGGTGGGTACCAGACTTCCTTCACAGCTTGACGCAGCTGATAACGTGGGGGCTCCAGAAGCCTCCATCCCTTAAGTTTCCATGTGAAATATTTTTATTTATGTTACAACAACATGACACAGCGCCATATGCCCATGAATCAGACCCAGTATAGAGTCTGCCGACTCGCCTCCCAGAGGCGCCGAGCTGAGAACAGGTTGAAAAAACCCAGTAGAGGGCACACACTGAGAAGCGGGCAAGGGGCCCACAGCATTTGCTTTTTGCCTTCTCAGGTGGGAATCGGGGAGCAAAGAGTGTTTCCTGAGATCTCATTTGCTCGCATTCAGTGTCTGAAGAACATTTAGTTTGGCCATCATACACCTGAGTCCCCTTCCAAAATTGGGAATGCTCACCACCGTTTTGAATTCCATAGATGGGTGGTACCATTGCTTCTTACTCTAAAAACTGAGATTGACAGCCTTTCCCAGCCTCCCTTGGAACAAGGATATGGGTACATGACATCAGCTCTGCTCATCAGATGCACCCAACCAGACTTCAAATCCAGGGCTAGCAACATGAGGATGCAAAGAGAGTAGAAGTTGCAGCAAGATGGTGATAAGGGTGTGATGGTGCCTGGGCCAGGTGGTGTCCATGCTGGTGGTGCTCAGTAGTGGTAAAGGGTTAAGGGTTGTCCTCCAAGTCAGTGCTGCAGCAGGACTGGGGTGCTCCTGGGTTTTGCCTCAGCCAGCTCTCTAGCCTCTCCACCAATTCTGTGAGCTCCCCTTTAATGTATCTCACTGAGGTTTGATGTGTCCCCAAAGTTTGTGTATTGAAAACCTAATGTTTTCAAAACCTTTAGGTGGTGGGGCCTCAGGACAGCAATGGTTCCTAGGTTCTGCCTTCAGGAATGCTTTAGTGTGGAGGTTATGCACCGCAGTAGGTTAGTTATCACCAGAATGGGTTGTTATAAGGCTGAATCCAGCCCCGCCTTTGCTCTCTTGCCCTCTCTCCCATGATACCTTGTCCTTCCACCTTCCACCATGGAATGACACAGCAAGAAGGCCCTTACCAAATGCAGCCCCTCCATCTTGAACTTTCCTGGCTTCCAACACCATAAAAATGAATACATGTCTATTCATGATAAATTGCCCAGGCTCAGGGCAGCACAAAAACGGACCAAGACACATTCCTGCGGTTTATACTTCTGTGGCTTCCTCTTAGCAGCACCAGCAGGTGCAGAGCCGAAGTCAGAAAGCTGGGATTAAGTTCTGGATCCACTCGATCTCAGTGAGAGGGAACAGTTAAGCTCTGTGAGTCTCCTCCAGCCCTGACATGCCATGACAGGTGAGGAAAACCGCAGCTCAGGGGCAGCCTCTAGGTTGCCACTCGGGGCTCAGTGAGAGCTCTGCTCCTTGGTGAAGTTACTTAACTCATGAAGCCTCGGTTTCCACCTCTGTAAAATGGAACCCATTGTACCTATGACATCAAGTTCAGTGAGTATCAAAGGACATAACCATGGAAAGAACCTAATAAATACCAGGTCTACGTCAGCACAGGAGTGGATTTACACAGAGCGGTATCCTGAACGTTCTTTCTAGAGTGCGCACCTGTGAAACGAGTTAGGCTTTCAAGCTTACTTAAACCAATAATGTGCAGGCTGCCCACCCAACATCTAAGGTACATTCTGAGGCTGATAGTAATTTTTCATATTTTTACCTCTTTTGAGCTTTTTGTTCAGCCTGTTTCAGGATGATGCTATAGCAAATCACCTTAGATGTGGCAAATTATAAACAATAAAAATTTATTTCTCATGATTCTCTTGGCTGGGAGGTCAGAGATCAAGGCAGCAGTACATTTGGTGTCTGGTGGGGGCCCACTTCCTGTTCATAGATGGTGTCTTCTGTGTTCACATACGGTGAAAGGGACAATGAGCTCCCTGAGCCTGTTTTATTTTATTTTATTTTTTTAGCAGCACTAATCTGACTCACAAGGGGTCTACTACCAAAGCCCCCCCCTCCTAATACCATCCCCCTGTGGGGTAATGATTTTGACCTGTGAGTTGAGGGGACACAGCATTCAGACCATAGCATACCTATGCAGAGGAAATACTCCTATCCCTGTTTTGGAGAGTGGAAAGCCAGGGCTTAGAAAAAAGTGACTCACCCAAAGTCAACTAACTTGGAAGGGTAGGACAGAATTGGAAACCCAGGTGTCTTTATACAGAAACTTGCCAACCACCTCTGCCAAGGTGTGGGTCCCAAACAAGCAAAACTATTTTTTGCTGACAGATGTTTTCCTGGAGCCCTTGGTGCCTAGTCACAGGTAAAAGCATCTCCACTCCTGGACTTCCCAGCCTGTGAGCAGGCAAGTCCCCTGGTTGACTCAGTTAATTTGAGTTGGTGTTTTTCACTTGCCACCAACTGGTAGAGAATTACCACCATTAATATTGTCTCATTTTATTTCTTCCATTTGACAGCCATGCACAGTTATCACGATGTGCCAGGGACAGTGACGTGCCCTGAGAGACAGTGATAGATCGGGCACAGTCCCTGCCTTCAGAATGCAGCCACCCCATGAGCTGGGGGTTGGCAGGTGCTCCTGCTTCTGTTTTCTAGACTTGGAAACCCAGACTCAGAGAGACTGAAGGACTTTGCTCAGGGTCACAGCGTTTTAGTGGCAGAGCCAAAGGAAGAACCCAACAGAGAATTTTCTACAGAGAACATTAATTCCCTCCTGGAGTCCACAGCTGACAGAGGGGGAACGGCTCCACCTCTAGTCTCCAGGGTTGTCTCTCCCTTTAGGAATCCAATAAAGGCTGAAAGAATAAATAAGTTCCAGAAGGGCTGAGAGGAGCTCACATGAATGATGAAGCCAGAATGAGTTATTATGGGGCAAGTCAAAGAGGCTCACATCCCTAACCTTTAGAAATTGACTTCACTGGAGGCAACCACTGTGTTCTTCCCATAAAGCATCTCTGCTACTTCGGTCAGAGACAGAACAAAGGGACAGGCCAAACTTTATTCTGTTCTCATTTAGTGGGTCTTATATTTCAAAGGTTGTGTTTCCACCTCCCTCAAGAAATAGGAACCAAATGCCTCAGAGGCAATAATCAGGAAATGGAATCCCTTGCAGGATAGAAGGATGAGTAGGGGAGAAAAGAGATTTGCTCCTGAGGTGAGTCAAACGAGCTCATAAATCCCCTACGTGGATGCTTTCCTACGACCCCAGAGGTAGTACCTGTAGTTGAGATGAGAACAGAAAGGAGGAGGCCACCGCACAAAGACAGCACACTGTCCAACTGTTGCCATGGTAACAGCACCTCCCTGTGAAGCTCAGAGGAGGAACCTGGTACCCCACCATTTTCTGCCTCACGGTCTGAGAGGCAGCCTCTGGGTCACAGGGAGAACTGGGGTCAGAGCTGCCGAAATGCCAGGTTGAATTCTGTCCTGAGGTCCCCTTATTTCCCTAAGTGTCATCCGAACTCCTCTGTCCCTTCTCCAAACTTTTCCAAACATTATTCTCTCCATAGAAGTCTCCTTTCTTCTCCCTCCCAGAAGCCAAATTAGTGACTGACTTCTCAAACTTATTACTTCCCAGAATAGCAGAACTGGACGGGGACTCCGGTGTCATCTATTTCAAACCCATCTCTGTTCTTCAGAGAGCAGGAAAACTTTGTGTATCACGTGACTTGCCAGCTTCCAGGTCCCTGCCACTCTGTGATGTGGACAATCTATGACCTACATGGCTCCCATTTTTCATACCATCAATGAAGTCCCATCTCCTCCTTCTTCTCTCATCAGGTCTCCTTACTGACAAAAAAAAGAGAAGCCAGGACCCCGAGACGTCCCTCGCCCACACTCATCCCTGTGCTCTTTGCCAGGGGGGCATCCATGGCGATGTTTTTGGAAAGGAAACCAGGTGAAGAAAGACATCTTGGACAAGAGCAGAGAATTACGTTTTCAGAGTCTCTGAAAGAACTCTAATATTGGAGAGTTAAGAAAGATAACAGCATCATTTATTAGAATCAGTTTTAAAACATTTCAAAATTTAAAACTCTCCCTCTATCCCAAGGTTTTTCACAGAACAACTCTTTCCAGGTCTCCCTTCTCCTTTATGTTATCCATAAAACACCTGGAAACAGAGTGACTGGCCAGCCACATGCTCAGTGGGCCTGAAGTGGCACCCCCTTTCTCCACAGAAAAGCCCTCTTCACCATGGCTGATTTTAGGACTGTCAGCAAAAGAGTCTCTGCAAAAGAGTCCAATGCAGATAAACTTCCAATTTTTGTGTTGCCCTGTTTACTTGGCCACTGGCTGAGAAGATTCCAGCCCTCCAGGTCCTGGACACCCCCTTACTAGTTTTTCACAAACATATCCAGTATAGTACTTTGTAGAAATGTGCAAACAAGGCCTCTGGCCTGGAGCTGGGCTTCACAGAGACATTTACATTTTTAAGATAAGTTACCAACCGGGCTCCATGGTAACAGCTGGCAGGGGGAAGAAAGAAAGGGGAGAAGAAGCTCTCCCCTTCTCAGGTGTTGTCTTTGAAGAGTTAACTTGCCCAAAACAGTGAAAGAATAAGCTGCTTTTATGTGAACTTCTGTAGACTGTGAACTTCTGAGGCCCTCCCTTACATGCTGGGTATAAAATTCAGAAACTCCCTAAAACTGAGGTTCAGGGGATTAATTGATTACAGCAAAAGTTGTGCCCTCTGAACCTAGCTGCAGCCAAATAAAACTGTTTCCTGCTATCTTCGGTGCCTTGCCTTGTTTGTCCCTACAACAGGCCTCAGTCTTGGGAACTTTCCACAGAGAGACTCTAAGAATCCATGCAACATGGTCTGAAAAACTCCAATGGGGCCTCTTTCTAAAGATAAAACCCATCCTTGTTTACCTCTGTGGGCTAAGCCTGTGAGCCTGAAAGGCCAAGAAGCTCCGACCAGTGGTACCTGTGTATTACCATCACCTGGATGCTTGTAATTTATTTTTTAACTCCTCAGGAGATTCCCATGGGCAGCTGAGGCTAAGCCCATTGCCCTAGGGGTTAGAAATGGTCCCTTCATTTCTCAGTAGATGATAAGGGAGGATTAGGGGGTCAACGCTCACTGGTCAGAAGCCCCCATTTACCACCTATAAGCTTTGCAACAACTCTGCCTACAGTGAGAATGATGCACTTGTATCTATAAATTGTGAGAAGGTTACAATGTGACAGATAATGCTTATTCGTTTTTATTATATTTTATTTTTATACATTTGTATTAATATATTTGTGTTTTATAAAAATAACAAATTGTAAAGAAATAAACATATGCATTGTATTTAAAATTTCATAATTTTTTATCTTATTTATGACATGCACACAAATAAATAAGCCCATATATGTAAATTAGTGAGGAAGGAACGTGCTGTGGAGTTGGGGCTGAGACAAGGAAAAGCACAGCGCTGTGACGTGAAATACCTTTTGCAGCAGGGGGGACAGAAGGTCTGGGACAGCAGGTGGCAAGTTCTACAAGACAGAGAGACTGCAGCATCCAGGCCGCAGGTGGGTTCCGCACATGGGAGGGACACTGGGACCTTTCTCATGTTGTAGCCCTGGCCCCTGGCATGGTAGATCCTCAGCCACCCAGATCCAGAGGATGTGGCCTAAGCAGGAAGATCCAGGCTCCCCACCCTCCCAGGAGAGACGGAAAGGAAGGCAGTTCCTGAAATCCAGCACCCCCATTTGTACCTGGTCCATTTTCTCCCTACTCAATTATCTACTTTTTAATTTTAATTTTTTATTGAGGTGAAATTCACATAACATAAAAGGAGTCATTTAAAGTGAACAATTTGGTGACATTGAGTACATTCAATTTATTGTGTAATCACCACTTCCAACTCCAAAACGTTTTCATCACCCCCCAAAAAAACTCTTTTCCATTAAACAGTTACCCTTGGTGTTAGTCGGCTTCCAGGTGCCCTAAGAAGTCGGAAGTTCATGCCTGCTACTGAGTGAAAAGTCTGTCCCCCACCAGGGGTACACACTTGGGTCCTGAAACATCACCAAAGCACAGAAGCACCAGGTGGCAGACCCAAAGCCAGACTCCCAATGAAAGCTCTGCTGTTCCTCTAACACCTGCGGGGAGGGCAGATGTCCCTGAGTCAAGGCCCCACAGCCCCAGGATAAGGAGGAGGTGACACCAATTCACCCCATCCCCGGCTTCTAACTGTCTGCCTTCCATGCCCGTCTCTTACCAGCAAGGACCCAGCAAGGCACATCCCAACATGCAACCAGCCACCCCCTCACCAGCCCTGGGGTCACATTCAGGCAACCGAGGACAGGTGAAAAACAGCCCCCATGGAAGGATGGGCTGAGTCGGTCGGAGACTTAGTGGCCTTTCTTTTAAGTGCCCTGGGTCCCTACAGCCCTGTCTTTCTTGAGGGAAGAAGGCAGCAGACCCCTTAGTTATCATTAGACTTGAGAAAATCTTTTGGTGGAAGGTAGTTCCAGACTCCCTTCTTTAGCAACAGCTAGATTGGGAGGTTTCTCAGAGGAGAGGACCAGATCCTATTTACCTTTACATTTCCTAGCGCAACTATTTATTGAATTTAATTTGGGTATCGAATTAAAATTTGATAATCTTTTAAAAGAAAGGCACTTAGAAAGTAGAAATGCAATATGGAAAAGTGTAAAATAAGATCAAGAAAGGATATTAGAGATGCCTGATTCAGGCATGGCAGTGACTGGACAAGATCAGATTTCTGTTCCTGTTCCCATGATAGACATTAGTAGTCATTGCTGCATTTCTTCTTGTGGTAGACATTAGTAGTCAGCCATAGACATCTTTCCAACCATTCAGATTCATTTCTGAACTAAGATCCCAAAATGTTCTCAATACAATGCCCTACTCTGGTAGAGTTGATATTTGAGTTGACACCTAACCTGTTCTTAATTTCTTATTTTGAGAGGAGGAAACTTGTACTCAGAGACTTATACATTGGTTGCAGGCTAGTTCCAGTATTTAGATCTTCTGGTGACTGAAATA
This sequence comes from Marmota flaviventris, assembly GCF_047511675.1. Classification (NCBI taxonomy): domain Eukaryota; kingdom Metazoa; phylum Chordata; class Mammalia; order Rodentia; family Sciuridae; genus Marmota; species Marmota flaviventris. The sequence goes on along the minus strand of NC_092499.1, from coordinate 15,742,426 downwards.
GATTTACACTGGTTTCCAAATCTGAGGGTCTCATGGGGCAAACAATTGTTAAAATGGGTGGAAATAGCAGGTGCCAAGCTATTGTTTAGAACACCTGAGTGACTTTTGTTTACTCAAGAAAAAAATCACAACCATCCATATGTACCCCATAACATCATGTTGCAAATCTCAAATATGCATAATATAATTTATTTTAAAAGGAAAAAAAATAAAAAATTACATTTTGGGTCTGGTGTAGCATGTTTTCAAAAGCAATAGGTGATCACTGTAGAAAATATAAAAACACTTGAATGAAAAGCTTCTGTAATCCCACCTCCCCAAGATCACCAATGTTAACAGTTTGTTCTACAATTGTTTTCATATCCTGGGGGTGGGGTGGGTGGAGCAGGCAGGTATGTGTGTATGCAAATACATACATAGTTTAGCAAAATTGGTATATATGTGTATGTATACCCACTCACTCACTCACACACATGTATATCTTTGTTGTTAAGGGATTTGGGCTATGCCTGACATTGCTGCTGTTCATACACTGATACAGCAAGATGGGTCGGAATACAGCTTCAAGCATCAGGGAACAAGCCAGATGCAGGCTACTGCCTCGACCTTTGATACCGTTATAATCCCTTTCAACAGCCAGTGAGTCAGAATTACATCTTAACATATTATTGCTTTATCCCATTAGCCAAGGACATTTTAAAATATAGCCATCACTTTATATCCACCAGAGATTGGGTCCAGGTCCCTGCTTGGATACCAAAATCCACAGATGCTTAAGTTCATTATATAAAACGGCAGAGTATCTGCATACTACACACATCCTCCCATATTCATTAAGTCATCTCTAGATTGCTTGTAACACCTAATGTAAATTCTATGTAAATCATTGTTCTATTGGAATCTTTAGGAGATGATGAAAAGACAAAGGTTGTGCGTGCTCAGTACCAACGCAGTCTTTTTCAAATACATTTGAACAAGGTTGGTTGAATCCAAAGATGTAGGGACTAGGAATGTGGACAGCCGTTTATATTGGTGTTTTAGTCAGCTTTTTTGCTGCCGTGACTAAAGGATCTGACTAGCATATTTGTAGAGGAGAAAAGGTTTATTTAGGGGCTCATGATTTCAGAGGTCTCAATTCATAGACAGCAGGCTCCATTTCTCGGAGGTCAAGGTAAGGCAGGACATCATAGTGGAAGAGTGTGGCAGAGGGAAGCAGCTCACACGATGATCAGAAAGCAGAGGGGAGAGAAAGAGAGAGAGATCTCCACTTGCCAGATACAAATATATCCCCAAAGCCACACCCCCAATGTCCCACCTCTTCCAGCCACACCCCAACAGCCTTAGATTACCGCTCATTTAATCCCACCAGGTAATTAATTCAGTGATTGGGTTAAGGCTTTCATAACCCAATCATTTCTTCTCTGAACTTTCTTGCATTATCTCACGTGTGAGCTTTTGAGTGACACCTCACATCCAAAATGATATTGTGGTATGTATGTGAAAAGCAGAGCTCTTTCATCTGGCACATTAGCACAACTCTTTAGACGGATATTTGTCGATATGCATCAAAAACTTTGAAAATACACATTTCCTTTGCTTTTGCAATTCTAGTGAGGGAGATTGTTTTAAGGAAATTGAGCATACACAACCAAAATGTACACAGAAGGATTCATTATGATAGTAAAGAATTACAAATCATTTAAATATCCAACAATGTGATGGAACACAACACAGCCGATAAAAACATATCCAATAGAACATGTAAGATATATGTTTGCAACATATTGCAAAGTAACAACCTGCAGATTACAAAGGAGTAGCCAGGACAATTTTATTATCCCGTGTATAAGAATGCATCTGAGGAGGTGCATTGACACATACGTGTGTCTATGTGTGCGAAGCTGTAGGTACCTGTATTAAATGAACAGCTTTCTCATGAATAGCACGGTGAGATTTTGGATGAGTTCTTTTCCTTGGGTTCTCCTGTGTTTATCATCTTTTCATCAATGAATATGTATTTCTTCGGTAATTTGAAATTTAAAAAATGTTTTAAAAAGCACCAGCCCATTTGCCACCTGACAGATGGGAAACTGCTCAAGCACAGAGAAAAACAATTGCTTTTGAGTTTTAAAATTAAAGTTAATACTGTTTAAAAAATCAGATTTGAGTCCAAAAAGTGAGCTATGGACAAGTTAATCAAGATGTCCCTGTGGTTTTAAAACTCTAGTGTAGTTTTCAATAAATATCACGAAATTCAACTCATTTGTTTGCCAAAATGAATGCTTTTAAAAACAAAGTCTTTAGATTCCCATGCACGTTGTTTTAAATGAATGCCTCAGCTTTTCCGTCATGCCCTGTCGGGGGGCTCTTCTCTGTGAAGGCCCCATTTGCTGTTTGCATCAGGCCAGCTTGTGGGCAATTGTCTCTAAAACCTGTAAAATACCTAACAAAGTGCGGTTAACTGAAAACCTTAATTAATCAGACATTTTTGGCTTTGGTGTTTAGGAGAAAGATCAAGGGGAAATAAAATATGAAGTGTCAAAAAAAAAAAAAAAAACCCACAACTGCTTAACGTGGTGTGTGTGCTTCATGCCTGCCTCAATTAAGAAACCTTCAAACACAACTAGAAGAAAATGAACATTGCCCACCATCTGAGCACCTCAAGTTAACTCCTATTTACATTTTTGTGCACGTGCTACCAGTCACAACTGCATGCACTAGACACACACACATACGTGCATACACGTACGTGCCTGGTAGCAAGGGTGACTGCTGGGATGTTCCTTTACACTTGGAAGTTTGTAACTGGAGAAATAATATTTAAAATATGTCAAAACACATAGTGTCTGGAGGTGGAGACATCATTTCTCCTTTGAAGCAGACTTCTATAGTTTTTAGAAAAAGGCTCAGTTACACAAATGGGAAAGACCTACTTACAATACTGAGAGAAAATGGCAGGGTCACCATGAATATGACCTGGGTGGTTTGGTCTGACACGTTGACATGGTTCCTAAAGGAAATGGGCTTTTCTTTGCCCTGACTGTATCCTTCGTGAGTTGGAGAAACAAGTTTTTATCTGAATGTAATTTGGGGTTAAGCTGTTGGCGTTTCTTATGACACTCTAAAGGTTTACGGCTGACATCTGCTGTTCCTGCTTTCCTTAGGTCAGAGATGTCAGCTCCGACCCCTGGTGTCCTTGTGTAGGTGGTGTTTTTGTGTCCAGGGGTGTTCTCTGGGTGTGGGGTGTTTCCCCTGAAGGAAATAGATCTTCCCTCTTTCAATCATCCTGGGTGGGCGCGAGGGTCAGCTCTTGGACCAGGGAAAGGCCATCTTGTCTCATTAGGCTGAAGCAGGGCTGGGCTGGTCCCTGCTCTGGGGGCTCCTCCCATGCTACAGAGTTGAATGAGCTTGACTTTGGGCCTGTGAGTCCCAAAGAGATGTAGAGTCCTCAGTTACAAAGTTATTCACTGCACTGGACTCTTTTTTGAGCAAGTATACCCCCAAGCTTTCAGCAAAAATTTTTCTAAATGTCTGAGCTGGGATGTAGGTGGATTTAAGACAGCTAAGGAGCAAGTGAGCTGGCAAAGAGAGCTGTTCCCTCAGATAGCAGGAGGTGACCCACAGGGCTTCAGAGCTGCACCACAGCCAAGTAAGAGCTTCTGGAGGAAGTGAGTGTAAGCAGGTCAGATTTGTGAGATGGCTGAACATTGCCTAGCACTCCAGAATGACCTTGGATAGCAACTGAAAGAAAAACAAATTCCCTGTGATCTTTGAGGTGGAGAGTCTGGAGTCATTTTAATTTGGACATAAAAGAAGACATGAACTTATTTTATGCTCCAGCCAGGAAGTAAGTGGCATGCACTAATAATATGCATATTCTTATTTATAAAAAGGAAGAGAGGGCATAGGGTACATTGTGTTTTGTAACTTGATTGTTTCACTGAAGAATATATTATGAAATTTTTTTTTCTATAGCACTAATACTCTTAAACAAGATTGTGGCTAGTACATGTTCTAATGCCTGTATGTAACTCCATCTATGTAACCAGTTCATTTCATTATCATTATTGTAAAGTGCTACTGTGATGAATATCTTCATTGCTTTTTTTTTTTTCCTAGTAAATCTTTATGTGCATGGCCATATATTTAGACTAAAATTCTGGAAGCCAAATTCCTAGGTCAAAGAATAGGTACTTTCAACTTTTTTTGCCACATCATCCTGCCCAAAGACTGTGTTTCCATCAGCAGCCCTGAAATTTCTGGCTGTTAGTACAATTTGAAAAAAAAAAATTTTGCAACTTTTGATGGTAAAATAGAAATGGCATGCCTTGGCAGTGGTGTTCATCTACCTGCACGCAGGCAATCAAAGGGTTCATTCTCTGTGGAGAATTCAAAAAAACAGGAGTGAGACCTACTAAAATTGGTCTGTGTTTTATTAGCCTCACACAACAATGTTACTAAACATTGTCTGTGATAAAGACGCCTTCAAAATATAGATTTTGGCCTCAGAGCTAAACAATTGCTTTAGTTATTTTGAGTTTTAATAAAATAGACATAATCTTAAAATTAATGCATTTTTTTCAATTGATCAAATTAATGCATTTCTATTACTTATCCTCTAATATAAATTATATGTTATCTGGGAGTTCAGTTGGGAAATCCAGGTATGTGGTCACCTCTAGTGCTGGCCACTAGTGGAGTGGCCTCTCAGATTTTTTTCAAGATTGAGTTTGTGATGGCTTGAAATGATTTGAATTTCTTTGGGGCACAGTTCACATCCCCACCCAGGTGGTTCCACAGATGGTTGTGTTTAAAGAGAAATTTGAAATAAACAGTGATTTGAAATAAATAATGACAGCATGGTGATTGCTACAACAAAAACACGGAGTTTGAATGACCTCATCTGTGGGACCACTTGAATTTTTTTATTTATGTCCAAATTCAAAATGAAATGAAGCACAAACCATGAGGTGTGGTAGTTTAATTCTGAAAGTGCAAATTTCAGTTCATGCCTGAATTACTGAATTTTGACGGAATTTAAAAAGGCAGTCATGAAGAGTGAAATTTGTTCATCTTTGATTGTTTGAAAACTAAAGAACCTGTCAAAAAAAAAATAAAACATTGCAGAACGATCATTACTTACTAGGTAATTATTTTCCTAAAATATTATATTCATGCTAGGGTCTAAATGCCAGTGTCTCTCTAAAATTCATATGTTAAAGTCCTAACTCGAAAGGTGATGGTATTAGGAGGTAGGGCTTCTGGAGGTGTTGGTCGTGAGGGTGGAGCCCCTATGAATGAGATTAGTGCCCTTGTTAAAGAGGCCTCGAGAGAACTCCCTTGCCCCTTCCACCTCTGAAGACATAGTGGGGGGCCCTATCTAAGAATCAGGAAATGGCCTTCACCAGACACCAAATCTGCCAGCACCTTGATTGGACTTGTCAACTTTTAGAACTGTGAGGAAGGATTTCTGTTGTTTACAGCTCTCCAGTCCATGATAGTTTATTAAAGCAGTCCAAACCGACTAAAGCAATTGATCTATAAACAAAGGGACCAAATTCAAACCGTTAAGTAAATAAAAAACTGTTCAATAGACAGACAGTTGTGCCCTCTTTCTTTCTTTCTGGTTCTATAATAAATATTTTTTATTTATTTATTTTTAAAAATTTTCACTTACACATACAAAGTTCCATAAAATAGAATCCAATGTCTGCATTTCTCCTTTGGCCATTGTCATTTGTTTCATTTCTGATTATTATTGAAATGCTTTTGTCACACAGAGGAGGGAGGGGAGTAAAGGAATGATCTGCTCCAGGCAGGACGGGCTATATAAATTTAATGTCTGATGCAGGGCCCCTTGTTTGAAAATGAGTAAGAATTTCAAGATGGTGACAGTAATGCATTAAGCCAAGTGGTGGCCCTTCTGAGAAGGGACCTCAGCAAATATTCAGGTCTCACACCCATGAAGCTGGCCCTGGCTCCAAGCGTGGGGTATTCTGGGAATGCCACTGAGTCCTGATTGGTTCCCTTTCCTGACTACAGGTGAGGCTGTCCAACCTCCCGCCCCTCCGCTCAACTCTCAGGAAAGAGCTGCTGCCCGGCAGGATGGCTCCAAAGCTCTCTGGGTTCTCTTCCTTCACAGACGAGATCAGATTCAAGTTCCCAGCCCACCCCAAAACACCAAGACGGCCACGAATCTCTGTTCACCAGAGAAGTTCACTTCCCAAATGGCCCATGCCCAGATCTTCGTGAATAATGATCATTTTACCAAATGCATTGCTCTTACTCAACTGTCTGGAAAATATGGATTGTTGGGTAGTTCTTTTCTTGCCTGTGATCTCTTTGGGACCAAGATTTATGGTGAAACAATACTGGGCCAAGAGAGGTAAAATGTGGCCGGCTACCTCTTTATATTGCAAGAAAGCCCTCGGGGTGTCTTAGAGGTCACAGACTGCAACTGTTTGAAAATGAAGTCACCATGATAAGGGTTAGAAAGTCATACTCATGTGTATCAGGCTCCATGTCTGCGGGTTGGGTGTGGCTAGAGCATCCTCCAAGGGTCCTTTGTGTTTAAAGTCTTTATCCCCAGAGTAGCACTGTTAGGAGATGGTGAAACCATTGGGAGTCTTTAGGTCACTGGGGGCATGTCCTCAGAAGGTAGTTCGTGGGGGATTCCTTAGTAGTTCTCCCCAGAGCCTTTTCATAAAAGCTTGAGTTCGGCTCCACCCAGCCTCTCTGCTTCCTGTCTTGAGATGTGATCACTTTTCCCACCAAAGGCTCCAGCCATTGCCATTCACCGTTTGCCATGAGGTCCTGGACAGAACTGGGCCAAAACTGTGAGTTCAATAAACCTTTTATCTTTATTAAGTTAGCTGCCCCAGGTATTTCATTATAGTGGTGAAGAGCTGACTAATACAGTTTCCTAGACACAAGAAGAAATCAAAGAAGCACTATCCAGGGTTGAGAGGGCTCCTTATCCCATGGGCAGGGCAGCACACCTCAGGAACAAGCAAAGACTCACAGGAGAATGAGAAGAAGGAGAAGGGAGGAGAGGTATGTGGCCTCCTCGATGCCCCAATTTGATAGGAGAGGCTGTAAGAGACTGAACATCCCTTGGCCTTGACACTCCTGTCTATGAAAGGAGCATCAGTAAAATGTTCCAAGCTTGATAGGTCGCTAGTATGAAAGCGCTAATAAAAACCCACTTGTGATGCTTAAAGTGCATCTGACACCAACTGAAGTCATACAAAGGAACGTGTTTCTAGGGCCAGGAGTAAATGACCCATGGCTTTTGCCAAGAGGCTGCCAGAATATTTCTGGGAAAAGAATCTTGTTTTTGTTCACATAGAGAAAATGGATCAACTCCTAAAAGCCAGAAGTCCCTCATGTGCTGGATCAATGGCTGCTGGTATGCCTGTTTGGAGCTGGTAAGAAGTTAAATAGGGATTTCCAAGATTTGTAATTGTAATTTAAAATAAGCCAGTGATGCAAATGAAGCTGACATTTAACTCCAAGTGGCTGACTGTGAATTGTGGTCTCTGGGTCCCACCAGAACCACATGCACACAGACCCCTGTGCATCATTGCCCTGCTCAGTATTTTGAGGACGTGGCCTTTCTCGGGCCTACGCCTGTGGTGGCATACAGGTGGAGGGACTCCACTTCAAGACCAGCATTCCTCTAGTATCTGGATGAATAGCCTCCTGCTGCCCTGGGTGGGGGGAGGATTTCTAAGAGTTCTGCTCCAGGCCAAAAATCAGTATTCCAGGGGCAGCCCTTACAGACAGATGAAGGTGGCATGACCCAGGCTCCTTTCTCGGTGAAGTTAATAGCACAGCTTTTAGGACTGTCCTGACTATACTACCAAATACCGTGAGACCTTGGGCAAGTTACATTCTAAGATTCACATTCTTTGTCAATAAAATGAGTGTAATAATAACATCTTCTTCAGCATTTAGCACACAGTAAGTACTTAATAGTGGCTAGAGAAGCCAGGTGCAGTGGCGCACACCTGTAATCCCAGCAACTCAGGAGGCTGAAACAGGAGGATCGCCAGTTCAAAGTCAGCCTCAGCAAAGCGAGGTGCTAAGCAACTCAGTGAGACCCTGTCTCTAAATAAAATACAAAATAGGGCTGGGGAGGTGGCTCAGTGGTCAAATACCCTGGTACCCCTCAAAAAAACATGGTTAGAGAAAAGTAATTTTTTTCATTGAAAACTATAACAAAGAGAGTGTACTTAATGCTACTGAACTGTATGCTAAAAAAGGTGAAAAAGGCAAATTATATGTATGTTATCACCTTAGAACTTTTTAATTAAAAATGATACCATGGTGGAATAACAGGGATTGGATTTATCTTCCTGCTTAAACAACTAAAATCATGGACAAAACATCAGGAGTACTTTTTTTTTTTGGTAAAAAAACGACAGGTAATAGAGAAGGTGATTTCTTTTTTCTTCTTCTTCTTCTTTCTTTATTTTGGCACTAGCGATTGAACTCAGGAGTGCTTTAACCATTGCTCTCCATCCCCAGCCCTTTTAAAACACATTTTATCTAAGTAGACAGGGTCTTGCTAAATTTTTAGGGTCTAAGTGGCTGAGGCTGGCTTTGAACTTGCAACCCTCCTGCCTCAGCCTTCTGAGTCGAGTCGCTGAGATTACAAGTGGACACCACCCAGCCCATCAGAGATGGTGATTTCCGAGAGAAGGAAAACAAGCTAGGGCAAAGAATTTCCAAGCCACAACCCAGAGGAAGAACCCAAAGAAGGTTTGATGGTCTTCCTGAGTTAAGGATCCAGGGTTGAGAATCTGAGAAGCCCGAGGCAGAATTCACAAGGCAGAACACCCAAGAGAAGAGAGCTGTGTGCAGAGGAGAGGGTTACGAAGAGGGCAACTAAAGGTTTGCAGAAGGCTCCCCTGGATTGAGTACTGACCTCTGCATTCATGTGAGAAAACCCGGTGAGGCTGGAGAAACAATCAACAAAAGAAGCAGGCCAATAAATCCCCCTAGCTTCCTTGGGGCCAGGAATAGTTGGTGCTCCCACCATCCAGAATGGAAGAGTGCTGTAGTACACAGGGCACACACAGAGTCCTCAGAAGAGCACTGTTCCAGTAAGAGGGAAGAATAGCCTTAGACCAAAGTCTGCTCTGGTCTCCTCTAACCAAGCTTAAAAGCAAGCCTCAAAAGTATTAAAGCAATTTAACTCATTTCCAGAACAAAGTTCAAGAATATTAAAGGGATAAAAAAAAATATCCAGCATTCAGCAACCTAGCATCCAAGAAAGAAAGAAGAAAGAGGCCAGGAGTGTAAAGAAGCAGAAAAATACAAACCAAATGAGGAGAAAAGTCAGTCAATAGGAACAGGCACAGGTGTGGCACAGATGATATCATCAGCAGACAAGGACATTAAATTAGTTATTACAACTGCAGTCCATATGTTCAAGAAGGTAAAGGAAAGCACGAGACACAGAATACATGAAATAAAAATAGAGATGAGAAATGCAATATTGCAGTAAAAAAAGCACACAGGGAAAGGCCAGTGTGGTGCACACTGTAATCCCTGCAACTCAGGAGGCTGAAGCAGGAGGTTGAGGTCAGCCTCCACAACTTGGCAAGTTTCTGTCCAAAATAAGAAATAAAAATGGACTTCAATGTAGTGCAGTAGTAATGCAACCCTGGGTCCAATCCCCAGTAGCAAGAAGAAGAGGAGAAGGAAGAGGAAGAGAGAGAGAATGAGATAGAGAGAGAGTGCGAACGAGAGCAAGCAAACAAGCACACTGTGTGGGATTAACAATAGATCCAACATAGCAGAATCAAACATTAAAAAACTTAAAGGTTTAACAATTCAAACCATCCAAAAGGAAAAAGAAAAGGAATGAGTTTAAACAATGAACAAAACACTAGTGAGCTATAGAACAACTTCACACAGCTTAATGTGTACGTCACTGGAGTCCCTGAAAGAGGGTAGGGTGAATAGAAAAAGTATTTGAGCAATAATGGCCAAAATTTTTCCAAACTCGATATATATATATATATATATATATATATATAAAATTTTTTTCCACAGATTTAAGAAGTTCAGGCACAGGAAACATGAAGGAAATGACCCCAAGGCCTATGAAAAATGGAATGCTTAAAGTCATTCAGCCAAAAAAGAGAAAATCTAAAAAGTAGCCAGAGGGCTAAACAGAGTACACTATCCATACAGAGGAGCAAAAGTCAGTAGGACTGTAGATTCCTCACCAGAAATAATGGAACTTGGAAGACCCTGAGACACGCTTTTAAATCCTTTAAAAGAAAAAGGCTGTCAACCCAGAATTCTATACCCAGCAACAATATCTTTCAAGCCCAAAAGCTGGTCAGGTGCAGTGGCACATGCCTATAATCTCAGTGTCTGGGGAGGCTGAGGCAAGATGATCCCAAGTTCAAAGCCTGCCTCAGCAACTTAGTGAGGCCCTAAGCAACTCTAGACCCCGACTCTACATAAAATATTTGAAAAGGCTGGGGATGTGGCTCAGTGAATAAATGTCCTTGGGTTTAGTCCCTGTTACCAAAAATAAACAAACAAATAACAACAACAACAACACACCAAAAGCTGACTGAAAGCTAAATGAATTAATCTCTCCAAAAAACCTGCATGATGAGAAATGTTAAAGGCCATCCTTTGGGCAGGAGAAAAAAGATATGAGATGGAAACACGGCCCTGGATGGAAAGAAACAGAACAAAGAACTCTAGGCGTGGCACTAGGAGGGTAGGAGAAATGCCACAGACTTTCCCCTTTAATGTAAAAACATCTTTAAAATTGAAAGCAGGATTCCCCTTTCTCCTGCCTTTCAAATAGTCTGTATTTCAGGCACGGAACTCACAGGGCTAGGACCCATGATGCGGGATTTCTCCCTTTGGTTTCTAGCAATTGACTGATGGCAATTATTTTCCTCTCTAGAACTCAGTTTCCCTCACCCATCAACAGGGTATAACATTTCCCAGCCTCTTTTACAAGGTGATTGTGAAGATAAAATAAGTTGATAAAAAACAAAACCTTTTGTAAAATTATACCAGTATGTAAACCCCGCTAGCTGCTCTATTTTCGATCTGAAATGTCCCCCCAAATCCTTATACTCAAGACTTGGTCTCCAGCCTGTGGTTGTATTGGGGGGGGGGGGTGGAACCTTCAGGAAGCAGGGCCTAGTGGAAGGAAGTTGGATCACTGGAGTGCCCTTTAAGGGAGCTTGGTCCCTTCGCGTCACTCTCTTTGCTTCCCAGGTCTCAGGACATGAATGAACAGGCTTCCTCTACCATGCGCTCCTGCCGTGATGTACTGTGCTGCCTCAGGCCCAGAGCCATAGGGCCAAGTGACCAGGGACTGAGACCTCTAAATCTGTGAGTCAAAAAGACTCTTTTTTTTGTTTGTTTGTTTTTGCATTGGATGTGATGGTGCATGCCTGTAATCCCAGCAACTCGGGAGGCTAAGGCAGGCGGTTTGCAAGTTCGAGGCCAGCCTTGACAATTTAGGGAGGCTCTAAACAACTTAGCAAGATCCCATCTCAAAATAAAACATAAAAAAAGGTTGGGTACACTTCAGTGGTTGAGTGCCTCTGGGTTAAAGCCCTATTACCAAAAAAAAAAAAAAAAAGTTTCTTTCCTCTAATATTGGGGATTGACTCAGGGCTTTGCATAGGCCAGGAAAACACTCTACCAATGAGCTATATATTCAGCTCTTTTCTATTTTTTTTGGGGGGGGGCGTGTCTTGGTGAGATGCCAAGGCTGCCTTCAAACTTACAATCCTTTTGCCTCAGACTCCCAAGTCTCTTGGAATTATAGGAATGAACCAGCACACCTACTATAACCTGTTAATCTGTCAGTGAGAGAAAGCTAAACCACTGGTCTTGTCTCAGTTTTGTGGTCCCTTGCAAGGAAACAGCTTTCTTTGGTGACCAGGAGGCCTGCTCAGCTGATGCTGTGTTTAAGTCTGCTTCCGAGACAGCAGCTCTGGGTCCCCATGAGAATCTTCCCTCATCCTTGGGTGTAGGAAAGACCCCCGAGAACACAGATTCCCTCCCATACAATCCCAGCTCTGGTGAAGCTCTCCCTGTAATAGTCCTCTCACAAAAAACAACATGGCCCAGTTGTTCCTGCTGGCCTTACCCAGTAAGGGATTTGGGCTCCCAGAATAATCCTCTTCCCTGGCTGGGCATGAAAGGCAGAGCTCAGCCTTCAGAGCTGCAGCAGGCCAGGCCTTTCTGACTGTTGACTCTCGCTGTTTGCTCAGGCCCAGGCAGGGGACACACAGAGTGGGTTGTGCCAGTGGGTAGAGGGCCAGGCCCAAGTTTGATGTTTAGGAGTGATGAGTCACACTGAGGGGTGCCCAGGGCCGGGCAAGGTGCCACAACTCCCAACCCCCAGGTTGTTCTGAACGCCAACCATCCTACTTTTCCTTCAACAAATATCTGCCGAGTACCCGCTGCATACGGGTCTCACAGCCAGGTGCTTTCTACACATTGTCTGATTTCTTTTTCAAAACAACCCTGTAAGGTTGATATGTGCATTCTCGTTTCACCCATATAGAAATTAAGGCCCCAGAGGTGAGATGGAAGACCCATTCACACTGCCAACTGGTGGCCCAGTGGATCCAAGCCCTCTTCTCCCTCCTAAAAGCCCTTTTCAAATCCCTATGTCATGGTTTCTGCTCGGCCAGGATGTTTGGATACTCACAGGGTCCAGGGGACTGAGGGGGCTTCATAGGGAGAAGCAGCAGAAGCAGGAGTATAGTACTCACTAACGTTTCTGGAAGGGTTTCTACATACCAGCCACTTTGCAAACCCTCCACAGGAACTTCCTCCCTCCTTCCTCTAAGGAATGTTGAGAACAACATAGGAGTGTTTTCCCCTTTCAATTGCTTAGCATTGCACAGCTTGGAAGGGTCTATTGGGCTTTACAGTAGATCTTCTCTGTCCCAAAGAGTCCATGGAATTTAGCTTTGTTCCCCCCAAAGCACCCTGGAGACGATGTAGTTTAATGGGGAGGAGGTTCCAGGAAGCCCTGAGTTGGTGGCAGGGCGGGCAGGTAGTTGAGAAACATGAAAGTGTGGGAAATCTTTAAAAGGTGTGGCATGGAGCAGGCTGCTGTGAGGATGGCAATGAAGACATTGTTCCTCTGGGGACCTTTGGGAACTAGCAGCGAGCAGCTTCTCAAACTTAACCATGCACCTGGGTTGCCTGTGGTCCAGTGGTTATGCAGAATCGGATCCTGAGGTTCAGGGCAGAGCTCAGAGCTCTGCATTTTTTAGGGATCTCTTAATGATGTTGATGCTGCTGGTCCCTGGACCACACTTTGAGTCCCAGAGGTGTAGCACACGTCAGAAGTGTCCTACCAGAAGTTAGAGGCAATATTTAGACTTCAACTTCCACCTGTCATTGGCTGAGGACCACTGGGCACCTAGCCTGCTCTTCTGGTCTGGAGAAGGTCCCCAAGCAGGTTGCTGCTGGGCTTGCAGTCCCCTCTTGAGGTACTGGAATGCAAATGCTGAAGGCACTGGGGGACACCAGTAGCTTCCATGGTACCAACATCCACACTGTGATACTGTTCTGCCCACATCATCCTCCAAAGCCAGGGCTCCTGCTGCCCTTCTGTGGGATGGAAGCCTGGTGTCCACAGGCCCCAGCCATAGAGGGTGAGTGTACAGAATGCACCCAAATGAGCAGCTCAGCAAGTTGGATAGAGCTGCTTCTCAACAGGGCCTCTGGGAAGGGCGCGGAGGAGACTTCTGGGCTGTTCCCAAATCCAGTGCAGACCCCTGGATCCCTAAAGGGGTTCCTGCCCATGTCCTCCATCACTCTTGAACACAGGTGTTGGGGGGTAGTTTTTAAAGACCGTCCAGTGATGGCGAACAGCTTGGGAAGATTTGCACGGATCCCTGGACCAGTCCTGAGCCACCTCGCCTCTCATCTTTGGCCTGGTCAGGTGTGGCCCCAGGAGCTGAACACAGCCATTCCTCCCTCTGGTGTGGGGGCTCCAGAGAGGGGTGGAAAAACATCTTCCTGGCTTGAGATCTGATCACTCAAGGTGCAGACACCAAGCAATCCCCAACCCCAGAGGTGACTGTACAGTGTGTCCAAATGAGAGGGCCCAGACCCAGGAACACTAGCCCCCTCAATTAGCCACTGGCAGTGCAAGGGACAGGGCTGAGCCTGGGGTGAGACAGGCGGACACCTGTGTGGGAACTTCCTGGGGCACAGGCAGTGAGGCAGGGATGACACCCAGGGTGACTCCTCCTCCCCCTAAACACTGACTCAGCTGCTTTCCTTTTGACAGGCCCCTAAAGACCTGGATTCAAGGGTGAGCTCTGCCATTGAATAGCCGGGGCCTTGGGTAAGTTACGTGACCTTTCCTGTCCCCAGGTCCCATCTGTACAGTGGGGGTGATGGTCCCCTCCTTCACAGGCTGTGAATGAGATGACACTGGCAGGACAGTCAGGACAATGGCTTCCTTGCTCAATAAATGTGAGTCATTGCTATCATCACGAGAGAATGGGGTACGCCTTCTCTTGACCCCTTTTCCACTCAGGGCAAGGGTGTCTTCAGTAAGGTTGGCAAGGTGCCAGGAGACTGTCCCACAGTGTGGGACCTCTGTTCTGCTAAGTGGCCACTATTAGCAAAAGAATAAGGTGTGTGCTGTGTAAAAAGCCCCACCAGAGGAAGCCGGAGTGGGGTGTGCACCCAGTGGAGGGTCAGGATGGGAAAAGAGGCGGAGGAGCCCACAGAAAACTGAGGCCCCAGGACACCCATCAGAGGCCTCTGTGTGACCCGCAAGGGGAGCTGGTGGCAAAAGCAGGCGGTGGGCTGGGAGTGGCCTTCACAGTCACAGTTTGCTGACCTCAGAGTTAATGCTTTGGGTGGCTGTGAGGACCACGGTGATGTGGACAAAAATAGGGAACCCAGAAAGAACTAATTTAAGACAGGAGTCAGGAGAAGGGCTGGGGGCCAGATAACAATGAGTCCTGCATCAGTTAGGAATCCGGTTTGACTGTAAGCAACTGATATGGGTTTATTTATTTTTTATTTCATTTAATTTTTGGGCACTGGGGATGGAACTCATGGCCTCATGCGTGCTGGGCAAGCACCTACCACTGAGCCACAGCCCCACCCCTCAAAATTTATTTTTGCTTATAAAGTGAAAATCTATAGTCAGGCGGTTTGGGACTGTATGGCATTTGACGTGTGAAAGGCATCCCAGCTTCCGCTCACTCTCTTCTCCTCCATCTGTCTCACCTGTTTTTCATCTTCAAGGTCACTTTTGTGGTCCATGGTCACAAAATGCCTTCTGCCTCCAGCTTTCACATAGAATTCCACATTGAGGGAAGAAAAACGGGGGAAGTCAGTAATGGCAGGTGAGGATGCCTCCCAACGCGTGGTCCGCTTTTAAAGAGCTTTCAGGAGGGCTGGGGATGCGGCTCGAGGAGAGAACATTGGCCTAGCATGCATGAAGTTCTGTTTGGTCCCCAGCATGGGACAGGGGACTTTCTGGAAAGCCTGGTCCAACAACTTCCCTTTACATCCACTGGCATCCATTGGCAAGGGACCCTGGGACTTTCAGCGGGCACACTGAAACTCCCCACAAAATGGGGGTTCTGTTAGTAACGAAAGGAAGCGTGGATGGCATTGGCTAGGCCGCTGAAGCCTCTGCCAACCAGGCTGCAGGGACTGCGAGGGACCTTGTGCACCTGTCATTGTCAAGGAGCCTGGTTTGTGATATGAGGTGGGAGTCACCCTCAAGTGGGTGGAGCCAAGCATGGAGTTGGGCACTGCCTGAGAAAGAGCTCACTTGCTCTCTTCTGTACCCCAATATCTCACCCAGGGAGGTTGGCTTCCACTTGGAAATTCCGGCTCTCCACTCTGTGGCATCCTACCTGCCTGTGAGCTCCTTAAGGGCATGTTTCCTGTCTTGGTCTTTCTGTTTGTCCAGGGCCAAGCATGCATCTGTCTTGGAGCCCCAGCAGTTATTTGTTGAATAAATAAATGAGCGATTTTAACTTGGTGCAGATGCATGGAGGTAGGGTCCCCGCTGCTGTGTGTTTTGGAGGTCTCAGGGGAGCCGTGGGAGAGAAGAGGTAGGTGACAGGGTGATCTAATTTTCAAACTTATGATCAAGGACCCACCTCATCCCCATTCTGATCTGATGATGACAGAACATGTGCTTTGGACTCTGAAATTCATTCACCAATGGCCCAAGGAGACCGTGTTATATCCCAGCACAATTTCCCACAGATGGATTCTGCCTTTGCCCCATGGCTTGGGCAAGGGTGACTGTTGAATAACTTCCAGGTGAAAAAGGGACCATATAGCAGTGGCTGCACCCAAAGAAGCATCTGGGAGATCAGTGTCTCCTTGCCAACTGTGTGTGTGGCCCCCAGAGGACATCACAAACAAACTCACACCATCTCTGAGCAGCGTAATCCTATAGATGACAGGACATTTTAACCCCCAGAGATCAGGAGGGGTATCGTCTTAGACCAACTGCTACTCCTCTGAATGGAATTTTTTGAAAACTTCCCTACTTCATTCATCCAACGATTCTCAAGCTTGCCTGCCACCAAGCACTTCTTCGGGGGCTGATGCTGACCCAGCATTCGACGCCATCAAATGGGGCCACTCCACACAAGGTAAGTGGCTTCCCCAAAGCTGTGCAGGCAATTATCAGGCAGAGGTAGAATCAAAACTTGGTTTCCTGACTCACCAAGGAAGAAACTCTCATAAAATAAGCAGCTGAGCACCAGGGAGTTGGCGGTTTTATTATAGCTCAAGTGCAACATAACATGACAGAGTTTAACTTTCCATTTTAAGTATGGTATGAATAATTGTGGATCAGCAAATAAGACCAAACAGCATTTGCGGAGGTGTCAAGAAGGTGCCACCAGTTACCCCATTCTGGTTGATGCTTCTCTAGCATAGGATGTGCCACATGAGCTTTAATGATCTGCCAGCTCTTCTGCGAACAGCAGGACATTGGAAGCATCAAGTTGATAAAAAGGGATAATGCTGAATTAAATAAAAATGTCTTAAGGATCCAAGCGGCAGGCACGGCACTAGGGATTCAGCATGAAATTTGATGTGATGCCTGCCTGCGCCCAGGGAGCTCGTCACCAGCCAGGGACCCCACAGGCGGTGGGGAATTTGAATTGCCTGTGCTGCGTCACCAGTAGGGGCAGGAATTTGGTAGTACAGATTTTTGGTGTTAAAAAAAAAAAAAATTCACTTAGGCCTTAAAGGATTGATAGGAATTTTTTCAGGCAGACAGAGGGGGGCAGTCCGTGGTACTTTCCAGAAAGGGGGAAATGAGGGGAAGAGTCCAGAGCCTCAAAAGGCTGAATAGCTAGTGACTGGAGCCACCGAGGTTGGCCATCAAGCAGGTGGGACCAAGCAAGGACAATCAGAGGTGATACGGAAGGGTAATTCTCATAGCTCCATAGAGGATGTGTGGTCAGCAAGGCCAGCAGTGAGAAGAGAAAGGGTTGGTGGGAGAAGAAGGCCAAGGCTGATTTGGCTTTTGCAACTAATGTTCTTAGGTCTAGAAAAGACCAACATCTACTGGGAAGCCTGAGCGTGAAGCACCAGCTGCTGGTGAGATGCTCATTAATTAGCACAGCTGGATTTTTGAATATGATCATGCCTGAAGGAAGGAGCCAGAGTTTTAATCTGCCTCTCCAGGACCTATTTGGATTGGCAGTTAGCACTTGTCGGAGAGCAACAACAAGAAGTTGATTATAACTACAAAGGAAGGAACCCATTTTGAAAACTTCCTCCACCAGGCAAGGTGGTGCACACCTGGAATCCCAGCAACCCGAGAGGCTGAGGCAGGAGGGTGGCTGTTAGACCAGGACGCAAGAAAAGACCACTGACTCCAATTAAAATCAAATTAAAGCAAGCTTATTATTTCGACCGGCCGGGCTGCTTCTCCCTCCCAAAACGGCGGGAACAAGACAGCACCCCACCTTTCCTACAGCCCAGCTTTATAGCCCAGAAAGTTACACAAAGGGGGGTTACAGATAACAGAACTCTGACAAGCATCACACTAATGGTAGTTTACATTTTTTTTTTTTTGCTGGCCCCAACATCAGAATTTATGAGGACCATTAGAGTCTCAGAGAGGGTTGTTGTCTGGCCAGGGAAGGCCAATATTTATGAGGTGTCACTAAAGTTTCAGAGAGGGCTGCTATCTGGTCAGAGAGTCAGGCATGGGTGAGTTCAAGGCACGGGCAGGCATTCCAAGCAGGTTCAGAATTTGCAGTAATTTATAGTAAAGCCGAAATTATCTTTTCATGGCTTTGTGGCAAGATGGCTCCCAATTTTAATAAAAGATCAGGTTGGGTCTATCAGTGGCAAGTTTGAGGCCAGCCTGGGCAACTTAGCAGACCCTGTCTCAAAATAAAAAAATGAAAAGGGCTGGGGATGTGGCTCAGTGGTAGAGCACTTGCCCAGCGTGTGCAAGGCCCTGGGTTCCATCCCCAGCACTTCAAGAAACAAAAAATAAATTAAAAAAAAAAAAAAAAAAACTATCTCCATCTATTTATTCTTTATCAATTTATCTATCTTTCAGGTTTGGGGATAGTCTTTTCAGATTTTTGAAGCGCTGGATGCTTCAGTATATATGCTGTGCAGGGCCAAGGATTTAAAAATAAATAAGTACTAGAAGTAACCAAAGTCAACTTTCAGAGTGTTTTTTTTCCTAAAGGAAGCCAATTATTTCAAGTGCAGTTAACTATATTTGGAGGCTAACGACAGGCTGGTGTGACAGTCCTCTAAATAGAACTGCACAGAGTAAAGAAATACTACAGGCCTTCTGCTGGGACTTCCTGGTTGTAAACAGAAGACAGTGTCTGTAGGCTCTGGGTCCATGCGCTCAATGCCACCCCCAGGTGGGGGGATCTTGGATTGATAATTACAAGAATAGTTTGTAAGCTCTCAGCATGGAAGCCAACTTGGGCTCAGACAGTGAGTGAGTGAATGAATGACAAATGGTGGTTTCTTCTGTGAGGTCTATGTTCCCCAAGAACTCATTTAATTTAATACCTGTATAAATCAAGATTAACGCCCCTATGGGAATAAAATAGAACTTACATTAAAGTTTGTACAGTATGTGAAACTTCCTGTGTTTCCATTGCCTACTTTCAAATTTGCACACTTCAGAGTGTGACCTTATTTCCTCTCTTATAAAGGAAGACCTCTGGTGGACTCATACTTGGAGATGGAGGGTTTTGGTTGGATGGAGAAATAAATATAAAGTTATATCTCCAGAAAGCCAAATGCATGCATATCCAGCGGCATGACCTCTGAGGGTGCTGACTGACATGAAAGTCGACTATGGAAGATTCCAGAACTGTGCCACATGGATCCAACTTTGTCTGAGTCAGAAAAGATATTTTCAAATCTATGATTGAATGATGCTGGAAGGAAAGCAAATGGTATGGTTTGGACAGTTTGTGCCCTCTGAAGCATGTGTTGAAATTCAGCCCCCATTATGAGATATTAAGAGGGTGGGGGCTTTAGGAGATGATTTAGGGCCCTGCCTCACGAATGGGTTAATTCGTGTGATTGACAGACTCTTGACTTAGTAGGGCATCTCGAGAGTGGGTCTGCTCTAAAAGCCGATGTGGCCAGGTCTCTTGCCATGTGATGCCCTGTGCTACCGTGGGACTTGGCCAGCACAAGGCCATCATTAGATGCAGCCCCTTCACCTTGGGCCAGATTTGTGAGCCAAAACAGACCTCCTTTTTTTCTCACTTAGTCTGTGGTATTTAGTGCGACAAAAAAAATGAACCAAAACAACAAATGTTTTTGGATGACAAAATCAGGACCTTTGCACTCCTACCCCACTGTCAATGGGAACTGGCTGAGACCAATGGCCCAAGTCTAAGGTGAGATTTAATAGAGATAAGCATAGACTCCTCTACTTTGATCCACAATAAATATCTGGAGGCAGTACACCAACAGCTAGGACTTGGTGGTTTTAGTTAATAGCAAGTTCAATGTGAATCAGTGGTTTTGGTTACATTAATAGAAATAGAGAATCTAAAATGGAGACTGTGACAATTTTTTCATCAAACTGCACCTGGAATTCTATACTCAGTTCCTCTCTGTTTTGATCAGAAACTGGCACATGTCCAAAAGAGAAAAAGAACAGGCAGAACTTGGAATATTTGTTCTGGAAGAGACTTAAAGAAGCAGCTACTGTTATTCTCAAACATACAAATGGTTGCTATGAACAGATGACTTGTTCGCATTTTTTTAGGATGGTTCAAAAAGTTTCTGGTAAAAGTTTTAGAGAGTGGGTGGGATTTTTGTCTCAAAATAAAGATAATTAGAAGTGTCAGAAGATGCAAGGACCCCCCTGGGGACAGGTGATGAGTTTTGTCATCCTTGTATCAGAGACATTGTGGAAAAAATCTATGCACCTCATTTCCATCTTCTGAGCTCTTGGAAGAGACCCTGTCTCTAAATACAATACAAAAAGTCTGTACAGATGATTCAGAAAAGAGAAAATGATGGCCAGTAAATATATGAAAACCAACGTAACTTTGCTAATAATCAAAATGGCAGCAAGTACCAGCTTTGACTGTAAGTAGAAAAATAATGAAAGAGGAAAATAATACCCAATGCTGGGAAGTGCAATGAAATCAGGTTGCACTCATTGCTGTCAGCAATAATGCATCTTGAAAAGCCTGTGTATGAAAAGCTACACTATTGATAGTACTGTCATTCCAATAGTTCCATAGGCCATCTGAGCACAAGACTGGTTGAGAATATGTAAATTGTTGTCAGAAGATGTTCGCTATAGTATTATTTATATGGAGAAATTGAAAGGTACTTTAACATGAGAAAGGAAGGCAACAGTTACATATTATTGTCATTTTCACTATAGCTACATGCAAAATGTAAGCGCCACCCTGCTGTGGGTATATGTGTGAGGTAATCGCCAGCTAGGACCTCCTGGGGATTCAGTGATTAAATTACATTCCAAATAGTCAGATGTGGCAATAGGTAAGACAAAAAAAAATTCTTCTAAATCCAATCCTGCTGCTAGTTAGCTGTGGGTTTTTTTTTTTGTTTTGGGGGGGTTTTTTGGTCCTAGGGATCGAACTCAGGGGCACACAACCACTGAGTCACTTCCTCAGCCCTATTTTGTATTGTATTTAGAGACAAGGTCTCAGTGAGTTGCTTAGTGCCTCACTTTTGCTGAGGCTGGCTTTGAACTCAACAATCCTCCTGTCTCAGCCTCCCGAGCCGCTGGGATTACCGTGCCTGGCCTGGCTAGCTATATTTATCTGGGTGAATCCTTTTACTTTTCTGCATCTGAGATGCCTGTTCTGTGAGTTGGGAAGTTTGGATTCGACGTTCTCCAACAACCCTTCCAGTTTTGTTTTCTAAAATATTTATTTATTGTTGACACATAAGAATTGCACACCCTTTTTAGTTTTATGTGAGCAGAACAGACTCATTTAATGAAGAAATTGTCTCTGGGGTGGGGGATTACAAAATCAGCCACTCTTTTCAGACTTTCTCCATCATTTGGTATTCCCCATGTAATATATTTTTAGAAGTCAGTTTGAAATGTGTAGCAGATGGGAAAAAAAGCAGAACTCTTAATCCCTCTCAAATAAATTGCTATATTTGAGCGAGATTTAGCGTGTACTCCAAAAGGACTTTATTATGGAGAAACATAAAAACAGTTCTCAAGTCATTAAGGACACTTTATCCTAAAATGCCCATGAATGATTTCAAATTCATGTACGGCTGCGACGAACATTATTCACTCTGTTCCGGAAAGGTCTGTTCATGCCACACAAAGGGGGTGAACGTTTAAGATACCAATTTATTCACTTTTACTTTTTAAAAAATTGTCCCCACACTGAGGGGAAAAAAAAGTTGTCCTTATTCAGCTCATGAATTTTTAAAAATCTCTATCAGTGAAAAAAAAAAAAAAGTCAAGACACTTATGTTTGACCAGATATAGGACCATTTAATTCCTAGGGGTCAGGAGAAGTACAGTGACAGCTCATGAGTTTTCAGTTTATAAACAAAGGCCTCTGAGCCTCTGAAAAATGTCCTCATCTATTCAGAACTTTCTAGAAGGATGTGATTTCTTAGTTCAGAATACTTTCATCAGGCAGAGCAGAGGGACTGATGAGGGGCGACAACACCCCTCACTTCCACCCTTCCAGGTTGGTGTGGGTGTCTCCAGGGGCCTCTGTGGTCCCCAGATGCTGCCAGGCACTTTCACTGCTCTGAGAAGTCTTAGGACAGGTGGTGTCCTTGGTTCCAATGCTGCAGGGGCTACCCTATGACAGGTGCCTCAGGCATTCTGAGTCTAGGGGCTGTCTCCCTTTCAGCCACTTTGAGAAGCACTTACTGAAACCCACTGGGTGCATGTCCTGTTTTCTGGTGGCCCCTTATGTTTGGCCTGAAGCGTTATCTTTGGCCAATTACCCTATTCATCAGATTGTCCCTCAACAACTTCAGTTCTTCCTCCCAATCACGTCTCCTCAAACGCCGACTGGTCCTCCACTGGGCCTTGGGGAGGACACAGCGTGGTTTTGAAGGTGTTTCCAAGAATAAGACTGGGGAGGGCAGCAACAATGGCTGAACGCACAGGAGGCCCAGGGGACCCCCCCTCACCCGGGGGACCCCTGCCCGGGGGGAACCTGGTATGTATGCTCACCAGGAGGTGGGCCCAGGACTCGATGGTGATACAGGACAGGAGGTAGAGATACAGCCTGAGCCCCTAGGACAAGACACAGTGGCCGTGGGGTCCCTGTAGCTGGGTGGTGACTGAGACCAGCTCTACTGGGGGCACTGCTGCTAGCAAGAGCTGTGGGCAGGGCACACTGGCAACAAAACCAGAACCAACGGAACCAGAACACCTGTTCAGAACCCCATCTTTCCCAGTCCCCCACTGGGACTGGTGCCCAGTGGCCTATTTCTTATTTAAACTCCCCCTCTTTTCTACCCAGCTCCGTGTTGACTCTTGGGGTGGGCTATGGCTATGGTCTGTGTCCCCCAGAGGTTCATCTGGTGGGGCTGGGGAGGAGGAAACTGTATGACGTGAGGTCCAGGGGAAGGTAACCAGGGGCATCACCCTTGGCAGGTTAGTGTAGCTCTCCTGGACTCCAGGATATCCCCCAGGAGGGCACATCACCAGAAAAAAGAAGCCAGGCCCTGAACACCTCCTGCTTCCAGTCTCCTCGTGATGTCCCCCTTCTGCACACTGCAGGCTCCCTCTTCTGTTTCTCCACCACATTGTGATACCGCCAGGCGGCCCTTGCCAGGAGGTTGGCACCACACTGTTTGGACCCTCTAGCCACCAGAATCAAAAAACAAATAAATCGCTTTACTTCATAAGGTACCCAGTCTCAGGCTTTTTTTTTTTTTTTGATAGCAACAGAAAACAGACTAAGGCAGGGCATATGTGTGCAGCAGGCGGGGGTGGGCACTTGAGGGGTGATGGAATAAATCCTGAAAGATGAAACCCTTAGAATGTCATCACAGAAAACCCTCAGGGCCTGGGATAGGCTGGTAGGCCCCAGTGAGCACAACTTCAGTTTGTTATTTGACAACTTCACACATTCTAAGGCTGGTGGTGGGAGGCCTGCGGTCCCCCAGCTCTTCACGCCAGACCCTGGAACTCGCAAGATCCACAGGTGAACCCAGCTCTGGACTGTGCCTTGCAGAGAAGCCTGTGGTCTCCACCCAGATTAAAGCATGTATGGGGATGGGCAGCCGAGGCTCTGAAACCAGACCGCAAAAACCAGCGTGCACACCCTCCCGCAGGTGAGATAGAGAAGACTCTACCGCTCGGCTTCTGCACACGGAGTCACAGCGCACACAAGACTACGTGGGGCTTTTCATCAATTGATGCAACTCAGTAATTTTTATTGCAACTGGAAGACAATACATCACAGAAACTTTATGGTAGGTCTGGGGAAAAGTGTTATTTACAATAAATGATGAAATAGTTTGTCTTTGGCAATATGATTACATATGAAGAATGCAAAATGCGAGTATGATACGCCTCCAAAGCAACACCACCACGTCCCTAGAGTTCGGCTGACTGCGCCTGTCTCCACACTGCTTCTTTAGGTTGACACAAACACAACTGAACATCGATTTCTTTCTCCTTTACAGTTCTCCCTTTCTATTCATGATATTGGCAGTTTTCAGACAGAAAATACAGAAAAAAAAAAAGTTGGCTTCTGAAAAATTATTACTTTTGTAAATTAATTTGGCCATGTAGGTCCGTTGGCCAGCTAAGGTCAGGTGACCCTAAGTGTCAATCGTAAACCTCTTGGTCTTCTGATTGCTTTATCACTTTTTTTTTTCTGTAAAACAAAAACAAAACTCATAAATGTTACAGAATCAGAGTATAAAAAAAAAATGTACAAGGGCATATGCTTTCCAGACACACATGGACATTTTTTCCCTCCACATTTTCACCATGGCAGTGTTAAGTAGTGAGGGTGAATGACGCGATGGAACTGGTTATTGAATCAGCTGTGAGCTTGGATGGCCTCAACATACACATCAAGAAACAGTGACGTTTCCAAGAACTGAAAGTGTGCTACGTTTCTTCTAAAAAAAGGGGGCATGGGGAACTCAGGCCACAGTCATGAAAGGAAGGATAAAATACAATTTCTAAGTTTGACAGATTCACCATATCGAAGTCTGTGAGAATCCAATATGGAATATCAACAATTTGCAAAAAGGTAGAGAAGGCGATTCTCCGCTTTTGCAAATGAAATACAGTGGAAAAACACTGCTGTATATATTCCAAATAAATAGTCTTAAACTTCAACACTAACAAAACAACAGGAAGGGTACTTGTGAGCATCTCAGAGGAAGTCAGAAAGGATCTTTCACACCGGTCTGATTTCAGAAGCGCAACAGAGATGCAGCACCATAGACACATCGGTTTTTCGGCCATTAAAAGATGGATCATTTTAAAAATGGTGTTTTCCTTCCTTAATTTTTTTTTTGGTCAGTGAAGCTAGCACTTGTTTGCTGAACTGTGGAAGAATGCCAAGGTCACATACATTATTCATGATAAAGCAACCGAGCTGAGGAGGAGTCTGTGCTTAATTCAAGAGTAACCAGCAGGAGAGAAGATACATGGAGTTAGCCGCCAAGACCAGAGGTCACAGAGGAGTTCACAAAGGGAGGCAGGTCTATACAGAACACTGAACGCTGTGTGTAAATCCTCATGAGATTCCAGGAAACAGGAACACCACACAATGTACACACTTTTGATTTACACATTCCGTTACAGAGGAAGAGAGAGAGAGAGAGAGAGAGAGAGAGAGAGACGCCATTACAACTTTGTAACTGTGTTAACTGCAATATAAACCAAAGTCCAGAGTTTGGCAGGTAACTAAAAGGGGTTTATCACTTAGGTTATATAGCAAAAGTGTTGATGTATATTATATATAGTAGTATAAATAATAAAAAAGTATTATTTAAATTAGATCACAGTGCTGCACCATGGGCATAAGTGTCTGATATAGTATTGGTGGGCCGGGAGCTACAACACTAAAGACTTAACTGTCAACACTGGTAAGTCACAATCGAGAGGGGACACAGAGTTCTGATGTTTTCTTTTGGTGGCAAAAAAATTTAAAAACTTCTGAAGATGAAAAGAAAAAGACTTCTCTATAGAAACATAAAAATAAATTGCAACATCTGGGCAGCTGTGATCCACCAGAAAGAAACCAGTCCCAACCTGAATACAGTTGAAAGGGAAAGAGAAATCACATCAAACTGAACCCGATCCCATGTGGAAAACCCTCCCATGTCCATCGCTTGCACAGATCTCCGGTTCCTGTCAGAGCCCTTGCGCCAGAGGCCCCTGGAGAGTGGAGGCATTGAGGCTGACCACCTGCACTTGTCGCTGGGCAGACCTGGCGTGCTGGACTCTGAGCTGGGCCCAACAGCCATCTGCACACGTTTTTCACTCGAGTCCACTGCCTGACGCTGTCCCCCAGGGAGGGGCACCATTCAACATAATGGTCTCTTCCAGAATGCCTCGTGGTCGTGACCACTGTGTCCAGCAAGCACTAGACATGCGGACTGCCTCTTGGGAGAAAAATCCATTCCTGGGAAAGGCCTCTGACACAGTCCTTCTCAAACACTGAGATCCGAGACTGAAACCCGTGACAGTTGTCTTGGCTATGGTTTTCTCAAACCACCATCTAAGGGCGGGTTTGGTTCATTTTGAGTTTCAGATAGACGGCCTTGCCAAAGAACTATACTGACTGGGGTGGGGGAAGTAGGAGCTTGTGGTATATTGTAAGGCTGGGAAAAAAACCTATGATGCAAACCCTTTCCACATAGTACTAGATAGAGAAAAGACAATTACAGTAGGATAAAAATAACTGTCTATGTGCATATCATTTAAGAAAAAAGAGCTACGATCTCTTTCTCTTAAATGTGTCCGAGGGCCAATAGCAAGCACTTGCAGATGTCACGGTGCTGATGGGTTCAAGGTTGTTCTCCAAAGCATCTTGAAATATTGCTATAGTTCCCCATCTCCCCCTCCCCCCACCCCGTGAGTATGTGAGATACTGGAATGACACACAAACCACCACTTCTCCCGGCAGGAGAAATGAAAGCGCACCACCACACCCCAGGATGGTGCTCAGGCGATGGGTCAGACTAATGGATACATATGCTAGTTTGGAAGCTAAAAGAACATCTGACATTTGGGAAGGAATTCCAAGACTAAAGTGAATAACATTTAAGCAAAATATTCTTTCACAAATAGGCTTGTGCTTAAATTCTCTACTGCTCTTGGAGGAGGGGGTAAGAGAGCGTGCCTCCTGCCCCTTGGCTTGTTAAGGACACGGACAACCTCGTGAATTCACTACAAACAGCCACATACACATCGATATTTTTTTTTTCCTCAACAATCAAAATACAAAGTTAAACACAATTGAGCCATTGTTTTGGTTATGCATAATGTGTATGCCTCCAAAAACAGAAGAAAAATAGAAAAAAGTACCCTCACTAAAGTTTCCCCAACAAGTCTTCCAGAAGATCCAATGAAGGTGCCGAGAGAGACTCAGGAAAATAACACTTAGCTGCCCGATGAGGTATTTATGCAAAAAGAGTGGTTCTGGAGTTAAGAACACACTTATATTTATCTATTTCTCAAAAGAGATCAGAAAAGTAAATCACACACATTGCATTTTATTATTTTCTAAGAGAGGCATCTGCCCCCTTAGAAAAATGAAATGAGGGGAGACAGCCCACTGTGGGGTTTTCCTTGGAAGAAGTCCCCTGCCAGAAACAGTGCTGATGTTTACCTCTGCCTTTCCAGAGAGAAGTCTGAATTGAATCGTCTTGGGTTTGGGGGATCGAGGTGGTGGCCTTTTGGGCTTAATCAGGTGACAACACAAATTGAAGTGTGGCTCAGGTTCCATAGCTGTGCATGGCTTTTAGGGTGTTTGATGTTTGGGGAGAACGAAGGGGACGGAGCACTGCAAAGATAGATCTGCGTCCCCACCTAATCCTGAACATCACGGGCACGCACTCAGGCTTAGTGCAGGGGAAGGAGCCTGGGCCACGACATGGACATGTCTTCCAGGTTCTCTCATCAGCAGCCCAGAGAAAGGCAGGGATGGGAGCATTCTGGCTGATGGAGTTCCTGACGGTAGCCTGTGATGGCCCATGGGCTTGACTTTGGCTCACAAGTGTCCTGGTGTAAAAATTCAAGATCCCCTTAGTCCCCTCCCTGTCCCCGACCACCAGATCCTGAGCCATGATAGTAGGTGCTTTTGTTTTAAACACTTCCCTCCATTTGGATGGAAGATGATATTCTTCTGATTTTTTTCTTTGGATCTCCAAAACAAAAACAAAAACAAAAATAAATTTTTTTTTTTTTTAGGCAAAGATAAGTTTCTGGTCTGCGTGACATCGTCTGGTTGTCAAAATTCAGCTCTCACAATCTAGGTGGTCCAATTCCAGGTTGTTAGTGTGCTGAGGTGGTAGAGATGGCCGGCCCCCTCTCTCTTACTTTGAAATGGCATTGTCCCAATGAAACACCTGGGGCTGGCCTTTCTCACCCTCCTGTCACTTCCTCCCTCACGTGTACTCTATCTCGTACCCTCACCCAATAAGGCCCATTAGCATGTTTCCCCTTCTGGTGAATTTGCATATATTCACTGCCTTTTTCCTAGAACCAACTCAAGGTCATGGTTTTCTCAAGTAAGCATCCCATAATTCTCTTGATTCTATCATACACACTCACTACGAAGTTTGCCCTCGAATTATTGCGTCATGTTAAACATGTACAGGCAAAGAGAAAGCACACGCTCTCCAGCAGAGAATCAGAGGGGTCGGGCTGAGTGCAGACAAGGCAGTGCAGAGTCAACCATCCAAGCCCTACCAGAGCATGAAGAGATTTTTATATTGCAGAGTAAGTTCCCCAACAGTCAGAATTTGTCCCTGAAGAAGATTAAACCTTAAACACCTGCTTCAAAAAACCAAAACAAAACAAAAACCCAGAAAAAAAGAAAAAAAAAAAAAAAAGAAAGAAAAAGAAAAAAGGAAGAGAAATAAAGAAAAAAAAAAGGAGGAAAACAAAGAACCTCTAAGCCTAAGGGCTTAAAAATTAGAGGCATAGCCTTTTCTCTATTTTCTATATTTATATGAAAATAATTCATGCTTCATGCTAAATACATTATTTACCTTACAAGAACTTTTGTTATTTTTGAATAAAAAAAAGTTTGTTTTTTATGATTTTTTTTCTTTTTTTTTTTTTTCTTTTTTTCTTTAAAGGAATCCATGCATTGTGGATCAGAAATTTCTGCTGGCTACACTGGCTGAATGTGGAAATCAGATTTTTTTGCAAAGATGAATATTGACTGACATTAATTGCAGGCTCCTTTTTGAGGGCAGTATAGGAGTTACTTATTATTATTATTTTTTGCCATGTTTTACTTTTGAAGTGTGTCCATCAATGTGCCTTTATATACCACACTACTACTGGCAGGTTTGGTAGCTTTTTTTTTTTTTTTTAATTTCACTTGGATCAAATGGTTTTGATAGACAGAAAAAGAATCTGTACCATTATTTCCTTCCTTAACAGCTAATGTCAATTTTCAGACTTGATTGCTTTTCACTTGGGCAGTTTAGAAGATATGGCCTGTTTGTTTTTTTTTTTCATGAGCTTTCTCTTAGTCCCATTCATATGTGTGGGGTGTGTGTGTGTGTGTGTGTGTGTGTATGCACGTGCAGGACCAACCTTCAGGCTTATGGCTTTTGGAACATATTCTTAGCTACAGAACAGAGTAATCACCAATGCGACTACAGTTTACCCCACTTCTTGGTCACTGACACCTGACGTGTCTCAATAGTTCGGTGCTCAGCTTGTAAGACATCACCAGGCCTCAAGGATCGGAGCACAGAGGACTGGTGGCAGAGCCCGTGCTTGCTGTATGGCAATGCCCAGGGCATTCCTTGCCCAGTGGGAAGCTGGGTGCACAGGCCTGGGTCTGTGTCTAAGGGGACGTGGGGTTCTTCCTTTTCTCCCATTACTGTATGTGTCTCTCCATTCAGTGAACCCAAATGGAAGGACATTCTTTTTAAACCTAAGGGTTGGGCCTGAATGACCATTATTTTGCACACGTGCCTTCTAGGTGCCAAATGTGTTCTCAAAATGTGGCATTAACGTTGACATCCCTGTGGGTTCAAGCCACATGTTTCTGACAAGCTGCAGGAAGCAATGGTAATTTTGGCTTTTTCTCGGTTTTGTCGTCGGATAATGAAAAGCTTTTGTAAAACAGCTGAGTGTCAATATGAGTTCTATGGCTTCAATCTCCTTTAAAAATAAAATTCTTAAGGGTCCAAAACAAAGGAGAGGGGGGCAAATTAAAAAAAAAAAAAGTAAGAAAAAAAAAAAGAAAAGAAAGAAAATCAAACCAAAAGAAAAAAAAAGTTGCTGATATTGCCACAAATCATTAGAAATCTCCTGACATGCTGAAACCAAATGGCCATAAGTTCAAAACAAATCAATGACTTGTTTTCAATTTTTTGTGGTTTCCTTCTGCTCCTTCTGCCCCTTTGCCGTCCGATTGGTGATGTTATTCAAACAGGACCGAATCCCTGCCAAGTGCAGGAGCGACCCGGCTGCCTCTTTCATCTCCTCGTCGTCGCTCTCAGGGGGCTTTTCCGTGCGTCTCTTTTTGAGGGGCAGCGTGTCGCTGGGGACCTTCCTGGCCTTGGCGAAGTGCTGGCGCTTCTTGTGCTGGGATGCGTACCCGCTGTCCCCCAGGGCATCCTTGGCCTCCTTCTGGCTGGGCTTCCTGTCGTCCTCCTCCGTTTCGCTGTGGCTCTCGTGGCTCTGGAAGCTGCCCTCGCTGCCCTCGCTGCCCTCCTGGCTCCCCTTGGTGGCAAACTCGTAGTGGTCGTCGGCCGAGGAGGAGGAGGAGGAGACGGAGTCGCTGGTGGGCGAGGTGCTCCGGGCGTTGGAGGACTTGGCACTGCTATAGTTGTGATCCTCCTTGGGGTCTCCGCTGACCACGGGGGAGCCGCAGGATGGCTCACTCTCAGTCCGCATCCGGCAACTGGTGATGCCGTTCCTGCTGGGCGAGGACATGGGGAGGGATGGGAGACAGAGGGGACACAGATTAGATCTCTGTTGGAGACTCAGGTGCCCAAATGTATGCAAACACCAGTTAGCCATTAAAAAACCTGGGGCAATGGGCGGATCTGCTTGAAGACTAAGACCTCATCCTTGACACCTGGGCCTCTCCTGCTTATCTCCCATCAATGGCTGAGCTGTTAAAGCAATGGTTCAGCAGGGACGGCAGCGGAAGCTCTGACCCTTACATTAAACCACAAAAATCAAATTGCACTTAGTTCCTTGTAGCCCCCAGCTCCATGGAGTCAGGTACCATGCCTGGGCATTTCAGAGGAAAAAAAAGACATTCTCTCCCAAAGACAGTGTATGAGGAGACTTTTATCAGAAGGCTAAATACAGTGTTCAGCAAAGAGACACCTGCCGCGTGGGGACTGCTATTCACTCCATCCTTCATTCAACCTACCAACATTCACTGTGTGCCTGACAGGAACGCATGACCTCAGGGAGGGGCCCAGGGAGGTCACATACAGACACTATGACGAAGACGCTGCAGTCTGACAAAGAAGCATGTCAAGTTTCTAAGAGAGAACTGCCATTTCCTGGAGCGGCCACCGCCAAGTGCCCTGCTGAGAGCACCTGGATGACTGCGTTCAACTCTATAAAGCAGACCTGAGCACCTTAGTTTCGAGTCACTAGAGGGGAGGTCTGGAAAGTTCGGTGATTTAAAATCCGCAACTGAGAAATAGTCGAATCAGGGCTGAAACCAAAGTCTGACTGCCAAGAGAGCCAGGCCACCTGCCACCACCCCGCTGCAGGCTCCCCATGGAAAGGCTCCCTGCCACGGCTTTCCTTCAGGACCCTGGAGGCCTCCTCATCACACCTGGGATAATCTTCTTCTTTTCTGTGTATCTGAGCAGTGTGCTGACCTCCCTTACGGTTCCTTATCAGCAGAATGGGAAATGTCCCTCTGCCCACCTCCTGGGTAGCTGGGCCGCCCACAGGAGTGAACCCCTGCAGTGCCCGGCCAGGAGTGGCAGCTGTGATGTTTACTCCTGGTCAGGCCACCCGTGCCAAGTGTCTGGGTGGCAGCTGTCTTTCTCATGTGCCTGGCACACGCTAGATGTTCAGCACAGGTGGAAATCAGAAGGATGAATGCTTGCTGGAGGGAGAAAGGACAGGGTGCCAGGGGACTTTCTGAGGAAGAAGAGGCATCTGACCTTGGATGTGAGGGCCAAGGATTTGTGCAGGGATGAGACATACCCTGGTGCCCCAGGCTGGCCCCTTTTCCTGCTAGCTCCTCCACCTCGTGAGACCCTTCTAAGAGACCCAAGGAACTCGCCACACTCTTCCTGCCTGGACTGTACACACTCTGACTTTCCCTTCAGGAGGGCATTGCCCACCATCACCAAGAACCATACAGCGGCCAGTTCAATGCCTGTGCATGTCAGCTCTGCAAGACACCGCCCAGTCACAGCATGTCCTACCTGGCAGACACCCAGCAATATGACCAGGGAATGAAGGAGCTAGATGGCACTTTGTGGCACAGAGTACAGGAAGTGGCTCTGGGTCCTTCCACCAACACTGACCAGACCCAGCCTGAGGATGCGGCACTGACTGAAAAGCTGCACTGGTCCAAAGGCCGGGACCACCAGGGAGACACTGTAGAGAGCCCCTTGTCCTCCTCCCTCCACTCCCTGTGGGCCTTGGGGCTCACAGAGCTTTCACACATAGAAAGTGAAAGGGGAGGAGGAAAGAGCCTCTAACGCAGATGTAGATGGTATGGCAGGGGGTGAGGCCGGGGAATCTCCCGCCATCCAGTTTCCAAGGCCTGTCCTACTGAATTGGGGCTGATGGTGAGAATCCCCATCACAATGTCCATCAGCAAAATGTATAATGGCCATTGTCAAAATGTAACCTTTCTTAGGTGCCTCGAGATCATTGTGGTCAACAATTACACAAACGGGTGCATTTGTACAAGGAGCCCTAGTAGGTTCCAGAAGAGCCTCAGCTTGGGCCCTACACTATGATCCCGGATTGCATCACTTGCCCCAAATCCTCGTAGGTCAAGCCAGACAGACCTGCGTTCCTGAATCAGTGTTGTGTGTTAGTGACCAAGAGGGCTGTCTGTCTGTCTTATGCCTTGGGCCTCAGCTTCCTCATGGCCCTCACAGGGCTCTGTGAGGATTAAATAAGTCCCAGGCACAGAGGAAGGTTCTTAGAGGTACTTGATGTGCTCACCTGGGAAAGACTCATTTTCTCTTTCTCCCCTGGGTAAGAGGTTTATAGGAATCCAGCATAGAGTCAAGAAGCACTAACCAGAGGAATTCCTCCAGGGTTTGCCTGAGGACACAGTCCCTGGGCTTTGGGAACTAACTGGCCTCCTTGATATCCATACTCTGCAGATTTCCTGGCTACGTCTCTGGTACATACAAATGGCTGAGATAGGATTACTCCGAGGTGTTTACCAAATGTAAAACTTTGAATGAATAGAATTTATCATACAGCCAGTCCTAACAGTTATTAAAGTAAATGAAAAAGGAAGTCTCATGTCATGGCTCTCCTGATCTTCACTGTTTAAGGTAACTACTGTGAAATACAAAAGCAATCCGTCTATTGAACTAGACCAAACCAATTCCTACTGAATCCAGCTACATTTGGATGAGTGAACAGGGCTGTCTGGCTTTTAACAAATCAATTCGGTTCTAAATTCTTCTCACTGTAACAACTTGGGGCTTGGGACTCACTTCACTACCACCGTTCAGGGGAAGGCAGGACCCTTCTCTGAACACATGTGAAGAAGAAGAAACCCCCGAGACCGACGAGGTAGGAGAAGCCTCCACCAAGTGACTTCCTTGTGTGTCTAGGCGAAGCGCAGGTGGTGTTCACTGTGATTTTCTTTCCTCTTTTCCATAGGTTTGAAATTTTTTTAAATAAGAAGTTTGGGGTGGTGGGTGGAGAAATACTATAACCAAAGCGAAATGGTGCCAAAATTCTACCCTACCCCAAGAGGAAAGACTTTGAGTCGGAGAATCCTTCTCTTTAGCAGCATCAGAGAGGCGAAAAAGACCCGCTTGACCCAAATGGACACGTTCTTCAAAAGGACATCTCATGGATGAAAGAATAGAAAATTGTTCCTGGGCCCCTGATTCTGTAGATGGTGGGGTTTCTGGCCACTTAGAATCAGACTGCTTGCTGACAGCGATTCCACAAAATACCTTGGAACATGGCCTGCTCAGCCTTTTATAGAAACTCCCAGGACCCTGAGACTGGCCCACCGTGGCCTCCCTGGTTCTCAAGGACAATCCAAGCAGGAACCTGAAATATCTCCCTGCAACCCCAAAGAAGGACGTCTACTGTGATGGAGACGGAAACATAACCATTGACAACACGTCCAGATGCAAAAAGGCGCAGACATAACTTCAGGGAGGGAGAATTAAAACAGAAACGTATCCCTTTCTCGTTGGATGAAATTAGCTTTCCCTGAGATTTTAGCATGGGCTCAGAATCCATAAATTACACACGCAACTCAGTGGGAAGTGACAAGCTCCTTCAATTATTAATGACTTGGCGCGAAGTGATTCATGATGGTGCAAGCCAGCTGCACGGAGCTGGTGTCAAATGCTCCCCGCTGCAGGGGTTGTCATTACAGGACACCGAATGCTTAAAAGAAACCAGCCATCCTGAACACATGGGAAGGTGAGTCTCTAACCTCCTCGAAAAACCATTCATTAAAATGAACGTGGGATACGTTGGAAATGCCTGTAATTTTTTCAGGGTTAGTAAAATTTACATTCATGATACTCAAATGATCATACATTAGCATAAATGAAAGCCACCTGATTTTACTAGACCTCTAAAGCACACAGTTCAACAAAACCACGTGCTGTTAACCGGAAAACCTGGAACTCATTCTCTCGTCAACCAGATGAGAAAAACCAAACAGCAAAGAGAGCTCCCATTTGTTCCAGCCAAGAAGGAGCAATGTTTGCAAACGGCAAGTTAAGGTAGAAGTTGATGCTTAGTCATGGCCCTCCTCTCCTGCTGTCCCCCCCCCCTTTCTTCCTATAGGTTTATTATTTGTTCTATTACAGTTAAGCAGCGTGTGGAGACTCTGCCCTTTACTGGTTGGTGTGCTTGGGCTCTGTCTGGAACTGATGGCTTTATGCCTACCTACAGGTTATCATTCAGGGTAACTGTCCTCTCAAGCACTGACTTGAAGGCAGTGATCCTGAGTCAGATGGGAAAACCAGACAGAATTAATAGGAATACAGTGCTTCTTGCCCCATCCAACAACAAGTAGAAAGCCCTGGGCAAGAGATGACCAGGGAGGGGCTTCTGCTCCCACACAGGTGGCAGAAGAGACATTTGGAACCCATGCTCCTGACGGCAACACAAAGGATTCTCAATAAAGTACAGCAACGTACTGTAAAGTCACAAGGAAATGAGGGGAATCTCAGACACCCACGTAGACTTACCCAGTGAGCCTCATACACACAAATGAAAACTGAACAACAAAACCTGAAATGTGGGCAGCTGGCCACTAAGGAAGCCGGGGTTTCCCTGGAGCACATGCCCACCCGGGCCTGGAATGAGAGCCCAGACTTATGCACAATAAAGGGCAGGGGGCGGCAGGAAGGCTAATTTGTCAGGCTCGTGGTT
Source organism: Marmota flaviventris (assembly GCF_047511675.1). NCBI lineage: Eukaryota > Metazoa > Chordata > Mammalia > Rodentia > Sciuridae > Marmota > Marmota flaviventris. The sequence goes on along the minus strand of NC_092499.1, from coordinate 15,707,148 downwards.
ATGTGGACCCTCCAACGGAGTTAAAGTAGCCTTGTGTCCACCAGTCCCTCAGGCCTCCAGCACAAGTTTTAAAAGCAAACCTTCTGGAAGAACACACTTGAACCCCAAGCTACAGAGAATTCCCCCAGATAAGAAGGCACAGAACAGACCTTTATGATAGTTTTAAAAAATCATAATAAACACAAAGGAACTAAGCTACTGCAAGCCAGAGACAACTGAAAAAAGCAACTATAAAATCTAAGACTACTCATGTGGAAACATTATAGATGGAAAACATAAAGTTAGGATGTCTCAAGAAACACAAGAGAGAACTGAAAAATATTGGAAAGGAAGAATACACTGTATTCCAATTAAGCGGATTTTGGAAAGTACCAAATAGAGCTTCTACAGATGAGATGTATAACCCCTGAAATTAAAAAACTCAATTCAGCTGGGCATGGTGGCACACCCCTGTAATCCCAGTGGCTGGGGAGGCTGAGACAGGAGGATCACAAGTTCAAAGCCAGCCTCCGCAAAAGTGAGGTGCTAAGCAACTCAGTGAGACCCTGTCTCTAAATAAAATACGAAATAGGGCTGGGGATGTAGCTCCATGGTTGGGTGTCCCTGAGTTCAATCCCCAGTACCCAAAACAAAACAAAACAAAACCCTCAATTTAGTTAGAGAAAAAAATGAGTGAACTGATGATGTACCTTAAGATGTCACTCAAAATGCAGCAGAGGGGGACAAAGAGATGGGAACTGTGAAAGAAAGGCGGGGTGACAGCCCAAGAGGATCCCATGTAAACCTGGGTGGAGTCCCAGAGTGGATGGAAAGAGGGGCAGATCAATACTTGAATAGAAAGTGGCTGGGGATTTCTGGTTTTGATGAAAGGTACCCATTTTAAGATTCCAAAAACCAACAAATCTCACGCAGGATAAATACAACAAAACACGGACCTATGCACGCCACTGTGAAACTTCAGAATTTTATACCCAGTCCCACGCTCTTCTAAAAAGAAGTGCAAAACACCACTTATTTTCAGCCCCAAATTCAAGGCTTTCACTATAGACCCTCCGTATAAGAACATTTTTTTTCTTTCTTTCTTTCTTTTTTTTTTTGAGATGGGATCTCATTATCTTGCTTAGGCTGATCTTGAACTCATGTGCTCAAGATCCTCCTGCCTCAGCCTCCCCTGCAGCTGGGATTACAGCCATGTGTCACCACACCCGGCTGACAACTTCTCAAGGATGTATTTCAGGGACAAGAAAATGATCTAAAAGGGAAGGCCTGAGATGTAAGAAGAAATGATTAGCAAAGAAAATGCAAGTATTGATTGTACAATGCAATGATCATAATGACTAAGTGGCTTTAAAAAACAAACAAAACCAAAATAGAACCAAGGTATTGGACAAATGCAGCGTATCATTTGGGGTGTGGAGCAGACCGAGGTTAAAGCATTCCAGAGGCCCTGTATTGATCAGGAGGTTAACGATATCGATCAACTTTAGACATTTTAAAATATTCATGTTAAAAGTTCTAGGATCAAGACTGAAAGACAACAAACAGGATGTATGACTTCCAGACCATTAAAGGGGGGAAACAGTGGAAGGAGGAGTCGGTGAACTTCAATCAATTCAAACTAGTGCTGGAGAGGGGGGAAAAATACCTGGGAAAACAGGGACAAACAAAAATGCAAAATGACAAAGACGAATCCAACTCTGTCAATAAAAATGGGTTAAAAATCTTCAGCTAAAAGCTACATATCATTAGCATGGATTTTTTTTTTTTAAAAGCCATACGTTGTTTATAAGAGACAAGCGTAAAATAAAAAGACAAAGAAAGGTTAAAAGGATGGAAAAAGTTGTATCACGCTGGTGTAGTGCTATTAAAAAGAAATGACCGATTTTAAAGGCAAAAATTATTACTACCGATGAGGCGTCATTAAACATTCATTAAGGCTCAATTCACCAGGAAGGTAAAACAGTTTAAAACAAGCAGACTTCCCATAAAAGTGCTTCAAAACACAGACTCTTAAAATGGAAAGAGCCACAAGGAGAAATAGCCAAATCCACTCTGTAATGGGAGATTTTAATAAATCACTCTCAGCATTCAACCGACGGTGCCCTTTCTCTCTCACACACAACACAGCCGAGGTTACCAAGGAGATCTGACCTGACAGACGTACACAGAATATGTGCCAATCATGAAAAAGGCATATTCGTTGGCAGCACACATGGAATATTTTTCAAAAAGCTGATTTATACTCGACCCCATCATTTAGATGAGGCATAGATTATCTCACCAAGTTACTGTCCACAGTGCACTGAGGTTAATGGTCAGTGTTGAAGAGGTAACAAGACCAAAGCAAAGCAAAACAAAACAAAAAGGCAACAGCATTTCCTCTTTGGTTTAGAAATTAAAACCAAAAAAACAAACAAACAAAAAAAGAAATGACCGATTTTAAAGGCAAAAATTATTACTAAAATAAGGAACACAGAAAAAAACCAAAAACAAACAAACTTCTAAAAATACCCATGGGTCAAAGAAGAAATCAAAGCTGGGGGGGGGGGGGCGGTGGGGAGAGAAAAAGGATATAAATGAGAACTCAAATAGGACACAGTTAATAAAAGATATAAACTAACTTTTATATCTATATGTGCAAACCTACATGAAATGGAAATTCCTAGAGTTCACTAAAATTAATTCAAAAGGAAATAAACACAATTTGTCCTATAAACATTACATAAGTTGAAGCTCCACCAAACATCCAGGAACAGATCATTCCAACTGTATACAAACTCTTTCAGAAAGTCTAAGAGTGAATATTCTCATATGGGGCTAATGAAATCTTTTTAAAAAAATATTTAGATTTTTTTTTAAGTTATTGATGGACTTTATTTATTTATACGTGGTGCTGAGAATTGAACCCAGTGCCTTGCACATGCTAGGCAAGTGCTCTATCACCGAGCCCCAGCCCCAGCCCACTGGAATCTTGATACTGACATAGACAAACACAGAACTAGAGAAACATGCTACATGAACAAATACGTAAGATTCACTAATTCTAGTAACATGTAAAACATATAACGTATTGCAAACAAGTATCTTCACAAATGCAAGTCTTATTCAGAACTGGTAAATTCATAATGCAATTTACCACAGGCAACAAAAGTGAAAGAAAAATTTTATAGTTCTTTTAAATGATACAAACTTTTTTTTTTTTTTTTTTTGGTGTGGGATACCAGGGTTTAACCACTGAGCCACATCCCTAGCCCTTTTTTTATATTTCATTTAGAGACAGTGTCTTGCTGAGTTGCTTAGGGCTTCAGTAAGCTGCTGAAACTTGTGATCCTCCTGCCTCAGCCTCCCAAGCTGTTGGGATTACAGGTGCGTGCTATTGTGCCTGGCTGATGCAAACATTTTTTATGAAATGTGATAATTGTTCATAATGAAATATTATGAATAAGTAAAGCCTTTACTTATTTTTAAAAAAATATTTATTTTTTAGTAGTTGGACACAGTACCTTTATTTTATTTATTTATTTTTATGTGGTGCTGAGGATCGAACCCAGGGCTTTGCTACCACTGAGCCACAACCTCAGCCCCAAAGCCTTCACTTATTATGGTAAAATATATGTCCTAAAAATACAATAACAAATACCTTATCAATTATGGGTCAATAATGTGGCTCCTTTGAAAATAAGGAACATTAGAAAAGATAATGCTAAGTGAAGTTAGCCAATCCCAAAAAAACCAAGGACTGAATGTTTTCTCTGATATAAGGAGGCTGACTCCATAGTGGGATAGGGAGAGGGAGCATGGGAGGAATAGATGAATTCTAGATAGGGCAGAGGAGTGGGAGGGGAAGGGAGGGGGCATGGGGTTGGAAATGATGGTGGAATGTGATGGTCATTATTGTCCAAAGTACGTCTATGAAGACACGAATTGGTGTGAATATACTTTGTATACAACCAGAGATATGAAAAATTGTGCTCTATATGTGTCATAAGAATTATAATGCATTCCGCTGTCATATATAAATAAAAAAAATAAAATAAGGAACACAGAAAAATGTTGATTATTATTACTTTTATTCAGAGGTCCTGAATTGTGCCGCAGGACAGGGGAAATAAAAGACTTAAAAAGAAAAGATGTCATATGTGTATATAAGATTAACAACAGCATGAAAAAAGAAAAAAAGAACCTAGATATGCAGAATAAATCTAACTGAATATTAGGGAAAAAAAAGTTATAAAACCGTAACAGGAGACACCAGGATTTAGACAGAGGGTGAGGTAATGGTGTCCAGGGACTGATCCGCTAGGGGAGTCAACCCCGCAGCCTGATATACAGGATCAATACGATTCTAGTTAAAAATTACAAGAGGAGCTATTGTCTCTCTTTTTGCCCCTCCCCATTTTCTTGTTCTATTGATCAAGCTGATTCCAAAATTTACATACAGGTACCAAGAGCCAAGAATGGCCAAGACACTTGAAAACAAAACTGGGCTGAGAGAACCGTGCTACCAACCCTGAGGCTTACCGAGAGAGTGACAGGGACAGCGTGAAACTGCCCTAGAATGTGACAAGGACCAGACAGGACCGAGAGCCCCTGTGAATCCACGCTCACAGAGAACCCTGCCACATGTCACCGATGGCACTTCCCATCGGTGGGGACAGGAGGCGCTACCTAATAAATGATGCTGGGATACCTGATACCCACCTGGAAAAGACGCAAATGTGTCCCTGATGTCACAACGCCAGGTGGGTTCCAGATATAAGTAGTAATCAACAGGAACAACCCTAAGATTATTTCCTATCACATAAGAAGTAATGATTTCAGATTTAAATGCGAAAGGAAAAAAAAAACCACCTTAAATCATTTAGGGAGGGAAAAAAACTAGTGGAAATAAGATGACCAGAGTAACAAAGAGATTTTTATTTTCAAAGAAAGACATTGGGTTTTATAAAGAAAATGGTTGGTGTGATTAATAAGCATTAAATGAAGAGCTTCTATTCATCAAAAGACATTATTATAGTGAAAAGACCATCCACGAACAGAAAACTTGCAACACATATAGTCAACAAAGGACTGATGTCCTGAATATATAAAGGTCTCCTACAAAAGAAAAAAAAAAGAAATAACTCAACAGAAAAATGAGCAAAGTGTAGAAATGGAAATCCTTAGAAGACATTCAAACATCCAATTAAGTCTGTGTAAAACAGTGCAACACCCTTTAGAGAAAGAAAAACAAAGCCTAATAAAATACCACTGTGCCACAGCATTACCTTGGTTAAAATTATGAAGTATGACAATTCCAAATGAATGTGAAGATGTGCAGAAGTGGGGACTATCACACTCTGCTGGTGGGAGTATAAATGGATACAAGCACTTCAGGAAACAATCTGACATTATCTTCTGAAGCTGAACCTGTAGATACCTTACAAACCGGCAGTTTCACTCCTGAACATCTTAAATTTATGTCTGGAGACATGTACAAGAATTTTTGTAGTAGCAAGGTGCGGAATATGAAAAACTCCAAATACTTCTCTTATTTTTGTTAACTGTGGTATAATCACATAATGGGAATATTATATAGCAATGTAAAAGATTCACCTAGTGCCACATGCAACTCAACAAATTTAATAATGAGTGTATCATTTTGATGACTTCAAAACTCAAAACTAAACAATATTTTGTCAATGGAAAGTAAAAATAAAAAAAATGCTTTTGAAAGCATGGGAATAGTAAATATAAAACTTGGGGTTGGGGTTACCTTTCAGGGAAGGTAAAAGGGTGTCAATCATGTTTTCCTTTTTAAAAGTTGGATGGTGGCTTCGTAAGTCTCTTAGACACTTAGTGACTCTATATGTTTAATCTTGTGGGTGAAATAAAATATCATATGAAAATGTTTAAAAAAGAAAGCAGTCTCCAGAATGGAGACCAAGATTAACCTACGAAGAACGACAGAAAACACTAAGGAAAAACATGCAGAGAACTATTTAATAAAAACCGCGTGTAAAATTACTATTTACCAGGTGTCAAATCCTACCAAGGAGAGGGACGTCACTTAGGTCAATCTGATTTGTGAGTTTATAGTCATCCCTACATTCTCCATAAAATCCAGTCTGATTCCACCTGTGCTTCAGTGATCCAATAAAGATGAAGTTCAAGACCCCTAGCCCCAGTTCTGCAATCTGATGGATGCACAGCAGCCAAGGTGAGGGGTCCAGGAGCCAGGTGGCCAGCACCTCCTGGAAAACAGCCGGGTTTCCACTGCTCCGAGTGGTGATCACCAGGGGACCATACTTTTCTCCCACAAGCTGCAAAATGCCTCCTTGACCCACTAAGATAAACGTGATTTCTTTTGTGCGAGAGATCACAGAAAAAAACAGGTGACCCTAAAACTGCCCTCCACATGGTGTCTTATAGGTACACAGCCCAGAAGCCCTAGTTTTGAGGACTTTCCGATATAAAGCACCAGGACTTAACCAATGCCACCAGTCTGTAGTACGAGGAGCCCCTCGAGGAGAACGATCAAATTCCACTCAGTTTGCTGCTCACTGCTAAGATTTCTAGACCAAGAAACCAAATACGAAGACTTTTTTGGGGAAGGGGGCCCGTGGGGAAACTAGGTCCCTGATCCGTTTCCCTTGTCCCTTAAGCCTAGCCCTTCAGCATGCTCTCCTCTCCTACTCAGGCATACTCTCTGAGTTCCAAAATCACCTTCGAATGCTGTGATCCCAGAAACCAAGGCAAACAGGGGCCTTGTCTTTAAAAACAAAACAAAAAAATAAAATACAACACAATACAGGAAATGATCAGTGTCTTAATTTTCCCCTAAAGTTCCACAATCAGATTATAACCCTATCTTTTTTTTTTTTTTTTAAGGTATCAGGTGTTGAACTCAGGGGCAGTTGACCACTGAGCCACATCCCCAGCCCTATTTTGTATTTTAGATATAGGGTCTCACTGAGTTGCTTAGTGCCTAGCTTTTGCTGAGGCTGGCTTTGAACTCGCGATCCTCCTGCCTCAGCCTCCCGATCCGCTGGGATTACAGGTGTTCGCCATTGCATCTGGCTCACAACCCTATCTTATCCTGTTGTGAACATCTTCTCAAGGCGGAAAGACAAGCAAGGCAAGCCAAAAGAGCAGCAGATCTGAGACAGAGAGATGTGACCTTAAAAATGGATGCTTTTGCTTTGTAATAGGACCACGAATGGCCAGCTTGCTTCACGTTCCATGGGAAGTTGTTTTCATCTGAGTTGCAAATAAAATCAAGCAGCCTCATATGGTGATTAAATGGAACTTTCTTACCGTTTTATGAATGTTGCAGCCTAGATTTATAGGACAGACCTCCTTCTTCAAAGCTATGAGGCTCTCCTAAGATCTCATAGCTGCAGAATAACAACCCAGCAATGTGGCCCAGGGCCAGGTGAGTTGCTACACCCCCAGGACACTAGGGATGTAAGAAAGCTGGGCTTCTTTTCCCAAAAAGGCCAGAGTCTGTTCTTCGTTTGTTCAGCTCAACAGTCTCTGCAGGGAATTTCACTGGGACAGCAGCACAAGACACTGGCATAAAACTCTAAGACGCGTGAGCAGTTATTTTAAGGCTGATGTCTCTTGAGCACTCTATGCCCAGACAAATTTAAAAATAAGCAGGTTTCCAATGTCTAAGGATGGGCCAATCTCTGAGGTTATTGAGCAAAGAGTCAACACGCTAAAGTCAATTACACTATTGACAGATACTCTTACAAGGAGATTTCACATCATAATTATATGCAAAGGAACCCAGCAAATACAAGCTGTGTAATGATCAGCTAATAAAAGTAACACTTCATCTATGTCAATAACAGTTTCAGAGTTAAGACAAACAAACATGGCCTTTGCCACTCAGCAGGGGGGGGGGGATTCCCTGAAAGACAAATATTTTCACTTAAGGAGAAGTGCTCAGCCTCACACGGAAAACCTATCACACAGAGGAGAAGAGGAAATTGGTCTTTAGTGGGTGCTAATGACTCTCCGCCCTCCCTGGGCTCCAGCTGTTGGCCTGGGGCAGCAGTCCCTGTAAACACTGGGACCCCGCAGGCTGGAATCCCTAGGTACACAACGCCCTGGGACAGGCAGACGTTGGTCTGTGTTGTTCTCCCCTTCACATTCCTCTCAACCTCACGTTTGACTGACATGTGGCCAAATTCAAAAATTTAAAAATTACAATGGGCGTGAAAAAGCAAAACACAATTTCCCGGCCAATCACCTGTCAGTGGGATTTACAAAAAAAATTTGCTGGTTCTGCAAATGTGCACATGGCTGGGTTTATGTTCATTTTCCTGAAAGCATCTCAGTACCTACTTTTCGCCTTATAAAAAGAGGGCCAAGATACCACAAGCAAGTGCCTCCAATCTTATAGAACTTTCTACCCTCTCCCCATAATTTCCTTTAAAACTAAGGGGCAGAGGTGGAACTGACAATGTACCGCTCATGAAGTATGGCTTTCTTTACTAGTTATCTCTATTTACGGAAATGGAAACTTGTTTTCTTTTCTTTCTTTCTTCTTCTTTTTTTTTTTTTTGCAAACTGTGGTTGCATATTTTACCAAAATGAGTTTGCTCAAAACTCCTATGATGCTCAGGAAGGTCACCCTTTTAATTAGACTATGAATGCCTCCAAGACTGACACTAAGCAAACTGTGCCATTACAAGGCTACTGTCATCAGCCTCAAACTCACCCTTCTACAGTGATTCAAAGTCTTGGGTTGGGGCTGGGGCAGGGCTGGGCCTGGTGCTGGGCTGTGCAAGCCACACTTTGCTTGACCATCAGCTTCCGCCAACAGGGGGAGCCCTGGAGACTGCAGAGGTGATAGAGGAAAAGGGACAGGCTCTGGCCTCTGTTTCCTGCTCCTGTCTCTGCACCTCAACAGCAGCAGTCCCTTCCTGTAGTGGGCACAGTTTTCCCAATGTTTGCAGAACCCTATTCCCTCTGAGGCGGGCACCAGTGTGTACCCACTCCTCAGAGGCTGGGAGCCCAGACCTCATGTCCCAGACGCCATCCTCTGGGCAGGAGCCTAAGGGTCAGCTCCATGGGGCCACCATTTCCAGCTTGTCCCAAATGTTCCCTCGGCCTGATACGGAGCCTGCTCCCGCCGCCCCCCTGCCCCGTGAGACTTTGGGTTAGCTTTTTATATCCTTTTGGTTACCTGGTTAATAACTTTCTGTCTAGGTAATGGTTCTTTATCTTAGAGGCTCTCTGTTCAAACACCTGGTGTGATTGCTGTCTCCTAACTGAACTCAGCTGACACACAGGTCCAGTCCCAGAAGCTATTTTCTGGACTTTCTCTGGAAGGGACTAACTGCAGTGCTCACAGATGGGATGAGCGGCAGCTTTTTGTCTTCGCCCCCGGAACTGGGATTGAACCTAGGGCCTTGAGTACTGTCATGCATTCTACCACTGAGCTACATTCCTCGGTCCTTTTTATGTTGAAATGGAGTCTTGCTAAGTTGCTCAGGCTGGCCCTGAACTTGTGATCCTCTGGCCTGGGCTTCCCTGGCAGCTGGGCTTACAGGTGTGAACACCACACCTGGTCGAGAGACAGCTCTTTGAACAGAGACAAGACATCATTGTTTGGCTGCAGAGTTTATTCCCAAGAGAACATGACAAGGGGGAAAACCATCAGTATTTAAAATAATACCTCTAGAGGGGACTAATCAGTAAAAATTGCAATAATATATACCATGAGGTTAATAATTAAAATTAGGAGACAGGGTCAGCTGAAGGCTACCCTGGGGTCCGCTGGGCTTCCCTGTGCTCTTCTAGAAGGAATGGCTGACTCACAGCGAAAGCTATTCTTGAAGGCACTCAAAGAAGGGTGAAGACCATATATGAGAACCTGCTAATGGAAATACATTGTTGCTTCACGCAAAAAATAGCCTACAGTCTCAAAGTCTTCTCAGCCAAAATGGTAAGCTAGGAGGTGAGACGGGAAAGGTTTTAAGAATGGAAAGCAGAACAAGTGGCTTTCACAGTGCAAGGCAAGGCCATTTTGGCTTTCCTGGAAGAAGATCATCACTTCAGAGCTCAAGACGCATTAATGATCTAAGGGGAACCAGGAAGGACTGCAGAGAAGCATAAGAAGAAGCGCCACAGCATGTAATTTTAGAAGGCACCTCCCTGTCAGGTTAGTCGGAGTGACATATGCTTTTTATGATCTCTCACTATTCTAATTCCTACCAAAATCTGGCATTATCGGGTCCCAGATAACCAGAGTCGGCCCTAAAGATTAAGCATCATCCCTCCTGGTAAAAGCAAGCTGGTTGGCTGCAAAAGTTCAAAGACACAGTTTATGGAGAATCTCTACCTGGTTGACCTGTGCAAGCCAAATTTGACCATGCTTCTCCCTCAGGCCCAGTTAAACAGATTCTGGGACAGTTTCCTTAGGGACAGGCAATACCACGAGAGTAAAATGGCCTCAGGTGCAAGCCTGATCCATAAATCAAACAAAAGGAAAGGGCTGCTGCTGGGGGGGGGGGGGGTGGCTCTCAGACAGACAGGCCTTCTAGAGGGGTAGTCTGCACCAGCAATGAGTAACTGGCCATCAGTCAACTGAGCGAGACCTACTCCTCATCCCCAGCAAGCAAACCACTGAGAACAGAAAGGCACACACTGAAAAATTACTAATAGACAGGGTCACACACCAAATGGTCACAACCCAAGCATGGGGTCAACGGGAAAAGCGAAATCTGTCCCAAGCTGGGTGGCCACTTTCAGAAAAGTGTCACCAAGGAGTCATATGGAGGCTGGGGGAAATCTGTACAGAAATTCTGGGTAAATTCCACAGACATTCGATGAGCACATTTGGTTCAGACAGAAGGGAAGACTGGGGGATGTCAAGGTGAAGTGGGAATCGTGGAGGTGCTTCTGCAGACAGCTGGTCTCAGGAACGGGCAGGATAAACAGGAAGAGGCCACCACACTGCTGCACAAGAGGGTCTAAGCTAGCAGTGGACCTTCATCAGGACTGTCAGTGGGGATGAGGAGGACACAGGAATGGAATCTCCCAAGGAGACTGGCTTGGCAGGTGGTTTGGCAACTGACCTGATTCTTGGAAACAGGGAGAAGAGGCCACTTGCTATTTATAGACCACTTACCAAAGCGCATTTCACATGTGATTTCTGCATTTGAGTTTCACAGCAACCACTGCCGAGAGGTGAGGAGGGCGGGGGATGAGGGAACTGAGTCCCCGTAGAGTCAGACACCAGCCCAGAGCCAGACAGAGAAGCCAGGGGGCTAGGTCCAGAGTTAGCTCCATCAGCCTGGAATCTAATGAATACCCCACCCCGTGTAACCTGTCTGCATCGTCTCATCTGCACGGAAACCAGGATCATCTGACGCGCAAGAAGGAGAGCCTGGCATTTGGACAGGAGCGTTGGAGGTGACCTTGACTTTGTTGAACATTCCAACTAGGTTTGTCTCCACTCGCTAGAGGCTGGTCCTCTGCATCCTCTGTGGGGGCCCCATGGGGTGACGCCCTCCCCTCTCCGCAGGCCGGCCCTGGTCGGTGAGCTCCTCCCTTACCTCATGGCTGCCGTCATTCCAATGGGAGTGATTGGCAATGGCCGGACGCCAGGAAACAGCCCTCGGCTCAGAACCCGCGCTCCATTTTGTATCACTCCTGGAGAAACTGTAAAAGCAAAAGGAGAAAGACAACACGTGAATCCCACTGTGAAGATATTGTTTTAAGTCAGAAATTCTGGATATGAGGAGAGAGAGAGAGAGAGAGAGAAAGACAGAGAGAGAGAGAGAGAAACATATACTGGAAGAACAAGACCGCAGGCTACAAAGCTAACTTGGTGGGTAACGAAGTCAGACCCACAGCTTACAAACAAATTATTGCTGCCTAGGTTAAAAAAAAAAAAGTGAGTTTTTAAAAAGTGGGCTTCAAACATCATTTTCTTGCACTTGTAAACTGTAACCGCTTATCTCTGGTCAGACCCTAAGGTCATCTCAAAAAACACTGACACAGCAGGATAGGAGGTGACCGGACAAAGGCATTTCCTTATGCTTCTCTGGTCATGGCCAGGAGTTGGGACCACCTTCCTATTTGTCCTTCATCAACAAGGCAAAGGTACAGCCCGGAATAACAGCAGAGGACCTCCCAAGCACTGGCAGCCCAGCCCACCCTCACAATGACCTTGTCATTAGAGGAAAGACCCCTCCTAAGAGTGGATGGGAGGGAAGGGTCCCTGCAGGCTCTGTCTGAGTCACACACAGATCGCTGTGGAGGACCCCACTTCCTCCTTCCCCAAAGCCCTGAGTCTCCTGAGAGTTTCCTCAGCACCCGCCTTCTTTTAAACCTGGAGCAACAGGTTTAACCCTAACGGAAGCCAATTCACCAGCGACCTTCAGACCCTGTCAGTTTTCCACACATATTCAGTGTCGCTTCCCACCAATCTGATTTTGCCTGGGATATACATAACAGGGGAACTTCAGGGACAGCTGACCTTTTTTGACCTCCCAAACAGCCATTTCATCTGGCCCCTCTTCTGTCTCCTCTGACATCTACTAACAACCTTCTGTGAGTCTGTGGGGCCAAGGGAGAACTGCCGCGGGAGAGCACTGCTGGGTTTTCATTTTAGATTTTTCCCCCTGGGGGTTGGACCCAGGGGCCTTTTGCCACAGAGCTCCGTCTCCAGTCTTTTTCATTTTTTAAATCTTGAGACAGGGTCTGGCTAAGTTGCTTAGGGCCTCACAAAGCTGCTGAGGATGAGATTACAGGTGTGTGCCACTGTGTCTGGCGCTTAGTTCTTCTTGTGTGACTTTGTCCAACTCCTTGAATTTGTTTCCTTCTCCAAACAGTGTTCTCCCAAGGCCCCTTCTGCCCCCGGGGCTCCTGGCACAGTATCATAGGCAAGCAAGTGCTTTTACAGACTATTGAAAAGACTAGGAAATTATACATTCAAAAGTGAGAATCAGTCTGGATGTTCAGTTTTTAAAGCCAGCATGTTTGTGTACAAATGAATACTTTTTAATAAAACAAATGACCTCTATGGATGTTTTACTTACGTAATGTTTAGTTCTCTAAGAATGTTACCAGAAATATTCCAAAGTTTTAAAGGTCCTTTATGTAAGGTGAATGCTCACTCTTGAATACACGATAATCGTATAGACTGCTTATTTCTTGCGCCTTTTGTACTTTTTTGTGAATAATTTTTGCCATTTGTCTTCCAGGTTTGTGGAAGGTCTTACAGAAGGCAAGATGGGAAACAAAACTGAAATTCTTGCCTAAGTCAAGACTATCAATCAAGTCCACGTAGGCTCCCGAATGTCCCCAGTGTCTTTCCGTAACTAACTGTGAAAGCAGGTGGAACCAGACCAGGAACTCGCACCATCTCAGTGAGCAGCCTCATTTCAGATGACAGATGAGGTCACCCAGGGCAGGAAGACTTAAAGCACAGAGCTGCTACAACATGGTGTATAGCTAGTTCTATCTGGCTTAGTCAACAAGTTCTCTGGTAAGAAAGAATGTCTAAAATTTATATTATCTGATTTCAAGACTTCCTATGAAATTACAGGAAACGAAACCATGTAGTGTTAAAAGAAGTACAGAATACAGACCAAGAGAACCAAACGGAATCCAGAGATAGACCCACACATGTGTGCTCAACTGATTTTGGACAAAGGTATGGAAATGACATAGCAGGGGAAAGGAGAGAGTTAGAACAACCGGAACCGGGAGATCCATCCGGAAAAAACTAACCTTGACCCTCATCTCATAACACATATGAAAAGCTAATTAGAATGGATCATAGAGTTAAACACGAGAACTACAAAACTTCTAGAAGGAAATATAGGAGGAAAATATCCATGATTCTCAAAGACAGACCGATACAGAAGGCTGGGAGAACTCCAGGGTTTGTAGGTAAGGCCTTCAGTTTACAAAAGATAGGCTTTTTGTTTGCCTGTCTGGGGAACTGTGGGAGGGTTTCAATTATTTTGCTGTATAGTACTCCCTAGAAATGCTCAGATAGCCATGGGTTGCATAATTCTGCCATATCTGTCACTAGGGATCTTGTGCAGAGAAGCAAATGAACTGGATACAATGAAATCCCAGTGGGGTAGGTTCTAGGGAATTGGGCCTGGAGATACCCAACCCAAACTGAGGGGTATCTGGGAAGACGTTCTGCAGGAAGTGCCATCTACACTGGAATTCCAAGGCAAAGAAGCAGTTCATATAAAGGCCTAAAAATGACTTAAAAATGCTCCAGGTGCACAAGGAACTAAGTTATTTTGCTACAATATATAATCCTAGAAGGAAAGAGATGCATTTGAATTTTATCCCATGGGTACTGCGAAAACCACTTAATGGTTTGGAGCAGGAAAGTGGCTGAGAGCCAGACCCTGGTGTCAAGCCAACCTGAGTCTGTGTCCCATCACACTGCCATGGTCCTCTGAGAAAGCTACGTTGACTCTTCAAGTAAGCAGGGAGACAAAAAGTAGTATTTACCTTTCAGGGTATTGGGGAGCTGAACTGAGTTAATAAAAGGCACTCGTGTTTAGAAAACACATGTCAGCTACCATGACACCATCATCATTGCTAACACCATCACCATCCTCAAGGGGGTCCTGAGGTCCTGTGCTTTCTGCATTTCGCGGGAGCTGAAAACCCACAAAAGTGGAATGAGACAAAAGCCAGACCAAGGTGCAAGAGCCCAGCTGTCTTCCTGGTGACAGAGTGGCTGGAAGAGCAACAACCATTGTTGTGATGCTCCTGTCCCCCTGGTTTGTGTTATGTCAGAGTCACCTCTGCCGTGCAAATACTCCAAGCACTTAAAATTGGAAAAGACCAGAAAACCCTGGAACAGGAAGATAGCAAGTCACAGAAAACACATGCTTCTTCGTTCTGGAATGGCCAATCGAAGAAGAAAAGCAGCTCTAGGGATGGTGCTCCATGTGCCCGGTCCTCTGCCCAAATGCCCAGAGGCACCCCGGCAGGCAGTAGTGCAAAGGAAGCCAGTCCCCACCCTGCACCTACTGGAGATCCAGTGTGTTGGATGCTTCCTGTCTCATGGACTCCTTCTGGAAGTGGAAGAGGTATACTGCAATGGCTGAAAGGAGCACAGCCTTTGTTCTAAGACTGCAGGACCGTCAACTCTGTGGCTTTGGGCTCACACTTTAACCTTTGTGCCTCCATTTCCTCACCAGTAAAGCAGACATAAAACACCTTGTAAGATGGTTCTGAAGGCTTAAATCAGGTAAGCTAGGTCAACTGCTTGGCTGGACGGCCTGTGCGTGCTCACAGACATCACCGCCATCATTACCGCCATCACCATCATAACCATCGCCATCCTTCCACCTTCCCACATCCCCTTTCCAGCAACCTCTTATTAACCATCTATGGAGGTGTCAGGACGGCCATGCGGAACTTCTCTCCATCTATTATCTTCTTTGTAGTGAGCTCTAACTATTCATTCACCCATTAATATATCTTCCCAATTAAGGAACTGCACGCACTTCCCAGGGAATCTCATGGAAGACATGCTCCTGAGCTATTTCCTGAGCTCCACAAGACTCTGGCACACGCACTGGCTCATCCTCCAGATCCCGGGGCTTGTTTTCGGATGAGCTGTGATGGCGTGCTGCCTCTGCCAGTCCTGGAGTTTCTCGTCCCCTCCTTGGCAGTTTTCTCCATGTTGAGATGGCGGATGTGTCTGTATTTGCTCACTGACTGCCAGAAGCCAGCTGTGACACTTAACTGTTCCCCACGTCTCTCCTCCTTTCTGTCCCCATCCCCAAGTGTCGAGAACATGGCTTCTGAAAAACACATCACAGCGGTCAAAATGGCTCTGCCTGAGAAAGGCATCCTGAGACTCACTGTTCGCTACTTTTCAGATGATGGGACTCAGCAGGAACCTGAGTCCATTCTCAGCCCCTGGTCTATCAGCACCTGCTCTCTCTTCCTTTCACTATTTTCCTCAAAGCATATCAAGACACCTCAAGGCCAACGCCTTGCAGCCAATCCACCCCACCTGATGTACTGAAATGCTGCCAAACTCCAGCTAGGTCAAAGACTTAAGAACCACACATTTGAAATCAGCTTCTTGCTGACTGATGTCTCACTAGAAGAGGCAGTTTCAATATGCACTGCTTAGAGGCAAGTTAGACAGGTTTAGGGTCTTCAGGCTGCTGTGATAAGGTGCCTAGGACTTTAGGAATCTGGGTCCCCAACACCCACTGGCCAACTATATTCTCTGAAGTTACAGAGCGACTCTAAAATGTTCAGACTTTAGCAAGAAAGCAACACTCATACATAAGAACAGCCAAACCGAGCAGTACCGCTCATTACAGATGTAATGATCTAATCTGATAATGCAATCTTGGAAATCTTTAAAAAAAAAAAAGTCTGAGGCATAGGACAAACTTCCCTGCTCATGATGTCACCCCTCAGCATTTCTCTAACTTCCCTCTTGATATGGAACTTCCTTCATTTTTTTACAACTTCTAAAATTAACCTGGGAGCTCCAACGGCTGCCTTTGGAGAGCAGCCCTGGCTAGCTCTGGCAGAGGCCATAAGCCGAGCAGCAGGTGACTCCTATAATCCGTCCTTTTCCTGAAGGCGCCCTTCCTACCCACTGGCTTGGAAGCAGGCTGGGGAGTGGGGAGCTGGCATGGCAGGACACAGTCTGTTTCCTGGTTGCTTTTTTTGTGCTGCACCCCAGTGCCAGGAGGGGTGCAGAACACCGTCTCTCCCTCCCCCACCCCCGGGTCATTTTGTTGTTTTGTTTATTATCTAGAGTTGTCTCTGGGAACGTTCCAACCAGGGATTATATAAGCCTTTGAAGATGAGTAATGGTGATCTGGCTTCTCCTACTTAATAACAATTCCTCCACGGGGGTTCAAGATGACTCACAGGGTTTGTCACAGGAGAGCTGCAAGCAGATGCTTAAGGAGATGCCAGAAGCTGAAATCAGTCTACATGGTCACTTTTCGGGGGCAGGTGGGATAGGTGGGTGGATTTGACTCAAAGCATAATCCAGAGCTCAGAGGATAATGAACCTGCCGGGCTCTACACTGACTTCTGCAAGAAGCCTCCCAGGGAGCAAGTGGGACTCTGAGGACTCTCCTTACAGAATGTGTCCCATGCTGCAAACTGGCAAAGTCTAAAAAAGCTAATGTCACATGCGCTGCGGGTGCTGCCAGGGGGACAAACTGTTGGAGCTGAGTTTTTATTAGCGACACTCTGCTGCCTTATTGAAAGGGAAGCATCAGACTGCAATGAGAGGTGGCGGGACCCTCTGGGACTTCAGCTCCAGCAGTCCAGGATGTAGGGGGCTCCCCTGGGCAGTTTGGACCCCTTGGGGAGAAAGAAGCTTGCAGACAGGGGTTCTCACCAGCTTCTTGAGCAGCTCACTTTGTACGACCTACTCAGCCTCAGACCCTGGACGGTGGCCAGCCTGCCAGCCCCGAGCTGGCTCTGCAGATGCTGAGCAAGGGAAGGAGGAGAGGGAGAGCTCTAAGTGGCTGCCATCTGGTGACCTGAAGTGGAGTGGCTACAAAGGGTGATGACAAAGGAAAAACCTTTCAAGGCACCCAGGCTGGCCTCCAACTGCTGGGAGGGAACCGCAGAGACCACGAGGGTAGCTCCCACTCAGACAGGGCCTCGGGCAGCTGAGAGGTGAAAATGGGGGCTATAAATAGCACTTCATCAGGAGGCTCTACAGACAGTCCTGCTGCGCAGCAGCCGGGGGGATCCAGGCAGGCTCTGGGCAGGCTAGAAACACGGGGAGCTCTCAGAGCCGTGGGCAGGGGCAGGAGTCCCGAACCTGGGAAAGGCCTCTCTGCAGGCCGCGCCCAGGGCCCCACGGCTGGCCACTGCCTCTACACATTTTGCCCAGGCTCACTTTTTCTAGGCCTGGCTCAACACTGGCAGGGTGGGGAATGGTGGCTTTGTTGTTCTAGCTCTGTCACCCTTCACCTAAAGGAGGCAAAGTACTGCCTCAGGCCTCAAGGCAAGATCCAAGGGAGGCAGTAAAGGAAAGGGGAGGAGGGCATAGGTGTGGGCGAGGAAGAGCTGGCTGAACGCTGTGGTCCATTGCTGAAGCCAGTTACCCCTGGCGGTGTCTTGGGGAGGTCGAGGAGGGGCCACCTGGCTGTCTGGATGTCTCTTCACTCCCTTCCTACAGAGCACAAGCTCCCACCTCTAAGGGCTTTACTGTCCATCTGCCCACCCCTCAGGCTTGCACTTGACCTCCTCGAGGTCAGGCGGGAATACAAGGGTGAATATAAGGGTGGTGTCCCTAGCTCTCTGAGCAGCTTCTGCAGAGTCTCTCTCGCTATGACCTTGCAGGCATCCTGGTTCTTCCCGTCTAGAGGGCCTTGGAGCCCCCACATGGCCTAGGCCTTCCTGAAGGCTGAGGATGGACTCTTCCCACAGTGGAAATAGCCAAGGCTTTCTAAGAAAGCTTTCTAAGAATGTTCCTAAACCTTTCAAACAGGAATGCTAAGCCTTTAAAAATCAAATTCGGCATTCCAACAGAGAGGCCTATGGCTTACAGAGAAGCCTGTAGTTGGAGGGTTACTGGGAGGTCGAGGAAAGATTGCCCCTTAGCCAAGACAACACTCAACCCCCCAGTTAACCAGGAGCACCCCTTTCCTTTCCCACCTCTAGTCACAGATCCAGTAACACTGGCCTTTCACAGAAGACGCTGAGCATCTGAGAATGTTCCCTGAATCCCACTGCCTTTTCCAGAATCTCCATTGTACCTTTCGTTCCTAGCAAGCAGTTCATCAGAAGTGTTTATCTTTAAAGTAGAGTGGTGGGGTGCTAGGGGAAGGGGCCTGAACCTCACACTGGTTCTGATGACATCAATGTTTCCACTAGGATGGGTTATGCAACTTGATATTAGAAACCATTTCAGCCTCTAACCTGATTACAATCTGGGCTGTAATTTTTCTACGATGCCTCCTGAGAACGGAGGTTTTTAAGTATATATTTCTCTGAAACACAAAATATCACTCAAAAGCCATGTTTCAGGTTAATGGCTATAGTACGTCAGTTACACATCTGCCTACACGTGGGGTCTGCTGGTCAGAGGGACAGGAATGCTGGTAGTCAGATTCAGCAAGGGCAGAATGGGAGTTGTGCACCTTCAGGAGCAGAAAAGGGCGACCCCAGGCAGAAGACCAGGTCTCTCTGAGAACGCCTGGCTGTGTCTCTTGGGTCTTTACAAAGGAACAAAGAAGAACAGAGTCCAATTTCTTAAAGCTGTCAGGAAGGCCGGGAGAAGCAGAGAGCGATGAAAGATGGTTTGAATCCCTGCATCAGTCCATAATGACACCTATGAAGGGCTTGGGTTGGACCATTCCTGAGGACAACACTGTTCTCTAAAAGTGGGGCATTCCCATTGCTCAGGAGGCCACAAGGCCTTCAGGAGGCAGAAGAACCAGTCACAGGAATGAGACAGGTCCCTATGACAAGCTGGGTAGATCCTAGTGACCAGATCTGTCTGCTAGGTGTGGGATGTGGGCCTGAGTCAGGAGAAAGAAGGAGCAATATCTTCACTTAAGGTCATTTTCATGGAAGGAGACTTCCAGAACTCAGTAGTCTAGCTCCAAAGATACGAATAAACCTTGGGTGGTAGGTAGAAGTGAAGTCCAAGTAAAGAAAAGAGTTGTCTCAAACTTGACATTGTTCAATGGCCAAGAGAAGGTGAAGACAAGAACTCTGCTTGGCTAAATCAAGGAGTATCATGGCCTCATTTTCAAGGTTAGTCCAAGATTGAACAGGCCAGACTTTTCAAAATGGCAGCCTGGCATTAATGAGGTCCTGGAAAGGAATGTCTAAACATGGGTATTGCTTAGCACCAACATGGTAAGCTGGCTTCAAGGAGCATCTCCTACCAACTCACAGGAACAATTCCTACAGGAGAAAGGAAGTTCTCCCCACCGGGATTCATGATGGGGCCTGTTTCTCTCTCCCCAGGTTGTAAGCCCTGAAATTCTATCAGAACTTTCTCATGTGTGCATTCATCCACACATGCTCGTGGCCACATGTCTGCACATTTATGCATGTAACCACGCACTGCTATAGTTTGTAAACTGATGACAAGGGAAGGTTTGCTTCAGCATTAGTTCCTCCTATGGCCTGGGATATAAATGAGAAGGATAAGTTCAGAAACTATGGTGCTGTAGGCTATAGAAATATCTACTCACAACCTGCTTGTATCTCAGGGGGAGTATTCAAAAGCATCATGGCACTGGCAGCATCAATGTCAGGATCTGGAAAAATCAACCAATAAATAACATTATTTACAACGGGGCCGGTGTGTGTGTGTGTTTTTATCCCTGTAAGTTACCGTTTATGAATGCAACAGAGGAAAAAAAAAAAAGAAGAAGAAGAAGAAGAAGAAGAAATCTGGGAACTAGATGAGCTGTCCCAAAGGTGACTTTCTTACCATTTGGATTCAAGAGGAAGAAAACATATTCTAGAAGGAGATTTAAGAAGCATGTTAGTAGCTTTTTCCCCCTAACCAGATGAGAACAGTCTCTTCTCATTTTGCTAATGTCATCATTTGCACTGTATGTTCCTGTAAGTTGCTGATCTGTGCTTTCCCTCAGCCTTTACCCTGCGGTGGAGGAGCAGGGGAGGCAGTGACAATGGGAAGTTCAGCCACAGGAATCTTTATGAACTGGGGAAAGCTCACAGCATTGAGAGAAAGCATTAAATACACCTGCATCAACTGAGATACAAACAAGACATTTGGTCATTTCCACTGTCAGCAGAATACAAATGACAATTTATGAGGTGTTGTGTGTGTACCGTGGTGGTGGAGGCATTAAAAAAAAGCACTTAAAATATAAAGAAAAAATGTAAAGTTCTGATGTTGGGGGCTCAGTGCTTGTTTCTACATCTATTATTGCTTTTAATACGGGCCAAAAAAAATACCCATTATTTTATTGCTATAATTCTTAATAGGTTTCCGAATCCTTACCGATCCACCAGTTGACAGATGGCAGGTTATACAGAGACAGAGAAAAATATTATCCTTTTATAACTAAATTCATTTTCCTCTGAGAAACAGCAGCGCTGCTGCTATGGAAATGAAGGTCACCATGGCAACAGTAAACAACCCCCAAGAATGGTCACTGAATAGGCTGAAAAGAACATCTGCCCCAGCACAGCGTCCCAGCTGCCCTGGGGCGAAATTCGCTAATAGTGCGGTGATGCCCCGTGACAGAAGCTGCCGCCTGTGCCCTGTCCAAATAAATGAAGTGTGCAATTGAAGTCGACATCAAAATGCCTGCCCTTGCAGATTACCGCCTCCATGTCCGCTAAACCCGGTGACTAATGATGGGGGAGACGGGGGGCTCGCGCTTGTCAGTTTTTGTACAAATTACATACCAAAAAATTCAATTTACTACTAATGGCTCCATGGCACTTTATTTTGGGTATTATGTGAGAAAATTACTTTTTTTTTTACTGTTTTAAAAAGTACATTTTTCATACTTTATATGTGCAGTTTAATTCCAAGGGAGTAATGCGATGCAGTATAAAGACCCACGAGCGATTAATAATAGGGATGACGCTGGTTTCAGAAGACAATGTCTCAAAAAGAAGTAAAGGAACTTTACTCTGCAGGCCTTTTATTTTTTTTTAACTTTGCCTGCAGGAAGCCTGTTAGTTATACTCCATAATGCAGTAAAAGTTCATTTTAATAAGTATATATTGTGTGAGAAACAGGTAAATAAACTTATTTGGCAACTCCTGAGGTGAGATTCCTAAAACAGTCATCCCTCCCGACTAAAAGAAATACCCACCACATGCATACATGTATGTACAGGCACATACACACATACACAGAATGATTAATCGAAAAGCTCCAAGTTCTGCTCACTGCTCCCAGGCTCCCACTGCCCGGCTCCCTTCACCTCCCTACAGGTCCTGCTGTTAGTAGTGTTGCTGGCACCCATGAGCCCAGAGAGACAAGCTCTGTGGCTTCCTCCTCCTATCCCTCCTTTCACAAAGGAGCCAAGAAAACAAGCTGTTGCTTCTCACCAAACAATGGTTCTGTGCCTTCTCTGAGAATTCAAATGCGACAGGTGACCTACCATTGGCCTGAGTAGATGGTCTCACCTCCCAGGGAGACCAGGAAGTTTCCCAGCTAAGAGGAAATGCACTGAGACGTCAGGAACCTTTCCTATTAATTTTGCTAGTAAATGAAAGCTCTGTATTCTTCAAAAACACACTGGTCCACAGTCTGAGGGCCACAGATTAACAGAAGTCATGATGCAAGAAAGAGAACCTAAAAGAAGAGGACCATCAACATTCACAGGATTTCAGGAGAACTGAAGCTTGGGGAGCCTGTCAGACCCACACAACGACCCTCTATGTCACCCGCACCACCCAAGCCAAGCCAGGCAGATACACGAGTAGACAAGTACAGGTTGCTGGAAGATAAACTCCATCTTTCCTTCTAACCAGATATGCCATGCCCCAGGGCTCCACAGAGAACAATACTAATGCCGCCATGATACTCAGGCCAGTCTCCAGGCACACGGGTAAGTGGAGCACACAGTGTTCTCAAGGTCTGATTCCTGGTGCATTCCTACAGCCCTACCTTCTACGCTGAAAGTCCTAAGAAGCCTGAGGAAGAGAATGGAATGGAGGGCAGGGTTTGGGATTCTTGCCCCTGGACCTCTTGGCAAGCAAACTGACAAATGAGGACTGCATGGGTGGTGTGTGATCACGCACCCCCGCCCTAAGTGCCAGCTCTACCCCAGGGGATACAGTGAGGGCCATTCTTAAGCGGGGGGGAAGAAAAAAAAAAAGGTTTCTTTAGTGATGAATTACATCAGTAAAATACACCCATTTCAAGTGCACAGCTAATAAATTCTGACAAATTTTATACTGCCATAATCAAGATTAAGAACACAACAAAGAGACACATTTCCATCATCCCAAAAAGTTTCCTGGTACCCTATTACAAACACACCTGTCCCTGCTCCAGGCAAACCACTATTTTGCTCTCTGTTACTTACCTACTATATGATGTCACTAGTTCATTTCTTACAATTATCATTAGTAGTATTTCACTGAATGGACATACCACAGTTGGTTTATCCAGCCACCTATGGATGGACATTTGACTTGTTTCCAGGTATTTTAAAAAGCTGCTATGAAATTTTGTACCAGGCTTCCAGGGCATGTTTTCTTGAGTAACTGTTGTGAGAGTATGTTTACAGGGAATTGCTCTGTGCAAAATAAGAGGTTATAGTTTTTCAACATTTTTGCTAACACTTGAAATTGTCGATCTTCAAAAATTTTCACCATCTAGTGAATGTGCAATAGAATTAATTGTGTTTAAGTTTGTACTTCCCTGATAACAAGTTATATTGAGCATCTTTTTATGTGCTCAGCAGTCATTTGTGCATCTTCTAACAGGAAAAGTTGGCTCAAGACTTTTGCCCATTTTTTTAAATTAAGTTGTTCAATTTTTTTTATTTTTGGCTATGTGGCATCTTTTGTTTTCATTTGGTAGTGAACTTAATATAATATTATCTGGGTTCAATACCCACATTTACAGATAAATGAAAATGGAGTAATCAACAGACCTCTTTCCTCAACCAGTAAGCTAAGCACTGACTTTCTAGATCTGTTTAGGTCAATACCAGAAGGTCTTTATTTAGCTCCTGGTGTGACATACCTGTATGCTGGTCCCCACCCTGACACCCTCTGCGTGCCGTAGTCCTCAGAGTAGACAACCTCCCTTCTCTCCTACCCAGAGTTGTTATAATGCTTATTATTACATATTATTAAAAGGCCCAAGTTTCTACTCCCCCTTTTAACGGTCATGAAAATAATGCATGTTAAACATAAAGAAATATATTCCAGGTGGATATTACTTGAGAAATACATGCCTTCTCTATGGACCCACTTCCAGACTCATATTTTCTTCTATATATGTCCAAAAATTGTCTATGTAAGAACAAGCATTTCTGTATAGTCACTGGAATGCCAGCACACATGGACTTATACTCAGGCACACAAATCTATTTTTTAGAAATCAGGTTTACAATAGTTCCCCCTCAGCTATGGTTTTGCTAAGCTTTGGTTTCCCATCATTTGGAATTCCTGAATGGACAATCCCAGAAGAAAATAACTCATGTCTTTTATTAGAGTACATTCTTATAATTATTCCATTTTGGTTTTAGCTATCGTTGTTAATCTTTTATAGTGATTAGCTTATAAATTAAATTTTGTCGTTGGTATGTTTAGGGGAAAATATACACAGGAGCCAGTACATCTGTGGTTTTAGTCATCCATTTGGGATCATGGATGCCTTGAGATTAAGGGGAAACTACTGTATATGGAAAACAGTTTTCTGAAATTTCTTTAAAATCATTTTCACTTCAGCTTGGCACAGTGGCACACACCTATAATCCCCATGACTTGGGAGGCTGAAGTAGGAAGATCCCAAGTTTGAAGCCAGCCTTAGCAACCAAGCGACTCTGTGTCAAAAAAAAAAAAAAAAAGGTGGCAGGGGGTAGGGTGCTGATATATATACATACAACAAATGTTGGCAAACCTTTCATATTAGTATAATTATCTAAAGTTTTTCTAGGGTGCTGCCTTACGGCATTTGCCAACCCTAGCTCATGGATCTTTTCTTTAGATGGTAGATTTACCAAAAGGCAGAAACAAAAATTTGAGTTGGTTGTGGAACCGGGGGCCAAATACACTGCTCTCCCACAGACCTGGGACCCCTGAAGACCAGCCTCTACGCAGTCCTTCTAGCTGCTTCTTTCATCCCTCCTATGAAGACCAGCATGGCCCCAGCTCTCTCCTCTGCCCTCCACTGCCCCTCTCTCTGGGCCTCAGTCCCACTGTCCACCTTGGGTCATAAGCGGTCGTCATGAGCACACTCTGGGTCTTCCTAAAAACCTCTCTGACCAGAAGAGCCTAGTGAAGGTTTTCCTCTTTGGGTAGCAGGGGTACATTCTGATAGAAGCCTCCCTTTTACAGAGAATATTTGTTTTGCAGTTTCTTGGCCAGAGTCATTTTGGGGGACAGAGGAGCTGTCTGGGCATGGGGGATGCTTCTGCCTCACAGTCATGGCTGATTCTGAAAGGCTATCCACCTAGGGGAGGGCAGTGATGGACTAAAGGATTTTTCCTGGCTTAAAGGGTGGTCCACCAGCCACCTCTCCAGATGGTTCAACCTGGTTTAGGATTAAAAAAAAGAGCGGGTATTTCATCCAAGAACTCTTTCTAGAAATGAAGATCCACTTGGCAGGAGTGTCCTCTATGTTGTATTCTGGGGAGCCAGAGTGGGGAGCAGGGGAACAAGGAAGCATTGCCTCCTTCATATTGGATAGGTGATTCCTCCCAACTGTAGCCAACTTGGCATCCTAATCCAGGAACCCAAGTCACTCACTATGGGTTAATTTAGTACAACAGGCAGCATGCTGTCATGGCTGCTTAATAGAGTTGCGACCATCATCAACACGGAGCCAATATCAAATCCTGTATTAAAAACATTCCTTTGCTCATGCTTCAGTGACAATGTTCCTTCTCCTCTGGACTGGTTCCCAGCGGCCCATTTCAATTTTCATCTGTAATGCAGTTGTCTTATCATATTGCCTCTTCCCTGGAGTCCAAGACTGAAAAACAGTCCCACCCCTTAAAGATGTTTTCAAATCCTCTCCTCTTGAACGGACACACACAACGATCCTATGCTACAGCGAGAGAAGCAGGTGACAAAGGTTCCAGAATCAGGGATTCAGCTCTTTGGATTAAGAAAAACATTCAGCCTCCTTTTCCCAAGGTGTGGAGATGGTTCTTTCTGGGAAAGGACGAGGCTTTTCCTCTGTGTGTAGGATGAGAAAAACACTAGCCTGGCAGGAGGATCTGGAGGTTCCAGTCCCACATCTTCACCAGACTGTTTTTTTTTTTTTTTTTTCATTTCCTTCCACACTCTTCCTGGCTCTGCCTTTAATGTCCCTTGACTTCTTCTTCCCTTTCTAATCTGTGGCTGCCAGGACTATGGGCCCCAAGAGGCACCAACCAAATGAGCCATCTGCTCCAAAGCCTCTGGAGGCAGCGAACGCTCTCAGAAAGGTTGGGAGAATATACTACTGTCCCTGGAAAGCTGTGGCCCGTCATGGTGGGCACCTGTAGGTCCACTCGAGAGCCACCCATCCAGGTTGGTGCAGGTATTTTGTGGGTTCCTGGTGTGATTTCTGTCTGCATTCACTCCCTCCCGCCCCTTCTGGGATTTTGTACCAGAGAGAAGTGACTCGTAGAGGCCATGTATTTTAACAAACTAAGAATATGAATGCCAACAGGAAGCCCCTGGTTTAATTCTCATAGGCCGGCCTCAAAAGAATGTAAGGGACAACCGACCGTGGCATCTCCGAGTTGAGTTGACCGACTCAACAAAATGATGACAGAACATTCTCCATGTGGAAAGCCCGAGACAACAGCCATGACTTCTTAGAAATCATTTAGTTTCCCATAGGGCTGATGTGTTTCTTTTTTTTTTTTTCCCCTCTTTCTGCTCTCCTTTACACAGGAAGTGTTTTACAGGATGATAAAAGATCATTATGTAACTGAATAAAAGTTATTTAGGAACAAGCAAAATAACGAAACAATGACACACACTTGAACGGAAATTTTCAGATATAAGAACATAGGTACACTGGGCACGTGCGCATACTAAGATGCTCATACTCTCTCCCATGTTCTCCCTTAGAAAGTGAACTGTGCCAGGACATCTCCTCCTTGCTCTCCCCCTAGTCCCAGTACCTCGCCCAGTGTTAGGGACCTAATGGGGTGCAGATAAATAGCTACTGAATAAATGAATGAGTGGCTCATCCAGTCTGCTGCTTAGCTGACTCTAACTATCTGAAGCTCAGCACTAAGCTGAGGGAGTTGTGTTTGATGACCCCAGGGTATAAGATCAACCCTAGGTGAAAGAGTTTTTTTTTTTTTTTTAAATTTTCAGGGAATTCTGATACATGGGAAAGGTGAGAACCATATTTAAGAGCAAATCAAGGGTCTGTGAATACCATCCAAAGAAATCCACTGAGGAAGACAAGTACGCCCCTGATATCCTTTTTCATTTATGATTTCACTAGACCTCTTTGCTTTGAAACATCTTTCTCCATTTTCTACAATTCTGAGAGTGACACATCTGAAAGTATTTGCTTAAAAATGGAAAGAAAAAAAAAAGTGACTAATTTAGGGCCAAGGGGACAAGAAACAAATGAAACAAAGAAACAAAACAAGCGGAACATTTCCCGGGGACCTGAGTACATCTGCTTGGTTTCATCTATCATCACCTTACTAAGCCACTGTTTCTCAGCCGAGGGAAATTCCGCACTCCCGTCCAAGGAGGTATGGCCACGTCTGGAAACATTTTTGATTGTCATGACTAGGCAGGAGGGGAAGTGCAGCCCTGGCTGGGTGGAGAGGCCAGGGACGTTGCCCAGCATTCTACAGGGTGCAGGAGCGTCTGCACCACCAAGCACCATCCAGTCTGGAAGCGGGGTTGACAAGCCCTGTCTGTGCTACACTCATAGATCCATGAGCTAGGGTTGGCAAATGCAGCTTCTGGAACAACTGTCTGGAATAGAACGCCATCAAGAGCAAACAGATAATACCATTCATCTTGTTGATGTTTTTATTTCACTCTTCTTTTTTTGCAAGATCCCTAGGTGCAAGTTAAGACAGACAGAATATCTATACTTGCAGCTTTGAAACCACTGAAGACTCGTGCCCTTTGGCTCTTGCTGTAGTAGATCAAGACATCTCAAACGGCTGCCTCTGATCAGGAAGGAGAAAGGGGAGGTGCAGTGAGCTCTAGTGATGTCATTGGCCACCAACACTCTGTCCACTTCCAAAGGGAAAGAAGTTGTAATGTGAGGAGCAACAGGGATGAGGTGGGAAACGCGAGGAAGGATTCACCACGCACGTGCAAATGTCCAATGGGTTCTCAGCGAGACTGGGAGAAAGTGACACCACAGAGCCCGGCGGACAGCTTCAGCATGGCCAGGGTTTTAGCGAATGAAAGACTCATACAAATAGATGCCCAGTTGTGACTTTAAACATCTTCTTCACGATGAGAGCTGATATAGAGGAATACCAAAAATGGCCTGTCTGCCCAAAAAATGAGCCCAAAGAACACTTGAAACTCCCTGTTGCTCCGAAGGCACCAGGAGAGTGAGAACAACCATCAAACTCATGGGAACCAACAGCTGACTGTTGGACCAGAAAGGTGATCCATGTCCTTCTGGGGTGAGGGAGGGTGGATCACACACACATGCAGCATTCTGGGTGCTATCAGGCTCCCAGCCATGAGTCTTTTGAGTTTCTCTCAGCTTAAAAAGAGTGACTAGTGAGCTCCAGAGGAGGATTTTACTGAGCCTGAGGAGCAGAGTCACCATCGACTCTACACATGAGGAATGCGTTACAGCTCCCAACCCAGGGCGTCTTTCTAACTTGGATCAATGGCCCATTTATAACCCCTAACGCCATTTCCTGCAGAAAGAGATCCTGGAAGGAAGTGCATCCTGGCTGGGAGTCAGATGCCCGGGTCTGTGGTCTCTGGAGGTCTCGGAGGAGCCCTGTGTCTAACCTGGCACTAGGGTGGGGGTTGGGGACTTTTCCTGGGCCTCCCTGACACTCGTCACTATTGCCATTGCATCTCTGCTGGAGCAGCAGGGGAGCACACTGACACTCCCCACCCGGGTGCCCCCCACCTCCGTTTTCTTCCCACAAGAGCTGCTTTCACTCTGATGTCTTCTGGGCCCTTTGATTCTAATTGTTCATTTCTGAGGAGAGGTCCATGTTACGTGCTCATTCTTTTTCCTGCTGTTTTTGGCCTCCAGCCCTTTGCTGAAGAGTCACCCCAACTCCCCTTAAACCGGGTAGTCTAATTTTCCTAATGGTGACTGCCTACCCCTTTGTCACCTTTGACTAGTTGATGGAAGTCTTTCTAGAAGCTACCTGAGAGTCAACTGAGAGGAACCATATGGGCTAAAACTAAAATTTTAGAACTTGAAGACCAGGGCACAGGCAACAGGTGACCCAGAACAAGTTATGTCTTTGTCCCATGTATCATGGGACAAGACTTTTATTTTAGAGGCAAGATTCTTTGGTTAGTCCTGATTGGCTCATTTGATGTGCTGTATTGTACTTATCTTTGGTTTCTTTATTTTTTAAATAATTGTTTAACTTCTTGTAGGAGAGAGAATCATAGACCTCAGAAGTCCCTTCCCCTCTGCAGCTCATCCAGTTGTAAATCTCTGTTCACTGCACTCTCTGATTTCTGATAGCCATGAACAGAGAGGACACTGGAGGATGGTGCAGAAAGAGAAACAGAGGAGACACACTACAGCCCTCCAGGCTCTGGGATTCTTTGAAAACCTTCTTCTTTCTTCAACTAGTGATACAGCCAGAGCTTATCACCCAGGAAGGGACAGGAACCAGCCCTGGGTGCACAATAGCTTCCCCGGGAGCACGAACAAGATGAGCCCCGAGATCCTCAGAACCTGGCCGCTCTTGTGTCTAGGAGGAAGCAAGGGCCAAGCCCAGAAGCCAGAGTAAGAACCAGAAAGACACTGGAGACAGTGTCCCCAGAGGGACAATCAGACTACCAGATGGCTGACAAATAACTGTCAGGGAGAGCTGGGGGCCCAGCAACGCCTGGATGCCACGCTGTTGGCCTGCCTTCTCCAGAGCCCAGGTCTCCCCACCCACCATCACTTCTCCCTTCCTATGGGAAGATCATCCCCTGCTCAGTCCCTATCCAGAGGCTCCAACCTCCTCTGTAAAGGGCCGGGGTTGCTGGCAACCTGGCACCAACTCTCCCTTGGTGACAGAGGTTCCCATGGTTTCCTGGCCCCTGCTGGGTGTAGCAGCGCCCGTAAGCGCTGACAATTGAATAATTCCACTTGCACTTCATTAGCTGTCTTCATCTGGGCACATGTGCCAAGCCCCTTTTCCAGGAGCCAAGAATCCGTCTTGGAGTGACACCAGCAGGTGTGTGAGTGAAGGGATCACAGCTCAGAACCCTGGCGTCGGTGCCCCGAGACACGCCTCCTCTCAGAGGAAAAGTCACAAGATCACCCAAGAATTCACTTTGGAATCTGGTTGCTTAAACCCTGTTTGGGTCATCTTACTAAAGGATCAGAAGGGGACAGATCCAACCAGCTCTCCTTCCTGATGCCCATGCCCGGGTGCCCACATACACACAAACAGGCACCCAGACACTACAACCACCCCCAGTACAACCAGGCTTCTCTGGTAAACAAGTCCTCTGAAAACCCATCTCTTACTTTCTCCCTTAGAGACCTGAGCTTCAGTTACAAAGAGGGACCCAAGTAGAGGAAAGCATATGTCCCATCAGAAACTCAGGGTCCTTATCCCACTTCAGTCTGTGTCTACCACAGTGAAGACCCCACAGGCCCTTGGGATGACGGTGGTACATTCTCCTAAGGAGCGGTGCTGGACACCTTTGATGTCTCGTCCACTGTTATTCCAGAATGAACTTGGGGCTGCTGATTCTAGCAACAGGACGACAGGTCACTGAGCTCGGTGCAGGGATCAATTTAAGCACTTAGACTTTTACTCCACTGGTCTAATCCTGGCTCCTGGAAGGACCTGCTTCTCTTAGGGGCTACACCATAGGTGAGGAGATCATACTAATTGTCACTAATTCAGTTCTCATTGGATAGCACATACTCCTAGATACAAAGAGATGGTGGTACCACCCGTCCATTCTTGCAAACTTAAACTGTTCATGAGTAGTTCATTTTAGATACAGTTAAGTATGGAAATATACAGATTCAAGATTAAGACTATAAATAAAGGACATGGAAATAAAAGGATTCCGTTTTTTATCCGACAAGATCTAATCACAACATTGTGTTGTTGGAAGAGAAATGACAAGGAGCCCATCATACTTCCAGTCCTGCAGGGCTTTTTTTTTTTTTGCATCTTGGAAGCAGAAGATCCCAGGAAGCCAATGGGCAAGGAAGTTGGGAATGAACAGTTTGGGTTTAAGATTTAGCTTAACCATAAAGCAACAAGCTGATCTTTTGGCGGGCAAATGTGAAATGGGTTCTGAAAACAGCCTCCAGAGAAGTTTCCAGAAGGGACTGAACTCAGGGGCACTCAACCCCTGAGCCACATCCCCAGCCGTATATTGAATTTTATTTAGACACAGAGTCTCACTGAGTTGCTTAGGGCCTTTGCTAAGTTGTTGAGGCTGGCTTTGAACTCTCGATCCTCCTGCCTCAGCCTCCTGAGCCACTGGGATTACAGTCAGACACCATTGCACCCGGCTCTAGAAGGGTTTTTGAGAGAAGCTGCATCCCTAAAATAAGAATTTTGCCTGTAAGGGTCTACTTTGATGGATCCCTCTTTCTTTGGATGTGTTTGATTGGGTGGGGTGGGGGGGGGGAGGAAGAGGAGAAGAGGGAAAAGGAAGGGGAGGAGGAGAAGAAGAATAAAGAGAGGAATTTCTTTTTTTCAGCCACACAGCATATGTGGTTTCTATGGACTGAATATTTATGTCCTGTGAATTCATGTGTTGATACCCAAACACCAACGAGATAGTGTTAGGAGGTGGGCCTTGGAGAGGTGATCCGGTCCTCTCAGGAAGGGTGAAGTCCTTGGGATGGGATTATCGCCTTTATAAAAGAAGCTTCAGAGAGCTGGCTTGCCTCTTCCACCACAGCAGGATGCAGCGGGAGGTGCCATCTATGAACCAGACTCGGGACCCCATGAAACATGGAGTCTGCTGGAGACTTGACTTTTTCAACGTCCAAAACTGTGAGAAAATAATTTTCTGCTGCTTATAAGCTACCTGGTATGTGGAATTTGGCTGTAGCAACCTGGATCGTCTAGGACAGTGGGGAAACATCCAGAACAGCAGCACCAGCGCGAGGGAGTTCTCCACGGAATGAAGTCCATCCAGGCCTGGAAGCTGGGCGCCTGGAAGAAGGTGGGTTCAGACCAAACCTGACCTCCTCCTGCTGATGCCATGTATTTGGCTCAGAATTGTAAACGTTGAGCCAAGGAAAGGTCTTTCAGTTTACGTCTGGGGCACACTGTTTTTGGAAAAGCCAAGAGGGTTGGACAAACACCAGACAACAGGACAAACAGACCCAGCCAGAAGGAAAGGTAACATCAGCCAAGGGTGACAGTGTGGGCAGGGGCTGCGGAAGGGCCAAGACACCTGGAGGGGAGCTCTGCAGGCCTGGGGGCCAGGTTACTTCACCAGAGCAGCTGGGCTCACTCTCTCACCAGGAACCCACATTTCCTCACTCAACAGGAGGAGGAAAAAAAAAAAAAAAAAAAAGCTGCAGCAAATACTGTACAAACAAAACCAGACAAAGAAAATTAGAAAGTGGAGAAGGAAAAAATCCACCGCAGCCAAGGGCTACCAAGGCGTACGGTACCTGCATCTTCTCCCGCCCTTTGAACACTCTTCTAGAAAGGGTTTTGGCATGTTTTTTTGACAAGCTTGTGCTGAGCCCAGTGTCTGCCCAGGAGCCTCCAGGCTTCAGCAGTGCCAGAGGACAGCGTGGCTACTGCACTTTTAGGGTAAGGTTTTGGGGTGAGCGAGACAGCTCAGATAGACAGCTCAGCCTGTTTTTAAGCACACTGATCTTCCCAGCTCATCGTGTTCTGAGGAAACCTAGGGAGCATGCTCCAGTGAGCTCTGATCCCTGGGATGCTCGGCGACAGGCATCTGGCCCACGCTGCTAGGCCAAGTGGGCAGGAGGGAGCCTACTGCTGCCAGCCTAATGCCCCCCAGATGACTACTGCTCCAGAGTGTGACTCTGTGGGGGTGGGTAGAGGGTGAGGTGGGAAGGACAGGACGTGGAAGAGAGGGGTAAAGACGGAGCATACTCTTGCTGTGCTTGGCATGTCCACTGATGGTACTAAGGAGAAAAATGGACTGTTCTAAGAAAATGACACCTGGAGCCCGGTGCACCCCCTGAGCAAAACTCCTCAGAGAACCCTATAGACTGCCTCCTCGAAATAAGGCTCCCAAATCCCTTGTGGAACCTGACAGTTGGTGCCATTATGATCAGGGGAGAGATCAGAGGGACCAGGGGCAGAGGGACGGCTGGCCATGCCTGCACGCACTGAGGCAAGGAACATGGGGCTGCCCAGTGTCACTGCGCAGGAAGCCTTCCTGAAAACCTCACCCACAGCAGTGTCCCCCTCCCCAGATGTCTGCAGCTCTTGTTACTGTCACCTGCCCTAGGGCGTCTTCTCCTTGTGCATGCAGAGTCTCACAAAGGGGTTGACCTTACTTGATGGTCTCTGAGCCCTCCCCACAGACCTGTGGGAAGCTGGTAATAATTCACCCTCTGGAACAACATCACTGCTCCGAAGAATTTGCTAACATGCTTTTTATTTGCATTCTGGGGGAAAAGAAGGTGTTCCTTGGGCCACTGAGTTCTTGGTTTGGGAAGCATGCTAGAGTCAAGAGAAGGAGAAGCACTGAGAGCCCCAGGTGGCTGCCCCACACCTCGGGCAGAGTGAGCCAGAGTTTCAGGTATCTGCACAGAATGAAGAAGAGGAGGAAGAAGTCCGCTGAACTGGCATACAGGGCATGGCCACCCTCCTGGACCTGATGGACAGCTTACAAGGAAGCGTCTTCTGATCCTCAAGGAATGGATTTTGAAGGGTATTCCACTCAGTCCTGTGCAACTCTGACCAGCTTCTAGGCTCTGCCACTTCCAGAACCCACCCCATTCTTCAACCACAAAGGCCTCCTTGAGGTTAACTGAAGCAGGACATGTCCATATCCTGGGTCCATCCTGTAACACTCACTTCACAGGGTCAAAGAAACACCGCCTACCAGAGGGGCTTAGCATATAAAAATGTAGTGTGCTTCTGAGCAACAGGTTCATCTAAAGAAGTTCTGTGTTATCAAGGTACTAAGAATTCATTTGGTAGAGCCTGAGATCGGTAACAAAATCAAAAGACCATGTGATTAAAATTACTGATGGCAACAGACTGTCATCTCTGAATGTCATTTCCCACTAAAGAAATAAGCACTCCCATATGGCGCAGAAACCGTATAAGATAAGCCCAGAGGACTTCGTCATACCTGATGACGAGAATGCCATCAGAGTCTACTGAGGCATGTCCTAAGGGTTCAAATCTACTTGAAGCCCTTCCCACTGGCCAAAGATGGGGTGAACAAAGCTCCCACCAGGAGAACAACTGCATTGCATTCAAACGCATCAAACATACTTAACCCAAAAGTTTGCAGTGATATTTATTTATTTTTAGAGAGAGAGACAGAGAGAGAGAGAGAGAATTTTTTAATATTTATTTTTTAGTTTTTGGCGGACACAACATCTTTGTTTGTATGTGGTGCTGAGGATCGAACCCGGGCGGCACGCATGCCAGGCGAGCGTGCTACTGCTTGAGCCACATCCCCAGCCCCTGCAGTGATATTTAAAAGAATGCTAAAACTCATTGGTCGTCTTTGGGAAGTGCTGGGGAACTGACTCATTCTTTTGGAAACTGCTAAAGGGAAGAGGCAAACAGCTGCTCGGCCTTTCCTTGGTACACCTGGCGGCTAAGTGATAGACGGGAAGTTTCTCTCTACAATGTATTCGAGGTCACCTCAAGGAGGAATGATGAAACTGCACCTCCACTTTGCAGCCCCAATGAATGAATTTATCTAACAGTGATCACAAATGCTAATGACAAGAAGAAATACTTAGATACAACGTTTCACCCACCTGATGGCGGTACGACACCCCGCTTAAAAGTAATCTTACGCAAAAATCTCTAGTGTTCAATCTGAATCTCCTCAAGCTTCCTCAGCAATGTTTCTCAGGCAGGACTATGTACTCCTGGGAACACCTGGCAATGTCTGTAGTCACTGATGTTTGATGTGCCTGGTGAGTGTGCTCCAGTGTGTGTGTCCATACTTGCACGCAACTGGCATCTAGTGGGTAGAGGCCAAGAGTGCTGATAGGACATGTTCTACAAGACACAGGACAGACCCCCCCCCCCAGCCCCCGCTCCCCAACAAAGAATTACCTGGGCCCAAACATCATGTGCCAAAGTTAAACCACCCTTCTCTAAGTCTAATTATTGATTTATTAAAAAATTCAGGGGACCGAGGAACATGCTGAATGACGATGCAAGATAAATCAGCAGAATCCAGATGATAGGGAACTCTATAGACCAAACAACCGAATCTCTTAAAAAATAATAGT
Source organism: Marmota flaviventris (assembly GCF_047511675.1). Classification (NCBI taxonomy): domain Eukaryota; kingdom Metazoa; phylum Chordata; class Mammalia; order Rodentia; family Sciuridae; genus Marmota; species Marmota flaviventris. The sequence continues at coordinate 15,671,921 of NC_092499.1, read as the reverse complement.
GCCAGGGACTGGGGCTGTGGCTCCGTGGCAGAGCACTTGCCTAGCACATGTGAGGCACTGGGTTCAATACTCAGTACCACATAAAAATGAGCAAATAAAGTAAAGGTATGAAGTCCACCTACAACGACAACAACACAATAGCGTTATCAGAAGTCAAGAAAAAAAGGACAAAGTAGAGACAAATACAGAAGGAGACCCTAAAGAGGGGACCAGGAGGGATGGATCAGTAATTATAAGGTATGGAACGCTGCCTGGTTTTTGATTAAAAAAAAAAAAAAGGATTTAAAAGAATTATAAACAATTGGAAAAATGTAAACATTGATGAAGTATCAGGTAATTATCAAATTTCTCAGATGTGCTATTGACATTGTGGCTGTGTTAAAAAGAATCTCTACATTTTTGAAATAACAGACAGCAACATGTGCAGGAATTATACAATAATCCCCATCACTGGGGGGTGGTAGAGGTGGCAGGACTGAGGGAAAATACACATGAAATCAACGTGCCAAGGTGTAGTGGTGGTGGCAGGAAGGTAATTTGGGGACTCTGGTTTCTCTTTTTGCAGTACACTTGAGATATTCTATAATAAAAAAGTTTTCATAGTTTGAAGAAAATAGTGGCAGAAAACATGAGAGCAACTGTACGAGAGGTAGAATGTGGCCTTTGTCAATAAAAACAGGGCCTGTGACATGAGCTCCAGGTGACATGGGTTGTGACAAGGCCACTGGGGCAGACAGATGAGGTCTAGACTCACTAAAGTTTTATTTCCCTCTTGAATAGTTAAGTCTGACCTTCCACTCTCATGTGTTAACCAGTGTCAACCCTGAGGCTTCAACAGCAGGAAGGCCAGTTGGCGCAGGCCAGGAGAGGGCTGGGGGAGGGGACAGATGTTCACACTCTTCTGACCCCTGCAGGCAATTAACTTATACTCCCAAGCAGGAGGTGCCATTATCTTTAACTCGGTGGGCCTAACTGTATATAATTAGAGGTCATAATTACAGTTCTCTTTTTAAAATGTGACCATAGTGTCCAAATTGACCTCTTGTGGTGGCCTGGCCTACCGCTGAGAAGTACAAAAAAAGGAGGCCCCAGGCTTCACTCCACAGCCTTACATGATGGGCAGCCCACGGTCCCACGGAACTTCAAGGCCAAACATCCACACTTACTCCCTGGGGAACTTTCTATCAGTTTGGGGTTTCCTAAGCATCACTTTTCAAGGAGAAATATTTTATTTCTTTAAAGACCCAGACTGGTCAGAGCTTTCACACTCTTTAGACCACGGGGAAATGGGAAATGCAACCGTTCAAATTAATATGCCAGCAATTCTGTGCCTCTACTGTCTAATTATCCATGAAATGACCACGCTGAAAAGATCAATTTCTGATCAGCTTTCCACTGGAGCATTTTGTTAAGTTGTATGGGGACTCTACTTCACTTAAAAACGCTGATTTATTATCCATTTATTACATCTTAGAATCAGCTCCATCTAGTAATATTTCCAAATTAGCCCAAATCATGATCTAGAATGAATCCTTGGGCAGGGAAGTCAAACCTACCTGGACTTTCTTGTTGGCAGACTGCAGGCAGCTCTGCCCATGAAGTACCAGAATTTTGTGAGCTGAGAGAGATCCTCTGTCAAGGAAAGGGATAGGCAGGCCTGGAGGAGTAAAAGACCTCTCCCTGAGCTGGCGGGCTGGCAGGGGGTTAAACAGGAGACAGGAACCAAGCCTGACCCCATCTCTACCCCATCCGCTTGCCCTCTTTACCTGTCTCTTATGCATCAAAGAGGTTCTATCCTGTAAGACAGGATGGTTATCAGTTCATCCTATTAAACAAGATGAAACAAGTCCTCTCAAATGCCTCTCCTAACCATACAATGACAACCCCTCTAGGGTGAAATTGGGTACTTGTTGGCGTCCCTGGATGTTTGGAAGAGTAAGCTTTCTGTTACCCTAAAACACTTCAAGCTCGCTGGATAACCCAGAAATACATAGGATAAAAGCAAATGAGATGACAGAAAATCCAAAACATTTTATGACCAAATTGTGACCATTGCCTTCTTTGGTGGCCAGTGCTAATCCTGGTCCCTTACTTCCAACACGAAGCCCAGGCAGCTCATCTGTGCCTGAATTTCACTTTTTAGGAGCATCTGCCTCTTAACTTTCACCAATAGCCCATAAATTGTCCTGACAAAGAGCCAACTGCTTTCCAACAGTATTTTAAATCCTCAGCCAATGCTTGAAAAATTGCAGAGAGATATGGCAGCACTCGCTAATCTCTTCCTGGCTGAAAAGAGTTAGAGAACATTCCAAAGTTTGATATAAGCTGTTGCAAATGGCTAACAGACAATATCACGTCACAACATTCACACAGCCCCGAGGTGATTCCCTCTTGGAGGCATGGGCTTCAAATAAATGGTCCTGGGAAATAGAGTTTTTACCAGTAGACTTTTCTTGAATAGAGCAGCCTGGAAGTGAATGATGGCTCTCTATATTGGTAAAAGCTTCTTTATTCAGAAAAGAAAAACTTAGCCTCTATTCAGAGATGTCCAAAACTAGAGTTTAAGTAGAATAATTGCCTTCCTGCTTTTATAGATGTGTCACTACTAAGAAATACTACTTTACTACTATTTTCTTTTGGTTCAGCAAAAGAAAGCAAAGGAACAAGTGTAAATTCATCACAACAAAGGTACTTAATTGAGACCAGTGCATTTGCATCTCAATGCAAAGTCCCTGCCCCACACACCAATGGGACAGCTTTGATAAAGTTGTTCTAACACAGTAGTGGATAAGGAGGAACTTCTCAGTGGAAAAAGTCTAAAGTTTATGTTACTCCGTGGAAAATTTCATATAGTTACTTTGAGGAAACCCAATGCTACACTTCACAAGTATTTTGCAAAATATGTGCCTCTTAGTCACAGTCCTAGAACTGGCTTGACCTAACAGACTGTGGTCATTCAAACACCCTATTAAAATGAATGAGTGAATGAATGAATGAATGAATGAATGAACGAACGAACGAATAAATGGCTCTATTCCCTAGGGCTCTGGTTCATTGCTCAGTAAATCAGCATCCACTGTATTTATTCTTAAGTGTCCTTGGCTGCATTACTTTCCACAAACAAGCTGCAAATTAAATACCATCATTTCCTATTTTAATTAAATTTTGGTTCTGAACCACACAGTTCGTTTAGTTATCTGTCAGCATCTGGGCAACCCCAGCACCTGGTGACAGAAAAGGTTAAAGACAGAAGCTCTGCTGGGTCGTCCTCTTCCTCTGGCAGTTCAACAGACCAGAGCCAGTTTAAAGAAGTGCCACATTCCAACCACATCATAAAGCCCAGCATCTGCTGAGTACCAAGTTCAGCTCACTCTGTTTTGCTTCTTCATTCTATTCTCAGAGGAAACTACAGTTTGGACTCTGGAACACAATTAATTTTTACATCTCTCCCCACCATCTAGCTGCCTGTTTTCTCCATCTAAGCACTTTGCAAAAAAAAAAAAAAAAAAAAAAATCAAAACAGAATAGCTAATGAATTCCAAAGTGGATTTAATTTTATCGATTCTATTTCACATGAAAAATGTTAATTCATCTGACTCTTTTTTCCCCCCCATTTCATTACTTTTTGTCTGCAATACACGGTGCCCCACCCAAGCCAGCTGAGGTCACTCTACATGTACTGCTCTCTGCGGTTTTCACTTCTGGAGGGATGAGAACCCAAACCTAAAGCAATTTGGGAGATTAAGCTTCCCAAAGAAATTCTTTTTTTATCACAATCTTCATGTTCCAAAGTGGGCAAGTCATCTTGGTCATGTTTATTAACTAAAGGTAATAGGAAAGATCTTAATCAGAGCTTCAGTGTATGCAACTGCAGAAACCATTTCTCTCCCTGAGTATGTGGACAGTTCTCAACTCCAAACAGTGAATCTCATTAGTGCCTTGGGCCCTGATCAGCATCAGCAGTACCTCGGCTTCTTGATGACTGCCCAAACAAAAGCCTTTGAGGAAAAAGGAAACAGTCACTCCCTCACACCACACAGATGAAGCAGGAGATGGTCAAGGAGGAGAGATTTAAATGGAATCCAAAGGGCAAATGCTGGAATCTTGTGCATGTTTCTGGAAAAGGGTTTTAGCTTTTAACCAGCTCTTAGGGGTGGGTACAAAGGAAAGGGTATCACTGGCTTTACACTCTTGCATCAGAGGCTGGGTCTCGCTCCCAAGTGCATCCAATGACTATATGCTCTCCCTTTGGTGGCGGGAGAGGTGATTTTGAAATCTCTGCAATGCTAGAGAGATGCATGTGTTACAGGCTGAATGTGTGCGTATGTGTCGGAGTCCTAACCCCCCACCACAGTGGCACCTGGGGATAGGCCCTTGGGGAAGTGATTACATTCCAGGAAGGGGACTCTCATGATGGGATTAGTGGCCCCAAGAGAGGTCTCCATGTCTCTCTTTGGCAGCACAGAGGGAAGGACACATTGAAAAAACAGCCAGAGGTAGCCATTTTCATGCCAGGAAAGGAGTCTTCTCCAGAAACCAAACCCTGCTGGACCATGACTCTGGACTTCCAGCCTCCAGAACTGTGAGAAGGTACACTTCTGTTCTTTCAGCCACCCAGCCTGCGGTACTTTGCTATGGGCAGCTGGAGCTGACTCAGATGCACTCTTTAGCCAGTGCTGTCCTATTAGTACTCAACCATCCAAAGGACTGTGCATGGTGGATGCTGTGGCTTGCTCAACCTCTCTTCCATTCTTTTCTTAGCTGGAGAAGGTAGGAAGCTAAAGCCTTATCTCCCAGACTCCCTTGTAGCTGGGTATGAATTTGGTCTATCAACTAGATTGTCAGGTGTGGAGAGGTGAAGTCCCCTGTGGCTCTTCTGGTGGCACACAATGCGGTGGACAGGCCAGACTCCCTGCAGCAAGATTTCAGGATTTATTCTCCAGTATTCTGGGTGCTGAGAGCAGCCACCCGGGTGGTGATGGTCTCTGGGTCACTGCTAGGAAGTGTGTTCTGGACCTCGCAGATCTAACCAATGGTGGTCTCCCGGTGGCTGGTTTTGTAGGCCTCTGAATCTCATTCTCTGAAGGAGCCTGGGTTCCTCTCTGTGGGCCCTCCCAGTGATTCTGTAAGCTCTTAATTCCCTGTCTGGCCTCCCTTTCCGTATGCTATTTCCTGCGCTTTGGATCCCCGACCACATAATTGGGGACACCATTAACAAGAGGACCCAGAGAGCTGTTTACCACAGCAAGGCTGGGGAGTTCACCTAGTGAAATCAGGACCAGGTTTGATGCAGGTGAGGAGCAGATAGATATTTTCTGTACTTCTCTGTTTCTGAACAGAGAAATTAAAGTTCAGCATCTTTTTGTTTTGTTTTTTTATGAAGAGGCCGCCTGGGCATGTGCCCAGCTACCAACTAAGGCTTCCCCGTTTGGCACAGGACAATGTCAGAGCAGATCAGCAGGATGTGACTACACACCTGCAGCCTATCTTTCCCCCTCCTTCCAGAGCATGGCCTTGAGACAACCTCAGGCCAGAACCAAATCCTGGCTTTTCACCAAGGGCCTTGTAAGGATAGCAGATCTTTGCAACAGCCACTAAATTCTGTTAAAGGAACAGACACCTCACCTGTGTGTTGTGTTTATCCTGGAAACGAGAGCTTGCTGCACGGCTCCATTTCTCTCTTTGCCTTCACTGCTGGGAAACTCAGGGCTGGATTGTGAACTAATCACTGTCTTTTTCTTAGACCCTACATCATGGCCCTCTCTCCTGTTCTTCCCTCGCAGCTGCATTTAAATCTGCACTGAGGACTTTCGATATTATTTCTTATACTTTTGTGATTACAAGTCATTCCTTTTTTTTTGAGATGGGTGAAATATATAGATAAATAACATTCAAAATTTGTTTTGGACAAGGCACTGGTCTAAAGATAAAAACAGAGAAAAAAAATGTCAGTCCCCTCCTTTCCCTGTGTCCTTGGGGAGACAATAAGACTGTCACCCACAGCGAAACTGACAAGTTTCTAGATATAAGCATGTAATACCAAATATTGTGGCACAGTTGCTCAAGGGTGCACCTAACGATTTATTAGGCTACTGCTTCTTCTAAATTTTCTATTTGCTTTAACAAAGGAGATACTAGCATGCACATTGCTGCCCCAAGTTGTCACCTGGGTCTTTAACAATGAGCTTTCTCATGAATCCTTCAACATTTAGAAAAAAAGTCAAGTCTCTTGGGGCAACATGCAAATTAAAAAGTAGTGAAACATTCCTGAAGAAGTTAGAAAATTCCTGAAGATTAACAAATCCATCAGCGTACACCCTCTCTGAACTTTGATGATTATCTACCAGCCAGTCTCAGCAGTTTGCCTAGCACAAATGGCCTCTGTTTCCTTATCTATTAAATAAGGCAGTTTGCTTATCAGTAAAATAAAGGGGTGGATTCAATCTCTAAAACAGATTCTCTCATCAGTGATTCTATCATTCATCTTTCTCAGCCCCATTCAGGTAGAGAGTGCATGAGGTTCCTTCTGGAGACCCAGCCCCAGCTTTCTCTACAGAGGGACCCACGTTCCTGGTTGCACAGAAGGGCCACCCCTCTGGGCCCTCTTGTTTGATTAATCTCTTCATGTCTATTTGCTCTACTACCCGGACAACCCCGCAGCAAACGTGGGCCTGGGCTGCACACAGGCTCCTCCAAATTGGGAACCTGACTATTTTGTTTGCTTTCTGGCACAAAGAGGGAGCCAACAGCAGCTTTTGTAAGTCAAGTTGGTGACAGTCCTCACTCAATTACAGCTGTGAAAAGATGGAGCAGTGGGAAGGTCCCTTTCCGGGGCTGGCATATCATACTGACCCGCCCCACCAAGCTCCCTTTCAATGGATTTGCCTTGGTTTGACTTGGATGGGAACTAACCATGTTTTCTGCACTGTCAGCTTGTGTCTTTCCTTCAGTCCAGTGGGGACGAAGAAAAGTGAACGCCTTCTATCTAAGTGGAGTATTTTCTTAAAAGGAAATATCCCAGCCTATAACCAGCTCCTTGAGAGTCAAACAATTCCATTTTCTGATCCGTATCACAGGGCAGGCACTGCTGCCGAGGGTAACATTGTCACCAATGAAGGGAAAGCAAGCCATCTCTCTTTTTTTTTTTTTTAAAGCAGAATTTAAAAAACTGATTGCAGAGGATTAACAACAACCATAACACAAGGGAGAAGGTACGTGACGAGAGGGTAGTGTATTCTACGGGAAATAATTTTGCAAAGTGTCTAAACCAGACAAAAACAGGACTGGCTGGTTCATTATGTAATTAAACCACAGTCAGCAATGGGTAGGGTCTTCTATCTTTCAAAATCCGAACTGGTTATTCAGGCTTTTCATTAGGTGCAGTTTAGAAATTCTATTTAGGGAAGCCACCAGATTTTTCTTGTCTGAGTTTTTTTTTTTTTTGTAAGTGCTGCTTTGCAAATCTGGCTGCCAGTCTCGATAAAACAATCACTACCCTCCTCCTTCCTCAAATACCTTTTTGCTTCATTTCTTCAGAGTTGGATTTTTTTTTTTTTTTTTTTGGCAAAAAGCCAAAGCAATATCCCAGCAAGCTATCTGACTTCTTTACAGAGACACATACTGTTTCATGTTTGATTTTGATTTTCAAAAGCAGAACAATTTTCACATCATTGTATAAAAGGCTTCCACTATTTAAAATGTCATTTCTAAATTAATTTTATGCCCCCGAGGCAGAATGTATCTGACCATGACTGAATGCTACCCATTTAAATAAGGTGGGTAAAGTTCTTGGAGGAGGACGCAGTGTCAGAAAAAGCTGCAGTCAACGAGACAACGAGAAGTCAGACTCAGTGGTTTCTGGAAGCCTGGTCCCCTTTCACAAGGCCTGTCACCCTGTCCCTCTACACCCACCATGAGCGACATTCAGTACGTGCGTCTGGTGGTGGCAGGCAGAAAACTGAAAAGCAGGAAGTCTTGCTGTCTGAGCATTAACCACTGGGCAGGTGCCGGAGGGAGAATGAAGCGACTCCTGTGTCTAACACTCCTGGTCTCACCTTGAAGCGAGGCCAGCAACTTCTTAGAAAAGAAAATAACTGCTATCCTCCCTTGATAGTTTCTTCACTTGCCACGAATTGCTCAGAGGCAAAAGTCACAAGCGGGACATTTTTGTCCTGGAGGATAGAGGTCAGGCCACCAGTATCAAGTCTGGCTCAACTCACCAGAGGCACCAGGGCTGACACACTCCCTGGATATGAAAGGTGGTTGATAGGTACTCACTGAGGACTTGACTGTGAATGGGCACACAGGGGGGGCTTGAAGGTAGGAGTGGGCAGTGGGGAGAGGGGTAGGGCATGGAAGAATCACATCTGAGCTAAAAAGCATTATTGCCCTGATAGAGTATAAACTTCCCAACACCCCTGCTGGATAAAACCCTCAAACAAAACACGAAAACCCAGACTTCACCCAAGGCGGAAAACTCTGTAAGGGAGAGGTCAAATGGGGAACCCTCTGGGCAGGTGAACAGATTACAAATGCATTTAGAATGCACACAGACCACCCCACAGCCCTAACCTGGGGGCTCAGACTGGTGCCAGAACCTCTGGAACCGCCTTCCAAGAAAGAGGTCTCCCGTTCTGCACTCTCTCCCTGCCCACCCACCCATCCTCCTCACTGGCCAAGCTCACAGCCCCTTTCCTTCCCAGCCTCCCCTGGCATCCAAAGCCAGGTGGCCCACCCCCACACTGGAGCAGAGCTGCCCCCGCCAGCTTCCACTCACCAGGCAAGCCCTGGCTCTCCACATACCTGTCTGTATTCATGTCCCCACCACTTTGGACCCCCTCCCTCACTCTTTCTTGCAAAGAAAACTAACTGTATGTGCCCCTTAATGGAAATCCCAACTTCCCCAATCCAAGGGACTCTCATCAGAACCTTCCATGACCATCTGATTCAATCTGTGTGGCCCCTCAACCAAGCCAGAGGCCACGTGGGGTCAAAGAGGGCTGAGTGAGCCTCTTATTACAGGTTCCTTGTATCTATCTACCCATCCCCCAGAAGGTGCTGTGTTGATTTTGTTGACAAATAAACACTCCTTACCTATCTATCTTTTGTGAGCATCCTGAGCACATGGGGTGGGTAAGCCCTGACTGCTGCTCAAAAAAGGAAAAGGACAGGAGAGTGAGATCTCTAGATGTTCTGATGTTCTCTCTGCCCGCCTTAGAAGAGCACCTAAGCCTCGTGGCCAGGCTCATCTGGGTTCTAACCCCTGCCATTCAGTAGCATGTGACTTTGGAAAAGCCACTTCACCTCTTCAGTTTCCTCTCTAAAGAGGACCATGCAATCTAGGTCACAGAATGGTGGTTTTAAAAGAAAAGTAGCAAAAGATAAAATATAACAAATATTTAAAATAAATTTGGTAGTTCCTTTAGAAATGTTAGCTTCCCAGGCCCATCAGTCAGTCCCAATAAAATTCCAAAGGGGAAAAAAATGCAGCTCCTAAAAGCCTGGAAGTGGCCAGCTCCCCTCCTCTCTGGGGGAGCCCTCCTCTGTGCTGAGCCTGCAGCGTCGCTGTCGGCCCTGGCTCACCGCGCTGGTGGCTCCCCAAGGTGCTGATGCACTCAGGCAAAATAAACCTAACATCTGTATTCTATTTGCTAATGAGCAATCATCATTTGTACCTTTCTCCAGCCTGGGATTCAGCTGCTTGGAATACTAATGCCATTAGAAACTGGAGTCTTTTTTGCAAAACACACTCATTTAACAAACCCGCGTTTAACTCATTGACATTGTTAAGGTTGCTGGGAGTCCTGGGCAACACAGGGCTAGTTCCAAAGCCCTCAATCCCTCCTACTCCTCTCCCCCGCCTGGTGCTTGCCTTATCTGGACTTCTGGCTGGGGACTGGGAGCCAGGGAGACTTGCCTGGCCCTACGCTTGCCGTTTCAGCTAACTTGATGGATCCAACTGGACAAGTCAATAGAGCTCTTTTTTAAAAAACTTAATTTTTAATTGCAAGGTTAATAAAAGAATACAGTTGCTTATTTTAAAAATTAGACCATGACAAAAAGGTCACCCAATCCTACTCCCCTGTCCCTTCCCTGAAGGTAATCATATTCATGAGCTTGGTAGGTTCTCTTTTTATATACAGACAAGCATGTGTATCTTTCAAAAGGATCTAAGAGCAGTTGAGTTCCTGTGTGTTTTACGTACACAGAGACACACATTAATTTGCAATCCCCCGCCCGCCGCCACCCACACTCAACAGTAAGTCTTGGCCTCTATTCATCTAGAAACAGAGGAATGTGGCTCACGCCTTCTCGCTGCTGCACAGGATGGAATCATCAGTTTATTTCAACATTTTCCTGGAAATGGACAAAGTTGTTTCCAATTTTTGGTGTTTACAAAGAATGTTGTGGGTAAGCGTCCTTGCACATGTCTGGCTCAAAGGCTTCTGGGTCTTGCTTTCCTCATCTGGACTAAATGGTCTTCCCCTGTGACTCTATTTCCACTCTATGTTTTGTGTCATTAGGAGACAACATTAAAAATCTCTGTTTTGACCCAAACTGCTCCCAATTCATCTCCTGGTAAGACTTTCCCCAGCTTCTCAGACTCCCCCCCCACCCCATGAACTGAGCTCATTTGTTGTTTTCTGCTTTTATCTGATACATCCAGTTACTCCCAACCTCCTATCTTTGTAAAGTCCCCTCTTTGGTTGTGAAATTCCGGCTCTTCTTTAATACTTGACAAGCACCACTGGAGATGCCTGGAGCTCACAACTTATGTGGCCTGTGCCCATGTTCACATGAATGTTGTCCCCAGGAGGGAAGGAAGGGCTGTGTTCTTGCTCATCACCATGCCCTGTGGTGGGGTGGGGACACACCACACGTGGTGGACTCTCATCAGATATCTGGTTATCTGGTGAACAGATGATGGCTACTCTTGCCATGAGCGGGGCCAAGTTGGCTTAACCACTCTGTGCCTCATCTGGAAAATGTGCTAATAGTGTCTCCTTCCTCTACAGGGTTCCTGTGAACATCAAGCAAACTGACACCCCCAAAGCTCTGAGAACTGGGATTGCTGGGGTGCAGGGCTGAGCTATTGGTGGGCTGGATGTGCCGGAAGCTGAAAGAGAATAAGAGGCAGGGTCCTTGCCACTCACAGTACTAACAATTGGTTGACAGTTTGCTCTTCTTTTATTATAAAGGTGTCTAGTTCCACATCTGTATCAACTGACACGCGGACTCTGTTTTTCAGTTGCTTTCTGTCAGCGATGCTTTCTCACTGAGTTTCAAAGTGCCATCCTCCTCCTTTCTTCCCATTACATTTTCTTCTTTCTTTTGCACCTTCAATCCCCAGCAGTTCTCCCAGGAGGAAGCAAGTGCTCTCGATTCACCTGAGGCCTTGCTGGGTTCCAATTCAGACCATGGAAAGTGGCAGAGCAGTTGAGGGTTCAGGATTCAGAGCAAGGTGACAAGGGTTCACATTCTAGCTTGAGCACTCACCAGCAGTGTGACCCTAGTTAAGATATTAAACCTCTCTGTGCTCCAGTCTCTTTATCTGCCAAATGGGGGCTAGGTGAGGATTAAATGGGTTGATACACTCAGCACACCGAGGGCAGTCCCTGGCACTCTTGCACTCTGTAGGCAATATCATCACTGTCAGATCAAAATGACACACCTGAAGTCCTGACATTTTACAAACCTGCAACATGAGCTGCATTTTCAGGTAGTAATGGATTTTTCTGGGCTGCGTATGCACATGACACTGCCTACCCCACACCTTGCTGGGTCAGGAATGTGTATCCACAGCTGGAAGATCAGGAGGAGGGATGCAGCCACAACTGGCAAGACAATGGAGCTGGACCATATGATACTCCTGGTCTTGCCCATAGGAAAACCTCTGCAGCTGACCTGGCCAGGCAACTCGACCCCAGAGGTCACATTAGGTGAATCTCCATCAACTATATCCAAGTGCATAGGATAGACACTTTGAAGACTCAGCTGGACAATGACTGCCCTGAGAACCACCCAAGACCAGCAACACAAAGATGAGGTTCAGGCTGGGCAGTTCTGTGAGGAGGGCTGTTCACCCGAGGTCTAACTCAACAGAATAAGGACTGAAAAATAACTGAGGGGAGGCACTCTTGACAGCAAGGAGAACCCTGGAAATTCATTACAGGGCTCTGCGGAAAAACATGGTTGAAGCTCATGGAGTCAGGCCCGTGGCTGCAGAGCTCAGGGATGCATTAAAAACATAACCTATGTTTACACCCACAGGCAGCAGGAGCAAGAGGTACAGAATTTGTGCACTAAGGCAGAAGCTGGGGTGTGTAATACAAGCCCTAGCATGGTTTCAGGGCTGCTCGGAATTACTACTAAGAAAAAAAAAATGTAGCATGGATTTTATTATTTGACAGTAAATATAGTGGTAACAATGATTATTTTGTTATAACTATAGTTCTATTCCAGCAGCCGTCTTATGCTAGCATTTCTTCCTTTCTCCGGGATGGTGTTCTATCGCTATGACAACCAATAACATTTTGCACACCACAGAGCACTATATCATGTATCACCATGACAGAAAAGGAAATGCCATACTGTACTTAAAAGCCACCTTCTCCTCTCTCTCGCTTTTAAAGTCTGTTATCACCCCACATGCATTATTCCCCACACCATATTATATATAACCTTTGGTTACAGTCAGATTTGTGATATATGTAGCAAAAGCCAGAAAGCTTTGCAAATCCCTTAACATTTTATAACAAATAAAAGATAACCAAACTGCATTATCCTGGCTTTTCTTCAACACTGTGACAAAGAACTTGCTTTTACCAACTTCCTCATTGGATCAAAGGCCTTTGTCAGACCTTTGCAAACGATTGCCTCATTCGGTAAAAACTCTGGGCGACACTGTTGGAGAATGAAGTACTTCCTTTTAGAGAATTTTCCGACACATGAAGCACTCACTGCCTGGGTGTTTTTTTTTTTCCCCATTCTTAAATATTTTAATAAATTTTAAAATGATGTCATACACTCACTTCCCTGCTGTCTACACAATCTTTTCTTGAGGACTTCATTGTCTCCATGGAAACCCATCACTAGGCACTGTAGGAGTACTCAGTGCTCTCCATTGCTGATGTCATCTGGGAGTTGTCCCACCAGCTGTGGGGTTTAGGACCTCTGGCCAGAGGGTCAGCTGACACTGGGCATACACTGGTTCCTTTTCATACCCATCAGCACTGCCTGGTTCCCTAAGAAGGGAACCGTAGGAAAACCATACATGGTCCCAAGCAGTTGCAAGGTCTCTGGACTCCAGTGGAAAGACATCTAATATACTGAGATTTAAACAATGTGGAATCCAGTCACAGGGGTGCAGACTTCTGTAGAGTATCCTGAAGAATCCAGTAGGTTTACCTTGAATGGGCCATGGGGGATCTGCTCCTTTCATTTGTGGCCTCATTTAGACAATGACTATAAAAAGGGGCTCCTCTAAGCAACTGTTGGCACTGGTACTTGAATGAGTTCAGGTCAACACCCACTGGTCACCAAGACGTCTCAGTCAGGGCAGCTCTGCCTGCCCCCAAAATTTCCCAAGAGAAGGCAATGCCCTAAGGACTCAACTATTCATTTTGTATTAAGTATCATTTTCTTTGGTTTTTCTCTTCTCCTTCCCTCCTTTTTTTTTTAATAGAAAATGTAAGTAATCATATATTTTTGTAACTCATTGGGGCAAAAGTTCCTCAGAGAGTATTGGAATTATGGAAGGCCTAGTGTTCCTGTAAAATAAAACAAAAAACAGGACTCAGATTTTAAAAACTGAACCAGAGAATTGGATTTGCTTCCCGGGCTGATATTTGCAGGCATTCAAATGATCATGGTTCTAATTGAGGGTCACACTCTGAATTCACCTTTGAGCCCCTCTGCCCGGATCTCTCTGTGAGGACAGAGAATGAAGACCAAGTCAGACTTCCACAGCCTTCTGCGGCCCTTGCCCTATTGGGAAGGCAACCATGAGGTGACAGGTTGGGACATGGGTTGCTGATGGCTGTCCAACAGTTTGGGTGGGATTTGTTTGTTCGTCTCTGTGAACTTCCTTGGGGTAACAGAAGTTTAAGAAATTATGAGGATTGAACTCTGCTCCTAGGCAGCCTCCAGATGCTCCAACTGCTCAAGTTTTCCCCTCTAGAAGCTGTTAGAAGCACCTGCCAGGTCACTTCTATCCTGAAAGGGACTTAGGGCAATTTTCCCACTGGTCAATTAAGTGGTGGGACAGTGTTAGGTGATGGAGAGTCATTTCCAAGGATCCCTAGTGGAAGGCAGAAGGGAGAGGGATCCTCATGAAAGAGAGGTCTTTCCTTCCTTCTCAGACAATTTAGGCAAGCATCTTTTAATCTCAGGAAAACTTAGAATAAAACATAGAAAAGAAAATCAAATCTGTGAGTTTTTTTTTTTTTTGGTGCGTGTGTGGTGCTGCTGGGGATTAAACCCAGGGCCTTGTGCCTGTGAGGCAAGCACTCTACCAACTGAGCTATCTCCATAGCCCATAAGTTGTTAAAATGATTTCAATGAAGATCTAGTATTTTACATATTAGTTGCAATTAAGAGAACTGGCCTATTAGAATAACAGACCTGACTCTTGAAATATTAAATTTACTATGTGGATTAAATAATGGACTTAGATTTTGAGTTGAAGTTGAAATCTCACCAAAGTCATATGCAGTGTAAGAAAATTTAAAAGGCCATAAGGTGTAGCATACTTATAAGCTTAATTAGATTCGTGAGAATTGTTTAAGTGCTCTGAGAGGTTTGTTTGTTGAGTCAGGCAATTGAGTACTTATAAATTTAATAAGTTCGATTTCCTTTACAAATGCAGTTTAAAATGTTTAAAGGAGTTTAATTAACTAAGTTTGCAAATCAAACCAAACATTAATAAAAGGGCCTTTGAAAAAGTGATGGTTAAAAACTGCTAGGCTTATAAATAAAATAATGACATTTGTGCACAGCTCCGGGAAAGGTGAGGTTTTAAAATTTTAACTCCAGTAGAAGTTCATTTGAAAGGATAAATATAAAAAAAAAAATTTTTCTGCTCAAAATGCTTTGACACCCACCCTGCTCGTGTAACGCATTGTTTTGAGTTACTCAGTGTTAACTCTCAATTCACTGAGGCACCTATGTGGCAGGTGTTGCGCTAGACACAACACAGTATGTCCCAGGCTCTCACAATCATCTCATGGGGGGATTAAACGGTGTGCATGAATAACAAACTACCTAAAAACCAGGTGTCAACCAAGGAAGGCAGAAACCGCTACAAGAATTGAAGGACACGAGTGAAGGGCAACATAAGGGAATAATACTGAACCGGTCTCATTTGTTTCTTAAAAGTTTGTGAGTGTCCCCCACCCACCTGTCATCACCTGCTGTCCTCAGTTTGCCATATGTACACTTCCATGCCTCTGCTATCCTGTTAACTGGGAGCTCAGGTTTTTAATGCCTGTTAGAATTATGTGGAAAGAGGAATATAATATCAGAGAAAGTCCATCGGGCTCTCTGAGTTGGTTCTCAGGATTCTTTGCATTTCCTTTTTGACCTGAATGCTCCCTTCTGCACCCACCTCATAGGTGAAGCTGCCAGGTAATTGGCCTCTGGACAAATATTCTGCACCAGAAATAGGTTTATGACTAACCAATTCTACATATAAAACAAGAGCAACTTTCTTTCTAAAATTAACTCGAAAAGGCAAGGGTGCCTCTAGTGAGAAAATAATAAATTCCCCAAACGACAGGAGGAGAAAGGAAGCCCAGCTATTTTTGACCATCAATCCACCAGGGAGACTTTTTATTTATTTGCTAGAAGAGTATGACTATAGGACATTTAAAAATTATTCTTTATTTAAAGTATTAAGGGTTGACAGGGGCCCCACTCGTATGCTGAGGTCCTAAGGAGAACCACAGAACCTCAGAACTTCAGAACCTGACCTTGTTTGGAAAAGGTCATTGCAGGTATAACCTGGCCATACTGGAGTAGGGTGAGCCCTCATCCATCACGTGCTTATTAACAAGGGAAATCTGAGCACAGACAGAAGCACAAGGAAGACACCAGTGGGGACTTCGGTTCAAGCACAAGACCTACTAGAACCTAGAGATCTCCCTTTCCCTCGAATCTTCAGAGGGAACACAGCCCTACCCACACCTGCATTTCACCCTGTGATTTCCACAAATCTGTTGTTTAAGCCACTCAGTTTGTGGTGCTTTATTATGGTGGTCCCATCAAACTAACCCACTAAGTACAGTGAACCAGAAGAAAGGCAGCTTCGGGAATAGCCCATTAAACTCGACCACAGGCCAACTCACAATCAATTTTAAACTTCTTTTTATAAACCCTGAACCAGACTCTAAGAAAAACAAGAATGAGCTTAGTCAACACGTGGGCACTCCTCGGCACCCAAGAACAAGGAGTTCTGAGTTGTTCCGGGGTCTGGCTGACCATCTGGCCAGACCATGACTTTCCATGCCCCCACAAATAGACAGGATGTGGCCGCGATCTTGACATAAACCAATGCGATCTGCCGTGGTCCTCTCCCCAGCAGCCTGGAATGAGCTCTCCTCTCTCATTCAATACTTCATCCCTTGGACTTCCTCCATGGCTCCTATCCCATCTGGAGGAAATCAGACTGATCAATTTTCCCTCCAATCCCATTAGGGATGTTACTAGTCAGTCCATGATGAAATGTGTGTAGGATGTCCTCATGTGGTTTATTAAGTATTAAGGGTTGACAGGGGCCAGAGTAGTGGTTCTCCTGAAATTTTAGGGATTCAGTGACAGACAGATACGAAGGTGGGCCCCAGTGAGTCGGAACATGTATTATTTCCCTGCTTGAGTGCAGGTGTGTCTGGATTCTAGTAATGAGAAGCACAGGCAGTGGATGGTCAGGATGGTCGCTCCTGGACCTGCACCATAAGGCTCTGCTTGGCACACTGGAACCAGAGATGCTCGTATGGCTTTGAAGCAATCAGCAGGCAGGTGAGGGAGCCAGGAGGCAGGGACTAGGAGAACCTGGAGCTTAGCTGACAGCTGCCAAGAAAAGAGGGATCTCCATCTCCATAGCTGCAGGGATCGAATTCCTGGAATACGATTGAAAGAGGTTCCACATGACCTTGAAAGAGGACCTGGTTCCAGAAAAGCACACAGCCCAGTGGACACGTCTTGGGCAGCCTGGGGTGACCCTGGGCAGAGAATCCCTCCTGGATTCCTGACCCTCAGAGGCCGACATAATACAAGTGTGTGGTTTTAAGCTGCTGTTTGAAGTAATTTGTCACGCAACACAGAAAACCAACTAGTGATGATGTCCTTTGGCGATCTGATGAAGAATGGGAAGCTCTCATTAGCAAAGCTCAGTGAGACACACCATTTGAATGTAATTTCAGGGATGTCAGACCCTCTAGAACTCATGCATGAGCCCGAGGATGTTCCAGGATACCTGGCTATACACCTTTCTTTATAAGGATGGCCTTACTTGCCTGTTTCAGCAGTTTGAAATGTGAATTTAAGTAATTTCTACTTTATTCTTAATCTACAAGATACCCACTGTAATAAATCCCCTTCAGCTTGCTTAGAATGATTAAAAAAAAAAAAGAACAGATTTTAAGACAAGGCGATTTCTTTTTTTATTAGGGGGATTATCTTCAAACCCGCCTCCTCTAGCTTAATTATGGGAACCAAAACAGTAGGGTTGGCAGGAACCTGGGTATGTTTTACAGAGGATGTATTTAGAAGATAGGCTCGGATCATATCCACCCCCCCCCCCACACACACACTCAAAAACAATTTGTCCAGATTTCACCTAAAAGGAATTTACTTCATAATCCAAATGTCCTTTGGGGGTGATGTATTAGAAACAAACGAACAATATATATATATATATATGGGATTCAATCCTGTTCTCTTACTTCCTTGCTGTCTTCCTGGGAGAAGTTACTCGTTTTTCTGGAGATGGGTTTTCTCCATCATAAAATCACACGTTCTGAGGACCAGAAGAAATAAGTCAAGAAAGAGCCTCACACGGTGCCAGGCCTTCTAATGAGAAAACTAAACCACCAGCCAGCACTGCCTGGAAGGGTGGAGGGAAGAGAGGACAGACAGATGGCAGTGAGGGCAGCCACATCCTGGCCCTCGAGTGCCACAGCGGAAGGTACAGTGGTGGCTCTAGTGCTGCAACAGGGAGGGGTGAACGCCCACCATGACAATCCTTGCCACCTGAATGCCAGGCAATGCCCAAGACAATTTAGAATTAGACAAGGATTCTGTTCTTCAAAAGAGGCAGGGTGACATACCTGACCTCAAAACACACAAACCAACCCTGGCATATAAGAGTATTTATTAACACTTGGGTTCTGGCTGTGGAGTTCAAGTAGCTCTGGGGATAAAACACCCTTCTATCTGGGTGATTGTGGGATCACAGACGTGGAAGAACACAAAGTATGTCAAAAGACATTTGTGCTCCATCATGGCCGGGTACCCACTGCAGCGAGGTGCTTAGTACACAAGTCACATAGGTGGTGGGGACACATGTGCTACTCTTTGGGCAGGAACCAAAGGCCAATGAGCCCTCACAAGCAGGAAAGAAACTTCCAAAGGCTTTTATTCATAAGCAAACATTCTCCCTGGCCCATCCCCTGCCATGCTTGAGATGAGGGCTAGGTGTGGTCAACAGGAGACAAAGGCTATCCTTCTGTGGGACACTCATGAGGCCACTGAGAGAGGAAGGGAGGGAGGAGTGACAATTGAAGAAGTGAAGGAGAGTTACAGTCCAGGCACAAATGGAATGGAGGATGTCACTTGAAAATGACCAGCCCAGTCAGCTCTGGCCTGCAGAAGCCCCTGGCCACATGGTCCCAAGTCTAACCCAAGAAGTAAAAGCCTTAAAGTTCGAACAGGCTCTTGTCCCTGGATGCTCTGGTGTGAGAGAGGGTACACCATGGCTGACCAGTGGCCTTTGGAAAAAGGGAAGGCACTCAGTTTCAAGAATTCTCTAGCTGAAATCAAAGTGTGATGCACACCAACGCTTTTCTGATCTGGTATCTTCTCTCCTAGGAAACCAAGGAGCAGGGTGTCTCCCACTGTGGCATCCCGTGCTTTGCTAATGTCTATGTCGCTCTCTGTGCGCTCAAGGGGACTGTAAACCCTTCCGTGGAGGGATGATGCCCCCTTCATTCTGTGTCCCAGGGACTAAACGAGGTGCAACCAGAGAAAACGTCTGTAGAATGGATGGTCCCTTTCCTGCACTCTGCTTCGTTTCCCAGTCTCACCACCTCCCAGGTCCCCTACCTACTGACCCTTAAGGGCTGGTGTCCTGCCACTGAATTCCATCCCCATCACCCACAGACTAGCTGTGCCACCTTGGCAAGTCACTCCCTTCTGTGAGGACCACTTTCCCCCTGTGGTTGCTGGCATGTCCACACACAGGGAATGGGGCTAAGTATCTACGTGGAGGACAACGGCCCATACCAAGCACAGAGCTGGCTATTGTCACTGCGATCTTCACAACTACTTGTTTGTTTTATTTATTTTATTTATTGTTTCTCATCTATCTCCCTGTCAGGTTCCTACAAGGACAGGGACTTGGGTCTGTTCATCACTGATGGTGCCAAGCACCAAGAACCGTGCCAGGCTCTAATAATAAATATGTAGTGGAACATGGTCGTTCTCTATATTAGCTTGTGGATGTTCAGCCTTGTCTTCCCATGTTGATGGAAGTTCTCTACTTTCTGCTGAAAATAATGGCTTCCATTGATGAAGAACTTCCACATCTATTTTCTCATTTGAGACTCGTGACAACCTTGTAATAAAGTCTCCTGGTGTCCCCTAGAGGAGCACATGCCCAGCGGCTCGGCAACACCATCAGGGCCGGAGGCTGATAATGATAACGACCCACGCACACGCTTCCTCACCTGTGAAAGGCCATTTATTACCTGATGAGGAAGAGCAAGCCTGCCTAATTTTTTTTTGCATTGATTTCGATGTTGTTTTTGTTCTACTGAACAAAAAGATGAGTTTTCTTTTCTTCTAGGTCCCCAAATGCTCCTTTAAAGAGCTTTGTTTTTTCTTTTCAATTAAAATACTCTATACTCATGATAGAAAATTTGAGGAAAAACTTAAGAAGAATGAAAAGAAGAAAATCAGAATTTCCCACAAACTCATTTGGTGCTACATCTTGCTTTATTACAGGAAGCACAAACAGATCCCAATTATGATGGTTCGACTTGAGATTTCTCAATTTTAGGAAGATAAGAAGGTGCATGCATTCAGTGGAAACTGTTTCAAATTTTGAATCTTGATCTCTTCCCAGGCTAGTGATGGAGACACTGATCTTTCATGATGCTGTTGCAGGGGCCATAAGCTACAGTTCCTAGCCAGTCCTGTGATTACAAAAGGACACCACTGATCCTTGACGGTGTGTGGTGTGTGGTGCTGCTAAGCTAGGGTGGCCAGTAGGTGAGTGGATCAAGTGCTTTTTTGACCTGTGGTACTTTCAACTTTCAATAAGCTTATCAGGATGCACCCCAAAGTAAAACGAGGGGCATCTGCATTTGCAGCAACCATTACGGTTTTATCAAAAGGGACCTTAGTGGCTTCTTGGGTGCACTGGCCACGTGGGATTCTGCGAGCCAAGGCCTAAGGAGACAGGGAGCTATCCGAAGCCAAGAAGCCACGATGCTGGGACAGGGCAGAGTAGAGATCTGATCTCATCTGATCTGACCTGGCTGATGGCAAAGTGAGGGAGTTCAGAGTGAAAAGGGTCACCACTCAGTTTCACTGATTCAGAGTTTTGCTGGAGCAGGACATGGACATCAGCAGCTATTCAGAAGGTCCTAGCCAGGGACTCTAGATGCCTGCAAGAGCCAGGCACTGAGCCTTCACATCTGGAGGCTGAAGGAGGAGAAGTCATTGCAAGGCTGCCCCCTTGCCATCTGGTACTCTGGTTCAGACCCGCCTCCTGGGGGTGCCTCTGAGCTGGAACACAGGGAAGATGTGCCTATGTCTCCATCCCTCCATCCCCAGACCAGGCAGATGGAGGGAACACAGGGGCAATTGATCTGTAGGTCAGCTCATATTGATTGGCTGGGGGGGCTGGGCAGGGCAGCAGATTGTGGCTACTGAGCTGTTATTTGCAAGAGCTGGATGGGTACAAGACGGGAGCAGGTGCCAGCAGCCACCACTGTACAGTCAGGTAAACTCAAGTCTTGTGGGAAAGCATGGACTAGAGTCCTGCCACCTGCCCCGAGGGTGTAATGTTTTCCTAGTTGTATCCAGACCAAGCCTGGAAACAGTCAAAGGAGTGGCGGCCATAAAATTCACTACTTCATTGCAGTTTCTGTATCTATGACTCCAGGTTTCTGACCAGCCAGCAGCATGGGCAGAAACCAGAAGGTTTCTGTAAGCCAGAATCTGAAGGTCAGTTCTTTTCATACTGCTCTTTGGTAGGATGATATAGTTGTCTGAAACTCTTTCATATTCCTTTAACGCCAACTGTTCACAGATCTGTAGTTCTTCCTGCATATAGTATTAGTGATAACCAAAGACCCCACCTGCCTTATTAAATAAAAAAAAGCCACCACCTCGGCGATTATAGCAGACTCTGAACTCTTTGCTATCTTCTATCCCCATTACAACGGATGTAAACCAGGGCAGGAAAAACCAGGATCCTTAATTATATAACCAGGAAGGATTATATAACAAAAGTCCTGATGCAACTTGACCTGTCTCTGTGCCAAAGAGGCCGAGAGAATACATCTTTGCAGAAGTAACACGAGCCGCCAGGAGTTGTGCAAACCATCTTTCAATATTGGTCTAACTGATCCTACTTACCCACCATCCACAAAAGTCTTCTGCTCTTCTAGCCGTGTTTTTCCACAGCACTGGTGAAGCACCCCCATTCCAAAGCAAGAGTCTGTTAAAGGGGCAGTGCACTTGCGATTACAAGATATAGCGCATGAAAGAAAACAAGAGTGTCAATTGCTCTGAGAAGCTGGTCTCCAGGGTCCAGCATGGCCATGATAATTTCATACAGCTGCTAAAGCCACCTTTGCCATTTCAAAAATGATCACTAAAGACAGGAAGCGTTTGCACTGAGAACCATTTGAAAGTTACCCAGTGTTTCTTTGTTGGAGGAATCCAAAAAAACAATAATAGTAACAACAACAACAACAAATAACCTCCTCTTTCTTCCTTTCAGAGTGTGCTTCCAAGCAAAATGGTCCCTCCCCATATCTCCTTTATGTCTTGCCAATAGAAAGCACATGCCAGGGGACCAGACACAAAGGATGCTCGTGCAAACTACGAGCCTCGCAGACGACATTCTTTGGGACCTGTAGGAGAGATATTGATTTGAAGCTACCGAGATGCCCCATATGCATTGCTGCTGCCACAGGGAACCTCCCCGCATTCTACACTCGTGACTTCCCGCGAGCCGAAAGCTGAAATCTAATGCAAATGACATTAGCTGCTCTACTTCACCCAGCACAAGGGCAGGAGAAGCAAGAATGGGGTACAGCAGTAACTTGGTGGCATATGAGTCATACGATAGCTGCCAATGTCACAAACTCTCCACTCTAACACCTGGGTGTTCAGAGTTGATGAATGACACTAGGAGCTGGAATTTCCCATCTACTAAGGGAGAAAAAAAAATCTGCTTTTCAATGACACATATAGCAAAACTAAACATCCAGAGGATTTTTCTGGAAAGTTATAGAAACATAATCATTCTTTCAAATCCTTTCCCTGAGGGTCTCCAGGTTCTCCTTTTTGCTTTTTCTGTTTTCATAATCTCTCTACCTTCCCGCGCCCTCCAGAAAACACAGAATAATTCTGATGGCTTAAGTTAAAATTCTGTGCCCCAGAGAAAACTTTCAGAAGTCAGAACCACAGAATTTGGACTCCTAGGAAATCTCATTAGTCTAGACGTGAGGTTCGTGATCTGGGTTCAAGTCCTGCTGCTCCTGCCAGAGCAACCCTGGACCAGTCACATGATGCTAAACAAGGCACTGCCCAACTGCCAAGAAGCTCAGCTCGTCAAGTCTGTTGACATGAAACCCTGGGTTCTATTTTCTAGTGGGAATATGTCACAGTGGGCTGTGCCAGGGAGTCCCTGCAGGGAGCAGGAGGACACTGTGCCTATTCATTGACTTCCCTCACCAGGGCACTCTATTCTTAGCCCACAGGTCAGAAACCCAAGGTGCTCCCCCCCCATGATCAGATTCCCCCACAAAGACCACCTAATAGCCACTGTTGTGACTTCAACAGGCACACTGGACTTCCCTGGAGACTGAGGCCTTATGGGCAGAATCCAAGTCAAATTCCTGCAGTCTGGGGCATGGTGCATTCTAGGTATGCAAGTTCCTAGTGCTGCCACAGCGAAGTACCACAAACCAGGAGGCTTAAAACAACAAAATTTACTGTCCCATAGTTTTGGAAGCTGAAAGTCCAAAGCCAAGGTAGGACCCTGCTCCCTCTGGAGCCTGTAGAGGAGAAACCTTCTTTGCCTCCTTGGTGGGGGTTGTCAATCTTTAGCTATTATTCCTTGGCTTGCACCGTGTTACCCCAATCTCTGCCTCCCCATGGCACGGCCTCTTTCCTGTGTGTCCCCTGTTCTATTTAGAACATCAATCCTATTAGATTAGGGCCCACCTGAACAACCCTACCTTAGCTTGATTACATCTTCAAAGAGCCTATTTTCAAATAAGGTCACCTCTGCAGGTATTAGGGGTGGGTTAGGACTAACCCAAAATGTTTTGGGGTAGACAAATTCAACCCATCACACAGACAATCACATCATGAAGACTAAACTCAAGTGTGCAAACACACAAGGAAACAACCAGAGCCCACGTTAGATTAGCAGAGAAAAAACTTAAGTGGAGGGTTATTGAAGTTGGGAGGAGAAGGTGTTTACTTTTCCAGGGTGGGGCAGGTGGGAGCCGGTGCACTTCTCCTTAGCTGAGCCCTGTATGCACCTGTGCTGAGCTCACCCTAAACACCTCTTTTTTTCTGTGGTGGCCCATCCAGTTCTCCAGTCCCTATAGCTGGTAGTAATACCCCTCCCCTAGCTATTGAACAGCTACTCACTCTATAAGCTGCAGTTCAAATTTCACCCCCCACCTTAACAGTCTCCCCATTTCCCAGCCAGAAAAGAAGTTATCTGCCTTTGATCTTTGATGGCATTTTATCTACTTTATGCTTTGAACTACAGTCACCTGTGGCCTTTTCTGGCAGCCACTCCCTGAGAGAATGGCTATTTCTTACTCAACCCTGTGCCCATGGTAGGTGTTTGTATCTGCTAAAGTAAACTGGCAGGAAGATAAGAGTAAAAAGAAATATCTCTTGTGTTGAAAACTTCACCATGGAGAGGGACCTTTGAAACCAGGGGTTGTTAGAACCTTGTGGCCTATCGATCCACTCAATGAATCCTTGTGATCTCTGTCCTTGTGCCCCATTTCTTTGAAATCATAGGCCCAGAAGCTAAGCTCACCATTTAAAGTAGAAAAGAGAGGTGTGCCCATGTGAGGGGCTTATGCCCACACCAAAAGGCAGCTGTAGCTCTTGGAAAACATCAGCTACTGTGACCCTGAAAGCTTCCAACAGAGGATGATACCTGGTGCCTGGCAGGTCCTTGGAACTGCAGAATGTTTTCAACTGGAGGAGGTCTTAGAAGTCATGGAAGCTGGAATAACGTCCCCTCCTAAGGATGACCACAATGTCGTCTCTAAAACCCACAACATGCTAGGCTATATGGCATGGGGGAATTACATCTGCAGATAGGACTCAGAGGAAGACACTATCATGGATTATCTGTGGGCTCGATGGGATCACAAAGGTCCTTATAAATCAAACAGGGAGACTAGAATGATTCCACATAAGAACTCAATCTGTCATTGCTGGCTATAAATGTGGAGGCAGGGGCCATGAGCAAGGAATGCTGGCTGCCTCTGGAGGAGGCAAAGAAAGCAGATTCTCTCCAGGAGCCTCAGAAGGAATGCAGGCTTGCCAACCCTTGATTTTAGCCGCCAGAACTAAAAGAGAACGAATTTGTATTGGTTTAAGTTCCTGGTAGTATGTTATAGCAGCAATAGAAAACGAATGCCGGGTAATCCCCTCCTCTCTCTGATAGGGCAATGGCAATCCAGGTGGGGTAACAAGTCTTTTGCCTGGGGCTATACGGCTAAGACATGGTTTGCATGGTCCATGGTCCACGGCAGAGCTGGTACTTGCATGGTCCATGGTCCGCGCTGTGTAAGCTTTGTTCTACAGTGTGTTCCTTTCTTGGGCACAGTCACTAACCTCCAGGACTTCAGTTGCGGAAGAGCCCCAATCCTTAGTGGCCCATCCTAGAAACTGTTCTTATCCAATGTCTGGTCATGATCAAAAGGGAGACTGGACATGGGGGATGGAAGGAGCCTTGGAGAGCAGTGGCCAGCACCTCCCTCATTCAAGGGGCCATGGTAAGGTTCCTGTCCATCCATCCCCATGGATTCAGTGAACAGGCCTGAGTTCTAAGCAGTTCTGCTTTCTGATGAATTCCACCTGCTGACTGCCAGGCACTGTATCTGACTCCTAGAACTGACCTACGGCAACTGCAACCACGTGTCCCACCAATGATTACCAGCTTTTCAGCCAAGAGATTCTCGTGGTCTTCTGAGAACCCATCTGCTAACAATACCTTCTTGTCTACAAACAACGGAAGACAAATTTGCCCTTGGCCTAAGTTCTGACACCACTCTGACCCCCAATCTTTTGGCAAGTAATTGTGCTAGGCCACTGATGGTAGGCCGCAGTATCTGTGGCACCATTCCATAAATATCTGGTTCTGTTGACAGTTTGCAGGCAATATGACTTCAACAAATGCTACTGGCCCAGCAGCAGATGAGTTCATCAAAAGGTCTTTACTGGTGTGTGTTAATTGGCTGGGATAAGAACCTGTTTAGCATCCCTGACACTCTGGGGAGCCTAACAGATTTTTCTTCTACTAGGAAGTCCAGGAAATGATGCCAAACAGCTGATATGGTTTTATCTCTTTGGTCATAATCTCTTTGCTTCTTTCAAAAATCAAGTCAGTCAAATTGTGCTCTATCTCAGAATCAAATTCTACAGTTCCTTAAAAATATACCTAAAGTTAATATCCAAAGGAAGTTCTGCTTTTGAGGAAATGGAGTTCATGCACTTTTCCTTATTCTTCCCACTAAGTAGAACTAAAACCCTGGATATTACATATAAAGTAAACACAAGAAGACTCTGAAAGGTGGACAGAGGAAGGCAGATATTAATCCTTATGAATACAGAAATAAAATTCCTTAACAAAATATTGGCAAATATAACAGAAATATATAAATAGAATTATATATCATGAACAAATGAGGTTTATTCCAGGGAAGACCAGTTCAATGTTCAAATAACAATCAATGTAATCAATCTGCCAAATCAACAAGATCATGATCACAATCAACTGATACAGAAAAGGCATTTGACAAAATCTACCAATCATGATAAAAATGCCTGGCAATACAAGGAAACTTATCCATCTATAAAAGACTATCAACAACAACAAAAAAGAAACCCTCCAGCTAATATAATTAGTGAGGAAAGACTGAATGCTTTCTCCCAATGATTGGGAAGGCAAAGAGTATGCTCTCACCAATCTTATTCAACATGATGCTGTAAGTTCTAGGCAGTGTAATAAGGCAAGAAAATGAAATAAAACTATGTGGATCAAAAGGAGGAAATAAAACCTGTCTCTATTTGGGGGTCTACATAGACAACCCCAAGGAAGCTACCCAAAAAAGTCTTAAAAATAACAGCTTCACTTAGAAAGGTCTCAGGGCACAAAATAAGTATAAAAACTTAACTATATTCCTATATACTAGCAATAAACAAAGAAACAAAAATTAAATATCCTTTTCTAATTGCTCAAGAAAAACAAAACACTTAGTGCAAGTCTAATGAAATATGTATAGGACTTGTAGGGTGAAAACTATGAAATGCTAATGAAACAACTAAATAAGAGTTAAATAAATTAGGAGGTATACCATATACATGGATTCAAAGACTCAAATTGGTAAAGATGTCATTTGTCCCCTGAACTGACACACAAGTTTATTGTAATTCCTACCAGAACCCCACCAAGTTGAGATCACCCTAAAGTATAAGGCAAAGAACTAGAATAGCTATATTAATTTTGAAAATAATAAAGTGGGAAGAACAGTCTATCCAATTTCAAGACTTACTATACTATAGTGATCAAGGCTGTACCATATTGGAGGAGAGAAGAGTAAGAGAAACCAGAATGTGACCCAAATGAATACCCAGCTGATTTTTGACAAAGATACAAAAGCAATTCAATGGAAGAATGATAGGTTTTTAAAGAAATGCTGCTGGAACAAGTGGATATCCAGTCAAAAACTTATCTTTGCCTTTATTTTCACATCTTATTAAAAAAAAAAACTGACCCAAATTACAAATGACACATTCACACACAGACATAAAACTTTTAGGGGAGAAAATTTTTGAGAACTAGTCAAAGTTTTTAATACTAAAAGCACAATCATAAGAGAACAACTGGTCAATTAGACCATCAAAATTTAAAAAAAAAAAATCTTTGCTTTGCAAAGATCCTACTAGGACAATAAAAAGACAAGGTCACAGACTTGGAGAAAATATGTACAAACCTGACAAAGGAGTAGTATTTAGAATATATAAAGAACTATCGAAACCTCAAGGAAAAAATCCCAATAATCAAACTAGAAAATGGGGCAAGACATGAATAGAGTTTTTGCTGAAAAGTTTATACAGATGACAACCCCATAAAATTTAGCATCATTATATATTTAGGAAATTCAAATTAGCACCACGATATCATCATATACCTACAATTAAAAAAATAATAATGACAACATCATGTGGTGGCAAGGATGTGGAAAAATTGAATCACTTATAAATTCCTGGTAGGAATCTGAAATAACACAGCTACTCTGGGAAGGGTTTGGCAGTTCCTTAAAAACTAAACATGCAACTAACATATGAACCAGTCATGGCATTTCCTGGGCATTTATCTCAGAAAAGTAAAAACTTTCATTCACATAAAAATCTGTATGTGAATTTTTATAGCAGCTTATTTGTAAGAGCTCAAAACTGGGAACCATCCAGATGTCCTTCAAGGGATAAAAGAACAAACTGTGGTTTATTCATGCCATGTCCTATCACCCATAAAAGACGGGAATGGACCACTGATACATACAAAAACCTGGATGAACCTCCACAGAACTATGTGGAGGGAAAAAAGTCATTCCAAAAGGTTGTACACACTATGATTCCACATACATAACCACAGAAACAAGAACAGCCCAGGCACACTCAAGATAAAATCCACAGAAACAACAACAGCTGAGTGTCGGCTGGGAGGGAGTGGGCGGAAGGTGAGGTGGGTGTGGCTAAAGAGCAGCTCAGTATCCAGGTCGACAGATATTCCTGTATTTTGACTTTTTTCAATGTCAATATGCTGTGATATGTACTACAGTTCTGCAAGATGTTACCCTTGGCAGGATCTGTGGGTATGGCTCCTTCTAGCTGCATGTCAATCTACAATCATCTCAAAAAACAAAAGCTTTCATCAAAAACCAAAAATCCTGATCACCTATCCCACCAGCACTGTCTTCTCATATGGGAAGGACTATAAAGGGTTAGTAGAGTGATACCTAGTCATGCTATCCTTAGCTCCCTTTAGAATTCTTTAGAGTGTCCAAGGCTGTCAACACTGAGTCATGATACGTCACATCACAGCTGTCCATCTGTCACCTGGTTTCACCCACGGCTGTAAGCTCCACCAGGCAGGGCCTCTAGCACGAGGTGAGCACTAAATTACAGTTGCTGAATGAGTGTGGGGGGAGCTCAGTGGTGTTCCTGGTGTCTTGAGTCAGTGTATTTCCAATGGCCTACCTTTCTCAAATCCCACCACCTCAAAGAAGCTGCTCTTCAGTGCCTCCTACCTTTAGAGCTGGAACCTTCAGTCTTCAGCTTTACCCTGAACCTACTCCTTCCATGCCCACTGCACTGGAACTGAGGCCAATCCTGGAAATGATTCCCATGCAGTCATAAGCCTAGGGTGCAGGAACCTCCCCTTCTGATCCCAGTCTTTGTTCCTTGACTGGATCCTTTTTCTGTCCCTCTAATTTATTGTGCACACAGATCCCAATTTGATGATCATCAACTTATACTCCAGGTATGTCTCAGCTGCCTATATCATAAAAGAGGACTTGAATGGGAAGTAATAATTTAAAATGTCAGCGGCTTCTAACTTCCTACCATATTCCTCCTTATTACAGTCCTGGTAATCAACAGGTGTTCAGCAGCCTACAGGACACACTCTGGTTGCCACTAGCCAGAGAGTGGCTTTAGGGGTCACCTGGTCGTCCCTTCAATCACATAAAGAACTGCAGGGTATTTAATTTTTGTCTTTTTCATTCAAAACATATCCTAAGCACTTAGGACCCACTGGATGCTCAGTAAATGGTTGAGAATCCTGTGAACACACCAAAACGCTGCATCTCTCTCAAAGTACAGTGGCATTTCTGGGCTTAAAACATGATAGTGGTAATAATAGCAAAGCATTTACTAGGCAACACCAATGGTGTGAATGAAATGTATCAATTTCTAAATAGTTTTGGGAGGAGATTATAAATTAAGATTCTTGCTATTGGGAGAATTCTAGCTTACCACCCTTGTCGCCTCGGAAATGACAAATAGACAACATAATTGCAGACTGCCGGTAATTAACATACACCCAGCTATAGCAAACGTGAAAATTTAACATGAACAATTATACACTAAAAAAGACACGGTGAACGATCCACTGGGGGGAAAAGGCAGAAATCTATGAATGAAATGGTGCTAAGCCGTCAGACGTAACGCGCCGCTCTCCTCCTCCCTAAGAGCTTTTCCAGCAAGGACAGAAAATGTTTCCTATCTCGCCAGCGGAACCACAGAGCTGAATTGGTATCTCCAAGCAGGCAATTTCCCGAGTTGTAAATAACCAGCAGTGTTGTGAGAATCAATTAGGAGCTTCCCATCTCTTTCTTTGGGAATCTCAGTTCAGTCCATCCATCTTCCTTTGTTAATTTTGTAAACAGGGTTTAAGGGACTTGGAGAGAAAGATCTATATCCTGTCCCTCAGACTTCCTGGGGGCGGGGGAGGGAATGGGGGGTTAGTTTTTATACGTTGTCCACTTAGAATTCAAGTACAGTACTTTCAAGTCACCCTGCTTTTTCAAGGCCAGAAAACTGGATGGGATTTATGTACTATGTATGTCTAGCAACAGGCACAGGCCTGAAAGAAAATGATAGACTCACAAAATCAACGAGGTGCAAATACTTTTACTACAAAGATACAGATGGTCCGCAGACCATGTATGGCTGCCTTGTGAATCAACTGTGTGGTCGTAGCCATGCCCCTCCTGTCCTGTGATTTATTTAGGATGAGGATCACAGTGATAATGGCAATGAAACTAATCTCAGAGAAGTTCTCAATTATTGAAAACCTGTCTTAAATATGTTTTCCTCCGACTGCACGCAACAACCTTGAGACCCTTTTATTATTCCCATTCTAGACATGAGGAAACTGAGGTCCAGAGAGGGTCACATGGCTCAGAAGTTCAAAGCCAAGAAGATTCAAACACAGGTGTATATCCAGAGGACTCGACGATCCCAAAGACAATCCTGTCCCATGAGGCTATGTTCTCCCTTTTATTCATGCAGCAAAAGCTGGTCAAGCCCCACCTCAACGACACAGGGGAGGAGAAGAGTAAGTGCCCACAGCCAGTGCAACGGCCATGGGCCTTTCCATGGGTGCCCCAACCTCTGGGCACAAAACAGATACGGACACACATCTGTCGGATCGTTCTCCTCAGATGGGAAAGCAGAACAGACTGGCACTTGGATCATGATCTCTCTGGGAAAAGAGATGCAGTAAGAGAAAGGGTCATCAATGGAGAATGAGCAATCGGCATGAACAGGAAATACACAGAAAGAGAAGTCAAACTCACTCGAATAATGAAATGAACAAAATACCACTTTTCCACCACCCAGACTGGTGAAGACGTCCGTGCAAAGACTTCTGTGCACAAGAGCGTCCACACCAATACTAAAAGGGTTCTTTCCAACAACTGGGTATATCCCGAGTAGAATGCTCTGGAACCAATTAAAAGGATGAGTACATCTACATGCACTGATAACAATCTTCAGGATTAAAAAAAGGATGTGATAATGCGTAAGATATTTGCCCTTTAGAGCAATGTGCATACACCCAGAGCTGGGTATGGTACCCAGCTACCACAGGATACATGAGAACTGGTCACAATGAGACTCTGGGCAAAGAATTGAGGAAGCTGAGATTCTTTGGTAGGAGAATGACTTACTTTCTCCTATATGTCTTTCTGGACGTTAAACCTTTTTTTTTTTTAAATGCAACACACTAAACAAAACAGGTAACCTGAATGGAAGCCTGAAGTCCACGGATGGCCAGGGGCAGGACCCCTGAGTCCTAGACCAGAGCTCCTGCCACTTGGGCAGCATCTGTACAGGCTGTTTGACTGTCTTCCTCCTACACCTCACTTAACACTTTCCACCCACGACAGTCACTCTTGGAAAAACCGCCCTGATTTCCCTGGCCGTGACTTGGTTAGGCAGCAGTGAGTGGCTCTGATAGGTCTCAATGTTCCGATCAGTACCACCATCCAGACAGCTGACACTGGAGTCCTCAGAGTGACAGGAGAGGATGACACAGAGGCTGGACCAGCAGAACTCCATCCCTACGATACCCACTACCCAATGGGTACTGCACTGTTTCTCGATGGCTTATGGCTCAATAACCAATCCAAATGTTCAGATGGACTTCAGGGTGCTGTATAGGACATTCATGCCAACCCTAGTCCTCACACATGTGTACAAAGATTACCCTGTGGATTAATCCCACCAAGTTCCCATTTCAGGTCAACTTCTACCCAGCCTCTTCCCCACCAAGGCCCACTGCTCTCTGTACTCTCCCACCAGGCGGCCACTGTGAGCTCCAGGACATGCAACCCAGACCTATCTTGGCAGGCGAAGGAGCAGACAGATCCGGGTTCTGCATTTGGGAGTCTGCTAGATCAAGCACCCTGGCTTTCTGCTCTCTGGCTGTTGACATCAGATAATGCGTTTACCTTCCTTGGTTCCTCATTGGTAAAGTGGAGACATCAGTGCCCAAGGAAAGAACCAGATTCTCCAGTTCTGAGGAAGCAGGAACTGGAGTTACTCACACCTTGAGTCCTTCCACCCAGATAAATAAAAGACAGTTAACTGCAGTTTTTTTGAATTGTCTTCAGGATCCGACAATGGTGTCCTCAGAGTCTATGCTCTGGAACCCGACATTCAGAATCCCAGAGAAGAGGGAGAAGTGGTCACCAAAGGCAGGATGAGAGGTGGAGTCTCCCCCTTCTCATAAGGGTGGGTACACAGTGAGCCCTCCTTGAGTGCCTGCCCCATTTACCATGAGCCTCTTTCTCTTGGAGAGCCCCTTCCTTTCCCTGTGGGGAGTGTGCTCTGGTCACCCTGTTTTTACTGCAGCATGCTACTTGCCTAGACAAAGTGCCCAGTCCAGAGTGATCACATGACTTCAGTTACTCCAATCAAAATCTCCACTGCTCCTGGGACTTAGGAGCTATTCCTGAAGACAATGCACCTGGGCTTCTCCAATCCACAGGGGATAGTCAGCCAAGACTGCAGACCACTGTGAGCATTCCAGAAAACCAAAAGGACACACAAGGAGAGGCAGACTGAAGGTAAAGTGAGGCCCTAACCCTAAACCTTGACTCCAATCCTAACCTTTGGGAGCCTGCTCCCTGCCCTGATGGCTTCCAGCTACGTGCATGGCCTTGGGGAGAGCCTAGTACTGCCTCCAGCAAGTCTCTCTGTCTGCCTGTATGTCTCTTCTTAAGCTACTTGCTTTCAGTTACTTGCAACCAGAAGAAGCCTCAGGTATTCCTAATCCCATCTGCACAGGATTTGAGAACAGCCTGCAGAGGGCACCTGCCATTTCAAGACAAAGAATTATTATAAAAATGCCAAATCTGTGGCTAATATTACCTTTATTTTACCTGATTGCATTACTCAAACAGAAAGAACGATGAATAATAATAATAATGAAGATACCATTAAAGTAAAATATTTGACACTCACAAGATTAAAAGCTGAATACAGTAATCTTCTCATAATCATCGCGGGATATGCAGCACTTAATCAACAATTACACTGGGAAAATGCCTGAGAATTGATGCTTAAGTACCGGGAGAAGGCAAAAGCCAAAGGCAGGAAATCAACGCTGGGAGGAGGAAGTGTATCCAATCTAAATACTGCATGGATTATGATAAGAGAGTTCTACATTTTCCTATCAATGCTATGCATAAAAAGTATAAAAACAATCCAACAAGACACACCCCAAACCCAAACACTCTAGCACAAGAGCTATTTTTAAAAAACCACTTAGAGTTTTCATACAATGGTGACAGAGTCCATTAATCAGGGTACTTTTTTTTTTTTATTAACAGCTTTATTGAGGTATAATTTATACTTTCTTTATGCAAGAGATTCTTCCACCCCTGATGGGAGATAGAAAGAACGGGAACAGCTGAGCAGGAAGCCAGGACCTACCTGGTGGCAGGGGAGCCCCCACCCCCCATCCCCTGCAGGGAGGCTAGCTCAGGGAGGGGCAGAGAAGACCCTCCCTCCTAGGGGGTGGGCTCACTCCCTGAAGGGCCCGCCAGATGACTGTTATTAAGTATGTATATTTGTTCATATCTAGAACATTTAATTTTAAAAAAAAAGTCCAGATGCTGGGTCAAAATAGCTCATGACCAAAAGGAAGTAACTTTGCGACCTTAGGAAATGAGCTGTCACTCACAGCGGGCAGCAATCTCCCTTGCCTAAGTCAGATTTTTACCACATGAGTTTTATTTTTAATGTTCTTTCTTACAGAGCTAATTCTTCCTTCAGGATGCACCGATGCAAGCGGCACAAACACCGGCATTGTATTATAAATAGCCTCTTTTATGGAAGGCTGGAAGGCTAGTGGTATTTTTTAGCCTAGATAGAGTTTCGACAGTCCGTGACCTCTACGCATTGGCCTCACCGTGCTGTTTTGTCAGAATACATGCTCGATGGCTACAGCTGCAGTCAATGAAGCCACATGACCACTCTGTGAACACGTAATAATGCTGCCCTCTTGTTTCCTGAGAGGGTTTATTTTGCTCCTTCTGCGGGTAAATACTGCAAATCTGACATCATGGAGTACCATTGAAGTAGCAAATGATCAATGTCAACCACAATAACAGTGCTTCAAAAAATTACAATCCTATTTTTTGCCATTTTCCTCAACCTATGGAGGTGAGTGACTGCTATGAATGGGCGCCCAGCACCTCTGAAGGGAGAATCTAAACATAGCCATGTCTGCATCACCTCTGCCAATGCAGCACGCGGGCTCTCTCTCTAGGATGCTTCAGTTCACATAAGGGCTCCCCTAAGCTCCATCTCGCAGGAGAAGAAAAACAATGAAAGCTATATTCAGCCTGGCTCCACAAGAGAATCTCTTTGCGTTGATGCTAAAAGGAATGCTCAGAGCAAAGAGTTACAATAGACAAAATCCCAAACCCAACGCACGGTCAACTAGTCAAGACATGCATTTCATCCTGACAGCAGCTGTCCAGAAATCAATCAAGTATCTAGAATTCTGATACAGAAGTGAGGCAAAATCATGCACTGAGAAACTAAGCAAAACCAAAAAGTCAAGTTTCTGTAAGAGGCTAAGTGTTTTCTTAGACCAAAAATACATTATACTGGCCACGTCCTCTCCCGCCTTTAGATTTGACCTCATAATACAAATGCAACCCCAGGCAAGTTTCCCAAAATAAACCTTGGAGTATTTGTCCCTGTCTAACCCATACCTACAAGTGTCATCTGCAAGCACTTCTATTGTACCTCCAGTAAGCAAAGAGACAGAGGAATCTGCCTGTGGCCAAATCTGCTCAGAGCCACCTAGCAACTGTCATGAAAACCTTGCAAAGTTCGAAGGGTATAAAAAAAGCAAAGCTATTGGGCTTTTTAAAAAAGGTCTGTTATCTAATTTCCTATAGGCTCTGGGCATGTGCTAATATGTAAGCTGAACTATATAATGAAAAAAAAAAAAAGTTGCCCTTCAGGATGAGATGTGTGTAAGAAATTTACTACCAAGCAGACTATAAAGACAGACCGCTTACCTTCATCCTCTTACAAGGACAAGAATAAAGGTCCCCACACTTGGCTTTCTTATTAAGATGATAGGGAAGGGAAACAAGAAACTGAAGGTGAGGGCAAGCCAAAGTCCAGCCATCCCTCTTGTACGCACACAAAGGCATCAGAGCAGCCTCCAGAGAGAGGCCACAGTGCGGCGGGTGAGCATCAGAGCCCGAGGTGACCTGTCTGCAGGGAGCACCTAGCACATGCACTTCCGTCCAAGCCAGGGCTACCATCCGCCCAGAATGTCCTAAATGCTATGGATGCAGCAATGCAAAGTCCCGGCCCCCAGACCTCATATTCTAGGAGCAAGAGGGGAAGATGAAAACTAAGAGACCCATGTAGCCGGATGGAGAAGTGTGGGGACACACAGTGGGTCCTGCTGACTGAATTGTTCAGATGAGCAAGTCAATACTTCCTGTTGCAAAGTGAGCTTGAAGGCACAGCTTTTAATTTTTTTTTTTTTTTTTTTTAATGCAGCAATGAATGCCACGCCACACAGGAACACAGAGAGAACGTGAGTCTGGTGGACGTGATGGTGCTTCTTCTTGGTGATGCTGCTCTCTCCCTCGGCCATGTGGACCCCTCTCACCCCTAAACTGGAATATCAGAGAAGCGTCTGTGGGCAAGAACACACCCCAGAGCAAGCAGCGTTTTCTTTGTTGGAAAACTGAGAAACAACATCTCATTGTAGATCTCTCATTTTCAAATTTCTTGGCCTTTTCAGAGGGGAAAAGAGAAAGAACAAAGAGTTTATTTTTTTCAGTTCCCTTTCCTTATACCAAATATTTCCTGCAGTTTTTGTTTTGTTTTGTTTTTTGTTTTTGCATTTATAGCTCCTCAGCCTCAGAGGTGCAAACCATTTGTGAAATCACGTAAAGGAGAAGCCCCTTCCACTCACCAGGACCATCATCTGGCAAAGTGGTGCAGGGAGAAGGGAGGAACTTTCAGAAAACAGAGATGCTGAACCAGAGTTTGTCAAAGCTCCCACTTTTCCTTTCTCCAAAAAAAGTGGAGCTTTTTCTGTGTGTGCTCTGAAGTGGCCAGGTGAACCCCCAAACAGAAAAACCCCTGAGGACACCCGGCAGGACAGGTGCCCCCCCATGACACACCCCGAGCCACTTGCTGGTTGGTGCCCACCAGTGCTCCCTGGGTGTGCGGAAGCCGAGATCACAGGACAGCAGCCCACGGGTGCAAGACTTCATTCATTAAGTCATTTGGTGGAGACAGGAATGGTGGCCAAGGGTACAGGGTTCTCCTCCCCCTTCCTTCACCACAATGAAAATATTCTGAAGCTGACCGTGGCGGTGGCTGCAGGACTCTGTGACCACACTGAGGAACACTGATTTGTACACTTGGGCGGGTCAACTCTATGCTTCGTGGGTACACGGACTGTGGCTCAATAAGACTGTCACCCAAAAAGTCCTCGTCACCTACCTCTACCATCACAGCTCTGGCCAAGCTGTCGTCACCCTTCACCTGGATTGTGACAGGAACCTTATGACTGGAGTCCACTTTTACATCCCTGCTACTGTTTTCTACCTTCCAGAATAATCTTTGTAAGAAGTGCACAGATTAAATCCTGCCACTCCTCAATACCTCCCAATCGTTTTCCATTACAATTAGAATAAAATCCAGTCTCTTTTTCATGACTTTTCTGTCTTCTTCCGACCTCTGCGAGCCACCCCTGTCTTCTCTCCTACTGCCCTCTGTCTTGCTCATTCCTTTGCGATTCTTTCAACAAGCCATGTTTGCTCCTACTGCAGGACCTTTGCACTTGCCCTATGCCCATGAATCTCTTCCTTTCAATTACCACAACTGACACTCTCCCATCATTTTGATCTCTACGTCAATCCTTCAGAAAGGCCTGCTCTGGCCTTTACCTAGAGGAGCCCCAGTCTACCCTTAACTTTCTTCTTCATGGCACTCAGCCAGATCTGAAACCACATGAAATATTTCTCTCTCTCTTGTTTGGTCTGTCTTCCCACTAAAATACAGGATGTCTCCAGGACAAAGACCTCATTCTTACTTACATTCACTGCTGTTTCTTCAGGGCCTGATACAGCGACGTTGTGAAATAAATACGCATTCTATGAACAGGTGACGAGGTGGCTTCTGGCCTTAGTTCCACACTCTTGCATCTCGGCACCATCAACAAAGGCAAATGGTTTGTGATCGGTGCCCAGCAAACACCTCTGACTTCACGGCCAACTCTCCCCCCCCCCTTCCTTTTCCTCCCTCCCCTGATGTCAAACTGGACTTTGAGCTGATACGGGCCTGAGACCCTGAAATTGCAGGACCTGTTGTATTTACAGATAAGGTGCCTAGGGAGGAAAGTCAGAGTTTAAAGTATTCTGAAAGAAAATATAAGTGCAGGCACCCATGACCCACGTGGAGGCCCACCCGCCTTCACCTGTTGGGGACCAGACTCACATGTGAGATCTATGCCACCCACAGGAGGACAACGAGAACTTCCCTGACTTCAGACATGATTTTGATGTGAAGTAAAATGAAAAAAGCAAAAAACTTCAATTAAGTAAATCTCAAGAGCAAATGATCCAAGAAAAGGATGAATTAAAAAAAAAAAAAAAGCCATTCAAATGGTTTCAACAGCTTCTTCAAGTGGAATATGTTAAAATGCCAGAAATTCAACCTCTCGATTCGAGAGCTCTGGAATTCAAGGGCTTCAAATTGAGAAAATAATACACAAGCAAAGGGTTGTAATTTCTTTTTGTGCATCTTGGCATTCGGTCCTCCACGCACACGACTCTGCGCACAGCGCTCTTCCCTGAGGACCTTGCGCCTCTCTCCTGGGAAGGCGAGAGCCAGTACAAACACCAGCCTACTTGAATACCAAACATCATTCTTCAGTTGAAATTATAAAGCAAGCTCTTGCCTTAAAAATTACAAACAAGGGATCACATAAGTATGGCAGGGGCTCATTGAAATGAAGTCTCTTGAGAGTCTAGACTCCACGGATGCGTGGTATTCTCTGGAGCTTGCCAATGGTGGAGAGGAACATTCTAGAAATTCCTGTGGAGCCCTGCGGTGTCTTTATAAATCAGCCATAGCAGTCAATGTCTCTGCCGCTGTCTCACCTGTCTCTTCTCCCTGCTTTCCAAAGCCCCTTCCCCGTTTTTGTGGCAGAGTTGTCACTGACTGGCGCCCACAGACAACAGAGCTCAGCTCTGACTCCAGAGGCCGTGCCTGTCGGGGATGGAGAATTTATGTACAAGCCTCTGAAATGCTGGGAGGGCGACTGGACAATTCAGACACTGTGATGCGACGGCATACCTTCCAGCACGGACCTATCCAAACAGATGTTGCATTCTAGGAATGAAATGATAATTTCCAAATTTTTCATGTAGACACAGTCATCCTGTGAGTGGGATAATGACTACACCATTCATTTGGGAAGCATTCAGCAAGTGCCTATTATACGCTGGGGACTCTGGCTGTACAGGAAAAGTCTTCTGTCTCTGTTC
This sequence comes from Marmota flaviventris, assembly GCF_047511675.1. Classification (NCBI taxonomy): domain Eukaryota; kingdom Metazoa; phylum Chordata; class Mammalia; order Rodentia; family Sciuridae; genus Marmota; species Marmota flaviventris. Next base: position 15,633,105 of record NC_092499.1, on the reverse strand, counting down.
ATTCAGAGACACAAATCCAGTGATGGGATAACACCATAAGAGACATGGTGGTGTGCGGGATTACAGCAGGAATTTGGATAGAATCCTACAGCTGCAGAAATGGGATGGACTGATTCAGGAGGCGATAGCTACAGCCCACGGGCCTGACCTGCCTGTTTTTAGGTGGTCTAAGAATTAGCAATGACCTGAATATTTTTTTTAATTACTAAACAAACAAACAAAACATAAGAGAAAATGTCTCATGACACAAGAACATTATATGAAACTCAAATGTCAACGCTCATGAATAAAACTCCTTTGGTTGCAGCCAGTCCTTAGTCTGCACACTACCTGGGGCTGCTCTGCTACTGTACTGACAGTGTAGACGCTGTGTGGCCTGCAAAGCCTAGATATTTGCTGTCTGGCCCTTTACAGAAAAAGTGTGTTGATCCCTGGGCAAATTCAAATGAATGTGACTAAGGTCTTTGCTTTCAAAAGTGGAATACAAACATAAATTTAAAAAAAAGAAGAAGAAAAGGGCCTCTTTTGTGTTAGCAATGGAATGATTTTAAGACAACTGATGAAAACTTCTGTCAGATAAAACGAAGACAGCCTTTGACGTCTCCCAGATGAACTTTCCCATTTTACAGATGGGAAGTGAATTCAGGGAAATCGAGCGATCCTGCCAGAGCCACAGGGAACAGCACACTCAGCAAGACAAGGCCTCTCCCATTCCCCAACTCTTGAGTGTCCCAACTCACTGGCAGAAAAGAACCATCTTAACTAAGAAATGCTGGACGACAAAAAGATCAGTACTTGAGAGGGCTGGATTCGTGTTTTCTGTTTTTTCCAACAAAATGCCCCTGCCCACAGCCTCCATTCCTCTTTTATCCTCCCTATCTGGCCTCCATTCTTCTTTTATTCTCCATTTCCCAGGGGCCTCCTCTGGCCACATCACACCTGTTGAAGCACTGGACCCAGAGTATATCCTAGGCTACTTGACATGACTCATCAAACCAACCCTTCTGCCAGGAATCCTTCCCCAATTCTTTTGATCCATCGGGTCTCTTACTTCTAGTAGTTGGGCTTTCCATAGTCTATGAAAACATAAGAGACTAAAAAATAAAACTCACTCCAAAACACCTTGCACATGTACTCACTTACATGTCTATAGACATAACGACCAGTTAAGAGGAACTCAGTCCAACTCTTATGCATCTTAATAGGTAAGATGATGACGATACAGGATATTAGTGTATTTCAGTTCATTTATTATGACATAGGGTGAGGCCTCCAAATATAAAGAGGGTTCAGAGCTAATCAAGTACTTAAAATGTCCTGCTTTCCTTCCAGATGAAGATTCCACTCAACTGGCATCTCCTTTGTTCAATATTTCTTCATCTTTAAGTTATTTTCTTTGCATTATAATGTAATATATGCTTTGGATCCAAAAAATTATTTCTACGTTTAAATAACAAAGAAAATACCATAAATAATGGGGTAGATGACACACCATGAAAACAAAAAGGAAAATTATATAAGAAACTCAAAGTTAATTCAAAGGCATGAAGTAACTTTTTGATCCACTAGCCAAAATTCCAGGCAGTAAAGTTTGGCTGGAATACTCAGGGCAAGTTCTTTGGAAGAATTGTGTCTTGAATGCCACTTACTGAGTGTCTACTATGTGAGATTTGCATACTTAGGCATTTAAATGATCATCTTTAGTCCCACAACCTTATGAAGTAGTAACTCTTATTCTTATTTAACAGATGATGAAGCAAAGATTAGGTAACTTGACAAAAAATTACTCGGCTAAAAACTTATTAAGCCACCAGTCACGGTGGCATCATGTAATCCCAGTGCCTCAGGAGGCTAAGGCAGGAGGATCTCAAGTTTGAAGACAGCCTGAGCAACTAACAAGACTCTGTTTCAAAATAAAAAAAAATTAAAAAGGACTGGCGATGTAGCTCAGTGATAGAACGCCTTGCATTCAATCCCAAATACTGCAGAGCAACAACAACAAAACAACAACAACAAACAAACAAACAAAAACCTGGTAAACTACAGGCTAAACCATAGAACCTAGGATGACTTTTATTATTCAACCTTCTCAAACTGGGCCACCAGTTACCCCAGAGGTGTGTGAAGAAGAAGAGTTAAAAGTACAAATATTACTACAATGGAAGGCACTGAGGGTATGAAACAGGATATGATGTCTGCATGGGGTTTTGACTGAGGGTATAAAAAACACAAATGACCAAGGACTGTCCAACTGTTCAGCAGGGTGGGTTGATTCAGGACCGTGGGAACCAATAGATTCACTGAGGTGAGCAGGAACTTCTAGAGGCAGGAGGCGAGGCCAGAGAGCTTGGATGGGCTCGTCCAGGGCACGGAGCGTCTGTCCTTTCTCCGTACTGATCGAGGTGGACTGAGCCAGGAAGGAGGATGTGCCCCTGTGTGTCCCTCAGCCTGCAGCGGCCACACTTTAGCTGTAAATGGCTCCGCTCCTGCCCACGTTATCAGTGCTCATCAAGGGCATAATGGGGGGCAGCCGGGCCTGGGGCAATCCAAACTGGTAGGAGTGTCTGTTTGAAGACACACTCTCACCCCATTTGTGGAAGGGTTTAAGGACACTGTTGAAAGGGACATCCAGCAGGGATCTGGCTTTTGCTCTAGGACGCGAAGGTTCTGGAACCTTTGGGGAGAGCTGCCCAGGGCCGGCACAGCTTTGCTCTGCTTCAAGGTGGAGTTTTCATCACTTCATTAGGCTTGGCCCCTCCTGTTTGCCTGATGCCGTCCACCTGCGAGGTCAAAGGATTCCTTCCCAAGAAACAGACTGGGGTGAAGAAACATCAGTTGTAAGTGCCGACAAAGGAAAAAGAAAGAATCAGATCCTGTTTCACTCCCAGGGCCATTTCTTAAAGAGACTGGCCAGCAGGAGTGGATTCCTTTGGGTCTGAGCATCAAGGAAACATGCCGAATGAGCATGACGGAACCACACTTGACCATGTTTCAGAAACAGAATGTGCAGACGCGGCTGCGAGGGCCTTCTAATAAATCGCCCGCCTCCTCCTCCCTCTCCCCACCTCTCAGTAGCCATTGTGGTTTTGACCCATAATTTTCTTCTTGGGAAATCCTGCTGCCCTCCTGTGGGTTCCGGCTGGGTCCCTGGTCCCTGGTCCCTGGTCCTGATCCTCCCCAAGCCCTTCTTTTCTCATCTGTACGCAGCTCCTGTCCCGATGGCCTGGGCCCCTAAGCATTCAGCCCTGTGAGTGCCCTGTGGCTGCTGCTTCTATGGCGGGTCAGAAGCATGGGAGGAAACCCCGGCTCTGTCACACGCTAGTCACGGGACCTGAGTCCTTCCTTGCCCAGTGGTCAAACAGGGCCCCAGCGGCACCTCCCTCCCAGGACTCCAGGGGAAACCCGAGCTGAGGCAAGTGGAGCGCTCAGAGCCAGGTCTGCACACCCACCATGGGCAGTTTGAACTATGTCATCTCCATGGTCACCACCATCCCCAACATCATGGCCTTCTGCAAAACTGCCTGAATGATCCCGATTGGGAACATGTCTCCAACGGGACTTGGCCAGCTTGCTCCTTCTCCAGGCACTCAAACTCATATGCCCGACGACAGAAGGGTGCAGACACCCCAGCAGGTGTGGAGAGCTATGCACCTAAACACCTGGAGTGTGGCCACTCACATCCAGCGAGCTGCACTCTCAAGAGAGGACGTGGCCTGGGCTGCCCCATCTCCTGACTGTCAAGAAGAGCTAGAAATCCAGATACGTCTGTGAAACGTCCTGATTTTGAAGACACGGCAGTGAATTCAAAATTTCAAAATCACCCCATGCAAAACCCATCTGTGCATAGTGTGTGGGATCTGGCCCTGTTCCTTGGGGCCACCAGTCTGTGCCTGCTGCCCTACGGGTTAGGACCACTCACACACTCTGCTTCTGAACACACAGCTCCTCACGGGGCCTTTCCAGGTGGCGCCAAATGGGTTCCTCCTCCTTGTCACGCTCACAGACCCAGGGTCCTAAGGCCAGGTTTGCGGACCACACCCTCACTGGTGTGGCTCAAGCACAGCCCTCTGTAGATCCGCTCCCCCCTAACCACACACTTAGAGGCACTTACCAGGGATCCGTAGGAGAGCTCAGTGCTTTAATGACACTTGGGTATCGATTTAGAGATTTTTCTATCCCCCTACTCGGATTTCCCACACAGGGCTCGTCTGTAGCAATACTCACTCTTAGAGGCTAAGTTCCCAGAAGCCAGGGGCGGCTCTGTGACGCTCTCCCAGGCACACAGGCAGCCTGCAACTGGGCCCTGTGGACCCTTCTGTTGAAGGCACAGAAAGCTCAGGACGCAGGGCCTTGTTAAACATTGCTTCTGAGAAATGCACGCTCTAACACTTCTTTCATCACTAGCCATGAGCCCCTGTCGCCACTTTCAGGTTTCATTTCTACAAGTGCAGCGTGTCAATGGCTGCCCAGATCTCCAACTGTGCAGACTCGAGTCAAACACGAGGAAACCAGGCTCTCCATGTTCGTACCACGCGCAGGCTGCCTACGAAGACGAGTTACTGCTGGTGTGCAATCACGCAATCATTCATTCACTCAACAAATACTGATTGACTCATGCCAGACACAGTACTAGACTCTGGGAATGGAGAAAAAATTAAGTGAAAAACATCCTAGGAGGGGCTGGGGATGCAGCTCTGTGGTAGAGCGCTTGCCTACATGCGTGAGGTCCTGGGTTCAATGCCCGGCACCACCAAAAAGAAAAAGAAAAAAAAAAAAAAAAGCCCCTATGACAAAAGTCTACTCCCTTGAACAAAGAAAGCCAGAGGGTGGTTAAAGTCCCAAGAAATGATCCCGTCCAACACGCCCCTCCTGCTGAGGCCCAGAGCTAGCCCCAAACTGCACACGTTGTTGCGTCATCCAAGAGTGATGCAAAGACCAAACCCAAAGTCCCTGCTCCAAGTCCAGCTCTCTTTTCAAAGCATGCTGAAGAACATTCTAAATGAATTCCAACTAAATCATTAGCAGAGCCTGGTGTCCAGGCTCAAAGGTCAGCAAAACTTAACCTTTGAGGAGACACCAGGCCACACTTCATCATTGCCTTCAGGAAGAAAGCTCTGCGGGAATAAAAGCAGGAGTGCTACTCTGCCAGGTAAACTCCCCATAATTCTAGAACAGTCTCAAGTGGTTTCTTTTTAGTTTACATGTCCCTCAGCACTTAAGGAACAAGACACTCCTATGAGTCTTCAGAGGTTCATGAAGAATTTGGACGGCAGGAGGGCCTCTCTCACCCAGGGGCACATCTATAAGTCCTGAATAAGGGGACTCCCTCTGGTGGCCTGCCCAGGAGCGGGGTAGAGCTGGGTAGAACTAGGGGGCCCACACAGCCCACCCCTCCCTCACCACCCTGCCTTTCTGAGGAAGCCTGCTGTCATCTTCAAAGGGGAAATCGAGCTGTTGTTCATGCAACGATTGGCATAAAAAGGGCTCTGTGTACAATGGTCTTCAATCTCCTGCAAATGAAAATCAATCAATCAGAAGGGTGGTGTCACCAGTGATCAAAGGGGCGAGTCAGACCTGAACAGACGTTGTCAGCCCGGCACTGAGGGAAGCAGGGGCAGGAATCAGGGAGTCTTCGAGGACCTCACGGCCTTGTCTCTTTGGGCGAGGCCAGGACAAACAGGCTGTGTGTAGAGCTACTTGGGGCACACGGCTGCAAAAGTGATTTGTGAACATGCTGGATGCTGGGCACCCGACTACCAGGAGATTCGTGCCCCGAGCTATCGCTCACCTGCCTATAAGGGGTGGAATGTAGGATATTCACTCATCTTCCCCACTGCGACTGCAAGGAACAGTCCTGAGCGCTGATCCCTGACTCTTCCCAAGTGATAGGTTTTCTTAATCACATTCCCTAACTCATGAGAGTTTTGGAATGTGTAGTACTGTGTGTGGCCTCCATCAGCCATCGGACCCAGTCTCCTCATCCCGCTCCTGCAAGGCCGCCCCTTCCTGATGGGATTTAGCTTTATTGATTTCTATTTCCAACTCTGCCTGGCGCTGGCTCATTCATTATTCAGGGAAAATCTGGCTATGAGACCATGGTTTGATATTCTGCCAACAGGAGCCTGAGCAGGTGGGAACTCGCGAGTTTACTTTGCAAACACCCAGAACCTACACAAAGCCGCGTAGTTTCAACTCCTTTAAATCCTGGATGTTCTTGAAGAACAGAATATTTTCTGCATGAGTGACAGGTGAGCTCGGTAGGAAAATCCAGACTCACCAACTTGAAAGCCAAAGATGTGTTTTCTGCATAAACCAGTTATTTTTGAGCTGGGAAACACTTGATCGTGCAGTTGGAAAATGGACCCCTCGGTAGCCCCCCACCGTGTGGGTGCAGCAGGAGAAGTGGCCCCTATCAATCACCACCACCAACTCTACTGATTCCTAAGGACACATAGACACAGACCCATTCCCCTGCATCCCAGAGCCCAGGCCTGCCGATGGCAAGGTGAGACCATCAAGCTATTACAGAAGAGGCAGACAATGGCCATTCAGCTGTTCCGTCATTCCCCCCTTCAGAGAAGACAGACATAAAGGAAATTATTTAAACCAGAAGAAGAGAAGTTTGAATTAAAGAGTAAAAAAAATTCCTTTCAGAAATTTAGGCTGAAAAATACTATTGAAGAAAGTAGTAAAATTGTCCTCTAGAGGAATCTTTTAAGAACAGAACTAATTACCACCTGTAAGTAGCAATTTGTGCATAATCCCATCCTGCTGGAAGAGGCTAGATTGGAAAATCTCTCAAAAATCCCCTCCGGGCTTCCCCTCTAGGTGAATTTTCACCATGAAAAGTTTGCAATACTTCAGCAGGTTTCCTGTCGAGTGGTGTGAGCTGCTCCCTGACCCTGGGTCTTGGTGGATTTGAACCTCGGCGCCTTGCAAAGTGGGGGGCTGGTGCCTGGGTGCCCTCTCTAGGGGCAACATTTCTTCAGGACACGCCCATAAGAAAAGAGTAGTGTGTGCATTTCACCAACCCCAGGGATCGGATCCTAACAGCACAGTGGAGTGGAGCCTTCCCAGTTGTTTGTCTACTTTAGAAGAAGAAAGGGGACATCATAAAGAATCACACAGAATGTTCACCCATCTGCTTCACTGAAACTAAAAATTCTTTGAACATGCACACACACACACACACACACACACACAGCCTAGAGCCATGACTAATGAAGCTAGGATCACATCTCAAAATCCCTGGGAGCCACTGCCTGGGAGATGGCAGGATTCTGGAGCAGTAGCATTTCAATGGCTAGGGGTGAGGGGGGTGACTACAGGGCTCAGGGGGAGGCTGAGCCAGGGGATGTCTCAGATCCCAGTCCCCTGGCTACAACTAGAACAGAGAACAGTTCTGACTTCATGGTCTCTATTATTTCAACTCCCTGGAAGGTTTTAGGAGACAGAAAAAGAGGAGGAAAGGAAATAAGAAAGTTTAACCGCAAAAGGAGGCCTGAGTTCCCAGGAATGGGCAGAGCTGGGTGGGTCCCGTGTTCTCCACATCCTCCCTGGAGGAGGCGGATGACGCTGCTACCTGTGCCCCACGGGTCCAGGTGAGGCTCAGTGAGGGCGTGCAGACACTCGCCAAGCTCAATGCCCAGACCACAGCGGGCAAGTTCATCAACAGCAGCCACTAAAGCCTCAGAAACACTGGCCTCAATCTTATTTTTTTAAAAGGTAAAGTTTTCTTTTTCTATGAAGATAAGTATAATTAATAAAGTGAATCGATTTAAAGACACGTTCGGTGTGCTTCACTTCAAATGTCTCATTGACATTGCACCTCCCAAGCCGTGTTGCCTCATCTTCTAAACTACACTTGTGCAAGGGGTCAGGAAGGATGGGAAGGGTCTGTCACAGGAATGAACCTGTTCTCCCCTCCTGGCGTCCTGCTGGGCTCCTGTGTTCCCAGCCTGCCTCCCTTCTCTCCAGGGGGCTTCACCTCAGTTACCCCCATGTGCCACCAACTCTGTATTTGATCCTCTGGTCACCTGTTTAGTCTACTGATCTGTTTTTCATTACCTAAATTTAGCAGAGATCATCCGGTCGGTCTGTAAAATGGAATCATCCGGGAGCTTTTGAAAACTACGAGTTCTGTGACCCTACTCCAGACCCATCATTCAGACTCAAGAAGGAAACATTCCCAGGCAACTGATAGTCTGTTGCATTGCTCTGCTTAAAGGAAGAGCACGGGGAACTCCCTTTGACTCAAGGCATAATCTTAAGGATTCATCTTTCTCTCTCTCATTCTAAGATCAAAAGGACAAATGATGTCTCTTGGGTCTTAGTACCAGGGACCTCTGGGTTTCTCTTGAGAAATAAATATGCTTTAACTTTCGGAACATTTAAGCCATGTAAGTGATCATGTTTCTCTCTTTACCCTGGCTATTAGGAAACTCAGAGCCAAATTCATGACCATCATCCACCATGTAAAATAAAACACAGAACTTATTAATTTAATATATTCATGTTGTCTTCTAACTCTACCTTAGGTTTCTTGCCTTCATTTTCCTGTTTTCATAATTTCTGTACTTCCTTTGTGAAAAAACTCCAGTTATACAGCATTTTTGCAAGCTATTGCAAATTCTTTTGGGAACAGGTGGGATATGTTGTATAAGTTAATTACATACAGGCATCCAGATGAAGACCCTCCAACAGCTCTAAAGCAGAGGATAAAGAGCAACAAATTTGAGACGAAGCTCTGGCTCTGACTCAACTTTTCAGGTATGGGGTCAGCTCCTGAACAGAGTCCTTCCTTCCAACTCAGTTTTCACAGAGCATCTGGAAGCCAATATGAACTGCATCTGAATACATATGTTTTAAGATTATGACAAAATTAAAGTAAAATAAAAACAGCCAAAATGCACTCAAAATCTGGAACCCTCACATCCTGACCCCAAATTCTGCATCCACTTTTGACCCCATCCAGCAAAGCCAAATGCAGAACTTCTAAATTTCTGGTTCTTTTGGAAATGCCTCAGGTCAGTTGTTGGAAATTCAGATAAGCAACAATAGACGCTAAAGTCTGCAGCTTTGGCCAATAGACACTGTGAGTGGATTGTTTAGGACACAGGAACATTATTCCGGTTGTTTAAAAACATGTGGCTCATACATAGTGAGCTCTCCTGGGGAGGAGACCTAAGTCTTTATTTATGTTTCATATACACCTTATACACATAGCCTGAAGGTATTTTATACAATGTTTTTAACAATTCTGTGTATGAAATAAAGTAACACATTGTGGGATTTTCCACTTATGGCATCATACTGGTGCTCAAAAAGTTTGCATTTTGAGCAGTTCAAATTTCAGATTTGGGGTTCTCAGGTTAAGGATGCTCAACCTGGAATGGTTTTTGAAAGTCTGGGTACTCCCAACAGCCTGTGCACTGTGTTTTTACATACCTCTTCTCGGCAGTTTTACACTGAGCTGGTGTACCTAAACACTACCTGGTCCCTGTGATCAAAAGGACTGTCATGTGTCATAGAACCACTCTTCTGCAACTGAAGGAGGACCTGTCCTCCTGAGCACAGAGTCAGGACTACTCCCGATACAACCAGGACTCGAGCTGTACCAGAAAGCTCTGAACTGGCAGGAAAGGCACCGTGTGTTTGTGGTGACTGGCAAATCTGTCATGCACATGTGCCCTCTTCTAGTTCCTAGGACTAACTCAGCCTGTCAGTTTAGGGAGTGTGGGCACCAGCCAAAGAACTCCTGGTTGGCACATCTGGGTGCATCCAGCTTTGCACCCAGCCTCATGCACATGGGCAATGGGGGCCTGAAAGTGAACTACTTGTGTTATTTCTTTCACACAGCAATTTAAGGATATGGACCTTATTTATTAAAAGACAGGGACCCTCTGACACATGTACGAAGCTCAAGGAAGGGTACTGGTTTTCCCACTCTGATTCTGCAGCAGTCCATAGTGGTGAACACATGTTTACAAGATCTCAACTGACCCTTAACAGCGACCTAATGAGCACAAACTAGAGACAATGAAACTTACCCCAGGCACACTCAAGATAAAATCCATGTCGGGGTACAGGTTGAGCATCCCTCCTCCAAAATGCTTATGACTAAACATATTTCTGATTTGGGATATTTTTCAGATTTGGGGGATGTTTATATCTACATGGTGAGATATTTCAGACATGGGATCCAAATCCAAACATGAAATTCATTTTGTTTCTCGTACACATATCCAGAGGTAATTTTATACAGTATTTATAGTGCATCGGCACATTGGTTCCCACCCATCAAGTGAGGTCAACAGTGGAATCTTCCACTCCTGGCATCACATTGGAACTCAAAAAGTTCAGATTAAATTTTGGATTTTTGGATTATGGTTGCTCAATCTTTTATTAATACAAAAACGATGCTAAATTCTTTTTATTGCAACACATGCTTAAGAGATTGGAAAACTTAAGAGGCAGCATTAACCACTTAGACAATCCTTACAAAGGGCTGATGTATGGAGACTCTAAGTTTAATTGAAGATAGCAAATGGTTCACTGATCTGACAGGCCTTGCTGAACACCTTAATCATTTTGACAAATTCTGCACAGGAAGGGTTTTTTGTTAAAACAGTCAATCTCCAAGGTGCAACTACAATTATATGTGCCTTCAGTTGAAAAAGATCTTGGTTATTATGTATTCCCCTGGATATCAGAAATCTCAGTGAAACTGGTCTGCTTGTTTATGAAACCTCTAGTTTCCATGTATAATATTTTCTTCACTGGCAAAATGCTTGCTACGAAGTTTCAGTGTTCAAATAATAATTTCTAAGGCAATTACTTCACCAATCTAGTTGCCCATCAAAATAATCTGAGAACCCACTTTTAAAGCTTGCACAATTTACCAATGTGCTCTGGCAAGGATCTCCTCAAAGATTATGCTAAAGAACTTTCATTTTTTCCCCCTATTTTCACATATAGACATAAGTTCATCTTAACCTATATTGTGAACCTAACTCTCTGATTATGAAATTATTTAAAAAAAACACTCTGGGGAGAGATTGGCATTTTCATAATCTTTGCCAGCTGGTCTGTTCAAAATGGAATCTAAAAATTATATTAACAGTATCAATAACAAGCAGGTTTGGAGGGCCTTCATAAAACACGCTTGAATTGTCAGAAAAATTCTTGTTACTCTGTGTTTCACCCAGTTCTAAATTACCACATTGATTTAACAAAATCTATGTCAATCCTATTTTTTAATCATGTAAGATGTCTGAGGTTCACTCCATGTGCATAATAGAAATATGAAATCAAATAGGTATAATAAGACGGTTGGGGCCCATTCATTTCCAAAACTTTTTACTGGAAAAAAAAAAAACCTATACCCAACAAAAATATACCTACAGCTGGTGAATTTTTCCAAACTATCTGCCTGGGAACCAGCACCCAGATGAACAAACAGAAGAAAGCTGGTTACATCTCTGAGCCCCTCTTCCTCTCCTGTCATTAGCTTGTACCCCAAGGGGAACAGAACCTTGATGCATCTTTCAACATGGTGTCTGGTTGGTGGCAACAGAGAACCAAAGTGACTGGATGAGAATCATACCCAAGGGTGGGCTCCCTGTGAGCTTCCTCTATCAGAGACTTGGCTGGGTGTGTCCTGCCCATTTTCCGAGCACCATTCCAAACTGTGAAGATGAGAACTCGCACGACCTTCTCACCAGTCCATTCCCTCTCAAGCAGGACTCCATGCAGGTATTTTCACCATTAAATCAAAAGTCTCAAAGACTTCTCCATCTCCCCTCCTCTCCCTGCTAACATACTTCCTACCAAAGATGATCACAGCACTTTCCAAGTATAAGGTGACACTGTACCAAGGATCTGTCCATCTTCTTGAGGCTGCTCAGAGTCTGACACAAAACCCACAGTGCACCAGTGACTGGGTTTTCCAAATAAGAATTCCTTGTGTTCAAACAGCACTGTCCCAGCCTTTGCATTCATGATCTTGCTTAAAAATTTTATCATCGGGCTGGGGCTGTAGCTCCGTGGTAAAGCAGGGATTAGCATACACAAGGCCCTGGGTTCAATCCCCAGCACCCCTCTCCCCAAAAGAGCCATAGTGTGAAGATCCCACATGGTGTACAGGGTAGGTGTCAACAGCTCTATCAGTTAGGAATCTTTCCACCATAAGAGATTTTAAAATATCAAATTCAAAAGAATTTATTGTTTCTTGTGACTGGGAAAACCAAGGCCAGTGATGCCTTTCGAACAGCATTCACCAAGTCCTACTCTGTCTGTTCCCGAGTCAGCTCCGTTTCTGGTAGAAATGGGACGACAGATGTTCTCCTCTACTCACAGGTGGCTGCCAGCAGCCCCTCGGGCTACAACATCAGCTTTAAATCTAGCATTTCCCCAGTATTCTCAGGAAGAAGGTCTGAGGATTACTGTAACTAGAGCAGCCTTGTTCACATGATCACCCAGAACCAGGACTGTGACCAGGGAAATGGGAGGGGCAAACACACTGGAGAACTGGAGGGGGTGTGGGTGCATCACTTAGAAGTACATGGCTGGATGAACTGGGAGAATAGGAGACATTCCAGATGCAAGTCAGGGTCAGTTTCCAAAAGGGGAAAAGGAACCACCTATCCATTATAGCAACACACACACACACACACACACGCACGCACACACATACACACCAGACACAAAAAGATTAGGCTACATATACAAGTATACATAGCTAGTAAGTGGAAGGTCTAAGGCCAGAATGCAGATCTTCCTATTTGAGACTCCTTTAGCTAATTTTTTTTTCATGATAATTGCTATTATTTACAGGTGTACAGAATTGCCAAGGTCTCAGAGCACATGATAATCAAGATAAAATAATTTCCCAGGGGCCCAGAATCTTAGATAATGACAACATTCACTTTCCCTAGCAGGACAGAAACTGCTTAAACAGTGTGGCTTGATGAAGCTTGCCTCCCCAGGGGTGAAGAAGAGGAGAGGGATGGGATGCAGCTGCCCATTACTGGACGTTAACCTAGTCAACCTTGGGATCTTCTCAAATTTCCCTTAGCAGCCAAAGAAACCCAATTTTAAAGTTGCTTGGGCTGTTGGCAAATGTATTGGTTAGCTTGTGCTGCTGTAACAAATACCATTGACTGGGTGGTTTAAACAATAAGAATTCATTTTCTCAGCTTCGAAGGCTGGAAATCCAAGATCAAGGTGCTGGCAAGTTTGGTTTTTCTGAGGTCTCTCTTCTCCTGAGGCCCCTCTCCCTGGCTTGCAGATGGTTTCCTTCTGAAGTTCTCACATGGTCTTTCCTCTGCATGTCTAACGTTCCTAGTATGTATTCCTCTTCTTCTAAGGACACTAGTCCCATTGGATTAGAGCTCTACTCTTATGCCCTCATTTAACCTTAATTATAATTGTATCTCCAAAATCGGTCCCATTGGGAATTAGGCTTCAACATATAAAATTTGGGGAGGAGACGACAATTTGATCCACGAGAGTGAATTATACTTTTGTTGATTTCCTGCAGTGTGCTAGGTACCCTACAAGTGCTAGGGGCAGACATAAGAAAACCCCGAGCCTTAAGGAGATGACACTCCAGCTGTCATGTGGTGAAGGGACAAAGAGATGTAGTGGTTCCTGCCACATCATAAAGGCTCAACTTCTGGGAAAAAAAATCAGGAACCATGGAAGATTTGAAGGAAGGGTACAGCCTGTGCACTGATGGCTACTGTCACTGACTCCCCTACGGTGACTCTCCTGAACTGTGTGGTCAAATGTGCATATCTTAGTCCTGATGTCACTTCAGGTCCCCATGCAAAAGAGGCGTCATTACATTTGCAGCAATGTCCAAAGCACATTTAGCCACACTCACAAAGTAAGGGGGCCCCTACCAAAGGGGACATGAGCATGTGCACAGAGAGTACATTAGTGCATGGCATGGATGTGTGGTATCCCCCTGAAAGCTCATCTGCGAGGTGATGCTAGGTTTCAAAGACAAATGATTAAGTCCTGAGAGCCTTAACCCCATCCGTGAATTAATCCTCTGATGGGATTAATTGAGTGGTAGCTGAAGGTAGGTAGGGCGTGGCTGGAGGAGATTGGATCACTGAAAGTATGCCTTTGGTGTACATATTTATCTGGGAGTGAAGTCTCTCTCTGCTTCTGATCATCATGTGAGCTGTTTCCCTCCCCTACACTCTTCTGCCATGATGTATGGCCTCACCTGAAGCCCCAAGGAATGGAGCCAGCTGTCTATGGACTGAGACTTCTGAACCCGTGAGCCCCCAAATAAACTATTCCTCCTCTACAGTTGTTCTTTTAGTCACAGCAGCAAAAAAGGTGATTAAAACAATTAGTGTGTGGTGCACACATCTTTGAAAGTAAAGGGGAAACACGAACCAGGGTGGAGATGGGAGACATCAACACTTCCCTTCTCAGTAGCTGGCTTCATTCCTTAAAGAGGATGGGGAGGTTCTAGTAAATGTAGTAGTAAGTGGGTTTGGTCTGGGGAGAGGAGGGTGGGTTAGACAGTGGGAGTTAGGGTTGAAGGCTAGCTAGGCTTATCAAGAAGGGTGTAAAATAACAGTAGATATCCACCAAATGGCAGATGCTGCAGGATGGTGAGCATTGTATCACATGGTCACAGGGTCAGTGCACAGTGGCCAGATCACTGGAATTGCAGTGATCATGGCTGGGACTGGAAATGGAAACATGTGCGGGCAGTCATACTGACCAGGTGAGGGCAGAGTGTCTCAGACAAACCATGCAGTGGGGGTGGTGGGGAGATGCTGCTGAAGGTGGGGTGGGGGATGGGACAGAGGAGGCCTGGAATCTCAGATTACCATTAGTCTGGGATGCCTGTGCATTTCTCTCATTACCCAGACTACTTAGGAAAAATAATAATAATCACATCTTAAATCAGTATAATTTGAAGAGTAATTGACTAATGAAAATCCCGTTCAGAACCAAAGGCATTGCCTCTTCAATCTCACTTGCTAGTTCCCAACTTAATTTTTAAAATTAAAACACCTCTAATGAGACTTGAAGTTATTGGCAATGAATCCAAAATGTGGTGAGGGGAAGAAAAGATACTAAAGGAGAAAATGTGTTCCATTTCAAAAACTTCAACTCCACCTGGGTGGGATGGGGTTGGGGGACACAGGGAGGATGGACACAGTTCTCTATGTGAACCCGTTTAACTAAAAATGGCACATGCTGGCCATGAGTCAAGGAACCTGGAGGAAAATGAGGACTGGCAAAAGTAGCACCGCCCCCTCCGGTTTTGGAGACTGAACCCAGGGGTTCCCTTCCACTGTGCTACATCCCCAGCTCTTTTTATTTTGGGACAGGGTCTCACGCAGTTGCCCAGGTTGACTTTAAACTTGCAGGAGAGCCTTCTGAGGAGCTGGAACCACAGATGTATACCACTGCACCCAGCCCTAAAATAGCTTCTGCGCTACAGGCCTGAATTTGGCAATTCCTCATAAAAACACATACCTATGCACACCTACCACGACACATTCATTTACACACACACACACTTACACACACACATACACACACACACACACACACACACAGCTTGGCTTGGTCCGGTACTTGAGTTTGAGCTTCTGTTTCTTCCTCTGATAGATCAAGGGTCTCAAGAAGGAAATGAACTTATGCACAGGGCAGAGCCCTGTGGCTGCAGGTGTTATTATTACCCTGATCCTACTTCTGTTGCTTAAGGGAAGTCAGCACCTCTGGAAAGTTCTCCAAGCCCACCTTAAGTTCTTCCAAGTGACAGCAGAACCCCCAGGTGGGCCTCCTAGAACAACAGAGAGGCTGCAATTTCATAGATACCCCAAAACCACCAGGGAGATAATAGGTAAAAATAAAATAACTGGTGCTATTCATTTAGAGACCCCTTCCTAGCCAGGACTCTTGGTTGTATGCAAGGAAAAGACCCTCCAAGCTGGCTTGTGTAAAAAGTGGAACCCGTCTAGTTCAAGGTCAAGCCAGAAGCAGAAGAGCCCCTCCCCTCTACTTCTTCACTGTGTTGGCGCCCCTTGTTTTATGCTGGCAGATTCCACGTGGATGTTATGACACCAGCCATTCTCCAAACCTCCCATACCCGGGATGCAATGGAGGGCAAGACACCTGGAGTGTTGGAAGTGCAGGAGTGGGTCAGGCAGCAGGTCCCACAGAGGAAAAAGGGGTTCTGCTGTGGCTACTGGTACACACTGTCCCTTTGAGCCACCCCCAAGTCAGCTACGACCCCCTGTAAAGTAAAACCTTTGTTCATAATTGCTTCATTCCCAAATCAAGGCACAACACAAAGACTGAAGCCTCCAAGTCTGGGATACAAGATGTATGTGATCAACCCAGATCCAGCCTTTGTACATGTCACAGGCTTTCTGACCTGCGCTCCCCACAACCTGCATCGAATAAGCAAAATCTGATCATCCCAAGCATTCTGCATTAAAAATCATAGCCCAGGAAAAAAGGAGGTCCAAGAATGTGCGCCACGGTGACAAAGGGTAGGGGACAAGTTCAACACAACCCCTTCAAAGATCTGCTAAAGTTCCTCACCCTGGCACGTATGGCTGGCTGTCACTCTGCCCCTGCCTCACCCACCTCCTCTGGTCTCTGAAAGAGATGTTGGGAAATGTTTCAGGCTGGTTCATATTCTGCTATAATCAGAAAGACTAAGTGAATGAACAGATGATGAGCAATCCCACTCCAACCCCAAGGAACCTTCTTTCTCTGTCACATTTCTGTAGGGTCTCAGTCACTCAATAGTGTCTCGGAGACCACCCGATAAGGATTCAAGTCCTACTTCTCTTGTGGGCATCCCATGGATATTTGCCTTCATGTACCAGGACCTCTAGAGAGCCTGAAAATAGTCTTAAATACTCCAAAGGTATGACTTCGGTTCAACTGAGGGGAAAAAAAAATTAATGTTACTGCTGTTTCTTCTGTGGTCATTTGGGGATGGTAGTTACTGAGCACCTTAGGAAATTACAGGATGCTACACAAATGCTATCAAATAATTCACTCCATTTATTGGAATCCAGTAATTATCAAGCACTGTACATGTTATCTTTTCATTCTCAAAAACTCCCGTGAAATGAACACTACCATTTATTGAACCAGAAAGGGCAGGCTCAAACCAATCAGATCAGGTGCTAGAGGTCACTCAGCTGGTGGATGGCAGAGGTGGGTCTTGGCCAGCTCCAAGGTCCACACTCTTCTCTCCAAGTCTCGCTGCCTCTTCTGCAGCCAGGTCAAGGGCACTGGCAGCACCTACTAAATGCTGGGATGCTCTGCAGATCATCATCAATCCTCATGATAATTACAGTCCTTGAAATAAGTAGTCTTTCAGGACTGGTACTTTTTGCATTTTACAGTAGCTCAAAGAGATTTATAAGACTTTCTTTTTAAATATTTTTTTAGTTGTCAATGAGCCACAGTTCCGGCCCAGTTTATAAAACTTTCTCCAAGTCAGAAAGCAATTAGGCAGCAAGGCAGGGATTGGACTCAGTGTGCCTGGTGGGAACATGAATGTCAGCTATGGTCTGTCCATGATCCCTCACTTACAAAGGCCAACACTGCTGGGTGGAGGGGAACACAGCAGGATGGAGGCCAAGTTTTACTCTGGAGGCTCACACTGGGCAATGATAAAAGCCTGAACGCCTGGGCCACACTCCCCCATGGATGTGCATGCACGCACATGTCCCAGGCCATCCTGGACCTCACAGCAGGTTCAGCCAGAATGCTCAGCCACACCTCCTGGTTGGCAAGGGAACCAAACAAGAACACACACTTGACCCCTTGCAGTTTATAGGTGGATGCTTTTGAGTCTACTTCTGAAACTGCAATGTGAACAACTTGCTGAGAACATATTCTAAAAAATTCTTCTTCATTGTTTACGTCTCTTGGCAATTTTACAGAAATATTTCTTGACTTCCATCCAAGCACAGTTACACAGAACTTCCTTTTTCAATTGTCCTTTAAGACCAACCACTTTGAGAAATGCATGCTTTGCAGGGCAATATGATCCTTATTTAATCTTTATATTTATAATCTGTTGCAATTTAATACACTAGAAAAACATTTTTAAATGCTCAAAGAATTAAAACTAAAAGGAAACTTTCCTATTGGCATAAAATTGTCTACGTCTGTATCTACTAATAAAAATTTCACATGGACAAAAATAAAATATTCATTAAGACTTGGATTGTTTTCATTCTATTAATCTTTCAATGACTAATTTTAGGATTTCCCGTTGTCTCTCCAATTATGAAGTGAACTGTACAAAACAGTCATGTGTAGGAACAAGGAGAGAAAACGAAATACCTTAATTACTTAAATGAAAGATAACAACATATGTATTCATTTCCATCTTTCTGACCCTCCATTGTAAACTGCTTTTATGCGTGATGACAGAATTCTCCCTCTGCTCCAGTCTGCAAAACATTGACAAACATCAAAACCTCTGAGATGGAAAACCGTTTAGAAATATTTACGTTACTCTGAACTCCAGACTGATCTGAGTCCTGGGTTTTGTTGCTGTTATTATCTGTTTGTTTTACCATGGCTCTGTGATCAGCAGTTAAATCACATCAGGCCTTGTTTTTCCCAATCTCCAAAATGGGAGTAATAATACCTAATGCATCAGGCGAATGCGAAGGATATGTCCAGCCTGACCCGAGTGGTCAATTGTACGATTTCTTTTCTATGAAATGCACAGAAGAGGTAAATCCAAGGAAATGAAGCAGGTTAGTCATTGCCAAGGGGTGGGAGAGAAGGAGGAAGAGTGAGTCCATGATGGGTAGTAAATCTCTTCTGGGGTGTGAGCCACTTGGAACTAGTTACAAATGATGGTTTTTCAACACTGTGACTGTGCTACATGTGACTAAGTCACACACTGTAAAATGGTTAATTTTGTTAAATGAAAATTTCACCTCGATTATAAAAACACCTAATAGGTATTATGTCCTGTTGGCTAGATTAGTAGTAATTTTTTATTTTCATCTTTATATTATTATCTCTTTTCTATAACAAAAGATTATTAATTTGATGATATAAATAGTAGATATTATCTGGGGGGTGGTGATGTTAAGGGGGAAAAAATAATTAAAATCACCCTGATGTTGGTTGGCATGCTCGTACAAAGCCATGAATCACCACTGGGCCAACACCTGCAGGGGTATCTTCCGTGAGGGCCCTACCCCTCTTTCTTCTTCCTGTAACTCTGTGCTTTTGCTTAGTGAGGTCCCCACTTCCTAAGCCACTTCTTCCTCACTGTCATTGCTGTCCACCTTTCCTCTTTCTACTATAATCCCGGTCTTTGATTTAGCTCCGTTCTCTGGACCTTTCCCCTCTTTCCATTCTACACTTCCCTGAACATCGCATCTATGCCTGAAAAGTCAATGGTCACTTCTGGATGAGCAACTTGCCAGCCCTGCCCCATCTCTTCCAAACCCCAGCCTCAGTTTCCGCCTCCTCCTGGGGCAGCCACCTGGAAACATCAGATTCACCCAGATGCACCTGGCAGCTGCCTGGCCAGAGGACGTGCTCAGGAAATGCTCTCGATTTCCTGTCCTCAGGCTGGCAGCCCCTGACTGCCATTTCTGCTCCTTGGCCTGCCAACCTCTCAGGGTGTCACACTGGATTTCCACTGAAGTGGCTACCAGAGACGGAGCCGAGACAATAACTGAAATTAAGGTCAGAACACGTGACTAGTGGTTTCCAAGATTCCACGCCACGCTGTAGTCACTGGGGAAGTCGGGGTGACTGGAAATGGGGCAAATCTGAAAGAGCAGAATTAAACTCCATTTCCTTATACCCTCTAAATAATGTAAGAGCAAGTGATCAGCAGAGCCTAGCGGCACCCCTTTAATCCCACCCGTGGTTGTGAGCAGAAGCCCCATCTGAATTTATGACTGTAGTTATATAAAAATGTTTACTTGGTGCACAACAATAGAACATATAACACCAAGGAAAAAAAGGGCCTCTCCTTAAACCCAGAGGGCCTTCCTGGGCCAAAGGAGGACAGAAGGCAATTAGGACTTGGGGTGAAATATAGAGGGCTGACCCCTCCCCCAACCCATTCCTTTTCTGTTATTACTAATTTTTTCTTTTGAAATGGGTGTGCCTGGGGGCAAGGAACAGGAGGTCTGTGCATTAGGTGGTGGATGCCCTTGTTTGCACAATGGACAAAAGAGTCAGCTTGTGGAGCAAATGAAAGAAGCCAAAGAGCCCAGGGCGGCAGCTCCAACCAAATGGAAAAGAGCTGAGTGGCGGAGGCGGGGCGAACCCCAACAAAACACAAGGTCTGGGGCCTTGGTGGAGAGAAGCAAAGAGTGACCCAGACTAGAGGCCAGGTGCTAAGGCCAGACATGGGGATCCTGCAGCGACAACCAGCTTCGATCAGAGAGAAAAGCCAAATGAGGGCGAGAGCAGGAACCGTGCAGAGGACAGAGGTTTGGGAGAAGGCGCCTTGAAGAGTTTTGGAACGTTCCCCCTTGAACACACCTGCTATGTACTCAGTATTATCAAGCGTTCACCAGGTGCCCGGGAGGTGCCAGGCCCAGGCCCTGATATTCACATTCATGGTTCTCCTTTAATCTTCACAACGATTCTGGGAATCACATCTTGCAGCCCCATTTTACAGTAAAAACTGCAGCCCAAGTTCAAAGAACTGGGGCCCAAAAAGGGAAGTGCCCAAGCCTGGGCTGGGGGGTGCTTCCCCCGGCTTTGCACATGTATAGTACCTATGCGTGCTCAGCAGAAAGGGGCACAGCTTTATTTGTGAGCTAAGCAACCTCTCAAAGAAGCAGTCCTGTAAGTAAGGAATCAGGAGTCTGAGCTAAGACACAAACAAGCTGCCCTTCAGATGTGGGTGGGAATCCAACAGGACCTGGCCATCTCCTGTCTTTTGCCCTATCCTGAGACTATCCGTGTAAATAGCAGGGCAAGTGAAAACACCGGGAAATCATTTGGAGGATTTAGCCCTGTTTTCGGAAGAGTCACATTCACAGAGAATTGTTATAGCAGTGACCCTGGCTTGAAATTTACGACAAGCTATTCTATAAGGTTTCCTGATTTGACTCCGGAGTCCTTGTGAGCGCCACAGGAGATGGGCATTGCTACCCCGGCAGAGGGGCTGCGATGGTTTAGCTATGTTCTGTCCCACAAAGGTTCATGTGTTGGAAGCTAGGCCCCCAATGTGGTGGTGTTAAGAGGTGGCGGAACCTTTGACAGGTGGAGCCTACAGGAAGGTTGTGAGGTCAGTCAGGGTGCTGCCCTGGGAAGGGATTAGCACTGGTCTTGAAGAATGAGTGCCCATGAAAAAACGTTTAAGAGGAGCAAGACTGGCCCCTCGCCTCTCTCTGCCTTTTGTGATCTCCTCCACACCCACTCCTGTCATGGAGAGTCAGGAGGCTCTCATCAGAGGCCCAATCAATGAGGCTGCCGATCCAGGATATCAACCTCCAAAATTGTGAGCTAAATAAACCTCTTTTCTTTATAAATAATAAAACCTAAGGTATTTTATGGTAGCAGTAGCAAAATGCTATTGCCCAAGAAGCCAACATAGGATTTATTTCCAGATTGGCTGAATCTATTATTTATTTCCTACTTAAGATCCACGAAACCTTTGAAAATGATCTTATATCAGCACAGGGCTCTTCAGCCAGCCTGCTACCCCGCTGTGTCCTTTCCTTGGACCCCCAGGGGACACAGCTGGCTGAAAGGGATATTTCCATTGAGTCAGAACAAGGCTTCAAAATCCATCTTAGGTTACTTTTTGGAAGTTGTGAAAATAATCAGAGCTAGTACTTAATAAGGACCCTCGACCATCCCTAGGTACACTCTTTAACTTACAGGTAAAGAAAAACAAAGCCCTAGGGATACTGGGTGCCTTGGCTAATGTCATGGAGTTCAAGAAGTGGCAGGGTTGAGACCAGAAACCAGGTGCCCCTGACTCATCATCCAACAGGGAAGGCGGGAAACTGGCATTCCCCAAAGCAAGTCATCTCATAATCCCAACAGACCTCGTGCACATTTGACCAATGACAGGGGCCCTTGTCCACACGCAGGAACAACAGGCACTTAAGAGCAGAAGAGCCAGTTTCCGGTTTCCCTATTTGCTTTTGAACTTGCAGTAGGCACAATCCTGCTCTATGCACTGAAATTGCCTTTAACGGTTTCTTTCCATTTCATTAGTTTATCCCGTAGATTGTCAGCAGTGAATGGAAATAAAAATCTGTTATGCATGTGATAGAATTTATTTTAATACTACCACTGCATCCCAGGGAAACAGATATGATAATAATTAGTGGCCCAGTGTTGGGGTGATAGAGAAAAAGAAGGTGGAGGGAAGGCCAGAGGGAGCAGGGTGTCAAGTTACTGGCTGGGAAAGCTGCTAAAACCAGAGCTCTGGAGCCAGGGCACATACCTGTAATCCCAGCAACTCAGGAGGTTGAGGCAGGAGGATACAAGTTCAAGGCCAACCTCAGCCTTTTAGCAAGATCCTGCCTCAAAAATAAAAATAAAAAGGACTTGGAATGGTAGAACCCATGGGTTCCATCTCTAGCACCAAATGAACAAACAAGCCCAGGGTACTGTCACTGTGATGTCACCTGGGCTTCTAGAAAGGGAGTCCAACTGCCTTGTACAAGAAAGGCTGGGATGCATGGTCTGACCAGAGTGGGCCCTGGGCTCCTTGGGAACCTCCAGCCTACCACAGTGCCTGCACTCAGAAATGCAGAATAAAGACAAACTTGCAGAGGGAACGTGTGGGTGGGCTCATGCCTGTGCTCCAAGGAAGAGAGGATTAGTGAGCCCAAATGGTCAGCTAGGGTAGAATTAGAAAGGCAGAAACCTCTCTGTAACCACAGCTCTGGGGAGCTCTGAAGCCCACAGGGCCCCAGAGAGAAGTGGCAGATAAGATCAGCAGCTGTTTGTAGCCACTTTCCATAGAAGGCTTGGAGCTACCAAGGGCAGAAACTCCACAGGTCATTCTGGGATGAAACCATCGGGGACAACATGAAGGGTCAGACCAGGGACGAGGAATGTTTTCAATTATGATTCATGCACTCATTAAAACAGTTCATACAAGGGGGTTGTTTAAATACAGCAACCTAATTTTAAGTTTGATAGGTGAATGGAATGTGGAGAGGGAGACAGGGAGTTTGGAAAAGCAAAAAAAAAAAAAAAAAAAAAAAAAAATTATATATATAACTCTACTCTTTTCATTAAGAAAATGAAAATTGTTAAACTAATTAATTTTTTTTAAGAATAGTATTTCGAACACAGAGATCATAACACAGAGACACAGATATGTGTAGATGGGAGGGTGAGGGGCACCTATCAGCTGGCCACTTCTGCAAAGTTCTGATTAAGCCACACTTCTGTCTGGACCTGCCCAGGGTCCCATTTAGACAATGGGTTTGTCCCCTTCTGAGGCTCTGCTTGGTTTCTGCTCTATAACAACTGAAGTGCTCTCTAGCCTGCCGAAATTGCTAGAATACTAAAATTGTCTTTCACAAGCTAAAAGGTATTTAAAATAAATACTGTGAATTGTTGGAATGACCAATTATGTTAAGTACCCCTGCCTGGTGTAATCCAAACCACACCTTACCCCGTTATCCTCAACCCTGAGAAGTGATTCAGCAGCCCCTTTTGCCAGGGATTCTGAACCAAAACACAAGACCCGGCACCCAAGGAGGACCTGGAGTACTTCCAGTTAATTCTTGCAATTGGTTTTGTGCTGGAAAAAATAAATGTACTAGGTTTCCACTTGACAGCTCATAAACCAAACAACCACTAGACCACACGAGCTGGTTCCCCATTGCAACTATGATTACATTCTGGTTTCAACGTCATTTTAGGTTTTCACTTCCATTTCTTCCCCTTGGGGCACCACATCACAGATGGTCTTTCAACCATACGGTGTGCAAAAGCCAGATGCATTCAGTAGAACTGTCCTTTGAATTTTGATCTTGTCCTGAACTAGCAATACCAGGTCCGGTTCTCTCCTCTGATGCTGGATGGTGACAATGAACTGAAGTTCCCAGTCATCCCCAGGATCATGAGGGGCACCACCAACTCTCTGCAGTATGCGTGTTAGATCCATTCTCGACCTATGACATCTTTGGCTCACCAAGAACTCATCTGGCTGGGCCCCATCATAAGTCAAGGAGCCTGTGACAATATCAGCCAAGGTGTCTATGGAGCACTCAAGTTCTGCACCTCCTCCAAGTCCCCACCATAGTGATGCCACTTGCCCTATGATTTTCCCTCTCTGGCAATGCCATTTCTGCTACTTCTACAAAAGCACATCTCTGATTTTCAAGGTCTTGCTCAAGTGTCAATTCTCCCCAAGAAGTGACAGTCCCTCTGATCCCATCCTCCTGGCAAAAACCAGGCTCCCTCTCCTACACGACGTGGCACATCTGCTTGTGTTCATAGCCTGCATCTGTACCCTCTCAACCCCTGGGACGACTGCACAGAGGAGATTCATTCCCACCGTTCTTTTGGGGATGGATGTTCTGGTCCTGTTGGGCCTCAACGCTAATCTCTGTGCCTGGACCCTACTAGTCTAGTATCTTAACAAAACAAACAAACCGACAACAACAAAAACAAACAAACAAATAAAAAACCCATCCCACTACTTCTGTGTGGGTAAAGGGAGATTTGTGAGCATAACAATAAGAAAGTGGGCATAGACAGCTGGGTATGGGGGCACAGATCTATAATCCCTGAGGCTCAGGAGGCTTATAGACAGAAGGATTGCAAATTTGAGACCAGTCACAGCAACTTAGTGAGACTCTGTTTCAAAATAAAAAAATTTTTAAAAAGGACTGGAGATGTGGCTCAGTGGTTAAGTGCTCCTGAGCTCAAGCCCTAGGAACAATAAATAAATAAACATAAATAAGAAAAATTAAAGTGGGCATAAATCAGATATCCTTTCTTCTACGTGATTCTAACCTAAACCTTCCATTGTTGTGTCTGGGCCTCTTCTTTATACACCCATACATTTATTTGTAAAAATTCTGCTGCTGGCCATTACTTCTGGCTGCCCTGTACCACTCACGAAAGGCACATGAAAATATTAATTAGGATGAGAAACATTCAAAATAATACAATAAAAGTATCTCAAGAATGTGAGACAGAGCCAGGAACAGAGGCCCACATCTGTAATCCCAGCTGCTACTCAGGAGGCTGGGGTAGGAGGATTGCAAATTTGAGGCCAGCCTGGGCAACTCTGAAAATAAAATTTTAAAAGGATCAGAGGTATAGCTCAGTGGTGGAGCTCCAGGGTCCAACCCCAGTAGCATCGCCCCCACCACCCCCACCGGCCCGGCTCTAAAAAAAACACTTTAAACAGAATGACACAAACAGAAAAAACTCATGTTAACACATCTCCACCTACATGACCAAACTCTCACCAAGATTCTCTTGGTTTTCCAATGTACAAAAAGCCATATAAAGGTTGTATCTGATTGGATGTAGATCCAAGAAGCATTTGCCGTGTATACTAGCTTAATACCCAGCATATAGAGCAATCAAGGAATTTTTGAAATCATGACATCTACATCCACAAGACAGAAACTCCCACAGCAATCACTCAGCATCAGAGACTTTTTTGGTACTTCTCTAGTGTTTTTGCCCCACAGAAACAAAGAACAACTGACATGCACACAGTAAATCTTACCTATGTGGATCTGAAATCCCATAAGAAAATAAAAGCATTTTTTCTGAAAAAATCCAACCATTAATGATATTCATATATTGCCTATGGTTCTAGAGAAAAAAAGAAGATGTATAACTTTTAAATCCACTTGAGAAAAACCCAAAGAATGGCTATCATCAGGGGCTGGGGATATGGCTCAGTTGGTAGAGTGCTTGCCTTGCATGCACAAGTCCCTGGGTTCAATCCCCAGCATTTAAAAAAAAAAAAAAAAATCAGCTTCTAATTATACAATCTGAAGAAAGAACAGAATAGTTTTTTAAAAAACTAAGTACTAATTTTTGAGAGTGGAGGCAATTCCTTTTATTTTCTTAGATATTTAGGATATCTATGACAACTACTAAAATTAGGGTTAACCAAACTTACCTGCCAAAATTGCACCTGTACCAAGCCAAGTGCAAAGAAATCCTTAAGTTCTTGATTTTACAGACCTTGAGAAAGACAGAATGCGATGGCACAGCCCATGAATGACCAAATGTGATGCTATCTCTGACAACTGTTTGAGCTACTCCAGAAACCTGAAGATAAATGCCTCTTCTCTTAACCACATTGATATCCTACCCCTTCACACACATGGTTGGCCTCGGCCTGTACTTCTAAAGGACGGAGACTAACCAGCTCTAGACCAATCAAAAGGCAGTAACACCCTCACCGGGAGCCAGCATGGTTCTGAAGTGCTTGGTACAATCCAGTGCATCTGCCTTTGGCAGCTGTGCCCCCATGACTTTTGCCAGTCAACAGAGGCTAAGGGAGACAGAAAACTAGAAGACGCTTGGAGGCTGGTTCTTCTGCAGAGCAGATATCCAAAACAAAGTAATATCTCAAAGTATTTGTAATCCACTTTTTTTGCTATTTTTAACCATTTGTTCATCTTTAATCTTACCCATTTCAAAAGTAAATGTAGGGCTGGGGTTGTGGCTCAGTGGTAGAGAGCTCGCCTGGCACGTGTAAGGCACTGGATTTAATCCTCAGCACCATATATAAATACATCATTAAAATAAAGGTATTGTTCATCTACAACTAAAACAAATTTTTTTTTAAAAAAGTAAGTGTAGTCAGACACCATGGCACATGTATGTACTACCAACTACTTAGGAGGCTGAGGCAGGAAGATCACTTAAGGTCAGGAACTGGAGGCCAGCCTAGGCAGCACAGAGATGAAAGGCACTTTGAAATCCTTAAGAACACTGGGCAAGAGCTAGTACAGGGCAGCAGAGAATGGGCAAATATCGGAAAGTGTGTCCCTAGCAAATGACGCTGTGGGGACAGGTTGGGGCGGGGCTCTACTCTGAGCCTCAGCACAAACAACAGCCTTCCAGGCCCACATGGACATCAGAGGACAGCAAGGAATGAGTGCACCTCCAACAAGGCCAAGGGTCAGAACACCGGAACCACTCCTTGTCAGCCCAGGGGCTGGAAACATACAAAAGGGCTCGCTCTCCTCAGCCCCGTGTGCATACCATTTTCATATCCCAATTGTCATGCCATCCCCATTCCACCAAAGCAACCCAGACGCTCTGGAACACGAGCAATGACAACAGGCCAGAGCAGCAGTCCCGGAAAGCCTGGTTTTGACTCATGACTCCTACTTGAGTAGGAAGAAATAAAGAGAAGTGGGCACACAGACCCAACCACTCAGTCACGCTTCTCCAGAGGGCAGCCCCTCTCTGGTTGGCACTGAGGGGATTGCAGGGGCAGCGAGGTTTCCTAGACACTTACCTTGCAGAAGGGCTCCGTTTCTCTTGAAGAAGGTACTGCCTGGCCAGATGGGTGGACCTGATGGGCTGAAAGAGAAGACAAACACAGGTAAGACCCCTGCACTCCCACCTAGGCACCCTCACGTGGCCTCGGACCATGGCCTCAGGGATGCCGTACTGACATCCTCTGAAAACGTACCTTTAAAAATCATTAGGTTTGTTTAATTGTCATGTGAGTATTCTGCTTTCCATCTTGGCCCCATCACACCTGGGCACTGAAATCGCCTGCAGGTGAACAAACAGCACACACACAGCGCTAGGCAGCCCAGCTCTGAACTTCAAAATGTTTGCTAACTTGTTCCTAATGTCATGAATTTATGTGGCAAAGAACACCTGCCCATGTCTTCTGAAACCAAGTGGGTTTTCTTCTGGCACTTCCTGGTACCACCTGCCTATAGTAAATGCAAAGTTGCCCTTCTTGGCATTTCTACCACCAAATCCTCTCTGTGCAGATCCAGCCTTGATCAATGCCCTCCTTCCTCTAAGACTCTTGTTTGCCTCCTGTTTTCCATTTCTTGGCTTAAAAGGTTGCACTCCATCCCCTATAAAACACTTTGCAGACATGTTACCACCCACAGTCTGGTCACCAGAGAGGCAAGAAAATAAGAAAGATCAATATTTCACAAAGACACTTACTGCATTTATAGACGAACATTTTCACTGTTTTAGAGCATCCAGTGGAAAACTTTACAACCAAGCCAGTCTTAGCAAAATATCCTTAGAGTGGAAAGTAGGTTATTCTAAAAAGGACTGGTTTAGATTAATGTTAGAAAGCACTTAGTTCAAAATGTTACTGCATCTGAGAGGCAATATAAATTACTTTCACTGAAATAGTACATGGCAAATGATATTGGTTAATGTATTATCAATCACATTCAGCGTTTAAAAAAACTAAAAAACTGGCCTGAGGAATACATTTGTAAGTCTGGCGGACATGCAGACACACACACACACACACACAAGTCTGAAGGGCTATACAATGAATGCTTCGCTAGTCAACTGGGGTCTCTGGATATACAGGATGGCCGTACCCTTAACAAGGAAGAGAAATGCAATGATATTCTGCCTATCAGAATTTCATTACATGAGATACAGAGAGTCTTGTTGTATAGGAACACAATAGATAATTGCAGTAAAGTAGGAAGTTACAGACTAAAAATATTGTTAAACATCAAGACTGTGGTAAATGTGCTAGAAAGCACAAACAGGAATATCTTGTTTATTGTGCTTTAAAGATATTGCAGGGATTTGTGTTTGTTGTTGTTGTTGTTTTACAATTAAAGATTTCTAGCAAACCTGGGTCAAGCCAGTGTATCAGCACCATTTTTCCAACAGCTCAGATGATCATTTGCATTTCTTAGCGATAAGATATTTTTTAAATTAAACTTTATACATTGTTTTCTTAGATATAATGCTATTGCACACTTAATATACTGCAGCATGGTGTAAATATAACTTTTATACGCACCAGGAAATCAAAAAATTCATGGGACTTACTTCAGTGCCACATTTGCTTGATTGCAGTGGTCTAGCATTGAACCTGCAATCTTTTCAGAGTACCTGGACTGTGAACCTTAATGCTAATGAACCTTTTTGTTTTATTTTCCTTTATTTCTACTGTACTCAAAGTAAATGAGAACAATGCGTCTTAGCCATGGTTTTTCCTACACACCCAATTCTCAGCCTGGCAGGTGTAGCCTCCAAGTGACCAGGAATGTCACAGGAAACCTGCAGCCCTGGTTGGGGGTTCCAACGGTTCAGAATGATGGCAGCAAGCTAAATTCTCTTCTGTCTCATTCCTGTCTTATTCCATTTGGGAGCCTTTAAGGCTCAAAGTCACATGAAGAATAACGTGCGTCAAAATGCTTAAGATGATCTTTTAACAACCCTAGCAAGCTCCCAGGGCTTTACCATCTTATTTTTACAACAAAGCAGAAAACAGCAAGCTGGCTGTGGCCAATACTGAACTGCCTGATTTATAAAGATATTTAAAAACTGAGGACTTCATTATAGAAGAGTTGGTGCTTCTAGAGAATTCAATAATTGAGTATTACTGCAGGAGCCTGGATATCCAGCTTACCGCCATCCAAATCTCCTCTTTATCCTGACCTTGATTTGGCTGAAAACCCGAGCAGACACCAGGGATGGAGCAAATGTGGGGAACTGAGGTTGGATAAATCCAGTGGTTTAGATAAGGAAAATACTCTGTGTGATAGAAATCTACCTACAGATTTTCTACAACGCCCTTTTAACATACTTAAGTCACTGATCACAATTCTATAGCCATTCTGCTCTGTTGTCCCTCTAATTTGTACTCCAGGAGTGGAAAGATGTGGAGTCTCTGGCCCAAGCCCCCTGGTAAACGGTGAATTCCTGAGGGGCCTCCTTCCAGCCCAGGGTTAGCCAGTTCCTGCCGGACTGACTGCAAAGCTTTTGAGCTCTTCATATTCCGTATTCTTCTTTTGTATGGTCCCTCAAAATGATATCTTCTAACTGTTAGAAGATTTGAGGATTTATGAAGTCCCTATTGAGAACTGTGCTCTATGTTACAAAAGACATTGGGAAGAAAAAATTAAAAATCCTATTTGATGATCTCTAGGAACTTACTATCATACTCATCTACCTCCAACCTCCTCTGGTTCCATTTAAAGAGACAAGAAATGCCCCTGGAAAGGCTGGCAGGCACAGCAGCAAACTTAAGATAGATATATATTTTTTCCTTCTCTTTCTTGGCGTATTACCTTCTGAGCTCAGAGTTCATTAAAAATACATATGATTGGGCACAGAGGTGCACACCAGTAATTCCACACACTGGGGAGGCTGAGGCAGGAGAATTACAAGTTCAAGGCCAGCCTTGGTACCGCTGCAAGGCCCTCGACAACTCAGCAAGACCCAGTTAGTCTCAGAATGAAATATTAAAAAGGGGGCTGGGGATGTGGCTAAGTGGCTGGGTGACTCTGGGTTCAATCCCTGGTATGGAAAAAAAGAAAGGACACACGCACACACACAAAATCACTTTAAAATGTATATTAACACATCTTCTAGGGAAGAAACTAGTGGTCAAAGTGTTTGGGGAGGGTCTATACCACCCTTTCCAGTGGCAAGCCAAGAGGAGGGGAGGTTAGCGCACACTGAGAGGATGGGGAGCTCCTCGCACCCCGTGGTGTGCAAGCAGGTGACACTTGTGAACGGTCACTGCCATGTGAAATAGCCACTAAGGTCCCCTCTGGGTGCGTCTCAGTCACCTTGCAAAGTCCTCACATTGCCTAACACTGAGATAAAAAAATCGTCATTTACTGAGCACAATGAGCCACACTTCTCCACAAGCCCCTCTCCTTCTGTGGGGTGGGCAGGGCAGAATCACCTTCCCCTTCTACAGATGAGCAGAAGTCCTGAGAGGTAAAGGGTCTCAGGGCAACAGGTGACTGGTCAGTGACCAGCCCATGACCAGACCAGGGCTCCTGGAGCTGGCCCAAGGGACCGCAGAGACAACTGTCAATGCCCCAATTTCATTTCTCATCTTTCTGCTTTTCTCTTCTAGCACCAAGCTCTCAGGCACGCCTCCCCATGGAAGAAGGCTGTGGACGGCATTTTGTGAGCAATCTCTCCAAGGCAAAGTCCCAGGCTAGAGAAAGCAATCGGAGGAACCATTCGTGAAAGACTCATGGGCTCCTATTAGCAGAAACAATGGAAGGCGGCCCCACAAATGTCTCATTTCAATAATGTGCTCACAGAATCCCACGACCTTCAATGGCCAAACCAACCCAGGGACGAGGAAGGAAGCAGACCAACAGGTTAGGAGGGCCTTGCCTGCTGGAAAGCCGGTCTGTGAACTGGCATTTGAGAACACTGGTCCAGCTGATCACGGAGACTAGGGCCGGGCCAGCAAATCCCAAGAGAGGAGCGATACCGTCCTGAACAGTCATCCCCAGGCCTCGCACTCTCAGCTGCACAAGGAGCTCCCAAGGGGACACTGTGAGGCCACGGGCTGTAGGGCTGCGTGATCTGTCAGGTGTCTGTCCTACACTCGTGGGCTTTAATCACTGTGAACGCAGCCCCCTGGCAGTTCTGGAAGACCCCACCTCTATCTGCCAGCCTGGACTGTCTGTGGGCCTAATGAGAAGCAAACTGAGAAAAGTCCTTTTTCCTAACAACACAGCTGCCAAACATAAACTGCTACACCTAAAGGACAGGAGGCTAGAACCAGGATGGGGTGGGGGGAGTGGGGGGGGGGCGGCTACCTGAAAGAAGGCAGAACAGAGGACACACACTGACGGACTTCACGTGGATGAGAAGTCGGATTCACCAAGTACAAAGGTGGCTGCCGGGGCTGGCCCAAGGGGGAAGAAGGACAGGTTCTTTAATAGGTGCAGAGTTGCAGATTTGTAAGATGAAACGAGTTCTGGAGATGAGGGGGCCCAGCAAAGCAAATGCCCTTGGCGCCACTGAACAGCACGCTTAAAAATGGTTAAGATGGTAAATTTTATGTCATGTGTGTTTTATATAAATAAAAATGTAGGAAAAAGAGAGGGAAGGGAGGGAAGAGGGAGAAGGAAGAAAGAGAGGACCGACACAGGAACTATGGAAAACGTGAACAGAGGCCTGAAGATACGGGGCAGGAAGGATGACCCAATCCATGCACTTCCCGTCTGAACCTCCCCTGGATGCCCCCAGAACAGTCCCCATACTTAAAAGTAGATACCCCAAACCAACTGGGGGAGAGGAAGAGGATGCCATAAAGACTAGCTCTTCCCGATTTAGTCCTCATGGAAGCTCTCGCTTTCCCACGGTCCTTCAAGCAACGGAATACTGATTTCTACCACTTCTCTAGCACTGGAAACTGAGAGTGGGGACAATCCCCTGAGAAGCACGACATGCACCAGCACTCTGCTTACCCAGGAATAAACGGTCCAGGCAGTCCTAAGAAGGGGGCAGACTGAAGCAGGGAATGAGAGACTGAAAGAGAGAACACCTTGGCATTCATTGCTTTAACCTCCGTGGATTAATCAAGAAAATACTAGAAGATCAGGGCAGCCTGAACAGACACATGCACGCAAGGTTTCAAGGGTCACAAAACATCAACCACGATTGGAGAAGCAGCACTAGGGGCTCTGGAGATCACCTGGGATTCTCCTGAACACTCTTCCCAATAATAAAACATGAACATCTGGAACATCTGGGCATTCAAAAGGATCTCTGGTCCAACCAGAGGTACAGTGGAGACAGCACAAAGGGACTGGATTCAGGGAATCTGTGCAAAATGCAGCTGAGGTCTTTTAACTTCCCAAGCCTGTAAACCGGGGGCAAATGATAGTATCTAGCTGGCGTGAGAGAATGAGGTTGGGTGTTTTTTTTTAAAAAAAAAAAAAAAAAGGTGCTCTGTAAATGGCAAAAATCTCTGTGATTGTCTTGATGACAAGAAAACTGCAGTTCAGAGAAGTTAAGTGACGCGCTCAAGGTACACAGCGACACTGCAGCAGTTTGCAGGGTGCCAGCGCTTCCTCATTCGCACTCGACTCTCCCCAAGTGGCCCTCTTCTGCATTCCTGAGACAGCTGTGGCAGCAGAACTTCCCATCTTCCTCTTTCCTGTAAGAGGCCATGTGTGTGAGATGCTTTGAGATCTTCTAAGTGTGAATTTCCTCAGTCCAAAAACACAATAAGCAGTCCCTCAAAAATCAAAGAGCTGGCAGGGAACAGTGTCACAGTGTCCACCTCCTCTAAAGAAAGCTGAAATAAAGATAAGTCCACCTGAGTCTTGTGCAAATCCCGACTGGTGAGCAACTAGGAGGCAGAGACCAGGTGAGACCTCCCAGGCCCAGCCTGCCATCCCAGGCTGACATCACCAAGTGACCACACAGCCCTCTCTGGATCTACAAAAACCACAACCAACAGACTGGAGAGATTATTTGAGGGCAAAACACTGAACACAGGAAGAAATGGAATTGCTTTGTGACTTGGGCCGAATATTAAAATCGGAGGGATGCCCATCCTGACTTCCTGCCAGCAGATATCCCTGTGTGCCCTGTACCACGCAGGCTGTGATGTGCCACCCCAGGGCTGACATGGCTGTGAGCATCTGACACAGGTCTTGAAGTTTGGGTTTCACTCCTCGCCACTGACCACACGGGGTTTCTCAGCATTATTGATATTTGGGGCTGGACAATTCCTTGTACACTACCACTGCCCCTTTTCTCTGAAAACTTGGCTCTCTCCACTCTCCTCCCATTTCCCAGGATAAATACCTTCTTATCTTAACCATCACTGAACACCAACAGGTGTCCAGGTCTTTCTTTTGGCTCCATAACTCTGCCCTGAATTGATAAAGTCCAACAGCTAACAGTGTGGCCTCTGCTCCTTCAGGTCACGACCTCCTGGACTGGCTGCGATTCTCTTACTCTCAGAGGTCAACCT
This sequence comes from Marmota flaviventris, assembly GCF_047511675.1. Lineage (NCBI taxonomy): Eukaryota > Metazoa > Chordata > Mammalia > Rodentia > Sciuridae > Marmota > Marmota flaviventris. The sequence continues at coordinate 15,599,183 of NC_092499.1, read as the reverse complement.
CCCAGCCATTCAGGGACACTACAGTTCTGAATCTGCCCCCTCCAAATTCCAGATATTGCCAATATGACAGTATAAAGAAGTTGAGGCCTTTTAGAAGCTACATTTGCCTTGTGAACAGGATCAGAGGCCCCTATAAAGGCTTGCCAGAGGGACTGTGGCCCCTCTTTGCCCTTGGCCATGTAGGGATGTGACATTCGAGGCACCATGTTGGAAGCAGGCACCAGGCCCTCACCAAACTACACCCCTGCCAGCACCTTGATCTTGGACTTCCCGGCCTCCAGATGTACAAGGAATAAATTTCTATTTTTTGTAGATCACCCAGCTTCCGGTATTGTTATAGGAACACAAATGGGCCACGACAAGGGAAACTGACCTCCCCTCAGCAGTAAGCCCTCTCCGTGCCTCCACCAACCCCGACTCTCACATAAGAGGCTTTCTCCACTGACTGCAGCCTGGAAACACCCTTCCAGCCTGGCATCTCATATGCTTTGCTAGCATCTGCCCCACATGGCCCTGGGATCACTATGGGCATCCCTAGCCTTCGCTATCTCCTCTCTTTTCCTAAGCAAGTTCATGGACTCCTGGCAAATCTGGGTTTTTCCAATTCCCCATCTCTAGCTCATCTGGTCTCCTGGCCCAGGAATGTACCTGGAGCTGGGTCCTGACTCGGCTTTCACCTGCATACCCGCCTCATGTCTGTCCAAACCAGGCAACAGCTTCCCACCTCTGCCTTCCCAGCTGGTCAGTCCCCTCTAGCACAAGCCACAGTGCCCTGGATTTGATGACATTGGTATTTGTTTCCTAGGACTGCCACAGGCTGGGTGACACAAGCAACATAAACTTAAGAGTTTCACAGTTCTAGGGACCAGAAGCCCAAGATCAAGGTGTTGGCAGGGCTGGCTCCTTCTCAGGCTCTGAGGAAAAACCTGTTCCACGCCTCTTCCCTGGCCCCTGGGAACTTGCTGAGAATCTTTCGTTCCATGATCTTTGCCTTTGTGTTCACACACAGGCCCTACCCCCAGGGATGTCTGTGTCCAAACTTTCTTTTTATTATAAGGATTCCAGTCATATTGGAGGGGTCCACCCTTTAGTATGGCCTCATCCAAACTAATTACATCGGCAACAACTTAATTTCCAAATAGGGTCATAGTCTGAGGTGCTGGAGGTGAGGAAATCAACACATAAATTTGGGAAGGGGGCACATTTCAACCCAAAACCATCTGTCACTGTGACCCACACAGGACACTTAACTCCCAGAAACACCAACACACCGCTGTCTCTTTTTTCCTGAATTCCCAGAACCTAAGGCTGTGCTCGGAACTTGGCTGGCATCTATCAAATATTTATTGAGGGAATAAAAGTTTACACTTGAATTTAGCATCCCTGTGAGGGATGAAAAAGGAATAAAAAGTGGATTCCCCCTTTGGAGATCCCATCTACAATGCTCAAGGTCAAAACTCTGGAGTTGCTAACACTGTCCCAGGGGACCCCTCCAGTTCCTCACCCATTCCAGCACCTTCCCAGGCTCCACCACTTTCCCTCCATTTGCATTCCTCCACCCAGGCCCCAGGTCAACTCAGGTGGAGCTGTTCTATTAACATTTCAATGGATCCCCTACCTCCAAGGTCTCCCTGACTGGGTGGGCCAGCCTAATGCCCCTGCAGCTCTCCCTGAGTCCAGCCTGCTCAAGGCTCTCCTCTGGGTTAGCAGACTTCTCCAAGAGGTGGAACCTAAGGTGGGGCTTGGGGACACTGTTTCTATGTTTCTAGTGCCCAACTGAGCCGGTTCTCTTTCATGCCCCCAAAGCCCTATTCTCGTGCTCTATGCCTCTGCGTGTGGGCATCAGGGCCTCAGCCTGCTAGGCAAGTGCTCTACGACTAAGCCACATCCCCAGCTCCCTGGGTCTTCTTTGCTTCTTCATATCCCAGACTCAACTCAAATCCCTGATCCCAGAGAAATTCTTCCAGCCCTCCAAATTCCCCTTCCTCTCCATTCTTCTGGCAATTATGGCTGAACAGCTCATTTGGGAATTAGTCATAATAGGTAGTGTTCAACTCTGATGGCCTTATACCTTTTATCCACTTTCTACAGGTAGGGGTGTGTGTGTGTGTGTGTTACTTTAAGAGCAGAAAGGCCACAAGAGCAGAGGCTTAGGGTGGCTCTCCTCCCAGAACTGGGTCAAGTTCACTGCACACAGAAAATGGTTGTCATAATTCTACTAAGTGATTTTGAAAAATAGTAGGAATGCTACTCACGTCGCCCAAACAGAATTATTTCAAATGCTAAGGATTAAAAAAAAAAAAATCTTGTAGACATAATTAAATCTCTTACAAAGGAACAGGCCTACATGGTAGCACACCTTGGCTCACAATTATCATCTCAAATAGAAACTCAAAAATCTTTAAAAGTGGAAACAAAATTATAAATCTCATCATTGATGGCAAGTAATAGGTTAGGTAATTTGGACTACTCTTGTGTGATTTCTTGATTACTAAGGAATATATAAATAACTGGATAAGTACATGTATATTTTTGATAATATGGAATGTGTGTCAGGGTATACCAAAGAAACTCTGCTTAAAACCATGGCTACAGTTTTAGATGCATGCAGCTCAGGATACATCTTATGAACAGATGCAAAGGTGTTTATCATTATCTTTGTGCTACACAGTTTCTAATTTTACATATGAAAACCAAGGCATCATTCAGCATAAAGTACATTATTTGCATGATGTATTTGCATTTGTAAAACATCCACATTTACTTTTACTGCTTAATGGGCCCCGGTTTAAATGGGCCACTCTATATAAATGGAGTACACTGGTTCCCAACTCAATGGTGCTGATAAGAAAACTGCTCCTTTTAGATGCAAATGAACCTACTAATCACAATTAAAATGGTGGAGTTGAGGAAAGCAGAGCAGCTGTTCCTAGAGCTACAAGTCTAGGGACAGTTTGGTTCTAGCTTCATCTCTGGAGCAGCCTGGGATTTCCCCAGATGTCTGCCCAGTGACTGGGATACGCTCAACTTCTCCAAGGGGCTTGAAAGAGGAGAAACAGCTCCCCAACTGCACAGGTATGGGCGAACTACCCTTGTATTCACCTGGTAGGAGGCTCAGCATTTGTGAAAGAAAGAACAAAAAGCAAGATCCACACGTGAGAATTTAAATAAGGCTTAAACTTTAACATAATTAGTGCCACCAGGTCGTTCAGGAACCCTCCTGAAGATACACCCAAAATGAACCAACTAGAAGCAGGGATGTGAGATATTTGCACACATGTTCACAGTGGCTTATTCAGGAGAGGCAAGAGGTGGAGGAGACGCAGTGCTCACTGATGGACGAATGAATAAATAAAATGCAGTAATACATATAAGGGGACATTCCTGAGCCTTAAAAAGGAGATTGTGACACTGTGACACCTGCCCTGAGGTCATTTGGGGACAGACAGATGTGGACAGCAGAGCATAAGGTTAAGGGAACAATTCTATGAACTGGGCCCACCTTACTGACCCCCATGTCTTTATTATTATTAGTCATTATTACTAGTCATAAAAAGCAATTTACCTGCAGTCCTGCACGGCTTAAGTCCACAGGATAAGACCCATTCCTCAGCAAACTACCTGTAACCTGCAGAAGGAATGCAACTCCCCGCCACCCCATGACGCTGGTAAGAAGAACACAGGTCGCCATGCAGGGGGGTACTTTTGTGACCCTTACACAGACAGATCCCAGAACTCAGCAAGATAAGGGTAACTGCCCCCAACCATAAAATCGGTAATGGGTTCCAATTAGAACTGGTGAGTATGGGCCAAAGCGACCTAGGGTTGTCATGGCAGTGGGGACTTAAGTCTGATGGTATTCTGCTGTCCATCAAAAGTCAAGAGGTGAACCTGGATGAGCCTCTGGAAGACTCCCTGGGACCCCCAATAAAACAGGAAGGCAGGAGGGACATGCCTTCTCTTTCCTCTCTGAGAGGACCTACTCTCTCCCTTGAGAGTGTCCCCCTTTCCTATCCCCAACTCATATCTGTTACTGAGTGACATGTCTGAAATCATTCTGATGTGATCACAAGAATTAGGGTTTAAAGGGGGTCCTCTGCAGTGACTCAGTTTCCAAGAAGGCCCCAGCCTGTAACACAATGAGCCAGTCACAAAAATACAGAGATTCTCTGACCCCCTTATCTGAGGTGCCGGGGTAGTCAAACTCGGGTGGCGGGGCCCAGGGGTGGCTGCTTAATGGTACAGTTTCAGTTGTGAAAGATGAAAATGTTCTGGAAGTGGAAGGTAGTGGTGGCAGCATGAATACATTTAATATAACTGCACACTTAAAGACGGTTAAGATGATACATTTTATTTCATGTGCATTCAACCACAATTTAATAAAGAATTAAGTGGTAGGTAAATGCTACCGTTTGGGTCTGGAGTGTCCACACGGAGAGGTGGTGAAGATGGTGTTGGGACAGCACCGAACCCTTCTTCTCTGACCATGTTAAGACCAAGGGGAAACGGTGGTATGGCTGATGCTAGATCAGAGAGACCCGGAGACTGAGGATGCCCGGGGCGGTTTTGATGGACAGGTGGAACCCACCAGGGATTTGAGACAGTCAGTGAGGTTGGAGAGCTTGGATACAAGGAACAACAGTAAAAAATTTATCTAAAATCCATCCCTCTAAGAGGAAAGCACCTGTTGAGGAAAAATACCATTTGCCTTGAACTCAATGGCAGGTTTTATAAATCCTTGGGTCCTCTCTGTCACTAAGATATGAGAAGGGCTGGACACACCATCTTGTTTTTATTTTTAATGACACATAATAATTGTACACATGATATTCTGATACATGTACAGGATGGGTAATGATCACATCAAGGTAACTGACACATCTATCAGGCCACACATTTATCATTTATTTGTGTTGGGAAAATTCAAAATCCCAAGGCTATTTTGAAAAATACAATTGTTGTCAATTACACTCTACTGTGCCACAGAAAGTTACAAGCCACTCCTCCGTCCAACTGTACCCTTTCCCCCCTCTTCTTCAAATTCCCATGGCATATAAGGATGGCCATATAATTGAAGCTTTAGCTACACTTGGGAAAATCTTAGCTTCTTGAAACCACAGGAGGAACTAGACAGATTGCTTCCTGGTGCTAGGTCAATAGGATCATCTCCAGCTGCCCACCGTGCACTTCACTGCAGGAAGTGAGGGGTAGGGGGCACCTTCCTCATCAGGGCCACTTGGCCAGAGAGTTCCTAAAGGGTGTCACTCGTCCTCCAAACCCACTTGCAGAGCCCAGCACGTGCTTAGGTCAGGAAAGGTGTTAGAGTAAGCTACTCTGTACCCTCCACCTGCACTTCTCTGTCCACCTCCGCCCTCTCTAAGGGCCAGGTTCAAAGGAACCACATGCCACCCAGCGTCAGGGCTGCTGTCCCAGCCTTAGCTTTTCTGGAAAAGCAACTCTGTGTTCAATGCATCCTTTGTTTGCATTAAACTGCTACCACTTCATTTATGCAGATGCATGAATCTTCATAGGCAATAATTTCAATCTTTGCATAATCCCATCAATCTTGTGCTCAAAACCACCCCTGGCACCCTGCAGCCTGTGGCACGTGCAAGTTCCTGAGCTCAAAACGACTGGCTTAACTTGCTCCAGCTATATGACTTGCCACCCTTCCTTTCCAGTTTTCCTGCTCTGATGGCAGTGAGTTGTTCATGGTCATGGAATGCCATTCACTTTTATCTTTGCTCACTCACTGTCTCTCCTTGGAATTCCACGCCCTCCCCTCACCTCTTTGCAAACTCTTGTGTTCTCTTAAAAATACTGCTCACTTATTTCTTTTCCCCCCTCCCTCCTCCATGCCCAGAGCAGAGCCTGTCTACATGTGCATCACATGATTGTAATTTATTCATTTTAGAAGCTAGATTAAATGCCGGGCGTGGTGTTGCATGCCTATAATCCTGGCTGCTCAGGGGGCTGAGGCAGGAGGATCACAAGTTCAAGGCCAGCCTCAGCAATTTAGTAAGGACCTAAGCAATGTAACAAGACCCTGTCTCTAAATAGAATAGGGCTGGGGATGTGGTTCAGTGGGTAAGCACTCTTGGGTTCAATCCCCAGTACCAAAAAAGAAGAAAAAGATGAAGCAGCAACAGCTAGATTGTGACTCTTCCAAGGACAACTGTCCTATCAGCCTAAAGTCCTCAGTGGCCAGCATGGAGTGGGTAGTCAACAGATGTTTGCTGGAAAAAAAAATTAGCCCTGTGCAGCATACACAACTGGTATCGGATGCCTCATTCTGAAGCTAAGAACACTTAATTCAGAACGGTGAAGTCACTTGCAAGGGTCACAGAGCCAGTAAGTGACCCATGATACCTATAAAGCCCAGCTCCTATTTCTTACTGTCACTTGACTTTTGCCATCTATGGAAAATAAAAGGAAAACTGAGGAGATGATACAAGCAACACTTGTAAAGTCTGGTGGATGTTTCTGAGCGTCCACACACTGCCTTCCTTTCAGAATGGACACGGAGAAGGACAGTCCCGCAATTCGCTCCTATCAGTGCATCTAGTTTAACTTGAAGCCTGAGCAGCCAAGCGCTAAATTAACATTAGTCTCTGCAAAGGTGCTGGGGCTCTGAACAGGGGACACAATGCTTGCATAACTTTGAAGAACAGATTTACACACCCCTTTGTCTCCCATATCAATGGACTCAAGAGCTGCAGCCGTGCACGAACGATCTTTTCTTTCCACTGTCTAAGAGTTGAATGCAGCCGTTTTCAGCTTCTTGCCGGTGATCACTCCACTAAAAATAGCTTTGATGCTGTCACATGCAAACTTGAGCAGAACCTGAAAGCAGATCCCTTTTTAGTTCTGAGCTGGTTCAACTTTAAGAGAGGCAGCTGTTAACATGCTCCAGCGTGCTTACACGACGCTCAAGTAGTTCTCTGGCTCATAGTATTAAAAAAAAAAAAAAAAAACACCCCTGAAAAGGGACAGCTCAGGGTTTGCTGCCTCTGACACATCTGTGTTGACACATCTGTCTGCTGAGCTGGGAAAGGAGGCTTGGCAAAGGCAATCCAAAATGTCCAGCTTTAAGGGGGAAAGGACCATGGCTGCAGCTGCAGCGGAGAAAGATGCCTTCCTGAGATTCGGAATCAGCAGTTGGACCACTCTGGATACCTTCTGAAAACTGGGCCCCAAAAGACACAGAGTATGGGCTTAGGAACCAGAGGAAACACAGGCTATGTTGTATGAAGTTTCATGCTAGAAAATTTGGGCTGAGCCTGGCCAAGCGGGGGAGGGAGGGGGACAAGCTTTAGGAAAACAGGCTTCCAACCAGTTCCTCCTTTCAGACCTCCTGCGAGACGTGGTTTCAGCATCCGTGTTGCATGGACCTTCTGCATGGAGCCAGGGGTCAATAGAGTGACACCAAAGTGCCTGATGTTCTCCATGACCCCTGACAGACAGTGTCCTTTAGAAACAGGTCACCCAGAGAGAGAATGCTGAGTGATCCAGGGACAAGCCTGGGACACTGCAGTTTCTTAAAAGAAAAGAAAGGAAAAAACAACCCACCAGCCAAATAAATGGTGGGCTTTTTTTTTTTTTCTTTTCTTAATTCTACGTGTTCAAAGGATGAGTCACATCATATTTGTTTATGAAATAAGAATTTGTTCTATGAAGTTTTGTCCTAGAAAATTTGAGCTGAGCCTGGCTGAGCTGAGGAGGGAGGAGGGACAAAGCCTTGCCTGGATGTCACTGCATTTACTCACTCAGAGACGCCAGGACATGGGAACTGAGGTCACCCGTGGCTCCCACTTGAGATGTTTATGCTGGAGGTTCACTACACGTCACAACCCATAATTTAACCAAAACCTCGAATTCTTTGAGTAGATCTGGAGAAAACACACCTTTATTACATCACGGTCCCTCCCCATGAGCTTTGGCGCTGTCAGCTAAGGACATGTAACTCAAGTACAGGAGCGAGCAGGTCCCCTATGTACATTATAAATTTCAGCAGCCCATGGCGCTTACATTAGTGTAGGCATTTATCACTTAGGTTATAGATATTTGAACAACAGAACAGACTTCATATACTGCTGTATCTTTAACACTCATTTTTTGTTAACAAGACAAAAGAATTTACAGTCACTGCCAACAGCTTGCTGGCAGCTAACACTAGGATGAGCCGTTGCCTGGCAACAGTCAAGCATGAGCCGTTGCCTGGCAACAGTCAAGCCTGCTTCCTCCCAAATCAGGAAGAGCCACTGCTAAATCCAGACTAATTACAAAATGGGACAAATATTTTAAAGCTTTATGTTGACTAAGAATTGGAGAGGGGTGGAGAATCCCGACAAGAACGATTCCTATTGAACGGATCTAACTCAATACAACACGTACTTGTCTTTAGCTCATGGCCACAGTTTATGTAGAACAATTTAGGAAACCTGGATGTTTCCGCAACTTTTCTAATTTCCCTAAATATTATACTAAACACAGCCATGTGTTTGCATTCTGTAGAAGCATGTCTTTTGCAGACTACCTAAGAATAAGAATGAGAAGCAGCACCTGAGAAGTCCTCCTGTAAAATATATACAGTCATTCCTAGGTCTCAGCTGGGGGGTTGGTTCCAGGACTCCTCGAGGACACCAAAATCCATGGTTGCTGAAGTCCCTTAGATAAAATGGCATAGGCAGCATCTGCACACCACGAACACGTGTCCCCCCAATTGCTTTAAATTATCTCTAGATTACTAATAATACCCAATACGAGGCAAATGCCGTGTAAATAGCTGCTGCACTGTATTGTTTAAGGACTAATGACAAGAAAAAGAAGTCTGCACATGTTCAGTACAGATGCAATTTTTTTTTCCAAAATATTTCCAGATGTGGGCTTGTTTGAACCCGAGGCTGGAGAGCCCCAGGTAGGAAGGGCTGACTATGTGTTTGCCAGGAACATCTGAGGACTCCACCAGCACTTGTTATAACACTGGCAGCCTTGGGTGGACACACAGTTTTGCTTTCAAGGTGCTCTTTGTCTGCACTCTGGATTCTTCCCGACTTCAAGACTGCTCAGAGTTCTCTGTGTGGAGGAGGAATCCAGAATTCTTTCAGAGTTCCTGAGGCCGGCCAGCCTGCCATCAGATGTATGTGGCTCCTGGCAAAGTCCTATACAACCAAAGCCCCAAAGTTTAAAGACCCTGCTTCATCTCCAGGAGCGGACTTGAAGGAAATGAGCTACACACACACACACACACACACACACACACGGGTCTGGCTCCCTTTCCTATACAAAGTGTAGAGGACTCTTCCCCCAAAAGGAAACACCGAGCATAACGGACAGAAGGAACCAGAAGAGCAGTTGGCAAACCATGAGCCAAATGGTACCTACCACCTGGGAGCTCAGAATGGCTTTCACGTTTCTAAATGATTGGCGTGGGGGGGAATCAAACAAAGATATTTCATGACATACAAAAATTATAAGAAATTCAAATTTTGGTACCTGTAAGTAAAATTTTATTGGGATATAACACACTCATTTGTTTATTTACACATCAATTGGGGCTGAATATTTACTATTTGACCCTTTACAAGAAAAAGTCTGAAGATGCCTAAAATAGAATAAAATCTTAGTTCTTAACAAGAAATTGATTTTGGATTAACTTTAACCAGGACCAAAACAAAGCAAATAAAGCCACTGACTCAAGTCTGGGTTGCTCTATGTATTTATTATTCAGTGACTGCACTACCAGAATTTCCAGAAACCAGTCCCCGTGGAATGCTAATTTCATTACTATTAACTCTAATAATCACCACTTGAAATCCTCCTGATTTTGGCTAACGCAATCCTCCCTCCACCTCTGCACACACAAATTCAAAGTGTTTTTCTTAGGTTGTGTCCCCTCTATGTTGTTATGAATGGAACAGTCTGAGGGGCTCAGCAGATTGTCCACGTGAATCTACACCATCTTTTAAACTGAGACAATTTTGATTATTCAAAACACGCATGCAGACTGTTTTCAGGGATGAGAGAAATATGGAATCAATTATATTTTATGTGTAAAGAAGCCCGCCCACTGGATCATGCCGGATGGCCCGTGAACTTTGCTAGAAAAGTGCTGACACAGATGACTGTTGGGACAAGGGCTCACTAAACTCTCGACCAACCAGGCCTGTTTGCTTTTCTACCCGGTCCTCTGGGTTCTCCATTTACCAAGACACAGTATCTTTGGCTCACTGCAGCCTGTACTTCTGATTATTCTAGACATGACAACCAGAGTTTCTGCATGACCGTGGGGAAGGTGGCTATCCTTTCCCATCACGTTACCCAACCAATAAAGGGTCACTTTTCAAGCCTTTCAGGGTCACGAAGAAGTAAATCCTAAAGCAGTCTCCATGAATCAAAACCTATATACGGGCCAGGTGTAAGTAACTTTTGGGCATTCAGCACCCATATAAGAATTAGAATTAAGAATTATAAAAATGAAAAACAAAGGAGGGGTGGGATTTCACACAGTCTGTGTTTTGAGCAAAGAAAAAGAATTTAAAATTTTATTTACTGGGTACAGCCTACCATTTTGAGCCTGACCAAACCAAACCAGAGATTGGGAGGAGTCTGTGGATGGCTTTTGCCATCTGGGTGCCCAAATTCACCCCACATAGCCAGCTACACCCACAGTGGTATTGGAAAGCCACGTTCAGGTTCAATACTGAAATAGCAGGCTTGACCTCGCCTTATGCATGAAGAACCTCTGGTAGCACGGGAACCCAACCAAGCTTGGCCAAGGGTTCCTGACAGCCTTGGCTCTGCTGGGCACTCCAGATGGTCCATAGTCACAGACTGACCCGAAAGGGGAATGAAAATTCCTCAAGTCACTAGAACCTGGGCAAGCTCAGTTCTCTAAAAACAGCTCCCGGTTTAAGCCCAGCACCATGAACTATCCTCAACATGAAAATAAATAAATAGAACATCAATTAATCCCATCTTGCCCACACGGGTGTAGGAGTATTTACCAATGCTCCTGGCCCTGCTCACATCCATTCCCTCTGCGGATGTCCCGACACTCACAGCCACAGTACCACTGTGTCCAGAACCCGAGGGATGGAAGCAACCCAAGTGTCCCTCAACAGGTGCACAGTTAAACAAACGGTGGTGTGTACACACGAGGGCACCTCAGCCCTAAAAGGGAAAGAAATTCTTTTTTTTTTCTTTCATTTTTTTTTTTTATTATTAGTTGTTCAAAACATTACAAAGCTCTTGACATATGGGAAAGAAATTCTGACACATACTACAACATGGGCGGACTATGGGGACAGAAGTAAAATAAGCCAGTCACAAAAGGACAAGTACTGCATGATTCTATTGGTATGAGCTACCTTGTGTAGTCAAAAACCAAAGGTAGGGACAGAAAAGTGGCTGCCAGAAGCTGACGAGAGGGTATCCATTTTTCAAAACAGAAAGTTCTGGAGATGCACTGCACAACATCATAAACATACTTACCACTCCTGAACTGTACACTTAAGAACGGCTAAGAAGGCAGAGTTTAGGACACAATTAAAAATAGGAAGAAAATTTTTCTGAGAAAGAGACTTTCTTTCCTAAACTGCTAACAACATGGAATTTAGGGTAATTTTGTTGAGTTCTTCAAGCTCTCCTTTTGCCTGACCACTCTGCATGAGTGTATGTTAACTTAATGATCAGAAAATATAATAAAGCTACTTTAATCATGAAAAAATGTGAAACAAAAAGCTTCTCTCCCACACTAGACCAGTAATCAACATAATTTGGGGCTTTGGGTGGGGGTGGCTCGTCTGTATTTGCTTTTAATAAAGTATCAATTTAAATTTGGTCACTTGTTTAGTCTGCTTCTTTTTATGCCTTACCTCAGCCCCACCAAAAGAATAGTCATTGTTCTTTGACCAATTAAAATGTTCAGGTTAATTCCATAAAAATTACCAAGATGCTTTACAATGAATCCCCTCCCATATTTTCTCAATTTGTTCACCCAATAAGTATTTCTTAAGTGCTCAGTAAATACCGGGAACACACAAAGACTTAGGGACACAATAGCAGCCAAGATGAGCTCAGTTCCTGGTTCCCAGGCTTAGACTGTAACTGGGAAGACAAGACAGATGGGGACTGTGGAGCTCTGCTTGTGTTTCTATGTTAGGGCACACCCACACACGTGTGCACACCCACACACATGCACAGAGACACACAGGCCCTGGGGCCATCTTCCACTCTTGGCGATACCACTGGCCAACCCAGGACAGTCGTCATGCCCACCACAGTGAGGGGCCACTACCAACAATGACAGGTGGATGTGCTCGACACGAGACACTGTCATTAACTTCAGAAAAAGTGAATGGAAATTTTTTTTTAAATATTTATTCTTTAGTGTACATAATACCTTTATTTTATTTATTTTTATATGGTGCTGAGGATCAAACCCAGGGTCTTGCACATGCTAGGCGAGCACTCTACCACTGAGCCACAACCCTAGCCAAGGAAATTTCATTCTTGCTCAAATTTAATTATTTTTGCCCTCCTGGCAGCCAACATTACTGCCCCAATAATCATGCTTCAGGAATCCTAATAAGCACCTTAAATTATTTCCATAAGTGTACTTAGTAGAAGTTCTTTGATACCTACCAGCCCAACAACTAGAGGTGATCAATATGTCTCTGATGCCCAGGGCCCAGCCTCATTCTGCAGCCACAAGATCATCCTTCCATCTCTCTAACCCCTTCCCTACTCATCCTAGACCCTATAACCAAACATCTATCTGATGTCAAAGCTCTTCCCCCGAATCTGTCTCTTAGTGCATCCCAAGGCAATATTTTGATAAAGAAGCCACAATTAATTATAATCTTCAACATTCAGCATAACCCCCAAAGGATACATGACTTAAGATTGTTATAACTTAGATATCTGGCTGCCATTGTGTCCCCAAGACTTCCTGTGTTCCCAGTATTTAGTGAGCACTTAAGAAATACATATTGGGTGAATAAATTGAGGAAATATGGGAGGGGATTCATTTAGATATCATTAGAAACCAGATATCATCAACTTCATCTACTCACCCCTCTGCTTGCCCAAGAGATCAAAATCAGCCAGCAGCAAAGCCAGCTAAGGAATCTAGGTGTCCAGCCTCCCTGGCCATGCCTCTGTCTCTCCCACTTCCCCAAACCCTCCTCCATTGCTCTGATCCTGGGAATGTTGTCCAGAGCACTGTCAGAGGATCAAAGAACAGACAGAGGCTCCAACTGCTGGCATTGTCCCCGAAGTGCTCAAGAATGAAGGGAAGGCGCAGCCCAGGCTTGGGGTCGGCTGAGAACCCTGCAGGTGATCTGAGATGTCACCCTGTATGGCTACATTTGATCACAACTTGGAGTTCCTTTCCCAGCATCAACAACGATTTGTGCTGATCCAGCCACATTCTCCCAGTGGCACCTCAGGGACTAAGTGCCCATCAATCCATGAGCTGGATGGGAAGCAGCACTAACGGGGCCCATTGGAACAGTGAGCACAGGGGTTCTAACCACTGATTGCCTCTCAGTCTAAAGAACAGTGAAGAGAACCCACCATGACACCCCTGCTTTAGTTCCTTGAAAGACCCTGGGTAAACTCCTTGTTGTGAAGGACTAAGCAATGGGCCACAGCACTCATGCTTTCCTGTACACATACCCTCCTGGGTGGCCTGGTACACTAGCAACTATGACACCCAGCGGAAACTGGAAGAATGCTTGCATAGTGGGGCTTGCTTGATCTTGTTACTGGAAATTGTGTGTGTGTGTGTGTGTGTGTGTGTGTTGCTGGGGATTGAACCCAGAGCCTTGTGCCTGCGAGACAAGCACTGTACCGACTGCGCTATATCCCCAGCCCTTTTACTGGAAATTCTTCTACCACCAAATGATTGGTTTTTGAAGGAGGTCAATCCCACGGAGAGAGGCCCCAGATGTCTCTCCCTAACTGTCCCAGCAGAGAACCAAATGCACAAGTGTGTTGGGTGGCCAACACAATAAGGAGTGGTAATAGGCCATTCAAGCTGAGCCTAGGCCAAGTTACCAACACACAGAACGGTGAGCAAATGAATGATGATTCTTTAAAAGGTGTTTGTTATGCAGCAGATGCTAACTGACACAACGTTCCATTGGACAGAACCCCCAAAAAACAGAAACCCCAAGGTTGCAATGTGGTTTCAAGATGTATCTTGATGTGGTACCGTTGGTGCCTATCTGTCTATCTAATATAAAAAGGTAAAGCAATAAGAGCCATCTCAATAAGACTTTATCCATACGGCCTCTAGGAGTTACTGAGAAAGGTCCTTGAATAAAATTGTCTGCACATGGCAAATGGCACAGCTGCCTTCCATTCAATCGCCGCTCACTCAAGCCAACCTTTCCTATCAACTACGTGATACAAGGCTTGGTAATCCCCCCGCCACACACACACTTCCTCAGACATGTCTGAGGAAAGGGTCCTGGGAGTCAGCGCTAGAGCTAACACAGATTTTCCTCTCTCCTCAGAGAGCTGTGTGGAAATCAAGCTGTCCTAGAGAGAGTTGTTCAGAAGGCATTATACAGTGATTGTTCTCCTGGAAGTGCCCACTTGGAGCTAAGTAGCTCAAAGCGTCACCAGGGAGAAAGGCAAGTTTCAGCACAGGGACAGTCGAAGGGCCCGGTGGGCAGTTTGCTCTCATGATTGTCTCTCAGCAGCACAGAATCCCGACACCCTCTGTGGGATCTGAGATGGCGCCAGGCCTGAACTTGGGGACTTCTCTGCTGTGCCTTCTTCAGGAAGCCATTCGCTTCTCCTGTGCCTCCTCTCTCCCACCTCACCCAGACCCCTCCCTCCTCTGAACCCTTTAGACAGTTTGCCACTAGTTGACCCACACATCTCTTACACTGGTAGTTAACCCATTAGGGCAGCCAGTAGGTTTCTGGAGTATATGGACCATAGTTAACCAACCTTCCTGTTCTCCTGTTCTTGTTCATTTATTCATTCAAGAGCCAGAACCAGGTACAAGGCCAGGCAGCAGCTGACACCCCAGAGTGGGTATGCTGATGGATAATTATAAAATGCACTTTCAGCTAACAGTTAGTTATTAAGCACATGGTAAGTGCCAGGCACTGTTGTAAGGATTTTAAACACTTATCCATTTAGTGCTTGCACCAACCCTATGAGGAAGGTACTATTTTTTATGATTGTGAACAGATAAGAATCCTGAGGCACAGAGAGGGAATATAACCTGTCTGTGTGCAACAGCAGTGAGTGGAGCTAAGGACACAAATCTGGGTCCTAACCGCTCTACTGGGGTCACGAGATGCAGCTGCGCAGGGTCCTGCTGGGGACGCAGCTGAGGTTTGGAGAAAGGTGACCTGGAGATGAGCTGAGGTAGAGAACAGAGGCAGAAAAGCCAGACAGGGAGGCCACTGCTGTCCAGGAGAGGTTGGGGAAAGCTAAGAAGGGGACAATGACAAAGCCTAGAGGAAGTCCTAAATCAAGGGACACTTCTAATGTGGTTTCAAGATGTATCTTGTCATAGTACCATCAGTGCCTATCTGTCTATCTAATATAGAATGGTAAAAAGGACAGGATTTGGTGCAATCGATGTGATTCTGAGGTCTGTGATTTTGGACATTGGGTTGCAGGAAGAGACCTGCTGAGACAGGCAAATTCAGGAAGCAGAAGGGCCTGGAAGGTGCGCAGATGGGCCCGGGATTGACAATTCACCCCCAGCTTCCATGACCCACCAGGAAGACTCACAGGACTCAGTACACAGGGACGCTTATGGTCACAACTGAACTCGGCAGAAGGATGCAAAGCAGTCAGCAAAGGGAAGGGGCTCATGGGGTGGAGACCAGAGGAAAATCTGTGTTAAGCTTCAGGGCCCTCTCCTGGAGTCACACAGGGTGGGTGACAGCCCATGTGGGGTGCCACCCATCAGGGAAGCAAATCAGAGACGTGGTGCCCAAGGTGCCTACCTGAGGCTTCCAAAGTCCAACTTGCAGATGTCGGCCAAGGGCCAACCTTGCAGGCAGAACTTTTCAAGGAGGGCCACCTCAGGCCTGCTACGTTACTCTCTCTGCACAAAGTGTGAAGTCGGATACAGGTGACGTCTTACGTCCCACATCAAGGGCTCCCATTTCTCGGTTCCTGAGTGGTATCTGGATAATGAAGCTGAACTCAACTTTCCCTCGTATCTGAACAGAAAAACCAAAAATCAACAGCAAACACAAATGACCAGGCAAGGTCACCAGGTTCTGAGGTGGCTGCCATACCCCTTGCTGTCCAGGAAAGAGCGTGAGTTCCAAGATGACACGCTGCTTTTCACTATTAAGGGAAGTCAAGGTGAGGTCTGCTGCAGAATCAAACACAATTACAAGTTGAATCAACTGCAATCCAACTAGCCCCCATCTCCAAACAGAAAAACATTTTGGGGGCAGCCGATAGGGGGAAGACAGAGATTACTTCATTTTTAAGAGAAAGGGACAAGTCAGGAGCTGAGATCAGGCATATGTTCAAAATAATTGCTTCCTGTGCGTCCCAAGGCAAACCGCAGGGCAAAATCCAGCGTCCTCCAGCACCTCAAGGATTCACTGGGCAAGAAAACAGACCCACAGATTCAGAAGGAATTTTTAATAAAGGACGCTCCATCAAAAGGCTTGGCAGTAACTTTGTAACCAGGGTACCCTACTGCCCAAATTCTGTGCTGACCCAGACTTCGGAACTATGACGACTCTTTCAAAGGTTTTATTCAGGATCACCAGAAAATTGGTCCCCTAAGTGTTGAAGACACCTGGGATTCTTCCTGGGCATCCGGGTGGCGTGCCTCTGCATACCTGAGTGAGTTGGAGAATCCCCAGCCACAGAGCAGTGAGCAAAGTGAGGCTTCTGATCACACTTAGGATGACCCAAGTGCCACTCTAACATAGGCAAAAAGCCACTTCTAACAATAAAACCTTGAGATATATAAAGCAGGAGGCTGACGGTTTGGGAAGTGGATGCTGACTGAGATTCAGGGTTAAGAGACACCCAGGTAGGAGCTAAACAGAATATACCTCTGGGAAACATCAAATAGACCTGGAGCGTTCATTAAGAGAAGTGTCAGGGGGCTGGGACTGTAGCTCAGTGGTAGCACATTTGCCTGGCATGTGTGAGGTACTGGGTTCAATTCTCAGCACCGCATATAAAAAAATAAAAGTCTACCAACAACTTAGAAAAACAAAATTTAGAAGTGTCGGGAGGGCTGGGAAACCACAGCATTGGGCAGGCAGCTCACCAGAGGACTGCAGCCTGGTCAGCTGATCACGCAGGGTTTCACGGGTGGACTTCCATGGGGGCAGCTGGGGTCCAGCGGAAAGGACCTTTCTCCTCAGGGTGCAAAATAAAGGAACCGTACTCTGGCCCATGCTCTAGGCTTTGATCTGAAGACACACTGACCCAGAAGATGTTCTTTAAAGGGACACCACCTGGGTCCTCTTAGTAGATCTCACGTTCAGTTTTGTTTGTTTAGAGACCTTCAGGGGCGATCTTACTTCTTTCCATTCCTTTCTTCTTCCCTTTTTTTTTTTTTTTTTTTTGTTAATAAGAAGCCCAACAAATACAACTAGAGATCAAATTATTTTTAAGTATCTAAAGGCTCCAGGACATTACTCCAGTCCCTCAACTGGGGATTTCTCACTGCCTTGTTTTTTTAAAAAAAGTAAATTATTTCCTGAACAAAAGCAAGGATCTTTTAGGTCCCATAATCTCATTTCAAATCCTTTTACCCCTCCCTACTCTCTGGCCCCGATACTGCAATCCTCTCGGGTAATCTGAGGTCCAGCGGGAGCCAGGGCCGTGGCGGCCTTTGCTTTTCCTCCCACTCTGTGGCATTGTTCGCTGCGGGGAGGGGGCAGTGTGCCAGGGTTCAGGGCCCCGTAATGGCTCTGTTCTTACAGGGCAACTGTTAATAATTAGCAGGAAGCATTTTGCCTTTAAATCTCACAGCTTGAACAGTAAGATCTTGTGGTGCCAAAGAAACACTTAATTCTACACAAGTGGGACTTATTTCCAACACATTCAGCGTGGATCTCCCCGCAGCACTAAACAGCTCCATTCATCCATCAGTAAGTAGCTGCTAAGCACCTACTCTGTGCTGGGGGTGAAGCCTGAAGTCGGGGACGTGAGGGACAAGGGCAGAGATGTGGCTCCTGCCCTCAATCAACTTGACATCTACCAGGGAAAGGGTGACCACCCAGAGTAAAAGCCGGGACAGACAAAGCGGGGTGGGGGGGTGGACTCAGGGAGGCAGAGGGAAGGAGGAGGATGAGGGAACGATGTGGTGGCATCATCCACTGCATAAGGATGAGAGGAGGAGCAAGGCAGGGTAGTCTGGAGCCACAGAAACCGGAAACTGGCCGGGGCAGACAGATGCCTCAAGGGATCACTGAGCACTCTGGGGGGGGGGGGAGGGGGGGGGCCGGCTCACTCATTCATTCAAAACTAATTACCTGGTGGTACAATGGGCAGGGCACCTTTCTTGACCCTAGACACAGCCGTGACAGGGTCCCATGCACAAGGAACAGTGTTTTATCAGTGGACAAAACAAAGTCCCCATGCACAAGGAATCTGCTTACATGAAGTAAACATACGTCGTGTAATAAAAGCTATGGATAGAAATAAAGAAGGGCAAAGGAGAAAGAGAAGGAGAGTGGGGCAGGCAGTTTTCTCAGGGACAAAAGTGTCACTGAGAAGCTGGCATCTGAGCAGGGACCTGAAGAAGGAGCAGAACTACAGCAACCAAGGTGACTGACATGCTTTGGACCTGAAATGTCCCCCAAATTTCATGTGTGGAAGGCTTCGTCCAGGAGGGGCTTGTGGGAGGGGAGTGGACCCGGGGGGCTCTGACCTCGTGGATGGGCTGAACCACTGACAGGTTCACAGCTTGACAGGCTCTTGGGGGTGGGGTGGAACCTGTGAAAGGTGGGGCTTGGTTGGAGGAAGCAGGTCGTGGGGACATGCCCTTGAAGATGGATTCCTTCCCCTGCTCCCCGGTCTCTTTTCCTGAGTACCATGAGGTAAAAAATGTCTCTACTCCACCATTCCCTCTCCGTCACAATGCTCTGCCTGACCCCAGGCCCAGGAACTCTGAAACCATGAACATAATAAACCCTTCCTCCTTTTAAGTTGTTTATCTCAGGCACTTTGTCACAGTGATGGAAAGCTAACACAGCACAGCAGATATCAGTGACAGAGCAAAGGCAGCCAAGGGTGAAGGTGAAGTTGCTTGAACCAAACTACCCAGGTTCAATTTCTGGCTCCATCCTTTACTAGCACTGTGACTGAGACTTTTTTTTAGAGACACTTTAGGGGCCTTGAAGGCTGGCATGGTGCCCTTGATACTTCCCAGATGCAGCTTCATAGGATTTGCAACCCGCTAGAGTCACCATATAGACACCTACTGGATCTCAGCCATCATCTCAGGATATCTGTGAGCCATTCAAGAATTAGAAATTGCCATCAAAATAACTGAACCCAAAGCCACCCTCCCTTCCTTTCCCTAACATCCACAATATGCAGGCAACATCCATATTAACCAAAGGGATTTGCTGATGAATATCAAAGGAATCTACAGAGTTTTCTCTTGTTGATTTCAATTCATTAAATTAGCACCATTACGGAATAGAAATTATTCATACTTTCAGGGAGGTGGGAAGACATTTCTGTAGTTTCTCTTCAAGAGAACATGCATGCTTTTGAAATATTTATCACTAGCCAGAGTGCTGGGAAGTATTAAGAGACCCACAATGAGAACACACTGATTTGATTGAAAACAACTCAAAGTGTGTGTGTGTGTATGTGTGTGTGTGCATGCGCGCGTGCGTACACGCCCACATCATTACCACTTTAAGGCAAAATTGGTGGGAAACCCCTGGCCATAGTGGGATGAATGAGAAGATAAAGACAGAGCCCCATTTTGGGGAGAGAATATGGAAGTGCAGAGATTAAGGAGAAAAGAGAGCTTTTAATCCTGAGATAAAGGCTGCATGACTTTTTTCTTTGATCTCCTAACCTCAGGGATGCACAGAGACTTATAAGCATGGGTCCCCAGAGATCCAGAGATCCAGAGCAGTTGTGAGATTGGCGAGAAGGCAAAGGAGACTGAAGGACCTTCCGTCCTGTCCTGCACCCAAACTGTGGGGAAGTCTCTGCAAAACCTGAGTGCAGGCCAGGGGTCACAACTCCATGCACACAGGATCCACCTGGGGATCTTACTGAAAAGCAGATCTGATCTAGGAGGTCTGGGAAGATGGGTGGGGTGCTGCATCTCTCCCACCTTCCCAGGAAACAGGTGGCAAGCGCCACAGCTAAGAGGTGGACAGCGCTGTCCTAGGCAGCAACGACTGGCCACATGTGATTACATTAAAACTCAAGGAAATTAAAAGTTCAGTGTTGTCAGGTACAACAGCGCACCCCTGTAATCCCAGCTATTCAGGAAGCTGAGGCAGGAGGATCACAAGTTTGAGGCCAGCTTGGGCAACTTAAGGAGACAGGTTAATTTAAAATTTAATTAATTAAAAAATAAAAAGGGCTGAGGATATGGCTCAGTGGCAAAACGCCCCTGAGCCCAATCCTTAGTATCTAGTATAAGGAAAAAAAAATTTTCAGTGCCTTAGTCACACTGGCCACATCTCAGGGGCTTATCACCACGTGTGACTAGTGGCTATGTACTGGACAGTGCCGATACAGGACATTCCCACCCAAACACGTGTGCACATGCACACCACCTCCAGCAGCTGCAGGGAGTCCCTCCTGAACTCAGGTTTATCTTCTCACTGTGCACCATATAGATGTTCCCTAAGGGACCCAGGCTGCTTGGGTGCTTTCTCCCTCCTTCCAGTTTATGCAAGACTAAGAGGCAAACAGTTCAATACAGAGGAAGGGGCATACTCACCCTCTTTACAAAAGGAACACATCTCTAGAAGATAAAGGAATTGTCAAGGGATACCAGAATTCTCTCCATATACAACACATTACACATCCTCTCCCTGGGTATAGGTATAAAGGGCCCAGTATTAGCTTATGACAGAGAACACGAGAGGTGATGCCACATGCCCCAACATCACAGAGCTAGTGACAGCGGCTGGTGGCTTGTACGATGTATGTGTGGCTTCCAAGCTGTGTGGACTACTCTGAGGGACTGTGCCCAACCCCTGCCCTGCTTAGTAATATATGGTTGCTGCGGCTCTGGTCCAAAGGTGTGCTACATCTCCCAACCCTGAAAACTGCCCTAACCAGACGTTAATCATGGAGACTTATTAGGGGCACAAGCACAGAGTCCAGAAAATGTTTTTACCAATGATAAAAAGCAAAACTAGCTATTTATTGCATGCATTCTCATTCAACAAATATTTACTGAACCGCCACCAAGGGCAATGTGGGGGGCCCCAAAGATAAATAAAATATCCCTGTTCTCACGTTCACAACTTTTTTTTTTTTAAACAGGTGCTATTATCAAAGAAAATAACCTTCCTAATGCAGAAATCTTTAGTCATCCTACACCCAATTTCAACTCTCAGGATACTTTTCAAAAAAATCACATTATGAGGAATGAAGACAACGCACGTATATTTTCAGTCTCAGAGGTTGCACAGAATTTTAGCTTTGCTGAATGTGCTACTCTGAGAAGGACAATGATCAAAACTCCTCTTGGACTCAGAGGCTATTTGAACACTTGTCCATTTCACAACCCACAATCCTCCAGCTGCCCGGGAAGTCACCCAGAGTGGGGTGAACACTCTCGGGCGTGCTGGACTTCAGTCAAAAGTAATGAATTCTGTGATAGAAAATTGATCTCTCTTGTTCCCATAATGTAAACTCTGTTGAGAAAGCAAACAAACATGGCTGTAATAATTAATTGAAAAGAAAGACTCTAATTAAATTTTTATATTAGTGCACATAATGGCCAGAAATAGCAAACACTGCTTTTGGGGGGGGGAAGGGGGGAGAGAACCATTGCTGCAAAAGGGCTAAAAGCTCTAAGGCTCTGCAGATAACCAGCAACCTCTTATCACTCTTTAGTGCAAACACACAGCTTCAACTCATTTTCTAACCCACAGTAAATGGCATGAAGTAGAAGAGTAGAGAACCATGAAATATTTAACCACTTACAATTTGGTCCAACTCAACAACTATTTATTGAGTGCTTCCCAGTTCCTGACATTGCGATCTGTGCACTCCTTCCACCAACATTTACCAGTATCTAATAGGCACACGCAGATGTTCTCAGGCACGCACAGCCTGACCAGGAAAGCCACGGGGTCTTTCCAGGTCGTTAAGTGCCATCACCGGCTACAGCAGATGACTACAGTCTTATAAGAGAAACAGCACATGTTCACCCAGCACCATAACTTGAGACTGTGTACGCCAAGCAATAGCCAGGTGGTTCAGGAAGGTCATTCTGATGCACAGAGAGAGATATCAATGGATTCTTGAAGAAGGTGCAATTTACCTACAGAACAAGAACTGAAATATCAGAGGTAAGCTAAGTCACCTTGAAAGAAGAGAAGGGTGTTCCAAACACTTCTCTCTGTGATTTCACAGCATGCTGAAGGACTGCCGAGCTGCTCCTTGACCAGGTGCCCTTTGCCCTGAGTTCAGCTGCTGCTGTCTGTGGGTTACAGCTCTGGAATGCTGAGGAAGGGGCTTTCAGGACCAAGAAGTGACAGTGAGTCTGGAGTCAAGGTCTACCCTAGAGAGCAAACGTACCTACAGCCTTAGAAGCAGGTGGGAAGAACTCAACCTAAAGAATTCACACAATTCCAGAGGTGGACAGAAAGGTAACAGTAAACAGAACCTCTGCCCCCACAGGGTGTGGAAAGAAGCCCTTGGAAGTTGATGGGGCTGTTACAGATAAGATCCTTCTTGTGGGGTTTTAGGGAAAGATGTTCAGTTTTCTGGACTACTGGTTTACCCATAAGATGGGGGTGTCTCTCTCTCTCTGTCCCCCCTCCCTCCTCTTCACTCTCTCTCTGTTTTTTTTTTGGAACCAGCAATTGAACCCAGGGGTGCTTAACCACTGAGCCACATACCCAGGCTTTTTGTATGTGTGTGTGTGACAAGGTCTCACACTAAGTTGTTGAGGCTGGTCTCAAACTTGCAGTCCCCTTCCTCAACCTCTGGAGTTGCTGGGATTCCAAGCGTACTCCACCACTCCTACCCAGATGGAGTCTCAAAGCGCTGCTGGCTTCCAATCTCACTACAATTGTCCAAGTCTCCTCCCAGGCACCTGTGCTCAGGGAAGCCATTTTTAAAACTTACAATAAGTCCTCCTCGTAAACACTGATAAAGCACCAGGCTCCCCAGCTCTCAAATATTATAGACTGTCAGAGTCAGAAGGGACCTTATAGATGATCTAACCCAACCACCTCATTTTATATGTCAAGGAAATGAGGTCCATGAAGAGGAGGCACCTTGGGCTTTCTGGGGTTGGTACCCAGCTAGTCAGGGGCAGTGTCAACATAAAAAAACCCTGGTTTCAGATTCGCTGCACAGTGTTCCAGAACATACATGAATGCCTTCCAAACTGTCACCACCACGTTTCATTCCTTTGTACTTGGGACGAACTGCAAACTAGGTAGGAAGGTTCAACTACAGCCTTTTATATAGGTGATAGGAAACAAACCTTCAATTACATTAGGTTTGTTTTTAAGCCCACCCTTCTAACTGGAGTGCACACATTGATGACGGGAGGTCAGTCTGGTCCTGCAGCTACCTCAAGTCACCCGCACACAGCATAGCAGTACTGGAGCTCCAGCAGTACTGGATAAGTGGACCAACAGTGCAGCTGGCCCAGCCAATGAGAAGCCGGTGGGCAGGCACTTCTGCTTTTGGAAAGATGGCACTTGGGAATGCATCTGAGGCTCTGGACTATGTCATTAAACCACAAAAAAATTGTGTGATCTCAAATGACAGTGCATACCAAGACAGGAGGTGAACTCGAAAGATGACTCTAGTCACTTAATAAGATGGCAGGGCGGGTGTCACCCTCCATTTAGATGTGAAAGAGAAAGAGACAAGGAGTTAAATACATGCCCACATCCAGAAGCCATGTGGCTGGCACAGGCAGGGGAAGAGGATGGCACCACACAAGGCTTCTGCTGTATCAGTTTACCTGTTCCTGCTCAGGTTAGAACCACACAGTACCCACAAGACCACCCAGAAGCAGCAAAACAGGAAAAAATAAGACAGGCTGCAGACCTGCTCCATGGTGATTCTCCAGTAGAAAGACCACACCAGAGATCACGTGGCCTGAGACACAGCCCAGCACCTGTCACAGAGCAGGTCTATTACGTGGGTGATAGATTTGTTCTAACACCGATGCTAAGAATTAATTTCCTCCCAATCTATAACAGTTTACACACTTTAAAAGATTTGAGTTTTGTACTAAAAAAAAAAAAAAAAGTAGGAATCAAAACAAAAACAAACTCCAAGCCTGTTCCCATTGTTTTTTCCAGAATAACAACAGACACGCTCCTTGACACATAAAACTCAGAACACAATAGAAAGAATACGGGTTTTGTCAGTGGTTCTCAACAGAGGCGACTTTGTTTCCCAGGGGACATACGACAGTGTCTGCAGACACAATGATCACCACAACTTGGAGGGGGCACCACCTGGCATCTGTTAGTGAAGACGAGAGATGTTTCTGAATGTCTTACAATGCACAGGATGGCCCTCCACCATGAAGAATTATCTGGTCCCCAATACCAACAGTGCTAAGGTGAAAAAACCCTGGAATAGGCCTAATGCTGACCTGGTTGTGCCAGAAGTTTCAAGGTCTTGATGTACTGACCCAACTCAGGAAGGTTCTAGAAGCTATCCCACTTCCCCCTTGCTTATAGCAAATTTCAGAGTAACATAAAAATCAACTACTTCTGAAGCACTTCCTTAGCTCCCAATAAACACAGTTAAATATTTTCCATGGTCAAGTTAGAGGCATGTTCTCCACGGATCCTTCATTGCAAATGCTGACTTGAAGTCTGCAGCTATTCTGACAAGGTAGGTGGAAGTACAGACCAGTTTGTCAATATCAGTGCAGGGGCCAGAAGCAAAAGGGCACCTGGCCTGTTTGGTGGTGAGAAATCTCCCAGCGTCCTCGAACAAAGCCAATGGGGGACCTCAGCTGCTGCAACTTCTATATGCAGAAATTTAGCGGAGTTCAAAAGAGCTTAGCTCCCTCATTTCAATTTGCCCTGATTTACCTGATTCTCAGACCTAAACCTGTAAAGCAAGAGCAGAGAACACAGGTGGCATGAATTGCTGGAACTGACTTGGGATGTCTTAAGCATGTCACTTAGGTTGCTATTTGCAGAGAGCATGCAGGAGAGGAGAGCAAAGGCTATTTGTCTGCAGGTTAGGGGTAAAGACCAAGTAACTGATGAAAGGGGTGAAACAGAGAAAAACCATAAAATATTTTTCTGCTCAGGCTTCCACAAGCAAATTGTTGGTTTACTCAAATGATGCAGCTGGAAATCAGAGTATTAGCACATAAAAGGTCATTTGCTAAGCTTCACTCGCAGAAGTGAAATGCATCACCTGAGAGATGCTAGTGGTGATCACCTGCCAGAGATTCTAGAATCAAGACCACACTCTGCCCCACAGCCGCACGGATTCCTCTTTTTTTAATTTTTTAAACAGAGCCGGGGATTGAACCAGGAGTACCTTACCACTGATCTAAATCCTCAGATCTTTTTTTATTTTTATTTTGAGACAGAGTCTCACTAAGTTGCCCAGTCTGGTCTTTAACTTTGGATCCTCCAGCCTCAGCCTCTGGATTACAGGTGTGTGCCACCATGCCCGGCACAGCAGGGATTCCGCAGAGCAAGGAACCTGTCTTGGCCTCAGAATCCTTGGTGCCTGGGCTTGGATGCACCCAAGGGTAGGACAGTGGGATTGAATGGATGTTAGAACAGAAAACAAGGTTTGTCCAAAAATACATACATAGCATGAAACGGCCCCTTTCTGCAGTGCTGGGGATGGAACCCGGGCCTCGTACATGCTCGACAAGCGCTCTGCCAAGTACAGTTCAGCAGCATTGAGTGCAATCCCACCGCTGGGCAACCTTCACCACTATTGCCAGAACCATTTCATCATTCCAACAGAAACTCTGCACCCATTAAACAGGAACTCCCCACCCCCACCTGCCCTGCCGCCATGGTAGCCTGTCATCTCTGTCTGAATCTGCCTGTCCTAAGAACTCCACACCAACAGACTCACGTGATACCTGTCCTTCTGTGACTGGTTGATTTCAGAATATCCTCAGACCTCATCCATGCCACGGCACCTGTTAGAAGTTCATTCCTTTCTCAGGCTGAATAATATTCCCTTGTACACATTTTGTTCACCCACTGACCTGTGGATGGACATCTGGGTTGCTTTCTAAACAGGGTGACTTATGTTCTTAGTAGAACAAGGAGGACGGCATAGGAGGAGGATGAAGAACAGACTGGGATTCTGTCACTAGCTCTCCGCGTGATTCCTAAGCCCCCAGGAGATGCAATGTCTTTACTTGTCAAGGGGACGTGAATTAGACCAGTGTTTTCAAAAAAAAAAAAATTTTGGCTATCATCTCCAGCAAGAAATAGACATTTCATTATGACTGGGTTCACACAAGCACACATACATAATTGAAACTAAAGTTTCACAAAACAACTATTGCCCTCTTTTATGTGTATTCTGGTATTTTCTATCCCACACTCCAATTTTTCATTAAAAAGAAAGAAAGAAAAGTGTTTAGTTGCAACCCCTAAACTGATTTTACCACTCACTTGTGAGTTCAGGCACCCTTATTTTAAGCCAGTTTTCCCCAGATTGGTGTCTCTTCAGATATGGAGATAATTGCCACCTTTTTTAAACATGTCTATTTAACAGAGTGGGAAACACCTGAATTAGCTTACTACCAAGAAGTTTTAGTGAACTTCAGTCCCAAAACTTATTGACCATGGAAAATTTCATGCAGACTCAAAAGTAAAATCCTGACATCTCCTCCCTCATGCACTCCAAGACCCACTCGGGAAACATTAAACTGCGTGGGTCTTTTCAAGTCCAGGATTCTACAAGGACGACAGTGATTCTCAGCACGGTTCTGTTGCACAATACTGTATGGAAAACACCTGCATAGTAACTCTGGCTCACAAAAGAAGTGACTTTAAATGCTGCATCCAGTTCTCCAAGGTCAGGAAGTTAAAATATGAGCTTTTAAGATAATATATTTATTTTTTAAAAAACAGTTTTAGGTTCAAAGAAAAATGAAAAGTGCAGAGTCCCCAAATACCCCCTTCCCCACTAGAGCCTCTCCCACCAGTGACATTCCACGGAATTTTTTAAAAGCTCCTCATGACTCTGATACCCCAACCCTTGTCCCTTTATGCTGATCTAAAAATTTTGCTAAAAATCCAATTTTCCAAACAAAGCCCAAGTAAAATGCATTAAAGACTTAAACATAAGACTTAAAACTTCGGGCTGGGGATGTGGCTCAAGCGGTAGCGCACTCGCCTGGCATGCGTGCGGCCCAGGTTCGATCCTCAGCACCACATACAAACAAAGATGCTGTGTCCGCCGAAAACTAAAAAAATAAATATTAAGAATTCTCTCTCTCTCTCTCTCTCTCTTAAAAAAAAAAAAAACTTAAAACTTCTAGAAGAAAGCATAGGGGGAAAGCTCCATGATGTTGATCTTGGCAGTGTTTTTTTGTTTTGTTTAATTTTTTTCTTTTTTTTTTTTGGATAGGACACCAAAAGCACAGGCCACAAGAGCAAAAATAAACAAGTAGGAGGAGGTCAAACTAAAAAGTTTCTGCAGAACCAAGGTAACAATCTATGAAATAAAAGGCAACCTACAGAGCAGAAGAAAATATTTGCAAACCTTATCTCCAGTAAGAAGTAACTATCTAAAACATAAAAACTACAACAATAGTCAATAATAATGATAATAATAGAAAATGGGTAACAAACCTCAATGGATATTTTCCCAAAGAAGACACAGAAATGGTCGACAAATACATGAAAATATGCTGTACATCACTGATCATCAGGGAAATGCAAATCAAAATCACAATAAGACACCCTCTCATACTTGTTCGGATGGCTAGTATCAAAAAGTCAAAAAATACCAAGTGTAGCCGGGTACATGCCTTTAATCCCAGCAGCTCAGGAGGCTGAGGCAGGAGTATCAAAGTTCAAAGCCAGCATCAGCAAAAGTAAGGGGCTAAGCAACTCAGTGAAACCCTGTCTCTGAATAAAATACAAAATAGGGTTGGGGATATGACTCAGTGGCCGGGCCGAGTGTCCTTGAGTTCAATCCCCAGTACCTACCCAAAAGTAATACTAATAAAAATACCAAGTGTAGTACAGGATGTAAAGAAAAGGAGACCCTTACACATTGTTGGTGGAAACACAAATTAGTACAGCCATTATATGGAGGCTCCTTAAAAATTAAAAATGAAACTGCCATGAGCCCACCTATGGGTACACAGCCAAAGCAAACAACATCCCTATCTGGAAGAGACACCTGTACTCCCAAGTTCACTGCAGCACTGAGAATATAACAGAGTCGCCAAGACGTGGAAACAACCTTAATGTGCACCACAGGTGCCTGGGTAAAGAAGCCTTACCAAGGAAGGAAATCCTGACACGTGCAACACCGTGGATGAACCCGGAGGGCATTACGCTAAGTGAAATAAACCAGGCTCAGAAACGCATATACTACATGTATTACATGTGAATCAGGATTAAGTTGAACTCACAGAAACAAACCAGAAGAGTGGTTAGCAAGGATCAAGGGGTAAGGAAAATGGGCAGACACTGGTCAAATGTATAACTTGCAGTGACAACAACCGTCCACAAAGTCTGGAGACCTAATGTACAACACAGTAATTGTGGCTAATAACAGGGCTGGGGAGCAGCTCAGAGGTGCAGCCCGGAATGTGAGAGGCACTGGGCTTGATCCCAACACTGTTTAAAAACAATCATCATCACCATCATCATCAATATCATGTGCTAATCAATATATTATAGGCTTGGAAATTTGCTGAGAGTGAATCTTAAGTATTCACTACAAATAAAAAGTTGACTGTGAGATGACGGGTATGTGAATTACCTGGATTGTGGTCATCATTTCAAAAGTTATCCATATTATCTAAATGTTAGATTGTACACCTCAAGTAGATAAAATTTTTATTTTTCAATTACAGTTCACTAAAGCTGGGGAGATGGAAAGCCAAGGAAAAAGAAAAAAACTCCCAGACCAATTGCAAAATGGCCCAGTGGTCCAGCACATTAGTTTCAGTCAACTCTCCCAAATTTAGTATCAACCCTCCACTTGTTTAGATTACTGAAAACATTCTCAAGTGCTGCATTCTGCCACCCAAGTGGCTCATTCAGCTTGGCAAACACAAACCAAAATGACCAGCAGAGTTTACCTGCAATCCAAGGCTTACCTTAGCAAATAGGTGATTTCAAAGCACTATTTTGATGGTTATTTTGAGCTTAATTTTTATATATTTGGGTCAACCAAAATCAGGCAAGTGGTTCCAGAAGAATCTTCATTGCTTATTCCTTGACAAATAAAATTAACTTTGTGTCTTTAAACCATTCTATGACATCAATGTCAAAGAAAGGGTGCTAATTCCATTAATTCATTTGTACTTCACAATGTTTGTACAATATTGGAGATTTGGGCTAATGCTTGGAATTTTTTTTTTTTTTTAATATTGCACCAGTCGCAGTGGCACACACCGGCTGAAGCAGGAGGATCACAAGTTCAAAGCCAGCCTCAGCAACGGCAAGGCAGTAAGCAATTCAGTGAGACCCTGTCTCTAAATAAAATACAAAATAGGGCTAGGGATGTAGCTCAGTGGTCAAGTGCCCCTGAGTTCAATCCCTAGTACCAAAAAAAGAAAGAGAAAGAAAAAGAAAATATATTGCCTTAATCACAATGATTTAAAAAGAAAACACACTCAAGCCCAAAGGTGGTTAGCTCATGGTCAATTCTCCCTAAAAACCCATTTTTTAAAATTACATGTAAGAAATGATATAATTGAAGTATGAATAGTCATTGCCATGGATGACTGAGTATTTAAGAGGAAAAAAAAAAAACCCTAATTAACTCTAATTGTAGAATTCATGGGCAAGGAAGCATTTTAATACCATGAACTCTGAACTTTTTCCTTATTAAACTGTCCATATGAATAATCCCCCAAATCATAAAATTTAAATCACCAGTTTAAGAAAATATTATGCCATTATTGCTGACGCCACCTTTACTTTTTTTAATAACTTTTTTTTAGATGTAGATGGACACAATACCTTTATTTTATTTGCTTATTTTCAATGCAGTGCTGGGGGTCGAACTCAGTGCCCCATGCATGCTCGGCAAGCACGTCACCACTGAGCCACAACTCCAGCCCCCACCTTTACTTGTATAATCTAAAACAGAAGCGATCCTGGCACGCACACACACCCTGGTCCTTCTTGGCTCCCATCCCCCCACTCCACCTCCCTCAGCAGCTCCTCCATCTCGGGGTCCTCTCTGCCCCTACCTCCCCCCACCCTGCTTCCCGTGGCCTCCTCCAATGGCCTTTGCCCCATGTTCTCCATCCCCAGTTCCCAATCTTTGCCTCCCACCCCCACAATGCTATAAAACCTAACTTGCCTTTTTTACAGTGATACGTTCTTCCTCCTTCCTGAGACTTTGCTCTTCAACTCTTAGATACTAGAGAAGGCCCCCATAAAAGACAGTGACCGCGAGATGGCAATTTAGAGTGGGAAGCATTTGGGCTCTGGAGTGACAACAGTGACATCTGGCTGGCTTGGGTCCCAGCAGCACAGCCATATGCAGGCATGTGACTACCTCCATTAGTCTCCGTTCTCACAAACATGAGACAGCAATAAGGCCTTTCTCATCCAATTCTTAGATGAATTATGAAGGACTGCACAGATGACATCTGTTATATTAAGCCTGGCACATAGTAGGTATTCAAGAAATGCTTAGCTGCCTCCCATCCCAAATGCAGATCCAAAGCAGGCAGCAGGAAATAAATTTAAAAGCCTTAAACAATCCTCTAGTGCTAAAGAGCTTACTTTCACAGTTCATTTCTTAGAAGTCTAGAATATCGGGTAGGAATAGATTTTTGTTTTACTTGACATCAAAGAGTTGTATTAGAGAAATTTAGTCGGTTTTCTTATAACTTTGACTTCAACAACCCTGATGACAGAACATGCCACATCTAAGAGATGAGGGCAAGAGGGGGCGGTGTCAGAAAGAGGGAACTTCAAAGGGCTTTAATAAGAATAAAATTCCACTGGCGTTACCATATGTCCAACCTTCCTTTCTCTAGAAGACTCCATTAAAGAGCTGGGAGCATGGCTGTGCAAGCCAGGGGTCATCAGGTAGCCAGGCGGGGGACCTGGCCAGGAGCCCTGAAGCAGAACCCAGGTCTGTTGCACCACAGATGTGCAAATTCTGAGCACATTTTTAAAGTCCAAAAAAAGGAGATCTTCTGTGTTAGCAGGTAGGAAGGGCCACATCTGGGGGACTTTCTTCCTAGGGGATGAAAGAACTATGGCAAGAGTCCCTGGGAGAGAAAACTAAGATTGGGAGCGGGGAGGAGCCGGCTTTGTTCTCATCAAAGAAGAAAAGAATGTAGGGGGAAGAAACTAATGAGTTACTGCCAAGAGATTTAAGCCGGGATTATGTATCTGGTAGAGAAAGCACACAATTGACTGTTTTGCTGGCCTGTGGTGAAAACTTTCCCATTACAACTTGGGGAGGGGAGCTCCAGTCCCTCACCTTTCAAGTGCCTATTTCCCAGTCACAGACAGAGAGCAGAGGGAGGCTGATTTTCAAAGGAGCAGGGAAGGAGACAAAGCAGGAGCGCTCCTGGCTCGCTTCACCTGAAGCACATTTGCATTTTCTATAGCAGCTGCAAAATGTTCAGTCCTCTGACAGTATCTGGTGCCCTTGGAGTCAACTGCCTGGAATCTATAACCTTTCCATCCCGGGGCAGCCTAGTGGGTCTCTTAGGCTTCAAGAATGACCAGGTCCAAAGAGTCAGGCTTCATGGACACCCAGGGGCACAGCAGGGCCCTGGCTGACAGATGCAGAAAAGAGATGGAATCACTACATCATCTTCAGAGGAAAGGGACACAGAGCTGGGCTTCTCCCTCCTCTACCCACAAACACCCTGGGCTAGTCTGTGGCTGGAAAGAGGAAGAGGGTTGCCAATTACTCCCAGCATCATCCCTCACAACTCCAAGAAAATACTTTATGCTCTTCTCATAACCTGCGCTAGGTATTTGAAAGTAATCACTGTTCAATGTCTCCAGAAGCCCACCTCGATGCAAAAGTGAGTTTACAGGCCAGCAAGAGAGGCAGTGAGCTTGCAAAGGGGCCTGGTCTCCACAGATCCTAATCTAGTAGAGAATACAGAATATAAAGTCTGAAACATACTTTATGATGCACAGCCATATACCCAAGGACCAAATTGGTATGCTGCACAGGCAGAGCCAAGACTTACGCAATTATCAAAACAGAGACTGGTGATGAGGAGGAAGGAGAAATCACACTCATTGATTTTCCTTCTTCTTCTTCTTTTTTTTTTTTTTTTTGTTTTTGTTTTTGGTTTTGGTTTTGGTTTTGGTTTTGGTACTGGGGATTGAACTCAGGGTCACTCGACCACTGAGCAACATCCCAACCTCATTTTGTATTTACACACAGAGACTCACTGAGTTGCTCAGCATCTTGCATTTTGCTGAGGCTGGCTTTGATCTCGCAATCCTCCTGCCTCAGCCTCCCGAGCCGCTAGGATGAGAGGAGTGTGCCACTGCACCCAACTACATTCATTGATTTTCTATGGGCCAGGAACAAGAGCTGGGCATTTTACATCATTTCACTTAATTTAATCCCTACCGCCCTCCTTTGAGGCAGGTATTCCTATATCACAACAAGAATGACAGAACGGAGGCTCAGAGAGCTGAGGTCATTTGCCAAAAGTCGCACAGCTAGGGAATGGCAGGCAGGGATCTAAGTGGAAAGCCTCTTTCTGAGATTTGCTCTGGCCTGGCGTGATGGTGGTGGCCTGTAGGAGCGGGGAGGCATCCAGGAGACCCTCTAGTCCCAGTCTGTACCACTGCAGGTATGTGGTTCTCAGGTGCTGCGCCATCATGTGCAGCAGGGAGAGACCTTGCCAAGGCCACCAAGTTCACTGGAGACAGGCGCAGGTCTACTGAGTCCTGCAGAGGAAGGGGCGGAGGGGCAGCCTCAGGCTTGACAGCTTGGAAGATCTTTTTCATTTTTCTGCGTCCTTGCTGTTTCCCCAGTGGCCTCCTTCATCTGCAGGACCAACTGGGTCCTGCTCCACACCAAGGCCAGGCAGGGGGAAGGTGGGCCAGATGAACTCCCGGGCCTGGCCAGAACCTGTGCCTCGATTTCTCCAAAAGTAGAAAAGGAAGGCGGCAAAACATTTCTAGCTCAGAAGAAACCTAAGATAAGGAACTCCCTCTCCATATACA
Source organism: Marmota flaviventris (assembly GCF_047511675.1). Taxonomy (NCBI): domain Eukaryota; kingdom Metazoa; phylum Chordata; class Mammalia; order Rodentia; family Sciuridae; genus Marmota; species Marmota flaviventris. Next base: position 15,565,632 of record NC_092499.1, on the reverse strand, counting down.
TATCACTCAAAATCTCTCCAGGCCAGGTGTGGTGGCACACACCTGTGAACCCAGCAAATTGAGAGGCTGAGAAAGGAAGGATCTCAAGTTGGAGGCCAGCCTCAACGACTTAGCAAGAGACTGCCTCAAAAATAAAATGGTAAGAAGGGCTGGGGATGTGGCTCCGTGGTCAAGTGCCCCTGAGTTAAAGCCTCAGTACAAAATAAATAAATAAAATTAAAGGTCCATAATTTGGAGGGGGAAGAGGGGTAGAGAAGAGTGAGAAGAGGAAGGAATGGCAAAGAGGAGGCAGGGAGGTGGGGGAAAGAAGAAGAGAAGGAGGTGGTTTTTCCCATTCACTTTTACTTTTGCCAAACAGTGTGTGCGCTGGGGTGGGGAACCACCAAGTTCATTAGAGAGACATGAGTAGAACAGGGAGCCAGTAAACAGGCTTCAACCAAAACTTTCCACTGGCAAGTCAACAATAGTGCACATGTCTCAACCTGGACTACTGTGATTAAGCAACCTGATCTCAAAGATAAGGATTCAAAATATGTCTAATGGTTTAGGGATGTTTTGTCCAGATGACTTTAAAATGAGCAAAAGTTAGCAGGTTAGTGTGGAATTTCTGATGCTTCTCACGCTATTTCCGCACCTTTCACACACATGGCAGAGTCTCAGAGATGGCCTGATAAACGACGCAAGGAGGACTTGGCATACGAAAAACAAAAGTTTAAGAATGTGACCACAGACTAGAGCCAAAACCATGTGACTCTGCAGGACAAGGACACCAGCTTGGCTCTACATGCAGACTTACACAAAGGGTGGGTGCTCTCCTCAATCATTCAGGAGGTAAACAACAGGGGGAGGTCTGCGTGAGTTGATGGACAGCTTTTGGAAATGATCTTCTGCTTGGCAAAACACTGCAGTGATCATTTTATTCACAAGGAAGGAAACGCAAAGAAGTGTCACTAAATCGTAGTGTCACTAAATTGGGAATGGTAGGCATAAATCACGAGCAACCAACTTAGTCCCTTAACATCCAGAGAAGATGCGACCTCTCACTTTGGAGCCACAAAGCCGTGCGTACTTCCCTTCATGCTTGGTTTCCACCTGGCACCATGGGCTGGGAAAATGGCCAACACCATGCCAGGGGAGTGATTCCACTGACGGCCATGGGAGCTCAACAGACTCTGAGGACTCAAGGGCTCAAAGGGAAAACCTTGCCATTCTTCAGCCATGGTTAGACTCCTTGGAACAACGCAGGCCACTGGCTGTCTAGCCTCGACTAGCTTCCCCAGAGGTAGCCGGCATCCGGCATCATCCTTCCTCCCAAGCACTCCCTTCTGCTGTGTGTGTGGCACAGTGTTAGATGCTGTTCTGCCAGAGACCTTCTAATGTGGCTGTAACTTCCACCCCTGTATGCAAACCCCTCGGGGCTGAGGTGAAGGTGGCTGCAATGCTTATCTTCTGGAGGTGTTCTTCTCCAGGATGTTACACCTTCCCCTTCTGCAGCAATAACACAGTACCCTTGTGGCAGCCCATGGCTTTCATGTGCCCCTTCCATCAAGACAGAAACTGCCTGGAGAGGTCTGATCCACCCTAAAAGTGGGAATGCCTATCTGCCGGTAAATGGATGGAACTGGAGACTATCATGTTAAGTGAAATAAGCCAATTCCCAAAACCAATAGCCAAGTGTTCTCTCTAATATGCAACTGTATATTAGAGATCACAATAAGGGGTGGGGGAGGGTTAAGCTCACTGGATTAGACAAAGGTGAATGAAGTGAAGGGGAGGGATGAGAATAGGAAGGATAGCAGAATAAATAATCAGACATTACTTTGCCATGTTCATATAGGAATACATGACTAGTGTAACTCCACATCATGCACAACCGCAATAATGGGATCCTAATTAGAATAAACTATAATCCATGTACGTATAATATGTCAAAATATAGTCTACTATCCTGTATATCTAAAAAGAACAAACAAAAAATGGAGGGTGGGGTGGAGTAGGAATGCCTACTCACCACATCACCCACTATCCTTAATGAACCTATGATACCATTTGACCAACAGAACTCTCGGCTGATACACGGTAAACTAATCTTTTCATTCTACCTTTCTTTTTCATATCTTTCATGAATGAGGGGTTCCACAGTCTCATCTAACTATTTACACCTCTACTTCTAATCCCCCTCTTTTTCAATCCATAGAATCCTGAAGTATTTAACGTAACCAGAAGCTGGCAATAAGGGGCGGCTCAGACCTGACAGTGGTAGATTTATATTTATTATTATGATTCAAAAAAAAAAAAATCTGTCATTTTTACACTACTGCAAAACAAAGAAACTGCTGCCCGTCTTCTCACATTGTACATCGCTGATTTCCTGCTTTACCCCCCCACCCCACTCCAGTTCTTTTATATTTCTAACACAGAGATCAATTTCTCCCCTCCTGGGAAGGTGAGGGATTTGACAACTCTCCAGAATGCAGGTCAGGGAGGCTTTGCAGGTATTTCCCTCCCCTTCTAAAAAAGCCTAAAAGGCACTGACCAGGGATCTGCCAGGCCCTCAGCCGGCTCCCAGAGAAGCAAATAAACACTAAGCAAATCTGAAAAGATTCCAGACCCCCACTGGGTCCATCAACACCTCAACTTTCTTCCCGGGAGGTATGAGAAACAGGCAACTTCTTTGTTATCCATCATCTAAGGAGTTAGATCAACAAAAATTTATCAGTAGGAGACTTAAAGAGACCCTAACACTTCTGTTATTAAAGTATCAACCAGAGAGAGCAGGGGCACCCCAAGAGCAAAAGATGAAAAAGCAACTCTGCAGGGCTCCCTGGGCTACCGGTGCCACTTAGTACCTGGGTAAAACCTACAATCAGCCCACCTGCTTCAGGATTAGCCTTTCAGAGTGAGAACACAAAACAAAAAGTGGAGAAGGAAGCACAGTATTCATGAGATGCACCTAGTGCCTAAGTGTCCAGAGATAACAGGGGCTGCTTTCTACTTAAATAAAATATTGTAGGACTGAATGAGAATTAAATGTACAATGGACAGCCCGCTGAAAGGGAATGCTGGGACTCAAAGTGTTCCATAAAACCAACTCTGAAGATACAATGAAGTCAACAGATAAAATGATTTGATATGAAAGTAAAAGTACAGTCAACGAATGGATTTTTACAGCTCATAGTGTAAATGGGCACTGTGTTTTTGAAAAAAAAAATAATAATAAGAGTGCCCTCTATAATTGAATCCTTTTCTATTATGGGCCCCCTCCAATTTTTTTGACAAATTAAAAGGGATATTTGGCAGTACTATTATTAGACAACCCTGTTATTCAAACCCGTTAATTTAGCATACCCATCTACAAACTCACCACAATGAAGCTTCTTATTGATTTTTTTAAAATTTACTATTCTCTAAGCAAAAAGCCAGTTTTAACAATCCTTCAAATACATAACACCTCACCCTTTTAAGTGTGTTGAATACGAAGGGCATTCGAAAACAAATTTATGATTTCCATCAGATCCGTTGCTTACAAGTAAATGGAAGTGTAATAATGATACAACTAATCTAAAGCCTCTCATTCTTTTTTATGGTTGATTGAATTAAAACATAAAATAATGCAATAATCTAACAATTAAACCCCTCCCCTGTGAATTAGAACTGATTTTATTGTGGTTTTGCAGTTCTTCTGCCAACTGCTAAATGCACAATACCCTGAATAACCAGAATGAAAGATGTCTTATAAATTAAAAAATTGTGGGATCCTATCCAAGCCATGAACAAGCTATTCCTTGCTGTGTGCAAATTCAGCATTTTGAGCGGAGGAATTAACACTGCTATGTTAACAAGCTTAACATTTTAAGGATTTGCTAATCTTCTAATTGTTTAAAAGGATGAGTTCCCCAAACACCTCAGTACCTTACCTACCTCCTCCCCAAGCATTTCCCAAGCCCCCCACTACCATGCCTTCAGTCGAAACTTGTGCACCTGCTAAAGAATGAGCACGCACAAGGCCCTGGGTTCAGTCCCCAGGTTCAATCCCCAACACCAAAAAAGAGGGCAGGGTGGGGGGGTGCTGATGGTTTAACTTGAATCTGCTATGACCACTCTAAACAATTTCTACATCCCTAGCAATATTATTCCATGTAGGCATTTAAAAAAAATTATAAAGACAAAGAACATGAACGGGGCAGCAGGAAGGATAAAATAGAACCTTTTGCTGAGTTAACACTAAACATTGACAATCTTCAGTTAGAACCTCAACATGGGGAAGACCAAAACCTTTGGGAAATCATGAATGTATTTGGGGCAAGGGGATTCATTAAATTACTATGAAGAAACAAAGAGAACCATAAAAAGCTAAACAACTATTTAAATGTCCAAGATTTTCCTTTTTTTGTTGTTTGTTTTTTGATTTTTTGTTTGTTTGTTTGTTTTAGGTGAGAGGAAAAGAAACTTTCTTGAAATGTTTTTGCAAACTTTAGAAAATAAGTCTAAAATCTTTAGATTCAGATCATCAAAATCTTGCAGATTTTTTAACCTCTGTACATGTTAGACGATAATATATTCAAACAAAATGTAAAACGTGACCATTATTTTAAGAGTGAAGATGCTTTAACAAGAAATAGAAGGCATACCGGAAAACGAAAGGCCCCTTCCATCCCGGTTTCTGCCCATTTGGAGCCCAAGTGTGACAGATCCATCACACAGACAAGGTGCTAGGATTTCTCTAGAACTACCAAAAACCACCCTACAAAGCTCTAGGTCAGACTCACAAACAGAGAATCTCCGCTCTCTGAAAACTGATCATCCAGGAAACTCTCTATAAACCACGTGGTCTCATGAATCACAAAACCTGTTACCCAGCTTGGTGTGGGGGCACACGTCTGAGGCTGAGACAGGAGGATCACAAATTAGAGAACAGCCTGGGCAACTCAGTGAGACCCTGGATCAAATAAGACGTAAAGGACTGTAGTAGAAGTCCACAGTGGTAGAATGGTTGCCTGACATGTGTTCAAGTGCCAGTACCAAAAAACCTTATGGGAGGATTAAAATACTTTTCTGCCAATTGATTCTGAATTAGTGCCTATGCCAGTAAAAATATTACCTAAAATACAGATATATACAATTTTTTACAACAATCTGTCTTCATAAACATTACTGTGACTGCATCTACTATTTACAGGGCATTTATCTAGTATTGTTTAAAATTAGTACTAATGTAGTAATATTTAAATGCCCCATTATAAAGTATCAACATCATAGAAGTTAACCCTGGGGGTAATCCCAGCTGCTCAAGAGGCTGAGGCAGGAGGATTGAAAGTTAGAGTCCAGCCTGGGCAATTTTGTGAGACACTGTCTGAAAGTTAAAAAAAGGGGGGGGGGGGGGCTAGAAACTTATCCAGTGGTAGAGCATGCCAGGTTCAATCCCCAGTACCAAAAAAATATCCAACAGTTAAAAATCACCCCTGGGGAACAACCTTTTTATTTAACCCTCAGGCATTGAGAAAAAGTTAGAAAAATTATTTCCTTAAAAAGTTGGTGGGGAGCTGGGGATGTGGCTCAAGCGGTAGCGCGCTCGCCTGGCATGCGTGCGGCCCGGGTTCGATCCTCAGCACCACATACAAACAAAGATGTTGTGTCCGCCGAAAACTAAAAAATAAATATTAAAAAAATTTTTAAAAAAAAGGTGGTGGTAGTGTACATTAGAACAGAATATAAAATCAGAAGCCAATTTGGCAATGTCTATCCAAAGCCTTAAAAATATGCATATTATTATGGTTTAGATATGATGTCTCCCAAAAGCTCCTGCGAGACAGTGCAAGAGGTTTGGAGGAGAAATGATTGGGTCATAGCCTTAACCTAATCAGTGAATTGGTCAATCTTTGATGGGATTAACTAAGTGGTGGTTAAAGGCTGATGAGGTGTTGCTGGAGGAGGTGAGGCGTTGGGGATGTGGCTTTGGGGTATATACTTGTGTCTGGAGAGTGGAGTCTCTCTCTGCTTTCTGATCATCACGTGAGCTGCTTCCCTCTGCCACACTCTTGTGCCATGATGTCCAGCCTCACTTTAAGCCCTGAGGAATGGAGCCTGCTATCTGTGGATTGAGACCTCTGAAGCTGTGAGCCCCCAAATAAACTTTTCCTCCTCTAAAACTGTTCTGGTCAGGTCTTTTAGTCACAGCAGCAAAAAAAAAAAAAAAAGCTGACTAAAACACATATCCTTTAATGAAATACACCACATCTAGGAAGGAGGGGCATTGCTACGTGCTAAATATTAGAATAGCTCACCCGACTTTTCTGAAGAGGTGCAGGCAAGACATCCAAAAATAACATCCTCCCTCCTCTTCCCAGATCTAGATTCTGAGACTCACAAGCCAGACCCTGGCAAAGCTGATCTGGCCTTCGTGCCCTGAGCTCAGCCAGTGGGGGACCCTACAAAGCACAGATGAGTGCCACTTCACAAAAATCAAGTTCCAGGAACTGTGGCACCTGAATTACCGTGACGCCCCTCCTGTGACCCAGCAGAGGCTCCAGAGAGGGAGCCACATTCGTGGCACAGAGAACACTGAAGAGTGCAAGGAGCAGATCCTCAGGGTTCTGTAAGGACGACAGGCGCAGGCAACAGGCAACTTCTCGGTGAGGCAGCCATTTTACTCCTTTTACACCAAAAAGATTTGGATATTTTAAAACTGATATAACTGGGCTTTGGAAGCTGTTTTGTTTTAACCAGTAAAGTTCCAAAGATAGCATCGGGAGTTCCCGTATACCCTCCCTTTGGTTTCCTACAATGTGAGTGTCTTATGTCATGATGGGACATCTGTCACAACTATGGAACCCACACTGACACATTACTCACAACTAAATTTCACAGTTTATTCATATTTTACTACTTTTTTCTCTAATGCCCTTTTTCTGTTCCAGGATCCCATCCAGGATCATTTTCTACACTGAGCCATTACGTCTCCTTGGTCTCCTCTGGTCTGTAATGTCTCTCAGACATTCCTTGTTTTGGATAACAAATTTGAGGAATGCTAATTAGCTATTTTGTTTGGAGAATACCTCCCCCCCCCAGACAACAAAACCACTGTTTCATGTTTTCCCACGATGAGACTAATGTTACTCGTCTTGGGGAGGAAGACCTCTGTTATGATCTGGATTAAAAGTGTCCCCAAAACAACCAGAGGCTAAGGACACTGTGGCACAATGGTGACACATCTGACTCCCAAGGCCGACATGCTAAAGGCTCGGTCACAGCCTGTGGCATATTAGAAGGTGGGGGAACCTTGGGGGGGACGGGCTAGTGAGAGGAAGTTAGGTCTTTGCGGGGCGTGTCCTCAAAGGAAACACTGGGACCCTGGCACCTCCTCTTTGTCTCTCAGCTTCTTGGCTGCTAGGAGGTATATCTTCCTTCACCATTTGCTCCTGCCATGATATACTTTCTGCCATAGTCCCAAAGTGACAAGGCCAAGCAACCATGGACTGACACCTTCAAAACCATGAGCCACATAAATCTTTTCTTTTGATATGATTTAGCTCAGGTATTTGTCACAGTAGCAGAAAGCTGACTAACCCAGAGGTAAAGAGCTAAGTTCGTGACATCATCAAACAGACACCTAACAACATCCATCACTGGTGATGTCAGCGTTGACAGGTAGGTAGTGTTTGATGGGTTTTCCTACTGTAAACTTACCTTCCCACCCCTTCCCATATTCTCCTTTTTGCAAACAAGTCATTACGCGCCATCACTCAGAAAGTAGGGAATTATGCCCCACCTCCAATGGAGGAACAGCCACGTAAATTATTTGAAATTCTTCTCTATGGGAAATGTGCCTCTTCTCTTATTTATTCATTTATATAAACATGGGCTCACAGATACTTGAGTTGCACTGTCAGTGATAAGGCAATAAGATGTCACTTATTTCATTGTTCCAATCTTCCCAGTTGGACTAATGGGAGCAATTTAAGGATGGCCCCTGCATCCTTTGGATGCATCCCCTTCATCTTGTGTTTTGAACATTTTCTTACTTTCTGCTTCTCTACATTTGACCAACAAAATGCCTTCTTTAAAGAAAAGGCAGCTAGGAGCTGGGGTGGTGGCTCAGTGCTTGCCTAGCACATGTAAGGCACTGGGTTCGATCCTCAGCACCACATTTAAAAAAAAATGAAATAAAGATATTGTGTCCACCTACAACTAAAAAGTAAATATTTAAAAAAAAAAAAGAGAGAGAGAGAGAAGGCAGCTAAGGATTGAATTAAAATTCTTACATCAAAGTCCTAGTCCCCGGTACTCAGAATGTGACCTTATTTGGGAACTGGGTCACTGGAGAAGTTAAAATAGGTCATCCTAGAATAAGATGGGCCCCTGATTTAACATGACCAGTGTCCTTCTAAGAAGGAACAATTTAGGGACAGATAGCACACAGGGAGAATGTCACCGTGAGGAAGAAGGCAGAGAACAACAGGATGCTTCCGTAAGCCAAAATGGCCAGCAGCCACCAGGAACCAGGGGCAGGCACCAAACAGGTTCTCCCACAGCTTCAGAAGGAACCAACTCTGCTGACACCTTCATATCGGACTTCTAGGCTCCAGAACCATGAGGTGACAAATTGCTGTAGTCTGAGTCACTTGGTTGTGGTACTCTGTTATGGCAGCCCAAGGAAACTAATCCAATGGCTAATGCTACCGAGCTCTCTGCGTTTATATTAAAAAACAATCCACAAATTGTTCTTTGGTATCCAAAAAAGAAAAGGGAAGAGAATAAAAAATTAAGAGTCGAGGAGCACCCAGCAGACGTCTCACAGGGCACACCAGAACCCAGAGGCACGGGCCGTGGATGGCAGTATTTGGCTTTATATTTGGATGCAAACAAGGTTTGGGGCTGTCTTTCCAGACTCCTCATCTTCCCTGCAGCTTCCACCACCTGCGGCTCAGTTCAGCATTACCTGCCAAGCACACCTGCAAGTACTAGCAATAACTGCCCATCTGGTTAATCATCACCTTCTCCAGCACACAAAGTACCAGATCCATAGAAGCCAAATCCTTCCCTGGTGACCTTCACGGCAACAGGTGATTCCCAGCATCACAGAAGACCTGGCCAGATCATGCCAATTCAGCAAGTTTTGGTCCCAGTTCAATGACTCACCTTGTTCCACTCCCATCTTCCTAAAGTCATGCCAACAAGTAGCCTGGTGGCTTAGAGTCGAGTTGAAGACCACATCACTGTGAGCCATAGGAATAGCAGACCATCATCTATTGTACTGAAGTGGTAGCTTCAGTACGATTTCACAGATGAGAGACTCTGGAAGCAAACCCCAGGCTCTCAGAGGAAGGCTTGAGGGTCTCCAGGGAAGAGGCAGCGAGGGCTCTCGGAGTCAAGGCATGGAAGAGCAAGCTAGAAGCTGACCTGTCATCTCACTCCACATCCAGTGACCTTGACGGAGGTGAAATCTAAGCACCTGCATGGATATGTGGTAGAAACGCTTTCCCCCTCATTCAACTGGGAGAAAAGAACTGCAGATGACAGAACAGAACAGGACCTGAAGTATTTGTTTGGAAATTATTTTCCCCATAAAAACCCTGCTTTGTCTGTATTTTTATGCCTATATTAAAAATCAAAATGAAGTCGTTAGGCTGAGGCCAGCTCAGAAAGCCTCCTGCCTGAGTACACATTCCTCCTGCAAGCCCCAGAGCTCCACTATAATCCCTCAAATTATTAAATAATTACTACGTTTCCCTTGGGGTCACATTTGGCAACAAAATACTGGCCTAAATGAACCAATGATATGACCAGTGAATAACACTCATGTTCTTAACTTCCTAGAAGCAAAGGGATACGAAATCCTTCTGAGGCAAAACTGGAGAGGTAAGTGAAGTGTATTCCCTGCAATTTGGAATGTGTGTGTGTTGGCGGGGAGGGGGCACAGAATGACAAAGGAACATGCAAATCCAGAATCCAGGAAATACTTCAATAATCAGGGTCCTCTCCCCCACCAACCCCGAACATTTGCAATTTTCCACTCCAGTCCCAGTTCTCTTCCATTTCAGGGGTGGCTACAGCCACAAGGAGAAAACCAAGCATATGGCTCTGTCCTTCTGGACATTTCTACAATGTCAGCTGGGCTGCTTTGGAAAATCCCATTTTATCTCCTACAGCTATATGACCTCAAGTTGTCATTCTGAATAAAGTATGCTTCCACTGATTTTTATGAACACAGACAAAAGCTGCTACAACCTTTTTTTTTTTTTTTTTAAACCTTGCAAACCAACTGTAGTTGCTATGTAGGGTTATTTGTTTCTAAGGCAACAGCGTATATCTAAGTACTAATGGCCTGTCCTTTTGCCAGGCAACAAACAGCCTTGTGATGCAACTGCACCTGTCTCGGCTACGCGTTACTATGGAGACACTCCAGTTGCTATAGCTACCATCACGCTAATCGCCTAGCAAACGCAGACATACAGCAGTCTTCTCAGAGAGCCCAGCTGTTCCTCCCCATCTCTTGCTGAAGACTGATTGTCTAGGGCCTGTGATGGAATGCTTCTCGGCTGAGAGGCACAAGAACTTCATTAATGCCATTTTGGAGGATCACTTTGTGCTGCCTCCCACAGAACCAGCATCAGACCAGGAGAAGCATCTGCGAGAAGTGGACTATAAAACTCCAGAAATCTCTTGACACCATGCCACTCCCAGTTAACATAAACGTGTCGTCCAAGGACAAGTTCTCTTGACTAGGGTAGCTGCCACAAAAACATTTCTATACATCTTCTAACATAATTTTGAAATTTTGAGGGATGCACTTTGGACCCAAGCACCATGTGTAGATAAAATCCACTTTAAAATGCTGTTTCATGTCATATCTCTCTTTCTTTGAATCTAACGTTAATATGCTTTTTCCAAAAAATGACAATCTACTTAACCCTTCACTCTGATTATAAATTAGTAAAAATGGCACTCATGACCTCAATCTCCCAACACATGGGCGTGAGGAGAGCAGAGGTCTCCATTGTCCCCTACAGTTCCTGAAGAAGCAAACACCAAGTAACCACAACAAACCCATCACTTAGGAGCACCGTCTACATGGAGACCAGGAAAGACAACAACCCAGCGAGCCTTCTCACAACGCCAGCAGACCCTGCTCAGGTCAGGGGAAGATGGCATCGCTCGCCTGACTCATTCCTGTATGTTTATCCCAACAGAACGTGACACCCAGAGATATGAAAGCTGTCAGCTTTTCTTTGTAAATGTTTCTACTCAGGAAGACAATATTTTACCACCATGAAGTCTTCTGGAAGCACTGTTCCCCGAGAGGAGCAGAAGCGGTAAGGTTTGCAGGAAATACAACAATGGATATGCCTACTAATAATATTTCATTTCTTTCTCATTTATCTGCAATTATTTTTGAAACCTCATGCAGCCTATGAAATTAGTTGCAGTGCCTGCCTCTGCCAAAATAAAAGTGATTTCAGTAGATCCCCCCAAAAGAAAGAAGGTACTGCTTACCTTTGATATGCCTGAGGAGAGGTGGGAGGTGGGTGGTAAGGTGTCTTTTTCAAAGCCTGAATTAGATTTTGTCTATACTCTGGGTCTATGCACCATAACGACCCTTTCCCAATACTCTGCAAAGGAAATTAAAATACAAAAGCATTAATACAGAAGTGTCAAGTATTTTGCAGGAAGGAGATATACAGCTACTACCCTAGTTATTTTTAAAAGCTTCTCATTTATTTGTTGACTGTTGGCCAGACTTAAATATCATCCTCAGACAACAAAACACCATAAAATGCTTTTAAATCTTCCTCGTATTAAGTTTGACAGACCCAGTGAATGTCATTACCAGATTATACTGATACAATGATAAAATTTTCATATCCAAACTACCCCCAAAAGGAAATCCTTCATGATTTTTCAGTGTCAACACTGAACAACAATATGAATTCTCTTCTAAAAATCTTTAATTTTGCCAGATTTCAAATGTTGAAGGAAAAAGAGCTGAGACACCCTCAAAACTGTCTCTGCTCTAAAAACTAGAGTTATGTTTATACACCACATTATGTCAGTGCCACTTTACAAAAATGGAAAAGTTAGTCCACTTGTTTTTTTTCTAACTTCTCACAAAATGCTTGGAATGGATTTGGGCAATTATCTTCCCCAAGAAACAAAAGATCCCAGGCACCAATGATAACCCTAAGCCAGAATCCGGCATTTGTTTTTTTGGATTCCTCAGTTCACAGCAATCTGCTCCAGCCTTAAGAGTTGAATCTTTAGAAGTCAAATTTTAAAATGCAAATTTCCTCAAACTGTTCCGTGGAGATGAGGAAGTTGTCCTGGAGGCCCACTTTGGGGCTGGCTGGAGGCATTTGGTCTATGATCAGCATATTTTAAAAAAATGTTAAATCCTGCCTCCGTGGCCATTGGAGCTGGCAGCAGGCCAACGGGCAGTGCTCTGTAGCTGCAAGCTTTCAAGTGACCCAGTGTACCCAAATTGTTGATGTGGTTGATTTGTAAATATTTACCGATTTGGAAAGAAAAGAAGTCAAATTACTTAAACCTGTGTCCACTCCATGCTTTCAGCCACACACTCCCTTATTTTCACAACTGTTCCACTACAGGAAGATTGGTGCTGTCTTCCAACATTTAGAAAGCAAACAAGAAAAGCATTTAACGACCATGAGGGAGGAGGGGAGGCCTAGAAAATTCCAGAGAAGGAGAACCAAGCACAAGTTATTTTCAAACATGTATAAAGAAGTTTTTTAAATTCTGTGTTTCAATCTTCAATTCAAATAGTTTTCTTACAAACCTTATTTATCCACAGCACCCATGAAAATACTATCAATAACACCAGCAAACAGGGCAACCAGAAATCATCAATTTTGCGGCTCTGAGAACAGGGGAATGGCACAAAGCCAGGGTCACAGGCTGGCACCTGGGGCCACCCCAGGCACCCAGCTCCAGCTGCAGTTCTGACCCCAGACGCAGGTCTGGGTCAGGTGGGCCTGTGTTATGATAAATGCCAAGGTTCCCAGCTTGATCATCTGGATGCTGAGAGCCTGGGAGACTTCAACTATGGAAAACTCAACAGTCCTGTCCTGGCCTTCCCTTTCATGCATTCATTTTCAAATTCAGAAGAGTTCAGGGACCTGATGAGATTTTCCATGTAAAACTGGCAGGCTACCCAGGAATATGCCCCGGAGCTTCCATCTTTCCCTGTGGAAAAAAAGCTGTGCAGCACACTTTTTAAAGAAAGCCAAAAGGTAAGGAGTGGGGAGGTTAGGGAGGGGCAAGGGAGAGCAGGATTTAGCACAAGTGGATAAAGTAAACAAACCGACAAGGATGTCAACCTCCTACAGCACTGGGGGGGGGGGGGGGGGGCGGGGAGAGAGAGACTGGCCTGACCCCACCATCAAAGGCTCCTCTGGAGCCCTGGGCCAGGGGTCTTCCCTTCAGGTACCATACAGCATGGTCTAAACTGCATGGAGGGCCATCGCTGTCTGCAATCCAAACATTTCTGCAATGAGATTATGTCACTTCTGGAAACCTAAGAGCTTTGGGTTTTATCACAGTGGCTCTCAGACTAGAGGAATTTAATCTTACACCAAAAATCCAAGGACAAAGCAAAGAAGGACAACTGGCCCTCTCAGGTAAGTAATGATAAGCCAATGGTTCACTATGATTCACCACTGTTTTAAAACTAGACGAAGTAAATCCCCAGATTTGTGCAGAACTTCACACAGTAACTGATCCAGATGCAGAGGGGCAGGCAGGGAAATGGTAAGAACAGGTGGTCTGGGACCTCAGAAAGTCATGGCTTCCTCACTGGTAGAGACATGTACAAAGCGCAGGATGGCAAGACACAAAATCCTACCACAGTGGCTGCAACTTACAGGCAGCCTCATGTACCTCACCTATCTTTGTTTGTTTGTTTTTGCTATCAGGGATTGAACCCAGGGGCATTAGACCACTGAGCCACATCCCCAGCCCTATTTTGTATTTTATTCAGAGACAGGGTCTCACTGAGTTGCTTAGCACCTCGCTGTTGCTGAGGCTGCCTTTGAATTTACGATCCTCCTGCCTCAGCCTCCCAACCTGCTGGAATTATAGGCATATATGACCGGGCCGGCTAACCTAACCTTTTTGACAAAAGAAGGGAAACCAAGTGTGGCTGGACAACGTTTCATTAAATCAAATCTGAGGAGTCTTCAGCTCCATCAGTGTTAGGATGAGGGCCCTCCAGCAAAGTGCCTGTATGCATGAGCTGCTGGCCTGGCTTCAGTGAGCTTTTCAACATTCTAAGATCCTCCTTTATTTTTGCACTCCCTCTATCTGTCTTCTCTGCACACCACACCCCAGGCACAAGCTATCACAACTCTTCCCCTTCTTAGTAAGCCAACATCAGCCATGAGTAACCACCTCCCTTCTAGAAGTTTCCTTTCACCCAGGTCTTTGGAGTGTGATTATCCAGCTAAGGTTTAATTCCAAATTTGGTCAATACTTGTGGCCAAATGTACTCCCAATGCTCATTAACCAAAGAAATGTTCTCAGGCTTTGGATCCTAAGTAATGGTTCCCACCTTGACGGGTCCTACGCTGGAATTCCAAAGAGAAAAAACAAACAAATGAAATGCTTCTTGGGGACACACCCCTAGGGACTGTCAATGCCTGCAATTTTAGGGCCAGCATCAGGCCACGCTTGAGGGGAGCCCCAGAGGAGGCTGGGCGAGTACCTCAATTGCAAGCCTTCCTGGTTGCCTGTAGCAGTTCAGAAGAGTAAAAAGGTTTACTTGACAATTTTTTAAAGTGGAAATGTGCAGAGGATAGAGTACTCAAGTTTCTGAGGCTACGGGGAAAACCATACTGAATGCCCCTTGCAGGGGAAAGAGGGTGTGATTTGATTTTAGTTGCACAATAAGCTTGAGACTCGGAGCTTTTACAGAAATGTCTGCATTTCAGATGAAGGCAAGCATGTGCAGTCTTTTTTGTTTGGAATGGAAATAACTATGAAGGCCATGCACCATTAAGTGTTAAGGAATTCACAATAATAAAGGAAGAAAATGTCATTTATAGATACATTTTCATTATATATAAATATAACATTCACACCCTGAGAGAAAACTAATGTGAATAAGGTAGAAAATGAGTAAAAAGAATGAGGCCAAGTTTTTATATTTTTTTTTTAATTAAAAAGCACCTGGGAAATAATAGCTCTGTTAATAATAATAATAAAAAAAAATACACAAGAGGAACAAGAAAGAAAGAGGAGCCTATAGTATATACAGACTGAAGTGATAAGTGAAAAACATCTGGAAAAAAACAACTAAATTAAACTCTAAATCTAAAGGTATCATCTTTCCATGTGGCCTCCAGGGAACATCCTGTGGTTCATGCCTCTATCCCACGTCCCCACAGCACTTCAGACCTGCACTAAGGCACCTGCTGGTCTATGTGACACTGGTCTCACGTTAGGGTCCCTTGGTTAGATTGAGGATTCTGGAGGAAAGACACTATTTTTTTAAACACTGTATTTCAAAGTGTGCTATGATACATTCATGGGTCACGAAATCAAGAGAATGAGTCACAACCGCTATTTGTTTTAATGGAACAGAACAGAATCAAATAGAATAGTCAAGAACAGAAAATATGCACAGTCATGTACTATGAGATTCCTGTTTGTCCCATCTGGTAAGTATGTGTACACTGAGCCTGGAGTAGTATACTCCTTGCTGGGAAGCTGGGTCAACATATGGTAAACGCTGGTCCAAGACAATGGATTCCAGGGTTCTTTTCTTTCTCACCACTTCTAGGAATAAAAGCCTCTCCCAGAAGGAATGGAGGGCATACTCAGATGTGAGGCTTAGGGCTGCACTTGAGGAATAGGGGGGACAATAAGGCAGAAGCTGCATCAAAATAAAGCAGGAAGCTAAGTACAAGTTCTTCATGCATTTAAAATGATACCTGTAGCCATGTGTGATGGCGCACAGCTGTAATCCCAGTGATTTAGGAGGCTGAGGCAGGAAAACTGCAAGTTCAAGGCCAGGCTCAGCAACTTAGTGAGGCCCTAAGAAACTTATGGAGACCCTGTCTCAGAATAAAAAAATCAAAAGGCTGGGAGGTGGCTCAGTGGTTAAGCACCCAGGGTTCAATCCCTGGAATCAAAAAAAAAAAGAAGAAGAAGAAGAAGAAGGAGGAAGGGCGAAAAGAAGACATAAATGGTATCTCTTGATGTTTTTCATATGCTGTGTCCGAGATGTTCCCAGCATTACCCACTTCTCAATCACTGGCTCATTTGTTTATTCATTCGTGTGGCAGGTGCCATGGAGGACATATTAGTAAATGAAAATGATAAAAATTAGTGACCTCACAAAGCCTGGATCGCAGAGGGGAAAATAAGGTGAGCAGGTAAAGAAATAAAATAAATAAGATGGTGACAGACGGTGCTACCCGCCAGGGAGGAAATACAGAGAGTGAGGAGCTGGAGGAGAGGAGACTGCCGCTGTGCGTAGGGCTGGGAGCGGCGACAGGGCTCAGAGATGCTTTGGACCTGATACAGCATCCAGGCCCAGGATGACCACAGGGCGCCGGCTCAGGTGAGGGCAGTGGAGGTGGACAGAAAGACAGCCTCACCGTGCATTCTGGAGAACAGGTGGACCTGGCCCTGGATTAGAAGTGGCAGGGAAAGAAAAGAGAAGAACAAAGGTTGATTTGAGTGACTAAGTAGGTCGATTAGGAGGAGGAGGAAATCCAGCACTCTTGAAAATAAACCCTTTGAGACTCTCTATCTACCAAGATCCACCGATTACAGTATTTGAAAGAACTTACTGGACACAGGCCACCTGTCTTCCCCCTGATACTTCCTCCACGGCCCCACCTTTACAGCAAAAGCTCATGAGCATGACAGATTTGAGGTGCTCTGGCTTTTGAGGTTTAGTACGGCTGGTTCCTCCAGAGCTGAGGTAGGTAAACTTTTTCTAAAAGGGCCACAGGTACTATTTCAGTCTTTGTAGGTCACATGGTTTCTGTTATGACAACCCAGCTCCACCACTGCAGCCCAAAAGCAACCAGACCCATACACCCATAAACACGGCTGTGCTTCAGGAAGACTTATTTACAAAAACACAGTTCAGGATCCCTTGGCCTACGGACCAATACTTGTGCTCAGGGTTCACAGTCTCAAAGCGCTATAGTCTGGGAACCCAAGGAACCAGGTAAGGATCTTCACAGATTAACAGAAGTGGGCTAGGTCCTGCAGGGTTGGGGAGGAGCTGTCGATGAAGATCTAAGTAAAGTGCTCCAAGGCAAGAAAGGGGTCACACGTGGGGAACAGGGGGAGGGAGGAATAGACAGAGACTAATTAAGTTCATCGGTTAAAAAAAAAAATACTACACAGTATTGGCTGGGCTGCACCAGGAAAGGGCTACACGTGTGCAGTTCGCTTTCCTTCCCCGGCCTACTTCATATCTATAAATCAGGTGCTCAGACTAAATCACCATTCTGTGAGTACATGGGTCATCAACAACACTGCCACATTCCTGGAACAGGACCTCACACCTGTAAAGTCGGTGAGAAGCACATCATCATGCTTTCAAGGGGTAGCCCTTACTTTGGTGGACAGGGACACTGGAGTCAGAAAGAACCAAATCAAAATCTTCTTTCAAAACTTCCAACCAACCTGTGTGACCTTTGGCAAAGGATTGAACTGCTCTGAGCCCCAGTTTCTCCATGTATAAAATGGGAGTGACACAGTACCTGCTTCACAGGAGTGTGGTGAGCGTTAAATGAGGTCCTACCATGCTTGTCACACGGTACTCGTGGAACTGTCAATTGAGGCAAACTGCAAAACAAAACAAAACCACCCACATGGCTGTTTTCCATGACCTGATGTTACTTTCCATGGTCCAAAGGAAGCATTCCGCATCAGATGCATTAAGGTGGAAGTGGAAATGGAAGGCTCAAAATAGAACAAAGCAAATAACTGGCCACTGTGGTAAAGTCAGGAGGGACGTGGGGCCTCAAGGAGGCCACTTGCTTTGAGTCACGTCTTTGCGCACTGCAGTCCCCACGGTGTCCAGAACCATGTGGCAGTCCAGGGCTTCCTAAATGCGGGTTGCACTTGGCTAGTTTCTTAGATGACCATTTTCTTAATAGTTTTGATATTTAAAGTCTCTGCTGGTGTCTGTAGACTATAAGGGATAGCATTTTAGATAGAACCTGGGTGCCTTTAGGAATCCCTACTAAGAACCTATGAGAACCTACCAGCTGCCTCTCCTTCCTTGGGGTGAGAGCCCTGCCCTCCAGGCTGCTCTGGGGCAAGGTGGGGTGAGGCCTGACTAGGAGGATAAAGCTGGGAAGGGTCTCCTGGCTGGAGGGCTGAGTAGGGAGGCCCAGGCACTCTTGGTTATCAGTGGGAAAAGGAGGTTGAACTCTTGTGGCAGTTGGAACTGATAAGGCCCCCTCATTTGTCACCGACTAACACTTGTGGCTTCCTAGCCAGGGGTCCCAGAGCTGACATCGTCATCCCAGGGCCATTCTGTACAACATAAACAAAGTTTCCCCAGGGTCCGGAAGGCAGGCTTGACTGCTTCTGGAACAGCCGGGGCTTGTTTCACTGTGAAGACGCAGCTCACTGCCTGGACTCTGGGTGCCACCCCTGCAACGGGGCCTGTACCACTCCGCCTGGTGGCTCCCCTTCTCTGACCCAGCTCTGGCTCAGCTCCTCAAGGCCAAGGCAACCTTCAAGGAGGAGGGAGAAAGGGGATTCATGGGACTGGGGAAGGGGAGGGTAGGGGCTGGCACACGGGTTCCCATTCCCACAAAACTCAGGCTGGGCACCTCGCCAGTACCAGCGGCCCAGCCAGACTGCAGTGTTCAGGAGCTGACCCAAACTTCCTCGGTCCTCAGGAAGGGGTGCTTCTTGGGGCTCCTTTTGAATCAGATCACTTCATACCACCGAGAAGAAGTGACAGAGTATGAGGCACTCAGGGCACTGACCCAAAGGCAGGGTCCGTTTCCCTGGGGAGCTGCAGCTCCAGAGGAAGGCAGGCAACAAACAACTCTACGGGATTACATAAGCTGGCCGAAGGGCTACGGGACGACAGAGGCAAGGATGAGGCCCGCGGGAAAAGGTGTCAGCTGCACCTGCTCCCCCAGGGGACCAGCCCAGGACAGCCCCTCCAGCTCCCACCTGGCATGCCCCCGGCCTCTTGGAGGTTGGGTTCTCTTCCTCACCCCCCCTAACCTGTCACCACCCAGTCTTACTCCTAGGTTCATACTTTCTGACTTCCAAGATGGTGAAGAAGAGACAAACTCACAAACCAACTCTTGCACTCTCCTGGTGAATGTTCAAGAAGAAAGCAGCCCACAAGTGGCTCCCAACATCAAGGGATCCACGTGTACAGTTCTTGTCTATACTGCCGAGCTGCTGAGTTACTGGGGGAATACCATTTGTCCTCCTCACCCGCATGACACCTTCTCCAAGGGTCACCTGGGGCTATAATGTACACAAGGTCCCTAACACCATCCCCAGGGTAAGGGGCCGTTAATCCATTTCATTCTCCTCTCTGCCAAAGGAAGTCACAGTAGAACTCAGATGCTACTTGAAGGGCGGGGCGGGGGGAGGGGGAAACAGAAGAGTGAAAGGTTATTCTAGCAAATGACCATGATGTCTTGGCCCCTGCTTTGAAATGCACAAAATATCCAGCAAGAAGGGATTCCTAAATGCACCTGGGTTCTATCTAAAATGCTATCATTTGTAGTCTACAGACACCAGGAGAGACTTTAAAATATCAAAAGTGTTAAGAAAATGGTCTTCTAAGAAACTAGCCAAGTACACCAAAGAGGGAAGCGGGGGGCGACATGGACTACAAAGAATTTTTTTCTAAATACATCCTTGTTCAATTCCTGTAACAAAATTATTTCAGAAGTGAAAGGTCTTTGGGTTTTTTTTAATACTCATTGCTTCTGTATGCTAAATGTCTAAATTTAAATTTACTAAGTGTTTGTTTCCCCAACAGCAGAAGGAGGGACAGAAAAATTTTAACTTCCTACTCAAGTTGGTGGCCCAGTGAGCTTCAGTGTGGCTCTGGTTCCCTCCAGGATGGGGGGTGGGGTGGCACCCCCACCCCCACCTGGCACACAGCACCAGTCCCTGGGCAAGAGGGGCTGCACATCTAGGTCCTCATAATCCCAGCCAAGGGCATTTTGTACACCTAGGGACGTGTCCTCTAAATATCAGATGTGGAAATCACCCCCATGCCTGCAGTAAGTCCTGTGATTATTCACAGGCATGTTCTAGACCCTCTGAAGACAGAAATGACAATTAACGTGTGACTTGTGTGGTGTTCAGATACCTGTGCTCTGTGATGACTGAAGGGCCCCAGCTCCCTCAGAAGCACCATGAATGTCATTCTGTTCTCTCCCGGAGTGGAGGACATGGGGCACGTGCCAATCTAAGCAGGAAGAATCAATAATCTCCTTGTATTAACACCTAAATAAAACCAAAATAATCCCCAAGATTTGGCTAAAACCAAATTAATCTCTAGGAGAAGCCTGCTGGGGAGAGTCACGCGGGGGCGGGAGTCAGGACGGGAAACCAGTTGATCGGCATCCACCAGAGCTGGGGCCACCCTGTCCAGTTTCTTCTTCCTGCTCCCTACCAGCCACGGTGTCATCTCCACAGGGGTCAGCACCAGGAAGCAGTCTATTTGAGTTGGAAAGAGTTACTTTTTGCACACCTACACTACTGCATCCCAACCGCCAAGGGCCACCCAGAGCCAAAGGTCAAACACCACCCTGGCAAGTTCTAACAAAGAAAGGTGAAAAACACACACACACACATACACACACACACACACACACAGTCAGAAGGCCAAAGAATTGGCATCTTTAAAATGACCGTTTTTATCCAACAAATCTGAATATTCTCCCAAATTAATTTCACCACTTTTTCCTTGGGAAACCAAAAAGGGTTAACTATGACTACAAGTAAAAACTGTACCATTTCAAGAAAAAGCACAGAGATAGGAAGGTTAAGAAAAAAAAAACAAGAATGTCAAACACAGCACAAAACACACAGGAAGTATAAAAGCTGGTCATTTTATACTTCTAATGCCAGCCTTGCTGTAGGACCTCAAAGAGCCCAACTACTAATCACACAAGTTCAAGATCCTCACATGCACACACAGGATATGTGGATAAATTCTCCATGTCAGTGTGTCCACTAACAACTTCATTACAGAAACAAAGACAGGCACGTTTACAAGGTTTTATTTGTTACTTGACATGAAAGGGAATATGCAATGGTGTGGTCAAGTCGCTGGAGGTGGGTAGATCCCTCTTTTTTAAATAATAGTTGTTTGTATCATACTTACAATCTTAAAGTTAAAATTGCTTGCGCAAATTACAAAGAGCACAAATGACAGAATAAAAGATGTATATTAAATTGCCTCTTTTTTTAAGCTTAAAAGGCAAACTGACTTAAAACTAGTAGCTATGAGGGGAAGTAACATTCACCATTCATCATATTTACATAAATAAAAACTCGGTTATTTTAAAAGAAGTTCAAGACCGGTAAAGACCATTAGAAACATGCTTTTCTTTTTCTTTTTGCAGAGCTGGGAATGGAACCTGGAGCCTAACACAGGCTAAGCAGAGAGTTCAGCTATGAGCATTCAGAGTGGCGGGGGAAGAGCAGGCAGGCAGCCCGCAGCAGTGAGAGTTTATGGGAGGTATTGAAGGCACACATGGTCAGACATGGTTGGGTTACAACTGGCCCACCTAGGGCCACTCTATCTTCTGGTTGTCCATAGTTACTCATCTATTTTTAAATGCTCCACTATGATCTTATCTAATTGGCACATACAATTGGATCACCTTATTTCCATACTAAAAGTTGTTCCAACTACCTGGCTAGGCCAGGTACCTTTCTGGAGAATGTGCGCTGGCGCTCCATTTCTGGCCTTCAGTTTTGAATGGTCACAAGACCCAGGTTCTCTCAGTAAAACAAGACCATCAAGTGTGTGTTTTCTAAGGAGAGGCCACAGGCTATGGATAATCAGGGCCTGACCCTCCTGGTGGTCAAGGGGGCCCTCCTGGGAGCCCCTGGGTTGCAGATCCGTCTTTGAGCCACAACATCTTGCTAACTTTAGCAATCCCACTTTTAAGGAGAAATCACCTTTCCAGTGCCTCTCAACTCCTAGCAGAAGGACCCAACAGCAAAGGACACCCTTCAACAAATGGTGACGTGGTGGCACCATGCTACTAAGACAGAACTGAAACCACCCTGGACCCAACTGAAAAAAACTGCAAGGAACAAACAACACTGCAAGTGCTCCTGGTTAAGATAGGAACAAATGTGCAAAGTGCCACCAGAGCAGAGCTGTGCCTGAGTTGGGGGAGTGGGGGGAGCCCCTGAGGAAAACAGCAGGGCACACAGAGGGAGGAGAGAAAGAAAAGGAAGATGAAGACAGCATGAAGGAATCCTGGGATTGACAGCTTAAGGGGGCTGAAGGAAAAATTAAGGGAAGAGAGTCCATCCACCTGCCGACCTGCCTCCAACCCGTCAACAAGAGCTACTGGAACCAGCCGCTGTCCAGAGACAGCATGGCACTTGGCCCGCTGCCTCCAAAGCCTCCTCTCTGTGGCTCCTGCCTAATCTCCTGGAGGCCTCTTTCAGAGTATTTAACAGGCAAATGGCCTCAATCCTCAATGTCATTATCACATCTTCCTCTTCCCAAATGGTCCACAGGTGGGAGATGCTGCCCTGGACATTTGCATATTTGTCCCCCGAAGTGCTGAGTTTTGCTGTGAGAACTGAATGGACACCCTGGCCATGAGGATTCACTGGGGCTTCAGGCACACAGCCTAAGATTTTTATGGGGCCAGAGGGGCACCTGGGGCAGCACACCTGTCCTCAGCCCCATCTGGGAACTCAATGCAACCTGAGGCACAGACCTTCAGAGAGCCAACCACAGGCTCACCCACAGGGGGCCACGCGGCCACCAAGAGACTGTCAGAGAACTCCACCAGGGAAAAGATCCTGGGCTTCACCAACACTCCCACGTGCCTCTCACCTGGCCACCCTCTCATGCCTCTCCTCAACTGACCTCAGAAAGGACCCCTGGGCTCATATGCCTATCTCCCAGGGAAAGGGGGACAGAGAAACTGGGCCCCCTGTCCAGGAACACACACCATCCTTACCAACCACACTCTCAGACCATGCTTCAACTATTAAGTTTAAAGAAGAAGAAAAAGGAAAAGCCACAGCTTGATTATTCATGAAAACTTTTATACACAGAAATGTTTAGGGCTAGGGGCAGGCCTCAGTGGCAGAGTGCTCGCTCAGCATGCACAAAGAAGGGGTCTGAATCCCAACACAACACACACACACACACAATATGTTTAACTCACTCGGGATGTTGCTGAGTCACCTGGCCTACAACTGTCCAGCTCACGGCTCAGGGTAGACACATGCATTTTTAGTAATAATGATAAAAGCAGCAGTTAGCATCAAAGACCAGCAGCAACTTCATTAACACTGAGTAGTGACCACAAGCTGAGTACCCTCCAGAGCATATGATGGCGTGCATTATTTAATTCTCTCAGCACACCTAGAAGGTGAGGAATGTCAGGACCCCACAGATAGCTTGACTAACTTGCCTAAGGTCAATGCAAGCAGTAACACAAGAACCTGCACCTCACGGCCAAAACACATCACTGACAGTCACTGTGGTGGACAGGTGGCAAGATGCAATAAAAACCACAGTGCATTCCCAGGCCAGTCACCACCATCACCCGCTGCCCTGAGGGCAGTACATCCCAGAGTGGGAATGCCACACAGATGCGTTCTGATGTACACACACACACACACATTTTCTTTAATTATTCATTTCAGACAAAACACCAAAGTCAAAACATACTATTGTCATTTTTTATAGCTTCCTATGGTGCTGCTTTTGCATGACCATTTGCAAATAAAACATCACCTTTCTGTTTGTACAGCAAATTTCAAAGGGTAATCAAATATCTCAGGTGGCGCTACACAACTGGATGAAGGAATCTGAGAAGCTTATTAAGGCCATTTATAGCCACAAAAACAGGCTCTGAAAGGACAGGGGCTTGCCCTAGATAACAATCAACAGAGGCAGAGAGCCAAGATTCAAACCTGGGTCTCCTGAGTTGCCAACGTGAGAAAACCCAGCCTGCCAGAAATATTTTCCAATACATGTATGTGGTTCGGAGGGTTCCCACACCTTCCTGAAGGAATGCACCAAAGTAAACCAAGCCCCCAAAGGTGGAATGGCTCGTGTATATCTGTGCCAACACTTACATTCTCCTCCCCAACCAACGAGAGGGACCCAAGATTCCTGAATTCACTTGGCAGGGAGAAGTTCTTAAGTTGAGTGCTACTCTAGAGAAATCTTTTTAAAGAGAACAAGCAAAGAAAAGAGTTTTGGTTTGATAGACATTCCAAAATGAGTGGAAGAAAAGTTAGAGCCCACTCTCTGTTCTTCTGGAATTATCTACACTGGATTCATCTGGCAAAACAAACACAACCTACACTACATTCAACTCTATAGTCAGGGTCTCTGTGGCCTGTGGGGCCACACACACACAGGACAGAACTGACATTTCCGATAAGTCATGTCTTTATTAGGTATAAAATCAACACCTAGAAGTGCATCTATGAGGCCCTCTCATTAACTTTACATGAAGCAAGAGAAAGAATTGTACTTGGGGCTCCCACTGGGCCCTTCTCCCTCGGGTCAATGCTTGGTGGCACTTTCTTTCACCTGTGACAGCCTGAGGACAACTGTCATCCTGCAGTGTGCTCCTAGATGGTGGACAGTCTTCTTACAATGTTACTAAAAAAAATAGAAGAAGAAGAAGCTCATTCTGATCATTTAAGTCTTGGTGACTCCAAGGAGTTGTACCCAAGAGGAACCCAGCACGGAAGGCTCTTCACAGGTACAAAAAGGACTGTGAAGCCCAAGCTCAGAGGGGTCAGTTCTGTCCTCTTCATCCCCTCAGGTGGTCCTACTACAAGGAAAGGAGAGAATCCCCTCTGATTTTTGTTACAGGAAGATAATTATCAAAGACTTGAAAATAAAGACTATCAGACCCCAGCTGGAAGGAGTCTGGCTTCTGTTTAGGAGTTTTCATGAAAGATCCTTGGATATGGACAAACCTCCCATCCATCTACCCGACCACCTGGAGACTCACTCGCCTCGTGTGTGCCAGGGTCAAACGCGACATCTACCTGATGTTCAGGGCACATGGGGGCTACTGCAATGGTTACTGGTCCTCCCCGTTTCACGGGCACGGGTGGGTGTACTGGATATATCCACCTGCTCAACAGAGCCACACTCTACTGTCCTCCATCAAGGGGACATTGTGGACACACGGATGGGCTCCCTGCCCACTCACTTCCTCTCTGGTTTCACTAAAGGAAGGCATCAGCAAGACACGGAAGGCTGGGAGGAGAGAGAAGACAGGGGGTACCTTCCCCTGCCTCGACCTCCTGGGCTGAAGTGGCTTAGCTGTCCTGCTGCCCAAGGTCACAGCTCCCATGAGCCAGGAGCTCGGCTGCTTTCTCCTCCAGGTCCCAGGATCTGCTCCTTTCCCCGTCAGGCCCAGGGGAATGAAAGCCTTCGGATGCAGCCTACGTCCTCTTCCCCGGGGTCACAGCATCATCCCAAACTGGTGCCCTGGACCTTTGTCCACAGCTGTGAATAGTCCCCTGTCAAACTCTCCTCAGTGACTTCACTGTGAGTTGCCATCTGTCTCCTGCCAGGACTGACTGACAAGATGAAAAAACAAAACGGATTACCCTAGAATTTTACTCTTTAGAATCTGCAGGTCACAAAACGCACATAATAATTCCCTTACCATTTCCCCCAAAGTCAGGCAAGGGAAAAAGTAGGCCTCCAACACTTCCCTAATAATTTACTGCACTGCATACCTTAAAAGAGCAGAATTTGTCTTCTTAAAAAAGTGAAGTAAGCTCTGAAACATGGAAACTCGATTACAGAATTAGAGAAGTATGTTGTTACTAAAAATATTCTCTGTAGAATTCCTTTCTGAGTACATCATCAAGGATCACTATTATGTTTCAAAGTCACTCTAAAGGCATATAAAAATGGCAAATAAGACAACAGTGTCAGAGAGGTTTCCAGTTCTACGACAGCTGAATGACTGACACTCTATCTTATCTGAAATACTGTCCGATGTTGGCATAAACCACTAGTATGAATTCATCTATTCTAACAAGAACACCAGTCAGTCAAACTTCATAAAACTTAAAAGAGTCAACCTCATCCTGCAGTTCACTGGTGTTCTGAACTAGATCAGGGTAACCCCAAGAAATTAAAACAAGACTTGAAGTTTCTAATTTAAATATTATGAGCTATCTTCTGAAGTACAAAAGTCTCCAAGGAACCTACAAGATATAATGGGGGTGGCGGGGGAGAACACATTGGGATTCTTTAATTGCTGAGGAAACAATTCAAATCTGATATCAATGTCATAATGCTAGCCAGGTACAGTGGCACACACCTGTAATCCCAGTGGCTCAGGAGGCTGAGACAGGAGAATCGATAGTTCAAAGCCAGCCTCAGCAATTTAGTGAAGTGCTAAGCGACTCAGTGAGACCCTGTCTCTAAATAAAATACCAAAATAGCGCTGGGGATGTGGGTCAGTCGTCGAGTGCCCCTGAGTTAAAAAAAAAAAAAAAAATCATAATGCTAAAAACAAAATTTTAAAAGGCTGTTAACAAATGAAATGTAAACCACGTTTGCTTATGCATTTTTTTAAAGACGCTGCAAGAGTGTTTCAAGCATGGCTGTCTTTATCTAATGCCAAATGATCAAGTAGAGGCTTATCACAGCCTTCCAGAGAAACCTGGGTTCCCCTTGTGGGGTGTTGGTCCATTTCCCAGGGTTCAGCCTGTTGGTGCAGGTCCTGGAGTTACATACAGCATTTTAGAATAAGTATTTTGCAACAAGTATTAAGGGAGGGATCCCGTGGGCACAATGTCTCCTTCTTGGGAAATGAGGATGAGATCCAGATACGACAGCCCCAGCCCTTCCCACAGACTTCCTACACAGCACAAAGCAAAGTCACGGTTCCACATTTATTTGTGAGGCTCCACAGCTAATCTGCAAGTTCCATGATGGGAGGGGTTGCCTTCCGTTCTGCTCAGGACCAACAGTACATGTGCCCGGTGTACCACACAGCAGGTGCTGATTTAATAGATTCTCTAGGCATTTAAACCAAGCTTTCAGAGTAGGATTGAGGAATTCTGAAGTTTGATATTTCACTAAGTGTACTTTTCAAACTGTTTTCACTTGGCAGCTTCTAAAGGCTTGACTTTTCCAGATAGAAATTAAGACAAAGGTAAACAATACAAATTAAATAACAAGATAGGGCTACATGCCTGTTGGAATGGCCCAAACTTAAAACCCTGACAGTATTATGTGCTGATCTGAATGTAAAGCAGTGGAATTACTCACAAACCATTGGTTAGAATGTAAACTAATACAACCACATTGGAAACCAGTTTGGCGGTTTCTTATGCAATTAATCATGTGACCTGCTAATCCCACTCCTGAGAATTTCCTCATGAGAAATGAAGTCATATATCCAAAGACTTTATATAAGAATATTCAGAGCAGATATTTACTTACAATATCCCCAAACTAGAAATAAACCCAAATCTATGCACAGGTGCCTGGAGAAACAAATCCTGTACATCAAAAGCAGGATGCTCCTCATCATCAGAAATGAACCAACTACTGGTGAATATTTCAGAATTTACACTAAGGAAATAAATATTCTCATAAAAGTATGCTATTCCTGATTTTGTTAATATGAAATTCAAAACAGGTAAAACCAAGAAGATACATCCCTGGAAGCCTGAGGGTTAAGGTGAAGGCTAGGGATGACTACAAATGTGCTCAAGGAAACTGTTTTGGGTTTTTTTGTTTTTTGGTTTTTTTTGTTTTTGCAGGGGTGGGGTCTGGGGATTGAACCCAGAGGCACCCTACCACTGAACAGCATCTTCAATCCTTTTTCATGTTATTTTTTTTTAATATTTTTTAGTTGACGGACCTTTATTTATTTTTATGCGGTGCTGAGGATCGAATCCAGTGCCTCATACATGCTAGGCAAGCATTCTACCACTGAGCTACAATCCTAGCCCCTTCATGTTGTTTTTTAGACAAGGCTGGTCTTGAACTTGTGATCTTCCTGTCTTAACCTCCCGAGTTGCTGGAATGACAGGTGCACACCACCATCCCTGGCTTCAAGGAAACATTTTGTGACGATGAAAACATTTCACATGTGGACATTAGTGGTGGGTTCCATGGATGTACACATGGTAGTCAAAAGATTTTCATTGAGTGCATTTAATCATGTGTAAACAATGTCTTAATAAAGTGGCTTTAAAAAAAAAAAAGGAAAAGAACAAACCATAAAAGTAAACAACTAGAGTAAATTGGCAACATAACCTCCTGGGAAGAATTCTTTTACATAGCTTTTGAACAATACTAACTGTAAGTCCTGGTAGATGTACATCTATGTACTTGGGACAAAAAGGAACTACAAAGAAACATTATGTTTCAATCAGAATTGTATTACTGACAGTAGCAGCATAACTTTGAAACTAATGTATGTTATAGAATAAAGCAAAAATGTAAGTGTGTTAATAGCATTAATCATATTAGAAACCAAGCAAAGAGATGTGAATACAAAATCAAAAGATCTGTTCACGAAAAAACTAGTAATGTCAAATGTGAACTGAAGAAATCAATGTAAACTCATGAAAATAATGATATGTCAACTGCAGAAAACAGACCTAATGCCCAGATTTGGTTTCCAAATACCATTCTCCATTTTAAAAAGGAGGGGAGGGGAGGCTTATTGGAAAAATAGATGATTTCATGGCTGGAAATAGAAAGCATAAGTCAAGTCTAGGATATTTTCTGTACAAAGAAGTACTTAAGGACTAAAAGGGACATTTTCAAAGGGCATAAAGACAGTTTGAAAAGGTCTCATAGACCACATCAGGAATAATTTGAGCATCAAAACAATGATTGTGATTGATCATAAAACTCTGACTAAATAAAAATCCCATGTGTCCACAGTGATACCCACTGAGAGGGACCTATTTGCCACCATTTAGAGATGGTGATTGCACCCATCCTTTTCTGTAAGAATTGGTCACTACAGCTCCTTCTTAGGAACTGTCAGCTAAGGACAGACTTGGAAAAGTCACCATTCTACAACCCCCATGGAGCAAATCAGGCGGGAATCATAGTGAGTTCATGCACGTGCCAAACCATCTCCCCAAAGACTGTGCACTAATTGCGAAAGGAAAGCACGCCATCCAAGGACAGGTCTCCCATCACCACCTTGGGCCACTAATCGTCTTAGCATTGCTAACTGGGGACAACCCAGTGGGATCCAATGGTTTAAGAAGCATCCAGAATGACCTGGCAACTGTTTCAACAGCTCAGACTCAACAAGCATGTGGGTATGACTTCCAGGGACACAGGCCCAACTGATCTATGTCCCAAGAAAATGATCAACCAGATGCAGGATATGCAGTATCCCACAAAAAAACTGGCCTTGATCACCTCAAAAACAAAATTTAAAAATCAATGTAATGGGAGGGGCTGTTAAACCCAGAGAATAAAGAGACTTTAAAAAAAAAAAAAAAAAAGTTACTGCCTAAGTCTTTACATGATCCTGGTTTTTTTAAAAAAAATTAAAAAGTTATTAAAGACTTTGGAGAACACCTAGAGAAATCAGAATGTGGACTAGATATTAGATGCTACATGGAATTATTTTGCATCTTATTTGGTGTGATAGTGGTGTTTTGGTTATTCAGAAGACTATCTTTATTCCCGAAAATCATGCTGAATTTTTAAAGGTGAAGTATTATTCTCACAACTTTTCTATATATGTGAACTTTTTCATAGTGGGGAGGGGTGGGGAGCAGAAGTAACTACCACCATCTGTAGAGCCGGATACTTTACCTATTACTCTACCAGCACTCTACCTATTACTCTCTACCTATCCCTAGGTGTGATGGAATGGATTGTGCCCAAATTCACATTTTTAAGTCCTAACTCCCAACATTTGAGAATGTCACAGTATTTGGAAATAGGGTCTTTAAAAGGTAATTTAGTTACAATGCAGTCATTAGGGTGTATTTAATCTAATATGGCTAGTGTCCTTATAAGAAAAGGGCACTTGAGCCAGGCATGATGGCCCATACCTATAAACCCAGTGAGTTGGGATGCTGAGGCAGGAGGATCACAAGTTTCAAGGCCAGTCTTAACAACTCAGCAAATCCCTAAGCAACTTAGCAAGACTCTGTCTCAAAATAAAAAATAGAAAGGCCTGGGGGTATAGCTCTGTGGTTAAGCACCCCCAGGTTCAATCTCCAATAACAAAGAAAAAGAAAAGGGCCCTTGGACACAATAGCATATGTGAAGACATCAGAAAGCAGCCAAGGAGAGAGGCCTGGAAAACTGACCACTTCATTTCACACTCCAGCCTCCAGAACTGTGAGCACGTCAACTCTGCTGTTCAAGCCGCCTGGCCTGAGACGCTTCATTAGGGCAACCCTTGCCAATTACTGTAACAGGGAAGATTCCAGGAGAAAGAGGAAGAAGGTCCCCTTTTGCTCCCTTACGCACATTATCCACCCATTGATAAAGAAAATAAAGAGTTCCCAGGATGCTGTGTGCCGCACGTGCAGGAGTGCAGAGCTGAGACAGCTACTCCAGACGACTGTCTGCAGCACCCACTGGGGAATACCCAGACTTGCTGGAATCACAGGCTCACTCTCCTGCACCCACAGGACTCCTCTCAGAGCCAGACATGTCTGGGGACATCCCTCGCAGCCTGGGTGGTATCCTGGGAGAGACACTTAAAACACACAAATCTGTCTGCTGTGAGTGATCAGACGTCAGATTTTTCACTACTGAGCAGAAATGTTTCCAATATGTTAAAAAAGTCATTTCTCCTCAAAAGAAAAGAAAAATTCTCATGCTTATCATCATGAGAGGGGGCACTTTACATTTCTGCCTTTTCAGAAAAAAAAAATGTAAACCAAACCAGAAAGAAAGGGGTTATGGTTTAGATATGAGGTGTCCCCCAAAAGCTTATGTGGGAGAAAATGCAAGAAAGTTCAGAGGTGAAATAATTGAGTTATGAGAGCCTTAACCTAACAGTGCACCAATCCACTTGCATGGATTAACTGGGTGACAACTGTAAGCTTGTAGGACATGGCTGAAGGAGGGGGTCCCTGGGGGTATGCCTTTGGGGGTACATATTTAGTTCCTGGTCAGTCAAGCTTAGTTTCTGTCTGCTTCCCAAGTCATGTCCTGAACTTCCTTCCTCTGCCACACTCTTCGGCTATGATGTTCTACCTCGTCTTGGGCACAGAGCAGTGGATCTGGCCATCCATGGACCTCTGAAACTGTGAGCTTCCAAATAAACATTTCCTCCTCTAACTGTTCTAGTCAGGTCTTTTGGTCATAGCAGCAAAAAAGCTGACTAAAGCAAAAGGCAAAGAGAGTGAGGTCTCATTACACTTCTTTTCTTGCATTACCTGAATTGCGCCCTGGCTCTGAGACCAAGAGTAAGTTCTAGAACCTCAGAATGTGAGTGCTGGGAAGGGCCTGCCAGGTCTCCACATTGGCTTTCCTCACTTGACTCGCAACAGAACAGCTCAGCTGGGAAGAACCTGTCCAAGAGCACGTGGCTCTGGCCCAAGTGTCCTCTGGGAGCCAAAATCACCCTCGATGAAGGACTGCTCCAGAGTATGATAAACCATGGATAAACTGCCATAGTTGTGCAGAAAGGGGAATCCCCAAATACGAGCTTAATTCAAAAGCAGAATAGACCTTTTCCCACATCGGGGACTTTAGCCCTTGCAAGTGACCAGGGCTCATCTCTGCAATCTTATCCCTGTTATTTTTCGTGGATGTCAAAGGACTTCGGCCTGGGCTGGGATGTGGCTCAAGCGGTAGCGCGCTCGCCTGGCATGCGTGCGGCCCGGGTTGGATCCTCAGCACCACATACAAAGATGTTGTGTCCGCCAATAACTAAAAAAATAAAAATATTTAAAAAAAAAAGGACTTCGGCCAAGCCTTGCAAGTGTGGATCTTCAATGTCTCCCGAGGCCCCATGTTGAAGGCTTGACTCCTGGAGTGCAGCCACTGGGAGACAGTGGAACCTTCAAAAGACAGGACCACAGGGGTGGTCTTCAGGTCACTGAAGATGTGCCTTCAAAGGGGACTGTATGACCCCAATCCCTTCCAGGATGTAAGGTGAATTGTCCTGCCCAGCCACATGCCGCCGCCACGATGCTCTGGCCCAAGGCAACAGGGCCCACCTGTCGTGGGCTGAAACCTTCCAGAATAAACCTCTCCTCTTTAGAAGATCATTATCTCGGGTATTTTTAATAGGGGCGGAAAACTGACTAATGCTAGCCTCACCTCACACTCATGCTGAAGTCAAGAAGGTAGTACCATCTGCTACGGTCCACCGCAGAGGCCAGCCTCTCGATAATTTGAGTAAGACCTCAGGGAGTCTGAAGTAAACATATGTCCCACAGAAACATAAAGTAATTCACCTTCCTGAGGACATCTGATGAAACTCAGACGGAGCTCGCGGTAACAGTGCTCTCGTTGAACCCAGACGTGTCCTCCAGCTGCCCCTAGTATGAGGGCAACTCGAACCACATCCTTCATAAATCCTACCCAAGGGCCCGGTGATCACCTGCTCTCCACACAGGCCACACACCAGGGTGCCCACGTCTTCCTCGAGAACAGCAATGATGGTCCCATCAGCCTCAGGGACCATGGACCATCCTCTGAATCATGTAAGTCACCCATGGGGCAAAACCAGCCCAGAGCTGTCCAGAGCTGCCCAGAGCTGCCCAGAGCTCTGGGTGCCAGGCAGAAATCAATCACCAAGAAAAGACCTAGGAGAGTCACCACAAAGACAGCTGGACACCATCTTCAAATACTGCTGGTGAGCAGCAGGGATCATTCTCCTCTCTGGACTATTTGCTCCTGGGATTCCTGAGGTGGCCCACAGAAGGCTCATGGCTGAAACCTCGCTGGGCCTACCCCGCATGGAGGACAGGTTTGTCTTTATTTTCATAAAGGCCTCCCGACAACGCCGGGTGCCATGCCCGTGACAGCTGCCCCAACTCCCTCTACCACTGCCAACCACCCGCCACAGGACGCAGGAGCCAAGCCCGGTGGGCCCGGTGCCCACAGTCCAGGAAAGGCCTCGAAAAGCGTGCTTACGGGAATGTGGCGAGTTTGATCCCCGGGCGCCGCCCACAGAGCAGGTACATTCATTGGCTCTTAAGTGAATGTAAAGCTAATAACTGTCCCAGGTCCTGTGCTTGACCTTCTGACTATTCCCAAAGCCGTGGCTGGGCTATGTGCAGCCCATACAACAGCTGCCTACTGGTCATCTTCCCTAGATGACCCTGCAGTGCCCTGAGCCCAACATGGCAAGATCACAACCCAGCACCTTCCCCAGCAGCCCCCCCAACCCGCCCGTGCCAAGCAGACCTAGACCGGATGCACTCCTCTTCCTTGTCTGCCCACCCACAGCCACCATGACCTCCATGACACCAGGACTGAGGTCACCTGCACCTTTCTTACTGGTCTCAGCCCAATCGACCATTGTCACCCTTGATGGAACCACAGGCCTCTATGTGGACTCTACTGGTCCCTCAGTTTCTGGGTGCACCAGCCACCTCTGACCATCCCTCCAGGTCATGCTCCAAGCCTTCAACAGGTGAAGACATCCTGCCTTCCCCCCCACAGCATGGCACCTTCCCGTCCATACCTCCACTACCCCTTCCCGGTTCCATGTCTTCACCCCACCACCTCCTGTCCATGCGTGTCTGCGTTTGCTCCAGCACACAAATGCCCTTAGAGGTGGCCAGGGGGCATCTGGGCTTCGGATTAGGAAGGATCTCAGGTCAGAATTTTCTGTGCTGCTTCCTGACAGTGTGACCTGAGAGGTGACTTCAGGGTCCCTCTCAGCATTAGTTTCCTTGTGAATAATGTCGGACAACTGTCACCCACTCTGAGGGTGCAGAACACCTGTGTCTGAGGCAGAGAAAACATGGCCAGAAGCTTGGTGGTCGCCTTGAAGGAGAAGTGTAAGGGACAGTGAGGAGACCCCTCTGCCCAGAGGGGAAGGGCCCTGCTGGGACCAGACCTGGGGAGTGGGGCGGAAGCTCTCTCCAGGCCCCTCCAGCCGCCCCTCCACACCCACCTGCTCAGAACATGCACAGCGTTCTGTGTTTTGAACATAGCCTTTTCTCCCCTTTGTTTTTCTTTTTTGGCTACAGTCAGTGCCATCTGTGAACTGCACGGCAGAGGCCAGGTTCTCGATAATTTGAATAAGGCCTCAGGGAGTCTGAACCAAACATATGTCCCTCAAAAACATAAAAGTAATTCACACGCTTTCGCCCATTAATTGGGAAAGGGGGCTTTTGCACAATGTCTCAAATTTTGACAAAGTCTAGAGGAATGTCACTTTTCTCCCTGACCATGACACATTAAAGATGGCATGTCGGGCTCCTCTGGACAGAGTGAGGAGGGTCACACTACATCAGGCAGAGGGAGCACCATGGGTGGTTTTTAAATTAAAACATGAGGTGAGTGTATGAATTTTCTAGGGCTTTTGTGACAAATCTCCTCCAACTTGGTGGCTTAAAACAACAGAACTTCATTCTCTCACAGGCTAGAAATCCAAAATCAAAGAGCCAACCGGGCCAGGCTCCCTCTGAGGGCTCCAGAACATTCCTCCTCACCACTTCCTAGCTCCTGGTGGCTCCTGGCAGTCCCTGGCCTTTCTTGGCTGTGGCTCCCTCCCTCCATCTCTGCCCCTATTACCATATGGGCTCCTTCCCTGTGTGTCCTCTCCTCTCCTTTTTTATTTCACAGTACTGGAAATTGGACCCAAGGGCTTTTTACCACTGAGCCACATCCCCAGCCCTTTTCTTATTTTATTTAGAGACAGGGTCTCGCTGAGTTGCTTAGCGCCTTGCTTTTGCTGAGGCCGGCTTTGAATTCGCAACCCTCCTGCCTCAGTCTCCTGAACTGCTGGGATTACAGGCGTGCGCCTCCTTGAAAAGACCCTGTTTTGAAATAAGGTCGTTATTTCAATCCTCCAGGGGGGTACGAATTTGGAGGGGATACTCTTCAGCACACTACAGTGACAATCAAAGAAAATCAGAGATTTTTACAATGTGAAAGCTAAAAGAACCTCAAAGCAACCTCCCCAATGATGGTTAAATACATGCTTCTCTTATACCAACCCCAACTGGTTGGTGGTGGCTTCCAAGAAAGCCCCATGAGTGAGACCACTGAGGGATGCTGCCCTAGACCTGGAAGGCAGGGGCTGGAGGTGGACTCCACGTCTCTGCACCTGCTGGCCTTCTTCAACACGCTCACCTTGCCCGTGAGGAAGCTGCACCTGTGCAGTGATCATACCTCTACGTGGTGGAAGAATCAGAATTAGAATTCAGGACTCCCGAGTCCAACCTGCCAACCTGCTCTGCCAACAGGACGACACCACGTCCAGCTTCCCCACATCATGGACAAGCTACTTAGCAGGGCAGACACTGAAAGTCAGCTGGAGACTCACTGACAGGACCTGGCTTCACTACTTAGGAAACCAATTTTCTAACCCAGATCAAAAACTTCCTTTTAGCCAGACACAGTGGCACATGCTTGTGACCCCAGAGACTCAGGCAGCTAAGGCAGGAGAATAGCAAGTGGGAGGCCAGCCTGAGCAACTTAGCAAGACCCCGTCTCAAAACAGGAAAAAAAAAAAAAAAAAAAAGGTTGAGGGTGTAGCTCAGTGGGAGAGTGCCCTGGGTTCAACCCCTAGTACCACATAAAATAAAAATAAATCACTTCTTTCCTTCAGCAACACCAGCCCACACCTACCACTATATCAGAAATGAGTCCGAGGAGCATCCAGCATGTGGAGGTTCAGGGACGAAGCTAAGCCACGTCCATGGCTCCACTGAGAGGGTCCCACCCTGGCCTGGGCAGAGAGCATTATGGGAAATTTCTTGGAAGAGGTATCTGTTGTCAAAGTCTAAAGGGACAGAGAAGGTAAGTTCATGCACAACTAGTGGCATGAACACAAGCCTTGATCACTGCCCAAAGTAGAGCTCAGGAGCTGCAGATCTGTGAAGTATGAGGTTTATGTTCTGTGGAGAGCCAGTTCCACAACAAAAGCGGGTATCTGAGGATCATCTCTCCTGAACCGGCAGGGAAGAGATAATGGAACCTGCTGAATTTCCATTTTTGCCTTGGCTGTCAGGGCCCTCAATCTCAACAAACCCATTAGTGTAAGAATTTGGAATATTTCCTTTCCCTTCTCTCTAATAGGGTTTGTCTATTTTCAGCTTTTACCTTAGTGGCCAGCATATGGCATATCTTATAAGTCCTGTGGTCACCCTGATTTAAGTAGGTGGGCTGGGGATGTGGCTCAAGCGGTAGCGCGCTTGCCTGGCATGCGTGCGGCCCGGGTTCCATCCTCAGCACCACATACCAACAAAGATGTTGTGTCCGCCGAAAACTAAACAATAAATATTAAAACTCTCTCTAAAAAAAAAAAAAAAAGGAAGTAGGTGTAAATCATAAACACACTAATAAGGAATGTTGGCCAATGTCTACATACGGGGTCCTGGACGGCTAACGCCACAACCTGTCACCTTGAACTTAAGTCGTCTATGCACAGCTAATCTTTCTCAAAAGCTCAAGCCCATCAACTTTTGAGGGAAAAAAAGGGGGTTAATTAATTACTAGTAAAGTCATCTGAGTCCTAAGGCTAGTGAATACCAGCCTCTGAACTCTCAATAACAAAGACTGAGGCCAAAAAGAGAGAGAGAGAGAGAGAGAGAGAGAGAGAGTTGGTTAATGTTCTCCGCGGCCTCTTAGATAGATTTAGCTTCTATGAGAGGGAGAAGAACACAAGAGAAAGAAAACAAGAGTGGACTCCTTACATAACCAGGATGTGAAGACGCTTCCTGCAGGGCCTGACTCCACTCACTGAAGGTCAAGATCGCGGCAACTTTAATATCCCACAACTCAAAACCCGATCCTCCTCCACTTCCCCCGGGTTCGGCAAGTTTGTGGGTGGGCTCCAGGGGCAAATGCCCTCACTGCCAGCCAACAGCACAGGGAGAGGTACGCAGGGGTGCTGGGGTGGGCGGGCAGCAATCTTCATGCTTCCCCCAGCTGTAGGAGACTTAAGTGTTGAAGGAAAATAACCAACCACAAATTATCTTTTAATTGTTCCCTGGGAACATAACACTTACTAAGTGCCACCAGAGATAAAATATAAAGCATCTCCTCTGACATCAAGAAATGTATCACCTACTCCCTGGTGAAAACCAGAAGCAGTGGAGTCAGAGCCACACGGCCTGCCATCCATCAGCTCTGTCACAGATGGTCACAGGGACCTGCACTGCACAACTCCTAGAGGTGCCGTTCCACCGAGGCTACAACGAACATGTTGTGGTTCTAATCCTGGCACGTCTAGATTCTGGGGACCTTAACAAGTTACTTCATGGATCTCCTCAAGTGGTTGTGAGATATGACATGTAAGATTAAATATGATAGGGTCCAACAGGTAATTAGTGTCTGTTCAACATCAGCTGAACAAACTGTTATCTCATTTGATCAAATGCACACAGTATTTGTCAGTTCAGGCTACTACAACAAAATGCCAGAGACTGGGTAGTTTACACCGCAGAAAGGTACTTCTTACGATTCTGGAACAGCAAAATCCAAGATTGAGAGCTGGCAAATTCAGTTCTGGTGAGGACTCTCTTCCTACAGGAGGACAGCTGCCTTCTGTATTTCTTCATTTACTTATTTATTTATAGTGGTGCTGGGGATTGAACCCGGGGCCTTGTGCATGTGAGGCAAACACTCTACCAACTGAGCCATATCCCCAGCTACCTCAATAGCTGCCCTCTTACTGTGTGCTTTTGTGGCCCTTTTTTTTTTTTTTTTCTGATGCATTTATGCAGGGGAGAGAAAGGGTCCCTTTCATAAGAAAGTCAATTCTGACTCTCCTTCTCCTCTTATAAGGCCACCAACCTAATCTAATTAAGACCCCATTCTTACAGCCTCATTTAACCTTCTTTCTTTTTTTTTTTTTTTTAAGAGAGAGAGAGAGAGAGAATTTATTTTATTTTATTTTTTTTAGTTTTCGGCAGACACAACATCTTTGTTTGTACGTGGTGCTGAGGACCGAACCCGGGCTGCACACATGCCAGGCGAGCGCGCTACTGCTTGAGCCACATCCTCAGCCCATTTAACCTTATTTCTAAGAGTCCTACCTCCAAATACAACCACAATGGAAGTCAGGGCCTCTGCACACAACTTTTGAAAGGACACACTTCAGTTCACAGCACCAACACAAAGGAAATGACCATCAGTTCTAGGAGCTGTACTATCATATTATCTCATTTAATCTTTAAACAACCACGTGGGACAGACATGACTATTCTCACATCACAGATGAGGACACCAAGCTCCGTAATGGCAGTTAACTTGCAGAAGGACACGCAGGTAGCTGGTGGTGAAAGAAAGCCTCAGACCCAGGTCTCCTCTGATCCAACCTCCAAGCTCCAAAAAATCATCTGCCCTGCTCTTTATTTCATTAGTGGCAGACTTTATTATGAAGTTTATTATGAACTGCATAGACAGACTATAAATGCCAAGGGTTAGAGAGAAAGATTAATAAGATCTGGAGTAGATTAGATTAAGGAGATGTGCTTTAAGTGCAGCCCTTGGGAAAGAACTGGCTTGGAGCCTGAGAAAGGAGAGGAAAGAGAGGCCCAGCACCAGCAAGGCACCACGGGAGGAGGATGCTGCAGGGCGGGACAGGGCCCAACCTGCCTACCATGGCAGGCCTGCATGGAAAAGCAACAGGGAGCAAGATGGAGAGGTGTCCAGAGGGTCTGGAAAGTCAGGGAGGAGGTGGGAACTAGTTTCCACAGATGGCAGAAATAAGAATGTGGAGCAAATACAGCGAGGAGAGTGCTCAGAGGGAGAGACGAAGCCCGGAGACAGGGCAGCAGCCCCACAACTCAGGGATGCCAGGACCTGGCTCTGCTCTGCCTCAGAGGACCAGCAGGATGCTGGGCTGCCAGTCCCCCCACCCCCCGAGCCCCCTGCAAGGCACTGTCCTGTGCGCGGGGAAGGTCTGACCACATTTGGATACAGATGGCAGCAAGGAACAGTTAGAAATACAGCTGGGGTTCTGTGTTCCAGGGCAGAAAAAGCAAGTCTGGAGGGAGCAGGAGGGCTCCAAGAGAAACGCCGGTTCTCTGAATAGGAGTCTTAAAGCTGGAACCTGGCAGGAGGGGTCAGGCCGGGTGAGAAGCAGGAAAATCAGAATGTGATGCTCCGGGGGCCAACAGCACAGCCCGAGAGGGAGAGAGAGAGGATGAAGTGGGGACCCCAGAACCGGAGGGGTCACATGGCTGCCCACGGCAGCTGCACAGTGTCAACAGGGCCCTGGACGGATGGTCCTGTAATGCCAAGTGTATCCACCCGCAGAGCACGGAGAGGGGAGGTCCAAAGTCGCAGAACCCAGAGAGAGAAAATCCCAAGAAACCTGGATGTCTGGGGCCCTGTGCAAGGAACCGAGTGATTCAGGAAATGCCACAGGGATGACTTCCAAGACCTGAGGGTTTGCTTTTCTGGAAAGAAAACACAACACGTACCTGGAGAGAGTCCAGCAGGCGGAACCACAGCCCGTGGGAGAGTTCACAGGGCATCTGGGCTTTATAGCCACGCTCTTTAGTCCCATCTGTGATGCCCTCCTGAAAATGAGTTTTTAAGGTAAAAACTACAAAAGTGAAAAAACTTGTAGGTTGTCATACACATTGTGAGTATAAAGAGCATTCCTTTTTTTTTTGGGGGGGGGGGGGCAGTGGGCAGGGATTAAACCCAGGAGTGCCTAACCACTGAGCAACAACCCCAGCCTATTTTATTTTTTATTTAGAGACAAGTTCTTGCTGAGCTGCTCAGGGTCTCGCTAAGTTGCTGAGGCTGACTTTGAACTTGCAATCCTCCTGCCACAGCCTCCTGAGCCGCTGGGATTATAGGCATGCACCATCATGTCTAGCTATGTGTTCCTTTTCTTGGGGTGCTTAAAAAGAAAAAAAAAAAGATCACAAAATCTCTAAATACACCCAACCTCTTGGCCTCAAGCATCCTCAGTTCTCTCGAAGCATCTAACACACACCCTCGTGGTTTATCCTTTCCCTTCACCACCTGGGACTCCCACAGGTACCGTCAAGACCCAAGACTCCGCCAAATGATTTCCGCCTCTCTCCCAACTGAGGTGCTTAGGAGATTACGCTCCTCATAACTCTTATCATCAACCTTCTCAGTGTGTCATTTTCATTTTGATAAAACAAGGGCAAAGTACATAAACGATTCGAATGGCTGCACAAATTAAATCGTACAAATTGGGGAAAGCTGCCGAAATTGACCTGTTGGCAGGCCGTGCAGCATGGCTAGAAATCCACCCGGCTGATGTGCACACAGGCAACTCCACCTACAAGGGGTGGTTTAGAGGCACGGAGGTCTGACCTTAGCAGGACTTCCATGGAGTCTCTCAGAAATGACCCAAGTTGGGCTCAAAGAACAATAACGTTCTTTCCAACCGCACAATTTTATGAAATACTTTTCAGATTTGTAGATCCCTAAAAAATAACAATAATTCTGCCTTGGAAATGTTGTTAGCCATTTGTTTCAATAGTGAGAAAGATATGTTCTTAAGGAAGGGAAAACTGTTACTTTAAGAAAATGATAAAGCAGGGAGATCCACTAATATATTTTTCAATCAGGAGACTGTGTTCAGGGATTTTCTCTAAGCTGCTTTAAAAAAAAAAAAAAAGGAAATCCCAGCACACCAAGCAGACAATTTGCTTTTTCTTCAAACTGACAAGCGGTATCATTTTGTATCAGATACGGGAGAATTCTTATTATTGAATGTGCTTTTATTGGGGGTAGGGGCTAGCAAAATAAAATACCAGGTATTAAAGCAAATAAAAATGGTTAAAGAAAATAAAAATGGCCCAAGAACACTCCAGAGTAACTGAATCCACTTACACGGCCAAATTCTCCAGAACCCTGTGAGTCTGGCCTCCCCTGTGGGTTCTGGGTGAGCAGCACCATTAAAGTCCTCAGAGAAGCCAGAATCCCCGCTGGGCAGAGGCCTCTCAAAGGCCAAGTCCAGGCTTACGTTTAGTCCAGTTTCTCTCAATAGTTCCCAGGCTTATACTGAAGAAAGAAGCTCAAAGTCTCAGAATGGATAACCATAAGGAGACAAAATTTCCAGAAGGTTCTCTCTCCAGCCAGGAAGGTTAACATGGACCCAACCTACCATAATCCAGAGGCAAAGAGGAGTGGCATACAGGAAACTGTATGTACTTATTTGTGTTCTGTCTTTTGGGGCCAACTGTAGAGATCACCTTGGACCCAAGGAGCAGCCCCGCTGCCCATCACCAGCCCCCGACGACCTCAGCTCTCAAGGGCAGAGCAAGTCTGCCCCTTGCCTGAAAAGCTGCCTGAGTGAAAGGGCACAACTGCTCTCAGAAATAACATGTTATTCCACTGGGCGAATGGAAGACACTCAACAAAAGTGCCTTCAGATGCTTAGTAAAACTGAAGTCACACGAACACTGAGTCATCGGGAACAAAGTAGCCAATACATTAATAACTCCAAAGGAGATGATCCATCCAGTCCCTTGCTTCGGTACCAAGAACTCATCTGACTTGGGCATTCATGGTTATACAAACTGGGTCCCATGATCTCATGTTTCAACCCAAAGGATTATTTGCAGAAGGACGCTCTATCCCAAACAAGGCCTGCTCCTTCCTACTCCAAGGGTGGCTGGGCAGGAGTGAGAAATGTTGGGCAGTTATTGCATGTAGTTGTGCCAATTCAGAATGCCAGACGGCAAGAATCACCCTCCTGGTCCAAGACATTGAGTTCCTACTGTGGGCATGCTGAGCAAGTGAGCGGGCACCAGAGACAGTGACCTGGGGAAGGAGACTATGCTGCAAAGTGGGTGTACTCCACACCTGGAGGACAGAGAGAAAGAAGGACTCACCGAGGCCCAGGATACCCCAAACCCAAGTAGGGAATGATGAGCATCCATGCTGTGAGCAGGGGCACCTTCCAAAGAATATGCCACATCACAGGATGATGTAAGTTTCATGAGTTTTAAAGACATGGTGAGTCCTTTTAAAATTTGCAAATCTAAAAAACTAAGCCTTCCTCCTGCCCCACCACCCCACACCACCCTCCCGACAAAACAAGGAGACGAGCCTTTTATAAAATTCATTCATTTATAGAAAAGAGGGGCAGAGAGGAGAGAAGGGAAGGAGGAGAGGAGTGTGCTGGCACTCAAGACACACCACTTCCAATAAGGAAGGCAAAGTTCGACTGAATGACAAATAGCAATGGTCCCAGAACGGGGCACATCGTCCCTGCCACCCTGCCCTCTGCTTACAGCCTGTGCAGCCGATGCAACTGGAACCCAACACACGCTCCCAGCTGGTCAGGATCTGCAGCTTCCTCATTCACCATCAAAAACATGAAGAGGGCGGGTGCAGTGGTGCACGCCTGTAATCCCAGTGGCTTGGGAGGCTGAGGCAAGAGGATCACAAGTTCA
Organism: Marmota flaviventris; assembly: GCF_047511675.1. NCBI lineage: Eukaryota > Metazoa > Chordata > Mammalia > Rodentia > Sciuridae > Marmota > Marmota flaviventris. Next base: position 15,522,888 of record NC_092499.1, on the reverse strand, counting down.
AGACCAGCCTCAGCAACTTAGCAAGGCCCTAAGCAACTCAGTGAGACCCTGACTCAAAATAAAACATAAAAAGGGCTGGGGATGTGGCTCAGTGGTAACCCCCACTGTGTTCTATCTCCAGTACCCAAAAAGCATGTAGCTTGGCAATGGTGGGCTCGCCTGGCAAGCATGAGGCCTTGGTTCCATCCCCAGCAAGGCCACAGAGCACACAAAAAAACAAAAAAAGGAAAACAAACAAAACCCTCTCCTAATCTTAGGGCTTCTTTTTCTTTAATGCAAATGCAGTCGGGTTTCAAATGTACTCCAATCAGCACGCAGGAGAGGCGCATTCCAAGTCCAGGACCTGGGTTTTGGATTAAATCTATCACCAGCCCCAGATGTGTGGTCACAAACACCTCTCTCCGGCCACCATCAACTCCTCTGTAAAAGGACACAGTCCCTTTTACAGAGCTTGTGGCCTAAGCGCCTTGTGCTTTATTCTTTATTCTTGAAGTTTCTCAGTGTAAGCAGAAACTCTCGGCTACTTCTTTTGTTTCTCTATCTGTTTCCCCAGGGTGCTATAACAGAGATCCTCATAGTCTGGGGGCTTAAAATGACAGAAAATTATTTTCTTGCAGTTCTAGAGGCTTAAACTCTGCAATCCAGTTGCCTGGCCCCATCTTCACATGGCATTGTCCCTCCCATGTGTGTCCGTGTTTCTTCTTCTTCTTCTTTTCTTTTTTTTTTTTTTTTTTTTAATATTTTGTTAGTTGTCAGTGCATCTCTATTTATATGTGGAGCTGAGAATCGAACCCTGGGCCTCCCAGATGCTAGGCAAGCGATCTACCACTGAGCCATGACCCCAGCCCTGTGTCTCTTCTTTATAAGGAAATCAATTATACTCTATTAGGGACCGTGTTAATCCAATATGACCTCATTTAAAAAGATTACATCTTCAAAGACCCTACTTCCAAATAAGGTCACAATCACAGGCATCAGAGATTACACTGCCAATGTCTTTCTGAGGGACCCAGTTGAGCCCACGACTCTTGCTTAGGAGGATGAACACAGGGCACTCTGAGAAATCCCACCGGGAGATCAAGGGACCAAGCTGTCATTTCTGAACAGATTATTTGGAAACCTTCAAGGGTGTCTCAAAAATGCAAAGGATACACATTGTCCTCAATATGTCATGGCCACGTCATGAAAGAAGCTTCCCCCCCCCCCCCGAAAAAATGCCACATCTCATCACCAGGGTAACCTATGGCTCAGCATATGTAGGTCAAACGTTTCACACGGGGGTGGGGGGGTGGGAAGAGGAACCAGGACTGCGTTTTGCAAAACTCAACCTTCACTGACGAAATAACCATCTAGCAATACATCACACTTGCAGGGACAGCAGGCTTGTCCAGAGTGACAGAGAAGACAGTGACAGCTACAAATGGGGCAAGGTGGAAGACAGCCAGCCCCCAGGTACAATTTGTCTAGAGCAGGAACTTGGGGAGGAAAGAAAAGGGAAGCCACAGGTACAGGAGTGATAGCACCTGGCTTCACTAGGGGTTGATTAAAGCTTTGTGCTCAAGGGGACAACATCATTAAGAGAAATGTACAGCGGGGAGAGAAGCCTACGGTGGATGGGCCAGACCTGAGACATCTGGCCAGATGCATGGTGTGCTGGGCGGGTCTGCACAGCCATGCACACACCTAGAATCTCGGGGTGCAGCAGGAAGATGCCTGAAGTTACTGTTCTCTAATCCAGGGGTCCCAATTCCTGACTGAGACCACAGGCAACAATGAGAGACCCAGTGTCCAAGGACACAGGACCCAGCTGGAGCACGGCTAGTGACTCCCAGCTATGTGGCCTACTAGGATTTTAATTATGGACCAGGAAAGGCCTTGGAAAATCACACACAACCCAGTGGGCTGTTCCTATTTGGAAAGGATCTTCTGGAGAGCGGGTCCTGTGACGCCCAGAGCCTTCTGGAAATCCATACACGATACACAACGTCACGCAGGCTGCCACATCCCGTCCCTTTGCTCTGGACAGAAAGGTTCTCAACTCACTGTTGACTCTGGTTATGGGATGCTGATCGGCGCCTGCAGCTGACACTCATCCAAGATGCCTAACAAAAGCTCAGAGTACGGAGAATAACAAGAGTCCTCTGTGGCAAGTAGTTTGGGAGCCATGGACCTGGGCCAACCCATCTTACAGATGAATTACTGATGAACACTCAGAACAAACATGGGACCACAAGAGGACGATTCAACTGAATAGAGCTGCCTGAGGTTCAGTGAGGTACAGGGACTTGCCTGAGGTCACAGAGTTGGTTAGTGATCCAGTTAGCTCTAGCACTAGACCTCCTAACACCTAGTCCAGTGCTCTGAGACCCATCCGAGCATACTCTCTTGTCAATGTGCACAACATGGCACCCAGGAGATCCTGCATAGGCCATGCTGGGGGACCACGGTTCGCTTCCTATGTGTGCTTCTCCCAGCAGGCTGGAAATTCCCTGAGGACAGGGATTCCACCTTCCTCACCCTCGTTCCCAGGTGCTCAGTTGTCGGGATGACGCATGGCATTTTTGCCAGAAGTAGTGGTTGAGAGGTGAAACCAGCGAGTTCTGGCGGAGTTCTCCTGAGCTCCAGTTGAGCTCTCCTGGGGATTCCCGGAGAGTTCCCATTGGTTGGGGAAGTGCCGGAGGAGGGATATTTCCGGTTGCTGGTTCCTGGACGAGCCGCGTGGCGTTCGGGAGAATTCCCGGGGAGCATGTGTGGAGTGTGCTGGTGGAGTTCAGAAATAAAGTTTGTTCCTGCTTCAATGGCTCGTGATTTGTGCCCAGCCAGACTGCGGCACTCAGCACAGGTCTGTCTACACACACGGACCCAACTTGGGACAAATGAGAAGAATTACAGAAGAATTTAGGGCACCACACAAAGTAGTTACCATTACTTTATTACGTTAGGAATATTATTATTTCTGGGACACAGTCCCTGCCTCAAATAAACAGATCTTTAGCGATGGAGGAAACTTTTAAAAGAAGAGAACCAAAAATGGTAAGCATGGAGTCATCAGGACAGATACTTAAATAAACAATCTCCTAAGACCTTCTCACACCTGTCACTCCCGGGTAATCGAAAAACTTTGCACACAAAATGGCACCAATAAACAGGACGAGGACCTGTGCTCACTAGGAAGGACACGTGTGGACTGCACCAGTAGTAAAGCCTAATGAGCAGGTATTGCAAAATTGTGTCCATATATGCAGTCAAAAACTAAAATCCAAGGACATGCTGAGTTATTAAGGAAGAAAAAAGACTGACAGCTTTAACCATATTTTCAGAGGTCACATGCAGAAATGATAAATCACAAGAAAAAAAACAGTACATTCTGAGACTCAATGAAAGAAAAAAAAAATACTATGTAAATGGCACAAGTTCATGTCCATTTCCAGTTAATCAAAGAATGAGAGAGGCAAAGCCAGGTGCAGTAGTGCACACAGGTGATCCCAACATCTGGGAGGCTACAGCAGGAGGATCCCAAGTTCAAGGTCAGCCTGGGCAACTCAGTGAGCCCCTGTCTCAAAATAAAATTACAGAGTGGTAGAGCGTTTACCCAGCATATGGGAAGCCCTAGGTTGGGTCCCCAGCACCACACACACAAAATAAAGGTGGGAGAGGTAAGGGGGAGACCATGGGCTGATGCAGAGAACAGCATCAAACTGAGAGGCCAAGGCTCCGGTTCTTGGCACAATTATGTGAGTTTTTAGCAAGTCACTTTCACTGCTCGGACCACAAACTCTTCCACTGATCAACACATCATCTTCCAGGATCCCTGTGGAAAAAAAACTCCATCAAAGTATTTCAGGTCACCCGTCACAGCAGCACACATCTGTAACGTCAGCATCTCAAGCAGCTGAGGCAGGAGGATCATAAGTTGGAGGCCAGCCTTAGCAACTTAGCAAGACCCTGTCTCAAAATAAAAAAAATAAAATAAAAGGGGGCGGGACTGACAATGTAGCTCAGTGACAAAACAACCCTGAGTTCAATCCCCAGTACCAAAAAAAAAAAAATAAAAAAAAAAAAATTATAGGGAACCATTGGCATCTACTAAACACTTAGGTTCACTTTAACTAAGTGACAGATTTGGGGCATCGGCTACAATTAAGTAATTTCCACAGGGCAGGGGCCAGTTTCTTGCCTGGAATATTTGAACGACCTCTCGTTACCCCAACTCTAAAACCCTCCTGGCTGGGTGCATGTGATGCTAAGACTTGTTGTTGTTGTTGGCAGCGGGTGGTAGGGATGGCAACCAGAAGGGGAAGGCAGCTGCTGGCCATCAAAGGTAGAGCGAGGCGGTCACTGCACAAACCCACAGACTGGGGTGGACTGCAAATCATGCAGGAGGCAGTGTTCTCTGGTAGAGGAAGCTACTCTACAGGGTGCTAGGATCCTACCGATAGTCAACACTCAGAGTGCTCCAGAACAACGGAACTTGACTTCATGAAGTAAGTGAGCGGGCGGCTTATGGCTTGCCCATTAGATCATAAGATATCTCCTGAGTCCCCATGATTTGCCAGGCAATGTGTTTGGTTTCTGGGGACACAAAATTGGGTAAGACGAGTTCCCTGTTCTCAGTCTCAGGATGGGGAAATGAGAAATACTGGGCCAGGACCGATACTAAAGAGATAATTCCGCTGCAAACAAGCCTATAAACTAAAGGAAAAGGTGTTTAGGGAACAAAAATTCATATTTGGTTGGTTGTTTTATTTTTGTTGTTTGTTTGTTTTTTCCTGTGCTAGGGAATGAAACCAAAGCAGAGCTATATGCCCAGCCCTGAAATTTTAAAATTTGGAATGGTTTGGGAAAGGTGTAGCAGAAGAACAGGTTGGCTGGATCTTCCAAGTAGATATGCATCATCAAGAGGAACAGCATCCAGGCATAGGGAACAGCATATGCAAGTGAAAGTCTACCATGAGGCCATCTGAGCAAACAGGGAATCCTGGGCCACAGCTGAAGGACTGCAGCATCTGAATGATGACTGGTAAGAGAGGAAAGGCACACAGCTTCCTTTCAATAGCCAGGGAAAGAGAGGTAAGGGGGAGGTTCTTGACACAATTATGTGAGTTTTTAGCAAGTCACTTTCACCTGGAACCTGCAATCCTCCTGCCTCAGCCTCCAGAATCACTGGGATTATAGGCAGGTGTCACCATGCCTAGCTTACTGAGACTTTTTTGCTAAACAATCAGATAAATTCTGTCACAAATTGGATTTTAGATGATTATTAAGAATTAGGGCGAATTTCTTTTTAGGTGTTACAATTGTTTTTGACTATGTGTGCATATGTGTGTGTGTGTGTATCTTTAAGAGTTCTTATGTATTAGAGATACATTCTAATACAATGATATGATGCTTGTTATTAACTGTAAATTAAAGCAGGAGGTAGGGAAGGAGGGTTGGGAGGCAAATAGAATGAACCAAGATGGGTTACATGTTGAGGACAGATGTGTGGAGTCCACTGACGGCTACATTAAACTTTATACACTGTATAAACCGGTGATGGCTACAGTCTACACTATGGTTCATTACACCACACCACTCAATTTTTCCACAATGAAAAGTGAGAGCCCAGTGGTAGAGCATTTGTCTGGCATGCAAGAGGCCCTGGGTTCAAATTCCAGCACCATAAAAAAAGTTTTAAATAATAAGAAAAAAAAAAATGTGAGAAAGAGATCTGATAAATCCCTGCTAAAGGGTCTGTTCTTGGTCCTCTAAGCCTGGCTTCTCAACATTCAGTGTAAAGAAGAATCATCCAGAGAGCCTTCTAAAATGCAGATGTCCAAGGAGCCCCACCAGAAATTCTTCTGTGGTAGGTCCAGGTTAAGGCCCCGAAATCTGCTTTTTCATAAAAACTCAAGATTATTCTAAAACTGGTGGTCAAATTTGGAGATACGTCGCTCCAGGCACTAGGAAGCAAGTACCAAGGTCTGTGGCATCTCATCTGAGCTAAATTATCTTTAAATTATTTAACTCATCAGAGTTAAATTATCTTTCTGGTGCAATGTAAAAGATGGCCTGAGGGGAGGCAGGAGAGTGGAGGCTGAAGGAGGCATGAGGCTGTCACACCAGCCAGGGATCAAGACAGTCTGTGGCCGTGGAGCAGGAGAGGAGCGAATGGCTGCAGAGACATTTAGGAGTACAAATCAAGGGACCTTGTAACTGACTGGGTGCAAGGATGAAGCATCAGGGATAACTTCAGAGTGCCCCCAAGTACCCAGCCTCACACCTTGTTGTGTGCCAGGCAGCACAGGGCACAAAATCGTCTACACACCCAGAACTCAATAACTTGGCTGAGCCAGGCACGGTGGCTCGTGCCTGTGATCCCAGGGGCTCAGGAGGCTGAGACAGGAGGATGGCGAGTTCACAGCCAGCCTCAGCAAAGGTGAGGCGCTAAGCAACTCAGTGAGATCCTGTCTCTAAATAAAATACAAGATAGGGCTGGGGATGTGCCTCAGTGGTCAAGTGCCCCTGAGTTCAATTCCTGGTACCCCCCCAAAAATAAATAAATAAATAAATAAATAAATAGCTTAGCTGAGTGAACATGGGAATGAATGAAATCATCTACTTGACCCTGTTTCCTACAGAACTGAAGAAGGGTGACCATTCCTGTGCTCACCTGCGATACCAAAGGGGAAAAGAGGTCATTGACCATTTCCAACAGGAAAAAGGAAAAATCCACTCCCACACCAAAATGCCAAGTCCAAAGGGCAGTGCCAGGGAGGTGGGCCACTCCTTTCCCATCTCTACAAACTGTGTAAATGCTCTAGCCCCTTTAGGAGGTTCACAGGAACCGGCCCTGACAACTGAACACAAGCGTCAATTAAAATAAGATTCATTCAATAAAAATAAGAACAAAACACTTAAAGTGAGAAATCAGCTTCAGCAAACTGTCTTTGGCTTGCTGGGGCATCAATCTGATCCAAGTTGATTTAACCTATGCAAAATCATTCAGGGAGGGCTGTGGCCTTTTTCCCCATAAATTTCTGGGCAACAAGAACTTCTGCCATGAAGAAGGGGGCTGTCGAAAAGATCTCTAAGGCTTCAGGAAGATCACCTACCCGATACTCGGCATATCATGCCTGTGCTCAGAAATGTCGAAGGTGGTGCACGCCTGTAATCCCAGCGTCGAGAGGCTGAGGCAGGAGGACCGCCAAGTTCAAAGCCAGCCTCAGCAACTTAGTGAGACCATAAGTCACTCAGGGAGACCCTGTCTCTAGATACAATCTTTAAAAAGGGCTGAGGATGTGGCTCAGTGTCTCTGAGTTCAATCCCTGGTACCCCAAAAAAAGAAATGTCTAAGGGTTCCCTGTGGCCTCTGGAGCCAAGTCGGGGCTCCCTGGCATGGCATTCAAGACCACTCGGTGCAACCCAGCCTGCCTCCCTGATCTAGCTCCCTCTCTGCTCCACAGGAACCTCTGCTTCAGTCAACTGGGAGGAGGGGAAAGCAAAGAAGCTGCAGGTCCTGGCTCCATATCTGGCTGTACCCCCTCAGAGAGTCATCAAACTTCATTCCCACCTGTGTCCAAGCCAACTTTAATGGCCTTAGGAACTACCTCCTGCCCTGTCGCCAGCCCTGGTGACATCCTGACCATCCTGTCCATCCAGCTGGTCAAATTCTGTCTCCTATCTAGCTCCAGTGGCCCTGCTGTCCCTTAGGGATCATTTTCTCCTCTGGAGTTTCAAACCATTAATTCTGGCCACTGGTCAATTCCCCGGCAATTGGTAAATGCCCCTTTGTAGTCTTCCTGGTTTATTTTAATTTTCGCCCCATCTCCTCTACCAGAGCTGTGTGAGCTCTTTGTAGCTCCAGTCTCCAGCCTAATTACATTTTTCCCCGTTTTGAAAATATCAGTGTCATGACATGGACTGGGAACATAATGGTCACCAAGAACTATTATCCAATCTCTTGATCTTGAAAATTAGGACAACTTGTGTGAGATGCCTGGCATCTGTTTCTGCCTGGCCCTGGGAGCTGGGGTGCCTAATTTCTGGGACTCACTCAACCCTGGGATCGCAGGCGACTTGAGGGCAGCCAGCAGGAATAGTAGCCGCTAAAGATAGGGGTTGCTTGTTTGGGGACTGCCCCTCCGGATCCATGGAAATGAATAAAAGAAAGAGCAAGACATGATGGACAGGAGAAAGCAGCAGCAGGAGTGCCCAGGTCAGGCTCCAAGTCCCTGGCATGCTAACCCCCGCTACTAGGAGAAATACTCTAAAGACACACAAAGAAGAAAAAAACAAAATCCTCAAAAGTTCCCGATTACTTTTATTTTCAGTTTAAAAAGATGGTTCTTAAAGATAAAAGGCACAACAGAGATAACTGTGCTGGGAAATACTTTGGGCCAAGCCTCAGGCCCACCCCATGAAGGGATGCTCCCTGCAGCTAACTTGATCTGGGGAACCTGCCCGTTTTGCCCTGGGATGAACGCCCGTCTCAGGCAGAGAAAGAGCCCTAGTGCCTGGGCTGACGATGCACAGAGAGGACGGTGCAGGTTGTCACTGGACCCTGGGACAGTCACAGATCACAGAGGTCAGCATCCACCTCCAGCACAGGAAGCAACGGTGGAGGGGGCAGAAACCAAAAGCAAATGGAAGAAGCCAGGTACAGGGAGGAGACCGGAACAGATCTCCAGAGAAGGGCAGGGTCGCACATCCACATGGCCACAGAGGGACAGGGGAGCAGTTCCAATCACCAGAGACCTGGGATGTGCTTTCTGGCTCTTCGTTGCTGGTCTGCTGGACTATGGTGTCCCTAGGACAAGTGCTAGGGACAACCAACAAGGCTGGCTTTCTTTTCCTTGCAACCAACCAAATATGCCCCGAGTCTAGCATTCTCCCTTAAGGTAAGATCGAAACACTCCACCAGGAGACCCCTCTCAGACTCTATTTCAACTGACAGCAACTACTTTTGTCTGATTTATTACTGCTGTAAGCCCTTCCTCTGGAAGGGGGAGGGGCGGCAATCCCTTTTAAAGCTGGACTGATTCTACGTGGCAGGGCCAGTGTGATTCTTCTAAAAAACGCATCTAGTTTGGTCAGCTTATCCATTCCCTGAAAGCCAGAGAGCTACCACATCAGTAACTCTGTTGCTAAGGCAACTGCTTACTTTCCATATCAACTGCAAACGTGTTGCTATGGAGACACATATACAAGAAAAATTCCTCTCTCCAGCCAGGGACCAGATGGCAGGGAAATGGCAGAAGTCATGGGGTAGGGGCTCTGCTAAGTGGGATGTTCGCTGGAGTGCTTCTCTCTCACCCCATCAGAGATGCAACTGCCCTGAACACGTTCTGAAGTTGCATCCTCATTACGAAAAGCGAAGAAGTAAAACACAGGTTTGACTTCACCTTGTTTCTGAAGGAGAGTCAATCCTGAAATCCTCTTTAGTTTCCAGACCTATGTGCTAATGTGTCCCAGATTTATACCTCTGCCCCAACTTCTCTATTAAGCTTAAAACTCATATATCAAACTTTCTACCTGAAGGCTTCACTTAGATGTTGGTTTTTTTTAAAAAAAAAAAAAAAAAACTCAAATTTAACAAGGTAGGAAGAGAATTCTTGCTGTAATTCCTACCCCACCTCCCAACCCAAATTTGTCCATACATCTTCATCTGCAACCTAATTCTGGATCAAGCCAGCATATGTGATTTCTTACCTGCACCAGTGGAATGAGCCTAAAAAAGGCTACTCCTTCAACACATCTCAGCTGGGCGTGGTGGTGCACATCTGTGATCCCAACTACATGGGAGGTTGAGGCAGAAGGACTGCAAGTTCACGGCCAGCCTCAGCAATTTAACGAGGCCCTAAGCAACTCAGCAAGACCCTGTCTCGAAATAAAAAGGGCTAGGGATATAGATCAGTGGTAAGGCATCCCTGGGTTCAATCTCCAGTGCCAAGAATAAAAGGGAAAAAAAAAAACACATTAAAATGACTGAGTCATGGCGCATGAAGCATGTGTGAGGCACTGGGTTCAATCTCCAGCACTGCGAATAATAATTCCAAGGGCTGAGTCTATATTTTTACTTTGCAAACTATTCTACCAGGCCTCAGAAGCACAGCGGTAAATGCCAGCTCTTACTTTATAGGATCGCATCTATGGAAGACTCCAAGAACTTGGTGTGCAGCAAAGCATCCCAGAAGGACTCAGGTGACTCCCTGCCCCAGCTCTGTGACAGGTTGCTGAGGCTCTGACTCCCAGATTTCTTTCCCTCCACTAGAGCTCTGATGGGAGTCAGCATCCACAGGACTTGGCTTTTCCTTCCAAACACAAAGTACATGCAAATGTTCTGCTAGCTGGGTGTTTTCTGTCTAATGGCATTAGCTAAGTCACTTATCAGTCTGGTCCCCAGAGGAGGACAGTCACGGCCTTCCAGAAGGCACTTCACAGAGCTCCAGTAAATGGAAGAAAACACTAAACCCGATCTCTTGGGACCCAGAGGACATCCCACACCCCCGTGAGAGCAAAGGAAGGGAAGGAAGGGGACCCAGAGAGCCATTCCCCAGAGAAGCAGTACCATCCTCTGCTGGTATCCACTGCCTCCTTCTGAGTTCACAGTGAAGGTACTCAAGCAAGCACGCACACACTCAAAATCAAAGACCTCATTCTGTTCTTAGAACTGTCTGTAATCTTACATAGCAAACCATCAAGTTATTATTAAAAGAATAACTTTAGACACTACTCTCTCTTCAACCACATATTGCTTGCTTTTCTTCTTATCACACTTGGCACAGGCTACATCTTCACCTCTGTCAAGCTAATGCTTTTGAAGATATTAAATGCAATTTAACCAGAATATCTTGAAGCAAAATGCTGGTTAACTGGGATGTTTAGAAAATGGGTCAGCATCTCAGCTTTACTTAAGTTACTAGGGCAATTTACAGTTTTCCACTTGGCATCCTCACTCTTAACAAGTTCTCCATCCTTATTTACCTAACTTTTCAAACACCATCTCTTCCTGCCTTGTCTCTGACACTATTCCACCACATTACTGGGCCCACCAACCCTGGACTTGTAAGCATCTAGACTTTTGCTGGGAGCCATTAGCCAAGTAGGTATGACAGTTTCCTTGCCAGCGTACCCCATGTTGCAGTGACATTGAATGTAGGTGACCTTGCTCAAGGACCAAGGCGGATTAGGGTGTTCCTGGTTTAAGATAATCGTGTTTAGGGCGTTCCCAGTTTAGGTTCCAGGTTTAAGGTTTAAGATTATTCCTGCTGGGAATAGGGCGTATCCTGCTGCCTGAGTTCCCCTTGAGTTCTCACAGGATTCAGACAGTATATTTTGGAGATAGAAGCCCAGTGGAGGTGGATTTGGGCAGAGAACGTGGAATTGGGCAGAGAACGTGGATTTCCCCAGAACGTGATTGTAGACGGCTGGTGTGAGTTCGGGAATAAAGAGTTGCTGTTTGAATCTACAAGCTGTGTGGTGGCTCGTGATTGTGTGCCCAGCCAGACTGCGGCAGACCTTTGTGGCAGAATATCCCATGCTTAGCCAGGTGTGATGGCACACGTGACTCAGGAGGCTAAAGCAGCAAGATCACAAGTTCAAGGCCAGCCTGGGCAATTTAACAAGACCTGTCTCAAAATAAAAAGGGCTGGGAATGTAGCTCAGTGATTCCATATCCCTGAGTTCAATCCCCAGGACTAAAGAAAAAAATGTTTACTTAATAACAAAACCAACTTGTAATTGGGGGTTGCAATGAATCCAGAGATGACTACATTTCCCAGCCTTCCTCATTGCTAAAAGAAATCATATGATCAGGTTCTAGCCAATGAAATAAAAGCAGAGTGTTGGGTTTCTGGGAGAGCCTCTTAACACTGCTATATGGGAGGACCCCCACCTTGGTCTTTTCCTGCCTACCCCTTTCTGCTTTCTAAAATGAGAACATGCTAGTAGATGCCCTCTTGGGCCAAGAAAAGACTTTAGAATGGAAACCAGCAATGCACCAAAAATGGTAGAGCAGAAAGACGACAGACGGGATTCTGCTCAGTTCCTCACTTCTAACTTGTTTAAAAAGCAATCCTTTGGACTTTCTAAGACAAAACAGTCAAGGCTCATCCTAACTAATCCATTCTTGGAAGTCTCATTCCCACACCAAAACAATGCTCTGTGCACAATTTACTCCAACATTTCTACTTCTATCAGAAATACTCAAAACTTGCACATTAAGGTGTCCACTGTCCTACATAAAGTCCAATACCAAGTCGGGGAAAAACCAAAAATTCTTGCCCACCATGTTTTATCTCAGCTTCAAATGCCTCTCCCTGGAGAGGGAAAGCCCCCCTGCTCATATCAGATGATACTGGTTACTCACTGCTTAGGCACACATCTGGTACTTACAGTTATTTACCATTTATTCTTTTTTATTTTTGGTCCTGGGGATTGAGCCCAGGGATGCTTGACCATTGAGCCACATCCCCAGCCCTTTTTTGTATTTATTTAGAGACAGGGTCTCTCTGAGTTGCTGAGGCTGGCTTTGAACTCGTGATCCTCCTGTCTCAACTCCCACCCCCCACCTCAGCAGCTGGGATTATGTGTGGCCTACATCTATTATTTTTTTATTTTCTATTATGTTTTCTGTTTCTTTGGAATGAGAGCTACTAAAGAACAGAATTTCACTTTTTACTTTAACTTCAACATCCCCAAATAATTCCACTGAAAAATCAAATACACAGAGGACCCCTGAAGTCCCCAAAATGGCATCTACCAAGGGCCTATTAACATGAAGGCACTGCAAAGAACAACTTGAATAAAGGCCGCAGTGTAAAAACGCAGTCCAGGGTAAAGTATCAAATAGGGCCAAGGGCTCCATCCTTACAGGGCTAATTAGAAGTATTCACTGAGAGAAGCAGCGAATAAGTTAAAAGTGACAAAACCAAAACCTGTTAAAAAAAGACCTGCCTAGCAAACCAGGTGGCATCAACATAAACACTCCATTAGCCTTTAAAATATCCATATTCATCTTCTGTTTCAAACGGGTGGTAGACTTCTCCATGAAATGTGAAACTTTCACCTTCTTGCCAAGGCTTAAGAGCATTAAGATGACCTAGGGCTCAGAAAGGGAGTGGATTAAGGGCTAGGGTGTGGCTCAGGGGTACAGAGCCTGTATAGGATATGCAGGGCCTGGGTTCCTTCCCCAGCACTTCAAGGAAAAAGAAAAAGAGTATGGATTAATTCAAATGCTCATGATTTGTGAATAAAGCAAAACCTATGACTTCCTGTTTGAAAAATAGGAGGTCAGTGTGCCAGCTTCCTATATTATTTACGGCAGAGATTACCCCGCAGTTAAAGTGGTTTCAAAGGGAAATCCCAGTGCCTCTTCAGCTCAACAGGGAAGGTTGGGAAAACAATCTGTTGGTTGGATCTGCAGGCAGCCACTGATGAAGAGGCGTCTGGTAGACCTACTTAGATGCCACAAATCTCTGCCAAAGAGAACACACCAGTCCTCAATAGCTGAGGGGGACAGACACATGCACTAATGGGGCATTGGGTTCCAGACGCCTTGAATAGACCTTTATCAGGTTCACCAACATCTTTCCTAGGAAGTCACTGCAGAAAAGTAATGAGAGATGGGAAACATAATAAAAGGGGAACAGAGCACTGACATAAGGGGTTTTGCTGGAGACATTCTGCGAGCTAGGAGGAGACTGGGTACAACTCGCTGGGTGGGGGGGCTTTACAGGCAGCAGGCACAATGCTATTTTGTATCCTTTTAGCACTTATTATATTAGGGGCTTCATAAAGCTTGTTGAATGAATAAATGTGCAGAAAAGCAATAAACAGTAGGAAAGAGCAGGACAACAGAAATGTGTCCCCCACCAAGAAATCCGATACCTGGAGGGATCAGGAAGGATCGGGGTCTAGGAGGAGCCAATAGGCAGGACTGTCCAGGAAACAGACAAGGGAGGCGCAATGGCTTCTTGGGATCACAGAGGAAGTGGCCATGAAGTGGCCACCTATTCCAAGGTGGGTGACATAGGGGCTCTATTTATTTCAGGCCCTGCAGAGATGCTGTTAAAGACTCAACCTTCTGAGGTGCCACAGTGGACACAGATTACAGAAAGCAGCCCATCCACTGAGCACAGGGTACTACAGGTGAACAAGAGGCACCTATCTTCTGGCACTGCAGCCTCTGACACTGTGCAAGGAACTGGGCTGTCACTGACCCCAGGACCACAGAAGCATCTTCTACACCTCATCACATCTTTGCATAATCTCGATTCTTAAGAATTCACTCATCAGGGACAGAGTGTGCTGTCTTTCAAAGAGAACTGTTTATCAAAAAATAATAATAAGTTTCTTCTTTCTAAAAATGACTGCCAATTTAGACAAGTATGTTGACCAGTGTCACAGGAAACACACTCTGGATTCCAAGAGGCAATCAGAGGCCAACATGCATATGTGGGTACAGACACCAGGTGCTACTTCATTTTCAAACCTGCCTTTGAGGGCAGGAGATGTAGCTCAGTTGGTAGAGTGCTTGCCTTGCATGCACAAGGACCTGGGTTCAATTCCCAGCACGACCAAAAAAAAAAAAAAAACACCTGCCTTTGAATGCTGGGTGTGACAGAGCATGCACATAATCCCAGCAACTCCAGAGGCTAAGTAAAACAGGAAGATTCCAAGTTCAAAGCCAAGCTGTGCAATTTAGAGGATTTGTCTCAGACTATAAAACAACAAGGGTTCAATGAACACTCAGTACTGGTGGGAAAAAAGAAGTTCATCCACCAGGAAGAAGAGATGGTAACTGCTGCAGGGATCCTGCAAGTCACAGGTCCTATTAAGAAAGTAGCCAGGATGCAGTGGTGCATGCCTGTAATCCCAGGGGCTGGGACAGAGTCTGAAAACCAGGAGCCCAGAAGGCAACCACGTGCTCTGTTAAGGCAAGACCTTTGCACTTATTGACAAAGACAGAATGTGGCCCCATCTTAATAGTGTAAGACTATTCTCTGCACTTATTATATCTCCTCTATTTATTCTCTATATTTCTTGTCTATCCTGCACCTCCAGAGTTAATTTAGCACCTACTTGAGTTATTTTACTCCCCTATAGCCCAGATTCATTGCACACGAGGAGAAGTATATAGAGATCACCTACAATGACCACTAAACAGAGAAGGTATACTCCAGCACTAAGGTTAAGATCATGTCCTATGCAACTGGAAGGAATTAGGAGGAACTCCTATTCTGCCACTTACCAGCTGGGTGACCTCCAGAAAGTCACTGAACCACTCAGGGCATAACCCCTCATCTACTCTAGGAAGGAAACCAACAGGACCTATTCACAGGCCATAATGAGGAAACAACGGGATGCTGCATGTGGAAAGCACAAAGCAAATGTTCCATGTGGGCCCACCACTGTCCAGAAAACCAGTGGTCAGTCACAGGCCCTATTAAGAAAGTAACTAGGGTACAGTGGTGCACGCCTGTAATCCCAGCAACTAAGGAGGCTGAAGCTGCCAACCTGGGCGACTTAGCAAGACCCTGTCTCAAAATTTTAAAAGGGCTGCCATGTAGCTCAGCTCAGAGGTAGAATGCTTTTGCCTAATGGGTATGAGTCCTGGGTTCAAACCCAAGTACCCGCCCCCAAAAATGTAAAAATCTAAACTAAGCAAACAAAATCTTGGAATCCTCTCCCTACCAAAAAAAAAAAATGCAATATGCAGTGCCACGTGGCATTGTTGACAATGATTCCAGTGGTCAGTCACTACAGCCTCTGACACCTAGACACCCAGGTTAAATCCCTGAGCAACTATCAACTCCTCTACTTCTACAGATGAGGAAACTGAGGCCCCAAGACAGCCAGATACCTCCAGCACCAAAACTAGAACCCAGAATTCCAGTTCAGCCCTCTTTCAGTCAAGTCGCCTATGTTTATAAGCTAAAAATGTATTCAAAAGGCGTACTGGTGCACATCTGTAATCCTAGCAGCTCGGGAGGCTGAGGCAGGAGAATTGCAAGTTCAAAGCCAGCCCGAGCAACTGTGAAGCGGTGAGACCCTGTCTCTAAATAAAATACAAAATAGGGCTGGGGACGTGGCTCAGTGGTCAAGTGCCCCTGAATTCAATCCCCGGTACAAAAAAAAACAAAAACCATATTTAAAGCACTTGTCCCTACGTATGATAAACATACTTTTGTGCGGTGTTTCCTTTACAAAACTTCTGATGACAATAATGTTTTTTGTTAATGCAGCAAGAGGGGAAGAAAAAAAAAACACACAGAAACAGAAACACACAAACCTGAGCCATTATAATTCAGTGTATAAAAAATAACTGTATTTTATTTCTCATTTATAAGTAGCCTAAGAGGTTGGTACCTTCCAGTCCTAACTAAGGCCTATATTTAGAAAGCAGAAAACATAATCCCACACTTTAAAATGGCCTTGATTGATTTCAGCGAAGCATATCAACAGGTGACACCATAAGAGGAGAGGCAGACGTGGAACTTTACAAGTCAAAAGCGGCTGACCTCACATGAACCCAGGGCTTGACCTCGGCATCCCCCGAGCAGGGCAACCAGGCTTCAGGACAGACATGACACCATCTGTACATGACGTTCTCGGGGACGAGGGACCCAGAAGTCAGAATGTGATCCAGACTTTAGGGAGGGGTGGAGAAGCCAGTTAAATGATATCAAGAGGCCAAGCGATGGATGTCTTTCACAAGGGCACAGAAAGGGGTGCAGGGGACAGCGGTGCTGGCCACTAAAAACCTTAAGGAAACATCGCAACCAAGTGCAACTCATAAATCGAGTCTGGACCCCAATTTAACAAACATTTTGTAAACAATCAGGGATATCTGAAGATGGGCCTAGTATTAGGTGACATCAGAGAACTGGTAATTCTGCTCTGGGGACACAGGCAATGTGACTGTCTAAGAAATTATCAATTATTCATACACACACTAAAATGTTGGAAAAAAAATGACATGAGATCTAGAATTTGCTTCAAAATATTTCAGCAGCAGCAGCAACAAAGAATGAGTGAAGCAAGGCGGGTCCTCATTAACTGTTGAATCTGGATGTGGGTCACCGGGGTGATGGGTGCAGAGTCCCTGTATTCCCTACTTCTGTGTATGTTTGGAAATGTCCATGATTAAAAAGGTAAAAATAAAACTCTTATCTTTTGAAGTCTTTTAAGAGATTAAAAAATGAAAGCAAAACTGTCCTTTTTCTTTGATTTATTCATGAGAAAATGTCTTGGTGAAACCTGAGCCCTGAAGAGAACCCAGAAGGACCCTGGTTCAGGGATTCTCAAACCTGGCTACACATCAGAAACGCCCACGAAACTTATCTCTACTACCAATTTTCCACAGCCTACCTCCAACTCAAACTCTCCATTTATCTCTGAGCAATGATCATTGTTTTTAAACACCACCAGAGATTCTGATGCAATCTAGTACCTTCCTACTCTAACAGCCCAGCCAAACAGTTGTTCAGCAGGGTACGCGTTCCAAGCCCTCAGGGACAAGATCACATAGGATTCCTCATTCTCACTGCTAGGCCAAGCTTAACCAAGTTCTCCACTTTAAGAAAAAAAGTGAACCAGGTGTGGTGCCACACACCTGTAATCCCAGCAGCTTGGGAGGCAGAGGCGGGAGGATCGAAAGTTCAAAGCCAGCCTCAGCAACAGTGAAGCACTAAGCAACTCAGTGAGACCCTGTCTGTAAATAAAATACAAAATAGGGCTGGGGAGGTGGCTCAGTAGTTCAGTTGAGTGCATCTAACTTCAATCACCAGAACAAAAAAAAAAAAAAGTGAATGGCCAACTTGGTACAACTAACTTGCAAGGCACTAATGTTCATCTTCATTTAATGTATTTCTCACCAACATCTGAATGTATTTGTGTTGAGGTAGAAATTTACAGGAGGAGGGAGCCACCACCAAGCAAAAATTCCCCGGGGGAAAAAAAAAAAAAAAAGTGTTCCTGTACAGCCCAATGGGCTCTCCCTGGGCAAACAATCAGGGGGAATGCCTTTCCTTTTATTCAGCTAGCCCAGGGAAAAACCACAAGTGAACGGCCCAGGGCCAATGCCCTGGAAGTACCTGGCTACACCATAGCATACCTGGGTTACCTAAGCAAACCTGGCAGTTGTGCCTCTCATCAGCCACCAGCTGGCCCCAGGGTAACCCAAGAAAAGAGGAGAGAGGAAAAACACAACTCTAGCCTTGTTCTCACAGCATCACTAAGGCTGGGAACAAACTCCCAACCACAAAACTGACTGGCACTGATCAGAAACATGTCGATGCAGGTCAGCATGGGTAGGAAGCCAGCACTCAACATTTCACAAGATTAACAATCTCAAATCCTTAAAACCACGCCTTTTCAACAAACCCTTTCTGCATTTATCCAGATTGACACCCATCACCCCCGGAAAACAAGACTCCCAGAATCCAGTGCTGGGCGGGGTGGGTGGAGGTGGGGGTAGATGGGAGTTCCTCCAGGTGAGCTGTAACACACACCACCCAACACCAGCTTGCGGTTCCCAGGGCTCCACGATGAATAATCCTCACAGTCTGGCAGCTCACTTTGGAGTTGGTGTTTAACATTTCAGACTGTGCATTTGCTGAGTTACTTTTATGTGTACCCGCATTATGGCAAAATGCTGTAACTTGCAGAATCGTGTACACCAAGCTAAAAGCCCTGTCCACGGCTTTATCAGTGACAGAGGCTGAGGTCCTGATGGGCACTTCCTTCTCTACAGTCTAGGTCTGGAATTGCTTGCTCAGACCTGCCCCTTTTTTTGCCATAAGGACCCACCAATAAGAAGCCTTTAGTTTCACAGGCTGGGTCTTTACAGGAAAGAGATAAGTCTCCTAAGTTTCTAGAATAACTTCAAGCACTCAACAGAGCGGAGTCCAGAGGCCAGTCTCCAAATGGCCAACCTGAAAAATGGAGGGAAGGCTTGTAATCCCAGCCACTCAGGAGGCTGAGGCAGGAGGATTGCAAGCCCAAGGCCAGTCTGGGCAACTTAGCAAGACTCTATCTCAAAAAATAACAAGTACTGGGGCTGGGGATGTAGCTCAAGCGGTAGCGCGCTCACCTGGCATGCGTGCGGCCCGGGTTCAATCCTCAGCACCACATACAAACAAAGATGTTGTGTCCGCTGAAAACTAAAAAATAAATATTGAAATTCTCTCTCTCTCTCTCTCTAAAAAAAAAAAATAAATAAAATAACAAGTACTGAGGAAGCAGCTCAGTGGTACAGTGTACCTGGGTTCAATCCCCAGTTCAAAGAAGAAAAAAAAGGAAAGGGGGGGAGGAAGTAGATAATGGAGGACAAGAGAGGGCTTCCCGGACCCGGGACTTCTCTTTCATTTAAACTGGCACAGAGGTTGTTACAGCTACATAAAAATAAGGACCTGAGGAAGGAGAGCCCCAAAGACGAACGTTCACATCTGTACACTCCATCCCATCAGAGTCAGACTCCGTGGCGACCACATCCTTCCTCTCCCCCTGACACCACCACTCCACCCTGCGTCCCCATCCCCACCTCACACACACTCTGGGGGAGCAGACACACGCGCCCAGCCTGAGCCAGCAGAACCCTGGCTGTCCCACCTCCTTATGCATATTCTCCTTCCACGTCAAGGACAAGCGGAATATTCTCAGGCTCCAGATTCTACTTGAAACAAAAACATGTGTCTGGAGAGAAAGACATGGAAGACCCCAACCCCGCACAGCCGCAGGCCCCACCCTTGAACAAGTATGAACAGCAGGGCACCAGGGCTGGAAAGCACAGTGACATGAAACTGCGGACGGAACGGAACTTTTTCTGGCAATTTATTTTAACTGCGGCAACACGGCTTTCCAGAACACCAGGTTGGATCAGGTTTTGTTTCTCCACTGGGTGGATCCTATCTCTGGCGCCCCCTATTATATTCTTACCAGAAAAGTAATGCAGCTTATTAAAATCGTCTTCTTTTAGCCAACCACAAAGCACAAGCTAAGAACTTAAAGTCAAAATTCAACTGTTTTAAAAGTCCTTCTGTAATGGGACCCTTACCCTGAGCCAATTTTGCACATGGAGTTTCAAAGTTGCCAAACTCTAAATTTCATAAACGTCCTCTGGCAACTCATGTCCCTGATTTGTCTAGGAGTATAAAAGTACCTTCAAGTATCCTCCCAAGGTCTCTTGATGTCCATTTATTCCAGAATCCTGGGGAGGTGATCTTTTTTAATATTCAGAAAAAAAATAATTTTTCTCTAGATGTTGGTGGCAATAGGAGGCCAATGTCCTCACAGTTAGAAACCTCATGGTCAGTGGGTGCACTTGGAATACAGATCTTTGTTTGAACTCTAGTGACCCATCCACATGAAGGGGCGATACTGAGAACCACTTGGTTCTGTGAACCACGGCTGGCTATGAGAAAGGCCATCAGTGGGAACTTCTTGACAGCATGAAGACGAAAAAGAGCACATAACTCATAAGGTTAAGGAAACAGAAGTCTTCACAACTACCTAAATGAGCCAAAGTAAACAACAAACAAACAAACAAAAACAGGCATTTATAAACCCCTACACTTCAATGTGGTAGATACGAGCTGCTTTTTGGTGGAGAAAAATATGTCATAAACTGGTTCCGGACAGATGAGGCTTACCTGACTCCTCTCTTTGTCCACTTTCTTAAAACACTTATTCAATGACAAATTATGTCTCACTGAGTTTTTCCACCCAGTAGGTGCATTCGCAAAATACGGAAAATGTTCCAAGATCCAGTTGTAGATATCCTTCACTGGCAGGCGCTTGGTTGGAGAGTCCTCGATGGCCATAAATATGAGGCAGCTAAAGGAGTAGGGGGGCTTGCAGTTGGGGTTCTGCCTGGCATCATAGGGCATGTCAGAGTGGGCTGGGGATGGAGGGGTGTCGTCGTCCAGGTCCTGGACAGGGCTGACACTCCTGAGGACCGACTCCCCAAAGCTCTTCAGCAAGTTCTTGCTCTCATGCAGCCAGTTCAGGTTGGTCAGCTCTTCATCTTCCATGGTGCCCTCTTCTAGTCTGATGTCAGGCAGAGAAAAGTCGAGGTCATCGTCTTCCTGAAGGGCCTTGGAGAAACCACTGCCCCGGTAACACTGACTCAGTCCACTGGACACACTAATTCCTGAGCTTTCTGGCTTCTTACTGGCAGGCATGACTGGACCCATTTACGTGAAGGCTCCTGGGAGAGAGAGCGCGAAGACAGAGGCGTTGGTCAAACTCAAAACACAAAGGCAGAGGAGGCCCTAATTCTCCCACTCCCTCAGCCCACCCCAGCCTCCTCTCTGGGTCCGGCTCCATAGGGACACCACCTCATGACTCCCACACTGAGCCACACAAACCCACAAACCCACCACACAGAAATACGCTAGTAAGAAACATCAGTCCACCGGTTTCAACAGCAGGGTGACCTAATACCCCTTAACCTAACTGAAAACATTTACATCATCTTTAAGGTGCAAATAAATCACAAAAAGGATAAGAAATTCACCATCTCCCTTAGACCTTCAAAGGCTCTCACCATGTCCTGGGGGAAATCAATTATTACTTGGTATCCTGCTTTCTCCATAATACTCAAAAATATAATATGTAAAATTCTTTGGAGCTTCATGATTAACTACAAAATAAGTACAAAGGAAAAGGCTTTGTGCAATCAGTCTGTTTATTTTTCTAAAAAAAAGGAAAACACTTATAGCATTTATTTTATTTGTATTCATTTTATTATGTTTTTGAGATGGGATCTCACCAGTATGCCCAGGCTAGCCAGAGCATAGCTGGGATAACAGGTGTGCGGCCACTGCTCCCAGCTAAAATGAAAAAAAAAATAAATAAATATAAATTTAAGGGCAATTATTCAAGATTAAGTTCAGCCATTTCTATATAAAGATCATTACAAGGGCCTTGGAATTAAAACTGTGGCCCCAGGGACCATTGATTTGGTTCTTTTAACCAATTCCTCCCCCCAAAAGTCATGATCAAAAATTGCAAACTTTTCAAAGCCAGCCTCAGCAACTTTGCAAGGCCCTAAGCAACTTAATGAGACCCTGACTCAAAATAAAACATAAAAAGGGCTAGGGGTGGGGGCTGGGGTGGGGGCTCAGTGGTATAGCGCTTGCCTAGCATGTATGAGGCACTGGGTTCAATTCTTAGCACCCCATATAAAAAGATAAAATAAAGCTCCATTGACAACTAAAAAATATGGGGGCGGGGGGGGGGGGGGGCAGGTTAGAGGTATGGCTCAGTGGTTAAGCACCCCTGGGCTTAATCCCTGTTAGAAGGGGGGGGAAAAAAACAAAAACTGCAAACTTAATAACATTTGGCAAGT
Source organism: Marmota flaviventris (assembly GCF_047511675.1). Lineage (NCBI taxonomy): Eukaryota > Metazoa > Chordata > Mammalia > Rodentia > Sciuridae > Marmota > Marmota flaviventris. The sequence goes on along the minus strand of NC_092499.1, from coordinate 15,500,555 downwards.
TGGAAGAGGATGGCAAGGATTTTGTGGATTTGAACTTGAGTATGAAGCACATTAAATTTTATTAGGACACCACACCCAGAATGCTAAAGAAAATGATTTCAGACAAATAAGTGGGAATGAAAGATAAGCCATTAACTAAAATTGGAACTGGTTGGGGGGAAAAAGTCAGGAAAGGGAGCAACTGGCAGCTTCAAGGCAGGAAGATAAATTCAACAAAAATTGTTACAGTATTCTATTCCCTCCCCTCACCGGAGCCCTCCCCATTTTAATCAGTGACCCAGAACAGGGAGTAAAATAATATCTGATGAGAAAAACAAATAAAGAGGTGGCAAATCACAAACAGAACAACCTCTACAGATAAAAAGTACATTCAACCCTCCAGCACTCCACCTAAGCTAGAACAGCAAATGTAACAAAAAGTCTTCCAGCCTCCCTTTGTACTGCGCAAACAATGTGCTTAGTTTATTAAGAAAAGTGTTTTAATTTTTTTTTCCTCTTGAGTAAAAAGATCAAACAATTTACCTAGAAAAAATGAATGACATCAAAAGCAGAGACAAAATCATTCTAAGCCTCTAAATGTCCATTCCCACCACCTCTGAAATAACTGCCACTTCAGCACGGCAAGCTCTAGCCTGGGCTTCTAGAAAGGGAGAGAGAAGTGGGCAGCAAACCACCAGCCAAGGAGGCCAGTGAACTGCAACACTTTCCCTCTTCCCTGAGGTAGACAACCTGCTGGACAGGTGGGAGGGGCAGCTCTCTGGAACTGCTGCCAGATGCCCATCTCTAAGGAGAGAAAACTCCAACCTGGCATTACCACCCAACCCAGGCAGGACAGACCAGATGCCTTGGGTTCCTCCACTGGAGTATTTCTTTCTGTCAAACTAGGGAGCTACTCTGAGTTCTACAAGACACGTGCTAAAGAAAAATAAATAAATAAATAAGCTAGTACCTCTAAGTCTGGGATATGACAGATTTCTGTCAGTTATTGCTCTTAACTTATTTATGAACCAATCAAAGCCAGGCTTGTCTCAAAAGTTTCCTCAGTCCCCATCAGAAAACGTCCTGATTTCCAGTATACCCACAGAGCAGACACAATGGAGATCTACCCAGCCACTGAAGTCAACTTTAGCTCCAAATGAAAGTTTTATGTCTCCTGAGCTTCCAAACAGGAAAATTATATCATGGCTGACAGTAAAGTAATTTAATTGCACTGTTGCTATGACAACACGCTGCTCTCTTTCTTTTTAATTTGCTTATTTGTCAGTAGCTTCCCAAAGGAACTAACACGCTATTCTCCATGTTTTCTTTTGTTTTAAACAAACACTGCAAGCAACGTGGTTATATTAGAAAAAAAAAAAATGGCACTGTCGAAAAAAAAGAGGGTTTGGGGGTTCATACCCCGCGATCATTTGTCTGCTTTGTGCTCCCCGCAGACTCTCTGTTAACTGCATCCCAATAAATCTCTCATTTTATGGTAACAGTATGGATGGCTGCTGATCACTAGTTCGTGTTAAAAAAAAAAAAAAAAAGAAAAGAAAAAACCCAGTTCCCAGAAACCACAGCTGAGGAGTTTTCCATTATTATACGCTACATAATCGCCAAATATTTTTTTCCTCCTATTTTGTGGAGGGGGGGAGTCTGGATCATGTGAGCCCACAGTTAAGCAAACATTTCTAATCTGCTGCCAATAAGGTTGCTCACCAGATTCGCAAATAGTTTTCACTAGTGACCTCCTTACAACTTTTTAGGCTTGTTATTGGTTACATTCCCTCTACCACACACACACACACACACACACACTTTTTGTATTTTGTTTCCTTTTTTACTTATTTATTTTTTTTAACGAAGAGAATGTAGCAGGAAAGCTGAGTTTCTTGCCTGGTATCAGAACGTCTCCAAAGAACTGACAAAGACGTTATGGCCCAGCTCTGAACAGATGTTCCATGTGAACTTTAAAAAGTTGAGAAATTCTTCCCGAGTGAAGCTGGGCAGTCTGGAGTTTGGGGGCCCGAGGAACACCCCCCCCCCCGCCGCCCTGCGCGCGCACGCACGCACGCGCTCCACTCAGGTCTACTGTACTTGTCAAAAACATTTCAAGGGGACCAGCGAAAGCGACCATTGGCTGCTTCCCGAGTCAATCAGCGGCGTTGCCACGCAACGGGGAAACTGCTCTTCTCCGCGCACCCAGGGCAATTGGGAGCTCGCATACCTTCACTGCCGGTCAGATGTCATAAACCTTTTATTGGCTGCACCGTGGCGAGCCTTAAAAACCAATCAATAAAAGCCCGCCGACCCCCAACTTATCCGGAACCCAAGACGGGTTTCAAGGAGACGGGGTGAGGAGGGGTCGGGCCTCGGGGGTCTCGGGAGACGTTCGCGGCGGGTGCCAATCTTGCACAGTTTGGGGGGAGGGAATCTTTGTTAGGAGCCTGTTTCTCATCTTGGGGTCTCTGCTGGATCGGCACCCCTTCCCCGACCCGGGGCCGCGGGAATCCGGTCCCCCGCAGACAATACCAACTCTGCCTCCAGGGTCTTTTCGGCAACCGGGGCACCGGGACCGGCCCGCACGTCGGGGCAGGAAACTCTTCGGCCCGGGCAACTTCCCCGCTCCGGGGCTCTGATCTCCCCGCCTGGCCAGGCCCCCCACCCGGCCCTCACCCAAGAGCTGCGAAGTCCCTCGTCTTCCGAGAGCGGCGAGGTAGCCTCCAGGGCCGCCTAGGACGAGTCCCCCGCCCGAGTCCCCCCAGCTCTCGGGCGCCGGCGGGAGCGAGCCGCAAACTCACCTGGCCGGAGCGGAGCACGGGGGCGCGGGGGCGCCGCTGCCCTTCAGCGGAGCCGACAAACTTTCGCGGGCGCCCAGCGGGCATCGCTTGGTGGCCCCGCTAAGGACGCGCGGGCGCGGCGCGGCGAGCCCCGGGCGGCGGGCGGCGGGGGGCGGCCGCGGGCGCGGGCGGCAGGGGCGCGGGGGTCGCGGCGCGGCATGGGACCTGCGGCGTCCGCCTGGCGCGCCGCGCGTCCTCCCGCCGGCCCCGCCGCTCTCCCCGCCCCGTCCCGCCTCCCGCTCGCCTCCGCCGCGGCGCGTCGGGCCGGGGCGCGCCGAGCGGCGAGAAATTGTTTCCACTGCAAACAAAAAAAGGCGACACATGACCAGGCAGGAGGAGGGGAAGCGCGGGGAGGGAGGAGAGCCGAGGGGAGGGACGGAGCGGAGGGGGCGGAGGGAGCCGGAGAGAGGGAAAACGTGGGCCGGGCCGCCGGCGGCCTGGGGCGCTGGGCGCGGACCCACCGGGGCGGCCCCTCGCGTCCCCCGGCGCCTTGGCCTGTCCTGGGCCCCGCGCCCCACAGCGCCACAAGCGCAGTCCGGGCCTCGGCCCGGCTGGGCTGCACGGACTCATCTTCTGCCTCACCGCTGGACGGAGCAGGTCGGCGTGGGCTCGGCGACCAGGGGCAGCTGCGGCCGTGGGCAGCGGGACAGGTGGGGCGGGCGGCGCGTGGCCTCTCCCCTTCCCTGGCTCTGGCCTCTCGGGCGGGCCGGCGCTGCACAGCTGGCAACGTGTCGCCGGAACGCTCGTATCCCATCCGCATGCCTTACAAGGCTCGAAAGTAAAAATAAAAAGAATTACGATGAGAGGGAGGCTTGTGATGGTGAGGAGATTCCACTTCTCTCAACTACTGCGTCTTGGCAGAGCTCCCAGGGCTGCCCGAACCCTCCTCCAGCATGCACCCCATGCCCCCGGAAGAAAGGCATCCTAGCTCCAGCCCAGGTGGCCAAGTATCTGCCAAGGAAGGGAGGGTGGCCATTACAGACCAAGAGGCGGGCCCTAAAGGCCATGCCGGTGGGGCCTCTCTAGTGGGTTGAACTCAAGCCCCTGCTGACTTGTAGGCCTGGAGCGAAAACAAGTCACTTCTTCATTATGAGCTCCCTAGAACCGGACCGACAATTTGCAAGCCACCCAGCAAACTGCGCAGTCACTTCTCCAAGTCTCCAGGCACCTCCAGAGAATGGCCACCCACTGTTAAGGCCACATCAACCAGCTGCCTTTGGAGAGGATGAAAGCAGAGAGTCCAACAGGACACCCTGCTGGTGACATAAATAAAAATATGATTGCACATCACTCCCAGGTAGCTAAACTGGTAGGTTCCTCTACGGAGAAGCAACACGGGGCACTTCTCCTGCCATCCCCACCTGACTGAGCTCACATGAGCTGGTGGACGGCCATTGTGAGCTATTGGAAAACTACGGAGAAACCAGCCTTGGGAAACCCCTCTACAGGCAGTACCAACATAGCCAAAATGAGGAGGGAAGAGGAGTGGAGGGAAACACCAGGAGATTTCTGAAAAGTTTGTTTCAAAATATAAGGAAACCCCATCAGAGAGCCACCCTAAAACAACCTTCAAGATCATGGGTGGCGAGTCCATACCAAAAGCATGCCTTTCAGACTCACCCAGACCTCTTTACTTCCCAGCACTCTGGAGACCATTCAGACAGAGGTGGAGGCTCAGGGTGGCCCGAGGTCATTCAGCCCCACCCTTTTTATCACTGAGCACATGAGGTGACCAACCCAGAGTCACCAAGTAAAGGTTGGGGGTGGGGGAAAGACAAATTAGGTCATCGCTGAAGTCTCAGACCAGAGATTGTAAGGGTGGGAACTGGCAACCAAAGCAGAGACAAGACAAAGTCAGTCCTCAGTGGCTCAGGATAATACAGGTCCCACCCTTCCATCTACATGTCACTTGAGTGTACTTAATCACCAACAGAGGATCATCAGAGCTGACTTTATGAACCTTTGTCCAAGCCTCTTTGGGCAGACTTTTGTCCCAGCTCCTTGCTGGCCTTCCATTCCCCCTTTCAATCCCCAGCTCCTAAACTTCCCAACCCTCCAGCACACTCACACTACAGTTGGAAAGACTAGCTAGAAACACAGCTACAAGAGACTGATGATTTTCATCTCAGTCCTTCCTGAGTTCAAAAAGAGGTGATGTGAGCACAAAATATGTCATTCTTAAAACTCTGTACAAGCTCTTAGCTTCTAGAATCTGAACCAGTCATCCCAGGTGACACAAATTTAACATACATAGCAAGCTTGGGCCCTAAGAAGCCATGGCAGAGGGTGGAGAAGGGTGAGGTGAGCTGCCTTCAAGAGCTTGCCTTTCTTTCCCTCTGTGGGTTTTTGGTTTCTTGCATTCGCTAACATATTTCTTAATTTCCCTCTCCCATTACAGATGTTGCAAGAGATGTAAAAGATGTCACTCTAAAAAGAAAGTAGTAAGGGCTGGAGTTGTAGCGGTGGAGCACTTGCCGAGCACATGCAAGGCACTGGGTTCGATCCTCAGCACCACATAAAAATAAATAAATAAAATAAAGGGATTGTGTCCAACTATAACTAAAAAATATATTTTAAGAAAGAAAGTGGTGAGCCAGCCCTGCCTGACATGCAAGGAACACATATCTCCTGGTCTCTCTGTCTGAAACGGGGGCCAGACCTTTGCTGCAAGCCACAGTGGGCTTTAGAGTAAACTCTGGGATACACTTCCTGCCATAGGGTGCAGGGGCCAGATTCATTCAGGAACTGCCTCATTCTCAATTCTCCTTATGAACATTCAAAAATACCCTTATGTATCCTAGCCCACCCCCGAGAAGTGTCAACCAAGTGGAACCATTTGAAACCACGGTTTCACAAGCACATTTGACAGTAGAATCCTATGTGTGCCCTGGAACTCACTTTGGGAAATACTTATTTCCTGATTGGGGATTTGATGGAACATTCTGTAGTCCCTTTTGGCCACTGAGCTGGAGAGCACATAAGTATTGGGAAGTCAGAGGCCTGAATACTAGCTCATTCAACTCCAATCCTTGTGGGGCTCAGTTCTTCCTTCATGATTTATTTATGGGATGGTTAAGAGGCAGGAACAACTAAGTGGATAAGCAATGATCACTTTCTGTGGATGAGAGGACTCAAGAGACTTGCAAGAATGGGGAAAACTCAGGCAGGTCTGGAAAGAGGGGCTACTTGTCCGGAATCCTTCAAACAAACTCTAAAGGATACATAAACCAGAGGCAGTGGTGCATACCTGTAATCCCTGCAACTCAAGGGACTAAAGGAGGAGAATCACAAGTTCAAGTCCAGCCTCAACAACTTATTGAGACCCTGTGTCAAAGTTAAAAATAAAAAGAGTTGGCGATGCAGCTCAGTGATAGAGCACCCCTGGGTTCAATCTCTAGTACTGGAAAAAAACAGGCAGGGGGTTACATGAGAGGAAGCCCAGAGCAGGCAGCAGATCTGGCTGTGTAGAACTGGACAATCATCAGGAAATTTTTCTCTCCATCTCTTTCCCTCTGAAACCATGTCTTTCCTGTTTCCTTCCTATATATTGCTCCACTTTTCTCCCTGCAGGTGGGCTTCCTTGCTGATAGCCACATGTGGACAGCAGCGCTAAGTCTTGGAGCCTTCTGACTTTTAGCACCCACCATCTGTAGAGGACCTCAGGTTTTCCAGTACATCATTTAAATTCTCGGGGAAATAATCTGATTGGTCTAGTCTGAGTCAGGTGATTCTGCCTTCTACTAACAGCTGAGACAAGGGGTATGGTGGGGAATCTGATACAACAGACCTGGGAAAGGAAGGGGAGATGACTTTGAACAGATAATCTAATAAAGATGGCATTTGATCTATGGAACTGCAGAATGACTCTTCTTTTTTTAATATTTATTTATTTATATATTTTTTTAGTTTTAGGTGGGCACATTATTTTGTTTTTATGTGGTGCTGAGGATCGAACCCAGTGCCTTACGCATGCTAGGCAAGCACTCTACCACTGAGTCACAACCCCAGCCCCAGAATGACTGTTCTAGACCTAAGCTTCTCAACTGGAGATGCCCATTAGAACTACCCAAGAAGCCACACCTCCTAGGTCCAATCTCCTAGGATAGGACCCAGGCATGAGCACTTTGAGAAAATACTACGAGATGATCCTGCTTATAAACTGCTATTCCGGGTAGAAGAAATGGATGACAGATTTATCAAATGTGACTTAACTATTAGAAGATGCCATCATTCACTGTTTACCAATTACGTGACATTGCACTGAGGGCCAGAGATTTGGGGTCTTTGTCCCTATGGAGCACACAGATTTTTGGTAAGTGTGCAAGCATCCTACCACAAAACCCCTGGAATTACCAGCATTGAGAGGTTCCCAGGCACTAAGTTTGCAGAGTGAAGGAGCTTGCTGGATATTTTTCGGCCCAGAAGTTATAGTATGAGAAATAGAATTCAAAAGATGAATGGGAATGGTGGATCCAAGGGGAGAGTAAAGGAGAAAATGGAGGAGCAAAAGCTGACAGAAGAACTCAGAAATGACTGCAAAAGGGAAAGTCGGGGCTAAGGGTGGAGCTCGGTGGTAGATCACGTGCTTAGTGTGCTGGAGGCTCTGGGTTTGATATCCTGCCACCAAAACAAAGGGAAGGAGGACTGTTTTTTATTTTTAAATGTATTTTTAGAAAATCCGGGGAGAAAATGGTAAATAGGTAGTCCCCTTCCTCTGACAGCTATAGGTAATTTTTTTTCTTTGTACTTCTTTATACTTTCCAAATTTTCTGCAATGAATGCTCATCACCTTTTATAATGTTCTAGTGGTAAGGTGGCCTTTCTATCAGAGCAGTGCTTCCCCCACTTGACTGTGCATCAGAATCACCTAGAGGGATGATTCAAATACCACTCCCTGGCCCCCACCCCCAGAATTTCTGGTTCAGAAGGTCTAGGCTGGGGCTTGAGAATTTGCATCTCTGAAAAGCTCTCAAGGGCTGCTGAGGGTCTGGGAAGTACACTTTGAAATCCCCTGAATTCTAGAAAAAAAAAAAATGGATAAGACTGGAAAAAATGAATGCATGAGAGTGAGTCTTCAAAGGAAGAACCAAGAGGATCTGTCAAATGATTGAATATGAGAAGAAAGGAAGAGATTAAAGTCAAAGATAACTCTTTTATCATGGGTTGACCAAGAGTCTCTTTGAGATAATGTATGAGAATGCCATTTGTCACGCTTCAAAAAGACCCTCATTTCTTTTCCTTCTGTGGAGAAGAGACAGACCTGGAACCTCTCAGGGAGCTGGAAGGGTTGGCCATCAAGTGGCTTGCTGGTCATCCTTTCTGGGAGGATGTTTTCTTTTGGTGTCTCTTGGTGTTTACCAAGATTTGAAGGGTGAGGTCTGGGAACGTCTTCTTAGAATTTCTCCAGTAGGAAGAAGAGCCCCAAAGCTGGCTCCAGGAGGGGATAAGGGGTGGGGAGTGAGGGAAAGTAGAGCTGAACAGGTGGAGTGAAGCTCAGGAACTCAGGGGCCCCAGTCAGACCTGGGCTTGTCTGGTCACCTGCTGGAGGCAAAATGGAAATATAGAACCTGCCAGCTCCTCTGACCGTAAACAAAAGTGTGAGCAGATGATCCGAAATCCAGACTTAATCAACTCATTTAGTCAACAAGTACTTATTAAGCATCTAGTGACTCTATGACCGGTACCGATGGAAGAAAGCTAGAAGGAACCAGGAGAAATACAGTGTGGCATAAGCCATCAGCGTGGAGACAGGCATGTATGAAGGAACCACTGAGAAATCAGCCTCTACCTCAGAGCTAAGCCTGTCCAAGGAAGGGGGCGTGACCCTTGCCCTTGGAAAGACCCACAGAGCACTCCTAGGCACATACCCACCCTGCTGAGTCGTTTGTCTGCAAATAACAGGAGAGATCAGCAGAGCCAGGTGTCCCTGACTCAGTCAGGCTAGGTGAGGACCCATAGCAACCCCCTAGCAACCACCAATCAGCATGGAACAGGGAAAATACCTGGGATGCCAGATGACCCTCCCAGTAGTTTATGGTGGTTGATAACGTGTTGGGAAACCATGTAGTTCAGCAGGAACACCCCTTTTGGCTTAAACCAATCAGTTCAAACGAACCCCCTCTTGTAGTAACTAATCACCCCTACCCAACTTGTTCCCGACAGTGAATGTGCTAATCATGTTTTAGAGTTGTTATTTGATTTTCCCGCGGTGTGTGATGATTTGCTAAGAGATGCTGTGATGTATGTGGGGTCCCTGCCTTCCACAAAGAGTGTATAAAACTGCTGCAAACCCTGGGCTCGGGGCCTCTCAGTGTCACCAGTTGCTGTGCATGCGGAGGACCGAGCTAGCTCGCAATAAACACCTCTTTGCTGCTTACATCGATCTTGGTCTCTGGTGGTCTTTTGGGGGTCCCAAATTCGAGCATAATACCACAAAGAAAGAAACACACACCATGCCTAATACCAAGAGCAGAGGTGCTATGGCCTAGCAGGGAGATACTGGCTAGGTTTATGCTCAGACTTACCTCTTACTGGCTAGATGGCCTTAGTCAGGATCCTTAATTTCCTTCTCTTTACCTAATTTCTGTACCTTAAAAAAAATGGGGATGGAGAAGATAACAATACCCACCTGTATTGGTGAACTTTTATCAGTATAACAAAATGCCCGAGATGATTAACTTATAAAAAGATGAGGTTTATTTGGGGCTTAAAGTTTTGGAGGTTCAAGTCCAGGATCAGGAGGCCCTGATGCTGTGGGTTCGTGGAGAGACAGCACATCATGGTGGGAGCATGTGGTGGAGCAAAACCCCTCTTCTCACAGCCAAGAAGCAAAAGAGAAACTGAAGGAACCAGAGGGCCACAGTCCCCATCAGGGGCACATGCCTGGGGACCTCAAAACCTCTCACTAGGTACTTACTACCTGTAAAGCTCCCAGAACCTCCCAACAGCACCACCCTGCAGACAGAGCCTTAATCCATAGGCCTTGGGGGGACATTCTGTGTCCAAACTATACCAACGTTTCATAGAGTTGTGCTGAAGATGAATTAATATTTGTAAGGAATATAAAATGGTGCTCTGGTACACTAATTAGTAGATTAATTTGGGCAAGTAAATAAATAAAAAGGAAAACACTGACACATTTGCATAACAATTTAGAATATGTGTGTAGTATCTGGGATCATAAGTAAAGTAAAAGACAAAAAGAGTAAATATTTGCTAGAAAAGAAGATGGGTTGATACTTTTCATTCATAACTCTTACAACTTAATAAGAAAAAGAAATTATCACCTTAATAAGCAGAAGAGCAAATTCATAAAAAGAGACACAAAAATGGAAATAGGCCCATGGAAAGATGTTCAACCTCAGTTAAAAAAAAAAAATCAAAGAAATGCAAATTAAAGCAATTGTGTATCTCCTCTCATCTATCAGATTGGCCCAGACTTAAAAGGAATTGCCATGCCAATGTGGGCACTGGTGGCACCGGATAGGTGGCTTGATGAGACTCTACACAAGGGCAGCCTGACAAAATGGATTAAAATTTAAATGAACCTACTCATTGATCTCAGTTGCCCACTTGTAGGAATTTATCCTGGAGCAAGACCATAATAGGGCAGTTAGCTTTCCCACCAGACTGCCTACCCCAGGAAGGAATCCACTCCTGAAGACCATTTCATTCAGCATTGTGCACCTAGCATTAATGCTAGGGCCCCTGCGGCACAGAAGATAATAAAGATGTATGGAATAAATGAACAGAAGGGTGCAACAGTGTATTTAGGAAGGTGTTTGCTGGAGCATTGTTTAAAATCCTGGAAATTTAGAAATTGCCCAGGTGAGAGGTTAGAGGCCTGTTATTACATTATGTGGCCGTGTTCCCTTGCTTCCCATGTATTTGCATTGTTCAGGGGTCTTTAGTAAAGCTTTCCCTTTCTGAAATCGTTTTCTCAATCTCATAGACTCGGTGTATGAACCAATTTGTAAATAGTTCATAAACTAAGAGTTTGGGGACCAGCGTGGCAACAAATGCCCATAACCCCAAGCGACTTGAAGGCTGAACCCAGAAGCTAAGGCAGGAGGATAGCAAGTTGAAGGCCAGCAACTTAGTGAAACTCTGTCTCAAAACAAAAAGAAAAAGAGCTGGGGATGTGGCTCAGTGGTAGAGCACCCCTGGACTCAATCCCCAGTACCAGGCACACACACTCGCACACACACTCGCACACACACATACATAATCAACTGGGAAGTGAACATCAAACACACTGTAAGTGGCATGTGAGGCAAGGCCCCTGCCCTCCCTTCTGCTCACTACATGCGGCAAGGTGGTAATAAAAAATATCTACTGCTTCCCCAAGAAAGTGTACCCCTCTCAAGCCTGTATCTACTAACTCCACAGATCAAAGAGGAGTAGCCTCATCAACCCTTCCCCCTGCGGTGTCTGTAGGAGTCTGGCCTGTTTTCCTCTCTCCCTCCAGTGAGCCTGCCAAGTACCTTGGTCTCGTGGGTTTCGGCAGCTAAGTCTGCCCCAGTCACCCATGCCAAGAAGCGACTTCTCTCACTTTGCTTTTTTAGAGGGATGTGAAAGAAAAAACAATCCATCTTTCCATGAGTCTTTTTCAAAGAAAGCAAAAGCTCCAAATTGGATAAACTCTCCGGGAAACAGTACACAGATAAAAATACTACCAACATATTTCCCTGCTGTACCAAGTTCCCTTTTGGAGATTAGCAACTCAACTTATTACAACAGTCAAACCCGAAGTCTCCACTCAGTTAGATGGTAAAGTTCACCCGAGTTTTAGGTTTTGAAACCCCATCACTTCTCAAAATAGGGTCTCTTGTGCATTTATTTATTTGTTTGTTTGTTTGTTTATTTATTTATTTTCCTGGGGATGGTACCCAGAGACTTGGACGTACTCTTGCATGTGTTCTACTGCTGAGCTGCACCCCCAACCTTCCCTGTGCCTTTAATATTGAGATTCAGGTGCAAGCAAAACGTGCCCATAAATTATGAGGCATGAGTGCATGCTCAGTCGCATAAGGGTGGGGGCTGGAAAGGAAGTAGCCAAATGGATTGCTAACTCTGTCTGTGGGTGCATCCAACAGCACCTCATTTCTCTGTACTCAAAGCCACGTGACTCTGACTGGTTTCAACGATTTGGCCCCCAAACAACCAGGCGTCCTTTTTAAGTTGGCATTTCTTCCAAAGAGGAATATTGAACATCTTTTCTACATGCCTCACACAGCACTAGGCCAGCTGTCTAACAATATGGATCCCGGAAAGGGGTGCTGCCCACGTTGGTGAAGGCAACCATTAGTGCCTGTTGCTCATAGAAAATGTCAGAGGAACCTCAAAACAAAGGCCCAGAGACTCGGCCGAAGGAAGCATCCTTGGAAAACATCAATGTGTCCACAGAGGTTACCCACAGACCAAGTTGAGCAGGTCAAGGTGTCCTGGACTTGCTGATGGGGCCCATTCCCAGGGAGTGAACATCAGAGCTCTCTGGAAGCTGCCCCAGGCCAGCTTCAGGTTCAAAGGGAGGGAGAGACCTTGGAATACCATCTCCAAAGGAATCCCACCTGTAACTGGTGCACCTAGGCCAGTCTTCCACAGATAGCAGCCTTCCAGCCAAAGACACTGGGAGGCGGAGGCCAATGCAATAGCTCACTTTCTTGTTGAGGTCTGTGCTGGGTAGATGAAGAGACGGGGGTGAAGTAACGGCCATTCCCAGTGATCCTGGACCTCCATGTTGGCTGGGATCTTGAAAGACTGAAAAGCCTTCCCCCACCCCGTTTTTGCAGGGCTTGAACCCAGAGCCTCACACACGTTAGGCAAGAGCTCCACCACCCCTAAACTACACCTCCAGCCCCCTTGAAAGTGCTTCTTGTCAATCCCTTTGTAGGAACAAATGCTTTTCCTGTGGCCTTGGGAATCTAACCCAGCAGACTTGCTATAGACTGTTTCTTCCCCCACATCTGTTGACGGTCAGAATCAAAACAATTCAAACTTACTCTGAAACGTCCTTCTCCTCAAACTCCCATGACATCCCCTGCCTCCAACACCCACCACCTGTGACAACCTGGTTCCCCAGCTTCCTGAGGATGGCCAGCTTGATTTTTGCTTCTGAGTAACTTGAATCATCAAACGGAGCACAAAGGAACTAATACACAGTAGTTTGCTGGAGAAAGCTCATTTCATCCTCTTTATTCCCTCTGGCAGACACAACCCAGTGATTCTTCTCCCCAAACCTCTCATTTAAACTTGGGGTGCAAAGAGGCAACTGAAATGTGAGGGTTCCTGGCCCACAGCACAGGCTAAGAAAGGAAAAGCTTCAGTGAAATACAAAAGCCAGCGCAGACCTGAAGGGGAACAGCCAACTGCCAAACTGTCATTTTGCTCCGCGGCTGAACAGAAGGCTCGAGTAATGACAACCACAAAACTCATTTAAAGTCTGAAAAGGTGACTAATGAGCTCATTCATGCTGGCTATAAATTATTCACTACAACACTGATCCCACTCCAGACAAACAGTAAAGTAAACTTTAAACACAGACACTGCCGGCCCTGCGAAGTACAGCAAGTTTTGTCTGTAAAACTTCTCACAATGAAAGGGATACTTGTCTCCCCCTCGTCTATTGTCACAGTATTCTTCTGTTTACTTTTTTTTTCTACTGCCTTTAATCAAATTTAAGCAGACACAGCTGTTACACATTTATTTCTCTGCTGAGTTTTTTTTTTCCCCCATTAGTTATTACCAGCAATCATGATGCTCTAAAAATAGCAGCAAATTATATTCTCTAGAAATTGAAGGCTGACCTTAAAATGAAGCCCAGGTCTTCAGAAAGAATATTCATATGCACATGTTGGATAAGTGACAGCCGCACACAAAGGCGAAACAAAAGTGCAAAGCATTTTTCACTCTTTGAGAGGTTTTTAATTTGCTTCCAAATTTCCTTTGGTTCTAGTGGAAACAGGTTGCTTCAAAACGGCATGATACAAAACCTGCTTCCAACGGGCATGCCCTGGTTAATATTTTCATGAAAACATATGCTTTTAGATGAATAAAAGAAGAAATGTCTCAATCAGACTTTTTCAGCACAGAGAAACTCAGCGGCAGGCTTGTTGAAAACTCACCACGTTGCTACACATTACTTTCAGTTTCCTGTGTAATATTAAATAATTTTAGCTCTTCTGTTTTTATAAATGGGGCCATTTGCTACTACTGTCGCTTCTGAAAGCGTTACAGCCATGGCTGAGCAGCCAAATATGTCAAATCTTTTTTTTTTAATCTTATTATTTTCAAGACATCATAGAGTTAATAGTTGCAAATATATCTATTAGATTTTTTTTTTAAATAGTCTCCAAATAAGTACTTACATTAGGGCTTGGTCAGATCGCTGAACATTATTTTTAAACTGCTTTGAATACTTTGAAAAGGAGCCACACAAAAGCCACAGAAAACAGTCATATTCAAAGACCACTAGATGGAGGTTCCAACTAATCAAAAGTGAAAGCAGAAAAGTTTGGAGCTGAATGTGCCCTGCACACACCTCGAGATGACATGGGAGGGGGGTTGGGGATAAATGGTCCTGGGCCAGGGCTCCTGCTAAAGGTATGAGAAGTAATACTTGGGTGGTAAATTCGGCCAGAGCTTTGACTTCACCCTGAACCTGGGCCAAAGTGTCTCCATTTAAGGAAAACCTTTCACATTGTTTTTGCAGTTTCTTGCACATGAACTAAAGGTTTATCCAGCCATTTCTGTTGCCTGAAATGCAAAGCAAAAAAAAAAAGAAGAAGAAGGAGTCCTGCAATATTTATAGCAAAGAACTTTGCCACCCCCTGACAGCAATCTGGATGGTCTCCACATGTTTAGCATTGTGGGTTTTTTCTTTTTTTTTTTTTTAAATCCATGTTTCTGGAGCTAATAAGAAGCTATTCTTTGGGGCCTCTGCAAGAGTTGTTTTTGGTTCTCTTGCAGTTGTTTTTAGTTCTCTTCTGTTTTGATAGTTTTTATTTATTTTTTATTTTGATTGATTTATTTATTTAGATAGCAGGAATTGAACCAGGGGTGCTTAACTACTGAGCCACATCCCCAGCCCTTTTTATTTTTTTATTTTGAGATGGGTCTCACTAGGTTGCTTATAGCCTCAATAAGTTGCTGATGCTGCCTTCCAACCTGTGATCCTCCTGCCTTAGCCTCCTAAGCTGCTGGGATTACAGGTGTGAAATTGGGTGGAACTTCTCTGTTACTACATAGGCATGGTATTGGTTTTTTGTTTTTTTTTTTAATCAAATGTGGTGTAAAAATACAATTCCAACCAAAGAAATGGGAGTCTTAAGCAGCATCCTGTTAAAGCCACAGCTGCTCCGTGACTCTCCACCAACCAGATTGCTCTCACCTCTCTGCGGAAGGGTGTGGACAAAATATTGCTTTAAAACCAAGCCACGGGTCCTGTCCTTCCTGGCAGCATGTCTGACAGGGAGGGTCCCCTCTCCCTTCCTTGGTGAGAACCTGGCAGGCCCAGAGACTGTCCTAACACCAACTGCCCTCCTCCTAATTTCCTGAGGGAGGACCAAAGATGACGTCAATTTTGCCTGGGGGCATTCAAGATGCTCAAACCAGGACAGTCAAAACAATAAATACCAAGTACCCAAGTAATGCAATCCAAAGAATTACAAAACACAGCGAAAGCTCTCCAGTGCTCTCCAGTGCTCCCCATGTGCTAGATACCATGCAAAGAGCTCTAACTGTGCTGTTGATTTCACCTTCCAACTAGGTGCTGTAGTCCTCACTGACAGATGAGGATACTGAGGCTTAAAGAAGTTCAGTCATTTGCCAGTGGTCAACAGGTGGCAGGGATAAGATGAAAAGCTAAGACCCTGCTGTGGTTGGGTATGATCTGTTCCCTGAGGGTCCCTGCTTGGTCCTCAGTGTGGAGAGGTGGGAGCTGATGGGAATTTTAAGAGCTGCAGCCTGGAGGGACCCACAGGTCATCGAGGGCACTGTCTGTGGGAAGGGATTATAGTCATTATCCAGCCAACCATTGGTAGTTCTTGAGAGAGAACTGTCCCCCTGCCCTTGCAGTGTGCTGGCTCCTATTTGTCAATTTAATCACTTGTTCCCACTATCGTCATCTACCATGATGTGACCCAGCCACAAGGGAGCCCCAGCTCTAACCTTTACCACACTGTGGGGACTTTCAACCTTCAATACAGTGAGCTAAATAAACCTCTTTTCTTCATAAGTAGACTGCCTCAGGTATTTTGTGATAGTAATAAAAAGCAGATGAATACAGATGCCATGAGTCTTTGCCTATAGAGCACACATTTATACGCACGGTGCTCTTCCATCTATTGATATTCTCCAAGATATATTTCCCTAGATCACCGAATATAATTTGCTGCTGGTAAACTACCTCTGAGGCTTCTTCTTCACAGCTTTTTGTGTGTGTTAGATTTGGTTTTGCATGGCATTTTCCACTTGGCTACTAAATCTAGGCACTTTCTCTACCCCCCCTCAGTTAATTCCTGATGCACACCATTCAGTAAATGGACAAACATGCCTACAAAATACCAAAGTGTCCAGGGCAATGTTACATACCAGCACTGTGCTTTTCTTTGAATATTAAAAGATAAAGATTTGGAGGCTGGGACACAACTCAAAAATAGAGTGCTTGCCTAACTTGTATGAGGCCCTGGGTTTGATCCCAAGCACCACATGCACATGTGCGTGCACGTACACACACACACACACACACACACACGAAGATTTTGAAAGAAACTCATGACTGTCAACAACTCAAGAGGTCAGGCCTGAAATCCAACTCTATCCTCACTCCCATCTGGACCTGGAGAAAGAACATACAGCTAGGAAGGACCCATCTGGTACCTCACTCAGCAATCCACTCTCTCCAGTCCTGGACTACTCCCACCACACTCTACCAAACAAACCTTCTTTCAATGGCCTGTGACCACAGAGACCTAGATCTGATATTTTCAAACGAATGCTTCCAGAACCCCAATGTGTGACGAGACACCATTTTCAAACTACTTCTCTTGTTCTTTGCACTCGTTAGGTGGCTACCGACTATGGATTGAGAAACCAATGACCACCACACCATCGCTATTTTCCAGAAACTAAATGACAAGAGAATTAGATCATGCCTCAGGTCAACCTGTGAACAGTTCTGAAAATACATTCATAAAGCAGCCAGCCATGATGAAAACACACGGAGTATTTGACTCATCAGGCTAACTTTTCTCTATACATCTTAGGCAGGAGGGTGAGACTGTCCCACCAAGGTTCCCAATGCCCCAACGGTGCTCTGAAGCCTGTGCTCAGTCCCACCTACTAGAGGTGGAAAGAAATATGCTCCCTTCCCTCGGTGGCATCCCGCACACCCGTGACATCTTCAGGTGCATGGAACTCCCAGGCGGGCTTGAACTCCCAGGCGGGCTTGGGCACCACCGGAGTTCATTCCTTCTCAAAACACCTCCAATTGGCTTCCTTGAAAGCTCTCCTAGGGCCATGACTGGAATCTCATCTTAAGATTAGCCAAATAGAGTAGAAAGCTGAAGTCTGTGGTTTCATTCTCATCTGTCCACACCCTCAGCTATCCACAGGGATCTGATTCCACTGCCATTTAGAGGGACTCTGGCTCCTGCCAACAGCAGTTCCCTCTGACTCCAAATTAAGCCTCTCATAGCTTCCTTGTGACACCAGCATTGCAGCAAAGACTCCAGAGCTGATGGTAATGAACCTAGGTTCTGCCCAGACCTTCCCAGAGAGCCAAGCCGCCTTTGCCGTGCAAAAGAGACACCAAGAGTGGGATTTATCTGCCAGGAGCTTTTCTGGCGCTCCTGCCTCACTTCCTCCATTGCTCATTTTCTTGATCAAAACCTACAACTCATGGGCAGGGAGAAAGTCACTAATGCTGACTGCCCTGACTTATCATTTAATCTAAACAGAGCTATTTACTTCCTAATTACATTCTTAGCTTCATAGCACTAGCCAGGAAGGTTTGTTTATTCATTACAAAAACCAATTAATGTAAGAAGAAAATAAAATCCACATGGTTAGCCTTAGGAAGGACCTTACTAATGGTATCATGCAAGCCCCAAATGTAATGAAGCAACTGAGGCTTAAAGAGGTGAAGTGACTTACAGCCACGTGTCATAGTGCACAGTGGTTCTTCTCCTTCAGCTTCTGGCCAGCATTCCAGAGTTCCTGGCCTTCTGTCTGGGGTGGGATGGATCCCATCATCAAATCCAGAAGCACTAGATTAGTCAAGAATGGCGGACCCAGCTGGGGCTCAGGTAAGAAGCCAAGGCCCTTCCCTGTTTGTTTAGACATCTGAGTTAGTTGTTCTGTCTTAACATCCGACAAACACCCATGGAGCTAGTGGTGGATCCCATATCTTGACTTCTTGCCCATGGAAATTTCTACCATAGTGAAACCATTAACATTACAAAATACAGAAAACCATTTTTTTGGTGGGGAGGGGTACTTGAGATTGAACCCAAGAGTGATTCACCACTCAGTTACATCCCCAGTTCTTTTTATGTTTTATTCTGAGACAGGGTCTTACTAAGTTGCTGAGGCTGTTCTTAAATGTATGATCCTCCTGTCTTAGCCTCTGAGAAAACCATATTTTGACAAGTTTCGTGGGTAGACTTGATAAGAGTAAAAAGATTCAGAAAGAAATCACCACATTATATTTGTCTCTGAGCACTTTTGAAGTATGTCTTCAGGTGTAAAATATGGCCATGCTAACAAACAATTACAGATGAATGCAGAATTCATGAAGAGGGGCTAACTGTAGGAAATCCCAAGTTAATGCAAGAGACAGGTCTATGTAGAACCCAAAGCAAAGCAGGACTCCCACTGAGCTCTTGGAGCTTAACTGGAAGCCCGACCTGTTCCTGGAGGGGGAGGGAGCACAATATATCAACTTTGTATCCCAAGGTGCCCAGTCCAAGATTATCATGTGCAGATGAAGACAGTCATAATAGCTACATTTATTGAGTAGTTACTAAATGACAGGCACTGAGCTTAGCGTTCTATCTGCTTCATCTTGCAGAGTGCTCCCAGCAATCAATATCAATGTGAATTAGCAAATGACACTCAATGAGTGACTGTTGTACAAACGTAACTAAGATTATATTTGGTGTGCATGAGAATGTATTCTTTAATAACTTCAAAATTACAAAATGGAATGTCTGACAATACACAAATAGTAAAATATAGTCTATTAACATTTATTGCTTATTTGCAGGGCGCTTTAATACAAAATATTGAGGCTTAAGGCTCAAGATCCCTCTTTTAGCCTGGCCTGGTAGTATATACCTGTAACTCTGGCAACTAGGGAGGTTGAGACAGGAGGGTCAAGTTCAAAGCCATCCTGGGCAACTTAGCAGGACCCTGTCTCAAAATAAAAATGAAAAGGGGTGGAGATGTAACTCAGTGGCAGAGTGCTTTACCTAGCATACAGGAGGCCCTGGGTTTCATCCCTAGTACCACACGTATACACACACAGAAGAAGAAATAGGAGGAAGAGGAGGAGAAGGAGGAGGAAGAGGGGGAGGGGGAGGAGGAGGGAGGGGGGAGGGAAGGAAGGAAGGAAGGAAGGAAGGAAGGAAAGAAGGTATAAAACCTCATACCTCATATACAGAAGAAACTTGAGAGAAGTTTCCCAAATTTGGTAATAGTCTTTTTTTTTCCCATGGCATTAGTTATGAAGTTTAGCATTTTTTCCCTAAACTACCAATAATAATAATTTAAAGATTCCAACCATCCATGCTAGAGTAATGAACAAATTATCTTGCTATTCTTTCTATAGAAAATGGCAACTTCCAAAATCATTGTCACATGAAGAAATGATCAAAGAGTACAAGACCCCCAAATTTTGGAAAAAATAGTAATGTAGACATGTCAAACAGCTGATTAGGAACACAATTTTCGGATTTTGTGATGTTTAGGGTTTTGTGATATTTGGGTTGTCAATTTTTTAAAAACATATACTTGTTTGTGTTTTCTTTCATCATTTAAAATAAATGCTGGCTCTTAAACTCCCCCCGCCCCTTTTTTTCTTTTGGAACTAAGGATTGAAAGAGATTAAAAAAAAAAAAATCTGGAGCTGTGGCTCATGCCCAGGGTCCTCACACATTCTTAGAAAGTGTTCTACCACTGAGCTGTATACCCCCCAGCTCTGTGCTTGGTTTTGCATTGATAGTTTTACATTCTTTCCTTCAAGAGGATCTCCCTGAATTAAATAGGCTTCAAGCCAACCAAAGCCTGCACCTGTAGTAGGGACAGGCAGGCAAGGCACTGAAGATAGCAGGAAACAGTTTTATTTGGCTGCAGCCAGGTTCAGAGGGCACAGCTTTTGCTGTAATCAATCAATCCCCTGAACCAGAGTTCAGGGAGTTTCAGAGTTTTATACCCAGCTGTAAGGGGAAGGGCTCAGAAGTTCAGAGTCTGCAGAAGTTCACATAAAAGCAGCTTTTTCTTTCACTTTTTTGAGCAAGTGAACCCTTCAAGGACCACACCTGAGAAGGGGAGAGCTTCTTCTCCTCTTTCTTTCCTCCCCCTGCCAGCTGCTACCATGGAGTCCATTTGTAACTTATCTTAAAAATGTGGACATCTCTGTGAAGCCCAGCTCAAGGCCAGAGGCCTTGTTTGCACATTTCTTCAAAGTCCTATACTGGATACGTTTGTGAAATCGAGTAAGGGGGCAAGTAAAACAGGGTGACACGAAAATAGGAAGTTTATCTACATTGGACTCTTTTGCAGACACTCTGTTGCTGACAGTCCCAAAATCAGCCATGGAGAAGATTCCTGGAGAAACCCAGTTAGGACTTTTCTGTGGAAAAAGGGGGTGCCACTACACACCCACCCCAGCGTGTGCCTCCTGGGTGCCAGGCTTGAAGCTTTCCCAGGACCATCCGCTCTAGCTCTGCCAACAGGTCTTTTACAGCCCAGGAATCTGGGCTTCAAGTGAGGAGAGCCAGCCAAACAAGCAGTCCGACTCCAGAGGGTTCCTAATCCTCCTTGGGGCAAGAAGGGAAAGGACCACTCCCTCTCTGGCCGAGAAGTGCCTTCCTGGTAGCTTGGGGATAAGCGGAAATCTCAAATCCATGGAGCAGAAGGACCCTTGGTCACTTAACTGCAAATCTGAGGTTTCAATCCCTGACGTGGGGCCCAAGTGAAACTCTACAGGAGTCACCTTTCTGCCACCATCTCTAGGTGGGTGGCAAGCTCTCTGTGTTATTTTTGGCTCAGGTGATGCTGATTAGCTTGCAGCAAGCCAACGCCAGGGTAGGTGCCCCAGTGCAAGCCTCAGGGCTGGCTGAATGCTGATTTCTTGGGAGGAAGACGTGGGGCATTATCTAGAGGCAGAAACTGAGCCTTGAACTGAGTGTGAGAGCCTTGCCCTTTCTCCCCAGCTCTGCCCCTTCCCGGAGTCCGGATTCAGCCTCTAGGCCATCTCTCCCCAAAGGCCTCTGTACTTCCCCTATCTGGCAGGCCCTTTGCCACCCTATTTAGAATGACAAGGCTGCATCTGCATGGTGCTTTGTGCCCTGTGAACCTTCCCAACTCCATTCACCAGAACCAGTCTCTCCATGGCCCCCTCTCTGGCCACCGGAACCCCATGTGATCTATCTGCCCTCAAGGACTGGAGCCACAATTTTTTGTATCACTTATTTCAGGTTTAAAAATGATGAAATTAAAGGTTGTTTGTGATTTGCCTTCTTGGGGTGGTGGTGAGCCAAGCACTTGGAGAGAAGCACTGGGAGCTGCTGAACCATTTGCCTTTGAATTCCTGGTAAATGAGGGTCACAGATAATCCCTGTTGCTCTGAAACACAACCAAGGGCTCACTCCACCTGCTTAAACCAGCCTAGGGCCCAAGCTACCAAAAAGGAAAGGCCATCAGCCTTCTGCAGCCTTAGGCCAGCAGGTACTGGATCTGGGATATAGATATTCAAACAGAAAGGCACACAGCACCCAGCTCCCAAGGTGGGCCCCATTAACATATGCAAGGAAGCAGAAGGTCAAGATAATGTGGAGTCCACACCCTGCCCAGGAACCTTAACCCTGGCCTTGAGGTCCCAGTCCAGCAACTGTGGCATCTAGTGACCTGGGGAGAGGCACTTTGGCCCTCAACAACCTTCAAACCACCTCACCTTCCCTTTCTGATCCCCACTCTCACCAAGCCACTTGCAGGCAGTTAAATATCTCACTACACATAAAAAAGCCTTGTTAAATGGTGCCCCTTTGAGAAACAGGTCTGCAGGAGGAGAGTGCACAGGAGGGGGTCTCCTTCCCTGCACCCATCGCTGTGGTTGGCCACAAAGACCTACAAGACCCAATTCTATCTTCCTAGCAGGACATACAGGCATCTATCTGCAGCCTCGAAAGATTAGAAATCATTTCCAAGAGCAGGAGTGAAAGAATTTCCTTTGGTCCACTCTGGGATATAAGCCACCTGTGCTTTCTGTCTGTGCCTTAGTATTCTCACCAGTAAAATGGGGATGTAATACCGTCCACCAAATAGGGTTGCTAAGAGGATTAACTTCATTGACAGATTGAAGTACCCAGAGGGTTGCCTGCCACAAGGTAAATGCTATTCAAGTGCTTACTACTAAGACATCAAAAATAAAAAGAATTATAATAGAACAAGAGCTGACCAATAGAGCTGGGACTAGGGCTTAGTGGTGGAGTACTTGCTCAACATGTGTGTGGCCCTGGGTTCCATCCCCAGCACTGAAAAAATGTTGAGAGCCACAGTTTGGTCGGAATGATGCCTGGCATTTTGCTAGAGGGAATGGTTGAAAGGTGACCCAGCTCCAGGATTAGGGCAGATCCTGGCGGGGGGGGGGGGGGGGGGGGGGCGGTATAGGGCGGATCCTGCTGCCTCCAGCTACCGCTACTTTGGAATTCCCTTTCAATTCTCGTGGGGGGTTCTGGGAGAATTGGCGCACGGAGCCCAGTGGAGGGAGTGTGTTCCCGGGAAGTGTGTGGAGAGTGCCGGTGAGAGTTTGGGAATAAAGAGTTGCTGTTTGAACCTACAAGGCTGTGTGGCGGCTTGGTTATTTTGTGCTCAGACAGACTGCAGCAAAAAAAAAAAGTTGATAAGGAATTATTTGTTCACTTTTTATGTCTCTCGTTCCTGTCCTAACACATTAACCACCTAAAACCATTTTGTCTTCCCAGATGATTCAACGGTTCCTTTTTTCTTTATGGTTTAAGCTATAATGAAACCATGAAATCTTTCCCCAGAATTAATTAGAATTTCCTGATATTTTCAACAACTCCGTAAAGCCTACTGAAAAATGTTTCTATTCTTGGCAGCTCTCCCAAAAGAAGGACAAACAATGGTCTTATGACATCAGAACTGGAATAAACTCGCCTGACCTCAATGATAAAAGTCTCAAATTCCGTGGGCTGTGTGGGACCCCGGGAGAACATGCCCTTCCTGAGCGAAGGTCACAGGGTGACCTGGAGCACTTCATTTTATAGATATTTACTTTCAAAACTACCTGTTTTTCTCAGGGACAGGTGCCAGCCATCTCTAGCCAATACTTCCTAAGAGGCAGTGTGTCACTGCTGGGTAGAAAGCTCTTGGCTCTGTCACCAAAAAGACCGCTCCTTGCTGAGGGTGCTGTTGGACCAGAGAATTCATGGTACCACAACAACGGTTTTTCTTGGGATCCAGATTCAGAGGTGAGAAGTAGGAGAGCCTGCAGATTGGAGGCATAAACTCTGGAACATTCTGGGTGGGCAGGGAGACAATGCAACTTGGCCCTTCCAGGGTGGAAATGCACCAGGCTGATGAGTCCAGGGGATCCTGTGCCCAGAATTCTCTTCTGTCTCTCCAACGTGTCTCTCTTGTGACCAGGCCCACGTTCACAGGAGACTGGCTGTCCACTGCCTGTGTATTTCTTTAAGACCCAGGACTTCCCAGATCTACCCAGTCTTTCCCAGCCATGGGCATAATTTACATATTACCTGTACCCACCTGCAGGATCTGCCCCATGTTCAGCAGAGAAAATGGCTTTCTTTTATTTTTATTTTTTGGTAATTGGGACTGAATCCAGAGGTGCTCTACCACTGAGACACATCCCCAGCCCATTTTTGTTTTATTTTGAGACAGAGACCCACTAAGTTGTCCAAGGAACATTTCAGCATTTTAAAAAGGGAAAGAAGGCTGGAGTACAACTCAGTGCTAGAGCACTTGCCTGGCATGTGTGACGCCCTGAATCCAATTCCCAGCACCAGACATACACACACAAAGGAAAAATATGAATAGTGTCTAGAAGAATGAATAACACTTCAGAAAAAGGAAAAGTGGTGGGTGGTAGAACATTCTACTTTGTTCCTTTTTTATTTTTATTTATTTATTTTTTTTTGGTATTGGGAATCAAACCAGGACCTTACAAATGCTAGATAAGTGCTCTTCCACTGAGCTATAGCCCCAACTCCTTTTTAAAACAATCTGATTTTGAGACAGAGTCTTGCTAAATTGCCCAGGCTGGCCTCAAACTTGAGATCGTCCTGTCTACTGAGTACCTGGGATTACAGGCATGTGCCATCCCCCTTCTCCAGATACTCTACTGGTTTTCTCTGTCTATTTGCTTTGAGTTTTCTTGTTGTTACTGGGGACTGAATACAGGGACTACACTACTGATCTAGAACCCCAGAGACCCTTTTATTTTGAGACAAGTTCTCATAAATTGCCTGGCCTGGCCTTGAACTTGCAATCTCTGGCCTTAGCCTCCCAGAGTGGCTGGGATTTCAGGTGTGCCCCATCATTCCAGCTCTGCTTTGTTGTTTAATGGAAGGAGAAGTAAAACAAATGATTAGGGTGAAGAAGTTCAAAGGCAAATTCAGAGAACCATAGAATAGACTGATTCATCTGAGAAAAAGGGTCACATGAGGGAATAAGGGGGAAGACAGTTGGAAAGGTAAAGTTTGGGCCAAGTCATGGAAGAATCTGATTTCCAAACCTGGGGAGCCATTGAAGATTCTAGGGAAGATAGGCAATAACATAATGAAAATGGTATTTTAGAAAGATTAATGTGGTCATAGTACATAGGAAAAAAGCAGAAGAAAGTGAAATTAACAGAAATTGGGCTTGAAACAGTTGGTGCCATATCAGAACATTCTTTTGACAGGGGAAAAGAAATGATCTTTGTCTTCATTTTAACTTAAACGTTCCTATCTGACTATCCCTGAGAACTTCTAGATGTCTTACTATTTATCTGTTAATACCTAGCAAATATGCAAATCTGGAGCCAGAAGGGAAAATATTTCAAGAAAAAAAAAAGTCGTCAGTGTAAAGTTATCACCCTTCTGGGAGACACAGGTACATACAGTGTAAAAATTGGCCTTTGATTTCAAGTCACAAAGCGGAGATCACTATAGTGAGCCTGCAGATCGTTGTCTCTCTCTCTTCTTCTCTATCAAAATCCAGTTTTGCAATGTACAATGCCCCAGAAGAGTAGTGAGACCATCTTTCTCTCCATCAGATTTTAGCAGAAATGAGACTGTGGACAACCCCTGTCGGGTCCCCTCTTGTCCTGAGGAAGTTCTGTCTTTTTTCTTGTCCCTTGAATAAATCCCACTCTTTTACGCCCCAAAAAGAAAGCAAGAAATGAGACTGTGCCCATCCTGGGTGTCTGCATCCCTCAGGTGCCAGATGTTCTACCACTTGCTGGTGGCTGCACCCCTCCCAGGTCCCCTAGCTTCAGACACCCCTGCTACGACCATGGGGTAGCTTGCTTCTTGAAGTGGGCTGTGGCTAAAAATGTCTGCACAGGGCAGAGGTTAAAGATGCTGTTTTAAAGCAGAGGCCTGGGTGGGGCTTGAATCCCAGCCTCTCCCACCTGAGCTCAGCTTCCCTACCTGTAAAGTGAGGTTGCTGAGCACTTCCATGGAAGGGTGTCCTGGGCCTTAATCACAAAAAATGCCTGCAGTCATTTTGTTCCTTTAGAGTACAGTGAGGCTTGGCTGAGTTGGTCCAGGAGAACCTATCACAACTGGTTTTTATTTGCTAGGCAGGAGGGACTTCCTTAACTTAATTATCATATACCTAATACAGAAACTCATTTCCGCCTTTGGGTATATCACCTGATTTCTGAAGGACCAGGGCCCTGGAGACCAAAAGGGTCCAGGGACTGGGGCTTTGGCATGGTAGCTGAGCTGTTTTCCTGCCTCCTAGGCTCTGCAGCAGTCCCCAAGGCTCTCAGAGGGACAGAGAGTTTGAGATTTCAGAGATCTGTGCCAGAGGCCCTAAAGCCTCCCCTCCTTGTTCAGAGAAATTCTAGGAGGTCCTCTGACTTATTAGAGGCCTTTGCTGCAAGATTAGGGAACAGCTGGATCTAGAACCTATTTCTCATGAATTCTTTTTCTCTTTCCAAAGAAAAAGCTGGACACAATGGCATGTGTTGGTAATCCCAATGACTCGGGAGACTGAGGCAGGAGGATCCCAAGTTGGAGGCCTGACTCAACAACTTAGCAAGGTCCTAAGCAACTTAGCAAGACCAAAGAAGAAATGGTGATGTAATTCAGTGGTAAAGCGCCTCTGGGTTAAATTTCCAGCACACACACACAGAAAAAAATCACTTTTTTTTTAATTACAAAAATTATAATGGTCACTGTGGAAAACCTAAAAAATACAGAAAAATGCAAAGAGAATTAAAAGCATATGTCCTACTGCTCAAAGCTCCTGTATCTCTAAAAATTCAAACTCTTCCTGAGTTTTTCCATGTATATATCATGATAGGCTTGCACTGAAAACACACTTTGTACTCTTGCTTTTTTTTTTTTTTTTCTACTTCATATTGTATGAAATCTGTTTTCACAACAGAATTGCGAGCTCCAGGTAGGCCGAGACTTTATTGGCCTGGTGGTCACTATATACTTCCCACCTACTATGTGTCTAGCACTCAATTAATTATAGAGTGAATAATTGTTCCACCTGACCTCTTAGCCACTCTCCTTTTGAATATTTAGGTTATTTTCAGTTACTATGAACAATGTCTGCTGCCCAGCTGTATACCTGCATCTTGTACAGTTCTTCGATTCCTTAAAACCAATTCCTAAAAGAGGAATTGCTAGGTCAAAGAGTATTTATACTGCAAGGCCTTGGGTATCTGATGCCAAATTGCTCTTCTCAAAGGCAATCCTCATTTACATCCTCCATCAGTGATTTATGAGAGCAAAAAGCATAGAGTTCCTCCATCGAGGTGGGCCTATGAATTCAAGGGGAAACTGTGGAATCTTTAGTAGGTATTTTAATGAAGAATGGAGGGCTAGACTTGAAGTTCACTCTGATACCCACAGGCACAGAAAGTGCATCTCTGAACTTTTGCCAGTCTTAGGAGCAAGTGTGTGGCCTAATAGCGCCACAAGGAAAATTATCAACTCCTCCCCAGCCACAGGTATATAAGGCTGGGAAACTCAGGCCATGCCATGCCCAGGGAGACTAGCAGGATCCCCGGGGCCCAGCAAAGAAAAGCCAATCTTTCTGTGTACACAATGGCCCACACCAAATCTGCCTCTCTGGCACCAAGTCTGTTTTGCTTGACTTCTCTATAAATATCTGCAGTTAAACGTAAGCATTCATAGTGGTTTCTAGATGTCTTTTTTTATACACACACATGTTAAAGATACAACATTCACTTTAAAAACACACTTTTCCTATTTGCTTCTTAGAAAGAAATTTATTCTTCCTAACCCCCAATCAGGGAGTGAATTCCCAATGAATACTTGGATGGGAGTGTACGGTTTTCCCCCTGAAAGTCAAGGTCATTTGTGAAAATGTAGACAGAGTTGTGTAGGTCCTGATCCAGAAAATTCTGAGTTCATGCCCTCTCTATGGCCTGGGTCTACTGGGGAGCAGCAGGAACAGAATCCATACAGCCCCTGTCTGGTAGCCCACCATGCTGTACCCCAACATTCATGATACGATGATGAGCTTGATCACCCCCAGCCAGGGCCTTCTCCCTCATCTCCTCCCACAAGGCACAGAGCTGACTGCCCAGGGAAATCACTGGCTCCTCGTCAAAGCCTCATCAGACAGAGAAAAAAAAAAAGAAAGAAAGAAAAAGAAAAATCATTTGTATTCTCTCCATAAGAAACTGGATTCAGGCTGGGCATGTAGCTCAGTGGTAGAGGGCATGCATGAGGCCCTCTGTTCAATCCCCAAGTACATTGCTGGTGGGACTGCAAATTGGTGCAGCCAATTTGGAAAGCAGTATGGAGATTTCTTGGAAAGCTGGGAATGGAACCACCATTTGACCCAGCTATTCCCCTTCTCGGTCTATTCCCTAAAGGCCTAAAAAGAGCATGCTACAGGGACACTGCTACATCGATGTTCATAGCAGCACAATTCACAATAGCAAGACTGTGGAACCAACCTAGATGCCCTTCAATAGACGAATGGATAAAAAAAAATGTGGCATTTATACACAATGGAGTATTACTCTGCATTAAAAAATGACAAAATCATAGAATTTGCAGGGAAATGGATGGCATTAGAGCAGATTATGCTAAGTGAAGCTAGCCAATCCCTAAAAAACAAATGCCAAATGTCTCCTTTGATATAAGGAGAGTAACTAAGAACAGAGTAGGGAGGAAGAGCATGAGAAGAAGATTAACATTAAACAGGGATGAGAGGTGGGAGGGAAAGGGAGAGAGAAGGGAAATTGCATGGAAATGGAAGGAGACCCTCAGGGTTTTACAAAATTACATACAAGAGGAAGTGAGGGGAAAGGGAAAAATAATACAAGGGGGAGAAATGAGTTACAGTAGAGGGGGTAGAGAGAGAAGAGGGGAGGGGAGGGGAGGGGAGGGGGGATAGTAGAGGATAGGAAAGGCAGCAGAACACAACAGACACGAGTATGGCAATATGTAAATCAATGGATGTGTAACTGATGTGATTCTGCAATCTGTATATGGGGTAAAAATGGGAGCTCATAACCCACTTGAATCAAAGTGCGAAATATGGTATATCAAGAACTATGTAATGTTTTGAACAGCCAACAATAAAAATTAAAAAATAAAACCAAGTAAAGGAGTCAATCTTTCTTCAGGATGTCTATTTAAGAAAGAAGGAAAGGGGGATGGGGCTGTGGCTCGTGGTGGAGCATGTGCTAGGCCCTGGGTTTGATTCTCAGCACCGCATACAAGTAAATAAAAATAAAGTTCTATCAACAACTGAAAATAAAAAGAAAGAAAAGAAAAGAAAGAAAAGGAGGACGGAAGGAACAAACTCTGGATTTAAAACCCACCTCTGACCTAAAATTACTGTGTCAGGGTTGTCTTCTGTGTTTTCATTTCTCAATCTTCAAAATGGGGGTGATTTCTGCATCTCTCTCTTGGGTTTCACAAGAACTGTACAAGGAACTAGCACATACAAATCTTTCATGTGCTTCATGAGGCAAAGCCCTTGCCTAAATTCAATGTACTCCTTTGTTAGGGCTTCTGCTTTCCTGCCCCATGGATTTTTTTAAAAATTTTATTTTTAATATTTACTTTTTCATTATAGGTGGACACAATATATTTTATTTATTTATTTTTAATGTGGTGCTGAGGATCGAACCCAGGGCCTCAACCATGCTAGGTGAACGCTCTACCACTGAGCCACAACTCCAGCTCCTGCCCCATGGATTTGACACAGGTCTTCCGGACAAATCATCTGATGGCAATGTTACCAGAATGTCTCCTAACATTTTGAACCATCCATGATTGCTTTGAGAAAATGGTACTGGGAACGGAACCCAGGGGCACTGTAACACTGAGCCTCATCCCCAGCCCTTTGGATTTTTTATCTTGAGGAGGATCTCACGAAGAGGCTGAGACTAGCCTCAAACTTGCAATTCTCCAGCCTCAGGCTCCCAAATCACCAGGATTACAGGTGTGTGCCATCGCACCTGGAACCCTCTGTGATTTGGGGGGAAAAAAAAATCTATATTGCTCTTCAAAATCAATTAATGTTAGCCATTCTTTTTTAAAAATATATTTATTAGTTGTTGATGGATCTTTATTTTATTTATTTATTTATATGTGGTGCTGAGACTTGAACCCAGTGCCTTACACATGCTAGGCAAGCGCTCTACCATTAAGCCACAAGCCCGGCCCCTAATATTAGCCATTCTTTACCTTTTGACTTTTTCCTATAGATACTTAGACATGCTCATACGCATATTAAGTCCAAATTATTTCCCACGACTCCAAATAAACCCCAATTCTCCGGCACTTGACAGATAAAAATCTCAAGCCCCGTGTTCACATTTATCCATATAAAGAATGAAACAGTTCAACATTTCACCAGCAAGTCAACCAGAGGATTGAGAAACAAACACAGAAGTCCCGATGTCCATGTTTCTCGTTTCTCTTGTGATATGAACAAGATGGAATTTATCTGAGAAGAAAATGCCAAGGTGACATGTGGAGTTGCCTCGTTTGTGGGGGCAGGAGGCCAGTTGATAGGGAATTGTGAATTCTCCTTTGGAGTGGCGGGTGGACAGGTTGCCAGATCCCCGGCCCCATATGCACACAACTCACCGACTCACCACGGGGCCGGACAGCCTTGCCCAGGATTGCTGCCGTCTTCAGCGGCTAAGGGGAGCTAGCTCCCCTCGGGCAGCCTCTTGGGGAGAGACAGAAGGCCCGCCCACTAGAGACACCCAGTTGGCCTAACTGTTGGCCTAAAGGTCAGATGACTTATGGGGAGTAGACCATGGGGACAGGGGTGGAAGTGTGGGGTTTAGCAAGGACACAGCAGCAGAATGACACAGGGCATCCCTGTAAACACAGACACTGGCTGTACCCCTTGTTCCTAAGCCCTAACGTGCTACCTCAATAGGGGGATCTGCTTGTTGCATGGGAGCAGAGTCGTTGTCCCCCACCCACTCCCCTTTCTTATTTTGGGGGACAATCATGTTGGACCCAGGCTGGGCCATGGGGGCTCCTCACACTCCCCACTCCTGCATTTCAGAGCCAAGGGACTGCAACAAAGAGACCCCTGTGCCAGGACAGTCACCAGAGTCTGCTCCCACCCTCAACAGTTCCCTGATAGACTCAGCTGTGGACGCTTCCTCTTCCCACCAGGTTTGGTCAGCTCTCTTTGCTGAACTTAAATAATCCCCTGGAGCCTGACCTGACCCACCAGAAGCCTGTCTTAGGACTGGAACCACTATGGACGTCAGTGTCTTCATTTGCCCACAAAGGAGAAATCCAGCTTTTCTCTAAAGTTCTTTCCGGCTCAGGAAATAATCTTCTCTATCTTCTTAAAACTTTGTTCCCTGTGTCTTGAGCAGATATAACTTTCCATGGTTTGTCTATTAAACTCATGAACACGAGTTGCACCAGATAAGTACTCCAGTGCTAACCTTTGCTTCCTAAATATACCAAAAATTGCATAGCGGGAAGGGACCATCCTCCCACCATTGGTTTCAAGAATGACAGTCTCAGTTTCCCCATCTGCACTCTGTGGGGAAGCACTGGATGAAACCCCAGGTTTCTTTTCAAATGAAGAGTACAGGATTCTGCAAGCAGAAATCTTACAGTGATCAGCAAAGACTGGGAGAGGAAGAAAGAAGAGCCAGTGTGGATTGAAGACTCCACATCGGGTACATACTGGTAGACTACAAACAAACCAGTGTCTTACATTCACACTAGTGTGTAACTGACTGATACCAGGCTCCTCTCCTAGCCGCCTGTCATTTGGCTACTGATGCAAGGATGTAGATGGCGGCCACATGGATTAAGTTAGGCAGTGCTCTGCCATCAGCCCAGCCTGGGATGGCATCGATGGTAAGGAGTTACACCAGCCAAGGCAGAGATGGTCTGGTAACACGATGCTCCAAATATCCTGCCTGATTGTCAGGAAATGTAATTCCTCAAACCAGAGCCCTGGGCCACCAGCCTACTGCCCCTTGGTCAACAATTCTGGAAACAGAGCTTTCGGACCATGTTAAAATTTAACCAAGCTCTCCCTGGGCTGGCCTTTGGATTGATATGTTTTCAGTTCTTCGTGTTACCTGTCAGTAACTTGTCACCTTGCAGATGTCAGCCAGTGAAATGGTTGGGATGAATGGGATCCCGCCAGGTCTCTGTTCATTCTGTAGACGTCCTGTAGCTCGAGGGTGACAGTCCCATGTGTTAGGTCTTCATCACCCCTGCCTGCCTGTCTGACACTTCAGATTCACTTTTTTATCTTTGACTGTATTGACTCACTACCTACTTGAAAAAATTTGAAGGCTTCTATGTGTATATTATATGGTTTAAATAAAAAGAGCTTTTGTTTTGTTTTCTTTTACTTCAATACTGGGGTGGTACTGAGGGCATTTTACCACTGAGCTATATCCCAAGCCCCTCCTCCTCAATGTTTTTTTTTTTTTTTTTTTTTTTTTGAGATGGGATCTTCCTAAGCTGCTGACCTTGAATTTGTGATCCTGCCTCATCCATTCATTTTAGTGTATAAATGACTGGGCCAGGGTCATTTCCTAGCCCAGACTGGAGGGAAAGCAGGGAGCTCTGGGCCCCAGACCTTTTTTTTTTTTTTTTAATTTTTTAATATTTATTTTTCAGTTCTCGGCGGACACAACATCTTTGTTTGTATGTGGTGCTGAGGATCGAACCCGGGCCGCACGCATGCCAGGCGAGCGCGCTACCGCTTGAGCCACATCCCCAGCCCCTGGGCCCCAGGATCTTAGCCTTGGCACTAGGGTTAGTGTACATTGTGTCCAAAACGGGCAGGAGGGAAAAAAAGGCAAAGGGGCCAGGCCAAGGACACTCAGAAAAAGGAGGCCACTGCCCGTCTTCCCTAGAGACGATCTTGCTTCTTCCTAATTTTGTTTTGAAACCGTGGACACCCCCTATGGATGACCTTCCAAGGGAAGATGGACTGTCCACGTTGGCTTGACTCACACCTGCATGGAATGGCAGCGGAAAGCCTCCCTCCCCGGCCACCTCCCTGTCTCCGGCATTCCAGGGAGGGCAGGAACAAGCACCACGGAGACCATCACGCCCTCGCAGGAGCAGCACGGATGCCAGGTGGCCAGGTTGGTCGGCCATCTGGGTGAGGAAATGTGCCTTCTCCAGCCTGCTGGGGAAGCCTGTTTGGAAGGGAGCTGAGCTGCCGTCAGCCAGCTTCAGGAAGTGTCCTCACCTGGCTCCCAGGAAGATGGTCCTTAGGTTCAGCTGTTCCCCTCACGGAGACCGATGCACCCACATCGAATGGCCTGTGTGCACGGAAACAAACCTCTCCAACAGGAAAACAATGGGAAAAGGCTGACTATAGTTTCGGGTTTCAAAAATCCCCACAAATATTTTTTTAAAAAATGGTTTTCAGCAATGCCTATCTAAAATGCAACTGTCTAGGGGCAGAGCAGATCCTTCTCCCACGCCCGGATCAGGCCCTGCCTGTGTGGTGGTCACGTGACCCCAATTGGAGTGGGGGCGGAGCGGAACTGCCACCCGTGCCCGCAGGGTGAGCAGACCAGTGATCAACCTGCAGATCAGGCCCAGGGGTCCGCAGGCGTGGTAGGAGGGGCAGGGCAGATCCGCCGCCCGCGCCTCCAAGGTAGGCAGACCTACAACAGACCGGCGGATCAGGCCCAGGAGCCTGCCGGCGTGGTACAAACACCACCCTAATTGGAGTAGTGGCAGAGCAGAGTCGCCGCCCGTGCCAGGAACAGGCCCAGCATCCTGCAGGCGGGGTAGCCATGACACCCTAATTGGAGTAGGGGCAGAGCAGAGCCTCCACCCGTGCCCGAAAGGTGGGCAGATCTGCGACCGACCAGCGGGACAGGCCCAGTGGCCTGCCGGTACGACAGACACATCACCCCATTTGCAGTAGGGGCAGAGTAGAGCCGCCGCCCGAGCCTGCAGGGTAGGCAAACCTGCAACCGACCGGCGGATCAGGCCCGGAGGCCTGCCGGCGTGGTACACTCGTCACCCCAATTGGAGTAGGGGCAGAACAGAGCCGCCGCCAGCTCCCAGAACAGGCCCAGTGACCTGCCGGCGTGGTAGCCACGACACCCCAATTGGAATAAGGAGAGAGCAGAGCCACCGCCCGCGCCTGCAGGAAAGATACGCAAGCAGTATGAAAAGACTAGGAAAGAAAGGACCACAAGCAATGCAGGTCAACGCAACTTTAGAAGAGGTAACAGCTGCAGCAGATGGAATGTCAGATAAAGAATTCAGGATATACATGCTTCAGATGATCTGGAGTATCAAGGAAGACATTAAACAGCAAAATCAGACAATGAAAGATCACTTCGACAACGAAATACGCAAACAAATCCAGGAAGCAAAGGATCAACTATACAGGGAGATAGAGGTTATAAAAAACAAACAAACAGAAATCCTAGAAATGCAGGAAGCAATAAACCAACTTAAAAACTCAATGGAGAATACTACCAGCAGAGTAGAACACTTAGAAGATAGAACATCAGACAATGAAGACAAAGTATTTCAACTGGAAAAGAACATAGACAGCTCAGCAAGACTGTTAAGAAACCATGAGCAGAACATCCAAGAAATATGGGATAACATTAAGAGACCAAACTTAAGAGTCATTGGGATACAGGAAGGTACAGAGCTCCAAACCAAAGGAATGAGAAGTCTATTCAATGAAATAATACAAGAAAACTTCCCAGACTTGAAGAATGAGACAGAACCCCAAATCCTAGAAGCCTACAGGATGCCGAATGTGCAAAATCATAAGAGATCCACACCTAGACACATCATAATGAAGATGCCCAACATACAGAATAAGGAGAGAATTTTAAAAGCTACAAGAGAAAGGAAGCAGATTACATTTAGGGGTAAGCCAATCAGGATAACAGCTGATCTGTCAACACAGACTCTGAAAGCTAGAAGATCCTGGAATAACATATTTCAAACACTGAAAGAAAATGGGTTCCAACCAAGAATTGTGTATCCAGCGAAATTAAGCTTCAGGATGGAGGATGAAATTAAAACCTTCCACGATAAACAAAAGTTTAAAGAATTCGCAGCTAGAAAACCATCTCTTCAAAACATCCTCGCCAAAGCATTACAGGAAGAGGAAATGGAAAATAACAATGAAAACCAACAGTGGGAGGTAGGACAGTAAAGGGGGGGGGAATAATCAAAGAGGAAAACAAACCATGTTTAGTAACAGAAATAAACAAATATGGCTGGAAGAACAACCCATATCTCAATAATAACCCTAAATGTTAATGGCTTAAACTCACCAATTAAGAGACACAGGCTAGTAGAATGGATCACAAAACAAGACCCAACAATATGCTGCCTACAGGAGACGCATTTGATAGGAAAAGACATACATAGGCTGAAGGTGAAAGGTTGGGAAAAATCATATCACTCATATGGACTTCGGAAACAAGCAGGAGTGTCCATACTCATATCAAATAAAATAGATTTCAAGCCAAAGTTAATCAAAAGAGATAAAGAGGGACACTACATACTGCTTAAGGGAACCATACACCAACAAGACATAACAATCATAAATATTTATGCCCCAAACAATGGTGCAGCTATGTTCGTCAAACAAACTCTTCTCAAGTTCAAGAGTCTAATAGATCACCATACCATAATCATGGGAGACTTCAACACACCTCTCTCGCCACTGGACAGATCTTCCAAACAAAAGTTGAATAAGGAAACTATAGAACTCAATAACACTATTAATAACCTAGACCTAATTGACATATATAGAATATACCACCCAACATCAAGCAGTTACACTTTTTTCTCAGCAGCACATGGATCCTTCTCAAAAATAGATCATATATTATGTCACAGGGCAACTCTTAGACAATATAAAGGAGTAGAGATAATACCATGCATCTTATCTGATCATAATGGAATGAAACTGAAAATCAACGATAAAAGAAGGAAGGAAAAAGCATACATCACTTGGAGAATGAACAATAGGTTACTGAATGATCAATGGGTTATAGAAGACATCAAGAAGGAAATTAAAAAATTCTTAGAGATAAATGAAAACACAGACACAACATATCGGAATCTATGGGACACATTGAAAGCAGTTCTAAGAGGAAAATTCATTGCTTGGAGTTCATTCCTTAAAAAAAGAAAAAACCAACAAATAAATGATCTCATACTTCATCTCAAAATCCTTGAAAAAGAAGAGCAAAACAACAGCAAAAGAAGTAGAAGGCAAGAAATAATTAAAATCAGAGCTGAAATTAATGAAATCGAAACAAAAGAAACAATTGAAAAAATTGACAAAACTAAAAGTTGGTTCTTTGAAAAAATAAACAAAATCGACAGACCCTTAGCAATGCTAGCGAAGAGAAGAAGAGAGAGAACTCAAATTACTAGCATACGGGATGAAAAAGGCAATATCACAACAGACACTTCAGAAATACAGAAGATAATCAAAAACTATTTTGAATCCTTATACTCCAACAAACTAGAAGATAGTGAAGGCATAGATAAATTTCTTAAGTCATATGATCTGCCCAGATTGAGTCAGGAGGATATAGAAAACCTAAACAGACCAATATCAATTGAGGAAATAGAAGAAACCATAAAAAGACTTCCAACTAAGAAAAGCCCAGGTCCAGATGGGTATACAGCAGACTTTTACAAAACCTTTAAAGAAGAACTAATACCAATACTTTTCAAGCTACTTCAGGAAATAGAAAAGGAGGGAGAACTTCCAAATTCATTCTATGAGGCCAACATCACCCTGATACCTAAACCAGACAAAGACACTTCAAAGAAAGAAAACTACAGACCAATATCTCTAATGAACCTAGATGCAAAAATCCTCAATAAAATTCTGGCGAATCGGATACAAAAACATATCAAAAAAATTGTACACCATGATCAAGTAGGATTCATCCCAGGGATGCAAGGCTGGTTCAATATACGGAAATCAATAAATGTTATTCACCACATCAATAGACTTAAAAATAAGAACCATATGATCATCTCGATAGATGCGGAAAAAGCATTTGACAAAGTACAGCATCCCTTTATGTTCAAAACTCTAGAAAAACTAGGGATAACAGGAACATACCTCAATATTGTAAAAGCAATCTATGCTAAGCCTCAGGCTAGCATCATTCTGAATGGAGAAAAACTGAAGGCATTCCCTCTAAAATCTGGAAAAAGACAGGGATGCCCTCTCTCTCCACTTCTGTTCAACATAGTTCTCGAAACACTGGCCAGAGCAATTAGACAGACGAAAGAAATTAAAGGCATCAAAATAGGAAAAGAAGAACTTAAATTATCACTATTTGCAGATGATATGATTCTATACCTAGCAGACCCAAAAGGCTCTACAAAGAAACTATTAGAGCTAATAAATGAATTCAGCAAAGTGGCAGGATATAAAATCAACACGCATAAATCAAAGGCATTCCTGTATATCAGCGACAAATCCTCTGAAATGGAAATGAGGACAACCACTCCATTCAAAATATCTTCAAAAAAAATAAAATACTTGGGAATCAACCTAACAAAAGAGGTGAAAGACTTATACAATGAAAACTACAGAACCCTAAAGAGAGAAATAGAAGAAGATCTTAGAAGATGGAAAAATATACCCTGTTCATGGATAGGCAGAACTAACATCATCAAAATGGCGATATTACCAAAAGTTCTCTATAGGTTTAATGCAATGCCAATCAAAATCCCAACGGCATTTCTTGTAGAAATAGAGAAAGCAATCATGAAATTCATATGGAAAAATAAAAGACCCAGAATAGCAAAAACAATGCTAAGCAGGAAGTGTGAATCAGGCGGTATAGCGATACCAGACTTCAAACTATACTACAGAGCAATAGTAACAAAAACAGCATGGTACTGGTACCAAAACAGGCGGGTGGACCAATGGTACAGAATAGAGGACACAGAAACCAATCCACAAAACTACAACTATCTTATATTTGATAAAGGGGCTAAAAGCATGCAATGGAGGAAGGATAGCATCTTCAACAAATGGTGCTGGGAAAACTGGAAATCCATATGCAACAAAATGAAACTGAATCCCTTTCTCTCGCCATGCACAAAAGTGAATTCAAAATGGATCAAGGAGCTTGATATCAAATCAGAGACACGGCGTCTGATAGAAGAAAAAGTTGGCTACGATCTACATACTGTGGGGTCGGGCTCCAAATTCCTCAATAGGACACCCATAGCACAAAAGTTAATAACTAGAATCAACAAATGGGACTTACTCAAACTAAAAAGTTTTTTCTCAGCAAAAGAAACAATAAGAGAGGTAAATAGGGAGCCTACACCCTGGGAACAAATCTTTACTCCTCACACTTCAGATAGAGCCCTAATATCCAGAGTATACAAAGAACTCAAAAAATTAGACAATAAGAAAACAAACAACCCAATCAACAAATGGGCCAAGGACCTGAACAGACACTTCTCAGAGGAGGACATACAGTCAATCAACAAGTACATGAAAAAATGCTCAACATCTCTAGCTGTCAGAGAAATGCAAATCAAAACCACCCTAAGATACCATCTCACTCCAGTAAGATTGGCAGCCATTAGGAAGTCAAACAACAACAAGTGCTGGCGAGGATGTGGGGAAAAGGGTACACTTGTACATTGCTGGTGGGACTGCACATTGGTGCAGCCAATTTGGAAAGCAGTATGGAGATTTCTTGGAAAGCTGGGAATGGAGCCACCATTTGACCCAGCTATTCCCCTTCTTGGTCTATTCCCTAAAGACCTAAAAAGAGCATGCTACAGGGACACTGCTACATCGATGTTCATAGCAGCACAGTTCACAATAGCAAGACTGTGGAACCAACCTAGATGCCCTTCAATAGACGAATGGATAAAAAAAAATGTGGCATTTATACACAATGGAGTATTACTCTGCATTAAAAAATGACAAAATCATAGAATTTACAGGGAAATGGATGGCATTAGAGCAGATTATGCTAAGTGAAGCTAGCCAATCCCTAAAAAACAAATGCCAAATGTCTTCTTTGATATAAGGAGAGTAACTAAGAACAGAGTAGGGACGAAGAGCAGGAGAAGAAGATTAACATTTAACAGGGATGAGAGGTGGGAGGGAAAGGGAGAGAGAAGGGAAATTGCATGGTAATGGAAGGAGACCCTCAGGGTTATACAGTGGAGGAGGTAGAGAGAGAGGAGGGGAGGGGAGGGGAGAGGTGGGGAGGGGGGAGGGGGGAGGATGGGAAAGGCAGCGGAGCACAACAGACACTAGTATGGCAATTTGTAAATCAATGGATGTGAAACTGATGTGATTCTGCAATCTGTGTATAGGGTGAAGGTGGGAGTTCATAACCCACTTGAATCAAAGTGTGGAATATGATATGTCAAGAAATCTGTAATGTTTTGAACAACCCACAATAAAAATTTAAAAAAAAAAATAAAATAAAATAAAATGCAACTGTCACACCTTGAGACTCTTTGCACCAGGGATAAGCGATAACAAGCTTTTTTTTTAAGTATAGTGGATGGAACCCAGGGCACTCTTATCACCCAGCTACATCCAGAGCCCTGCCTCACATTTTTTTGAGACAGCTGCTCACTAAGTTGCTGAGACTGAACTTGAACTCGTGACTCGTGATCTTCCTGCCTCAGCCTCCTAAGACTGGGATTATAGGTATGAACCACCATGCCTGGCTGAGGTAACAAACATTTTTTTTTGGGGGGGGGTCGTTTTTTTTTTTTTGGACTGGGGATTGACCCAGGGGCATTCAACCACTGAGCCACATCCCCAGCCCAGCCATTTTTTATATTTTATTTAGTGAGAGTGTCTTGCTGAGGTGCTTAGGGTCTTGCTGAATTGCTGAGGCTGGCTTTGAACCCATAATCCTCCTGTCTCAGCCTCCCCTCCAGCTGCTGGAATTACAGGCGTGCACCGTGACCACGTCCAGCTAACAATTTGTGTGTGTGTGGTGGGGGGTACTGGGGATTGAACCCAGGGCTTTGTGCTTGCAAAGCAAGCACTCTACCAACTGAGCTATATCCCCAGCCCTCTAACAAATGTTTTTAAATGGACTTAAATTGTACCAGATACAATATAATGTTGTCTGTTTAAAAATACTTAGCAACAGGCCTGAGGTCGTGGCTCAGTGGTAGAGTGCTCACCTAGCATGCATGAGGCACTGGGTTCAAGCCTCATCACCACATAAAAATAAAATAAAGATACTGTGTCCCCCTAAAAAACTAAAAAATAAATATTAAAAAAAAAAATACTTAGCAGCAAGATTTAAAAGATGGGTAAAACCCAGAGTGGGTAAAGATGTAAAGAGGCACTCTTGTTCGGTACTGATGGGAGTATTTAGTGAGTCTCATCATTTTCAGAGACATATTTGGCCATATTTATTAAAACTTAAAATGCCCACTAGCTTTCATCCAGCCATTTCCCTTACAGACCTACTCAGTGAACAGTCTGGGTCTCCCAAAATTCCTAAGTGAAGCCCTAGCCCCCCAGTGTGTTGGCATTTAGAGGTGGGACATTTGTCTAAGCCACCGGGTCTACAGAATTTTGGTATTATGTATGTATTTTTGTGTTGTTTATGGTGTTTTGTTTGTCTTAGTGGCTTGGGTGCAAGCTGACAAAGACACAGAAGGGCAAAAATACATATGTCCAAAGGATTATTTTAGCATTGTAATAGCAGAAAACCGGAAGGAGCTCCCTGTCTCTCAAAAAGGGATCAGTTAGCCAGGTGTGGTGGCACATGCCTGTCATCCCAGTGGCTCAGGAGGGTGAGGCAGGAGGATCGCAAGTTCAAAGCCAGCCTCAGCAAAAGAGAGGCACTAAGCAACTCAGTGAGACCTAGTCTCTAAATAAAATACAAAATCGGTCTGGGGATGTGGCTCAGTGGCCGAGTGCCCCTGAGTTCAATCCCTGGTACTCAAAAAAAAAAAAAAAAATAGGGACCGTTTTTTCCATCATAAGTCCTTCTACATTGTCTGGGATTTTAATATTATTATTTTAACATTTCTTTATTTGGGGAGGATTGAACTCAGAGGTCCTTGACCACTGAGCTACATCCCCAGTCCTTTTAAATTTTGAGACAGGTCTTGCTAAGTTGCTGTGGATCTCACTAAGTTTTTGAGGCTGACCTCAAATTTGTGATCCTCCTGCTTCAGCCTCCTGGAGTCACAAGTTTACAAGCATGTACCACTGTAGCCAGCTTTTAATATTATTATTACTTTTAATATTAAACAATAAAGGAAAAAATGAACTTCTCCATCTTCCCACAGCTTATTTATCCAGAAACCCCATTCCTGGCCCAAGGGAATTCTTTGCCCTTATCGTCTCCTGGAGAAGGAATTGGGGTTTGGTTTTATATGTTCTAGAGAGTCCTGTTTGTGGCCTGTGAATGTAATTCCAGGAATTCCATTGATAAATGGCTCAAAATCCCAACGCTCCAAATACCCCACACTAAAGATATTTTGTGCTTGAGGCATCCTGTGTCATGGTCAGAATGCAGGACAGTGAGTGAGTCAGTGGTGTCAGCAGGGGCAAGGGTTCCAGGTTTCTCATCAGGGAGATCAAATCTTGAAGGGAGGCCTCCCGATGCTGCTGCAATACTGAAGGGCGAGGCAGGGCCTGAGGTCAGGAGGTTGGAGAAGCAAGAATTGAAGACAGACCCACTAGTATCATCCAAAGTCAGTGCAGAGTCAATGGAGCAGAGAGAGAAAAGGGTTCTGATGCAGCCGGAAGCACAGCCGATGTCAGAGGCTGTCACCTGGAGAGCTGAAGGTTTGTCACTCGGGGACGAGTTGGGCTGGGGTCACAGGGCAGGGGCTAGCTACCACCATCTAAAGGGCAGGGCAGAGATGTTAAGCTACCTCCAAAGAGCAGGCTGATGTCTCACAAGTCCACTGTGGGGTGAGGCTGAGTGTGGGGCTGGAGGAAGGGCAGCTGTGTGAGAGGGACCCACAGCAAGTTCTACCTCTCCTGGGGCTTGGGGTGGGGGATGAGTGGGTGTAGGGAAGGACAGCAAGGAGCCCAGACCACCAGGATATCCAGAAGACAGCCCAGCCTCTGCAGCCTGTTCCCAAGTCAGCTGAGTCTTAAAACTTCAATTTTCAAATCCCAAGCTGCCCCATTCTGGATCTTCTGCTATAATCATCCCTTCAACAAATACTAAGAAATAATGAAACCCCCTTAAAGGATCCAAATCTCTATAGTGACATGCCTGATTAAATCCTAACCACTAAAGAGGCTTTGTGCCCTGCAGGTTCAAGGCTGTCATACTATGTCATGGGTCCAGTGCTTTCCATTCTCCTAATTTAAATGGGCATCCCAGCCTCTGGCAGGCCACTGGTACCTGGTATAAATGCCAGAAAATAGAGACCTCATTTACCTTATGCCCCATGGCGTCCCCAGCAATGAGAACAATGTCTGGAACATAGTAGGTGCTCTGTAGCTTTGGAATGAATAGACGAAAAATGGGATTGAGCCTTGCTTTATTATCTGCAAAAGCCGACTCACAACCACCACCTTCCAGGGTTTGGGGAAATGTGGGGATAAAGTAAGGGAAATGTCCTACAGGAGTTGCCTGGTTTCCAGCAGGTTCTCACAAAATGGGACCTAAATGTTATTGCCATTACTAACAACTCAAACTCACCCTGGGGTCATGCCTGTCCTCTAATCACGTAAAGTTGCATAATTCAAGTCTACAACTCGCCCTTTAGAAACTGCTAGTTAATAATCAACACTGCAATA
Organism: Marmota flaviventris; assembly: GCF_047511675.1. Lineage (NCBI taxonomy): Eukaryota > Metazoa > Chordata > Mammalia > Rodentia > Sciuridae > Marmota > Marmota flaviventris. The sequence goes on along the minus strand of NC_092499.1, from coordinate 15,458,019 downwards.
GCCTCTTTTCTTCTTTTAAATAAATATATTTTTGTTGATTTATTTAATTTTTTTATGGTACTAAAGATGGAAACCAGAGCCTCACGCATTCTATGCAAGCATTCTACCCCTGAGCCACATGCCTGGCCCCAGTCTCTTCTTCAGACCCAATGGTTCTCCCATCTCTCCTTCAGAATGACTTATGCACATTATCCATTGGTCCCTTGTTTCCAGACACCATCACGCAGTTCCTGTAAAGGGGTGTGCAGCCATTCTGGTTCACTCCTGGATCAAACCATTGAGGTTTAGCTCAGCTTTAGCTGCCAGATAGCTCATTCTGTTTTCTTAGGGAAATCCAATATGGCACCCAAGCTGCCAGCATGCAACCTGCAGTCAGATGCTCTGGCTGTATCATTCTTACTGTATGAGCTGGGGCAAGTTATTTCACCATTTGAAACCTCAGTGTTCTCATCCGGGAAATGGGGAACAAGAGCACCTCCCTGGGGAAGGGTGGAAAGAATCAGGAGACCATGCTGCTCTCGCTCTGTGGGCCAGGAGGGACCTAAATTGGCCCACAGACAGAAACCCTACCAGGAAGAATCTTCTCCGTGAGGACTCTCTTTCTCATGGTTTTCCATTTTGATGGAAATTTGGGAGTGGGTGTGGGTGGTTTGTAGAGGGTTGTGGAGCTAAGTCAGGAAATCGGTCCTGCCTGAACACGACTCCTGAAGTCAGAGAGGGAGACCTGGAGGACGGGAGGCAGAATGGCCAACATCAGATGCTTCCACTACCCACCCTCCAGGGCTTTTTCCCTTTAAGAAAAAGCTGTCATTTCTTTGTGTCTGGTCTTATGAATAGCTTCCCCTTGCCTGAACGGGGGCTCTCTCTGGGCCTCACAGGCTCAGCCCCCCCTTGCCTTAAGCCTGGGTTAGAAACCCCTGTCAGGCTTTTGGAGACAGACACTGGAGCCGCTCTCCTGTGCACCTTGGACTACCTGTTGAAGGACTTCTTTTCCTGGGATTAGCACATTGTCCTCCCCCAAACTCAGCTTGCAGGTAAACCGTGGCCACCGTGGTGTCCTTTGACCGAGTGTTTGAGCATGCAGTCCTCAGGAAGATGACCCCATTCCTTCTGTGCTCAGTGGGGACATGAACATCAACAGGGAGCGTGGCTAAAAGGCTTGTGGATACGCTAGGTTTCAAGTGCAATCCTGCTCAGCCTGAAAACAAGCCACGACCAAAAGTTATCCAGCTGCCCCCCGCCCCCCAGCTCTGCTGGCCACTGGTATTGGGTGAGGAGTCCTCTCTGCTGGTTCCATGTGAGCCTCAGCAACCAAGACCCCCCACTGGTCCCAGTCAAGGACTGCAGCCACCAGTTTTGGCTGATCTAGCCCTGGAGAAGATAAAGTGCTTAACTAAAGATTAGCCACGCTGGGTCCAGCGCCTCTCACAGCCAAGAGTCAAAGTCGATATTTGCTGAGTAGAAAAGGACAAAAGAAAACAAATTCATCCGCACGCCATCCAAAGAGCCTAGAAAAAGTGACTCCCCACCGCTTACGCCCTCCTCTGCTCTAGTAAGAAGGCTCATAAGCTGATGCGTCCCTACTTGGAGGGTAAACTCAATCCTCTGAATCACTAACCATTAGCTGGCTTCCTGAATAGGGTGTGCATTGGCACTGTACAGGCTGCGTCCTTTAAAGAGAAACAGGACAATGTGAAATGATCTTGTAATGACTTAAAATGACAATATTATGACACTGTTGCTCCTTTAGAGCAATAGTCTTGAGAAATCTTAGAAAGGGCAATCCTAGGAGCTGGGATGGTGGCTCAGTGGTGGAGCACTTGCCTAGCATGTGTGAGGCCCTGGGCTTGAGTCTCAGCAGAGCATATAAATAATAAAATAAAGGTCCATTGACAACAACAACAAAACGGATTAAGAAAAGAAAGGGTTATACTAAAGTTCACACTATTTTTTTTTTTTTTTTTTAGTCCTGGGGGTTGAAGCCAGGGTCTCACTCATGCTAAGCAAGCACTTCACAGTGAGCTTCATCCCAGCCCATGATGCTATCTCTTCACAGTGCCCCAGAGAGGTGGGTCATAACAAGGGTCCTTTGAATCAGAGTGAATTTTAAATATTTTTTTTTAAAGAGAGAGAGAGAATTTTTGATATTTATTTTTTAATTTTAGGTGGACACAACATCTTTATTTTATTTTTATGTGGTGCTGAGGATCGAACCCAGTGCCCTGTGCATGCCAGGCGAGTGTGTTACCGCTTGAGCCACATCCCCAGCCCCAAGCCCATGAATTTTAAATCCACAACCAAACACAAGCCTTTCCTGTGCCATGACAGTATGCAGGCATTATAGAAACCTTCAGGTCATCTATCCCATAGCCGTTACTTTATAGGTGGGAGAGTGAGGGCCAGCAAGGTTAAAGGACTTGATCTAGGATATGCGGCAAGTTGGGGGCACAGTCACACAGCCCTGTCCAGGCAGCTGTGGAAAGTGAGTATTTGCTAATGGATTCACTTCCTGTCCATCCAACATGGCGGGGAGGATGACCCTTGGAAGAGGCTGTGGGTGGCCAGAGCACACCCATTCTCACTCCCAAGGGCCACAGCTTTCATGCCCCTCTTGTCTTGGCAAGTGCTACCTGGGTTCAGAAGGCAAGTCAGTCACACAAATCAGGAAACCCAGAACCCTGCTAGGGAGGGAACTAACTGCCTGGACAACAGAGTCCTTTTCTTTTTTTGGGGGGTGGGGTAGGTGGGGTACCAGGGATTGAACTCAGGGGCACTCAACCACTGAGCCCCATCTCCAGCCCTATTTTGTATTTTTATTTAGAGATAGGGTCTCAGTGAGTTGCTTAGCGCCTTGCTGTTGCTGAGGCTGGCTTTGAACTCATGATCCTCTTGCCTCAGCCTCCTGAGCCGCTGGAATTACAAGCATGTGCCACGGCTCCCAGCCCCAAAGTCCCTTTCTGAGACCTATATTCTCATGTTGGGTGCCGGAAGTCTGAGGAATAGCTCTGGGCGGCAGGGTGACTTCGAGGCACACATCTGCATGGGATGACAGCAACTCAGGTGGTCAGCCCTGGAGCAGGAATGGACAGACAATGGAAACTTTGCCCAGCAGCTGCTGGAGAACGCCCAGATGTGTCTCTGGCAGCTCTGGCTGCACAGCACACGTATCTAGATGCCACCCTTCACCTTCCTTTCTCTAAAAAGCCAGGAGACTGACTCCTCCCTGGAGAGGAGGGGGGAGACATTCTGCTTCTTGCCTTTTGTTCTAAAAAGACAGGGACATTCTAGTTACACCTTTTTCCTGAACATCAGTGAAGCCTTGCAGGCGTGTCTAACAGGCTGCTACCCCAAAATGACATTCTCAAAAGGTCAGAGTCGAATACTAAGGGCTTCGATTAAAAGCGTGCATTCCTTTTTTGGTGGATGGGAGCTGTTGAATCTACGTGGGATCCAGCAACGAACAGAAATCCCACTCCCTCTTCAGAAAACTTGAAGGAAACATCTAAATAGCATCCCACACTAGTTTTTCCATGTCTAACAAATGCCAATGATATGCAAACACAGGCACTTTGTGGCAAAACACAGGTTTGCGGGAGCGCACAGAGAGCAGGTGCCCTATTGTTGCTTCTTTTTGTTCTTGCTCTGCCGGGAGGAGGACATTGGAGGGCTACACGCAGGCATCACTCCTAGGTCAGATCTGCACGTAGTAGGCATTGCTCAAAAAGACCGGAGCATGAAGTGGGGCTCAGTGGCACATGTCTGTCATCCCAACGGTTTGGGAGGCTGAAGCAGGAGGATCGTGAGTTCAAAGCCAGCCTCAGCAACGGCAAGGCGCTAAGCAACTCACTGAGACCCTGTCTCTAAACAAAAGTACAAAATAGGGCTGGGGATGGGGCTCAGTGGTTGAGTGCCCCTGAGTTCAATCCCTGGTACTCACAAATAAAATAAAATAAGGTAAAATAAAATAAAAGACTGGAGCATGCAGAAAATGAATGAAGTAGAACTATCAATCAGTCAATTATTCTACAAATTCCTACCTCGGCTGGGCAATGAGGAATCCACAAAACGTATCAGCCTGGCTCCCGGGGCCCTTGTAGCCTGATTACCAGTCCTGGCTGTCTTCATTCCCTCCTCTCCTTTGGCATTTCTGAATGGGCCACCCTTTCCCATCTCCATACCCCACTGGCTGACTTGACTCACCCCTTTCTGGATAGCTTTCCGTGACCAGTCTCTGAGCTCCCACAGTGCCCTCTGTCTGCACCATAATTCTCCATCCCAGGTTCTCTAGAACTGCTACCTACGTAGTAGGTAGTCAGTTAATATTCGTGGAATAAATAAATCAGACATTCCTGAAACAATGAGCAGACTGTTTAAACGAGATGAAGAGACATCCACGTTAAAACTGGTCAAGACCTCCAGATGGACCCCTGGTCCAGGTAATAGTATTGCACCCATGTCAGTCTCCTGATAAGAGGTCATCACTGGGGAAGCTGGAGGAAGGGTATCTGGGACCTCTCTGGGCATCAGCATCCTTAGGATGCTGGAGACCTGTCGGGAGCAGCGCTGGGCACTAGGGTCATGGCAGTGAAAAGACGGTCACCCTGAAACCCATGTGAGCTACCACTCTAAATAACTAGCTCTGTGGCTACTAGAATAAGATTTGTAAATATTGGGCTGGGGATGTGGCTCAAGCGGTAGCACGCTTGCCTGGCATGCGTGCGGCCCGGGTTCGATCCTCAGCACCACATACAAACAAAGATGTTGTGTCCGCCGAAAACTAAAAAATAAATATTAAAATTTAAAAAAAATGAAACATGATGTCATGAGCTTTGTAATGTTTTGAACAACCAATAAAAATTAAAAAAAAAGATTTGTAAATATTGACTTTTGCCTTGATAACTGTTCCTGACTATACAGTAGGAAGCTCTGAATTTTTGTTGGATGGAAGAAAGTCTGGAAGATTATTTTAAATTCGTCCAAAAAAAAAAAAAAAAAAACACATATGGACTTTGAGGAGGAAGCAGGATCTGCCTTAGGGGAAAACACCTTGGTTGTAGGAAGGGACACTCTGGTGAGTTCTTTGATCACATAGAACCAAGTTCCTCCTCTTCCTACTGATATCCAAGGTCAAATGCATCAGATTAAGATACTAAGGGATGTGAAATAATGTTATCATATCCATCTCAAAAGGGGCACGTTCTGGGCTGGGGATGTAACTCAATGGTAAAGTACCTGACTCACATGCTTGATGTCCTGGAATCAATCCCCAGTACTCCAAAAATGGTGGGGGACGTATTCCTTCATCTTGCCCCCTGCCACCTAACTGTTGGAGAAGATGTTTAGCATGTTATTAGGAAACTCTAGGAGAATATGTTTAAAAGAAAAGATTCATAACCACCCCACCCACCCGCCCCTGCCCCGTTTCTCTCCAGAAGGCTGCAAGTCGGGCCAGTTTGAAGCCCTCTCTTCTTACCCATAACGAGTTTCTTGAGCCAAGTGTGCTGGATCCAAGTTATTCCCGTAGCCCTCAGTTCTTCCAGAGCAGAGAGTGTAAGCCCCATAGCCATCATCCTAGGGGGCATCCACTTGAGCCTCAGCCTCTGGAGCCCATGACACAACACCACTGCTCCAGGGCTCGAGTGTTAAACTAAAATGAAGCACCATTTGTTTTTCTTTTACACCTCTTTTTGGATCCATGGCCAGCTCAGGGAAGATGGTTTTCATGCAGGTTCCTGTCCAGTGTTTCTTGACTGCTCAGACAATGGCTTGGCTCACGCACACTAACCTTACCTGTGTTAGAAACATGATGCAGTCCTAATTGAGGGCCCGTTCCAGGTACTTCAGTTGGGGAGAAGAAGTCAGAACTTGCCAACCAGGAGCCCACAGACTAGTGAGGACACAACCCATGACAGCAGTTACAGCCCGTTGTGGCAAGAGCTATAACAGAGGTATGCACAGATCTCGGTGAGGGATACCAAGATGCAAGACCCAGAATCAAAGCGAACCCTCTTACAGAGGGCTTGGGGCCGTGGTCTAAGAGTCGACCATATCTTTTGAGTTTTTCCCTTCCTGTGGGGGTTTTCTCAGTTCAATTACTGTTCTCGTCACCAGGCTGATCCCCTGGGGCATAAAACATGGTGGGTGCACACTGTTTCATTACTGCACCAGGGGGGCGGAAGAAAGAGGAACATCTGAATCCTCACTTAATGAAACAGTAACTACAGTGCTTGGGCATAAAGAGGCAATCACAGTGTGGTTTAGAGGACTCCTCATTGGTATAACGCAGTACCTGAAGCTAGATCCTTACTAAAGAAAAGAGGAGGATTATTTAGCTCACAGTTCTGGAGGTTCAAGGGCATGGTGCCAGCATTAGCTTGTCTCTGGTAAGGGACCCCTGGGCTGAGTCACCTCACGAAAAATGGCATTATGGCAGGAGTGTGGGTGAGAGAGAGAGATTACACAATGTGACAGGAAGAGGCCAGGCTTGCTGTTTAGCGACAACCCTTTTGCCAGAACTAACCAGAGTCCCATGAGAATTAATTCTCTCTGAGGGTGGCACCCCCAGTGACCTTTCACTAGCCTCCACTCTTAAAGGTCCCACCGCCACCCAACACTGCCACACTGAGGACAAAGCTTCCCGCACGGGAGCCCTTGGGGATGCACTCAGACCCCACCTAGATGACAGCAGCATGCCTGACGTGAGCGAGGGTTGGTTGGTGTTCACTGTCGGTGCACATCGTTGTTCGTGAACGTGACAATCATGAACTCAGAGAGGCCCAGCTGAGGGTGGGGCCTGCTGGAGCGTGCCAGGGCCTGCCAGGCAGAGGCATCAGTGTCCCACACGCCCCTCCCAGTGACTCTCACCTGCCTGGACACGGACTCCACTGGGGAAGAGAGTGAGGGCTGGTCCTGGGAGAAAAGCCAGCTTCCAGCAGAGAAGGTGAGGCCCAAGGGCAGCATCTGCTCCAGGTGTCCGTCAAGTCTCCTACCACCTGCCCGCAGCGTCCCGCGAAGGGAACATGGTTTCATGACACATCATAGAAACGGGAATGGGTCCATGCTCCATAAATACAACAGCAAAATTTCTAATGTGGAGGGGGCTCCCTGAGGGTTATGTCCACATTTTCTGCTTAGACACACAATTATTTTCTTGATACTTTTTTAAATATAGAAAAATGAAAAGAAAAAGTTTCCTAGCCCCTAATTCAACCACCTAATCAGACTACATAATGTAAATATTATTTTTTTAAAAAAAAGGCAAAACAGCAGGAGGAGACATAAAAGGAAAGAAGTGGGAGGTGGTGGAATTTTTAAGAGGTGACCTAGAGAAGAAAGTGACATCACTAGGGATGTGCTCTTGAAGGGGAAAACTGGGACCAGCCCCTTCCTGTCTCTCTTTCCACTTCCCTCCTATGAGGTGAAAGACCTTTCTGACATATGTCCCCACCATGATAGGCTGCTTGGCCACAAGTCCAGAAGGAACAGGGCCAACTCACCGTGGTCTGAAACCTTCACAATTGTGAGCCGAAGTAAACCTTTGCTCTTTCTAAGATTGTTATCCTATGCATTTCTCACAGTAATGGAAAGCTGACTAAGACAAAACATAAATTTCTTAGAACGGAGATGGTGCTCAATGACTATGACTGCAATTATCTGTTACTGTTCGTCTTTGTGCCTTTCCCATATCATCATATTGAAATGCTTCCCAGTGTGCCAAGATACATCATGTGTGCATTAAAACTGTCCCCTAGGGATGGAAATTGAGGCTGTATCCATTTGCTGTCACTATTATAAACAATACAAGATGTCCTTATTCACCAGTTTTAATATTTTGGTGAAAGAACACACAGGATGTATTTCTAAGGATGAACGTACTGGTTCTAGGCATCACGGATTTTGGCAGATTTTTGTCAAATGCCTTCCCAAGACACTCTGTCAGTGTACCCCAATGCAAAACCAGAGTGGGGGGCTGTTTTTCCCAGCCCCTCTCCAGAAGTGGATCTTCTCAAAATTTACAGTGGAGACAAACAGGGGGGAAAAGGCAGTAAGCTATTCTTATTTGAACCTCTTTACATTATGAATGAGATTGTGAGTTGTTTAATTTACGTGAGAAAAACAGAGACCCAGGGGCCCCCTAAGGGGCTAATGCCTAACCTTGCTAGTGCAGACAAAGCAGTGGTCAGTCTCCTGTTGGGGACCACGGTAGGACATCCAGACCCAAGCACCAGGAGGAGAGTTGGACGCCTTCGCCAACCCCTGCCTCTTTCCTCACTGGGTAGGTTGTGGGGCACTTGGCTGCCTGGGTTAGGTTGAGTACGTCCCTGACACCCACCAGCAATCCCAAGAACAGGGGAGTCTCAGCCACACCCTTGGTCCAGGAAGCAGGGCTGAGGGGCTTCCCTGAAGAGAAGGTTCCTGCCTACAGACAACAGATAAGGAAAGCTTTGTCCCCAAACTGCCTGTGGCTCAAGACTCTTTTCCTCTTGTTCTTCTTACCCCTGTCTCCGTCCAGTCTTAGAGCCAAGTGGTTCGTGTGATGACCTGGTTCATACATTTCCATTCCTCCTCTACCCTTTCTGGGATCCTGGACTTCTTTAACTGGGAAACAAAGCTCCTTAGCACAGTAAAAAGATCTGCTTCAATGAATGAACTTCTGTCCCCTACACCCATCACCAATGCATGAGCAGAGCAGGAATTCACAAGGTAGCATGAGGGTGAGTGAGACCACCCTCTACCTGAGGGAATGGACCCTGGCTCCTCACCCACTGGCACGGAGACCTCAGATAAATCCCTCTAAGTCTCGCTGCCTCCACCTAAAGGACGGGATCCGCACCTGCTTCAGTCTGCTTTCTCTTGCTATCAGAATACCTGAGGCTGGGGAGTTTATAAAGAATCGAGGGTCATCTTGGCTCACGGTTCTGAAGGCTGGGCAGTCTAAGGACAGAGCAGTGGCAACTGGCAATGGTGTGATAACATGGTGGGAGGTCAAAGGGCAAGTAAGTGTGTGCAGAAGAGGCCAAACACGAGGGGAGGACTCACCTGATAAAAACCTGCTCTCCTGGGTGATAACTCCTGAGAGAAAGGCGTGAGTCCCTCCTAACTAGCTAATCCTCTCCTACAGGCCCCACCTCCCAACACAGCCACAGTGGCAATTAAATCTCAACCGAGTTTTGAGGGACAAACCATATCAGCTATGGCAGCACCCACACCTGCCTGGCCTGAAGGATGATTTTGAGCACAGGATGTTGTGTGCATGACAATGTCAACTGTAAAGTACACCACAGAGGGCGGATCACTGAGGACTGCAGGAAGCAGTCTGAGGCTGTCCACCCACACCTCGCACACCAGGACCAAAGTGATCATCGTGACACAGGCAGAGTCAGGTTTTCATCTCGATTGTGCAAAGATGCATTTCATAATCGCCCGCGCGTACCCCAGCTAACCCGGACTGCAGCAGCTCCCCCGCCTGGCAGAATCAGGCCCCGCCACCCCACTTGGTGGAATTTCTCAGCACGCACTAGAATCCAACACAAACCTGGCTGCTTTGAAACAGGGAACTATCCTACAATTATGACATATTTCTCTACTACTTTGTCACAAACGAGAACATTAAATACAGCTCAACCTTGTCCCTTATCTCACTGCTGCCACCATAGGCATTGATTATCTCCCCGGGCCCAGAACTCTAGAAGTCTGTTTTACCATTTGTAGTTTTGAGGCTTTCAGCAAATTATTTAACCTCTTTATGCCTCAGTGTTCTCATCTATAAAGGAGGACCAGGGGGCCAAGGGAGTAGCTTGGTGGCAGAGTGCTTGCCTGGCATGCACAAGGTCCTGGGTTCCATCCCCAACGCTGGGGAGGGGCAGGAAAAAAAAGGGGGGGATACAGAAAACAGTTAAAGTGGGGGTGTAGCTCAGTGGTACAGTGCCTGTTTAGCACGTGCGGGGACCTGGGTTCCATCCCCAACGCGGGGTTGGGGAGAGCTAATCAGAGGCGTGGCTGTGTCCAGACACAGAAAGAAGTAAGGATGGACCCAGGTTTAGTGCTAGGATTTGGAGATAACTGCTTTGTCCGCTGAGACACTTTTTATTCCTACCCAACTCGTGGCTCTATTCCAGATGGCTGGATTTGCTGGCACTGCCAGGCTCTCTTGTCCAGACAAAAATTCCTTTTTGGGCCGTGAGGACTATAACTAAGGTCCTGATGGAACTTGTTATGCCAACATCGCAAGTCCAGGCCCAAGTGCCCTGTTCTAAACAGGGAGGCGCTGGGCCAGTGTTGGGGAGCAGCGTGGCGGAGACACAGGCAAACAGAGACCAGGCGGGAGCCAGCATGGGGGGCACGACCGTGTGGCAGAGCGCTTGCCTAGCACCCAGGAGCCCTGGGTTCAACCCCTGCACCTCCAAAAAAGAAAAGGGGGAAAAAAAGAAGAAGAAAACTGAAGCAAGGAAAACAGAAGTTTCTCTGATCATCATGAGTGAAAAGAACCTTCCATCCCAGTCAGCTGTAAGCAGGGATTGATCCCCAAATCAACCAGGGCTTGTCCTTGCAAGAAGGAACACATTTAAGAAAAATGAAATGTAACATATCAGTTCAAAAACTGAGATAATTCAGAGTGAACACCAAGAAAGGGAAACCAAGAAACGGGGGCCATTTCAGAATTCCTGTCTAGGCGAAGCTTGGAAGTGGCCACCTGGCTGACCAGGAAGGGGAGAAGGAGGACTCCCCTTGTTGTGTGCATAACAAACATGCTGAAGGCCTGGCTCACTGGCTGATACCTGAGTGTGAAATGGAGATTGGGGTGGGCTAGAGCCCAGACCCAAAGGATGGTACTAAAGAGATGAAGCACCCCTACTTTAAGAGACGGCTCCATCTTCCTCAGATGGATGCAAGAAATTCTGTCCTCAGTTCTTGCTTGCCTCAGCCAAGCTAGGTTGCTAGAGTTCTATCTCTAACATCGAAGGCAGATACTGAAGACACCATAAATATTTCAGGTCTCTCCAGTTATACTACACTTCCCCACCTACCTTCATGTGACTAGCACTGGCCAATAAAACCTGTCTCTATGGACGGCTTTAGGAACCAGTTCATGCTTCACCATGATCTCCTTTCCGTCAGCCACGGGGGTGGGAATGTCCCATCTGCCTCCATTCAGGGATGAGAACAAGGATAACATGGGCACAGTCCCCAGCCAACCTCCAACAGGTAGGGACAACAAGCAAGAATTAAAACGTCATTATTTTATGTCACTGAGTTTTGGAGATTGTCTGTTACCCCATAACCCAGTCAAGCTTGAGTGGCACAGACACACAACTTGGTCACCAGGAAGTGACTTTCTTTTTCCAAATTAGTAATTAATAGTTGATTGTTAAATTAAAATAGTTTGTACACCTATAGAGTTCCCCTATCTCAGGAACTCAGCTATGTTTTTTTTAAAGGTGTAGATGTGATTTTTAATTATGAGAAGGCAAACTCCTTTCTGGAAGGTAAATTATGAAAGGAGCTCTATAGCCATCCCCATGACCCCTCTCTGAGGTTAATTTACCCCTGATTCCTTTCCTGAGCCCAGTGAATACGTTGCCAGGTGCAAAGGCCAGCCAGTAAAACCCACTCCAAAAACATTGTCCCCAGTAAGGAGAAGGCCATCCTTTTCACAAATGCCCATCTGATGGGAAAAGTTTCCTCCGTGACAATCTTAACCAACAGGTGTGTTCAATCCCCCAGAAGTCAGGCTGGGTTGACCACCTGGAAATCTTCTATTTGCTTGACACCCACCAGAGTCAGGCTCAACCCCATTATCTCATGCTTTTAAAGGTACATTTCAATTCATCATTTTACATAATATATTAAGCGTAGGGTTAGGACAAAACTTGTAGTGCTGCCCTATGCACAAAAAATCCACAAGGTAAGTTTTTATATAGCAAGATATATTGAAACATATACGTCTCACACAGCTGCGATGCTGCCGGGAGAATCAGCTAAGCCGATAAAACCTTCATCATTCTGCAGAACAGGCCCCACGGACAGAGGCTATTTACGCGAACCCACTGATTCAATCATTTCAGGTCAGATTTATTGTTTTAGCCATTATTACTTTTTTCACTTATAAATCAGTACCAACCTAGCCATTTTAGTGACCGAAATAACTATACCAAGACCTAGTTTCTTAGGTTAAAACTACCAGATCAGAGTCACAACCAGCGAATCAATAAAATGTTCAGAAATAAATATGGGGGAGGGGGTATAAATAACCAGTTGGGGGCCAGGCATGGGGCACTCATATGTAATCCCATCAACTCAAGAAGATGAGGTAGGAAGGCCACAAGTTCAAGGCCAGACTGGGCAATTTAGCAAGACTGTATCTCAAAATAAAATTTTTTAAAAGAGCTGAGGATGTAGTTCAGTGGTAGAGTACCCCTGGGTTTACTCTTCAGTACCACAAACACACACACACACACAAAACCCAATTGAATGTCATGGCCATGTCCTTCCTACCACCCCATTCTTACCCCAAGCCTTATAACTGACATCTGCATTCTGATTACCCAAGGTTCCCAGGGCCAGTTTCTAAGTCCCTTGATGTATATGTGGCAGAACCACTTGGATGTAATCATCAATTAAATTATTAATGAAAGCACTGTACAAATAAAAGCATCATGGTCTTTTATGGAGTAATAATTATTATTGTAAGCAATGCAAATTGAATAATAAGAATCATCAGGGCAGTTCAGTGATAAGCTAACAATTTCCGGCAATCAGACCAAACATCTCTGCTCAAGCTGTTTAATAAAATAAATAGCAGCTTGTTGACATTTTTTGTTCAGTTAAGCACATAGACGACCAGGGGCTATATTTGTGTCCCAGGTAGAAGAACTAAGAAAGAAGTGGAGACTGAACAGTATAAAAATAGAACTGATATATCACGGTGGTAATTAAGGTATATCTATATCATAAGGAGACAAGAAATCCTATGAATGACCTAATTTACTTGTTTATACATATACACATGCATATATAGGTCTGTATATTTCCAGATGCATTACGTGAATCTATATAGACAGCAATAAATTATCATAACTAACATTTCAGTTACTTTCATGTGGGGGATAAAGCTATATATTGTAATGAACATAAGCCACCACTATTTAGAAGTGTTTATCAAGCTGCTAGCTACCTATGACAGAGCCGTGTGCCACTCTAAATGAGCGGTGAGCAGGCAATTCCCTTATTCACCCAAGAGAGCCTCTGATGGAACATTCAAGAATCATACAGTCCTCCCATGTAACTTAGTGCCTGATTGTACCAGTTTATCCAACTGGTTCAGGAAAAAAAATCTGTCCATTCACTGGATCAAGGTAATCACAGGGAAAATTGATTAAATCTTAATTTGTGAGTAATTCAGATCCTCCTATGCGGTTATGACAATTCTCTGCCTCTTTTTATTCACTTGGAAAACTGTGTGTCACTGCGAGGTAATGTATCCTCTGGTATCGTGGGGCATGGGGGAGTAAGTTTCCTTTGCTCCCAGCAGGAATAACATGATAGGAACAGGTACACACTGCTAGCTATCAAATATGTTCATTTCAGAAACAAACACATCTTGTACTAGGGCCCCAGTGTTTGTTTAAAGTCCAACTGTTCAGAGGTCATTTGGCTGGGCTTTGGAGTGATATGCCCTTTCCAAAGTCCTCTCTCCTTCATGACATATTTGTCTTATTAAGTAGACCAACTTGAAGTTTGCGCTCTTGCAGGAGTTATCAACTTTGAAATAGCCCTTCCTCTTCAGACTCTCTGGAAGAGGTCCCTGCTCTGACTTCCAGTAGTTTCTCAGATCCTAATTCCATCCTGCTACACCCAAATGCTCTCACTTGCACTAATTCGATGCTACCACTGTTGGAACACTGAGCAGTTATGAGTTTGAATCCACATGACTCAGACCCAGGTTAATGCTCAAATATCCATTCTGGGTGTTTGTATGCACACACCAGAATGAGAGTAAAATCAGTGTGACACAGAAATCCACATGTGAATGGCATCATGCTGGTCAGTTGGCTCAATATCACATTGTCCATGGCAAGGAAGCCTACCATCAGATTCCCTCAGGAGATAATGTGTGAATCAACATTCTTAACCCAGAGCACTATCAACAGACGCCTGCTCATCTTTTCCAATGCATTCCCCCCTTTGTAAACCAGGGGGAAAGTCTTAATTGCTGGTATGTCTCTAATGCTTGCTAATCTTCTTTTTAATAAGAAGGATAACCCACAGGCTTTGGACCTCTGCTAACGGGTAGAAAGAGCCAGTAGGGAGGTTAGAGAAGGAGGGGTGAATGGCACCCAAGAGAAGAGGTAAGAGGGCCCAAGGGTACCCAGATCTTGATTTCACACTGCAACAGGATTTCAAAAATACAGTTACATTATGACAGCGATATATTCATTAGGCTATTGTCCTTGTGTGAACATCACAGAGTGTACGTACACAAACCCAGATGGTAGCACCAACCACACGGTAAGTCTACTGTGTAGCTGTGGCTCCTAAGCTACAGACTTATAGAGCATGTTAAAACATCGAATACTTTAGGCAACTGTAGCACAATGGTGTTTCTGTATTTAAACATATCTAAACATAGAAAATTTGGGTATAGTAAAAATGCTAAGCAATAGGAATTTTTCAGCTCCCTGATAATCTTATGGGACATTGATCTATTGAATGTTACTGATCAAAACACTGTTAACATGCCACATGACTGTAGTTTGGGGTCAAGTGTACAAATTCCAATTTTTTATTTTGCCAGGTAATGATACTGCACTCACTATCTTGAGTTTATTTTTTTCACGATGCCTTAGATTAGGTAAAAACTGTTTTCAAACACTTATCTAGGCATATTTATTGGATGTCTGTACGGTTAGCCAGCAGCTCAAGCAGGGCACCTTGGAACTCCCTCTGCCTTCCCTACAAGGGCTCCTGGGTATCTGGGAAACTCTGAAATTGAACAGAATGGAATCCCAATCTTAGGGGTGGGGGTTGGGGGCACTGGGGACCAAACCCAGGGCCTTGTGCATGCCAGGCAAGCATTCGACGACTGAGCTATGCCCTGGATCCCCATCTGAAAATTAGTACTTATTTCTCCTTTCACTTGAGAATGCTTTACATTTCCTTATCTTCCTTCAGAGAATTTATGTGAAACACCTTTTCTAAGGTGTTATATAGCCATCTCGAAAAAAAAAAAAATCAACACATTCTACATAGGATTCATTTCAATCCTTGATAAGAAGTATATATGCTTCTAATGGAGATGATTTCTACCAAAAGGGTGTGTTCACACTCTCAGCCTTGAGGCCTGCCTACAGGGGCCAAGAACACATCTGCAAAGAATGAGAATGCTTTCTTGTGTAGGCAGAAGCAGCAGAAGGAGTCAAAGACCAGACTTTTTATCCATCCATCCATCCATCCATCCATCTCAAACCGAATTTCCAATTAGCCAGGATGACTACCAGCTCCGTGCCAGGACCAGGGCTTGCAGCAACAAACAAGGATTTAGAAGAGCTTAATTCTGAATTCTTGGAAGACAAAGAGCACGTATATTAAAGTGGCTGCATGGTGCCCATTTGCCATGTGTCAATGGGCATCTACTCAATTTTTGTTATGTCAATCATAATAACATTGAAGAGAATAATGGGAGGGGAAAACCCTGAGTCAGACATAAACTAATCAGACAAGCGCCCTATCCCTCAAGACAGACTATCTGGCCTCTGCATCCCTTGTAAACAGTTTACAAAGGGTCTTCAACACCTCCTGCTGTTTGTTGAATGAACAAGTAAATTAATTCTCATTTTCACCTTGCTATCTTTTGGTGAACAGAAACGACTGCCTTAGACCAGTTGATCTTTTAATCAATTTTCAGTTAAACTAGAGATATATTTTAATCTCATTAGTCTGGATCACGCAGTACCACAGAAGTAGTGCTTACTATCTGCCAAGCGCCGTGTCAAGACCTTTATAAGAATTACTTAATTCTCATTCCACCTCTATAAAGTAAATATCATTGTCCCTATTTTACAGATGGGGAAATGGAGGTTCAGAAATCATGCCCAGGAGGCAGAAGAACTGGGAACTAAAAAGATGACTGATAGTCTTTTCTGGCAGCCACAGCCCTTCCTGGGGGTCTTGGGCCCCTTCATTGAACCAACCCTGCAAAAAGCCAAAGCTTTTGAAGTCCCTGTGCTTTATGGTGCTGCTGAAAACCCAGGCTACCCCCTTACCTGGAGGTCAGTGTTGGTTTCATTGAGCTTGAAAATCCTGTGTAGTTTTTCCACCCCTCTTGGGAGCTCTGACTTTAGCCCTTGACCTCAAGGAAGCTGAGGATTCCACTGCAAAGTCCTTCCACTCCATTCACTATCGCCCCCCCCCCCACTCCTGGGACAGCGGGTGCGACTCCTAATGGTCCCAGAGAACTAAGACTCTGAGCTTATTTTTCCCATGATTGCCTTTTCTATTTCCATCAGGAATAGCGTTGGAATTTTAATTGGCATTGCATTGAATCTGTATAGCGATTTGGGTAGTATGGCCATTTGACAATATTAATTTTGCCTATCCAAGTCATACCCTAGGGACATGTGTGACTGTACATATGGGGTGACTCGACATCATGTACAATCAGAAAAATGAAAAGTTGTGCTGCAGTTGTGTACAATGAATCAAAATACATTCTGCTGTCATATATACCTAATTAAAATAAAATTAAATTAAAAAAAAAACCCTCTAAACTTGTTTTAAGTCAAGTCAGCTCTCCAGATTCACAAAAACCTCATGTCTCCTGAAATTGGGATGGTGGGACAAATGCTGGTGTAGAAGCTATCCCCCTACTCTTCCCATATGTTACTCTGTGACTTCTATGGCCCTTCATTTCCTGATATATAGAATATAAACTCTTATCACAAAAATGATTGTGACAACCAAGTGTGATGGTAAAAATACTTTGTGGAAAAATTAAATACCTGCTAAGACAAAGTTGTTCATGCCATACCTTCCCCACAGTGTAGAGATTATGGAAAACTACAGTGGTCATGTATAAAGCCCAAGTATGTACCCAGAAGCTCTCTCTGTTACAGGTGTGGGGGTCTCCATTTAATTAACTATTTCCCGGAGACACTAGAGCGTTATCAAAATTGCTAACTAGGAAAACTGCCTGTAGGGCTATGAATCAGTCTTCAGGAGTCTTTGGTTTGGTTTGTTTTCTCAACATTTGGACCCCATTTATGACTCCGACATAACTTTCCTTAGTAATAAGTAACTAGGAACTGAGATTAATTGCCCTATTTCAATTACCTCTGGTTTGTTCATACCCCATGTTGAAAGGGAACTAACTGTCAGGGTTTTCAGAACAGGAGATGTCACTGGCTATTCTTAAAGAGCTTTGGCATCTGAGCAGTTCATGATCACTGAAATATAGGGTTCCAGCCTTCCAAGACGCTGTCGTCTAACAATGATTTAAATCATGAGAACCTCAAAGGAAACCATATTGAATTGGGTCTGTTGACTGCTCACACTCTGTAACCTGTCCAGCTATCTCTGCATCAGACTCCAGTTTGAACATTTTTTTTTTTCCTGTGTATCTCATTTACTCCATTGTATTCATTCAGAGGAGGGAAAAAAAAAAAAAAAAAGAAGACCTCATAAATGTCATTTCATATTCCAAGCAATTTGCTATAGGCAACTACACCATTACTTTGTACAAATAAATTTACATAAATCATTATTAGAATGTTTTATCTTGGCAACATTATTTGGTTCCCAGAGCACAAATTAAATGCATGCTTAAAGCAGAATATTTTAAAGTTATTCCTATATTGTTTATGAGACAGGATTAGAAATTTCCATCTAATCTTTCTTTCATAATGGAATTCCTTTCGTTTTCTTTGTACATTTAGAAACCACAAGTATAATTTTCGGGGGGGGGGGTTGTTTCCTGAAGCAAGCAATGCAATAGATGACTATGTTTGGCTCATTTTCCAGCCAC